>NC_037310.1:2739582-4109373 GCF_000143535.2 Botrytis cinerea B05.10
CAAATCAGCATTCCAAATTCCTTCTTGAAGACTGGGTACGCGCTCCAATAAGGCAATTGCTTTCCTCCTTACGATCGGGTGGCGACATGCGCCTACAACTTGATAGAGAGGGCCTATGACACCCATATCTATCTGAAAAACGGTTGTGGTAAACGCAGGATTGGAAATGACCTCTTCTCCCAACATGGTCATTTTCTCAAAAATGGATAGAAACGGGTCCCATAACATTTGGTTATCTTTGATGCCGCGCGATACATGGGCATTCACATATCCGGAATGGCTCTGCAGTTGTAAAATTGCAACGCCTATTTTATCGACCTCGGAAAAGGTATCACTGTATTTGAGAATGAAGGCTTGGAAGGCGAACAGCCATT
This sequence comes from Botrytis cinerea B05.10, assembly GCF_000143535.2. Classification (NCBI taxonomy): domain Eukaryota; kingdom Fungi; phylum Ascomycota; class Leotiomycetes; order Helotiales; family Sclerotiniaceae; genus Botrytis; species Botrytis cinerea. The sequence goes on from NC_037310.1 coordinate 2,739,957, forward strand.
TGTGGGTGATTTGAATGGTTTCCATTTGCCAATTATGGAAACGCTGGGCGAGTTCCGGAGAGTCGGGTTGGCTGTTGAGATTATTGAGATCGGTTCGGAAACGGGACCAGAAGAAATGGAGGGTGTTGCGAGCCTGTGGAAGAGAAGTAAATATTGCTGGAGGATGTGTTGTGAAGTGAGAGCCTTTGAACTTGTTGTAGAGGGATTGGTCGAAACTGTTGATCATCTTTAGGGGGACTTATCAATGCTGAGCCTTTATATCATCCGCAAGGGAACGTCTCAAACTTACTTGGGTGAGAACAAAATCCGAGCGCAGATATAATTCTTCAAGAAGTACCATCGGTAGGTATGGGTTGTTGGGAGTCTTGAGCGAATCATGATAGTGTTTCTGAGAATTTTCATCGTAGGTGATCTCGCAAAGTATTTTGCTTCCACTTTGCTGATGTGCAGCTCCATTGCCATAATTACCTTGCATCATCTACAATGCATGGAAATTAACGTTGATACATCGGCCTCTGATAGAAAAGCACTAACCTCAAAAGCAGAAAATAAAACGCAATTAATTAGACACACATCCATAGCCTGTCGTTCCTTCTTTGAAAACGGTTCCACCAAGCATTTGATGGCTCGATTGTATTCTAAAAGGGGGAACTGTTCTTCAGCAGAAGACAACAGATTATTCGGTGAAGTAGAACGAGAACTTCTTTCTCTGCTGTGATGCAGAGCACCCAGTGCAACGACTGCATGGCGAATGGAAGGCTCGTGATGTGCAGCTCGGGGAATCATTTCTGACCAGCAGCTTTCCTTACCAAAACCGCCCATCATCGGAGCTGTCATATTAATAAAGAAGTGGAAAGCATGCCGCTCTCGATCAGATGTAAGGATTACGGAAGACGAGGGTGATTGTGTGAGTACAGTGCTCGTTTCATTATCGTGGGAACTGGAATCGGAGCTTGCAGGAGAGTCACTAGACTTCTTCTCATAGCCGTCACACTTTCGGCCGGTGGATATACATCTTTGACATGATGGTCGTCCTTCGTCACATTTCACTCTTCGAACTGTAGCAATTTCAGTCAACCTTATATTCCATCTACACTGAGACGGGAGAAAATCGATATCTCTTACTTCTACACAATGGTTAGATACATGACATACCAAATAGCATCGAAGATACATACTTACAAGTCGAACAGCCCGACTTTGTCTTCGGTCTATAGGCCCGTTTCCTTTGACCAGGAGCAACTCTAGGCATGGTGATTTATTTGGCTATTGTGATATTTTTTTTTGGAAAGATCCTGAGCACAAACTCGAGAGATAGTAAGAGTCAGCATGATGTCGAACTTTATAGTTATCTGTGAGAAGTAATAAAGTTGACGTGAGGTGACTTGAGGCTGTGAGTGGGTCTGAGCCCTGTAAGGATGGAGCGTGGAATCGAATCCTGGAGATACCTTTTGGCGGAGTGGCCAGGCGGAGAGCAAGTAGAGTTAGCAGATAGCATCGTAATCGAGTAACACTCCCACGTTATGCAGCGGAGAATCGATAACAAAAGTGATTTCTCAGAGCTATATTCATAGAAGCATTCTAATGTATGCTATTAATCTTAGCAATGTTCCATAAACACACCCGTTAACTGAGCACCAAGATACCCGAAAAATTGGCAAACTTGCCGGTTATTTTGACGAGTCCCTATCGAAGGTAGCTTATGTCATACACTGGAAACGCCTGCTCATATTTTGTTAATATCTTTTGTTATGATATTGATTCACATCGAAGCCCGAGTAACGAGACCCCTTTAATTAAATTAAAAGCTTCTGGATATGTCACTTTCATTTTGATTCAAAATAATGATTCTCTGATTTGTTATCGAAGCTAACAGACATGAAATGGTAAGACAATGCATAGGACCGTCCATTCGCAACCCAAGGTAGGTTCAAAGCACATCTCAACCAGCTCTCTGCTCTAGGAGCAATTCATTATCACTCCTTGAGTAGCTACTGTGGATATTCTTCTTATAACGTATTAAAACGAACCCCAGTGACTACAAAAATGCATTATGTCAATTGATTAATTATGAAAAAAAAAAAACTCCAACTCAAATTGTGATTCTCAATGACCCAACCTCTAGGCTCCGATGTAGCCCTAAAGCCAACGTCGATCCTCTTTATAAGTTGTACAATATTCATTCCGGACTTCAGATTTTCGGTTTTTCATAACACCTTGCAAATATTACACCATTGGAACCTCGTCAATATCACTATTTGCAACCTTCTGCATCTTTGTTCTAAAGGTCTTGCTCTTCCTCGCTTTCCTCCCTGGAATGCTTGAGTCTGAATCCGCCATGATGCGACCAGGGTGAAAGATGTTAAGAACAACGAGAGCAAAAAGCATTGCGACCGAGTCGAGAGAGTATTGGAACGCTTCGTGGTTGGGAATGCTACTTTTGAGGCCTTGGGAGTATTCAACAAGACGGAAAATAATTCTGATCTGTGATGTGTGTTAGAAAAGATCTCTGAGAAGCTGGGAGAGGGGTGTCCCCTACAGTGATCAGTAATATGACTGCATACAAGGCATAAAGTAAGGACCATGCTTGTCGTGAAGTATAGACGTTTTGACGGGACTGGCTACGAAGTGTTTGATGGAACTTGAAGGCGAAGAAAAGGAAGACGAAGATGAAGAATTGCTGTATTCCAACACCAACCATATAAACATGAAGACCTAGAGCAATCTCAGTTAGCCCAAGCAAACCCGACCTGTGGAGATCACAAACCCTGTAAGGTTTCGTCTGCGCTTGCGTTGTCACTGGCCGCGGTTGCAGCTCCGTAAATTTGAATAAGGAGTGCTCTGCGCTCTATGTTAGTGCCAAATCGAAACTTATAGGAATTTGACTAGACATACGCCACATCTAGAATCACAAAGTAGAGTCCAAATCTCCATGCCGTTATTTTCCATATTTTAGCTTCTATGACATAGTTCCAAATCATCCTTCCCATGACCATATAGGCGAAGGCATTCGTGAAAAGTGGTGCAATCTAGATGCCTATGTTAGTTTGGTAGATCAATATTGATTGAGGGAGTCGCTCACCAGAATTAGAATAAACCAAGCCGCATAATTTCCAAAACTAGCAGGATTTTTAATACTAATGACTCTGAATATATACGCAAGAGTCTGTGCTATTCCTGATACTATAATGACCCAGCAGTATGCCCTTCTATGAAGGATAGCCTGAGTAAGATGAGCGATAGTGGTGAGACCGAATAGGATAGTAAATAAGTAGGCGGCGCCGATGTTGGGACAGAAGCTCCATTTTGTATCAGGGGTATTAAGGGCTAATTGAATCAGGACTTGTGGGAGATGAAAGAAAGGGACACTTGGAGCTCACCAGCACAACTTCCGGTCATTTCTGAAGACTTATATTAGAAAAATCCGTTACTAGTATTGTGTATGAAAGAGGAAAGAGGGAAAGGTTCAGATCTTTACAGATGCTTTGGATGTACTTGCGGATGAAATTGAAGCCGAGTACGAAAGAGAGGGGAGAAGTTCATTCGAAGAACAATTTGATGTTCATCTGGCATGCTGTGTTCAGTATATATATCATGAACTTCAAAAATCATACAACCCCATTTGCACTTGCTGCTGAGGCGCGGGCATCTCGCTCGTATGGACAATCATAATGCTGAACATAAAACTATCAGAGCTTCCGGTCACACCGATGCAAACACTGGCACAGTTTCCTTGACATGATTTGGTGGTTTCTGCAGAATGATTTCCCACAGCCCATGCTGACCTTGTGAAAAGGCTGATATGGATTTAGACACAGGGACTTGATTTAGAAGAGCTGATTCGTCGAATCGTAGGGACATGTTTATCAGATTAAACTCCGCAGTTTTCCGTATGAAGGAGCCGAATTTGTTAAAACAGTCTCGCACAATTGGGACAATCACCTCGTTTGGACATTGTTGAGAATAAGCGGGCATTGACTCTTTCGTCATTCTCCCATTGGTTTGGTCGTAGGTACACCCTGCTGGTGTCTGTGCGTAACCTTTTTTTTGCTTGACACTGTGGATGTCATTCTGGTTGACCATCAATATTCCTACACTACTGCGCAGTCATATACTTTGAATCTTCCTTTCCACTCGAGCAATTCTTTGTGGTCTGTATGATTTTCTCCAAAACTCTGCCTTGGCCGGTAGCCAAGGCCATTTCTATCATAAGATGTGTTGTGCTGACTATCACAGCCAAACATTTCCTCTTTTCTTGATTGGAACGATATTATTTTTGTTTCCTGCAAAAACTCTACATTTTCAGCATCTCTGCAATTCGGAATGGTAGTCTTTCGTTATTGGATTCAAGTTTCTCAGCCAAATAGGGGGTAACGGCACTTTGGACATCTGTGATCATGTCCACGAAAAGCATAGCATCAATAGCTACAAAATCCGAGTGGATCAAGTCATCTGTATCGTCGCCTTATTAGACGAGCCAGCATTGTTGGCTGTGGCAACCACAGGACAACGACCCAGCACTTGAGCGGTGGTAGCGATGCAAGAGAAAGATCATTTGGACTCAACAGATTGAGAAAAGTACACTGCATTTTGGCCGCCTAAGCTGATCATGCTGCCAATAGAGTAGCTTTCATGACTACGTTCGCATGATACCTCCTTACCAAACCAAAAGCCCCTTTTCTACAACTTTTTCCAAGATATTGGCTCTTCACAGGCGCAACATCCGCCATCGGCTACATCGTTGCTCGTCAACTAACCCTTGACAAACCATCAATTTTAGCACCCCCCCCTTTTCCCCCAAACGCCGCCTCGATTTCGTAGCTGAAATAGCATCCATAGCTTTCTTCCCCCTCTCCAATCACGCGACTTTTGTTACTGGGTTCGTGTTCATATAAATAGTGGTCGGGGTACTCTTTGGGTTTGACTACAAGTTCCATTTTTGGGGCTAAATATTTTATAGTCAGTGTTGAATCTAATCTAGTTGACACTACAACGAAAGATCTTTTGGAAACATTTAAAGTACAAATAGTCATGCGGGTCAATGAATGTGCCAGCATCCAAAAAGGGCAGGCAATAATAAACGCTATTTAAATAAAGAGGTAATTTCATTTTAAGAAGTTATACCTAGGCTTGTTTCTGAGATTTCCCATATTTCCCTGTAATACGCAAACTAGATCAGACCATGTAGGAAAACCTACTCCTACGCCATATTTTTCTCCTATCCCTCGAGCCAAGTCAAAAAATTTGTAGTAATCACTGAAAATGAAACCTTCACGAACTCCCAAAAATCAGATTGTCAAGAACCAACCCATACCCACTCATCTCAATCCACCACTTCTGGCACTCTCCCCAACCCTAACGCTCTCATCTTCCTCCGCATCCTTATTCCTCAAGTTATCCCTACCTCTTCCAATGCTCACACTGGCCGTCGTACTAACACTCTCACTTCTTGGCCTGTTCAAGCTTGCATCACTTTGCCTTCTATCCCTTAACGTTCTCTCCAACTCTCTAATCTTCTTCTTCAACGCCTCATTCTCTCTCTTCACATTTTCTAATTCCTGTCTTTGAAGAGCTGCCTCCTCATATCTTGCTGTTGTTGGCACGCTTGTCGCACTGCCAACTTCACCCGCAGTACTACCGATTGTTGGTACATTGCCCGATGAATAATCACGATGTGGTAGCATACTAGGTCGTTGTTGGTGATAAAAATGCGAGAACTGGTCTGCATGTCCAAAACTGCCGCTCAATGGTGCGGGACTACTAGCTCCGGATCTGTGAATACCTGTGGAGTTTTGGCGACTGAGGGAGATAGCTTGAGGCAGTGAATCGACGCGTCGAGCGGCAGGAGCTGCGATTCCACTGGCCGTGCTGATACTACCTGCTGTGGCAGTAACGCTTCGGGTGGAAGTGCTGGAAGAAGTGCGGTGATGGCGACGGTGTGAAGGAATAGGGTGATTGGGTCCGGATAGGAGATGATTTGAGTTGTCTAACCCATCTGGATGGCCTGCGGAAGTGGACGAGGCATTTGAGACGACGGAGGCATTTTGAGCAGCACGAAGCATGCTCAGTTCGCGGGTTAATCGATTTACCTATCATAGCACCATAAAGATTAGTATATATGACCAGAATATAAAGCTTTCATTGTCTGAAAGATTACTAGACATTTGACAAACTGTCAGAATGTACATACGACAGCTTCTTGTTCCTTCTCCAGTTGTAGATGTAAGTCGGCAGCCGTCAAAGGCCTTGGGTGTCTTAACGGTCCAGGTCCCATTCCTACGCCGGTATTATCTCCTGAAGGAATTGTGCCAGTTGCAGATGTCAAAATATTGTTGGAAGGCGACATCAAAGGAGGTGAAGCTGCAGCGATAGTACTTTGGTTCGAAGGAAGGATGTTTAAGGGAGAAGTAGATAGATTATTTGGGGAAGCCATTGCTTGGGAAGTGCGTCGGGAAGGAGTACGAGATGTAAGACGTGGAGATGCTATAACCTCCTGAGGTCTTGGAGATAGAGGTACTGAGTTCAGATCTGGAGCCATCACTTTCACCGAAGTGAGCACGGAGTGGATTGTAGACTTTCGCGCGACGATAAATACACGTTTATGTATTGCTAGGTTTCAATAGTGCGGGACCATATTATACATAGGAGTAGAATTGAAATAGATTTGTAAATCAATTAGTTATTAATCTAACTGTAACAAAATCATAAGGCTGTAGCATTATTGCTGAGGACGGTTGGATAACGTATAATTTAGAAAGCTTGAGGCTAATCTTGGCATGTGGCTAGTGTCTTGTGGCTGACGCTCAATGCTTGTTACAATCACATGATCGTGCTTGTGTCTGGAGTAAAAGCCCCGAGTTCATGTCACGGTGAAGGATGAAGTGGGGGGCAACTTTCTCTATGACGTATGAAGCTTAGAGGGGTATATAGAAAAGGAGAAGCTTGGTTCTGTCAACTTCATATCCAAAACAACACACAATTTTACTATCCATCTCCCAAGCTCAATTCCTCTCCATCAATGTAAGTACACTTGTTCACTTATTGCATACTCGACCATCTGTATCAACTTGACGACGTCGGTGGTCCCTCGCTTCGTACAAGCTAATCCCTACCTCCTATTCTATGTTCCATAGAACAAATCTCAATCCATTCTTCAATGAAACTAATCCTCTATAGAACTGTCTAAACACACACACAAACACACACATACACACATACATCATGCCTGAGGGACGTCAATCACCACCACCCGAGACCCAGACCGGTGCTCAAAAAGATGCTCCTTCCAATGCCAAGGGAGTCAGCCAAGGAGGCAACAACCAACAAGACAGCAAATCTGATCTTGAGGTACGTAAATTTTATCCCTACTCGTTGAGAAAACAATAGACCAGATTCAATACTAATACATCTTTTCCAGAACCTCTCCTCAAACCCAAAGGGTCCTCTCGAGGATCACGCGAAGGAGACTCGCTCGAAGACTGAGAACTAACGACGATCGGATATGAGGGTGTTTGGGATAATGAATGGAAATATGTATATTAGTCGCACTTTCAAAGGAGGTGCACGCATCGATAAGATGTGAGATGAGATGATACCGTCATGAAATGTGAGGAGTTAATGAGACAATGAAATAAACTCATTATGAAGTAACTGTGGTGTGATGTTGTCTCACTTCTACTTTGAAAATGTGCGATGCGTATCAATAATTGCAATTGTAATGTAGACTCTATGGAGAAGTCAATCTTCATCCATTTTTTTTGTTTTTTTGAATCAGTGACCAAAGGAGCTCAGTATTCTCGGATGTGACCTGTATGCGGATCTAGCTATCCAAATCTCAACATTTTGTTAATTGCTGAGTTATTTGCTTTTTTGTTGGTGACATAATATACATCAGTGTCACAGTTTTCTGGCCAATTATGTGGACACAACGCTCACTTTCCACAAGAACTGCCAATCAGATAAAATAACATGACAACAGAGGCACGTAATTGTGGCGATAGATAAACTTATGATATTTAATTCGCAAATTGATCATTAACCTTCATAATTCCCCAACGCATCGCTTGCAAACAACCGTCCAACCTAATCTGATAATTCATCCCTAATATCCGTTTTCTGTAACCATTCACACCAATCCCAAAAATTGCCACTTTCATAGAAAAGATTAAAAAATCGAAAACGCTCATGCAAAGGATGACTTCTCAGATTGAGAATCGAGAGGTGCAACCTTGGTTGAGTCCACAACAGCTGCTGGATCAGCTGGTTAACAAACTAAGTCAGCAGGTAACTAATGATACAATTTGATTTTTATGACTAGAAACGAAATAAACATAAAGAAATCGATCTATTTGCAACATCCAGTGCAAGCACATTGACCTTCCGCACAGGGACAGTCTTTGCTGTCTCCACCACATTTGCATGTTGTCTTGTCGCTACCAGCAACCTTCTCCGTTTCGGCCTTGGGACAGGAGTTGCAGCTGCATTGACCAGGAGCGCAGCCACATTTCGAGGTGTTACCGTCGCAACCGCAAGTTGTTTTATCAGAGCCTGGAACCTTCTTGACATCGGACTTGCCACAGTCGCTGCATGCACAGGATCCAGGGGCACACGGACATTCTCCAGAAACTGAACCACACTTACAAGTTGTCTTCTCGGTACCAGGAACCTTTTGTGGGCCTTCCTGCTTCTTGATGTCTGCCAAACGACGAGCCTCAGCGTGGATGTCCTGGACTTGGCGAGAGGTTTGTGTGTAGAAGTTAACAAGCTTTTGACCAGTTGGTGTTCCGGCGGCCTTCTCGTAATAAGAAGTCAGTCCAGAAAGGAGGGAGCTAGCCTTTTGGCTAACACCATAAGATTGGTCAACGCCCTTGGCCTTCTCAGTGGCATTATACTTGCTGTCGAGACTGTTCAAGGTGGCGAGGAAGCGGCTAGATACTCCATGCTTTTGGTCTAGGTCGATAGCGCGTTGAGCAGCGGTGTCTCCAATGGTGTAACCATGGGCAAGATATTCTGCGATGATGCGGCTTCTTGGCTTCTCCTCCTGGGTAATATCGTCGCTATCACGTTGTTCATTGGAAGTATAATGGCTTCCATCATCCTCGTAGGATCCAGATGCACTTGTGACCTTAACTTGTGTAGATCCAAGTTGGGTGTTATCGAGTAACAAAGCAGTCTTGGCTGCGGTTTCCTTCTCAAATTGAACGGTGGCGTTTTGTGTTTCTCCGACGGATCCAACTTCAAGACTGATAATCTTTCCACTGATTTGATGTTAAAGTCTTGCAAAGGAAGAATGGAGGGTTGAAGCTCACCAGAAGCTGAAGAAGTCTTTGACTTCCTTCTCGCTGGTCTGCGAGGAGATGTTCTTGACGTGGACTGTATCAGCAGACATAATGAGGATGGAGGGTGATTTGTGGGTTTGTTTTATTATTGAATTGTGTGATTGAATTGTGTTGAGTGCAGAAAAAGCTGATGATTTTGGTAGAATTGTATCGTGGCTCTTTGAATGTATTTGTAGCATGCAATAGAATGGGAATTAGGGGGCGAAAAGTGGGCAGTTCAATATGACCAAAAATAAGAGGGGTAATTGCATACGTCACTGTGGCGTATGTGGCTTGTGTAGGACAGCAGTGTTGAGTTTGCCTTACATAAGCGGAAACACCCAATCGACGCTCATTGTCTATCCTTTGTGGTCTCTGGTAACCTGCTCCGTACTAGGAAGGTAGCCAAGGAGAAACAACTAGAATCTTCCTGCGATTGTTAGGATTTTATCATTTTGAATATCATCAGCGCGTGTGAAGTTTGGGATAGAATATTAGCATACGGGTACATGGTATCAGGGGAAGGAAGAAACGAGAGCGTAGTATTCAAGTAGTAACCTTACGTAACAGAATACTAATGACATGGGAAAGTGAGAGTAAGTGCTCGTCGACACGTGGTAGAGGTCTCTATTGACCTGGGAACGAAAGTACGTGAATAGAAAGTACATACCCCTTATCTTCTCTTATTCCAGGAAAGTACGAGGTAGGAAAGCATTGTTTGCCGGACTATCAACGTAGGAAAGTGCAATTGCGGGCAAGAGTGGAACAAGTAGGTTACAAGGCGGTTGCTTCATCAACATCACGAAACAGGACAACAAGTCATAACGCACAACATACTTCATTGCAATTCTAACACGCACCTTCAACGTTGCTCATTATGGTTTTTCAACTAGAGGTAGCTGCCGCGGAAGACGCAGATATACTTGCAGATATGCATCTCAACGCCTTCGCTCAAACGCCCTTGCAATGCACTCTATTTCCAACAGAAGACAGCCTTGCAGGCTTGCGTGAATGTCTCAAACAGGATGTCCTCCTAACTTTGAAAGAAGGAAACATTGAGAGAACCAATTTGGTAGTACGAGACACCGACGACATGAACAAAATCGTTGCAATAGCCAAGTGGGATTTACCAGAGAAGATCGCACGGGCTATTTGTCCTCTTGCTCATATATTCCCTCCAAAGGATGCCCGTGAGGACCTCATTAAAGAGTACAGTGCTGCGCAGGAATTTAATAAGATCAAGGTCATGGGTGATGCTCCATGCTATCGTAAGATTATCCCGATCTTGTTCACACTAGTAATTCCTCATAGCATACTCGGTGCTTGAGTAAGCACCAAAAAGTGTCTTTCTATTAGATCTTTCTGGCTTCATTTTTGGCTACGGATTGCATCCACCATTTCATCTGACAGCGCAAGATAGGTCTCACTTCAGTCATCACTCTGCCCAAATATAGGAGACGAGGAGCTGGAACTTTGTTGGTTAATTGGGGTCTATTAAAAGGGGAGAAAGAGAAAATTCCCGTATACTTGGAAAGTCCTATTTCTACTTTGTCTTTCTTTCGAAATTTGAGCTTCATCTCCGTGGATGATTTTTCAATATCCTTGCCCCGGAATCGAGCCTCCGCTTATATTCACAAAGAATCATGTATGATCCGAATATTTCGAGATTGTGATGTTAGAGAAGACGAAATGGACTACTGGGATTCAAGTCTCGATATCGAAAGTCTAATGATAGATTACGAAGCTGGTGTCAAACCTCAACTCGTAGTGCAAGCTATTTATGACCGCATTGAAGCATATCAAAATATACAACCATCTTTGTGGATTCACCTTCAACCCATTGAAGATGTTATGGCCTCAGCTAGAGATTTGTACAGGCGTTGGCCAGATAGATCTAATAGGCCACCGCTGTGGGGTGTACCTTTCAGTGTTAAGGACAGCTTTGACATTGCTGGGATACCCACTACGATCGGATGTCAAACTCTTGCATACACTCCTCACTCTTCATCACTAGTCTATCGACGATGTATCGACGCCGGTGCACTTTTTATTGGAAAGACAAACATGGATCAACTAGCTACTGGCATGACAGGTTGCAGATCTCCATTTGGCACTCTGCACTCGGTCCTCAGTCGACATTACGTTGTTGGTGGATCGAGTAGCGGTAGTGCCATAAGTGTTGCTGAAGGTTTGGTTTCATTTTCTTTGGGTAGTGATACCGCAGGCTCGATTCGAATTCCGGCAATGTTTAACAATATTGTTGGATTCAAACCTACCAAAGGAACTGTTTCGGCTCAAGGGGTTGCGCCAGCTTGTCTCCATCAGGACTGCGTTTCTTTTCTGGGTGTCACTTCTGAAGTCACTGAAAAAGTTTGGAGAGTATGTCAGGGGTTTGATAAAGAAGACTATTTTGCCAAGCCTCCACCATTCCAGATCTCACCACGAGTACATTCCGAGGATGCCAGAGATTTTGAGGATTCCTTACCACCATTCAAGTTTGGTACCCCACCCGACTCTGCGCTCGAGGTTTGCAGCCCCATCTATCAAAAGCAGTTCAAACTTGTAATTGCAATTCTGGAAGAGCTGGGCGGCCGGCGAGTGGCTTTAGACTGGACCCCCTTCGCATCCGCCAACGATCTTCTTTATGGCGGTACGTTCGTTCTGGAGCGACTTACAACACTACCTGATGGTTGGTTCGACAAAAATAAAGACACACTTCACCCAGTCATTCGCTCTGTTTTCGAAAATGCACTTGCCCGTAAGAGCACGGCCATTGATGTATTCAAAGATCTGCAAAAACAAGCAAAGTACAAAAGAATGGCCGAAGACATTCTCACGCTAGATGGTGATTCTCACGAATTAACCGTCATGGTAGTTCCAACTGCACCTTTTCACCCCACCATTGAAGAAGTATCGAAAGATCCCATTGGCATCAATGAAAAGCTTGGCGTCTTTGCTCATTTTGCCAATGTCCTGGACCTAGTAGCTATAGCGCTTCCTTGCGGGACTTATAGGGTTGAAATGGGTGATATGGAAATTTTGCCGTTTGGTGTTACGATCTTGGCAGGAACGGGATTGGATCGACATCTTTTGCATTTGGTTAAGAGATTAGAAGACCCGTTGAGAGATATTGAAGACGACTTAGGATCAAATACCTCGCTAGCAGGGACCGACGAAGATTCAACGAAAGATGATAGTTTGGAGAATACGGTAACCAACATCGAGACCGATACATTGGCAGAAGTTGAGGTAGATAAGGGGAAACCTTTCGAGAATAATGGAAACTTGAAGGAAGTGTTGAGAAATATCGAGGATGAAATGTTGAAAGTTCATTCGGACAATGATGAAGTAGAAGAAAATCTGAGAGACGCCGATGAGGACATGATGGAATTTGCGAAGGAAAACAGTTCCATTTAGAGGATGTTTCAATGACAACCAAACACTATCCGGTGGAAGCTGACGAGTATCATGGTATATTGCAAGAAACGCCAAAAGACTTTTCAAGAAGAAGTATCAAAGGTTGATGAGGCAGGGCTAAGTTCTTATCTTGGCTTTCGATAAGGACAAGGACCTAAGCCAGATACACATTTTTCGGATAGGTCATTCCAGTCTCGGCTTCTACTGACCAAGCCGGGCCTGTACAGCATTCTATTGACAATCCTGCAACGGCAGACAGCCTTGAAAGATTGATTGAGAGGGCTCAAAGAATTTGCGCTAAGTAGTAATTAAATAGATTGTTGTGGTCGAGATCTGAATATAATTACTACCTATGTGTCAATTCATTGTTGATATTCACATCCAATTGTCTCAGAGGCGGATTTTGGCCGCCAATTATATATCCAAATACCAATATCTGCACTCTGTGTTACACTAGACGAGACGCCACAATTCAGAATTTTCATTGAGCATGCAACCATTTTCCATATACAATTAGGAACTTGCGAATTGCGTCCGGCGCTCATTGGTTTTGAGTGAAACCTATATAATTCATTAACGGAAACAATAATCTAATATTTTGTTTCGCTCAAATAATAGTAGTGCTCTATGTATTATCATCCTCATCCAACACTAGCGCAGATGCTACCCTGATATCTTGATGACAATTGTGAGAAGAAAGGAGGGCTGCGGGTCTGGGGTGTATAGTTGACATGATGTTGGTCTAAACCTGGGAAAGCTTTATGATAATAGATCTAGCGGACTAATTTTCAATACACATACAATGATCTCATTAAAAATTGTGGTGAATATCTAACTTGGTGGTTTCAGGTCCGAGCCGAAGTTTTAGCTTTTATGGTAGGGCTGACTAGGTCACAAATCATGAATCATAAACATAAAGACGATATCTGGGATTAAAACGAAGATTAATGCTTTGAGATAAAGTGTATTGAGTTCCTTCCTCTACCATACGAACGCTGTAAAGCATATTGCTACGTTGAATTCCATTGAAAATAACATATCACCGCTAAAGAAATCCATAAACAACAAATAACAAACATTTCCCCATCGATGACACAAAATTCAAAGTCTTTCAAGTCACCCGCCCTCCGATAAGATTTTCTTGCGTCTCCCCCTCATCCATACGGGTGCTGTCTCTTGGCTCGTCTCAATCAGTGAGGGCACAATTTACCGCGCCTCCATTCACTTGAGCCCGAGTCCCACAAGTGCACCATTGACCCCATCGACAACGGGCTCGAACCCCAAAGGACCCAAAAGTGTCCACAAGATTTGGCGTGCTCGGAGAGTGGTTGATGTAGATGCCACCCCCTAGATTCACTAGCGTGTTAGCGAGGTTTTCTGGTTGTGCATTGCAAGAACGAGCGACTGCAGGGGTGTAGACTTGCATCATGTTTGTCACCATTTTGGATGACTTGGGAGTTGTTGTTCTCGCCCGCGGTATTCTTTCGCGGTTCTCAGTATTTGAAAAGTGTGAGTATGCTAATCAAGACTTACAGCGATAGGAGCCGCAATAGCGAGTGGGAGAACGATTGCTGCGATGACGAATCTTTGGATATACATCTTGAGGTGCTGGGATAATTTGGTTGTGACAATACTTGGCTATAAAGTAGGAGGCTCTATGGTTCGTGAGATTGAGTAGACTGGGTAGAAATAATGCCATTAAGAGGGGCTCTTTATATGCTCTTCTCCCACGATTGTCGCATGATGAGCCAGGTTGTCATTTTCATCATTCAGCTTTCACGAGGTCGATCAAATAAGGGTCAACTATAATGATAAACTCCACGAGGAAAGGGGACGCGATACTATCAAATCTTTGCACGTTCAACGTAGAAATAATGGCGTCAAATAACGGGGCTCTGAGGACATCCCACATGGGTTTATGGAAGAATGATGGAACCGCTATTGTGGTATTGGGTGACATCAAAACAATCAACTCGCACCGGCGATCTGAGGCTTTAATGAAAATGGTTTCAAAGATTCTGTGCATCCATTGAATTAATCAAACATTGCTGGCAAAACTTGCTGATATATTTATCTCAGGTAATGTGATGTACCGCCAAGACGATACATCACCTTGTTGAGAGATGTTAACTGGGTAGTTGAACCACTTGAGCGATCATTTTCTGGTGAACGTTGAAGAATATTGTTAACACTGAAGTCTGACAAGGTGATAGTGATAGATCATTCCTAGAATAACCATGCCACGAGCAAGGGCCAAATTTGACTTGGTGAGAGGAATCTCGACCGCAAAGAGGTATGTATCGGCTTGGAATTTTCGGCCATTCCGTACCGACGTTACACTCATGTTATCGGCTGGCAGTACTATTACAAGCCGAAATGAATACACGGAGAAAATTCGCAAAACACGAGAAAATTTGAAGATGGTAATTGTACAAGGCTATTTCAGATTTTTCGAGTGTAAAGAACATCCCCGATCAAGATTGACGGACCAGGCTCCGGTCGACCTGTCACAGCATCATAAATTAAGACGAATAATTCTCCAGTACACCCCCAAAAAGACCGTTTTCTTGAATGCTGATAAGAGTGATCGAGATTCGCTAGGGAGTGAAAAACTCATAGGGCGAAGGAGGAGCCGGAGATATCTCTCGGCTAATGTCTACCCACGGCTCAATCCAATAAACAGAATGTAATGTAAGAGTTTAGGCCCCGGCTTATCGCACACTAAGCGAAAACACAGCAAAAACCTTCATTTATTCAACTTTTTAACTATATAAAATTTCAATTAATATATGAATTGAATTATTCAAATTTATAGAAATAGTAAATAATAATTGAAATTATTTGAAAAAATGAATAGATTATTTTTAATATTTTTTTTAGAAAGAGTTGTAAGATTTCAAAATAATAATTTCCAAAATTTTCGAAAAAATCGATTTTTTTGTATAGGAAAAGTGTTATATGTAATAAATTTTGAAAATTTTCAATTTTGAAAATCTGAAACTTTATTAAAATAAAATACTTAAAAGATCTATTTTGTTTTTAAGATATTATATATAGTTATTTTCTATATATGAAATTTTTAGATCACTTTTTCAATTATTAAATAAATTATAAAAGAAATTAGTTTATATAAGAAAACGATTTTTTTGCAGGGATTTTGTTACGAAATAAGGTGGTGTGCGATAAGCTGAGGCCCTAACTCTTACAAATTAAATGAGATGCGATACGGAATCATAAAATTTGCGCATAATCTCCATGCCATGCTAGTTCAGCTGTACGCCCCCGCTGCTGATGCTGTTGTCGTTATGACGAACGTTTGATGTAGCAGGACAATTGTAGCCATACAAAGGATTAGCGGGGATGAATGGCGTGGCGGAGATATCTCCTGCTTTTTCGAAAGCGTAACTTAGTAGTATTTTTGTCTGTCTCTAAGGTAGGTAAGATTATATAGCAAAAAGAACATATATTCCATGAAAATCATACCTAACATATAAATATCTATCGAAAGTATCTTCCCATTTTACTCTATTTCTAGCCGGATTCCTCCTCCATCTGTGACGAAAATTTGCACTCTGTGTACAATCCAAAATATCTTAATTACCTACCTTGTATACCTCGTACGCCTAGTACGACCACCCCGCCTGGGCAGAAGTCGTGTTCCTGAAAAACAGCTTTAGATGCTGGTTCTGTGTAACTAATTGTATGACATTGTGATGTCACCGATATTCACTTAGTTCTTGCTTTCATTCGTTATAAAGTCCATTAAAATGTCTTTATCATTGACGATAAACCCTCAAAGAAGTCAAAGCAATCAAAGAAGGTAAAGGAATTAACATAGTTTATCAGCGAGCGGATCATATCATTAAGCGAATTACTTTTATTTCAATTTATATCTTCAATTCTATATTATTCAATAACAATTGAATCAATTGATTGAAATTATTAAAAATCTAATAATCTAAAATCTATTATATTATTTTGATAGATTCTTACATTATAACCTATCTTTTCGTATTTACTACAATATCGATTAAAAGATGATTCCCTATTAGAATTCCCCTCTTTTTAATACTTGTTGTATTGAATTTGAATATCAATCTCTTACTAAAATAATATATCAAAAACTTCTTATTCAATAAACACTCCTCCTTAATATAATTGAGTTTTTTTCACATATCGACACTTACTTAATACCTCATTTACTATCCAAAATATACAATTCTCTATACTTAAAAGTATATTTTCATAAACTAATCTCTCTATACTCTTAACTAGAATTAATACAGTTTCAAATATAAATATAGAAAAGCTTAATTGATAACAAGTTATTCAAGATTTAATTAATATTAATTAAGAAAAAGCTTCTATTAGATTATAAAAGGTTTGAAAGATCTATTGATTTAAATCGAAAAAGAGAGAAATAAATATACGAATTCGAATATCTAATTTCGAAAATACAACTTCAGAATTAAATAGAATTAAACCTATTCCTCGAAACCCTACTTTCATATTTTGAAAAATGATTGATTTCTTATATACAATTTTAAAAACTATAAAAAATTCAACCTTCGAAATATACTTAATATATATCTTAATAAAAATATTAATTTGATTCTCATATAAACATTTCAAATTACTAAAATAGCCAATATCAAATAACTAAATTAAATAACTTAAATATAATAATAAACATAAATATATAATATCATTCTCTTTATAATATACTTAAAAAACTATTGATTTATAACTTTTATATTTATTTAATATTAATATTCAATATTTACTCTTTCTTTGATTCTTAATATACTTATTAAAATATTTCAATTATTCTAAACCTATCTTATTATTCGTTTATTTATTAGATATAAATTTAATAATCTATTCTATAAAAAAATCGATTTCGATATACCAATTGAAAAAATAAACCTATCCTTAAACTATTAAAAATAAAAAAATAATTTCACCCTCTCCATTTCCATATATTATTACTATAACTCATTCTCGATTATCTAACTATATTAATTTACTTCTATTATATTTCTCAACACTAATAATAACCATTACTACATATATAATCCCTATTATAAAACCTATTTTATTGAAATTATAAAAATCTCCATTCAAAATACCATATTTCACTCGCATATTCACAACTAATTAAAACCATTTTTCAATAAACTTAAAATCCTCATAAAAAGCTCTTTGAAAATCATAAACACAACTAAAACGCATCTTTAATTCAATTCAACATTTTACAAATCAATATACCCAAAACTTCCCAATACATTTCACACCCTTCAATTCAAAAATATAATTTGCCATATCTTCCACATTCTTAAATTTAAATAGAAAACCTCTCAAATCCATATCAAAAATATATTGAATAATAATTATTTCTTCTAATTCTATAAGATTATAAAAATTAGCTTGAATTTCAATACAAAAAGCAAAACCACTCATTCTACAATAAAGTGATATATAATAATAAATTATATAGTTTGACAGCTTTTCGAATACTAAGTTTTTTATCTTTTTGAATAGCTTCAATAACTAAGATTATTCGGACTTCTTTATTATTTGATTGCATTTCAATTGATTGATAAAACGCATATTGAAAGAGAAAGGTGTAAATTGAGGTAAAAGTGATCCGCTCGGTGATATGATCCGCTCGCTGATAAACTACGTTAGTAGATCAATAGGAACTATTCAAGCTCGCCTCCTCGCCCCTCTCGCTATTTGCAATTTGTAAGCTTATTCATTGCTTACATAATGGAACAACAATATGCCCTTCCATTGGATAATCTTCGAACAAATACCTTCGGAGGCGGACATCATTACCGGTGATGTTGGACTTGATCATATCTCCCATTTTGTTTGATCGCAGGCTTTGATCGGAGGCATCTCCACAGAATTCAGATCCCTCTCATACAACCTTGCAATTTTGAATAATAAATAAGATAGACGATTGGCCAATACGTTTTTGTGATGCAATTTACACATAGTAGTCGTCGCTAAATCCCGAATACCATCACATCTTTCTTTTGACAAAGCAAATACAAAATTCATCATTGTTTTTGTGAAGAAGAATCACTTTCGCATATCATTATACATGTTCTCATCATTCGGGTCAATTTTTTCGAAAAAGCAACCCTGAGTACTAGGTACCCGGTGTCTCTAAATGATCCAACAGCCACCGTGGATAACGACAGTGGCAGCAATATCGACAATATCATCAGCATCAAATATAATTAGGTTATCCAGCAATGGTTCCATAATAGGCAGTCCAAAAAACATATTTCACAGAAGTTATTTTGCTATGCTCTATCCTCGCTGAGCCGACCGGAAACGAATGCGCCACACATCTGAAGGGATACGATAAAGCATCTGTTAAGAACACATCATAATATATAATCCGTTGCACCTACCGAAACCCTCCGCGGCGAAAGAATCAAGTTCCAATGAACCAAGACTCGGCATCTAGTTCCACTCTTGGAGCAGCTCCAGTGCGAAAGGACAGAGGACCGATCGCGAGCCAGGTTGGTGTTTTCCCTTCACCACTTTCATCATACATATTTTCTAAAAGACGCCTAATGCTATAACATGTGAACACATTGTGTTACGATATTGCCAAAGGGAACTGACGTTTAACTTCTCAAGGCTTGTGATGTTTGTCGACAACGGAAGCAGAGATGTGACGAGAATCGCCCAAAGTGCGGTCTTTGTACACGCTTGAAGATAGAGTGCAACTATAGGGAGCCAGTGCCGACAAAGTAAGTGTTACAAAGCATATAACGGACTATTTGATACTGCGAGCGAAATTTGAACTGTTCTAGTCTTCTCATCTGTATTGGACCTGACTGAGAGCGTCATAGGAAAGACAAAACCATGGTTGAAATCCTGGATCGAGTGAAAAATATAGAAGTTATGCTCGAGCAATTTCCTCAAATCGCGACGGGCATTGCAGAGCTTAAGCAAAGTCAGACGCCACTTACCCATTCATCATTGAACAACCCTCTTAGCTTCAAAGCCGAGGGACACACGTTCGCGACCACGTCCTCACACCCAAACGAAACAATTACAGGCCGAATGCATACAAATACTATATATCCTCACTATACTGCGTCTCATAAGATTCTGTTATGGCCAGCTATACAGCAACTTCTTCTAAAAGCTGCGCCGTCAAGCAATGTCAATGGCAAATTTCTGGAAAGGGGGCCAGTGTTCATGGTTAGAACACAGGCCTCAAGACCCCCGTTATCCTTAGATGTAGATCTACAAGAGAGACCGTTTGTGGGCATGCAATCTTTGGCGAGTAGAGTTGTTGGGGGCTCGCGAACAACATTTCCGGGCTTGATCCCCGAAGCTATGCATCAACTGGCGGTGTCTTATTTCGATACGTTCAACTTTCTATACCCTTTCATGGATAGACAAACTTTCTTTTCTGAGACTCTAGCGAAAGTGATGTCTGAAGGATTCGATGGAGATATGGAATCCGTTATTGCCTTGCTAATATTCGCGCTTGGAGAAGTAGCGCTTGAAGGATCCTGCGGCTCTCCTGTCGATATCTACCAAGCACGGCCCAGTGGCATCAGAGGCGGGTCGGGGTTATCTAAACCACCAGGAGTATCCTTTTTCAACGAAGCGATGAAAAAGATTGGTTCTGTCTTGACAGAATGTAATCTTGAAAATGTGCAGATGTTTTGCCTGACAGCGTGCGTTTCCATTTCAATCGATATGAGCTTTTCGAACTCGACTAATTCAAACTTGACCTAGACTATATTACCAATCCTGTTACCGCCATCTGGTAATTATTTGAACCAAAAACTTGAACGATTGGCAGTTGATGTAATCGTAGGAATTTTGGAGGTCGATGGTTTCTGCTTCATCAGCATGTGATATGCTCATCACATCGTCAGCACACCAACCCCCTCGATAACTTCTCAATACCTTCTGACCGAACTATAGGGACAGCTTTGACTGGAAATCACCGAAAGGCGACCTTATTAAACGTGCGTATTGGCATTGTGCCACCATGGAAACGTGAGTGATTTGATACTTCAATTTCTCTTCATTCTACTGAGAAACAATAGGACTTTACACCTCGATATAGATTTGCCACTCACCTCTATGATGAATCTCGAGATGCACATTGAGATGCCACTTTTTCCCATGCCATTTTGTGAAGACGATTTAAAGGGGGACCGGGAATCCAATTGGCAAGCACATAGTTCTTCAGTACTAGCATTACGAAGAATTTGCGTGCAGATGCAGAACGGGATCTCTGAGAGTAAGCACACTACTCTTTAACTGAATTTCTTTTTTTTTGTTTTGGATAAGACTGACTTCTTCAACCAAAGTGTCCAAGATGGACGCTAACTCTTCTTGCTCGGAAGGTTACACCTTCTTAACCGCAGCTGGAGTACGACAACTGGCATCCCAGCTAACTCAATGGCGTGGCCTACTCCCCAGTGCACTTCAATGGGTAGAAGATGAACCCGCCAGCTTCCCTTATGTGCAAACGCCTGAACGAGACATCGAGAATATCGATCCCAATTTCACATCTCCAATGTCACAACAGAGTTACCGTCCGGTTCTCTTCTCCACCGACATCGACGAGGAACCGGTTAGATATCCTTATGCATATGACATACAAGTGGCTACACTTAGAACTAGATACTATTATGCCAAATACATGGTTTATCGACCTTTTGTGTATAAGGTATTACATTCTCCGGAATTGGTAACGCCAGAGGATGCCCAAAATGTCGCGGAATGTCTACGAGTATGTTATCTCTACCTTTGTCTTTCCTACTTTCCCTTTCACCATTACCTTGATCTTCGCCCCTATTAACAATACCCCCTAGTCCTGTCTTATGTGGCCCATTCTCCTGTCACCCCCATCCCGTTGCAAGCGTCTAATACCCTACCTCTTCACCTGGTCTCAGATATTCCTTAGCATCTTAATCATCGTGCATCTCTCCAAAGGAAACATGATGCTGAAGGATATTTGTGATAACATGTGTGGGGAGCGATACCATGCAGAGATTGATGAGACTGTGAGGCTAATGTTGGATTGGATTCGAGACTTGAAAGATGCTGAGGATCCAATTGCGATCTGGTGTTGGAGTGTGTTGAAGGGCATTTATTGGTAGGTCCTTTATTCACAATTAATATCAACACTCGTCGAGAGTGGGTATGTGCGACGGTTGGGAAGAGATTTGGAAAAACACGTCTCCAAAGTCTAGGTGTGGCTCGGGGATTACGTATGCCGCAGTGAACGAAAGGGAAATGAAGGAAGCGGCCGCGTGTTTATTTATTATGTGGCGGAAATTATCTAGGAAGGAAAGTATGTATAAATGGATGATGCGATGCCATAACGATGTTACGATCATGAAGAATGTAGAATAAACATGGAAATCTAGTAGTTAGACGATAATCGTCAATTAAGAACAGAAATTTGGCCAGAATACAAAATGTCTATCGCATTACATGTCTCAAACCCAACAGCCCCAACAAAAACCCCAATGCATCAGCTCACCACAGACAGCATACAGCCTGTGTAACATACAGCTTGTGTAACATGCAGCTTGTGTAACCCGGTGATCACAACTTTGACTCCTTTCTTCGTACGAATGTATCGTCTAGTAAATAATCGGGGTATCTCTTTCCTCCGGCCATTCCTCCCGGGTGCCTCCCTATTTGGACTCGGTTAGTAAAAATAACTTAGCGAGGGTGAATGAAATGGGTCCGGAAAACGAAGGATTAGGAAATAATCAAACGTACAATTCCCTCCGTCAATAACCAAGACTTCACCATTGACAAAACTTCCTGCATCGCTGAATAAGTACACAGTTCCATCTGCAATTTCCTTTACTGTGCCATATCTGCCCAATGGATTTCTTCTTTGCGCATCCCCGCTAGCTTCGCTCTCCTTATCGCCCAGTCTTGCCATTCCCTCCGTTCCTTCTATGGGTCCTGGAGTGATCACATTACTAGTTATTCCCCTTGGACCGTATTCCAATGCGGCCGTTGCAGAAATAGCATCGACGCCTGCTTTTGCTGCTGCTGCGTGTCCCTGAAGTGCCATTCCTGTAAAATGGAATGTGGCGGAGATGAAAATAATGCGACCTCCCGTGTTGGGGTTAGAAGCTTTGTTTGGATGGGCAGAGGCGGATTTTATGAGGTGTGGGAGAGTAGCTTTGAGGGTGTTGAAGGAACCGAGAGTGTCAATTTCGAGGACAGTTCGGAAAGCGTTCGAGGAGAGACCTTCGAGGGGTGAAATGAAATTTCCTGCTGCTCCGGCGCTGTTGGAGTGGTCATGTATTAGAATACGCCATCAATGAAAATGAGGGAAAGGGAAATAAGGATAAGCAATCGTACATAACGAAATCAATGCCTCCTAATTCCTTCACACATGTCTCTACCGCACTGTCCAAACTCTTTATGTTTCTCACATCAACACCGCCAATTCCAATGACTTTCGATCCGGGACGTGCAGTTGAAATGGATTTGGCCATGGATTCAGTCTTGGATGGATTGCGTCCGATAATACACGCGTTGGCGCCCAGGTGAACCATTGCGCGCACTTGAGCGGAACATATCGTACCTGCTCCGCCAGTACAGAAGACGACTTTGTTGTCTAAAGGATGTACGGTTAGTCTATGCAATCAAAGCAAACCGTGCCATCTATTCGAAGTCCATACCAAAGATGCCATTCCGCCAGACATCGGAGAGATATTCTGATCGAGGTAGAGCCATGTTCGTTTATATCTCGAGGATCAAAGGTGTATGTATTTGTAAGTTCGAGACGGAATTGCTGATGTAGATACTTATATTTGTTTCGATAATTAAGTCCTACGTACACAACAGTTTATCATCAATGGGAAAACACACGTTATTTGAATTACTGAGCCAAAGTGAGACATGACCGACCTTCGTAAATCCGGGGTCTCAAGCCTCGGTACGGCTATCCATTAACAAGTTCCGGGGCTAAGATTTGATTACATAATATCGCAATTGATCAATTGAAGAAAATGACGGCGGAGTTCCCTTAGTTCGGTACTTCTATTTCCGCTAAGCTGATAGAATACCTAACCAAATCAACAACTTAGATCCCACTTTATCCATCACACTGTTTTTGTGTATTGGACAACCCTTCAGTGAGAACTTATCTGAGAGGGCTATTAATCACTGACAAGATGTATACAAAGACTGTTTCGACTTTGAAGTTTGTGGGATCGATTTCCCTTGGCCTACTTACTGTAAGTTGCTTGCATCACCCCACTACAGCTCGTCATTCCAGACCTTACACCTTGTCTATTTCCATTAATCTATTCTCATCTTCTATCCTCCCAATCTATTGTGAATGCAACAGACTGACAATCAATGAAAAACAGGGCGTTTCCTATACCCTTTCATCCCTCACTATTCCTGCCTTCCTGACCCTCCCGTCCGCCACTCTCGCATCTCGTTCCTACAGCTCCCTGACTACTCTCGCCACAACACATACTCGGGCGCTTACATGGATTTCATCATGGTCTTTCCTTCTCGCCTTTTATTTCTCACCGCGAGGACAAAGACATCCATATCTCCTCTGGACCTCGCTCTTCGCTGCCTCAAGCTCAATCGTCGATAAACTCATCCCGCTTGCTATAGGCTCCACAGGTCCAAGACGCATTGCACAGAAGAAACGATCAAAGAAGCCTATGAGCCCCAGACAAATGGATGCAAGTTACGAGGTTTTGAGCAAGAGCGCGAGAGATTATGAAAGTGCGGGGTTGGCGAGTAGTGAGGAGGAAATGGATGATAATGTCAACGGAGAAGAAGTGAGAGAGGAGATGGAGGGCTTCATGGCCAGCCAAGTCGTCAGGACTGTAGTCGCTGGCTTGGGCTTTGCGATGAGTGTTGTGGGTATTTGGGGAGATGGAGGTTTTACTGAGGTCGTTTTTGTGGATGTTGTGTAGCTGGGGATGAGATGGGTTGAGAGTACGGTTACGAGGAATGCGATATGAGGTAAATACAACGAATTATATGATATTGACGAAAGACGAGGCGTAACTTTGATGCGAGCTCTGGGTTAGCCCTGAAGCTTGTAGGATGGGATGGGTCGGGTGGTTTATAGGCGCGATGGGGCAGCAAACAATAAATTCCCATTCTTTCATTATGTATCGATGTTGAAACCTCTTTATTGACTGCAAAATTTGCTTCTGTCTCAACGTTTGAATTCTGGGCTTCTCTGTCTAGTAATCCGACAATGACCTAAGAATTGGACCTGTCTGTTGTTTCAGTATACTACGAACATTCATGAAAACTTGATATTGAAGGCAACGACTTTGAAATGCACTTTTTTTTTAAATGTTACTACCGTTCTTCATCCCCTACATCTCTATATCACTTTTCTGTAGAGTAGTTATCTCAAACCATCTCTACAGTATACATTTCCAGACTTTTGAACTCCGAGATTCCTTCAAATATGTGAAGACTTATATTCTATATGTAAAGACTTAGCAAATTACTTTCACACCCCCTAAATATCATTTAATTACTCTTGTTCCCTAAAATTTAGATTTGTTTTATTTCTATACTCTTCGAATTCTATAGTGGAATGAGCAGATTCTATAGTGAGAAGATGGATTCTATAGTAAGCAGTAAAATAGTCGAATTCTATAATGAGAAGATAGATTCTGATATGGAATCTCAGAGATATAAGAGTAGTCAAATCGCTTTTGAGGGGTACGAGAGCGATCCATTATGTATGTATGTAAACAAATAAATATAAAAATGGAACTCTCTTCTGGCTTTCTATATGATTGATACCTTTATTCTTCCTTATAGTGACTCGATGAAGTCGTGTGTAGTAGTAGTGATTTCGCAATACTGCTTAGAAACGTTCTTTACTTAGAAGTATTGTATGAAAGCTTGCTCTATGTATGTCGCGTGTGATACCTTGCTCGTTGTATACGAATAAATCTAATAAGGTTATAGTTTGGATTCATCTAGGCGCAGTATGTCGCAGTGGTAATCTGTCAAGTATGAATATAGGGACCCCGATACTTTATAGTATAGTTTGACACGCGGTGATTTTGGATTCGTTATACAACTAAAAGATTTGATCAGTTATGGAAACCGTACTCATGCTGAGTGTTGTTTTGGCTTAGATATCAAAGCTCATATTGAATCATATAATAGTACGGACTATAAGACACTATGAGTGGTGTAGGGGTAGATGGAATTGATTGTAAAGTGTAAAGGGAGAGGGAGACAGTAAATTGGAGAGGGCGTCTGTTAATCGGCGAGTTTACTTCATATAAGCTTTTGGGGGAGGAACGAATGATCAAAGAGATGCTAATGTGAAATGCATAGAATTTGAAGGGGTATGCTAATGATGAACGGTTTGAGTGGTGGCTTTGGCCTTAATGAAACGGCTTGCATCGTCCACAACCGAGAATAGAATGCGGGTGAAAAGAAGAGGATGGAAATCCGAATTTTTTGAATATGAACTGGATAGGAAATCCGGTTTCTACGGGTGCTGAGTTTGAGAAAAGCTTCTCAATCAAAAGTATGAGGCGAGTACGTTTTGTGATTCTCACAAATAAATAATTGTGCATGGAGATTGTTTTTTTTTTCTCTCTTCCGATAAAATGATGATAAAATTGAAATTCTATTATCATAATATATGGAACAAGCCCATTTTAACTTTCAATGAGAATACACGCACAATAACCCAAGACCCAATGATAACCTATGGACAAGAATCTGACTCCAAATCACAATGTTCAGACAAGCTGCGATTCTCATCGCCCCCAAATATCAAGTTTCAGCCCAGCATAACCCTCAATACCGTATTCGAATTATCCATCTCGCAAGGCAATGAACCAGATCGCCAGAATTATGAACATAGATACTCAATCCGAACAGCAAATCCGGGACAGGCAAGCCACTAACACCAAGTTCTCATCCACTTATATTGTAGCGTTCGGTCCGTATATGGATCCTCAGTCGCACCCATATCGTAAGGACCAAACGTCTTATAAGGTGTCTTATATTCAATCAGCTTGGATTGAGCATTCGGTCCAGTTTTGATGAATATTGTTGCGCTGTAGCCATCTTCACAACCTGTGAGAGTAAAATTCATCCCTATAGTTTCATCGGGCACGATGTCGGTGGGAACCCATTGATTGGAGCATCGAAGCCAGGAATTGTCCACGACGATACCTTGCCAGCCTTCGATCAGCCATTGAGAAACTACTGTAAGACAAGCGTTGCTGGGGAGGACAAGAATTGGGAGAATTGTCAAGATTTGTGCTTGGAATTTCATTTTGAGAGGGATGGAGTAAGTCTTTGCAATTGTGGAAGTAAGAGAGGGGTTTTGTGTCGGCAGCCGTACTCTTTCGTGATAGTAGCTTGACTGAGCAATGGCTTCAAATCAAGTAGAAGAAGAGGTAAAAATCAAGTGAGGGTAGGTTGATTTTCATTCAGCTAAAAGTTGTGGAACAATGCCCGATTTATATCTTCACTGCAGTGCACTTGAACGAGCTTGGCGAGCAGGAAGGAAACTTCCCTGATGGCCTAATATGTGACCAACTTGATTCCTCTCTATAGGTTTTCACTTGAAATTTCCTTGTCATTTCCAAACTCATGTCTTTGCAGTCTGTTGCTGACATTTGATTCATGCCCAGGAGAAATTTAGATTGGAACACGGGGTCATGTTTGGCGGTAAATGATCCTTCGCGCGAATACTCATACGATATAATAACTAAAGATGGGGTTAAAGTAAGGTTGATTCTAGTTGAACGCAAAAAGCACAATCTCCTGTGGGCGCTCAATTGGAGAAATCATAAGGATGGATTATTAACTGCTGGGGTTTTGATGGCCGGTTTTATATTTAGATTGAGAGACGCGGTGCTATGCCCTGCGACAGATAGAGACGCCTTGAATATTCTAGAGCACTGTAAATTGCTATAGTTCCAGGGTACGATGTGCACTTTTCATTCGACTTTGAATGGCGGAGAATTGCTTTTCTTCGAAGCCCTAGAATTACAATCATGTATTCCATGTAGCTCGATGTTGAACGTTCAGATATCTGCGAACTGTGTAGTTGCTTGAACAATGCCGAGAAGCATGCAACCAACTTGCACCAGAAAACGCGCAAAATATGATATTGCCTCGGCCACACCAGATTACCTAGGCAGTCGATAAGAAATTGGTAAGCCGGATTCGACGGAGTAAAGTAAGTCCTCAAATGTTTGGATTGCTTCAATTAGTTGGAATCCGTGGGAATCATAAAATGGCGACGTTGCCAGGGCTGCTTTCCAGCGACGGGCGCGTAAGCTGTAAGTGGCATTATTTGCACATCGAATGCCATCTTATATACTTGAATGGGAAGCTAATCATTGTGTTCGTGATGAGGTCGATAGCTTCGTCCGGCTTCATGTATATTTAGTCGAAATTGTGGCAATCTTATCATAATTTGTCGAAATGTGAAAGCAATGACATGATGTAAAAGGCGTTACAATCACCAGTCGACTTGTCTTTCGAAGGTATTGATCGTCGGATTTGATGTGCAGCCGGTGTAAGACTATCGAGGAATCAATGGGCGGGCTAAACATCTGCCGTGATATCGCCTCATCTGCCACAGTATCATTAGAATAGCGCGCCAAGTGAGATAAATTGAGCAGGTTCGATATTCCGTACTACAAGAGGGCATTTGGTCCCATCTGAAAGGTGTAAAAAATGGAAATCTGTGCGATGCAAACGTCTCTATCGAGATAAACTCGATATAATGAGTTAAACTCGATGTCACTAATCGATTGTGATACGATGAACTTCCAGACCATGAGGGGCTGCCGAGAGAATGCTCAACCCCGTTCTTCGTCGTATTCCCGTATCACATCGACTCGACATAAATAAATATGAAGGAGGAAGCCATGTTTCGATACCTCAAATTATTTTCCATCGTGTTGAACGTCGTCTCCGTGAAGCATCTCAAGCTTATGTAGGTAGGTAGGTAGGTAGGTATTTTTGCGTCTGGTCTGACTGACTGCCTGTAGATCCCACTGCAACCTCGCTCGCCAACGACTCTAACACGGACACGAGTAGCGAGAGTATATAGATGCTAATTAGGTGTTTGCTGGCTATCAAAGTAGACACATAGTGCGTATGCGTATTGCACGTATCTTCTTCATTTTTCTCTCTCCAACCTTTCCTTTGCTTTTTTCTTCTCGCCTTTTCCCCATATCTATTACTTACATTGATACCTCGCCATTGTAGTCACTGCTGCATGGCATGGCTATTGTGGGTGTATACCAGTGATCATCTTTTGCCCATTCAGAGCCACTTCGGTCTTTGGCTTTCTTCAATCCGGCTTTCAACACATTATTCCATCAATGATCTTTGACCTCTTCAGCTCCAAACATCCTTAGGTACTGGTATGGTGTGGGATGCGACCGGGGGAAGTTTCTCTTGTCAAATCTCCGATCTTATCATGATTCTCTTGGCATTCCTGCATGCTCATAGCTTTGCGGCTTTCGACTCATCAAAGGGTCCTCGAGGTACACAATGTACCACGAATCAGTCAGTGTTACTTGGCGAGTGCCGCATCACTCTTTCATAATGTGGATAAAGAGCATTTGCAACTATCTCGTTATCTTGTCAGGTATGCAGTATTTGCTACGTCCTGTGAAGCATCGTTTGTTATATTGTAGATTCATCACAAAGAATTGGGTTGTATCTATGGGTAATTCACAGGCCAGCTCCTCACTGCCGTCTGACACTGAAGGTTCCCTCCAAATCTGGCTCACAGAATCTAGTCTTCCCCTTCAATCCTTTACGCATCTTTGTGTGCCTGTCTCTAAAGAATCCAACCTTACTTTTCACTATCGCATCTTACTCCACGCACATCTGCATCGTGCATTAAACCCTGAAATATGGGTCGCAGCACAATTTTACTTTCTTTGGACACAGTCGCAAAGACTATCCATATTCCCATGTTACATGGGTTATGTGATCTATCAATCTTTACTCTCACGATAATGTGAGCCCTATCACCTCTGCAAAAGACTTGGTGTGCTCGTAGACCTGTTGCGTTTTCTATCTTTACATTCCTAGTGTTAATGAAATTGTGGATAACCTATGAACACATGTGTGTATCCTTTCGACAATATAATCATATTAAAAAATGTGTATGGGGTACGTATTCAAGGTCACTTGGCAAGGAACTCTTTACCCGGGATGGAAGGTGGCGGTCGCATTGAGACGGGACTGATCCGAAAAATCCTAGCTGTGGATTGAAATCGTAGTAATGTCGATTCAAATCTGTCAAGTTATTTTAATGCTAAATTGGCGATGCTAACAAAGATCTAGGAAGCATACTTCCGCAAGTTCCTTATGTGGAGAACAATGGTCTTCTTTCGACTCACAATAAGCATGAAATTTGACCAAGAGGAAATGGAAGAGTTCATCATGGCGCTTGATTGGCAAACAAATACATGCATGGAGAATTTGCTGGCTGGTGAATATTCAACGGCCCTGCATCAACGATCTTTTCTTAGAACCCATGTTCTTCTCCTGTCAGAGGAAGCGCCTCTCTCTCACTCTCTCTGCACATCCGGGAAAACAATGCTTATACTTTCGATAGCTCTCAAAGGTGAATATCAGGAGGAATATGGGCACTACGCCCCATGCGTGAGATCTAGTATCAAGATTGCCCTACCTGTCTTATTACAATGATGTGTATTGTTATATTTTACGGGGGTCGATGAGAACGTGACATCCACATTATCAGTCTCACCCCTCCACCAGATAGATAGTCGTCGTCAGCCTTTTTGTTACTATGCCCCGAAGCATCAGCCTTCCCGATGCAGAGTCAACTTCTCGTACCATGAGAACGTTTTCTAATGCTTGGCATAGGTGAACGGGTCCGTGAAATCTATCACAAAAGTTAAAGTTGACTCTGTAACTGCATCGTGAACTTTCTCTTAGGTTTCTTGGCGCCTGGCTAATGAGTATTGGGAAGGAAGTTCATCGCCTAAACAGCTGAAATTTCTTCAATTGACAAATTTACGCTATCTGCAACACAAGCTTTGAGCGCGGTGCAATGCACGTCGCTCAAGCCATATTAACGCACGAATCAGCCAAAGTTTGACCGGCATAGACACACATGAAGCAGGTCCCTGTGTATGCTTAGTTTTGCATCCATCTGAAGATCTAACTTTCGAACCAGAATAGGTTCACGGGGTATTGTTGCAATTGTACCTCGTAGCGCCACGGGAATAGATGTATGGCGTTTTCTGATGTGATAACGGCAACCCCTCTCGTTACCCCTTGCGCTGACATGAAGTAAGCTTTGCATCTACATGTCTATCAACATTTTGCTCGAGAACCTTGGAATCCACTTGCGCTGGTATAACTCCAAACAGTATTGCGTAGTTATTGCGTAGACATTGCGTGTACAGTGAAGATCTTCAAGTTGGTGAACTATAGAATTAGGTGAGATGTTCTCTCAAATTTTCTTGAGATTTCGCTTTCTGAGAAGACGATACTGAAAGCTCTCGGCGACAAGTGAAATTAACGTTTTTTCATCGAGAAATTTCGAGCCATCCGCGCTTACATGAGCGAACACTTACCTTCCGTATTGCAGCCCAAATTCTCCGAAAAGTGCGACCTAAGATAGAACTTCATACTAACGAAAACATGCAGCTCGCATCGGTCTACGCCTATTAGCGCCACCACTTTCAAAAATCTCATTTTGATATCCATTCTGGAAGATATCACAAGCGTCGGGTAGCTTCAATGTTATCGACATCAAGGGTTCTAATCAGTTGTAAATGAATCGATATTTCATTATGCACACCCCGAGCCTTCTCACTGCATTATTGAAAATACCACCTACTGAATGCTATTTATTTTTGGCTCGATGGAGCTCAGGAAAGGGTCTACTTTGTGGGAGGGGGTGAACGACGCAGTGTGCGATTGCGAGATACCACCTTCTGCCTTTCCAAGTGCGGATATGCAGATGAAAGATGAAGATATCGTCGTAGTTTCCGAGGTTCTACTCATCTTCACAAGGAAAAAATGGGCATTGACTGTGTTATCGGTGAGCTCTCAGAAAGCAGGTACATCCAGTCAATAGTATAAAGAGTCTGAATGATGGTGTTGTCTTCAGCTTCTAAATCAACCAGCTCTTTTTCTCTCTTCTCCCGGGTCTTGTCGAAACCCCCTTATATTCATTATGAAGAATTCCTTCTTTAGTTCATTGGCAAAATTTGCCTCACTTTCTTTAGCTTTGGCATTGCCAACAGCAGAAGTTATCCCATCCGCTCTGGAAGAACGCCAAAGTTGTGCCAATACTGCAACAACCAGAAGTTGTTGGGGACAGTATTCTGCATCTACGAACTCTTACACCACTGTCCCAAAAACAGGTGTAACTAGAGAGGTAATATTAATGATTTGAACCTTCTTTCTCAACTCATAGCTTACATTAATCTGCAGTATTGGCTGGTTGTCCAAAACACAACTCTCAGTGCTGATGGAGTTTCTCGACCGACTCTTAACTTCAATGGTACCATCCCAGGACCTCAGATTACGGCTGACTGGGGTGATGATGTTATCGTCCACGTCACGAATAAACTCACTAGTAACGGAACATCTATTCACTGGCATGGTATCAGACAGTTGAATAACGCTCAGTACGACGGAGTTCCAGGTAAAAAAGGGTCCTATTCCATTCCATATCATAAACTAACACTCTCTACAGGTATCACACAATGTCCAATTGCTCCCGGAGGCACTCTCACATACAAATTTCATGCGGACAACTATGGTAGCTCCTGGTACCACTCCCATTTTATCCTTCAATACGGTGATGGACTCTTCGGTCCTCTTGTTATTAACGGCCCTGCAACCGCCAACTACGATGTTGATCTTGGTATGTTGTTCTTGAATGACTGGAACCACGTACCTGTTCAATCACTCTGGGATAAAGCAAAGACTGGAGCACCACCAACGCTCTTGACTGGTCTTATGAACGGTACCAACACATATAATGGAGCTGGCAAAAAGTTTCAAACTACTTTTACACCAGGCTTGAAGTACCGCATCAGAGTGGTCAACACAGCTGTTGATGGTCATTTCCAATTCTCTATTGATGGCCACAGCTTTCAAGTCATAGCAATGGACTTTGTACCAATTGTTCCATACAATGCTACCAGTATTCTAGTAAGCATCGCTCAACGTTACGATATCATCGTTACAGCCAATGCTGCAGTTGGCAACTACTGGATCAGAGCAGGATGGCAAACAGCATGTTCCGGTAACACTAACGCTGCCAACATTACTGGTATCCTTAGATACACCGGTTCTAGCTCTACAGCTGATCCAACGACGACCTCTACCGTAACAGCAAGTACTAGTTGTTTGGATGAACCATTGGCAAGTCTTGTTCCATTTGTACCAATCAATCCAGTTGCTAGTTCTATCATGAAGACAACGTTGACTACTGGCGGTGGTCAATGGTTGTTTAATGGAAGTTCTTTACTTCTAAACTGGACCGACCCAACTCTTCTTACTGTCCTGAACAGCGGAAACATTTGGCCAACCGAATATAATGTCATTCCTATTGAGTCCACTACGGCGAACAAAGGATGGGCCGTTCTCGCAATCTCAGGACCCAACGGGTAAGCTTTCTACCATTATCCACCGATCCTTCTTATTTCAAACCATACTGACAATCTATTTTCTAGTCCTAATCACCCTATCCATCTCCACGGTCACGATTTCTGGACTCTATCCCAAGGCACCGGAGCCTACACTGCTACTACCGCGCTCAATCTTGTGAATCCACCCCGTCGTGACGTGATGACACTTCCCACCGGCGGACATCTTGTTATCGCTTTCCAAATCGATAACCCCGGTTCTTGGCTGATGCACTGCCATATTGCATGGCACGCATCTGAGGGTTTGGCTTTACAATTTGTCGAGAGCGAGAGTAGTATTTTACCAACGATTGGAACAGCTGATGTGTCTACTTTCCAAAACACTTGTGCAGCATGGAAGGCTTGGACTCCAACCGAGCCTTTCCCACAAGATGACTCTGGAATATAAACTTTCTTCTGGAAATGAAAGATCTTGGGGCGCGGGGCTACGTAACGTGGGTGGCGGAGGGCTACAGAGGGGCAGCGCAACGATTCATCTTCGGGTCGTGGGGGCAGAGGATGAGCCTTAATCCATACAAAGTTGATATGGAATTTCCTTGGTACAGGAGATGACTGGTGAGACAATATACGAACGCTCTCTAGGATTTCTACGTCTATGCGTTTTGCTTTACTATGCTATTTGTTGTGTCAATTCTCTTCTCGTTTTCTTCTCCGCTGAAGGACCTCTTGGTTTGATTTTTTGTGGGTCGCACGACTTGTGTGCTGACTCTCCTTCGAAAATGGGCTGTCGGTGATGAGTATCATGCTTGTATATAGTTCAGTTCTTGATTTGTGAATAGACATTACTTTGTCCGGAAAGCTGCTCCTGCGCTGTTTTGTGGATGAATTCGGACCTCTGACTCCTTGGCTCCATGTATCCCATATTACTCTGAATTATTGAAACACATCACTGTATATCTATTCTTTCAATACGTACTATATTATCTGTTCTTGATACTCGCAAACCCCGAACCCGTCAGTTCAGAAATTGTGATTCTTGACAAACTCAAGAGTAAATTCAAAGACCTCACACCGATTTGATGCTTACTCTCTCAGCAAACCCGCATAATCATACGCCCATCATAATTAGATCATGAATATTGTGTCATAGTATGTGGTATTATGGTGCTTTAGGCGGGAAGTTTATAGATTACTGCTGAGACAGTAGGTAAAGTCACGTGATAATCATAGAGCGCTGATGAACATACACGTCAAAATCATTAGCACAATTTGCATATGCAACACCGGGCCAGCCTTATCAGAAATGGCAAGTCTCCTCACAATCTCAGCCGACAGGAAAAATATTCCAGGACTATCATCCCATTTATATATCTACTCGTCATTCACTGATCTGCTGTCCCTCGCCTAAAAACCATTCGCTTATGGAAAGCCATCTCTCGCTCTCTCGCTTCCACCAAGAAATGATAGACCATATTGGTAGAGCTAGTATGTTAAAATAGAAAAACAAGTTGTAAAACAAATTAAAGTATCATCATTTAGCATTTCTGATGAGGTTCTTAAGTTTAAAGTGCTCTCGTCGTACACAACTCGCCTTTACCGTGCTTTTGAAGCTTTCGTTCCAGTCGGGCACTTTCGCTAGTCATGTCTGGATTTAAGTCCATTTCAGACAAACCAGCTTATTTTGGAATTTGTAAGCATCGTGAGAGGCTCAGGTGCTGGTCGAGCTTATTTTGAATGGCCCTTCTGGCTCGAAACTTTGGTGGAGGGAGGCTTGGTGGGAAAGAATGATGGGGATCTTCCATGGGTGATTCGAAGTTTTACTCGTGGAAGATCTCGCATGCCGCACTAAAGATTGGAATGTAAATACTTACAGATACCCAATCCGTGGACTTCATGTTTATAGCGCTTCAGGTCGCCTTTGTCTGCAATATTTGACCTAAGCAACTGGAACTGTGGTAATTTTGAGGTAGGCTATGTTTATTGAGGTGTTCCATGAAGTTTTGGTTAGTATTTATTAACGGAGTGAAGAACGCCTGGATCTAATGGTGATTTGGGTCTTTTTGAAGAATCAATGATGTTCTGACTGGGGTATGTGAAGCTGGTCGAGCTATCACTACTGCAAAGACCTCCTGGGCTCTGCGTGTCAAGCTTGCTATCAATGTGACTAACGAATTGGCCCCCCATGACCGATCCTCTGGTCAGGATAAATTAGTTGAATTACTGCAATGGCACGGCCTAGCAGATGAGGAAAGCGTAGGCCATTAGAAATGTTTTTAGGAAATGCTACTTATCATCTATGTGCTCGTTTGGAATATGAATCTCAGATACAAACGTATAAGAGATAATATCTGAACATGTCTATCCACTCATGATTGCCTATACGTCAACCAGCAGAATCAAACGACTAGACATATAACACTTTATTCAGAGACGAGTGTTCATCAGAACGTCAAGATGTAGCTCAATCTTCCATCTGATAGATAACAACTGATTCCCTTAATACAACTCGAAGCGCTTAGCGGCTACCAATCATAGCACTCGAGTTGGTTATGCACGGATATTTTGAGATTACACTAAACTCTTTATGGCACTGTCATCATTATGTAATCCCTCCTAAATTGACCAGAATCAATTATACACAACACTCAATACATCTCGCACCACAACTGACATTCTGGTTCGCATTTCAATGCCAATAAACAATTTCCGCAATTCAATCAATTAAATTTTAATCCTTGTATCAAATCTCAATTCAAATACTTCCCCGAAAATCTCAGCAACCACGTTGTCCAATACGCAAGGAGCCATCGACGGTCCGTCCGTTGGGCTAGATAATATTACAGAAGGAGAGCACGAATCGAAGTTGGAGGAAGAACTAGATCGTACTCATTCACCACCCCCTAGATACCCTATTTCAGAGCCATCGCATTCTACGCCTTCTTCACCACGACCCCCACCCTTTTCTTCCCTTTATACTTCAACTGCCGAAGCTGTCGAGGCTTACAAGGTTGCCGTCACTGAAGCAGGCGCATCTCTATCTACATCTCCTGCTGCTCCGGAATACGTACCTGTCGCGTCCGATCAAAGTCGACAAGCCCACGAAGCTTCTACTTCCTCAAGAAACGTCGAGGCGGAAACAAAAGCTGCACTACCGCAGGACACTAAAGGCGAATCCTCAAAGAAAGACGACGAAAACGAACCACCACCTGCATATTCGGAAGGTTCAAGTCCACTCGACGGATTCACATATCTGATGGCGGCCGCCGGAGGAGCTGCGAGTATTATTACTCAAGTGCAGCAAGGTGCAGCACCTATAAATACTCTCGGAGGTAGGGTTTGATTATCATCAATTGTTGGATGAATCAATTATTGACGCTCTCTAGATGTTGGCGCAGATGAGAACATCACCATGGACCTTCGGTATGCTATACATGATATATGAAACAATTGACCGCATCTACTAATCTCATAATTTAGGGGCACTCGGTTTACATTGTCTCGAGATGAACTTTTGACACTCCCAGAATTCGTCCTTCTTTCTCTCTTTCCCAATGGTTTACTACCGGATGGCCATTTAAGTACCTACCACGAAGGGGATGCCTTCCAGGTTGATGTCCGTGATATTCCATTATTTATTCGCAATATACTGTCAAATTTAGACATGCATATAGCTGACCTTTTCTCTCAGTACGATCCTGCATCCTTACAATACATGCTTGAATTCTTTCGCAACGTGGCGCAAACCATTCCATCGGGTTCAAACTCACCAGGACCGGACGCAGACGCTGTACCAATTGAGCCAATGGCAGGATCCGCTAGGGAGATGTTACAAGATAGAGCCGGCATAATTGTTTTGAGGGAAGACTTGGACTTCTATGCAATTCCTCCTAGACCTGATATCGAACAACCGGAGATGATAGAGGTGAAGAGAGCGGCTGGGAAGGCACTGTTGAAACAAGATGGTATATTTTCTGGATTGAGAAGAAGTGAAGAAACAGGTACAACGGAACAGCACTTGATTGAGATGTTGACTGCCGGGTATGTTTGTTTTTGATAATAATGCCTATAGACATTCAACTAATACAAAAACAGAGGTTTCAACCATGACGATCATTGGGGTCATCGAGCAGGAGAACCAAACAAGGCTGTCATATGCAGTCTCGCATTAGCTCGTCTCCGAACTGATATCCGTGGCAACGAGATGGGTAGTAACGCCGTAGGTATGGCACAAAAGCTTCTGCTTTTCTGGAGAAAACCTGCAAGAAGATGTTGGTGGGAAGGTGTCGAACTGGAAAATGTAGAAGGTGTGGAGGGAAAATTAAAGGTGTGGATTCGAAGAGTGTGGACGTTGGAGATGAGTGTTATCGGCTTACGTTGATAATCTCATTCTCAAAATAATTTCCTTTGTTTTCATACCCTACAATTTGTGTTTTTTCATACAGGGAGTATATTCAGTTTGGTTTCAGCAACATACATCCACTGGGCAATATTTAGTGGACAAAAAATGAATGACCGCGGTAATTCAATAGGCCGTTATCAAACAATGTGTTTGGCTGCTGAATTTTTTACATTTTCCTGTTGCTTCGCAGCATTATCTTTTTCCTTATAGCGATGCAGGTGTTCGATTCATTGGGGGAAAGGGCAGCTTGTGTATGGAATTAGCATAATTGTTTTCATCATACGATTTGGCATTGGTTTCATAGTTGTTTGCTGGTTGTGGCCCTTGTGGATGAAAATTGGTTGCGTAAATCTTGCATAAAGAAGATGACTAGTCGCATGAGAGGACGAGCAGGGTGGATGTGATCTGAGTAGTAGAGGGCGGGGTATTGGTGGGGAAAGAGAGGGGGAAGAAAACTGTACACGAATGAAGCAGATTGGTTGCAGTGAATCCGTAATATAGAAAAATGATACCTATTTAGTCGCAGTGCGAGCAGGTACAAACGCGTCTACTTCTCCATTAACATTACTGGCTGCACGTTTGTAATCTGTTGATTTGCTTCATAACATCGCCAGTATCTCACCTTGACATGATGAAATTAAAAGCTTCATTCATCACAAGGATGGATGGCATCAACCCCATTTATTTTCTCCCGTTCACAGTTTTAGGCAGAGTGAAGAGACATTGTGTCGACTGCATCATCCTATGATCAACCGTTTTCTAATCCTCGTAAGCTCAGAAATATAGAGGATTTTTGGGATAACGAGTAACTCTTTCAATCCGGAGAAATTTAGATATAGTATATTATTCTATCTATTCGTCCATCATGCAACAGTTACTGCCTTCCGTTTGGACTCTTCCAGCTTGGGAATTCCCATCGTTTACAAAGACAAATTGGATCGCCTGCCTTTCTTGATATACATTAAAAGAGGAATTGAGAGCCGTTTCTAATTTTCAAGCCTAGGTAATAACTTTGTTGTTCGCCTCGCTTTTGGTGGCCATGGTGGGAGAGACTGTGGGTGAAGTAGTAAATATGCAAGCATAGATCATATAGATCTATATATTCGAAGCCGTTAGGCCTTTGTCTCTCTTTCATTTGACGGACGAGACATTCAAGTTTCCCTATCAAATCAATACTCGAACGCATCCCCCGTCCCAGTCACCGCATTTACCATGTTGCTTTTCTAGATTTTCAAACTTGACACTTTCCTCCCTCTGAATATTCCATCTCCGCTTCCCTCTTCAAGATCATCCGTTCCACTCGGCTCACTTGGTCTTTTCTAGATCCCCCATGTTAGTCAGAACCTAAATCTCCATCATAGCGTTGCTCTTTACGTAGGATCTACCAAAAATATTCAACACCATACCTACAGGCGTGAACAATCTCCCCGACGAAACCACGCATTGGAATCTCATATGCTATCAGTGGTAGCTATTATGGATGGGGGAAAATATATACGGCAAACCGGTATTGGTGTTCAATCAGAGGGAAGAGATGGGCTAGCCGACGAATAGAGACGAGGCGGTTTCTCTGGCAAGAAAGGCGTGACTTGATTCTCGAAGAGCGGAAGAAAATACGATGTACAGAAAAATTCACAAACCACCACTGCAACTAACTAACACACATACCTCTTATATCGTCTACCAGAAATGCGATATCTAATCTACAGCCGCACACTCACACCCCCATCCGCGTTCCGGTTTCATTCCCACCCAATATCTCGGACGCGACAACTTCTTACAATCATAACCACAACCACAACCAAATCTAAACCCTCCATGCACCACCCCAAACCCACTGCGTTAAATGTGCGGCAATTTTCAATATCGCCGCAACATGTACAATCGCATCATCACACACAGTATCATTCAATATCCATCCTATTCTGCACCACACGAGGACGATTCCCCCATCCCCATCCCCATCCCCATCTACATCATTTCCGCTCCACCGCGAAATATTACGGAAACCTGTGAATTTCGCCTTGGTCTCCTGTACTGTTAAGCTAGCTGTGAAAGTTCACGATTCGCTGGGATGGAAGAGATGGATGTTGATGATTACCGCGTGTGGTGTTCTAGGAGTGTTTTTGATTGGGGGGGGGGGGGGTAGACGTAGATTGGTGGAAGGAGGGGGAGGGGGTTCGGGCAGAGAGATGGGGCTGTGGAGGTTGCTAGGGGATACCTTTTCTTTCTCTTTTTTTCTTAGGGATAGGGAGGTTTTGGGGAGGAGAGGGGATCTGGGACGGTGGATTTGGGACGAGGTTGAGGATTTTTGTTTGGTGATGTTCTTCCTGGAGATGGAGATGCAGTTTCGGTGTCAGTATTGAAGATTGGGCTGCGAGATGAGGTGAGAGGAGTTGGTTGGGGGGTGTATGTATGTGTGTATTTAGTGTTTAGTGTCTAGTGGCCAGCAGGGAGCAGGTGGGCAATGGAGTCGTCGTTGGTCACTTTTAGAAATGGGATTTGTGGCTTTCTTGGATGATGAAGGGATGTGGATGTGACGTACGGGTCGTGACGATGATTTGGTTTGTGCTCCCTGCTATGTAGTTCCGTGTATACACATTGCTCGACGAAGCATATAGAGTTTTGTCATTATTGCTTAGGGCTATTACATGATTAAGCCATACAGACACTGACTGGGACACTGATATCCTCATCTCATCCTCAAGCCCATATATGACAGGAGAGAAGCAGCATATAGCTGTAGAACTAACCGCGATGGTTTTTATTTGGGTTTAAAAATAGGTGCTCTCTTCATCGATTCAATTTACATGTGTAAGAACCACTCCTTGTTGAGGAATCAGGAGGGCTCTCTTCGTATCGAAGATAATGGGACGGGGTCATGTGAAGGTTTTAGCAGCTAACTGAGTTGATCACCCTGCAGCGAGAGACGGGGACCGCTATACTGATTTCAGCACTGTTGGACAAGCAGTTAGGACTAGAGATCATGTTTACCAGAAGGAGGGCGAGCCAGTGTATCAATGAGAGCTTCGCGATGAGAAATAAAAACGGGCACATGTCAGATGGAGCTGCGAATGCACATGAAGTATCATAGGAGAATTTTTCAGCAGGCAAGAAATCCATAGCGATACGTAGTCTCTTGATACTGAAACTATCTTGAAATTGATGGCGATGGGCGCTAGAATGATAGAATGAGACTTCTCAGTTACACAGGTACATCGTCACAACAGAAAGTTACTGGGACTCGAAACACAGCGCATACATACATGCTTTGAGGCAGATTTGATAGCACCAAATGCACAACATTAATGTGTATCCTCTAAACTCGATTGACTCTAAAGAGAACATAAAGATCCCAGATATTCTGAGATCTAGCAGATTGCATTTCAAAAATCTCTGATTTCGGCTCACTGGTCAGATATAAATCTTCACCATGAACCCATAGATTGGCTGAAAATACCCAATTCAACTTTGAATAGCCAGGGGAAATCCATGGATATGATATCATGGCAATCTCATTATCCGATGCCTTAATCATCGACATCACGATCGCCATGTCATCTACACCGCCATCTTGCACAGAGCCTCAAAGAATTGCTCTCTCAACAAATTCAAAGTCAAACTGAAACAAACGCCATTCGTTAGTATCCCCGTCTTAATTCTCTAGCAGCACGTCAAAGCGAAGGTGAAAATTTTCCCCGAAAATTATTCAGACACAACACACACAGCCACCACTACCAAAAATCACCACCCACCGGTCGCGCTCATCCGTGCACGAAACATTCTCGAACTTTCAGCCTCCCCATAAACTTTTTAATCATAAATTAGACATCGGCAATTTAACAACAAGGAACCTCCTGCCCGCTACCTCGCAGACAGATCGAAATGACGATGTCTGTTCCTACTACAGACACAATTTCCGAAGAGACGGTAAAAGGAGATTTGGCATACCCAGATACCGTACGCTACATGCGCGTCAACTGGCCTAGTCAAAACCACGGAATTGAGTATGCCGTGTTTGAAATGATATGTTTGCGCGAGAACTAGACTGTGTTAAAGAGAACAAAGTATGGGGGGCAGAGGGGGTATGGAACACGAATTGTATATTTCGTGCTTTAGTATTCCTCCGAAAGGATTCTCTGGCTGCATGTTGGTGACGTCTTGAGGATTGGGAGTCCCGTAGAGTCATATGTACCTGGTATATGTAACGAGTGTTGCCCGAAGAGCCCGCAGAGGGGATGGATGGTCAAACTCCCGGATTCGGGTACGAGAAGAATGGAAGACGTGATTGGGGGCTTGTGAGACGTGGGACTGAGCTGAAGTAGATAGACTTGATGGGTTGAGAAAAGGAAAGATACTGATGACTAGAAGGCTGTCTTTCTAGTTGAGTTCAAGAATTACAAAGAGAGAGAGAGAGAGAGAGAGAGAGAGAGAAATGAAGATAAAAAAACAGAGGATGAGACGGTCTTCCCATGGATCTTGAAGATCGCTCTCTGCAACAAATTGAAGGGAGTGGTGAAGTAAAGATATAGATAGATACCTTGTTTTTGCAGAAATCGGCTTGTATTGCAACCTTACTCTCATCTTCCGTTTCCATTATATGCTGTGCTTCCCATCAATCTCACAGTCCATGAACCAGGGGAAGCGAATGTGAAAATATCCGAAAAACACAAAATGGTAGTAACATAGCAACCATGGCATTGCAAAACCTCGGACGAAAGGCCCTCTCTCCAAAGCAGTCGCACGTGGTCGAGCAATCATGTGACAGCACAACATTGCACAAAACACCCAGGTCGATTGTCTTGTGCGGTCTGTCTATGCCCGGTTGCCAAGGCAAAAAACCCACTTCCGTTTAAACTTCCCGGCATGGCCGATATTTGCTGTGCCTCTGGTGAAGGAAGGATCACTTTTTAGGTTTGATTGGATGTGGAGTTGATTGAGAAGGCTTCTTCAAAATCGTGGATTCCTCAGGTAGCTAATGTTACTCTTCAGCTGATATCAAGGTAGTAAGGAGGGAGGTAGGTGCGTATAAGCAAGGTATGCTTCTTTTCTACCAATCGTTCGAATAGATGTCGAGAATCATAATTCTCGATTTTAGAAAAGGTAACTCAACTCAAGCCTTTGTTAATTGACTATTGTTCATCGATCTACCGGCATAGCAGCAGCAAACCTCCATTCGTTCTCTCGGTCTCTCGGCCTCT
This sequence comes from Botrytis cinerea B05.10, assembly GCF_000143535.2. NCBI lineage: Eukaryota > Fungi > Ascomycota > Leotiomycetes > Helotiales > Sclerotiniaceae > Botrytis > Botrytis cinerea. The sequence continues at coordinate 2,782,942 of NC_037310.1, forward strand.
CTTTCCTTTTTCCCTTCTGTCAATCCTTTCCCGTCGTTTGCTCCTCCGTTCGAGCTCCCTCGTTTATTTTACTCGTTTACACTCTTGAGAACGGGGCGGCGGTAAAATAATCTATTCTCGCCATCCGGCAGAGTCTCGACCCTCTCCAATGTTTGACACGTTGATGAAAGGTAATTTTATTTTTCCCTTCTACCTAACGTGATTGACCTTTCCCATGCCAACGGTGGAGTACGCTGGACATGCTCCCATTTTCACTTCCCCAGAATGCACTGTGTTTTCTCTTTGGAGGATGGGGCCACGCGACCAATGACCATCTCGCAGAGTCCATAAATGGGCGGAAACTAATGATTCTTCAAATGCAAGGGAGAGGAGATGCCTTAGTAGATGCACATGCATATCCATATCGCCCTCTTATTATTAGAATAATATGACGCAATTTGCAAATCCTCATTGGTTTCGTGAAGCTGCACGAACTCTCATACTGCATGCTCAATCTGAGGCATTGGTTGGATTTCAAAGGGAGAGGGAGAAAGATACCTTGGAGACAGGAAATTGCAGAGGCGGTGATGAATGCAGCGATTTGTTTGCGCCGGGACAATATGTTTGCTTTGGTATTTGGGCACAGGACAGATGGACGGCACGGTATTAAAATTTACGGTACAACGGCGATGTTTGGCTTCATGGCATGGTGAATGATTGTCTCGTCTGAAATGTTCGGATGGGAACGTAGATGCATAGATAGTTCTACAATGACGGGTTGGAATGAGAGCGCCATGGGCCGACAGATAATTTCATTTCTCAACAAAAGACCAGCTCGTCGCGTATGGCTTATCCATATTCCCTTACCTCCCACGACACGAATCCAACGCGTCTGTCGCTCCAGATCGCGATTTCACACTCTCTTGTAGAACCAAATTTCGGATTCGGATATCAAGGCAATGAATGGATCTGTCAAATGTGAAAAGTGACCCAGGAAGAAAAAAAAAAATACCAGAAAATTTAATATGTTTGCCTGGTCATCCCAGATGCAAGGTAAATCTCTACATACTATGTCGCCGAAGCCCATGTCTCATTCCGTACGATCCATGGTTCTTGAAATCTAGGTACCGCGAGAAAACACACGGTACCGATAATAATAGGTACGCTTCGCACCAAAGCAGTTGTGGGAATCAGTTGTGGGAATATGGGCTGCATATGCAGCTGCGGATAACCTCATGTGTATGGTGCGCGCATGGAGTTCCCATGAAAGCTGGAATGGGCATTTTGGAATGTTGTGCCTCTGGAGGAAATCGTGCTATCGGAGTCTCTCCACCGCGAATCCGCCTGTCAACCAGGAAAAAAACAGGTCGACTTTCGATCTCTCGATGGAGCCCTGCAAAATTTCCGTGGCGTGCGGAGTTTGCTGCCGGTAGCAAAGAGTGGTGGATGGTGCATGGTGCATGATGGATGATGGATGATGGATGATGGGTGATGGGTGATGGATGATGGATGTATGTAGGTGTGAGTTGTCAAGTGTTTAATTCCGGGAGGGGGAGATCTGGGAAGGGGTAGACCTAGCTCGGCGGCAAAAAATATACAAGGGGAGCTCTATTGGGTATGTGCCTAGAGACCTGGAGGCTTTTCTGATATGTGAGGAGCCATTTTCAGCATCTCCCATCTCCCTGGTGCTTGCTGTACGTACAGATCTTCAGGCTCGGATTTTCTTTCATTTGTGGACGATGGTGAAGACGATGAAGATGCGCATTGCGCCGGGAAGCAACTCGGCCCAGAGAAATCGCAGGAATGAATACCATGTTGGGAGGAAGAAGCGGGCAGTGGGCTGTAAGAAAATGTCTCGCTATTGTGGAGGAACCTGGGAGATGATCTAAGCCGTCCTTGTTTGCTCTCATCTGCATTATTTACTTTTTTACGTTGCATCTTTGTCTTCGCTTCACTTATCTCCGTCGGAACGCGTGGAAGACTAGAAGGCCAGAAGACAATGAGCGCTTTCCTTCCATGATCTATCACTTCTCATGTCCTCACAGCGTCTCCATGGACAAACCAAGATAGTGATCTGCCGTAGTGTTTTCACGTCGCAAAGCGGATCAATCAAAAGCGATCAGCTGCAAAGCCCGGCGCATCGTATTTCATACATGTCTAGGTAGGCTGCTCTAATTCTTACTGATCAAGGAACGAAATCTTGGTTCGAAAGATGGCGACATGCAAGCAGGGACAGGGTTGGTGAGAAAGCTGTACCGCAATAGATCTTACACACGCTTCCATTGGACAATCGTACACGCGAGTCTATCAACAATGACGGGGGAGACGCTTTATGATTGTACGGAGTAAAGAATCCTCCCATGTAGTGCGATGCAAGTAAGGAGGAAAGCAAAGCAGAGCAGAGCAGAGCAGAGCAGAGCAAGGAAACACGGTCCATTGGACGCGCACGATATCTGTCGCGCATCAAACCGGATGGTATAATGGCAATGCCATTTTTACACACCTATTACCTTGGAAGTAGCATAGATAGTCCTTTTGCCATTCGGACTTTAACCGATAACATCTTTTTTTTTGCCTCCCCCTCATTGCTCAATGCTTTTCCATGATGATCTCAACCCCTCGCCAAAAGAGGGGTTGGGGTTTTGTTTACCTTGAAGCCCGAGCGTGCCTACCAAAAGCAACTAAAGAATTAGGTTGTGCATCGTAACCGGTTCGATGTATAGCATCCAGCTATCCAGCCATTCGTAATCGTTGAATTGAGCCATCCCGGAAACCCCTGGCGTGGCGGCTCTGAGCCTTTCTGAAAATGCAACCGTATTACCATAAGAGCCATGGTGTTCGGAAGATGCTTACTTTTTCCATCTCAGCCCTGCTGGAAGGATAAGAGTACGGTGTATGGCATTGTCCCTATTGTGATTCCTTTATTGAGGAATCAACAATAATCTTGGTAAATCCTCAGTGATTCATTTATCCCAAAAGAGCTCTGCCGGATTTTCACATTGGAAAACTTATAAGCTGGCTGCATGGTGTTACAGTGGTGTTCGTCGGCATCTGAAACAAGCACACTGTACTATCTATCAATCACGTCTTCTTCCATGTTCCCCTGCGAAACATATGACTGCACAGAGGAGCTACGAAATGGAGTGTTGGGTGAAGACTAGGTATCCATAAGGATAGAGGATACCGATGCTGACCGCAGCAGTACGGATTGCAACAGCACCATAACTCTATGTGATCTTGGCGGGAAGATCTCTATATTTGGGATCCCGGGTTTATAATTAAGATGTGTGATTTATCAGGATTCCCAAAGGAGAGGAGGGGAAAGAAACGAATGCATCGTATATTGAATTTGGTCTCACAATATTCTCGTTGACTCGTGAACCAGATTCTATACCCATGATATTCCGATAACCCCCAGAATATCCCTCGCTTGTTTCAGGATGTAAACAATGTCGAAAATTAAAGGCGGAGATCTTGTTTCTTCCTGTCACAAGTAGACGACGACTGACTGGCCCACATGTGTGTGTGTGTGTGTTGTGATATATTTTGATGCTATCAAAGTTTCAAGAGATCGATATTTCCGATACTTAAAAAACTTGTGCGGCACTGAAAAGCTGGAATAAGTTGTGGCGTAGCAACCGTAGCTATTAATGTGATCTCTCCCAGATTCCCTTTGATCTGATCGACTAGCTAAGGCTAAGCTAGTCGCGTCACATGTTACGTACGTTGTACGTCCGTTTTGATAATTGCGTTTGCTGCAGACCAGATTCGGATGTTGAACTATCACATATGAGCCCCCCCATGTCCCATACAGACAGTAGTCTCGCGAGTATCGAAACCTCGGATGCTCATAGACTTTTGGCTGGCTAGGCACCCTGACGTTCAAACTTTTCTCGTTCTTACTTCACACTCAAAAGATCTCCCTTCCTTGTGTTCTAGATGCCGGCCAATGGCAATGGGACAATGAAGCGGAACTAACCAAGGTGAACGGGCGCTTGGGATGAATAACAATCGCGTGGGTCATTAGATTTTTTTCCCAGCTTGTTTACGGGACGGACCATAATGAATCTAGGGTGTTGGGGTGCGCGACTATAAGAGGCAAGCGGAAGTCAGTATGTGCAAAGTCGTATGTTATTTTTGAATGCGCACAGTCAGTATCAACTTTTCTAGAAGCAGATGGGATAAGGTATAATGTCGGTTAAGCTTTGGATTCCTAGGGGTTTTGATCACATTGGCAGGGTCAACTGCTACATGAAGCATCTGAATTATGTATGATATCGATGAAGTGAGGATGGTCTCTGTGCTTGTGTACTTGTACATGCGAATGATAGTGACCAGGAAGCCACACCACAGCTACCAAGATCAAGCTGCTCAGTACCTCCCAGATCCCAGATGGAACTGAATTGGGGCATTCCCATAACATTGACCAATCAGCATGGCCATGGCCATGACCAACCATGGCCGTGATATGATGTAGAGCGCCCCGTACGATCCTCTTTCTGAATTCATAAATGCAGGGGGGGGAACGGCCTACTTGAATAAACGCGGGTCAGGACTTCTGTAGCTGCTAGGTACCTGGTCATAGATGGAACTCTCAGGTTTGCTTAAGTTAATGCTATATCTCGATTGGATCCACCTAGTAATGAGTTGCTGGGGTTAAGTGTTGAATGCTTGGTTAGCTCCAATGAAGAATCCACCGCGATCCCAGAATTGCGATTTAACCTTGACGGGAAGTACAATGGGGAGAAGAGAGGTAAAAGAGGTAAAAGAGGTGAAAGAGGGAAGAGGAGGTCAAGAGGTGGTAGTGTGAACCTTGAATGAATATTCGACTGGAGCCAATCAATCGACGCAGCATCGCCAGACTTTGCCTTTTCCGACCTAACTTGGGTTTTTTTTACTCTCCCAGGTCTTACTCCGTAGATCAGAATCCAGCAAACCACACGCCTTTCGCATACCGCACGCATATCGCATATCGCAGACCGCAGACCGCAGACCGCAGACCGCATAGCTACCGAATGCCATACATACCATACACATTCTCGCAGACTGCACCGAATTGTGCTGGTGCGAGGTAGAGGAGCTAGCGAGCGTCGTGGGTAGGACTAGCTGGTAATGGCAACTCTGCTTCTCCATATTACAGTTATCCATCCGTCCATTCGTATTATCCTCATATGATTGATTATTATACTTGCTCCTGCGACAATCCTATCTGATACCTCTTTTCTTCTCTCTTTCTTTTCTTTTGCAAGGCCCTCCCGAATCGCAGCCTGCTTGCCCATTCCACGCGGTGGGGGAGGATTTCACACATTCAATTCGCATTCAATTCAGATTCCATTCACTCCTACCGCTCTTCACACACTCTTTTTATGACTGATACTACCGGGACGACTCTCCCTACCACACACTCACACACTCTCACACTCACACGCTTCCTCTCTCCCCTACATCGCTACAGTACGGACGAGTCGACTGGACGTTCCATATAAACCACATCTTTTCAACACATCCACATTGACTTCAGACCGTATTCTCCAAATTCAATCCCTCCCTTTTTTCTGTATCATTTGAGAAAAAGCAAAGAGAATTGCCCTACATTTCACATTGCAATTTCACGCCTTCGATTTATTCCCAAAATTACTTTGCAATTCATTTCTTCCAAACCTCGAAAAAGAAAGAACTTCTCTTTCTGAAATTTCTAGTGTTTATTATTTACCCTCTACGATATTGGTGTTTTGGTGCACTTCACCCCCCAACCCATTCCTTCTACAAGATCCTCTCCACACCACCACCACCACCTCCACCACCACACTCACTCACCACTACCTACCACACCATCTCTACTTTCAACCACATCCATTACCCCCAAAGACAATAGTAAAACTTCCGCGTGGCATGGAATACTTACGACACTCATGAGGTTCTTGACGATTACGATATTTCCTCCATTACTTCTTTCTCCGTCTTGGTAGTGGTGTAAGCAATACAAGTGAAAGATGAAGACCATTCCCAGTGTAAGTTCTCCAGTCTACATTCTTCAAAAATCAATTGGTATCTTGTCCCTCATTCGTCTTCACCCATTGGTCTCCCTGCACAAGTCTCAACATTTTTAATACAACATTGGTCTTCATTCGCTTTCTATCTTTCAACACTAATAATTCTTTCTCCTTTTTACAGCTTGTTGCTTCAAGTACCGTCGGTGTCGCAGCTGCTGGCCTGGCATTGGGAAGTCCAGACCAGTCGACTCCTCCCTCCCGCACACTTTCGAAAAGAAGGAAACCTGAACATATCATCACAGATGTCGAGAATTCTTCTAGTCTAGGTACACCGTCTATCGTCTCACGCCCCCCTACGAGTTCTACCATGGCTACTCCAGAAAGTCGCAATCCCTCTGATGCAACCAGTTCTTCATCTGCCCCGGGCTCCCAAACTCTCACTACATTCCTTCGACGTTCTTCGAACGCAAAACTCGATTCTCCCACTGCATCGCAAAACGGCGCGGCGCGAAGATGGTCACTACTTCGATCGGGTGAAGGACAAAATGATGTTTCGGGGGAGGAAGTGGTTAGGGATTCTTCGTCGTCTCGCAGTTCCTGGATTCGGAAATTGTCTCTGCCAATATCGGGAAATAGCAGTCCTAGATCAAGTATAGCACCAGAATCGCCTTCTCTCGCGCTCTCCCATGACTCTGCGACACCCATATTGTCAACCCCTCGCGATAGTCCCACACAATTACCTCCGAACAAACTGGTCAAGAGGCACACATCGCAGAGATATCGTAGGGAACCAGACTCGAGTGGATCAAGAGCGCAGGTACCGACCTTACGGAGACCAGCTACCAGTCATCAACGTTCGGTTACGCTGCAGCAACGATTCATCGATGATTCTCCAGGTACAGAAACGCAAGCGCGTCCCACTGCCCCAAGGCGGTCAACAGTATCCACACATGCTGCACCCGTAAAGAAATCTAGTGAATCACCTCGCAGCTCATGGCGTATGTATTTCAACTCCCGACCAACCAAATTTTTCAAAGAAAGATCCGCCGGCAGATCAGGGGATGGAAGTGTGCATAATTTTTTCTGGACCTCAAAGCGGGTGATGCCAGATCATACCGTTAGACCGACTTTGGTCAAACCACATTTAATCACTGTTTCGACTGAAGAAATGGAAGGATATTACGACGAGGGAGGGCTTCTCTGTGACGGACCAATTGACCAAGATACAATGGAAGACATCCCCAGCTCGCCTCTGGATGAAGACGATTCGGAAGATGAGAAGCCTCTAAGGCGGTCACTGTCTATGCACTTCGATTCACCGACCACATGGATACCTCGGACAGGAAGCTTAAGGAATAAAAAACGGAATTCAGAATCTACGCTGCGTGCTAGGCGTCATGTATCTGCGCCTCTACCATTGGATACAAGAAGGATATCGATTTCTGCAAGTGGACCTTCCCCACATCACTCTCGACCATTCATGGATCAATTGGTATTCCAGAGAGAGCCTCGCTCTCCTACCGAAGACTTCTCCCCGGTGTCACCAACGGATCCCTTTACCCATCTCAATTACGTTCCTCGAAGGAATACATCATCTCCATTGCCACCTCTCAACCGACTATCAACATTCAACCTCGATTTAGCTCGTTTGGGCTTGTCATCGCCCTCCTCGTCGGCCCCCCTTCGAAGTCCCAGTTCACCTCTACCAATGTCTAGTACTGCTGCGACTTCTTTTTCTTCTACAATTCCTGGGTCAACAAATGGTTCATTGTCATATAATGCTACATTGAGTTCGAAACATGGCATGTCAGAAGTGGGAGACAGAGCTTCGACGTTAATTGGTTCAGATAATGAGATGAGAGGATTTGCATCTGGCGAAGATGAAGATTTGGATTTCCAAAGTGAAACCGTGTACGATTCACTGAGGTCGGGGGCCACGAGCAGTTTGCGATCACAGAATACGCCCCTTGACTCGATGTTTGACGAGTCCCCTCCAAATATCGCAAACGCCAACGTACATGCAAAGGCCAAGAGGCTTTCAATTCACGATCTGATGGCGAATGGCGCCTTTGGTGAAATTGAACATCGTATTGTTGAGGAGGATGAAGGTCAATCAACACCAGTAAAGCTTCTCAGTACTTCTTCTGAAGTCGCCAAATCGACTTATGCTGTAGATGCAGAGGAAATCATCCCTTCATCGCCACCAAGCTTTTGTATCGCTTCAAAAGATTTTGCCACACTGAACTTGGACAACGATGAAGAAGATGAAGACTGGACTCGAGATGAAGAGAACGAAAATATGGAAGCGGGAAATCCACTGTCACCGCCAAATAGCTTGAATAGCCGTCGGGTCAGTCCAATAAACAGAGGAACCCCTGCGGGTGTTACCCTTAGCGGTTCCACAAACGGTAATCATTATGCTGAACGACCCAAGAGCAATTTATTTGATTGGTCTGAACCATCTACATCGGAGAAAGATCTACTTGGAAGTTCCGCTCGACCTAGGACAGCACATGTCAAACAACTTGCCCTGAATGGACGAGGTGGGCGAACTGTCGGACGAAAAGGTCCCACCCCATTGCACATCCGAAGTCAAAGTGTTCCCCTAGTTCCCGATCTCAATCACCAACGTGAGCACACAAAGCTGACACCAAAATTTGGGACTTGGGGTTTGGGCGCGAAAGGCGTCAGTGAGGACTGGGATAACGATTTTGACTTCGAGACTAATGATGAAGCTGGTCTTGAGAATGGTAATCTCAAGATTGAGACCGGTGTAATGCTTGTCCCTCTCGCAATTCAAGCCAGCCAAGCAAACGTTGTTGGCCACGTTGGACAGATTCGAGAAGTGTGCTTGCTAGTCGAAGATCTCAAGAGGTTGCGTCTTTTGGCCCGGGAAAAGAACTTGATACATGGGCCTTCGGCACAATTGTGGAAGGAAGCTGAAGGCATTATTGCTTTGGCTGTGCCGGATGAAGAAGATCCTACTCTATCGCCCCCCCAGTCTCCTGCATCTATTTCTTTCGACCAAGACTTTGGTGACAAGTTCATCGACCGTGGCCCTGATGCTGAAGATGTCGCTACTCCAGATGTGCCGATGGAAGTCTTGGATCGTTTTGGGAAACCCTCCGGCTATGTTTATGATGGTAACACTGTTCGACGACGTTCAGTATTCTCGCCTGAAGATGATATCTTTGGAGCTGGAGCTGTCATTCATAACCCTCCCACCAGAGATAGTCTACGTCCTCCATCAGTTCCTGTCCGTTCTTCGAGTGCGAGAACCGCGGCTGAAGTTGCTCGTACAGTCATGGAGACCATGCATCAGCACCGTTCCACTTCAGATCCTTGGTTATCAGAGGTGGTTGAGCAATCTCCAAACAAAATGCCGTTCGACACGACCAGTCTACGCGACTTAGTCCACCGTGCTTCTGTTTTGAGTCGAAAATTGGCCGACATCATCCGTGAAACTGATGGTACTATTCAAAGCCCAGTTTGTACGCCTCATCGCGAGTCAAGCCCGGCATTCACTCGCGTTTTCACTGACCCAATGTCATCACCTGCTTCAAAACGCCTTCCCCGAAGTCATAGCAACAACTCTATGCTCAGTGGCTCAATGAATTCCTCGCCAACAAGAAGCTTGGGCCAAAGAATGCACATGATGACTGTTGTATAACAAACTACCATTCTCATCACACAACAGGGGCGTTTCACATTGAGAATTTATTCTCGCCGACACGAATTCTTGTACATACGCGGGTCGATTAATAATGGCCGTAATTTCATTTCTGCATAGCGACGGGTTCCAGCTGCCATAAAACGTTCCGTTATTGCCTTTTTTCCTTGTTACTCACATGCATCTCCTGGATCTTTTTGCCAACCAGGGAATGCTTCTTCTAATGGCACAAGCCTTTCATACGATTGCATTCATCACTTAATCAGCATATGTCATTTTAGCACGAATGCATTGAAGAGATCAATTCCGACGACGGACCGAAAATCATAATGTTTTTCTTTTACTTTTACTTTTTCCTGGATTTCCGAATGTATCGACGGGTTCTTTCAAACGACGTACACGACAAGTACAAAATTCACATGGGCCTCGGGAGATGGGAACAAATTCTCATTCCTTCTCGGGCCTTTTCTTGATACTCTTACCATTTCACATCAACCTCTAATTTCAGGCGGTAGACATCAAACCGACACCAAATAGTGCACGTTTGACGGCGTTAAGGATACAGATAAGAGATTCTGTGACCCTGTATGAACATATTATATCAGTGTACGAAATAATTTGGGAGATCAGACGAGATGATAAGAGTTGGGTGGCTCTTTCTGAAGCGGGCTTTGTTTGAGTCAATTCTTTTTTCTTGCTTCTTTACTTTATCTTTTTTGTTGCGAGGGATTTGTATGGATGATTGCAAAGCATCAATGGTTACGGTTCTTATTTGATTGAGAAAGGCGTCAAAAGCGGGGGAGCTGGGGTTTTTTGTTAAATTTTCTACTGTGAGATTGGAAAGGAATTGGAGAGGGTATGGATGGGCGTTGAAGATTGAATCGGGATCAGAGAGTGGGTACTGGATAGCAAAGTAGGCATTAAGATGATGGCCAAGATGGATTGGACATAGGTATTTGGTAAATTCCATGATGTGTATATCTTCCATGCATGTTAAGAGTACACGGAGAAAGTAAAGAGACCCCATGGGATACACCAAAGGGGAGAGCAACAAAACACGGAGCTGAGAGTACAAAAGGAATAAGATAGGATGAAAACAAAAATCAATATACCAAAGCTTTACAACAGCTTTTCAAAGCTATTTACATATTCAATTTTACTTGTTGATTTATTGTGAGATTCGTAGATATGTGTGTGTATATATATGCTCGTGCGTGTGTCTGTATGTGTCACTTCCAAGTACCGATCCAAGATCCAGATGAAGCCTCCAACACTAAAAAATTCAACAAATGATCAACAAAATGCATGAAGGAAAAAATAAACCAAGTACGAGAATTAGGGAATCAGAACTAGCTTCGCAAATTACTCACTAGCTCGTCGCCGATCAACGATACCGAGGCTGGGGGAAAATCACGTCCCCATCGACTGACTGACTACCCGCTTACCCCGCATATGTGAAGGACGCTAGAAGGATAGAAGGTTAGATGGAAAACCTACTGTGCTGGGGACTGGAGAGATGTGGTTTGTGAGTAGTTTTTTGATGGGGGGGGATGGTTTGATTGGGGCTTTGGTCTTTTGGTTTTGGGTTTTGGGTTTTTGAGGGGGGATCGGGTGGCGAATTTGGGGGTTGGGGTTGGGGATTGGGACTGGAGGAGTGGTTTGGGGAGAGGTTTGGGGAGAGGTTTGGGGATGATGGGGTAAGAGTTGAGGTGAGGTGAGGGGCTAGACTTGGAGATTGTTAGTGTGTCAGTGTGTTGGTGTTTTGTTAGATTGGTAGATGGTTAGGTTAGTTGGTGCATTAGTACATTTGCAGATTAGTATGTCTCGCGGAACGCATCGTTCCTTGCTTTCCTCTTGTCCGTGGAGGCGGTGGTGGTGGTGGTGGTGGCTGAGAGAAGAGAGTAGAGAGTAGTGAAGTGGAGTGGATTTGGTGGTCTGATGGGGTTGGTGGTTGGAGGTGAGAGTTTTTGGAGGGAGAGGGGAGAACGGAATGTTTCCATGCTTTTTATGCTGGCTGTGCGGTGCTTTTTATTGGTGGGTGGATGGGTGGATGCGTTGAGGAGATTGGGGATTGGGGATTGAGATTGAGATTGTGGGGTGTGGTGTGGTGTGGTGTAGTGAGGTGGAAGAGAGGTGTTGATATTGATATTGTTGATTTGTTTATTTGGTATGGATAGTTATGTGTAGCTATACTACACACACACACACACACACACACACACACATATATATATATATATATATTATAACCCTAAGAATTTACACAAGGTTATCTGGTCGAGCAACGCCATCAAACAATCAGATAACGTGCCTGATCAATCCCCATCCATACACATACATCATCGCATCCTTCCTTCCGTATCAGCACACACTGTATGTATATATGTATGTATCAAGGACGAAAACAAGAAAATTGGCAAACCCAATTTCCAAATGCCGGGTTGACTTGCCATTCCCCCTTCCCCTTCCCCTTCCCCTTACCATTTCTTCATTCCGCTCTTTGTTTGGGGTTTCGATACGCTGGCGTGTGTGATGAGAGGGAAGGAAAGGAAAGGAAAGGTGAAAAGTGGGGTTGTGGTGGTGTTAAGCGAGGCAGGGTGTGTTAAGGTTACTTATTTGGTATCTTATTCTACCCCATCCTATCCTATTATCGAATCGCTGACGCTACATCGCATGCATGCATACTAAAACATAAATCCCCGGTACTTGTAATTTGTTCCGAGGTTCTGGGTCGAGATTCGAGAACCCCTCGTGTCCCTCTCTCCCTCTCTCTCTCTCTCTTTTCGGGGATAAGTGTTTTGTTTTGGGATTGGGGTGGAGGAGATTAGTGGAGCTAGGCTGGATATGGACGGGTTTCCGTTCTTGGTTTGCTAGTGTTGGGATGTGTCATAGGAGATGGAGATGGAGATGGAGATGGAGATGGAGATGGAGACGGAAATCTTGGAACGGGGATTGTACGAGTTGTTGGGAAGGAAGGAAGGGGGGTTTGGGTTGGGGTGTGAGGGATGTAGGTAGCTATTCTATTGCTTATTTGCTGGGGAGATAGTTGGTGGGGAAAGGTGGATGGAGTGATGGGATGGTTGGTCTTGCAGGGAAAGTTCCCCAGATCTGCAAGCCATGCATGGTGTTTGGACTCTGGAGAAGACCGTCCGGGGAAGAGGACGCTATGGAAAGTGCAATCTGGGGAATGAAAGCACACGGCAGACCTGGGGACCGGTGTTGAATGACACGGATCTTCGTGCGGAAAGTCTAGGCAATGCAATAATGCAGTTGGAGACAAGAGATGAGTGCTCAGTTAGGAAAGTGTATATAATATCGCGCAGGCCAGCTTTTGGATTCTGGGGATTTTCATTTTTATTTCTTCTTCTTGATTGAGTAGGGAATCTCGTCTTTTTTCTTTTCTCTCCTAATCCTATTGTGCTTCACTTCATCGCTTTCCACCGTTGACACTCAGTCTCGTCTTGATATCATATTCTCTCATCTCATACTCTGAGCTTTAACTTTCGCCTCGCAAAACATCACATCTTGTTTAATCATGTCTTCACTCGATACCTCCCACGATGATATCCATCACGAGAAACCATACGTGCAACACGTGGCCGGTGGACCCGATCTCTCTCGTCAAATAACCCTCCAGCTAAACACTGATCAATACGAACGACTATTCTTCCAACCCTCATCCGCCAAAGGAGATCTCGTGAAACGACTCGGTAAGCTTTCACTTCTCCTTCTCCCCTCCCCAATCCCAACCCACTAACCCCATCCAGGAAATCCCACCCTCCTCGGCCTCCTCGGCTTCCTCGTCCCCTTCTCCTCCACCGTCTTCTCGCTCCTCACCTTCCAAGGCTCCTCCCCCACCTCCCTCGTCTCCATCGGCGGAACCTTCTACATGTTCGGCGGCATCGCCATGTCCATCGCCGGAATCTGCGAATTCGTACTCGGCAACAGCTTCCCCTTCTCCGTCTTCATAATCTTCGGCGTGCACTGGGTCTACCTCGGATTTCTCAACGATCCGCTGCACGGCGTAGCCGCCTCCTACGCCACGACCGTCAACGGGGTCGCGGTGCCCGGTGCTCTGAGCCAGGAATATAATGCCGGACAGGGAAACTACTCCGTCGTCATGGCGCTCATTTGTTTCGTGTTCCTCTGCGCTAGTCTGCGCACCAACGTCCCGTTTGTAATTGTGTTCTTCACCTTGATATTCGTGTTTGGTTTTCTCGCAGCCGGGTACTATCAATTGGGATACAATCCCTCGGAAGCGGGCTTGGAGCATACAATGCACATGTTTAAGATTGCGGGTGGGTTTGGCTTTGTGACTATTGTAATGGGATGGTGAGTTTTCCTTATTTCTTTTCTACTCTCAACATGTCCCAAGTGCGCAACGAACAAGATGCTAATCGAATCATGTAGGTATTTGGCCATCATCACATCGTGTGCATCGACGGGAGTACCATGCCCATTACCGATTTTCGATTTGAGTTCCAAGGTCTTTTTCCGCAATAGGGAGGCTGCGAAGACAGAACATGCGGGTGCTGTTAGGACTGACATGGTGTAGGTGTGAGAATAAGATGTGAGTCTGTTTGACATGAGGAGATATGTTGAGCGGATGTGATTTGTATCGAATTATACATGATCGATTCATAAGGAATATGTGTTAATGAAGGGATTAATGAAGGTTGAGTGTATGTATATATTGATATTCCTATTTTTGTGTTCAAAATGAGCTAGCTTGAGTAACAAATAAATATATTGATAATCTATTTCAATCAGAATATAATGACTAGATCTCTTGATGTATTGTAAATCGTTACAAGTAAGCAAGTCGCCGTCATATCCTCACCCATTGTGTATCCAATTGTTTATATGGTAAGCATCTATTTTGACTACACTCATGCCATAGTAATAAGGAAGAACTATTTTGTCATAATAATCTGTTGTAAGAATCACATAAAACAAAACAGTGAGGCCAAGCAACGATCTTGGTATCAGATGGGTCAATTGTTAGTCAAAAAATCGTATTCAGAAATTGAAGGTAATGTTAAACCGGACCAGACGCATTGATCCAAATTTGGATATTAAAAAAAACGCCTATGTGACTTCCTGGTTTGTCAATATGATAAACCACCACATGTATATCCAGCATGTAAGACATGAAAATTCACCACGTATATCGTATCATATCGTATCATAAGGTATCGTATCCCAAAAAACACCAAGTCCTATGCTGTACTGAAATCCCACATACACCTAAAGCACCACTGTATATCTGGCCCATCGAAGTAGCATGAGCTCCACTTGAATATTATCCAAAGTATGTGGCTCTCACAATGAACTCTTCAACTTTCCAGACTTCGCCCTCCGGCTTGAATGACCAAAACACTTCCTCTTACTCCACTGCTAATCAGTGTCTCCGCTGTCACTCCTACGGTCTTCCTCATCTCCTTCCCACTCTCCCCACTGGCACTTTCCTCATTGATTAACGCCATAGAAAGTGAGCTTTTACCTCTGCCTGCAACGATCAAATCTCCTGCATTTCGAGGACTTTGACCCAATTCCACCTTTGCGTGATGCAAACAATCGGTCAATGGAGTTGTAGTCTTAACATCGACAAAAACTACTCTA
The DNA here is from genome assembly GCF_000143535.2 of Botrytis cinerea B05.10. NCBI lineage: Eukaryota > Fungi > Ascomycota > Leotiomycetes > Helotiales > Sclerotiniaceae > Botrytis > Botrytis cinerea. The sequence goes on from NC_037310.1 coordinate 2,798,206, forward strand.
TTCATTAATGCTTGAGGTAGGGAGTCTCGTAATGTGTGTAGAAGAGCGGTGTCGGACGCAGCTGCATTGTAAAGGTCCTCAGTATCAACACGCTCCGTGATACGCAACGCCGAACCAGAACTACCACCATGTTGAGAACCGGTAGCAGTGGCTGGACGAGAGCTATGCTTCACTTCATGAGTCTTGGGATTATGAATGGGAGTGATAAAATGAATGATGGTTGCGGTGATGTTGCTGTTTTGTGCAAGTTGAAGAACAAAACGAAGAGCAACACGATCATCAGCGCCACCGAAAAAAGGGAAATAAACATGGTGACTGCGATCTGCGATAGGAGCAACTATATCCGCACGTTGACTACTGCGAAGACTGAGTCGACTAGCACTTGATGAGAGATTGCGAGGCTCCCTCAGGGTTGGTCCGCCAAAGCCGCGATTGATGAAAATAGCAATATTGCAATTAGCAATATCAAGCGTCTTCTGGATGAAAATATCTTGGAGACCGCTTGAGAATGAATCATGATGGATTTCGTTGACTGGTAGAATACTAGGTTCGGTCCAAGGGATGAGAACTAGATCTGAAAAGTTGTCTGCTGCTTGTGTGGCCAAAGCCTCGGCATAATCCGACTCAGGAACGACAGAAACCCCACCTGAGACGGCGACGTTATTTAATTGAGCAAAAGTGCGGAAAGCATTAACGACTGGATCACGGTGTGTGTATTCATCCACTTCGGCCATGACTGAAGATGTACGGTCAGTGAGTTCCAGCAAGCGAACGCCATGAACCTCAAGTGGAAGTTTCTTGGGAGTCAATGATGAAGGAGTACCATCCTCATCCACGGTTTCCAATTCGGCCTTTGTTCTGTGAACTTTCGTAACCGTACTCGTATTATCTCCGCCCAAAAGTGCAATGAAAGTGAACAAGCTAGGAAGACTATCAAGTCTGAGGTAGACAAGAAGTCGTCGGACTTGAGTGGATTCTAGCTTTTCCAATGAACGGTCCGGGGTATAGTCGTCACCCTCAGGATGAAGTCTGTTACCTTCCCAATCGATTTCTCCTTTCTTCCAGGCCTCAAGTTTCTTTTGGTACCAAGGTGGATATAGTGCGGTTGTTAACGGCGTTGTGGCAACGGTAGTGACAAGTGCCATCACAACAAATATGGTGAAAGTCCTTGTTGACAAAATTTTGGCTTGCAAACCAATATTCTGTTGGTGTTAGTATAGCCGGCGTGATCAGTTTCACATATGATCAACTTACAAGGACAATTAATTCAACGAGACCTTTACAACTCATCAAAACTCCAATACTGAGACTTTCACGCCAAACAAGCCTACAAGCCTTGGCCGCAAGCGTACCTCCAATTATTTTGCCTGAGAATGCAACAACAATGATTGCGATAACATAAGCCCATGTAATTCCATCGTTTAGAAGACCAAGATTGGTGCTCAATCCCGACAAGGCGAAATAAAGTGGTAGAAGCAGCACTGCGACTAGATCCTCGATCTTTTCTGTGAGATGAATAGCAAAACCACCTTCATGGGGACAAATGAGTCCAGCGAGGAAAGCTAAGATTATGGTTAGCTAAGTTTATACCAAGCATGATTTAAACTGATCTTACCTCCAAAAATAGCGTGAACTCCAATGATGGCAGTAAACCAAGACGATGTCAGAACGATTAGTATTGTGAGAGCAACCATTCCCTGAGAGGGGCCATTTTCGAGACTTCCGTTGCGGCGAAGGATATACCTGAACACAGGACGAACAGCATACACTAAGAAAAGACACCAGCCAACACAAACGAGCAATACCCATAAAGCTGCGAGTCCCGATCCGTTATTGACTAATGCAACACAGAGGGCCAAAAGAATCCACCCTGTCACATCATTACCAACTCCAGCAGCGAGAACTGTAACTCCTACAGGTGTAGAGAGGAGGTTCAACTCCGTAAGGATTCTGCATAGGACAGGGAAAGCTGTGATCTATAGCGAATGTCAGTAATGTATTCGATTGGATGGAGATTAATCTCGTACCGCAAGAGCTGTGCCGACAAATAGCATATAGACCGGGAATGAGATATGCACAGTCCCCGGATCATTTCGAAATTCGTTATACAGACCATAAGCAACAGCGCAACCCAAGCCGAAAGGCAATATCATTCCGGCCAATCCTACACTCAGGGCTACTCTCCAGTTGCCAAGGAACAGTCGCATATTAACTTCTAGACCAACAAGGAAAAGAAAAAGTATCAATCCGAGATTGGCGGCCATATTCAAAACTGGCATCGAGGCAACGGGGAAGATAGTTTCCTGAAACCCAGGGATGCGCATCATGACTGAAGGACCCAAAATGATTCCACCTATTACTTCTGCAATGACTCGAGGCTGTCGAAGTTTAGACAAAGGGTAATGAAGAAGGCGACAGAAGATAATGATGATGCCGGCCTGTAATCAAATGCAAATTAGCCAGATCCATTCATGATGCGCAGAAGACCGTTTTGTTGATTGAGCAAAATTATTGTGCGGATTTGACATTCTGTAGGTCTTCCTGCAATGGCCGCATCGTGCTCTGCATGAACAACCATACGTCCCACTATCGACGCTTGCAGGGGAATGCGCAAATCAGTAAGAAAGAAGCATACCTGAATGATGAACAGAACAATGGGATTTGAAGCACTGTAGACAGTAGGATTGCCTCCCTCTAGAATCCCACCCTGCGGGGCGGCGCGATGTGTAGAAGTGGCGCTGGCAGAACTACTGGCTGCTGTGACGGCAGTCGCAATCGACGAAGTGAGAGTCGCCATGATGGCGGTCCGAAAATGATATGGTCGTTATCCAGGAACAGTGTCGATGAACGAAACCAAACCTCGAAAGGCCGAAGAATTAGAGGAAGGACGGTCGATGCAGTCGTCAATTATTATATTAGTGCGAATGCTTAGACGTCAAGACAACTAAGTTTTAGCTATTGAGCTACCAAAGTATATTAGCAGATGGACACATCTTATTAGGTACATTTAACAAAGAGATGAGGGGACATACCTTTTAACATCTGAAGATTCAAGGGTCTAGCATGATCCTGAGCTTCATTCAAAGTGTGTGATGGCTCTTGGCTTGCAGGATCCATTTTGGAGGATTGCAAACATTATGATTGGAGGGAGGGAGGTCGAGAGAATATCATGAGTTTGCTAGTGAATTGAATTGAAGTGAATTGAATTGTTCTTAGTTCGTTTTTGGCAATTGACGCCATCCTGGAGTGAAAGCGTGAAAGATATGAATCAAAATTGATAGATGTTTGAAATGGCGGGGGGATGCTGGGGTTCGGCTATCACAGGCTTACTGCAAATTGTATTGGTTGCAACTCAAGAAAGAGTGGATAACGCCTGAGATGAACAGGTACGGAGCGGAGTCTCTGAGACTTCTAGACCCTTGCTTATCTGTTATCACTGCGATATCCAGAGAATGCAATCAATTTAGCAGTTAATTATCAGCAATTCCTCGAGCATGCACCGGTGAGATCAGTCCAAATGTTTGCTAAATGCATAGTGCATTCTTGTTCACTTGGACCTAACCGAATGATCAACTACTTTTAGCGGTGGAAAGGGGCTGTACAGGGAGCTAGAAAGCATTAGAGAAATCCGCAAAGAATCCAGAAATGGGCCTAGACTTTGTTCCGATTGGGTAGGTGTTGCCATGTGGCATTTCACATCTGTGCCCTTCCTGTCGGAATCCAACCTACCTAGCAAATTCGAAAATCTCTCAACCTGACAAGCCCAGCCACTTCGAAACAAATTGTCACATTCGCAATATCACACCATGAATCTTCAATGCATGTGTGGCCCACGTGCAATATAGCTTATCCCAATTTCATGGAATTGGTGAGATGAAAGAGCAGAGCAGTGGCTATTTGATCTTGTCTCATGATCACTGAGTCGGAGTTGCGAAGCTTGTTCCTCGTAAAGCGTCTGGAGTAGAGGGACGTCAATGAGCATGGCCGCATTGTGGCGATAGTAGTAGCCCAAGCCAAGCATTCAAGCCTCAAGAAAGAAATGTCTCTCAATTTCTTACAGCAAAAATCTCTGAATATCGCGGCTCGCTCGCATTTCGTTAGTGGGATGCATTGTGAGTAGGGGTGTATTGTGAGCTAAGGTGAAAGCTCTAGTGCCGTGTATCTCATTGACTTGGTATATCAAAAGCCATCGGAAGAAGGTTGGCAACTTCATCTATTCTATCCTCATCACAGGGTGAGCTTCAGCCTATCATCTTTTCAGTTCGTTGTACTCCGTTAGGTAGCTGGGCTTTCGATCTGCGGAAATGTATGGAAATAGATGATAACAGTGACGACGACCAACGAGCAACGACAGGAGAAGCAGCCCCTCATCCTTGAAAGCAACTTCTCTATCAAGTCGCTCGCCATATCTCATGCTGATAATGAGCTGGCGTGCCGCGTATTGCCGATGTTTCAGCCGCCTCTCCTGATGAGATTATCCTCATGATCGTTCTGTATCACTATCGTGCTTTTGGGCTTGTGGAAATCAAGTACACAACTCAAGGATATCTGGTAGACTTGTTTGAAAAGACACTTTCAGGTCTGGCGGACAATGTATGGAAAAGAAAGTTTTCAGCAATACTTGAAGCAGTCTAATATTGGGTACCAATACAACCACACAGGTGCGGGGTATCATATTTGATACAACTTGTCCTACTGAATGCACTTCTCGCATGTAACATCTGGCTACGGATTTGAGAGAAGCCTCCAAATACTGTGGTCTTCTTCACTGCGGGTGTCGAGCACTCCAATATCAAGATTTCTTGGAACTGCATGATTTCGCTAATTGCAGATCCTACTAGTATCTCAGAGATCTGCGAACATTCTGATATAATTTACTCACTATGACTACTCCGAGAGTTTAAGGATAATGCTAGTAATTGTTTTCTCTCATGAATAGGAAACCTATTTCGAAGCGTTATGACAGTAAAGGCGGGAGACAAGGGGCGTTTATTCGCCTGCTTCAATATCGTGGGCGCGGGGTAATTCATATATATCAATATCGAATAGTCTCCGAACCCCCACCTCCATGAGCTCCAAGGACATTCGGGAAATAACTTGCAGATGTGCTACCACACTTGATTCTGAAACGCTAGGTCCTTGTGGAGCCAAAGGTAACACAAAACAGTGGCCCGAACTAGTCAACATTTGAGCAACCTCAAACTTCAAATTTTGTATTCAGCCCTGAGCCCTTGAATTGGGAAGTCATGTGGATGAACCTAAATCAATATCATATTGTTTGTATTTCAACTGCGCCCTTATTGAATCCAATACCAGCTACTAGGTACTAATAAAGGTCACATTTTACGTCAAGTCATCCCCGAGGCATTAGCCTTCCCAGAGAGCAGGAATTTGAACAACTCAAATATCCTAAGATTGTAACACAGCACAGTATTTACTTCTGATATGGGGACCACAATGGAACTGTATGGATAAAATCTAGCCATGCGCTTTGCATCGTTTTCATTGTTCTTTTCAACACTGCTTTGAGAGCCCTATCAAATCTGACCGGCACAGCCACTACCACCCTTACTAATAAAAGCATCATGATGGGCGCCAATATGGTTGTTTGACATACTTATCCTGCTTGAATTCTGCATGTACCATCGCATGCTATACTTTGATACGAGATTCAACACGATCTGGACTTATTGAGCTTTATCATCACATTACCATGATATCCAAACCACAACCCATCATTTCCACCTCTGAAGATCACATACTCATGTTCCCTTTCTGCAAGCCCCAAAATTGCCCTCATGCCGTCTCTCTCTCTCTCTCTCTCTCTCTTCTAAAAGGAAATCATATGTGATAACAACTCAGTAATCTGTTCATTTCATCAAATTCGAGTTTCGATTCTCACGGTTTCTGAAAAGCGAATCGAGAGATAGATAGATGAGAAGTAAAAGAGTATGTAACGAATCAAAGGAGGGGGGGATTACTTAACGCGGTATCGATTGATCTCGATCTTTAGAGTATGAAGGGGATTGGGGTGAGCTTGCCGAGGATGGGATTATTTGCCTCTTGGGAAGAAAGTAGAGCGTGGTTTGGATATGTGATTGAAACTTCCCAGTCCAAATGGGGAAGCTGATATGTTATCCTTTTGGATGGAAGCGGAGATGTTAAGAAATGGGCAGAATCAGAGGCCAAGGAGTGGATGGTACGATGTCACTTCGAGTTTGGATGAGAATGTGAAGCTGAAAACGATTATTGATCATCATGTATCAGTCTAGAACCTTAGTGTATTGTAAGCTAAAAGATGATCAGAACCAAAGAGATGTGTAGGAAGTTGAGCAGAATTTGAAGAAATGTAAAGTATTATGCGCTCAGTTCTGGTTCGCTAAGCATCTCTTAGGTAGAAATTTGAGCTAGTAGTCTTCAAAAGAACAATTCAAATTACTTTTATGTGTAACTTTTGTTGAATATAGACCGAAATTCTAGATTCTTCAATTGTTCACTGCCCCCACAAAATCTCTCAAAAATAACCATCTTGCTTTGTCTGCCCATCCACTTTCCCTAAAGCTATTCGCATACTGAGGAAAGAAAGATGCCACATCTTTCAATGTCTCATCATGAGCCATAACAACTAATACTTCATCCGATGCGTCCACTTCCATGACTTTTTCAATCGTTCTCTCTGCCTCATCTACATCATGCGCTACCCCTGTTCCATCATCCCTTCGCGCTATCACATAAAATGGTTTCTCCCTATCGTTATCACGGAGAAGAGGTTCAAAGAGCGAACCCGGGCAGATCGTGCCGGAACTCGACAAAGGAGCTGGTGTGAGAGATTCTGGAAGAGGATGATAAGGTGAAGGTCGAAATTCGCCTCCGTGATGACACGCATCACCTCCCATAAATACATAGGAATTCGGATTCGTTTGGACCTTAGCTAATGCACACATGTGGCCGATAGCATGCCCTGGACTATTGAGTAAATAGAAAGAACCATCCCCAAAATAATCCAACGCTTCGAAGCGGCCAATCTTGAGACCAGAATTGAAATCTATCTCACGCAGTTCACGATTGGCATAATCGCTTTCAAGGATAGGAGAGGCAGGATTGGAAGGGTAACCCGGAGTGAAGACTTCTTTGAAACCGGGGCCAACAATCAGAGCGGTGGATTCATCAAATGTACTAGGATCTCCAGTATGATCCCAATGCCAGTGGCTCCAGATCACAGCTTCAATATTGGCAGCCGACACCCCATGTTCCTCTAGTTGCTCACGTACACCCTTCTGGACAGTAACTTTCCAGCCGCCATCTTTGATGCGTTCGGTAATGCGGGGAGCGAGGTTCTCCCAGTCTCTACGGACACCAAGATCGAAGAGGAGGGAGCGGGAGGAGGGATGCTCAATGAGAAATGAGTAGGCGGGACCGGAAATGTGAGTGTGTCCAGAGATAGCGGGGGAAGCAAACGCGGAGAGGGGGATACCGGATACGTGAGTAGTAGTATCGATGATGCGGACACTTACGGTGGTGGAAGAGGGGGGAATATTGAGATTTGGGGCTGGTTTGGGCATAATTGCGAAGGTTCCAATGAATCAGGAGAGGTTCAGTGTATCAGAGATATATACTTTGCAGGCCTCGCACAAGCTGTTGTGTGGGAAACTGTGAATATATAGTAGCAATGAGTGCATCTGGCGTGATCGTTTCTAAATTACTTATCAATAGTTCTCCCACCAATCGAAGTTATGGGTCTACATATGATCAAACTCTATAACCAATTCACAAATAAGAAACGGGGAAGTGGCATCTGACGTTATACTGGCAGCAGAGCCCTAGAATGAGGAATGATAGGACGTAAAGAATACTTATCATCGAGAATTTGTATAAAATCTTGGCATCTAATTCGAATTGATGTGTGATTCAAATGCACATGGTTGTCATGATGACTCACGACGTGTATGGCCATCCTGAAGATTTCATAACACAGATAGTATACAAAGAATGGAAAAGTATATTTATATAGGTAATACTGCATCAATCAAGAATGACGGATGAGGGCTTCATTCACGAATAACCGCAGAAAGGCTAATCATTGTAGAATGGGGTTGGGGTATAAAAAGCACACAAAATATCATTGTTTCATATGTAAAGGTTGGAGAGAGAGATTGATACCAGCACGTGACTAGGTGCTCAATGATATGCTCACTAGATGTTTTTATTGTTGTACACTTAACAGCAGCAAGAACAACCGATTATCTGTTATATAGTCAAATACCAGGGGTGAAATTAATAAAGATTTTGCAGCAGGCGAAGTCCGCTAGCTAGTTGACATTAGTACGGCATACGGTATACGACCAGTGACTCCCCGGACACTGGGATCACGAACTTTTGAACAATTTTATTTTCACGACTTTTAGGTAAACTCCGGGTGTTTAAGTGCAATAAAAAATCTTGGAATAGATTCATATTTTCTTCGTCAAGTTACACATATCTACATATCACATACACATATCCCACATATCATATTAAAGATGGTTGTCAAAGAATATGTGACCTATAACCAGGTATGCGCGCACACAGAAACTCAAGATGCCCCTCTGACCTCATATTACCCCTCCGAGCAAAGAAACACCACTGACAACCTTCCTCAGGTCCACAAACTCTGTCAAGAGGCCGCACCACGCATTCTCGAAGAATTCCAACCTCAACTTATGATCGCTATTGGCGGTGGTGGATATGTTCCCGCGCGTATTCTGCGATCGTTTTTAAAACAACCCGGAAGCCCTAATATTCCAATCCAAGCTATTGGTCTTTCGCTATACGAACAGCTTCCTCCTACCCATCCCTCGGCTTCAAGTACTCCAGGAGAGGTTGAGCAAGTGGGCACAAAGGTCACAAGAACCCAATGGTTGGATTTGAACAGCTTGGGTAACATGGAGAACTTGGTTGGAAAGAGGATTTTGATCGTCGATGAAGTTGATGATACACGAACCACTTTAGAGTATGCTGTCAAGGAGTTGGAGAAGGATGTTGAGGCTGCTAGACAAAAGTTGGGTGGTCAAGGAGAGAAGACTGTCTTCTCTATCTTTGTTTTACATGTAAGTGGTTCATCGAGTCTTGATATGCGCGACTAAAAAGGGAATTTACTAATGTGTTGAAATCGACAGAACAAGAACAAGGAAAAGAAGGGTACGCTCCCTGAGGATATGTTGAAGGATGATAGATACCTCGCCGCAAGAACTGTTGAGGATGTATGGATTTGCTATCCATGGGAGGCCCAGGACATTGAAGAGCATGATGAATTGGCTCGCAAACAACCTTCGCAATAGAATTTTCACTTAATAGATTTATTAGTTTGCAAAGAATGGGAATAAAGTAAAACTCAAACATTTGCGATGTTGTTTCTTGACCTTCGGACGAAGATTACAAAGCGGCCAAATATCGCGATCCTATATCAAATCTTCCGTCATTCTTGCATCGAGTCAGCAGCTTCTTCTGCCCCATTGCAGAATCTTGCAGAAGCAGATGTATATCGTGATAATTGAGCATCCTTCTGTCATTCTCGCATGGAATCAAAAGCCTATCAGGAAATTTCATGCAACTTCTTATCTTATCTTAGCGCCGAAAACCCTGAGAGGTGCAGCGGGGTAATTGGATCGATGCTACTCTCAGCGGGTTGTGACTGTACCACACCACAGTGAGTACTGAACAAATACTCTGGGATGAGACGAGTGGGTGCGACTTCGGTGAATCCCCAAGTTTGGATGATAAATCTAAATATGCCTGGTGCTCTCAATTGTGACCAATATCCACTAATGTCTACCCGGGTGAGTTGATTTACTTACGTTTGAAATACTATTACGTTTATTATCTCGTTCTGTTCTCATCGTCTGTAAGCTCGGCACATAAAGCTCCATTGCCCTTTGCGAGCTTCTGATGTCTGCTCTTTCTATATCTATATCTTATCTACACAATTGCCACTAATCGACTCACTTCACTTACATCCACAGCCATGGGCGAAATTCCTCAACACCAAGAGCATATCTTGTGTCTTCTCCCTTTTCCAGAGGACTCCAAAATTCTGGACAGGTTGAGACAGAAGTACAACGTGGAGATTACATACAAACAGATATTCTTTGGTGTAGGAAAAGCATTGGAACTGGCGGATGTGCCAGATGGTAAGTTCACTCACTATCTTGCCATTTCTTTGTCATTGTCATCTCATTTCCCAATGTGTGGAATTTGGGCTGTCTAACAATATCATTTCGCCTCTCAGAAACCTGGCATCATGCAACTATACTCGTTACACTCTCATCCTTCCCCCCTTCCGCCGAGAAAGCTAAGAATCTCAAACTCATCCATCTTTTCAGCGCTGGCACAGACAGGTTGAGCAACACTCCGATCTGGAAAGACACCAAAATCCCAATTACAAACTCATCCGGTGTGCATGGACCGCAGATATCAGAATGGGTTATCATGCAGATTTTGAGCCATTCACATAAGGAGAAGCTATTGATTGAATGGCAGAAGGAACATGTTTGGGGAGATTACAAACGATTGGGTGCAATGAGAGATTGTGTGGGTCAAAGATTGGGTGTTCTTGGGTATGGAGCCATTGGAAGACAAGCTGCGAGAATCAGTAAAGCCATGGGAATGGATGTTATAGCATATACGGCATCGCCTCGCACAACTCCTGAGTCTAGAAAAGACGAGGGTAAATATATCGTCCCCAATACTGGCGATCCAGATGGCACACTTCCGTCTGCCTGGTACTCCGGGCTCGACAAGGAGAGTCTGCACAACTTCCTTAAACAGGATATCGATATCCTCCTAATTGCCGTTCCCCTAACGCCACAAACTCATCACTTCCTGTCCGCAGCCGAATTCGAAATACTGGGTTCCAAAACAAACGCCTTTATCATCAATATTGCCCGGGGTGGTATTATTAATCAAGACGATTTGATCACATATCTGAAGAAGCCCTTAAGTGAGGGAGGTTTAAGGGGAGCTGCATTGGATGTTACGGACCCAGAACCTTTACCTCAAGATAGTGAGTTGTGGACCTTGGAAAATGTGGCCATTACACCTCACGTCAGTGGGCTTGGGACGACGTATGCGGAGAGGAGTTTCGCAATTTTGGATGCGAATTTGGATAATATAGAAAAGGGGAGGAATCTTATTAATTTAGTGGATAGGAAAAAGGGGTATTAGGCGTGCTGTGAATAGTGGGGATGTTAGATATTAAAAAACGCTAGAAATAGAATCATCATATGACTTGCAATCTGAGACTTGAACTTTGATAAATCGACAAATTGTAATTTTTTGAATGTTTCCTAATGAGCCTGCACAACACCACTTGCATCCGCCTGTGCTGTGATTCTCTTCTTGTACGCCTGGACATCTCCAGGGAATTTCTCAACTGTTCCATTGTCACAAACCCAAAGACTTGTGCAAACTGTTTGCAACATTGTAACATCGTGACTAACCATCAGCACACCACCTTGGAATGCATTCAATGCTTGACTCAACGCATCCATAGCTTCAATATCCAAGTGATTGGAAGGTTCGTCAAGAACCAAGATGTGTGGGTTTTGTAGAGATAGACAGGCGAATGCGACACGAGACTTTTGACCTCCGGAAAGGAGTTCCATCTTCTGAAGACCAGTCATACCGGTTATACCGAAAGCACCGAGGTGGCGACGATATTCTTCGTCGGTTTTTCCGGGGTAGGTCTTGGTCATGAAGCCGACGGCGCTGGTGGTTAGATCGAGAGCATCGACGTGATGTTGCGCGAAGAAACCAATGCGGAGTCGAGGGTTTTGAGAAATAAGTCCTCCGGTAGGAGAGAGCTTTCCGATGAGAAGTTTGAGGACGGTGGTTTTACCGGCTCCGTTGGGTCCGACGATACCAATTCGGGAGTCGAGTTGTACGTCCAGATCGACGTTGCGGAGTAGGGGCTTGTCGGGAGTATAGCCGAAGGATACATCGGTCATTTGAACAATTGGGGGAGAAAGTTTTTCCACCTCGGGGAATTTGAAATGAACCGTGTAGACGGATTCGGGGGCTTCGAGGATCGGCATCTTTTCCAACTTCTTGATTCTGGATTGGGCTTCGGAGGATTTGGCAGCGTTGTAACGGAACTTGTCGATGAATGCTTGGAGATGAGCACGTTGAACCATTTGGTTCTCGTATTCTCGTTGTGCTGTCTTGCGGCGTTCTTCCTTTGTAGCATAGAAAGATTCGAAATTGGCACCCTTGTAGTAGTCGAGACGTTCGGAATGTTGATGGATGATATCAGTTGCAACTTCGTTCAGGAATGCTCTGTCGTGAGAAACTACCAAAACAGTACTTGGATATCCTTGAAGGTAGTTGGCCAGGAAAGTAATAGAAGGAACGTCCAACATGTTAGACGGTTCGTCAAGAAGTAGAAGATCAGGTTCACAGAACAGAGCTCTAGCCAATGCCAAACGCATACGCCAACCACCAGAGAATGTCTTGGTAGCAAATTGTTGTCGTTCAGGAGAGAAACCAAGACCTGCCAAAATGGTTGCAGCTCGAGATTCGGCTTTATCAGATTCCATCTCTGCAAGCTTGCCTTGAATATCACCCAATGTTTGATCGAGACCCTCACGCTCTTTGTCGAGCTTCTCCGCTTGCTCAGAGGTATCAGCCATTGATGATCGTTCTGCTTCCATGTCTGCAAGTTGTTTGGAGATTTTGACTTGTTCGGCAAGTAAGTGTTTTCTCCACACATCAGCATCAAGTACAGCTTGTAATGCAGGTGTATCATCTCCACTGATTTCTTGCTCGACGTGAAGAATGGAAATGTGGGTAGGTACGGCCAATTCTCTCCTTGCCAAAGCTCTCAATAAAGTAGACTTTCCGATACCGTTCTGACCAACCAAACCATATCTTCGGCCATAAGCCAAGGTCAAATTTGTATCTGACAAAATTCTTAAACCACCAATAGAAACGTCGATATTGTCCACCTTGATGTCCTTGCTCTTTGTCGATTGACCTGATCCCAATTGCAAAGGATTGACAGCCATGAAGAACTCTTCATATGACTGGGCGTCATCGGGTTGATTGATAAGTTTAGAAGCCTCATACTCGACGGCCTTGAATTCCTTCTTGCTTTGTTTAGCAGCAATCTTTCTTTCTGCTTTCTCCAACTTCTTTTTATCAACCCTCGACTCTACTTTTCTAACATTTGCGGATTCCAAATCAACACCTCCAAGAGATACACCCAAAGTAGACGACATATTCCTCTGAGCCCCAACTTGGATGGCTTGGTCTAGTCGTTTGGCAGCGGAAGAGAGCTGCTTGTTTTGCCCACTGCTATCAAATTTTTGAACCCATTTCTCCACTATTTGATTGATCTTTGACTGATTCTCTGGGCTCGGATCACCAGAAGCTGATAGTAAGAGCGCGGAGATAGCAACGGCTGCTTCTGATAATGGTGATGGACCATTTTGGTCTGCCTCGACATATGCATTTGATGCATGGGTGAGGTACCCAACTGAATATTCCGATAGAACCGGATCAATGTTGGGTAAGAAAGCTTTGATTTCGTTCTCCATGATGATTAATATGATACAGAAAGTAAAATATCAATTCGTACCGCCAACAAAGGGACCCTCTACACGAATCGACTACTTTGATGCGAATTGCCTCACAATCCGCAAGTTTATTTTCACGTGATCTGCAGTTTTCCGCTGTCCGACTTACTAAGCCCGTTGAGGAAATTAATCCCCACTAGCGTTTTATTTGTTTACCGATTACTCCTGCCTAGCGGTGAACAACAAACTCCACTATCCACAAGGACATCTCAGCAATCCTTAACCTCTTAATACTTCTCTATCCTCAACCTCGACTTCTCAATACCCAAACTCCCATATCTCAATACCTCAACACAAGATCCTAAATCAACCTTCAAAATGCGTGAGATTGTATGTATTCCTCTCTCTTCATTTACGATTTCTACGCCTTCTTGCAAGACGCGTCGACTTTACCCCTGAAAAGCACCCCACTATATATTTTTTAAAAGTAACATATCGCTGACCAAGTAACTTTTCAATCTACAGGTCCATCTTCAAACCGGCCAATGTGTAAGTAAACCCATCCAAATGTATTCTATGAGCTTTGCTGACAATCTGCTCAGGGTAACCAAATTGGTGCTGCTTTCTGGTACGAGATCTCGGATCTGCGAAAGCTCTGCTTCGCGACAACCTCAGATTGCAACTAACCATATCACAGGCAAACTATCTCTGGCGAGCACGGTCTTGACGGTTCCGGTGTGTAAGTAAAATCACAAATTCTTCTCGTACTTGAAACGTTACTGATATTGTTTACAGCTATAATGGTACATCCGATCTCCAACTTGAGCGTATGAACGTCTACTTCAACGAGGTATATATACACAATTTCGACTCTGCGAAAACCGTCCGCTAACCCCTATAAGGCTTCTGGCAACAAGTATGTTCCCCGTGCCGTCCTCGTCGATTTGGAGCCAGGTACCATGGATGCTGTCCGTGCCGGTCCTTTCGGTCAACTCTTCCGTCCCGACAACTTCGTTTTCGGTCAATCTGGTGCTGGTAACAACTGGGCTAAGGGTCATTACACTGAGGGTGCTGAGCTTGTCGACCAAGTTCTTGATGTTGTCCGTCGTGAAGCTGAAGGCTGTGACTGCCTTCAAGGATTCCAAATTACCCACTCTCTCGGTGGTGGAACTGGTGCCGGTATGGGTACGCTTTTGATCTCCAAGATCCGCGAGGAGTTCCCAGATCGTATGATGGCTACCTTCTCCGTCGTCCCATCGCCAAAGGTTTCCGATACCGTTGTCGAGCCATATAACGCAACTCTCTCTGTCCATCAATTGGTTGAGAACTCTGACGCGACCTTCTGTATCGATAACGAGGCTCTTTACGATATTTGCATGAGAACCTTGAAGCTCAGCAACCCATCTTACGGAGATCTTAACCACTTGGTTTCCGCCGTCATGTCCGGTGTTACCACCTGTCTCCGTTTCCCTGGTCAACTTAACTCAGATCTCCGAAAGTTGGCTGTTAACATGGTTCCATTCCCCCGTCTCCATTTCTTCATGGTTGGATTTGCTCCTTTGACCAGTCGTGGCGCACACTCTTTCCGTGCTGTCACCGTTCCAGAGTTGACTCAACAAATGTACGACCCTAAGAACATGATGGCCGCTTCCGATTTCCGTAACGGTCGTTACTTGACATGCTCTGCCATTTTGTAAGTTTGCCCTGTAATCAATCTGCCAAAATCTTGTAGAAACTAACTTTCTGTAGCCGTGGTAAGGTTTCCATGAAGGAGGTTGAGGACCAAATGCGCAACGTCCAAAACAAGAACTCATCCTACTTCGTTGAGTGGATCCCTAACAACGTCCAAACCGCCCTTTGCTCCATTCCTCCCCGTGGTCTCAAGATGTCCTCCACCTTCGTTGGTAACTCGACATCCATCCAAGAACTTTTCAAGCGTGTCGGTGATCAATTCACTGCTATGTTCAGAAGAAAGGCTTTCTTGCATTGGTACACTGGTGAAGGTATGGACGAGATGGAGTTCACTGAGGCTGAGTCCAACATGAACGATTTGGTTTCCGAGTATCAACAATACCAGGATGCCTCGATCTCTGAGGGAGAGGAGGAGTACGAAGAGGAGGTCCCAATTGAGGGCGAGGAATAGATATCTGATGTCATTCCTACTTTGCTTCTTTGAGAAAACGACGGGCTGGTTACTAATCTTGCATTAGTAGCAACACGATGTCGAATCATATTTATTGATAGCAAGGTTGATAATTTCTGAAGTGTGGTTTGTTTTAGTCTTTTTGTTAATTAGGAGCGAGTGGTATTGAGGGCGTAGAGCGACTACACATCGTCGATACCCTATGGAGTAGTTCATCTTGATGGATTAAGAAGTCAAGACTATTTTACAACTTGATGCCTACTGCAAATTTATATGGTGATGTCAAATGTGCTAAATATCCCACCTAATACCGAAAGAGTCTACTGAGACCCCTGCTAAGATAAGGTTTCACGCATTTATTATTGCGATGGACTGTCAGGGTATCTTCTCTACATTCATTTTGAGTGGTTCCATATCGTCAAGATCATCACTTCCATGCTCACACCTCAATGCACACGAGAAGAGTCTTGAGACAATTCAAGTCGATTAGAATCGCTCCACTTGAAAAGTATCAGTTTCTGAAATCAGTTGAACATGCATTTAGGAAATATCTACAGAGGCACTAACGGTCAATGTCGGGTGTACTTAAGTTTCCACTTCCATACATGCAACACTGCATCAGTCACGAAAATTCTTTTCTCGTCTTCTGATAAGAACTTCATGTCATGTATTTTGGTCAGAACGTTTCAATTGGCTGTCTTCTCTTTAACTGCCACATCTGACAGGGGAATATGGTAAGGCTGGCAATTTCAACTAACCTCATTCGGTTATCTTTGTGGCTGAAGAGGTGAAAATTTTGGTCTGATAAAGAAAAACATTGAAGGAGAGCACGTAGGTCAACCCCACCATTTCATAGACTATTGTTGGGGCCCGTCCCTCAATTGAATCCACAACTGACATTACTCATAACTTTCCAAGAATATAAACAAACTTGACCTCTTCAATTACTCCTCATACAATTTTCACATATACAAAACTTCAAAATGGCAAAGGATAAGGTAAGATTCAACCTCAATTGTGCACAGAATAGAGGGGAACAGAGCTTGAGCTGATGCTTGTTGATTTCAGGTCTGTCTCGCCTACAGTGGTGGTTTGGATACCAGCTGTATCTTGGCTTGGTTGATTGAGAAGGGATATGATGTTGTCTGCTTCATGGCCGATGTCGGCCAAGAGGGTACGATACTCTACATTTCTACGAGAAGCAAGACTTTACTAATGAGAGAGCAGAGGACTTCGAAGCTGCCAAAGCTAAGGCTATGAAGATTGGAGCTGTTGCATGCTACGTTGAGGATTTGAAGAGGTATGCAAACTTGTCCATTCATGTGGGAGATCTCAATTGACATTGCATCCAGAGAATTCGTTGACGAACTTTGCTTCCCTGCCGTCCAATGCAACGCCATCTACGAGAACGTATACTTGTTGGGTGAGTCATGCACATATACTATATCAGAAGACCTAAGGAGAGTTTCGAGGCTAATGGGGTCGGAATATAGGTACATCTCTTGCCCGTCCAGTCATTGCTCGTGCACAAATCACAGTCGCCCAAAAGGAAGGATGTATTGCTGTATCTCACGGTTGCACTGGAAAGGGTAACGACCAAGTTCGATTCGAACTCGCATTCTATGCTCTTCAACCAACCATTAAAGTCATTGCCCCATGGCGTCTACCAGAATTCTACGAGCGTTTCGCAGGCCGCAACGATCTTCTCGAGTATGCTGCTAAGGCAGGCATTCCAGTCAGCAGCACAAAGGCAAAGCCATGGAGTATGGACGAGAACTTGGCACACTGCAGTTACGAAGCTGGTATCTTGGAGGATCCAGATGTCACCCCTCCAGAGGATATGTGGAAGTTGACTGTTGATCCATTGAAGGCTCCTGATCAGCCAGAAGACTTCACTCTCGTTTTCGAGAAGGGTCTCCCAAAGAAGCTCATCACAAATGGCAAGACCATCACTGATTCAGTCGAGCTCTTCCTCGAATCCAACGCCATTGCTCGTCGTCACGGTGTTGGACGTATCGATATCGTTGAGAATCGTTTCATCGGTCTCAAGTCCCGTGGATGTTATGAAACTCCTGGTCTCACATGTCTCCGCTCCGCCCACGTTGATCTCGAAGGTTTGGTTATGGACCGTGAAGTCCGTGCTCTTCGTGACCAATTCGTCACCTACAACTACTCTAAGATCCTTTACAATGGTCTTTACTTCTCTCCTGAGCGTGAGTTCATCGAGGAATCTATCGTTGCTTCCCAGAAGAATGTCAATGGACAAGTCAGATGCCGTGTGTACAAGGGTACCTTCAGTGTCTTGGGTCGTTCCTCAGAGACCGAGAAGTTGTACGATGCAAGCGAGAGTTCAATGGACGAAATTGGTTCATTCGCTCCTGCGGATACTACTGGTTTCATCAGCGTTCAATCTATCAGATTGAAGAAGTATGGTGAGGCTAAGGCAGCTGCTGGTGAAAGACTATAGATGGATCTTGACACCATAACGGCTTGAATTTAGTCTGAGTCTTGGATTGGACCTGAGACATTCGGGAACTTGCAACATCGCACAAAATGCAGATGAGACACCGATTGCCTCCGGTCCTCGGAGTGCAGATGGGAATGGGAATATGTAAACTAAAATGCTACACAAAAGTCGCATATGAATGAAAACAGACCAGCTTGTTATTGCCAGTGCCGCTTCAATTCATGATGATTTATGTGTTTGTTTCCAAGAAAAGACTTAATGATGATTACTAACAGATATCTGGATCTGCTCTTGGTCAGGTACCATGCTGCACTCGCTTGACCCAAGTACACCCCCTTCTCGCCTGCATCATTTTCATCTGATCTCCCTTGTGTCATTGCATCTCATGTCATTTCGTTTCGTGGTTTTAGATAGATGCCGAGATGTACAAGCAGGAGTTGCATATGTATGCATGCGAGACAGTGGCAGAGAGCCGTTTGGGGATGTTAGTTCTTTGGTCCCTGGGTTCTGGTAGAGCAATATGCAGGGCTTCTTGAGGTGGTAATTGGTCATAGGGAGGGTCTATAACAGGGGAAGATGTAGGCATTGTACGTTCTTTGTGTAGATATATGAGGTAAATTCAAGGTAAGGTAGGGCAAAGCAGAGTAGAGGAGATGGGAAGACGAAGGGGGGACGAGAGAAATGGAAAAAAACGCTTAGACGACTCTGGCAAAGGTACACAGACGAATGCACTACTGCTGCTGGGCCAGTGGACAACTATCCTATCTTCTAGAAGCAAGCTTCGATGGGAAAGTACATACGATCAATGTACTCGGTCAAATGCTTCGTTTAGCGTTGAGTTTTGCCAGATGCAAATTGTTGCTTGCAGTTCTGATTTTGATTAGTATCGAGATAATCACAAGTTGCCATTTACAAATGAGGGATGGATAGGGTTGAGGGTGGAAATTTAGAGTAGAGAGACGGGTTGGATTGCTGGGTGGTATTCGCATTCAGATGCACAGTTTAGTGTTCATCTAGAGAACCTTAATCCTCAAAAACAATAACGCCATGTGCCGATGTTGCATTCTGGGATGGAATTCACGCAGTGCGGTATAGGAGGAATATTATACATGTCTCCTGCATGGAACATGGATGGAATTTGGGATGTGCATGGAGTGAAGTATAGAGTTGTGGGTTTTAGTTGAGTTGTTGTGTTTGGGGATTCTATATCTTTATTTTTATTTTTGTTTTATTTTTTTTGGCTCGGGGGTTGGAAGTTGTGGTGATGGGGATAGATGGGGTAATGATTTGATTTGATGTGATGTGATGTGATGTGATGGGTTACACTGCCTCTTTTCTTTCTCTCTTTTTTTTTTTGGCTGGCTGGCTGGTAATGGCGCTGGTGTGTTTGCTATGTATATATGTATGTATATATGTATGTATATATGTATGTATATATGTATGTATATATGTATGTATGTATATGTGGAGGTAGTCGTGTATTGTAATGTAGCAATGGGCGCTCTCCATCATGTTTCTATTTTTTTCCCCTCATTTGTTTGATATTCGCAGCAAAGTAGAATGCACAAGAAAACATGTATGAATATGAAATATGTCATCATCTCGCGTTCTTCCCAAAACATAGCATGTTTCGACGCGGAGATGTAAGACTGCATTGCACGCTGCAAATATGTAGAGTGGGCAAGGCGGTGTGGAATTGGTGGTGGTGTGTTAGGGGAGCGGAGTGTATGGTGCTTGGTATTTCTGCTATGTAGGTTATATATATATATATATGGTAGGGCTTGGTGTATAAATGGGGCGTGGAGTGGTTTGATTGGGGTATACTGTATGATGTATACTATATGATGTATGAGATGCAAAATGGTGTGGTAGCACAGACAGCGATGCAAGCGGCGCGCGATTTTTCCGATTTGGGAATCTCGGGATGGAGATTTGTGTACGTGTAGTAGTCATGGGATAGGAAAGGCAAGGGAAGTCAAGATCGGACAAGGAGAAATGAATGGACTGTGTCTATTTTTATGGACGACTGCAGAGGAGAGTTTCTGGCGGCGGCTCACTTTCTTTCGTGTTTTACGGCTGGAGCTGGAGCTGTGCTGCTGCTTGTTTGTGGTACTACGAGTGACATCTGGCTACAGAGAACACACCACACACATGGCTTCGCCGATATCATCAAGCATGTTGTGAATTCTTTAATTGATGTATCAAACCATCGCCACTAAACTTAAAGAAAGAAAGAAAGAAAGAAAGAAAGAAAAAAAGAAAGAAAGGAACAAAAAGGAGAAGAATAGAAACACATCAAATCCCGTCATCTGGCATCGATAGCCCATTCTCAGCGCCGCAACAAACTTGCACCAGCCTGCTCAGGCTCGAAGATCGAGTATGTAAGCCTGCATCTCGTACCTGCACGAACATGCGGGATTTTGCAGATGGGACTCGTACCGTTCGGAATGGAATCAGATGAATGGCTCCGCGTGTACGCGTTCGTACGTACGTACCTGACTGAATCTTCGGGGAGAGAGGTAAGGCGATCTGCTTCGAAGATAGGGAGGGTAATACCCGTCTTACCTCATTTTCGACGGGTCTGCCTGTGACTCAGCGATACATACACTGAGCAATGAATGAATGTACTTTGTAATATTTGTTGTAGCCAGAAAGAAGTATGCAGTGGCCATTTCTAGAAGTTTTCCAATTTTGGAACATCCTGGCATAATTGGGGGTGGTGGTTAGTATGATGTGCAGTTGGTTGGGTCATGATTTAATTTGTGATGGATGAGTAAGGAGAGCAAGGAGAGTGAGTAATGGGGGCCGAGTAAAACGTGGTTCGAGTGGACGTGTGATAGAGGAGTGCATAGTGCTCTCGTATAGGTACTGTGATATCCAATCAGTCTTAGTTGAGCACCAGTGAGGGCCTAGTAGGTAATAGGTATGGTACTTATTCATCTTCAGTAAGGGTTACAAAACACAGGGAAGAAAATAGACGAGCAAGAAGTAGGATTTTGAAATTGGATACAATTGTATGCATGAGAATGGGGGAAATGTCTCTTTGGGGTAAATCGTATCGAGTGCAAGTGTCTAGACTCTGGATTCTGAAGGACGATCCGTACATCCGGAGAACAAGGTTAAAAGGGAAAATCTTGAAGATATAAATAACCTTTGAAGTTTGTGCTGCCTTGTGGTGAATCAAGAAGGTATAGTAGGAGGATGGAGGTAACGTGTGAGTGGATAGATACTCCACAGTATTTAATGTGTGTTAAATTTTGGGATTGAAATTGAAATGAATGGGTCGATTGTGACAATAATAATTTATGTAATTCCAAGACTAGTTCTTTAGCAATGCCTCGCTTTCTCCCCATCAGCCCTGTTTTGGAGAAGATAAAATGTACAGAATCATTGTAAAATAATCCATATAATTTAAACAATTAAAATTCAAACACTAAACTCTTGGGGGATATGCCGTATATCCCGAGACACAAGATTGAAAGCCTCAATATGTTGTACATTTGAATTGGCAGACGTAAGAGTTCTCTATTGATTGATAACATTTACCCGTGCGTGCCGTTTGTGGAGAATTGTCTCCAATTGAGATAACTCGCGCGAAGGAGCTGAGGGCGCAAGACGAAGCGAAGCGAGCTACTATACATCGTAGTAATCGTCGTTATGGGGCAGATTAAATGTACTCGGTACGATAGTATGCAAGGGTATAGTAAGAATGAAAGAAAAAACTGTGGATGTTGATGAGATGTTAGGCAAGGAGAAAACGTGGAATATTCAGCTGTCAGGGATGAATTTAGGAGTGGTTCGTCAACATACAAGCAAAATGGAGTCAACTGTAGGTGTGGGTGGTATTGCGGCGTAGAGCACGAGGATACAGGGTTTCTCATAAGTATGACCAGGTCTCGCAACTATATCGCGGTAAACAGGATCTGGAAGGTCGACGGGTTGAAGGAATAGCATTCGACTGAACAAGTAATTTGTAAGATCTCAATTCAAATATGCCGCACACGATGTAATACAGTAATACAACTAGATTGCTTCTAGAATGAAGAACGTAGGGTACCTGACATTCAATCGGGGGAACTTTATGTAGTGCTTATTACAGTGTGTATACGAATACTACACTGCAGCATGGTAGTTACGTGGTTCATTGAAGCATACATATGTAGCTAACAAATGCGATGAAGGGTTAAAGCGTTGACATCTTGGCAATTAAAAAAGACACATGTGACACTCTAGGATCGTTTCGTCGAATGAAGCACATCTTGAGAAAGCCTTGTTTAGGGTAGTACCATACATCCGGAAGGAATGAGGAGGTTCCTCGTACTTGTGTAAACATGGCTAGTCCAAGTTAAATTCGGTCCGAGGTAGCCAATGTCTCAATCATCAACTGTCAACCGCAGGTGTTTTGTGGCAGATCTAAATGCGGTACAGAATATTTTATTATACTTCCGGACGGAAATCTTTAACGGACTTTCTCTGTCAAGAATAGTGGATCATTCTTCACAGTTGCATGAAGAAACCGGATAGGATAAGCATCTGACTTCCGGTAGTATCCAATGCTCATTGGCCAACACCAGAATTGACAAGGTGTTTCAGACGAACCTCGTGTGGACAAGGTTGAAAGCGGGGGTGGATATATCGTGGCGCGATGAGATTGCCGCCGGAATCACTGTGGAGGCCAATCATGTATGTACCGGTCCGTCGATTCCTATGATACATTACACCCAAAGAACCAGGCCATCCAGCTCTGCCGCATTGTAGGGGCATCTTCACCCTTTCTAGAATCCAAATCCGTGTAACCTTTCTCATTGGGATCATCTCGATATGGTGTATCGATATTCTCTTTGTCTGTTATGGCGGATATCGAGACGACACCCAGGGAAAAGTCCCCTTCTTGGGTGCCGAAAAAGCTTGTCAAAGTTAGTAAAAATGGTATCGATTTGACTGACAGAATTACCTTCGCATCATAATACTAAATCTTTTAATGTTCTTCAAATCTAGAGGGATGGCATCTTTCTTTTCCCGTCCCCTATAAGTGGGTTTCAAATCTGCCCACTTCACAAAGATCGATGAATGATCTCCCGGGCCCTTGAAGTCAAACTCCCAACTAATCGTGCTTTGTTCTCTTCCATTGGGACTTTTTGGAAGTAGTTCATCTTTGAGGATAAAGGTGTACATTTTTCCATCGCTCTTTCCTAAATCGAGTAAAATTCCATCGTACGCTGAGAGATCCCACTATGTATTTAGCTGTTAGCGTGAAGCCCCTCGCCAGTTGACACATTTGTGATAAAGGGTTTCGTGAATCGCCCAAAATGTATATTCATCATTACTGGGAAGAAGAAAAGACGCTTCTGTATCCAACTCCACAAACAGGTCTAATTTCCGGCCGCCACGCGACATAAATTTGCGTCTGACTAGTGATACAACTCTGTACCCAGCCTTATGCAGAGCAGAATTCTACAGTGTTGCAATGGGATTGGAAGCCATGTACGATTGTAGCATTCTAGATCGTGTACAGACAACCCCCGATTGTCTCCCGACAAGCATGTTTGATGTTCTAGCCGAAATGAGACTCTGGAGGTAGATATGAAAATAGCTCAGAGCAGGCCATGTAAAATTACCAGGTGCTCTTGAACCAATGTAACGATAAGAGCCGATCTGGATAGAAAGCAAGCAACATGTTTGGCGTGTACATTAAGCGCTCCATTGAGTTCACTTGAAACACCGGGATGATTGAGGAAACCCATGCCTCGTCTATACTAACTTACAGTGTGATCTGCAGCCGTCCTCTGAGATGCAAAGCCTGCACCCCCCAGAGTTTTAATGTCCAGTGTACCCCTGAATGTAGCTATGGAGGAAGACGTGGAACATTCAAGATAAGATTGTGAAGCTCCACCCCGGACTCTATCATCACTTGAGGTCCAGTCAAGGGCCGACCAGGGTCTTGGTAAATGAGGCGTTAGTAAAGGGTTGACGAATGCTTCTGCGGAGATCTTGTGCTTACTTTGAACCACCAAAAAGATCCATTGCCAGAATTGGTACTGATTATTTCTTAACCTTTAGATGCGCAAACTCTTTTGAGGTATCGTATTGTCGATATTGTATGGGTTCTAGATTATGGTGGCACTGATAAATGGCCAATGGTAATGTTGGGTAGTGATAATGGTTCAATTGACGTTGGGTGAAGTTTAAGATATTACCTGGTACTAGCAAAAGGGAACTTCCGTTCGGTTCTGCATCAAGCCATGAAAACAAACTTAAGGCAAGCTTTCAGATACTTCTCATTACGACCTTAATTACCTGTGTGCTTTTGAAGATAAGATCAGGAGGCAATAATTCCAAATCTCATGCCGTGTCGATGATCCAATAGATTTGCAGATATTACATATATCTATATTTACATCTTACAACCGCGTCGTATTTACCAATTCTCTGGGAAATCATCTCGTCAACTTACCTAAGCGCGTGTATTGACCTTCGACACTGTATTGTTGTCTGTGCGTCAAATCAAGCAATGGCAATTGTGGGGGTAAGATTGGTTAGTTAGTGCCCTGTCTCCTGTCCTGTCCACCGGCCAGGGAGCCATCTACACTCGGACTTATTAAGATATCTGGATATGCTTGGAAATGCTTTCCAACAACGCTACCAACAAAACAAACACCAACAGTAGGGTGAGGACCGCTAACACTCCAAGGATCAGGACCGTTGGTTGAGATTCACAACAAAGCATGCACTAACCGTACGATGCGGCAATTTGATGCTAGTATGAGAACCAATTTCGGGCATGGTTCTTCAAGGAGTATAACCCGAGTTTGTGCGAGGAAAAAAAAACTGGTCAGTTACGGATCCTTCGACCGAGACTCTGTGGCCTTATCCTCCCCTTGCTCTACTCGAACTACGATGGCCCCCAATTCCACGGCGTATCTTTGTGTCTGAATCGCACATTCGACTGTTGGAACGGAGACGGGTGCCCGCGCAGGTCAAATCTCAATGTGCAAATAAGCATATGTGGTGTGTTGGTGGCTATGAATATATCCATGCCGAACGAGGCATTTGGCACACGGCAATGAAAATCACTGAAGAACTGTTTGGAATACACATCACAGTGGCATTGAGAGTATGGCAAGGCATTGTGTAGAGAAGTCGTTTCGAATTTTGCTATACAAAAGAATGAAAGAGAAAAAACACTAATCGTACTGGGTATTTACATTAGGATCGTTCCTTCATTTCTACCAGCACTAAAACAAACTCCGTACACTCCTGACTCCCATTGATTGCCCCACCAATTCTTCCTTCGTTTCCAAGCAATGCCCAATCCATCTAAAGCGAGTGTCGAGCACTTCGAACTCTGTTTCACATATCCCAAGCAAAAGAACCAAATATCCCAAATTGTTATTTTGATACCCTCTCTCATATATGCGTCATCATGCGAGGCGAGGGAGGCATAGAAAGAGGAGTAGTGGGATATTGATATCCGGACTCGGAGCATGTGGTAGAATGCTCGTAAGAGTGTGACAAAGGTGGCGTCTGCATATATCTGTTAGGACCCAGTCCAAGTGGCTTTGCAGCTTGAGGGTGCCTTACATGAGGATTATCATAACCGTGATGAGAATGAATATCGATCGCTGGCAAGCCTTGGTAGCTCATGTTGTATGGGCTCATGGTATCTTCAGGTTCTCGCTTGATCGCATCATTGAAATGCATCATGGACGGTAAGGTAACTGGTACTGGTGCCATGTAATGTTGGTATGCCTCTGATCGTTCACTGTCGGAAACTGCGCGGTATGGCTGCGAATGTGGGTATGGTGGGTAGGAAATGTCCTCTGGAGCGGGGTATGTATGGTATGTAAATAGAGGTGGCGTTCTAGATCCATCGCGATCGAAGTTTTGAGCAAATATGATCTCGTCATCGCTATGCATTGGAGGTGTGTACTGGCTGGGCAAAAGTCTTGGGGAAACTTGTCGTTGAATGTGTTCTGGGCTTCTTCGGTATTGTTGATTTTCGTTGCTGCGCTCTGGCTGTTGGTGAAGCTCTGCATGCGCTTGAGGTGGAGAAGCTGAAGAGGAACCGGCTCTGCGCTCGAGATCTTCGAGACGTCTCTTGAGCTTCTTGCCTAGAGGTAAGGAATCAGTGGCTGTTTATGATTTGAGACTTTGCATGAACAACTTACGGTAGTTTCTTTGAGCAATACGATTCTGAATTCTTCTGCGCTCAGCAAGATCAGAGATCTTTGTCCAATCTTCATCTGGATTGGCAGAGCTGCTGAAAGCACTGCTGGTGCCGTGGGTTGTCATGTGTCTGGCGGCGGTAGCCGTAGAGTATGTGTAGCTGTGTCGAGACATGTTGGTAATTTGTTCAAAGTGATGAAAGTGTACTAATTCGGTATCAAAGGCAGAAAGGTGGAAGATATAGTCTGATCTGAGGAGCCTTGGAGGATCTGGAGTGCTGTTACAACAAGGTCTTGAGATGCCCTACACTGGGGAGGCTTCCTCCATATATATGCGAATGTGGGATAACCAAACTGACGCAGCTATACGGAATTCCCAAACCACTTGGCCCCGAATCCTGGCGCACTTCTTGCTCAGCTACTCTACAACACAAACGACGAAACCCTGTTGCAAGACCCTAGAAGAAGAAATCCCCTGCAATTACTTTGAGTACCCTGCACAGCATGCCCCCCCTTGTAAGCCACTTTGCGCACCCTGTTAAAAACGGCCGGGAGGTGCGCCGTGCAGCTGGGGCAGTCGATTCTGCCACAGAACACATAAACACACCACACCATCCTTCCATAGACACCGAGTCCAAACCTAAAAAGGGCACATTCATCCACATGCATGTGTGAGGCGTACTAAAGATCCAATTCCGTAGTCAAGATCTCCCAAATGGGAAATGTGGATTAATTAAGGGCCATTAATAGATTCCCGCCAGATCAGTGAGTGCCATCGATGTCTGTCTCGTAAAGCAGCACCCAACCACCACCCACCAACCACCAACCGGAGAAATTCACACAAAGAGATGGATGTGTGTGTGTGATGGAAATGGAGGTAAATTTAGAAACATTTCGCGATTCATCGGTTTTGACTAAGTTTTTGATTTCAGAGATAGATTCAGCCAATATGTACCTAGGGGTGAAGCAGTCAGAAGAAGGAAAAAGCAAACTCTATTAACAACTCGCCAGCCCTATGAGCACACATTAGGCGTTGGCGAAGCACAAACCCAAAAGCTATTTTGAAGCCTTTATCAAACCATGAACCATGCCGTTGGATGAATGAGCGCACGAACGAACAGAACACACAGTCTGCTAGCTGCTCCTAGCTATTTGCGTTTACTGCGTCCCGCTTTTCCCTATGAGGCATTCTTTTCGTTCCTGTCTTCCCTCATGATGCACACGTTGATTATAGACAGAGAACTAATCGCTTGCACGCCAGAAACCGTATTCATCTTCCTCTCGCAGAAGTAACGTGCGATGCAGTTGCTGTGATGGAGGTGTAAACGATTCAGTCTGCTCTGTGCTAACCAGGCAGGGTCTAAGGTCTAGTGGTTAGTAATGAGCAACGGCGACGGTAATCTAATCGTGGTAAATTGCTGCTCTTTGGGGGACATATTTGCACACTGTGACCAAAAATGGAGATAGTTACCAAAACGTATCGTTGTTGCATATGAATAGTGGTTGCCTGAAGACTCCAGGGCACTTGTACCCCGGTACAATGTACAGACCTGGAGACCGATAGACGATAGCCGAATGCGATGGTCGTTACTCACTGGATTGGTTACGAGTTACGGAAGCATTTCTTGACAATTTGGAGAACAGTCTTGGTCTGTATTAATGGAAGCATAGTTTTCTGTTCTGGGACTGGGAGGCTCCATTTTGGTACATCGGAAGCCACGAGTAAACATTTCATCACACACCTAACACCTAGCTAGTAGGCTTTGAGCCCGCTCTTGTCTTGCTTGCTTCCCCTCCCCCTTTACCCTTTTTCTGTCCCATGAACAATCACAAGATTCTTCGAGGTCGCCGATTTATGAGCATGGCTGAAATATCTAATTATGGCATTGACGGTATAACTTATGGTACTGAGCACTTACTATAGCTAGCGAGTACTATTTACGAAGTCAAGTTTAAGGGGGCTTTAAACCGCTGTGTACGTAAATCTAGCTCAACTAATGGGGGCAAGATCCCCCATGGGCCTTGATCTATGGAGAACCTTTGATGGCTTTAATCACTATCGCCATGCAATGTACGAGCAAACGTCTTCTATCTATCTTGGAAAAGACTTAGCCAATTTCCACGGGAAAATTATTGCGGATGTCGCGATATTCGTTAAATATTTTAACTGGCCTTGGTCGTATGGTTCAGAATCTTCTCTTCAATTATTCCGTTGCAACTAGTGGTGATTCATTCATCACAAACAAGTTAATATCGTTCAAGCCAATCAAGCCAAGAAACATCTTCAGCATCTTGAAATTGTCATCGCCGTCTATCATATTCGATCAATAGGCAATTGAATGCGATTTGATCCCATCTAAAACCCTCACCCCCTTGCCGTGTCACGTCGAGCCCTGGAAGTACACGTGCTTTGTCATATGTTTATTTATCACGGCCGTCGATGGCCATGACGCCTGGGACGAGAGAATATATTGATTGGATGGTAAATCGATGAGGAACAGGGTAAAATTCAAATGCGACCATGATTTTTCTTGGGAACCACTCCACACCACTATCACATCAAACCCTTGAACACACAGACACCCCAACCTCTCCGCCATCAATCAAAGTCCACACCGCAGGAAAATTGGTTGCATGGAGCATATACAACCCTGTCATACACTTTTTGGCCAATCATCATTGCAGATTCCTGCTTAAGCGAGCGAAGTCGTAATTCAACGACGGTGAGAAAGTCAAACAGTAGCGGAGTGCCACAATTTTATGCTCAAGTTGCGAAAGGGAGAAATGGTTAATGAAGCATCCACAAATCCTGCCATCGTTCATTCCGGTACGACCGAAGAACGCATTAGATGCCCAGGTGGCCTTGTTGCGCATGACACCATTGACCGCTCAGCCCTACCCGGTCGCCATCTCCCCTCTCATCTTTACAGATGCCAAATAATCCGAAAGTATAATGTTGTGTTGGCTTTCGACATCATGTACCGTAATCGGGACGAATGGTATCGATTTCCGCAATCACTAGACCTCCAAAACAACGACAAAATGGCTATCTTGGGCATTTAAAGGCGTCGAGATCTACTATACGAGTTGGTTATAAACCGGGTTTCTGAAGAATGGGGGCGATCCAGACCGGATTTAGGAGACGGTTACACAATGTTTTGCGGTGAAGACTATTTCGTTCTTTGCTATGAACGATCGACAATGAATACCATACGGATTATCGGATTTACAACCGAACTGTTCCAGATTTCATGGCGAAATTAATACCTTCCTTCACTAACAATGTCCGAGTATTGAATCCGGATGTATCGACCTGATAAACCCGTGATGAATATTGCTAATTACGAGCCCTGTCTGCCGCCTTTCCTTCTTGACATTCCCCTTTCTTATTTCCAATCCCCTCATCGTCCTAGTCTATTTTCATTGCCACGATAGTCGTCGGCAAAGTGCTTGCTTCTTCGTATTCTAAACCACT
This sequence comes from Botrytis cinerea B05.10, assembly GCF_000143535.2. Lineage (NCBI taxonomy): Eukaryota > Fungi > Ascomycota > Leotiomycetes > Helotiales > Sclerotiniaceae > Botrytis > Botrytis cinerea. Next base: position 2,828,003 of record NC_037310.1, read on the forward strand.
GCATTTTAAGTACCAAGAGAGCAAACTGAGAACAAAATATCCATACCAGACTACGAATCTAGTGATGACTGTTCCTGGATCAATCAGCCTATTAAAGCTGACAGCAGCTTGCCCGTACTTGGTACCCAAAAGCCACCTCGGAGAATTAGTCGGCTGCCACATACCGTACCTTCAACAGAAGTTGCAAGGGAAAACGAGTTTGAAGAAGCATGGCTGAGTTTATCGCATAGACACGATTAAAGGCTCACTGCTAGTTTCATCGTAGAGGCTGGAAATTACGCTTCCCGAATCAATAGTACTCATGGGCTTGTCTCTCCAATCTACCTTCTCAAGCTTCCAAGAGCGGAGTCTTTCGTCCGAGATGCATGCTTTCAGAGGAAATCTGGCGTTCAACTAATGTTATTATTGATCCTGGTGATTTTGAACCCACAATATTGATTCTGGAAGACCGAAACTTTGGATACTCCTTTTGCCGAGTCTCTCCAGATATGAATTCTCGGTGGCTCCAATCTTGTAAGAGGACAAAGAGTATCAGTTCAACCCAGACATGCCGAGATCCAGATTTCTGACTCCTATTACAAAGTGGGAAAATGCCATTCTCCCAAGTCTCCACCCCGTGAGAATGGTTCGTGGGTATCTTATTCCATTTCCCGCGTGGCTTCTAGGATATTTTCTCTGTGGATTACATGATACATGCGAAACATCTCATGCCATCTCTTTCATCACCTCATTACTCCATCGTTCTAGAGTAAAGTAAGTACCCGGAGCTCCAACATCCAGTCATTTTCTTTTATCTGAAGTCTTATGTGATATCTTAAATCCACACGATCACATTGTCACCGCCAAAGATGATTCGAGCAAGCTTCCATGCGTGGCATGCTTGATATCATTGTGGGTAAGCACGAGTAAGCCGAGCATTACCAAGTCTCATCGAATATCTTGTCCTCAATCACTGGTCTGTAATCATCCTTTAAGGTGCTGACATTATGCCCCGCTATGCTTTATTGGAATATGGATATGCTGCGAAGATTCCCAGTGACAAAGTACCGGGATTCAAAAGGGCTGAGCAACTGCTAATGTACTGTGGCTTGGCCACTAAATTTCATCAACTGGGTGTGGTGTAGTGAACAATGATGTCCTCGATGATTGGGTGTAGATACGCGGCGACATGCTGCATGTTAATGACGATTTTGGACGAGTACGAAATTTAGTTCACAGCTTGCATCGTGCTTTTGACATCTATATTCTGGCGAACGATAATTATTCAAACTACAGTTCGCCGATTTGACTTTTAATTCAAGCTTTACTAATAAACTCACCAGACTGACTATGATAGAATTAAACAGGCACTTTTACTAGACCGTTGAACCAAGTTGAGCGCTCCATCTTGGTCCGAGCAATTGAGACAACTCCACACGATTGAAGGCTGAAGAACCCGGGGGACTCCACCGCACCATTAAATGTGCCTTGGACCTTGTACGCAGACATCAAAGTTTATGCACAAAATACATCATGTTAAATTATATCATCATGTAGTAAAATCATGAAAACGTCGGGAACATGCCCGCGATCTTCAGAGATTAGGATCTTTGACCACTCTTGACCGTTCCATCCGGCCCTTGTGCATGGTTACCCCATACCTAATGGCATCCCACGCCCTGGTGGAGTGCTAAGAAGTTTGAGAAGATCTCGGGGCAATTAGAAATCACCAAATCCCTCTTGTGCAACCGTTGTACGTGAAGACTAACGTGATTGTGCGGTAGGGTGCTTGTAAACATGAAGATCCGAAGTGCTAACATTGCCATTTGATATTCGCGTAGGCAGGAGGAAGGCACAATGACATGAAGTGGCATTGAGAGTTTCCAATTAAGGCTATCTCAACGTCTAGGATAATCCTTCATTTCACGGTTCGGGAACCTGAAGGCTAGTTTAAGAGTTTACGCTCAAGCTTTCGTCCGTAAGGATTCGATTTTCTAGCTGGTGCGGCTTGGGTGAGTCAAATGCGCACGAGGAAAGCGATGTTATTGGCCATTGAGGAAAAGATCGTTCTTGATTACAGGGTTGTTTATATCATAAGTTTATTAATTTAATTTTCGACTCCTTCGCTTTTCTTTGCTCTGCTTGACTTGTTAGCTTTGTTTTGTTATCCTTTCCCTATCCCTTTCCCCACTAATATAGCCTCACAACGTACACCAAATGTCGTTTAACGTTAAGAATAGGCAGTGGGGATGCGATGCCAAATATGGGGTTGTGGTGCGCTACCATTTTTTTCGCATGCTCCGATTAACTTGTCAGGAAATGGGGGTTTTGATTGGGCTGGGAACGAGAGGTTATAGGCTAATATGTTCATATCGATAGTAGATCTAGATTACTGCTGTAGATGGCAACGACGATAATGAAGGGATCATACTAGACAGTGGAGCTAATCGTATCGCCCTCATTGCTTTGTCATTAAATTATTCATGTGAATCGTTCGACTAACTTGTCATATCCTGGCTAGAAGGGAAGGCTTTGAATCGATGTAGTATAGTCGGCGCACACTATAATCCATATCAAAATTGGCATGCCACACTCATTCCACCGAGCTCGGTTGAAACATCCACAACGAGGATGCGGAATACCAAATCGTAACGGTATGCATTCTGACTCACCGCCGTGAATTAGGTTATGCGTATATTCATTTGTCCTCTGAGCTAGATGGATGCATGGGTGGCATCACCACCAGCATTGTTCATACCTGCTTGACCATGGATGAGAAAGTAACGTTAACAAACATGCCAACCTTCGTACATAGGTTCAAGCCTTCTGGTCCCTGAGGCTTGTTTCCACCCAGTACATTGTTGGTTGCGTCTTCCGCATCGTACTATTTGGCGGAGCCTCCGCAGCAAGCAGAGAAGCACCGACCGATTCCTAGCAGCTAATGTAATGCTCGCCGCGTAAGGCTGAACAAAATGTGGTGTTTTCTTGTGAAGCCACCTTTAGATCCCCTACTTGTTAGACACCGAGTAGGATGCTCTGACGAGATTGGCAAATTTGTTTGATCAGTTGATATCAACCCTCTGCTACCACCCACACATCTACGTCCTCTGATGCAATATCTCAGATCCCCATACTTTCATTTCACCGCCCGTCGATCATGTATTTTCGATTTCATGGTAAAAGCGTCCAGGGCTTTGCTCAAAATGGGCTTTTCACGTGGGAACATGCCAGGTGCACTGCCCACTTTCCTATTCGGGGGCATTTAACACACATTAGATGGAATGTTCCATACTTCGTACGGATCAGGACGCAAACCTAGGGCTGGGTCGCAGTTGTGCCTGCCTGTCTGCCTGCCTGTATTTTCTTTTTCTCCTGCTATGCCCAACGAGCACCTGCCAATCAAAAATCGAACCTCGAGTATTTTCGTGTCGTGGTGTTCTATTCCTGGTTACTCGTGGATTAGCGGAAAGATGATACATTGGAGAAGAAATGGATTATAAATCCCACAAGGCGTAGGTGGAAGAGTACACCCGTGCCACATTTTGGGGGCTGGTTTGGAAAGCAACAGGGCCCATTTTCGTTCTGACTGCCCAGATAAGTCGTGGTTAGAAAATTATATACTCTATTCAGTTGCGTTTCAACAAGATGTCCGAAATTATATCCCTGAAAAGATCATAATGGGGAACATCGTATATTGGACCAATGAAGAGTGATAGGCTTGTGGTAACGAGGAGAAGACCTACTCCCTGGATATACTAGTAGGTTGTGATTCCTTTCTTCATCGATACTCGAGTACTTCCAAACTTGATATCCAGGAAGTTGTGTCTCCGCAATAGCTCTCGCGGGTCGTCATCGTCTAACGAACTTCATCTGACTACTGGTGAGCACAGTAGGTAAGTGCTTTACTCTACATTTGTTTTTAGGCATTTGAAACTCATACTGATCTGCGATCGATGACAGTCAATACCTACTTGCAAGCGCTCACCTATGGAGACATTCTACGAATGATCCACGGCTATCAGCCGGGGCAGTTAGGCGTGCAATTCCAGCTACAATAATTTCGGTAGCACTCCACTCCATAGTACAAAGTACGTACAATAAGGACCCTATGAAACCCGAGATTCATTCATCGTTCGATACTTCGAGCCTTCACATCATCACGGGAATATCCGTTGCGGCAGTGGGCAGTAATAGGAGTCACAGTGGGGAGGGTGGATCGTTTGGCTATTTTCTAGGGCTCGGACGGAACTTACTAATCAGCGATTCAAGATTCATGCTCCGTTTCCATATTTTGTTGCGATATTGACTCGTGACGGTTCACATATGGAGGTTACATAGCGACTTTATGCGCCGCAATGAAACAGACGAAGGAATTGACAATTTACGGTCGATCCGTCCACATTGTGGAGTATAGCACTGACAGATATATTAGTGTTTATTCCTTTTGAACGGATACGGAACACAGGCAGCGGAGTTCCGTTCTCCTTGTGCGGAGGAGTCTTGCCGCATGGTTGATACCAGCAACACATTGAATGGCCCGTCTTGGTCGCTCGCTCGAAATCAATGATTGGAGAAATGGCTCTCCAATTATTCAACTCTTCACCAAATTTCGTATTTGTTTCCCCTCGGCTGCCTACTCATGGTATGCTTCATGCTCCGTAGGCCGAAGATTGAAGGTTTTTCTCCGTTAACTACGGGGGTTGCAGTGTACATGACATCTTATCTCCATCGCTAGAAATACCATGTGAAAGACAGGCAAGCCATGTGGTTGCAGAAATCCAGTTGGGGCCAGATTCCCAACATCCCTGCCAGAGCCCTGCATGGCATAGATAGATAGATAGATAGATAGAGAGATAGCTTCAATACGCTCCCAATTCGGTAAGTCGTATTTTGCAAATGAGGCTTTCATAAACGAGGAGAAGGAATATCTTTACATATGTACTATGAAGTCAATTGAATTCTGGACCATACAGCACAGCAAAACGGCTGTGCATTCACTGTGTGTGAGTCTGTGACCTTTCACGTACATTTGGGAAATGCAGTTAAAATGGTTGTAGTGGATACTTGTATATTAATGGGTTTTCGTTTGAGTTAGACGCACGAGAATTACCCATTGCAATGAGGGGACTTCAGGGAGCTCAGTCTGTAACCGAGCTCCCCTCTCTACCTTTATCTCTTTTCGGATCTCCGATTCCTTCCTAGATTTTAATTGAGACTCGGATCCGAAGCACAAACTCGAGTCAAGATAATTAGAACACTGTGTAATTTTCCGCGGCAAATCACCAAAACATCCCTTTACATCGAGATATCTCCTTTCCTGGATATCTCCACCAATGCCAAGTCCCAATGTTCAATCCTTGCAGCACATTTACCCATTTTACCAAGCATACCAATATCCAGAGCACATCAAATGACATTTCTCTTCACAAACTTGGACTGCCAATTTGTTTGCCATGAACAAGCAGGTTAATCTTCATCCGAGTGGGAAAAGTCTTATTGAACGATTCTACCAATGATCAGTCCGACCCGATGTTTCGGCAAGCCCAAATTGCCATGTGGATGCATATATGCAAAAGGCTAGTGGATAGATAATTATTCGTACGCACGAAACACCTTGTTCATGAATGAATCATACTAGGCTTCCATCAATATTCAAACCCGTCAAATGCGCCTTTTTAGGTGCCAATTAAATGGGAGAGATATCATCACAAAGCAAGCTCGCGATCGGTCGGGTCAATCTTCTACCTTTTCTCCTTTCCGCGGCTTTAAGGAGCTTTTCCCGTATCTGATCCAAGGCACATACGTATGATTTGTTCGTATGCCCCGTTGGTCAAATGATTGAAATCTACCCAGCATTCAGGTAAGTCAAGGTATGGTATGGTTTGGATTGGAAGGGCGCAGTGCATACGTGCGTGCAGACCTTCGGTGTCTTTCAACGGACACTATTAAAGTAAAGATCTTCGTACTGGCGGACCCAAAAGATTTCGACAGACGGCTCCGTGGTTCTCGGCCTGAGTAGTGATTCATCGTGCATGCGAAATATTGAGTTTCCATAATTTCTATACTGGCTTGCTTGCTCCGTTTGTAATCGCGGGCGTGCGGGGTGTCCCAGCCTCGAGCTAGTTCAGGTTGCACGTGCATCCCATGGTAGAGCAGCTAGGGATTCGGTTGGGATTCGTTCCTTGTCGCATTCCAAATCATTCAATCTCGTACATGAGGCTCTGCGCCTCTAGGCGGCAAAAGGTTTAAGATATTGGTGCGGTGCGGTGTGGTGTGATGAGGATGCGTAATTTACACATAGCCTGCCATTGCATTCGCCGTATCTGCGATATTGGTGTCTAGTAAACGATTTATCTTACATGTATCCGATGTCTGAGGCTCAACCGATTTGTTTGGCGCAGAGATCTCGGTTGTCCCCTGATCTGTTCTTTTCCATTTGACGCGTTAACCTTTGTTTAATCATCGCAGACCACCAACTGTTGTAGGATCTGTAGATGTCAAATCTACACATTCCAACTGTTGTCCTTGATATTAGTATTAGTACGCGCGGATGAGTTATTCTGCATATCCGGCATCGACCTTGAAAGTCCCGAATTAAGCTGACTGTGTTTGAACTGCCGATATGTCACAATTTTGACATTTTGATCAAGATCACGGTACAAGTAAAGTGGGATCTCGGAACTGATATCGGGCTCACTCGGCGTCCTCTTCTGCAGATTTGGTCCGTATCTTCAAAACCAACTGGTTTGTTCGGTGCCGATCCTATCATGTAGAAAGTTTCTGGCTGCATATAGGAAAGCTCTGGCCCCCATAGCAAATTGCAGGATCTGTAAAATCAAGTCAGCAACTTTTATCCTACAATTTTGTCTTGGTTTGATTTGATTTGATCTTGAGCCATGTTAGAGGCACAGCAACATAGCTGGACAGGGAATAGAGATAGGAGGAATGATGCCCTGAATTCATAATAGAAAATGAGCTAAAAATGATAGGATAGGAAGGTAATTTTCGACGACGGATTTTGGAGTCTGGAAGAGTCTTTTTTCCCTCTGCGTGTCAAGGGCTCCTTTGAGGCGTAAATTTGGCGGATTTTGAATCTCTGCGGTGTCTGTTTTTAGATCATGGGGCTCTGTCAGTCTCTTTTATAATTATGTGGCTAGACCGAAATGGTGGAAAAGGTAAGAGTGATGAAGATCTGTAGAGAAAAAGCTTTTTGGCTTTGGCTTGCGAGATGGTATGCCGAGCGCAACAGATAAAAAAGATAATTATTGCTCCACGCTTTCAGTCCTTGCTTGTATAGAAGAGTAAGACAAGCACTGTCTGTTGAGGTCGATGTGTATCATGTGCAAATCCAGAACCTGCTAGATAATAGACTTGCTCTTCTATTCCTCGTCGACACAGTGCCCATCCATCTAGCATTAGATCATGCTATTGTCCAATTTTTTCACCAATAAGGGGTTTCATTTTCACCTTTGCTGATTCTGCAACATTATTGAAACAACTTGTGACTTGTAAGCAGTCATGTGCACTAAATGCTCGAGGTTGATTCCTGAAGTAGGATTATCATTCATCTTTTTGTGTCCAATGTAGTGCAGAGGATCTTTCAACGCTTCCGTCTCTTGCCACTACTCTTTCCTATGAGAAAGTGAAGAGTTTCTGCTCTAGGTTTTTGGCAATACATCCGATTAGCATCTTCACTCTGCGTTGATATCTTGGGCACTCTCAGTGAGAATCTAGAAGGAATAGACATAATTCCTATCTTCATTGAAAACTTCACTTGCTCATATTGATCAACTGCGCCATGTTCGGGGTTTTAGTCAGGCTCTTGAATACATCCACAGAAAATAATATGAAGATCTTCTCATGTGTTTCTTCCTCATCCAGGTGCAGAAGACACTGTCAGTCCTACCAATATCTTTAGGGTAAACCTGGCTCTCCATAAATAGAAATAAAATTCAGAGTCAACAATGTTCTATTTCTTGAATCTTCCTTGTCCATCTGTATACCAGCCCTTCTTATGCGTGATGAATGGTGCTAGACCTTGGATGAGATTCCGACGCAATCACTAGGTGTGCGTTTCAAAGAAAAGAGCAAAATGAACTGTCGTTCCGTGAGCTTGGATGACTGAAGTTCAGAGTGGGCTACTTTAGCTGTTTCTACCACACCTTGACTTCGCAGGAGATACTCATCATTTCTTGTTAGACTGACCGTCGCGAAATTGGCATTACGCATATTACCAAAGCTAAGCACGTCACTTCGGTTGCAATCAAGATAAATCTTGGTGTTTTTGCAGCTTTATGCTATAGGAACGCAGATCATCGATAGATTGTGATATCTCACTTTTAAAGTGCACTTTGATTATCAGCCCGGATAATCTGTAGCCTTATCAAAATCATTCAAGTTCACATCAATCAGGGATGTTGTTATATACATGGCGATGTGGCACATTAGTAATGAAACCTCAATTACTTTTCTTATTCAGAACTGGTCCCCCGATTAATCCGTTCCCCGGCGCCTATTGAGAACGATCAATGCTTTAGTTGAGTAGAATGCCCGATCATTGTTTCTTCTTGTGCCTAATCCATCACCCTGAAATCACTAACTATGACTACATGTCCTTTGTGGCAACACCTATTTCTTATTCACCACATTTTCAGAGCTAGTGAAATCAGTGTCGATATTCCAAGAAACAAACTCCAGGATACTGGGTAACAATCCCAATTCTGCCCTTGATAAGTTGGTATCCTGTATCTAGATTTCGTTCTTCGAGTCTTCAAGCTGTTCCTTTCGTTCAGCAATCATTACTTGAAAGTCAAACTCATTTTTTGTGGTTTTTCTTTTTTGATCTGTTCCGTGTTACTTAAACCTCTTTGGGCGGAGTGAAAGAAAAATCATACCCAAATCTTGCAATTTCTTCAAAGCGGGGAGTGTCTGATAAAGCTGGTAGTACTTTTTGACTATCTTCTGCGTGTTTTCAGCAGAGTTGTTTTCAGCGGTGTCGCTGACAGGCAGTGGCTTGTAGAACTCTGTGAAGACTTTGAGTTTCTTTGCATATCTCATCTCGATAGTTTCGATTGCTTTCTGGCAGATTTTAACCAGATCAGCCGCATCGCGGTCATCCAAGCCATCGAACATGGCCTCTATTTCCTGCTTGGCTTCATTGATTCTTGTTTGTCGATCCATGATTTCCCTAGCGAATATCTAAGAAGGGAAGAAATGGCAAATCTTGCACGATTCACTATTGGGTGTCAGTAGCAATCACTTGTACTAAATGGTTCGATGTCGGCTTACCGCTCTTGTGGACTTTCTGTGTATCCCAATTCTGGGATATATATGAAAGACCGAAGGTCGCAATTAGGGCTCTTTCAAACTCTGTAAAGTGTTTGAATGTGGAGGGATATCCTGATAAAACTTGGCAACTTGTAAATATTGATGGCCACGGGAAGCTTTTGCCGAGAAACCGATTGCTATTAATAAGATGTTGTTATGTTAAAAAGAAAGATAAGTTTTAGGGCCGGTGACAGATGTCACTTATAAGGTTAAAGGTCTCGGGAGGCTACAGCAAGCGAATTGCATAGGCTAACGAAATGAAACTCGTGATCTAGTTTCTCGGCAAGTTTCTAAAAGTTTACTGCCAACTTTTGCGATTCAGCCATACTTTATGGTGAAGGCACACTGCCAACAACGAATTCACTCAAGAGCATCAAGATTTCGCCACAAGATAGTTGAGTATAACCGATTTCCAAGGTATCTGGACTTCCAATGCATGATAATCACAAAATGCCTGTCGCCTGTATACTGTCATCAATTCCTATCCATTATTCAATCTCATCCATCCAATGAATAGCCCACTTCACCACTTTCCTCAGCCATTCCCAATAATCTCTTCCTCATCCCCTCCGCTCTCTTTTTTTCTTCTTCGTCCAGCACACTAAGATCAATATCACCAACCCACTATAATTTATCAATGATGTCAGCATTTTCGCTTGACAGCTATTCACTACAAAGGGTAGAATAGTTTCAACTCACCTCCCTCAATCCATGCTGCAGTACATTCCTGGCTCTCACTCCCTTACCGTTCCGATGACCTACACTCCCGTGTAATGTTGCCCTTTCCTTACCACTCTCATACTTTCCTCTATGCAAAATGTTGTTATCATAAAACACCACATCTCCCGCTCTCATCTCTACCCTGATCTCGCCCTGTACTCCGGTTTCATATTCACTCATTTCTCTCTCTGCATCTGTCCTCGCCCTCTTGTGAGACTTGGGAACCACAATTAAAGAAGCATCATCATACAATGCCATGTTCCACTGTGCATGCCATGCAGGCTCCGCTAGTCTCGCGAGTTCCTCTTCAGCCGTGGCAGTAGATGGAATATCATCTCGGTGCCAACGAAGCTCGAAGTCGCGATCGGGGCGAATCAATAAATTAAATAGTTCCATGACTAAATCTTCGTCCTCGCATTGTAGAAGTTCTTTCACTACACCCAGCATCTTATTCGAGAAGTATACCTTGATAAACGATGATGAGGTTGCAAGTTTGGGATTCATGAGTGATTGAACACCCCAAATACCATCTTTCGCAGGTGACTCTCCTTCTCCTACATTCCAAGGTGGAAATTGCTTTGGAAGTGTTCGGACGTATGGCCATGACCCAGAGCGAGCAAGGTCGACTGTTCTTTTCGCTTCGAGGCGGAGAGAATCAATCTCTGCTTGACTCAGAAGAGAGGGAATGAGAATGAAGCCATCTTGTTCGAGAGATTCAAGGAGTTTTGACTTTTGTTCCGGCATTTTTGCTTGATGATGTTATTATTACTCAGAAAGAGGTACGTAAGTTAGGGGCATGCAAAGTATTATATGGCCAAGTACCATCTGGTGAGTGGTAAATATGCCATATCAGGTGATGATATTGAAAGTTGGGATATGACGGGATAATATCGGAGTTGAGCATCCGTCGGTCCAGCATTTTGATGCGGGGCTGTTTTTGGCGGGGTCTTGTGTTGTAACGTAGCAGAAGCAGAAGTTGCTAGTTTTGCGCATGCACATTCTCGTATTTTCCCAGCTGAAAAAGAAGCTGAATATGTTATTTTACGATTGATAACTGCAGAAGAAATAATCGTGCAATCAGAGATATTGAAAGAAGCTATTTCGGCAGCTTACTTGCATATTGAACTGTAGCTATGTACATATCAAGTGTTGTTTTTCCCATACTGGTCATATTGGCATGCTCTCACCCAGTACACAAGGTAGAACACATTAATGATCTTACGAAATAAAACTTTCTCCAAAAAGTACCAGTGTATTTACTGCCCAATAACATCAATTCCACTGGGCAAACCAAGCACTTGCCCGTTGCTTTCAAATTGACATTTCGCCGTCACAACATCTCCACTAGCCTCGGCCAAACACGCCCCAGTACTGAGGCTCACGAGATTTCCAGTAACATAGTACTCCCATCTCTGATTCTTTTCACCAGAACATGCAACCAGTGATACCTTTCCGCCTCCGAGATCCGTTAGACACTTAGAAGTATCAAATACCCCCTTAATAGTACCATCCTCATCTGTTTGCCACACTTGCTCGTCCGATCCGAGAGAGGCTACCCACGCTAGGCCTTGACGAGAGTAGGTAAGAACATTCAGTGATGCTGTGTTAAAAATCATACCAGTCGGTATAACGTTTAGATTTCCATACCCAGCAGAAATGCGATATACTGCAGTACCGTGCGAAGGAATATTGACAGCTGTGACTACTTTGGATGTGGTTGAGAGTTTCCCGGTCCAGAGATCTTTGACTTTGACTGCTGATGCAGAGATACCAATCCTTTGAAATGGTACTTTGTAGCTAGCTGTGAGATTTCCTCGATTGATAACAGTGAGAAGTCGGTCCCCATTTGCCAGATCTCTGGTTAAAACATCCCATGTGCCATCTTGGCTGACAAGTGTAGCCTGTAAAGCCAATGGATCTTGGTTCACTGCAATTAAATCTTTGTTCGTGAGATAAGCAACTTCATCTGCGCTAAAGGCCGGAATATAGGCACTGATAATAAGAGGGGCGGATAGTGAAGCCCAGATAGCGAAATGTGACCTCTTTTCATTGAGCGACAAGTCGAAGTGGTCAACAATCAAGAAATCCGGGTCGTTAAAGTACCCAGGCTTCTGATATCGCGCCAATCTTACTTCCTGTCCATAGTTGAATAAGATAGAATCCCATCCGGTGATGTCGGGCCAATATGAAGTTGAGTTCCAGACCAGTGTATCACGCGAGTGACGAGCAAGCTGCCCGTATTTCGGAACCCAATCCATCACAGTATACCAATCGGTTAGATTGTCCTGCTCTGCAAAGTATGCTGGGGCAGACTCTGAAAAGATGAGAGGTTTCTCCAATGCACTCAAGACACTATGCCAATGTCCGTAAACACGCTCATACTCTTGCTCGGTTGCTACAGGCATGTTGCAACCATCAACCTTAAGGTAATCAAAGCCCCACGAAGCAAAAGCTCTAGAATCAAGCTCCTCATACCCATACGAACCTGGATATCCTCCACAAGAATTGATACCAGCATCGGTATAGATTCCGGAATCAAAACCCAGGCTTTTTAAATAGCCAGTCAACCATGGAAGACCGCGTGGGAACTTCTCGGTGTTCCATAATAGACTACCGTTCGGTTCTCGGCTGCCCTGACTCCAACAATCATCTAGATTAAGTCGATTGTAACCTGCTGCGAGTAGGCCTTTCTCCACCATTGCCTGGGCTGTCTCAACGAATAGCGATTCGTTAAGCCCGCACATAAATGCGGACCAATTGTTGAAGCCTTCACCCAGTTAGCTATTACTATAAGGATTACTTCATTAGGAATTCCCATACCCATCGGGGGAGTAGGCTGTAGCACTGAAGCACTGACAGAGGCATCGTATAACGCCACTCCGGCAAGGAGAAGGTGTTTCAAAGTTGAGTTAAACATCTTCATTGTCTAGAATCGAGAATGCTCGATTGCGAAATAGATAATGACCTTGAATATTTGTAGCCGATCTTTCTTTAAGGTTATTTTGTTGAAATAGATATAGTAAGGTATTGATCGGCATCTTATATGCCTATTTCGAAAGGTCAGGAACTCACGATAAGTGTGCAGTATGCAAACAAATATGAATTGAGCGAATCAGCAAGTGGCTTTACGGGACTCGTTGTAGCACTGCAGGCCCGAGAGATTATCCGGAATCTTCAGCTTCCCCGCAATTGCATGCTCAAGAATGTCTCGGGGTACCTATATAGTCCCGACGTGAACAACGATACGTACATGAGTGGGACGATGGTCTATGTGGACATAAATAGACAATTGGAACGTTGCTCTCCACCTGCAGTAAGATAGAATTCGAGTATCTATGCTTAACCTTTTTTTTTTGGTTGATCAAAAATTGATCCCAGTAAGGCAATTCGTGCCCTCCAGCTATTGTCAAAATGCAGGAACAGAACGAATTTATCGAAATGCGGCAAGCAGGGGACAATGAATTTTTTGAGATGCAACATCTCGCACTTCTGAGTGGCACATTTGGCTGAATGAATTTATCGACTCTCAAAATCATTTCAGTTACCACAGGATAGAACTGTGTGTTAGTATTAGGCTACTTGTATGACAATGATGAATCAAAACTTTTGTACTTCATGAATTCCGATGGTGAATTTGAGTTTAAATCTCGAGAATCATCGTGTTTGACTAAGCCAACTGCACCAATCTACCTTGAGTATTGGGGCAACTCTACTCAGAAAAGAAAAACAAAAGAGCGTCAACTAAGTACTTCAACCTGTGCAGAGACGAGAAAGTGATATGCTCATGATAGATGTCATAACTCGATGACCTTCTTATCCTCTAGAAGTATTATCTTAATAGTTTGGTGACGAGTATCATCAACTGAACCATCCATTGTATCATTCGAAGCGGCCCTTCAGCAGACCGGTGATTCTTCGCGTTTGAACGCCTCCGGCTTATAGTAGAGACTGATGAAAGTGTAGAGCTTGGAATTCAATGGGGAATGATTGACCGAGATCAGTGGTAGCCTTGAGGAAGGTATCAAAACCCCAGGTGATGAGCCATGGAGAGCTTTCCATCTCAATGGCAGTCGTGAAGACACCTGAAACTTGACTTATCGTGGCCGAGAGTATCAGCACAACACAGAAATACATTCAATGGTATAATAAATTCAGAAGATCTGCGCAGAGAGGAGGGGCTGTTGCAAACTTCAAAAACATAAAGGTGATGGATGACAAGTACGAAACGTTAGGATGAAAACCCCGAAGTCTAGACAACAGGATGAAAGTGGCGTCAATAAAAGGATTTTGCTTCAGGGATTGAGATCGATAAAAGCTTTACACAAATGGCTACTAAAACCCAGCCATTTTGATGCAGTGGAAGGTGAGAAGGCAACGGGTGCTTGCGAGGAAAAAAGGAGGAGGAAAGGAAAGATTCGAGGATTGAAATTCTTTGTGCAAATGGGTTCAAAATTAACAAAGAAATTAAGAACTTCAGCGATTGAATATCTCCAACGGATCAGCTATTCTGCATGTTAGACGCAATACTTGTTGTATCGTACCTAAAGCTAAAACGAGGCATCACGCCATGCCAAGACCTTGGTATATCTAGTTTGATATCCCAGGTAGTTGGCTACTAGCAGCCAATATTTGGATGTCAGAATAATACCTAGCTGATCCTGTTGACAAAAAAGCAGCCTCATGAGGAGTTCGTTCGCCGATACTTCGACGTTTTTATAACACCAAAACGGTTTTGACTGCCAAAAAGGCTCTAAAAAATATGTCAAAAATAAGCCATATCTGCTTGGGCGACAGGCTCTAAGGAGGCAGAAGTCTTAGCGGTTAGCCCCGCAACAAGTGATTGTTGCAGAGGTAATGGTAGACTTGGGTTGTAACGTCGTGATAATTATTTTCATGGTAGTCTTGAAGAATTCCAGCCTCGCAATCTTTTTCTAATGAATGAATGTTGCGGCGATGATAAGATACCGCAACTGTAATTTTTCCAAGTAGAGAATGTAAAGGTACCCCTTTCCGAACTCAGAATCTAGATTCAGCATCGCCGGGGAACAAATGTGTATGTGGGGACCCATGAAGAAGCAGAAATTCAGGTCGTAAGTATTTCTGCATTAGAATCTTGGCCGATATTTGGATGAAAGGAGGAATTATTATTAGAAGACGAGTAGCTTAAATGGTGTGATTTGCGAGGTTACAATGTAATATCTTCCCGTTAAGGCCGGGGGGGATGGGGAAAATGTAGGGGTATAGGGCTACGAATTTGTACCCACTGCAAGCGAAGGGCTAAGGAAACTTCTTTTTCTCCTTTAACCCTCAGTTTTATCCAGCCACTACATCCATCTCATTTCCTCAACATTACACATTCCTACCTAAGATGTTGACTATGTTAAGCTTCCCTCCTCCGTTCGCTCAGTCCAGCCGCGTAATCGAAGCCAACTCATACACATTTGGAAGGTATCATGAAGGGCTTGCATATATATTGCAATGAAGAAGTTCAGCCTGCAAAATTCAGTAATACATACTATGAACACGCGAGCTAACTTCTCAATGGTACATTTGCCAAGTATCGTGTTTTTCAACCGTATGGCCAGATGAGGAAAGCGAATCTTGGTGAAGGAGAAGTCTCCTATGGTAACGTTTCTATATTTCTCTGCTATGATACGCATTCTGTAGTTTGCATTTTTGGTGTTACTGGTTTTCGTTCGTTTTCGCTCATTTGGTTTCAAACAATCCGTGTAACGGATACATCTCCGTCGTCACCATGGTTCTGCCAGCTTTCGTATTCCTTCCACTTTATATGTACCCATACAATTCGACTTCATGGAGCACACTTACCACCTCAATTGTCGCCAATCCAGATCTCAAGTTTCATGTGGTTGTTGCCCCCAATTTAGCGTTTACGGACCCAGATGTCAACTATGTTGCAGGCCTTACAAATCTAAGTAGCTATACAAACGTTCTGACTCTTGGCTATGTCTATACCTCTTACGGAGATCGAGATGTTTTGGAAATCGAAGCAGAAATCGATAAGTATGTCGGGTGGAATTCACCCACCGAACTTCCAATAGGCGGGATTTTCTTCGATGAGTCGCCATCGAACAACTCAACATTCTCATACATGAGTAATCTTACCACATACGCGAAAGCATCATTAGGAGCTGGCAAAGATTACATATCTCTCAATCCAGGTGTTGCGGTCGATGCATCCTTCTATACACTGGCTGATAGCATCAACGTGTTCGAAGAGTCTTATGCGAACTTCAATGTAACTGCATTGACTAGTTTGGATAACACCTTACTGGCTAAGTCGACGTATGCCATTCATGATTTCACTGGAAGTACAACAGAGCAAACTGCTGTCGTGAGTCAGCTTGCATCTGCAAACCTAGCAGGAATGTTCATAACTACACAACCTGGGTACACGGAATGGTCAAGTTTATGGTCTTCGTTCTGCTCCGAAGTAAATACATTGAATCTTGGTAATGGGACCGGAGGTGGTGGTGGAGAAGGTGGAGGAGGTAACGGGGGGCATGGAGGTGGCAGCGGCGGTGGTGGTGGTGGAAATAATGGTGGCCATGGAGGGGGAGGGGGAGGGGTGAACAATGGGGGACACGGGGGACACGGAGGTGGAGGAAACAACGGTGGACATGGAGGGGGTGGAGGTTATGGTGACGATGACGATGAAGAGTGTGATGACGACGATGATGATGAGGATGATGATGATGATGATGACGAGGATGAGGATGAGAATGATGAATGTTGAAGAACTGTACAACTCATGTTATCAAGTGAACCGCTGGCTCTTGATAATACTTGCTGGCAGTAATCACACAATACCTGGTCTTTACAAGCACTTCTACATGTATGCATACATTCTATCTGTTTAGATACTTAATTCATTCAAAACTTATTAAAAGTACTTCAAGGCATTTCGCACAGCACAACCCAGCAGCACTATTCAATCAGCTCATGCTATGTCATCGTATAACAATTTTATAGATGGATACCAATCAAGAGAACCCAAGTCCCAAACATGCACCTGCAGTCCTCTTTTTTTCTATTAACAATTATACACAAGTCCAATATCACGCCAACAATAACATTTTCTCAAAACAGGAGAAGTAGAAGTATATGCTACGACTCTGCTACTATCAATGTAGATCGTCACAGTCAACAAGGTGGCGGATGTTGCTATTTTGTAGACCGAAAGCCAAACAGAGTAGGAAATGAACTAGAAGCTCATTACATCTCAGCATTCATATTTGTGAGCACACCACAGTATCAGATCCAAGTTTCCTTTGCACTTGTTTTACAATTTCTCTTTATTATCCCTCTTTGTAATCTTGGTTCTTTACTTCTCCATGAGAAAGCGTTTTGAACCTGCTGCTAACACCACCAAGCTGATATCCAACCTCGTATTGATGCGTAAACTCCTCAGCCTCTTAGAGCTCTATGTTTTTGATTAGGAAGATTACGGTAGTTGTCTGGTCCAGAAAGAGATGTTCGCAACAACAGCATTATGTTGTGTAGAAGTAAAGGAAGAGTTGTCTAGAACTGAATAAAGAGTTAGTTAATGAATAAATTAAGATCCCCAGTATACTGAAAAAGATTGTGCTTCATTGCTTACAAAATTTTCTTTGAGTGATTAAAATTCATAGGGATAGAAGACACAAGACAGTGGACGACTAATTGCTCAACAACGTCAAGTGTGTGACAGTCTAAACCAACTCAACCTCCTTATTTGTCTTGATCTTCAATATCTCTCAATATGTTCATTGAATTAGACTGCAACTAGGACCATCTTCTGCATCAATAATCCCCTTCAAAAAGAGATCCCAGCAGCTGCTGAGTTGGGAAATTAGAAACCACGCTTTTCAAGTAACGAGCCTTGGACACACGAGTAGCATTACTTCTTTGGGCCCTCATATCTGTTGTAAAAGTTCCTTCCAACAACTGTAAGTTCGATTTTGTATTTAAGTTGTTTCCTTGGCTCGGACAGGTCGGATAAGTTGGACATTTCGGTTGAGCCAATAACCACCCCTTTATGCGAGCAACACGATCCGAAGTAGAAAGGGTGTCTGGAGTTGAGGAGTTACTGTAATGCGAGTTTATCGTCATTTCTTCAATATAGTTGTTATGTGTAAAGGAAATCTAGCTGTTTGACTTGGAAGTTTTGCTCAGTTGGTTGTGTCAATTGAAACCTCTTTCTCGACTGTGTGTAATGAATCTTGTAGACTAAGTTGAGATTTGTCCTGCGGTATCCAGATTAGCTATTTCATGATGGTTCCCTTTCATGGTTTGATACATACCCTTTCGAACAGACTATGTCAAATTGTTTGACTCACAGCTTCAAGTTCAATTTATCAACTATATCTCCTGCTCTGTCATCTAAAAATCCGTTTCCAAGTCCCGCGAAGTCGTAGCTACATCCAAAGTATTATTTTCTTTCATTGTAAGATTTAGACTGCTCAGAGTAGCCGTAGGTTTCTCCAATTCCAAACTCGTTGTTTAGATTAGTTCCCTTTCTCTCTTACAAATTGTTAGGACCGCAAAGCCCACTGATATCTTTTGTTTCATGTTGCGAGCCAGGAGCTTGGAAAGGGCTGAGAATAAGATTGTCAACATATGGAGGTTTATGTATACTTTCTAGATTTTGTTTGCCGCTTCTAGTACATGCGCAACTTGAGAAGTTGCACTCTCTGCTGCATACGATTCCTCAGTATCGATAGCAGTGATGGGATTGAGACTGAGTAATTGGGGAATGGAAATACTGTAAAACAGTGCCAAATATGAATGCTTGGTCTTGAAATCAGAAAAATGTACTCGTGAATCTACACAGAATATTATGAGGTAGCCATATTGTAGTGACTTGAAGTTTCTGGTTTCTCACAAGTCCAGTCCTCATTCACTATGAAGAACGCAAGAGTAATTGAAGCCTGAATTTGACCCATTTCACAAGCTTATCCCGTTGGAGAATGATCATGAATGAATTCAGACGCAGATCTATGGAGGCAAACCAACCAAAAAACAGAACATTATGTAACCCCAGAGCATTCACCACCCAAGCTGATACTACATATTGTTGATAATAAAGCTAGCTAGTTTCTTTCTATTCTCTTTACTATGGAAGTACTGTCAGATTGAAAAAAAAGGAAGGTGGAAGAGAGGAGTAAGTCTCTATTAGCAATAGCCGCTTTAAGAGGTCTTTAGGAGATAATGAGTATTGTATTGAAAATTTATGCTTTGGTAGAGGTATATTGCACGAGCTCAACATCTTGGAGACCCTCCTAGGGTGAAGGGAAAATCCGGTAAGGTTAAGCTCGAATAGATTTTGGCAACATAGAATGAGAACATCGTGATCCCAAGTTATAGTGAAAGATATTTGAATGAATCTGTGTATATTGTCATATTTTGATGGGGCTTTGGATACTCCGGTGGGATATACACCTTCGGGTGTTGTCTCCGCAACGACTATTTCTAACGAAGGCGATGTTCCTCTCATAATCTGTGTAGTGGATAGCCGCTTATTTCATTTTCCCTTTGTAGCATACTTCTCCATTTTTCTACTTCAGCAACTCAAAGGACTTTGCGAGCTTTCTGTTCCTCCAGAATGACCTTGAACTGTCGATATGCCACCCACTTCAAACTCGCATACAAGATAACGTACAAGAACTACTTCGCCTGCAACTCAAACTTTCAAGTCTACTTGCCTAAAACAAATACACGGCATAACTTGGGTAGAATATCACAATGGACCTCAACATCTTCAACAACCTCGCAGGATGACCACTTGAGCCTCGGTCCAACTTGAATTCTATCATTGATCTGCGAAGTAACTACCAGGCTCGTTGATTACACCATTCTCTTTCAGCGACCCATTAATCACAATTAGTTCCAGCCGAAGCTTTCACTGAACATCAACCCCTCACAAAGTCCTCCGCTTCATTTCCTGGCTTTCGCAGTAGAATGATCTCCTCCTGCTAATCGCACATTGTATCTGGATCCATTAAACAGAAGAACCAACGCTACATACATTACGTAGGCTTATAATGTGGCATTATAGACGTCAGATATATTCCGGATGACACCATACAGGGTGGAAGGAAGAAGAAAAAGGGATGCAACTCTATCTTTATTGGAAATGTATAGCTGAGGTGGCAAGGATCTGTGGATCAAGATAAACTGGCAAGTTCTATAGGCACTAGAATTAGGGTGGAAACACGATGCTAATCAGACTATGCTCATGAGGCAGGGGCACAATATATTAAGAGGCTAACTGTGTATACAATCGAGGACTTTCGTTCAATACCTTTACATCTCAGCGAAGCAAGTAATAATACAAGACGCGGGAGCTATGTGTGGACTTCAACGGGTACAATCAACTGAAAAGAAGACATCAAGCTAGAAGTGGACATATCGGTTAGGGGTTAATGCCTCTTCTATGTTCAAAGGCTCTAGCAGCTTGACGAGCAAGATTAGAAGCAGTGGCTAGACTAGATCTATCCTTAAATGCTAGTCTGTTCGATCGGAATCCGAAAGTCTGTCAGCTTTTTATAACGTTACAAATATCCATTTGACCACCTGTGCGCTCTTAGCGGATGGAACGTCTCAAAACCTCTCAGTACTTGGAAATCACGCAAGCCCATGCATGCATTTTAATCGTAATTAGTTATTTTTCGGGTTAAATCGTTTAGTGGGGGTGGTTTGGTGCTGGGAGGGCGGCTTCGGAGTGCTCGTGTGGACTGACACTTTTATCAACAGCAATGCAATGATCAATACATTGAAAATCTCATGCGAAACACTCGGAAAGATTTAGTTAATAGCTGGCTTTGTGAGTAGTTAATTCATTCATGTCTATACGTGATATTTATTATGGCTGACAACTTGGTAGTGGTGAAGTGATCGAGTCTATCGACAGAACTCCCAACCGTACGTCCCACACCCGTTAAACTTTCGATACAGACCTCCCACAATCCGACTAGCGTAAAGAAGACAATTTGTATCTAGCGTTAGTACTGGTACTCAAGATTAGCACCGAAATTCAATAATAGAAAGCATCGAGGCCTTACAAATCTATGGTTGATGACGAATGAAGGGGGAATGGCGAGAGGACATGTTTCTGTGCAGCTCATGGGTGGTTTCGTTGGCAACCTCCATGGAGATATTTTGATTTCGATTGAATATGGGCTTAAAACTGGCATGGAACTTTATTTAGCCGCCAGGCATTGTGTTCCTCGTTCCATGATACCGGAAATCTTCACTGCAACCACACTTCAGCGTTTAGAGCTCAACTACATTGGGAGGTTTACAAAATCTACACAGCTATTTAGTTTGGCTTACACTATTCATCATGACAAAAGTCGCATCTCATTAAACTTTTGGTTCTATCTGAATATCCAAGTGACGCATGCGCATTTTATCCGTTTTCAATGTAAATATGGAGCCGAAGCTGGTTATAGTTTGATGAGAAACACACTCTGCCATGCCCAATCAAGCTTCTGTTCATTTTGAGCAGTAAGATCTCGTACAAGGGGACATAATACAGTATAAACAGATGTTCAGCCCATATTATCTGCCATAGTCTGATAATATCGCCGGTACTCTGTCCGGTATACGCGCCTCTTCTTACACGTCTCAAACAGTATCAAGTAGTAATCTTACTAGCAGTATTTCAAGTGGTGGATTCACATTATCGTTCGTCATCTCCCGACAATATCATTCGCACTCAGCTTACCATTGACGGCTCATCATTGACAGCTCATCATTGACGACTCATCTAACCCCTCCCAAACCTTTTCGAGTAGTAATCTCAGCAGTATAGTGTGAATCGTACGATCGGAAACTTCAACAGAAGCTGGGATGAACTAGTAAATGACTTTAAATGAATGCTATGAGCTACGAATGACCAAGCACTGCCCCAAATGCGCAAAATTCTACTGTAGTCCTTGTACATAGCTTGATATAAAGGCAATTTCACGGCTCGTATCTGACTACTTCTTCCTTCCATATCCTTCTATCTATAAATGTCTTCCTCCTCCTCCAATCAAAGCCCTTCTTAGACCCGTTTCATTACAGTTAACTTCCCGCTAACTTCCACATAACAAGGCTGCAAGACGCTACAGAAATAGAATATTCTTCAGAGACGGAACGGTACCACTTATTCCCAACGGTTTTACCCGCCTAGTCACCCGCACTGGCAGGATTTTACGTTGAAAAGTCATAACAAGTTATTGAATATCCCGCACTTGAAGCTAGTCCGCTTTTGTTCTCCCATTTGGTTATAACGGTCGAAGACTTCTCTTCAAAGCCCTCCTACTCTTATCCAACCCAACCTCAACCTCTCTTCTCCGTTATTCCACTCCAATACCAACCCATTCTACTTCTACTTGTACTAAGCTCGAGACAAAAGACTCGTAACAACTCGCTGACTAAATACTCTTCTATCTTAAAGTCGTGGCTAGCATAGGGTTTTGATATCCTTTGAACTTGTGGACTATCAGACAGACCCTTTTGTTTCCCGACCCGAGCTAGGAGTAGCTGGAATTAACTTTCTAAAGAGCAAAGATTCCTCTCAGCAACTGAGATCACTCTGAGAACACTTAATTTCAGATTTGACAATACCGTCGCCTTACTGCTAGGAGAATTAGTTCCTCGTAAGTATTGCATCTCTCTTTTTCTCCTCAAGCCTCCTTGGTCAACAATCCTATTGGCATAGCCACCCATTCAACATCAAGCTCAACGAATACCTCTTCTTATGAATCGCAAGCCAACGATATATAATTTGCTTTAGATCTAGAAGAACGCAAGCTTGTTGCTCTGCCAGCAACGTCAGATCACTAGTAAGTAGTAGCCTCAAACTTCCATCACACTACAGCTTTGAGCTGTTGGACGACTAGCCTTCTCCCCTCCCATCCATTTGACTCGAGATCTGTCGGTTCTTTTCACCAAACTAACACCTCAAGCAACTGTTTAGAACCAAAGTATCATACTCTCGTCGCTCTGGCATCAAGTCTAAATTTGAAGTAAATAAGCAATTCCTCCATTACATCATACAATTTGCGGTTAGCAACAAACTATAAGCTCATGTTTTCCCTTGATTCTTCCTCGCCATCCTCACCGTCACACTTGACTTGAAACACAAAACTAATAAAACGTCTATTGCCAGGCTATCCACCTCATAGTTTGTCTACCATCGACTAGACGCTAGTCAAAGATACAACATTCTCGTCAACTTGGTAATTATCGTCGCCTACCTTGTACTATTCGCTGGTATACTACCGGTGATATACCTCTGCAGTTATCCTCTGCAGACTACTATCTCAAGTCAGACCATCTTCTCTACTAAAGATTGATATCTTTTCGATCTTCCATCTCGAGTCGAACATCTGAATCGGGTCATTTGTCGTTGTCTAAGTCGGTAAACGCTCACCACCACTTGCTGCTACCCAGCGAGTATCGACTCCATTCTCCTCCGAAGCTTCACAACCGATCTATAACATCTCAAAAGTCTAATTTCAACTTTATAACGCTCGGCAGACCGTCAAACATAGCCAATATGTCATCCAACAAGCTTAAAGAACGTAAGAATCTCGAGCGAATGGCTCAAGAAACTTCGGTTAACCGTCGTCGTACTAGTCTTCCAACTCGGAAGGACAGTGCCGGAGAGGAGAGCTTTGATGAGAACAACCAGTCTGAAAATGGGGATGATGATGAAGGAGAAAGCTACTCGGGTTCCTCCTCTTCGTCAGAAGTGCGCTCAAAATCAGACGCTACCGCCGTCGGTACTTTCAAACCCATTGCGTCACAACGTCGATACATCCCCGACCTCGATAGTCTGCCAAAGGGCGGAGTTTGGATCTCCCCTGCTCCTCCTAAGCACACTGAGTTCAAGCAGGTCGTTGTACGCACTACCAAGTGCGACATTTGCAACCAAAAAGTTGAGGCCCAGGACAAAGATACAGACGGCAAGGTAATGCAAAGATGCTGTTGCTGCAATATACAGTTTTGTCAGGATTGTGTGCTTAAAGTATCGGACGATGAGATACACTTTCCTGTTCTCGCAGAGTTGGAGTGGGAGGCCAAAACAAAGGTTAATGCTATAACTCGACCCCTAAATGGCTTCAAGAGCCATATGTTTCACAAGCCTCGATCTGAACCAAAGCCAGTCAGACCCATGACGGCATCTGAGCGACTAGCTAGCTCGCGGACTATCGCTGCAGGCAAATTCAGTAACATGGCTATTAACACCCCTACCCCCTCACGTCCATCGCGGGGCAAACCCAGCAAGGCTGCTGCAAAAAAGTCCAAGAAACGCGAACTTCCTCCCGGTTGCACAGCTGAAGAGGTCGATATCCACTATGAGGTTGACTGGAACTGGATCAAGCAACTTCCTGTAGCGGATCAGCGTAAGGAGAAGAAGGAGGCCGCTCAACGCAACCTCATGAGAAAGCGTACCCTTGAGGCGATGGAAGATGGCGAGGCAGATGAGGCTGGAGTCGAGGAATCCTCTCAGAAGGTTCGAACTCCCCTTCCTAATGCACCCAAGCGTCGTAAAGTTGCAACTCGCACACCTGCAACTCGCCGTGGCAAGGAAAAATCCACCAAAAATGTCGTCGTTACTAGTGATAGCGAAACTCTACGCATTCAGCCACCACTCAATACTCTTGATAGCCTATCTCAGGCCCGTGAGGCTACCAGAGAGAATCGTCAGGGTATGAGCGAGCGATCTGATGACAACGAGCGTGGCACGACCCCCAGCCACGACGACTATGACAACGAAGATTGCATTCGAGTAGAAGCCAATGAGGCCGAGGAAGATGAGTATGAGCCTGAAGACGACTGAGCTTGACTTTACGACACATTCTCTTGCTTTTCGACTGATGTTTTTGTTCAGCTCCTTCGAATATGACTAGTCGGCTTCTCTTTGCGTTGGCGATTGCGTTCAGGCATATCTCAGTCACTCAAAAAGGTTCTGCAACTACAAAGCTTCCAGAATCCCACCGGCCTCTTGAGATACCCTACATTGCTCGCATGCTTCCGATTTAGTCCTTCCTTCCACTCAATTCTGCTGCTTTCTTCCGAGAAAGCTATGTAATGTGACGGAACGGACGGATCATAACTTTTTCATTTGTTCTTTCTACTTTTCAAAATTACCCACATTTTTCCTATCTTGATTGCTTTGGCCTGGATATGCACCCCAGCGTCGCCCTTAGGGGCACTGTACATCATCAAAGATAGTTGCAGCATAAATACAACTGGGAGGATCATATTCTAATGAGGTCAGAGAGTAGAATGCGTGGTGCTTTAATAATACCAGTGCTGCTCAATGAGAATATTTTCTCCATGTATTCTCTCTAGACAACTTTCAGAAGATATAAATCTCATTTGACACGAATTAAATCTGCCTTCTATGTGACTGTTGCGATGGATACCTGTAGATGTAGCTGGAATCCGGCCCAAAGAACTTTGAGTCCAATCATATCTTAGTTTTTCATCATGCCGGTTTTGAGAGAGAATTGAAGCTAGGTGGATTAGCTCTATGTCGATGGGAAAGCACTAAAAGAGGCTTGACGCTTCCTCTGGGAGGATTCTATATCAGACGCTTCTAACCACAGGATAGCTAGATGTAAGGGGAGAAGTTACTAGGGCAATCATTTTCTTTTCTGTTCACCATCAATTAAATTTACTAGTTTGGCTTTAAATTTCAGGTTTAGACCTAAAACCATCACACATCTCAGGACATTGTACCAAACCTTCAATCGCTTCGGATTGGCTCATGATTGGTTAATCATTAGGCTGAGGTTAGAACAACACATCGGCCGATCACGAATCAGTCATGTTGCGATCGATCATATCTTGGGGGAATGCTTTGCACTAGGAAGTCTTCAATTGGTTAAGAATACTGCTACTGTCGATATACTGCCTGGGGGGTTTGGGTTGAAACTAGGAAGTTAGGATGCCTACATTTCAGCTTTCTAGCCTGATCCGGACTAGCTAGGACCTGTCTAGATAAGCTAAAACTATATATATATATATATAATTTTAGCTTTAGTATATTCTTAATTCTATAACATTCCTACAATTATGCTTCATGGCCTTATCCTTGCA
This sequence comes from Botrytis cinerea B05.10, assembly GCF_000143535.2. Taxonomy (NCBI): domain Eukaryota; kingdom Fungi; phylum Ascomycota; class Leotiomycetes; order Helotiales; family Sclerotiniaceae; genus Botrytis; species Botrytis cinerea. Next base: position 2,854,130 of record NC_037310.1, read on the forward strand.
CAGGGTTCATTACTTCAACAATTCTTTTGAACAAGTTCTCCATATAAGTCATATTATACTACAACTAACCCGTACCTTCAAAAAATGCCTACATCTCATCAAATGGATTCTTTTCACCAACTGACCGGTACCGAATATTCTTCATCCATCAAGTCAACTACCTCTCACTCCTCATTTTGTGGGTTTTCTTCAAGGCGGACTATTTACGATATCAAGTTAGTAAATGTTCATTTCATGGAAGATTTGTGACAAGTTAGACCCTTCGAACGTACCTATGTCACCAAGCTCCTGCCACCTTTCAAGAATTTGCTCATTATCTAACGTGGCTATAATTTCAATAACAGTCGTCTCTTCCTCGTTAATGAGGTCCTCGATGGCAAGCAGATCAGAATTGATAGCTTCCCATCTGCCTGAGATCATGTCAACCTTATTTTGCTGGACTGCTACTCTAATATGTTTTCGGAAAACTTACCAAGTTCTTCTTGCATCTCGGTGATTGCAGGCACTATATCATTGAGTGCATTTTGAACCCTAGTTATGGCCAGAGATGCTAAGGGCTTAGAAATGTTAGCATTTTAATGAAATAAAAAGGAAATTTACTTACCTCAAAACCCAGCTTTGACAAAACATATTTTTCGGCAAAACCTGTGATGTTCATCTTATCAACTTGCCTTTGCTCCTCAGGAGTAAACACGACAAATGCTTTCAAGTCGGCAACGCTCTGGTTGATATTCTTGATACATGCTTTGAGTACCGAACTGACCCTCTGTAGATCCGTGATGATTATAGAAGCATTATCTTTCATTCGAAAACTCAGATCCGTTCTGGGTTCGACGATAAGACGGAGCTCCTGACAATCTGCGAATTTTGATTCCGAATTTGCCAAGACGTCCGCCATTATTGTCTCCAGAAGGGATAGGACCTCGGCTAGAGAATGTCAGCATTTTCTAATACTGTAGTCTTGTCACTTCTTGTAGTTGTGAATGCCATACTGTAGTGTGCATGTGCCTCAGTCGCATAACTATGAAAACGCTCCCTTAGTCGTCCATAAGTTGGGAAAACACTTTTCTTTAGACAGATAGTTAGCATATAGACAGCTTTGGGTTACATAGTGAATACTACATCAATTTTTTCGGCCATGTCTTGTAACTAATTGGTCAAATTAGTCAAAATTATCACACAGCTTGGAGTAAAGTGTGATCTCACAGCCTTGTAGTTTGCAAAGAGGACTTTGGCAGCAGCTGGAACATTGTAAGTACGGTAGCCCGAAGGAAAATATTTTGATCCGCCCATCATGTAAAGATAGTTCTGGAAGTCAGGCGGGATAGCTCTGCTAAATTCTTTGAATTTCTCCATGGAGCTTGTGGAAATTTTTTGTCCCCAGTAACGCTTTTCGGCGTCTACGAGGCCTACTGGTTGCAAAGTGATATCGCTCATGATTGGACTTGAAAGATAATATAATGAGAAAAATTGTTGGAGAATGCAGTCTACCTGGACCCTTTTATCTATTTCTTGACTGCTTTATAGGCTGAACTTATTAGCTACAATCCAAACTATCTGCAGACAAATGAGATAATGTGAAAATGTGGCAAATTATGTTCAGCTGAAGAAAGTTACATTTGACTCATTTTGCATGAAAAATGACGTTTTTCCATGTCTGAGTGCAGCTTACTTCAGAGAAAGTTACCAATAAATGATGAGTTTCCGTAGTTCAGTGGAGATGCAGTTAAAGAGGAGACAAGATCTCACCCGAGAGTGGTGGATCTTCTCTCCTCGGCTAAATGCTAGAAATATCTAGTCAAGATTAGTTGATCTCGTTATCTTGACTAACGGCGATTTGGTCGAGAGTACATGATCTCCTCTTCTTGGCTGAAATTTTCACTCAGACCCCCCACCCTCCCACCCTCCCCCTCACTTCTCTCACATTCCTCATTCTGGTAGCTCCATTTGTACAATTATTAGGCACGTAGGTAGAAAAGAAACGACAGGTTGAATAGCTTTGTGTTTCACCCACACTCCCCATCTATCCCTCATATTACCTCCATATACATTACCCTCCACGACTGATAACTCACAGATCTGAACAATTGACGTTGGAGACTTTATCTCTGTAATTTATAGGTGACAATAAACTGCTACGTTCCCCTCTCTCTATCTTACTCCCCCCACGTTCCCCTCATACTCCTCAGTTAATACTATCTCAGTTTTGAATAGTTAATTCCGGATGCTCTTTTTGTATAATAGATAGATAACAAGTTAAATATCAGTATACAAGGGCGTCATATGTCATGTATAGTAATAGTTTTTGCGGGGATTTCCATAGAATTATTACATTCAGAAAGGGGCTGCATGATTAGCCTTTTCCCTTTCCTCATATCTAGCGAATGTTATTATGCAAGAAAGCAACCATATGTTTAGTCTAAATGATTTTGGATGAAATTTAATATGTAATAATACCTATTCAAGCTAACTAAACCACAGGAAACTCGGTTGAAGATATCAGATTTGTAATGATTGTGGTATGCCGTTGTCTTGTCGCACTTCGTGATCAATAAAAACATAACGAAAAGCAAAGTAAAGTATGCTGCCAATAGACTATATGGAGAAGACAACAAGAATTGGGGAAATATCTCGCCGTTATTCATCATCTATGAATATCTCCTCTAATCAAAATGAGCACTGCCGTCCCAATATAGTTTCAAACCAGTCAAGCCTGTCAAGTCAAAGTCTTGAGGGTTGACGATTTTCACTGTCCATTGCGCGAATGCCGTAGGATCAACATAATCCTGACTTCTGATAATTGAGTCCTTGATAGGAGGTATATCGACTGTACCATCAGGTGCCATTAGATATTCGAAAGGTCGGCTCAAAGGCTTGATTGTGAAACCATAGACTTTACCATCCTGCACATCTGCGTATACTCCCGAGGTAGAGATCTTTAATCTCACAAGAGCCTTATTATTGGTTCCAAAGGATTTAGGTCTGGCGCCAAGAAGGAACGCACGCATACCGAAGACGCGAAATCGTGACCCATCAGTAAAGGGCCCTGTGATAGGTGGAAGGTCATGTGCATTGGGATCACTACTCGCGATATTTGGCGAGAGTGTTATCGTAACAGAATTTGTTGATGACTGGAGAGATGTCACAACGCTGGTACGATAATCTAGTGGTAGCTGCAATATACATCAGCCTGGGGAATCCTATCACAGCCGGTATTTTGGGGTTCACTCACCTCATTCGTTTCGATAGAAGGGATAAAAGCTAGCAGAACATAAGAGTAAGTTTGAAGCTTTTAATCATCGGGAATTTTTACTCACGTGTAAAATCACTCGAATATCTTTCTTTACATGTTGTTACTTCTTGTAAAATCATTTGCGAGTCTTGTTGATATTCCTGGATGGACTTCAGGGGATTCAAGACAATCGAGCTGTCGCTTAGCGTATAGTATTTATATGCCCATACAGCATCTCTCATGTAGATCATGATACTGGTACGAAGCATTAACATCCTGTCATAGAAGTAGCTCTGTGCTTCAATCGCAGCATCTTCCTCGCCTTGATACGTGTTGAGGAGCTCTTGTAGACGAGAGGCATTGGCCTGCATCGCATGAAGATGCAGCCGTAGTTGAAGGTATTCTTGACCTGTATAAACAAATATAGTCAATAAATGGTACCATGAAATGTCAATTGAATAGATACCTACCGATCTTAACAGCTTGAGCTCGGGCTTGAACAAGAAGCTTTCCATCTATTGCGTGTCGACGTAACTCAAGCTGGTAAGCTGATGCACCCCTGATTGCACGTGTAACAGCGAAAGTAAGCTGCGAGTCCGTTTGTAATGTCCAATCGTCCCATGCTGCAAGACTGACAATGGATGTAAGATCCGAACTAACTTGATCGTCACCTGAGACATCCCCGCCTACTGGGTTTAAATTGATGTTTGGAATAGAGCTATTGAGAGTCTGAGCTCGAACATCAATGACCGTAGTATTGGTACTTGTCCACAGCTTGAATATCGCCTCAGTCCCACTCTTGAGAGCCTTGATTGTCTCAGGCTTGACAAACGAGTTTGCTACATTTGCAGCTTCGGAAATGAGTTTCACAGCAGACGCAGCGGCGGCCGGTGCAGAAGCTGCACCTGCGGGGTTGCCAATAGCTATTTCACCAATGGCGAGTGCAAATCCTAGCACGCAGAAAAGGTTGTCAGTAAATTCCTTCACAAAATTTGGATGTAAAAAGGATAATGTTTCGAATATATCATTCGGTGACATATGTGATATGCGAAGTTGCCTTGAAGACTTGACCTGTCATTTTGATATGTCGGTTGATGATGACAGCAAGAAATTCCCTTCACGGATACAAAGATAGACAACTCCTAACTGAATGAGAAATAGATGAAAAACGTACCGATGACGGCTTGGAATACATTAACAATTGTGTTTATGACCTGTTCCCTTTGCCATATTTCGACTCCTAGCCTGAAATCACTCTCTTTGTCCCTAAGAACAAGCTGATGAGCCCTCAATGTGTCTTCTGCGCTATTCAAGATATCCGTGGCGCTATCCCATCTGGCTAAGGCATTGTTGACGAGAGTTTGTTGTAGATTTACAGCATCATTGGCTTGGCTAAGCATGACGCTCCACGCAGCTTTTTGATCCGCAATGGTAGACTGGCGATCTGAGAACCGATTGTATTGGGCTTCAAAGGCAGATGTTGTTGATATAGCCCCATCGAGAACCATTTTGTATGTATTGAGGGTCAAAACTGGTGCATAGTTCATGTTTGGCCCAGTCAAAGCTGAGGCTGAAATCTGTTGCCCCAAAGCATTTGCTTGAAGGTTTAGAAGAGCCCCCGTTTTCGATGAGGCAGTTGCCCTAGCCACATGAGAGACCAAAGAGAGTGCAAGCTCTGGCTTGATCCAAAATAGAATCGACGCAATGCGCAGTTGGGTGGCCAAGGATTTTCCAAACTCCGAATCGGACATTGAAATATCAATATATCTGCGCAAGTAGGTCATAGTGGCCGATCCATTCTTGAGTATTACCTGTGCTCCAAAGTTGCCTGAAGCTGGGGAAAGATCGAGCTGAACAGGCGGGTTCGTACCAACTTTATAAGAAACTGGTTGGTCAAAGGTTGATCCATAAATAAGAAAGGCGGCTTGATCAACAGTTGCTGGATTGAGCGTGAGGGTAAGAGGTCCAGATGCTGATAAAACTCGACAGACAAGCTTGATAACACCAAATCTTGGAACCGTGATGGTAAGGTCGGGAGATGGGAAGGCAAGGACGTCTGCGTAGAGACTAACGGTTCTGGCAGCATTAGACTCAATAGCTGTTTGTGCATTGACATAAATGTCTCGCTGGAGATACTATAATTTATTAGAAAAGTACGCCACTGAAAGTAATACATGAAGCCTACTTTGTTGCTTTCTGCTACCAGCTTTGACTTCTGAGGCAAATCTGGTAGAGAGTATGATTCAGAATATTGTTTCCACCCATCGGGGGTTTTCGGGATATCATTTCTGGAACTCATTTTTAATGACTTGTTGAGTGGAAAACCGTTTCCTAGATGATACAAAGAGTGAGTACGCTTTTATTTGAAGTCTTAGGGTCTATGGTTACTTGAGAAAATAAGCTTCCTTACAAAAGTTGAATATATGCAATGCAACTGCTGTACTCGTATCGTGCATTTCGCATCACATCATAGCTTGCAATGTAATGAATTCTAGATGGTAGAGGCTTTCTTGGCTCAACAATAGAGCCTCCAGCCTTTTACCCAATAGCTTTCCTAAATTGACCATGTGCAGTTCATCTCGCATGCTACTAGCAATATGCATGCATTGACTGTATGATTGACCAATTTCATTTTATCCTGCCGTTTGGTGTATAAGTTGAGTACCCCACTTTCGGACCACCCCTCTTTTGGACCACCTAAAATCTTACCCCATTTTAAGCACTACCTCCCAACTTCATCTTTAATAAATCAACAACCACATATTCAATTGATATAAGATTTTAATACATTATCAATTAAGCTATGACAAAGCCTTATACTGAAGATGATATTGCTGCAGCACTTTTTGCGATTGCAGGAGGCATGTCTATGCGTAAGGCTTGCTCAGAATATGGTATTCCCCGCACCACTTTACACAACCGTATAAATGGCCACCTTTCACATAAAAAAGGTGCACAAAACCTACAGAAGATAGCTCCTGTGCAGGAGAGAGCTCTAGCAAATTGGATTTTAGTACAGGAAGCCCTAGGAACTAGCCCTACCCATCGTCAAATACGAGAATTAGGAGAGTCTATTCTCAACCTCGAAGAAGGTGATTTATCTCTTGACAAGCGATGGATACATAGTTTTTTGGAAAGAAACCTAGAGATTAAGACTAAAAGGCAATATAAAATCGATAATGCCTGTATCAATAATGCAATTACCGAAATCATAAGCAAGTTCTTTGAAAAATTGGATTTACCAGCAATTAAGCATATCAAGCCCGAAAACAGATGGAATATGGATGAAGCTGGTATAATGGAAGGCCAGGGTCTCAATGGTATGGTACTTGGGAGTTCAAAGCGACGTTTTATTCAGAAAAAGCAACCCGGTTCAAGAACGTGGACCTCTTTTATTGAGTGTATCTCAGCTACGGGAAGAGCACTTTTACCTTTGGTCATATTCAAAGGTAAAACACTTCAACAACAATGGTTTCCCATTAAACTTGATAACTATGAAGGGTGGGAGTTCACTGCTACAGATAATGGGTGGACTACGGATTCTACAGGTTTGGAATGGCTAAAAGAGGTGTTTATACCACAATCAGCACCAACTCGACCGAAAGAAGCAAGACTCCTTGTTTTGGATGGGCATGGAAGCCATGAAACCACTCAATTTATGCTTGAATGCTTCAAGAATAATATACACCTCTTATTTTTACCACCCCATACATCGCATGTACTACAACCTCTTGATTTATCGATATTTTCACCTCTGAAAAAAGAATATCGATACCACCTCAATACTCTCGATTCATTGACGGATTCTACTCCCATTGACAAAAGAAACTTTCTTGCCTGCTATCAGAAAGCTAGATTAAAAGCTTTAACACTTCGAAATATCACTTCTGGGTGGAAGGCTTCAGGTTTATGGCCTCAAAACCGCGCTAAACCTCTTTTGTCCAGATTATTGCTCGAAAACAGTAATCAAGAGGTTGTATATCAAAATCCTGTTTCAGATGATGATCCCGAGCTTCAATGGAATATACATTCATCTTTTATTGCATGGAAAACCCCTCAAAAAGGAAGTGATATTCGAAAATATGCTGATATAATGGAGAAAGTTGATGAGACCGATATTCCAACTCGCCGGCTGCTTTTTCGAAAGATTCAAAAAGGATTTGATGCTAAGGACTATGAACTTGTACAGTCCAAGAAACGAATAAAGCAATTGGAGCAAAAATTAGAAGAGGTTATACCTAAAAAAAGAAGGATGGTAAAAACTAGTCCAAATTCGAGGTTTGCAGGGATAGAAGCTATATATCAAGCTCAAATTGAAGCTGGTGATCGGGAAATTGAGATAAAAGACTCTGATAGTATTTATGAAACTGACACTACTGGGGATTGTATTGAAGTTGAATAGTGGTTGAGTTATTGAAGTTTAAAATTCATATATATATATTTTTTAGGTGGTCCAAAAGAGGGGTGGTCCGAAAGTGGGGTACTCAACTTACCATGTACAAGTGACATAGCTTCACGACTCGTGTCTGTAGAATGACAGAATGATGGAGAATTTCTCTTGATCTAATCAAGGTTTTTTTTATTTTTAGTCCGGATCATCTCGTTCCACTGTTACATTTTCTGAAGTTTCTTTAAGGTTAAAGTTACTGCGGTTCCCCACTAGCGTCCACAAAATCTCATCACGAATCCCCCACTAATCCCCCACACTAACCTCTCGGCTAAATTTCCTTCTCGACTTGTACTTTTCCTCAAGCTCCGTACCCTTTTACCCTCTTAGGCTCCTTCACATATACTACCCTTCAGCTTCTATCTTCTTGCCACTCAAGTCAAAACAGTCTTGTTGCATTCAATACTAGCTGATATATGAGCAGATCTTTTGAAGATAAGCTCTGCCTAGAATTGCTGTTGGCTCCAAAAAGGCAGTTAAGAGATGTGGCAAAATGAAACACCAGATTTCATGGGAAGAGAAGAATACGTACTTCGTAAATTTCCGTATCCACCTGCCTTATTCTAACTTCCTCTCACCTTAGAATCTGAATATGATGTAATTAATATGTCTTTATCTTCAAATTTTACTCGTGTTCGTGTCCCTCTAGTCCATGATCGTTCTTCTTCGCATATTTCTAGTGTTCTTGTGACTTTTCCAATGGGTAAAATGATAACGATATTCACCTTCCCCTTGAAATTGCCGTATTCTCTCCTCCCGGGCGTGGATGGAATTTCGTCAGTGGCGTCCTTTCAGTCTTATTTTCTACGATGCAAGGCGCAAGATTTGTAACAGCCTGTCAGAGATTCCTAGCTGGGTGGGCTTGCAAAGTTGAATGCATTTAGAATCAAGAGCACATGTTTGAAGTATAAGATTACTTGGCCAAAATATATATCTTTGAGACATATCCTTCTTTCTTGCTCGATAATTTAACTCCAAAGATACTAAAACATCATCACTTCATTCAAAAACGACAGTCTAAAGGTTCTAGTAACCCCCCAAAACTTAAATAGCATGCCTGCCGCAGCAAAAAATTCGACTCTCCTTCAACCAAAAGGTCTGATCGACGATAAAGGCGACTATGCCTTGAATCAGACAGATATCTCGAACCTGCTCAAGTATATCGTAAGTCCATCCTACTTCAGGTTAATTTATTTAGCCTCGGGTTTAATCAAAAAGTAATGACTGAGGAATTTGAAACGCATGCACTACTTTCCAGCAGGAAATCTATATTTGCTTGAACTTCGTTTTCTCTATCGTATACCCCCGAGAAAATGCTGACACAAAATTCATAGTGGACTGGTGCGCTACTTGCCACGACGAAAGAAGAGTATCTGCTCCACACAGGTATCAATGCAACTGAGTATGACCATCTCAAAGAATATGTCGACCCTCTTTTAGTGGTTTACACTGCTGTAAGTACAACCAGCCCTCCGAGCCGATAGTTACTGATGGTTTGAAGTGTAAAGGGCATTGTGTGACCTTCAAGGATGTCACATACCGAAAGGTTGTAGATTTGTCCAATGCTGTGTATAACTTTGCCGGGAAAGCAGGCGGCAAAAGTACCGGTTCATACTATGCGAATATCATCTCCAATACATTAATTGTTTTTGGGGAGTTGGAAAAGGATTACGATGAACAAGACCAAGCACTCATCAAGAAATCACAGGGTATAGTCGATGCTTTGGTTAAGGCGCAACTTAAATCCATTACTAAGCTAAAAGATGACGCCAACAAGGTGACGCAAGATCTTAGAGATTTTGAGACCCTGGCTAAAGCCGATCAGCTGGCTCTTGCATCTAGGAATAAGATAATCAAAGACAAACTGACCGGCGAAGGTGGGGATATACAGAGGCTTCAGGATGACATCAAGACCAAGACAAAGGAGATCTCCGATGACCAGGATGAGTACGAGCAAGGTATGCGTTCCTTTCAAAAAACGAACAGGAAAAAGAAATACTGACACCTCCAGATGTCACCATTGCTGCAACTTCAGTCACATACGCTTGGGCGTGAGTTCTTTCGCAAACTTGTCCGGCTGTTTTTGGATACTCTATCTAACTCAGAATCTCACAGAGTTCCAGTTGGGCCGATCATAGCAGCTGTCATTATCGGCGTTTATACCGATAGGGCCATCAAAATGAAAGCAAAAATAGATGCTCTCAGAGACCTTCTTACGGACGACCAGGATCAATTAAGGGCAGACAGGCAGCTAGTGGCGGATTTGACCTTAATACAGGTAATCTTGAACTTCCACCGACCATCTATAATATAAATCTCTGTGCTTTTGAGATCACTAACTCTCTTATTTCTGCAGACCGACTTGCAAAACGTAATAAATCAGATTGGCCCGGCTATCACCACTATCCAGAAAATGATAGGAACTTGGGACGCCATCGCTGACGACCTCGAAAGTATCAATGAAGCCGTGCATGATGACTCCCCGGACGTCATGCCAGACGTACAAGATATCATACAGGAGTCCATCCTCTCACAATGGAATGATCTTAAGGTGTCGGGTATGTCGTAAACACCTTTCATACATTCTTTTGTTCTATATAGCTAACCACTGACTCGATACAGTGGACAACTACCGTAAATCCGCTTATATTAGTAGCGCCCCCGAGGAAATGACACTCGAAGAGTACTCCAGCCTGCTTCAAGCTGCAATTGACAAGTGAAGGATTTTGGTGGGATATTTATTGTCTAGGTTCTCCTTCCGTTTGATGCGCGCATCTCTCCAGCTTACTCACGCTCATTTGTTTCCTCTTTGTTCATTTCTGTTGCTGAATATGCTTGGGGGACGTTTGTAAGGTGGTATCTCATTGATTCTGTTGTGGAATTATAGTCGCGGAGGTACAGGAGGTTAAGCCTCGCGCAGCCGCTAGCGCTGACACGTGAATGGTCACATGAGAACCACATACCTACAATTACTCTATTGCAAAGTATCTTATTATACAACAGGTTATATACTGCCTATTGCCAATTGATAACTAAACTCTTATCCTACTTTCTCCTCTCTTTTGATCCTCTTTCAACCCTCCCCCCTCAACCTTGACATTGTATTATTGTGCCATTCTTTTAGAAAGTTAAAAGTGTGACGGAATGGCGTATATGCATCAATTCGTTCTCAAAGTCTACAATTAAAGAGAGAAGAAGATGTACAAGAAGGAACGTGGACCCTTCCTTAAGCATTCACAAAGCGTATATATGGGGAATAATCTATTCAAATCAGGTATTAGATTCTGTGACGTGCAGAAAGCATGGCTTGATTCCTAAAACTACTGAATTGACTAATGAGCTATATAAAAAATAACGTGAGTCTCTGCTGGAAGTGAGGTGAATATGAAGAGGTGGGCCGCAGTATCAAGAATCATATAATGAAATTTTGACAACCTCGAGCTTGTGAGCTAACACTAGGTGATGAACTTGCGATCCTAATCTGTGACGAATCATCCGTCGAGGTGTATGTCGGCCGGCGAAGAAGATCTCTCACCTATACGCGGTGCTAGCTACAAATCGATGATGCTTTGGATATTCATATGAGCTGACTAGAGAATGCGTGGCAGAGCTGGAGGGGTTGGATTGGGTTGAGAAATGGGGGTTTTCATGAGGACGAAATTGTTTCATTTAACTCCACTTCACTAACCAACAGCGACAGTATCAGAGAACCATACTGTGATGATGATAATTAGAAACAGAGCCATCACTCGCTCTAGCTAGTCGTTTGAATTGGTGCTCCGTACGACTTATCGACATGGACGATCGAATCCTCTGGAGTACCTTGCAGGATTTCACGCCCCCAGCCTGGGAACTGATCTTCTTCGGCGTCCTCAACAACTCGAAAATAACGGTTTTCACAATCTCGATCCGTAGAAACGGGTTGTTATAAAGGGTGAGAAGGAAGGCGACAGGAATACTTGGTTATGCTATAGATCACATAGGCTGGGGTGATCTAATGCATTGGGGAGGGCAGTTGACATATCCGCCCGAGAGATTAAATCGAAGAGCGACGGCAATCATATAAATCCTGCTGAAGCAGTCAGCCTGTATTACAGTAATAAATTTATACGTAGCTAGTTTACTTGCTCGTCACGTGAGGGGAAAGAGGTGTTTGTACCACGATGTTATCGAGCTATTGCATATGAGGCGGTTAAAGTAGACAGCTTTCAAACACTACACGCTCATAATTGATGATTCTATCCACAAGGGACGCGGCTTCTAGGTGTGATTCCGTTCCCGTTCGGATATCGGTGCCATGCTTGCAATTAAATCTACCGCCTGTTTAGGCAGCATAATAAAAAGACGAATGCCCTGAATCTATCTCGAGAGTCAAGTTCCTTTCTTACATCTTTCCATATATCTCTGTGCTCTCTTGAAACAAGCATCAAATAAAAAAAAACAAGCTTTCACCAAGCCTCCAAGCAACTAAACAACCCGTCAACATGACCGTTCCCAATTCCGACCCCACATTTCGCAACTACACCAGCAAGCAAGCCGCAACATATGCCGCGCACCGTCTCTCGTATCCCGCAAAACTGTACGAGACGGTGATCAATCACCATGAGAAGACCGGGGGCCAGTTCAATCGAGTGCTTGATCTGGGATGTGGACCCGGAAATGCTACTCGAGATATCGCGGGATATTTTGAGGAGGCGATAGGCTGTGATGCGGGCGAGGCTATGATCGGGACTGCGAGGGAAATGGGGGGTAAGACGAAGATCGGGAAGGATATTGTTTGGGTGATTGGGAGTGGAGAGAAGTTTACGGGGCTGGAGGAGGTGGGAGAGGGGACGCTGGATTTGATTACTGTTGCTATGGCGGTATGTGGTGCTGAATCTGTGTTTGTATGTATGATAGAGGGCCTTGGATTGATCGTGGGGGGTTTTAGGTACATTGGTTTGATATGGATAAGTTTTGGGCGCAGGTGGCGAAAGCATTGAAGCCCGGAGGAACGGTGAGTCTCTCCTGTACCGCTGTGATGTTCAGCGAAATCGCGTTTTACTTTGGACATTCCTACCATAAATCGAGATGGAAAGATTACTAATACAGAATGTAGGTCGCGTTATGGACACGCGGTAGTACCCTATGTTCCTTTCCCCCTCACCCCCTCCATAAATCCCCCCACTAAGCTCCTCAAAGCATCCTACTACCCGCATCCCTCGGTACCCAACCGCACCAAGCTCCTCGAGATCTTCCTAAATTTTGAGCGAAACATCTTGGCCCCCTACGAGCTACTCCCCAACCGTCTTTCCCGGGACATGTACGACAATCTTCCTCTTCCCTGGAATATCCCACATCCCATTCCCTCTTCCGTACTACCCGAATCTCAATTTCTCAAACTCGACTACGACCGCGATGGAATCCTCTCCGATCCAGAATCCGACGATTTCTTCTTCGGCGGGCGAGAAGTCACGCTTAAGCAGGCGGAAAAGTCACTGGAGACAGCTAGTATGGTGACTAGATGGCGGGAAGCACATCCGGAAATGGTGGGAACTGAGAAGGTTAGTTAAATGCATCTTGATGAAACATACACACACTCCCCATATCCATGATCCAGGATATCATACTAACCTATTCCTCCAAAGGATGTTTTGAAGCTGCATATGGAAGAATTGAGGAAAGCGATGGGCGGGAACGAAAGTATGCGGACTGGAAGTGGCACCACGATTATCCTTGTCAAGAAGGCTCTTGAGACTTAATTCTCTACATGCGTGTATTCTTTACTATAAGCTGTGCTGGAAATGCGGCACACTGTCCTTTTATTTGTGGTTAGATATTAGAAGTCCAGTAGATGGAATAGAGGATAAGATAATTGGATGTCAAAACATTGGAGAAAAAGACAGGATTCAATACTTACGCGAGTAAATAAACTAAAACATATCTGAAGCCCCAAGTTATTACATGGCAGTGATCAACGAAGAACTAGATAAAAATAAAAATAAAAATTTAGCTTGAACTTGCTTGAATTTCGAACATTGCGAAATCTCATATCATCTCATCACATCTCATCTCAACTCGCCAGACATGAAAAGGGCATTGAAGATAGAGTATAAAATCTCACATTCTAATTATGATCCAACGTAGATCTTGCCATGTTCAAAACTCTCAAGGAGATGATACACATTATACAAAATGCCATGCACAATAGCTAACAACCAATAGACCAATTAACCATAACTCCGATGCAATTCCGCCCATTCCAAGCCTAATACTGTGGCTGAACGCCATTTCAAGGTACCTCCGCCCTTTCCGATCAAAGCATCGAGAGCTTGTAGATATACATGTGACTCCAATTCGCTAATATCCTTCCGCAATCCTAATACACCTGTATTATGAAATGAATTATGTTCTCCCATCAGTTCGAATGCACACTGCAAGTATTTAAATCACTAGACCCTTTCCAACGTCTAAATATTCACGGCCAGAAGAAGACTAACTCCAAGTCGAATGCAACTTTGTCCTCGTCTTTCTCCTTCCCTTCAAACCCACTTCCCCAGCACCCATTAGACTCTTCCACCTCTTCCCCACATTCCCTCTATCCTTCCCTAAACTCCTCGCGCAATCTTGCCAATCGCTTTTACTCAGCTTCAGCTTTTCCAACACCAACTCCACTAACATTCTATCTTCCTCCCTTGACCAATTCTCGGCATCTTTTTCCTCCTCCCCACTTCTTCGTGCTTCACTCTCAAGATGCCGTGAATCACCCCCAGCACTAAAGACAAACGCGCCCTCGTGCTCAGGGTTCTCCATTTCGGCTAAGCGTAGCGTGTGGAAATCGCTTCTCTCTAGCCCTAGCGGTAAAACTTCCGGCGCAATTCTCCGCCTACGTTTCGGTGTGCTGGGAGCACGTAGTGTTGAATTCTCGTGCTCTTGTTCCGAGACGCCATCCATCCTCTCGTAAATCATATCATCATCTGTCTCCCTCCTCCTCTTGTTGATTCCTCTAGAGACTTCTCTCGGCGTTCGTTTTGAAATGCGTTTCCTATCGCCAGTTTCTGGCACCACTCTCTTTGCAGTAGATGGTATGCGCAATCTAAGTCTCGGATGGGAAGTCCCAGGAGGAGGCGAAGAAGGAATTTCTGCATGCAGTGTGGGTGGTGAAGGCAATTGTGTCGGGGTTGTGAGCATAGATTGCAGAGCGCGACATGATTGAAATAGATTGCTGATAGTAGGTGTGGGAGATAGTGAAGGAGAAGGAGAAAGAGGTGGTGATGCGAATAGAAGGTTGTGATTTCGAGACGGTTGGGAAAGTGCTTGGGATGAATCGCCACAGGCGAACGCGGACGGCAATAGCATTTTTTACTGTATTGTGATCTCACAATATAAATTTGAATGTTCTCGAGACGTTGGTGGTATCGTGAAAATTGAATGTCGTAGGCAACAATTGAGCGTTATTTGTTTATTTTCCAGACAAAAAAGCAAAGTGCTGGTTTGCGACCGACGCCCAATAATAATGCGCCGGAAAGCGTCGAAGCTTTGTAATGGTTTCTTTCTTTCTTTCAAAGGATATCAAAAGATTCGCGGCGCTTTCTTTTATCGTTGAAAGCGTTAATATTCGTATGCGACCAAGAGAGTGCCGTGGTATTTGCAATTAGGTTGTTAACATTCGACCGTTTTGAAAGATCGTTTCCGTTGCTATCTGACGAGAAAGGACGAACAAGAGGGCCAAAGAGAACAAACGGGGCGGATAGCTGGGTTATGTGGGTTATGTTGGTTATGTTGGCTCGTTAATAATGATTGATCACGACCGGCACAATTGTGACAGGGATGTCTGAGCTTGTGAACGTGTGATCAATGCTGCATTAGACAGTAGAACATGGACGGATTACGGAGAGGATGGAGACGCTAAATACGCTAACACCTGAGACAGGGATCAAAGGAAAATGGCGAAACTCAAACTCATCAGTCCCTTTCCGGTTCTTGATGATAAAATCGGTGGGAAGGAGGAGGAAGGGAAGAAAAGCACAAGCACTGTTACCACTACCTAGCCCTCCGGTAAGAGGGGTGACGAGATAGATCCTATCTTTCCCCTTCTATTGACTAATCTTTCAACTCCTCCTCGCTTCCAAAGAAGTCATCATTACAATACGAAAGTACCCTCCTTTCCTCTATGCTACACCCCTTGCCACTCACCCCGAGTCAACTCAAGACTCAAGACTCAAACCCACGCTTGGAAGTTGTACCACTGTACGGCATCAACATCACACTGTTCCACAACCTCTCCACAACATCTCGTTATCACTCTTACTGGATGGAACTGCAAAGCTTGGAGTGCAAACTTCCTGCAGCTCATACAAACTCAGCTAACACAGGAATTAAATCGAGCAACTCCTTTCTGGTTCCCATTTAACTTATATTCTATCGCGCCATTTACCAAACTTCGGGAAGAAGCTTCTCCCCCTCTTCTCCCCCCTTTCCCCAAAGAGTCTTTTGAGGTAAAGTTCGATGTCTTGCTAAGAATTGAAGTATTGATTAGTTAGGCGGTCAGGTCATGATTACCTAGATACGCCCTTTGCCCTTCACGATTCACTCCATCGTATCCCAATTTGTCCATGTGAAATCCAAACGTCTATTGGAATGCGTCTTTGCTAGTATCCCTTTAGTCAACATACGCTTCGTACGAACACGTTGTGTGCTAATAAGTGTAATGGTCTGTACCCTTCCTGCAGCATTAGCCTTCCCTCTACTGTCAATTTATATTCAGGGGTTTCCGTCTACTCCATGCCGCCTCTCAATTAGTCAAGCGTGTGGCTACAGTATGGCTATCAACTTTTTCTTGCTATGGCTCCTGATTCTTCAATGGTTTCTCTCTTGATAAAAACATTCATCACATATCATTAAGGTTATGAGGGGTCAATTGAAGGGAAAACCCTTCTTCTCCTTACAAAGTTTCCCCTTCCTTCTTATCTATGATCGATGTAGCTCCTGCACACAACCTCAAGCATCCTCGCATGTCAAACGGTTTTCAACATAAGCCCACAGACTCTTCTTCATCCCTGAAAAGTCGTGAATATCGTTTTTTTGATCCCCTGTCATCATAAAGTCCACTTGGTGGTCTTGCAATTTCCTAAATAGAGGGGCACACAAGGAAAACAAAACGCGTGTAATCGCGGTCTCGCGTTACATTTTACGCGTATGAGTCAGCTTGGTCCCATCTCCCCGATACGACACATGTCTTATGTCTCTTATCCATTCAACAATCAGATCGATAGATAGATGGATGGATAGATAAATAAATGTCTTGTACTTTCATCTGCTGACTTCTTCCTCACATCCTCATGATTTTATCAAAAAATAAATCTTCAAATTTCACGCCTATCCTATTCTATCCTATCTGACAACATTTTATCCCATCCTACCCGATCCCATTTCTAATCCGCCTTAGAAACATAATCATCCCTTGTCATATCACATGTATCCATCCATCCTTCTCTCCATTTCCAGATCCTGCCGCCCGCTCAATTTCGCAGTAGCGTCTCGCTCTGCATATCCACCCATCCAGCCGCAGCCTGCGTGACCCCATTCTTAGCCTCCCTCCATCCTTTCTCTGATCGATTTCTTTTTCCTCAAATCAGATAGCTAAAAGAGACAATGTCTAGCATCACGTACATGTTGCATGTGCGGTCCGTTGCCGCAAGAGATGAGAACCTAGGTAAAATAATCTATACCTAGGCTCCAGGGAATCAGATCATGGGACGGGTATACATGGAAACATGTATGCAATGCATATCATGAAGATCAGTTGTCCGCTCATGTGTTTCCATTGGTTGGTCAAGAAGTTCACTAGAAGTACCGGCATATTGCAAATCTTGCACGGTATTTGAGAAGAAAATCGTGAACGAATTCCCTTGTTTTTGTATCAGGTTCTCATTTGCTGTGCTCATTTGTTCTAAGTAACCTTGGCTTCTTGCATGCTTCTGATGAGACGATTGGAAAGTGTGAAATTGGGGTCACATAGCAATCCCAAAGGTGCAATTTTAGAACGGCTCAACTATCGTCACATGATTCAGCTATCCATGTCTGTTACATATCACTAATAAATTTGCATCCGGCGTGAGATAATAACCACACTGACAGATTGCAAGACTAACAGTCAAGAAAGGAAGCAGAATATTTATAAGCATAAGATTCAAATACACAGGGATCTCAACTGGCGAAAATCAGAAATTTTGTGCTACCTAGAGTATGAGCGACTCCTCGCTGTTCTAGCCAACGCCCTGATTTCCAAGATGCATCTAGTTATGCTCCTTGAAGTAGACGGACTCTCCTAGAACCAGTAGCATAAAGTATCCCGAGCCAATTTTCTCTTTCTTTGCAACCATTACTACCCATTTTGATCAACAACTCCCCCAACCATCAACCCCTTATGACAAATGATCCCTTTTCTGTCTTTCTCTCCGATTAAACATACCTGAAGACGACCAAATCCAACAAAATCACCAATAATTTCCACGTGACATGTCCACCCCTCGGAACTGCGTCGGCAGTCCCACTCGTCCGGCACATGCTTACCCCTCGATAACACAGCGCGCGCCCCAGTACGAAAATCGATATTGACACCAACACTCAAAATCATCCATTCTTGTATCTATGAAGCCATGCTTTCCACGGGCACCCTTCCCCAAAGTCTGAACTCCATACACAACACATTCGTGAACATAGTACCAAGCCACTCCCTCGGTATCCCCATATCTCTCTTTGCCGGCCTGGCTACCACTTCGTTGCTTTTCCTGACACTTCGCGATACGTGTCCCACCACACACGCCACCAAAACTATCTTGTCGAAATCAACAGTAGACGCAAAAACAAAGTCTCAAATCATTCCTAGTCCCCTAAACCCCCAAGTTACTGCATTGACCCACGGAGAAATATCCACACTCCCTTACCCGCCGGATATATATCCCGGCGGTCGCGACATCCCCAGTCCCGTTCGTAACTCTCAATTCAAACCATTTCCCTCCTGTAACATTACACGATCTAACAAATAGCACAGTATGGCAATACACGAGCATATGAATTCGGACCTGTGAACGGCCCGAAAATTCTGCTCGTCCATGGAATTTCCACACCGTGTATTGCACTCCATTCGCTCGCTACTGCCCTCGCTACCACGCACGGATGCAGAGTTCTCCTTTTCGACCTTTTCGGGCGAGGATATTCGGATGGTGTGAGCGATTTGCCGCATGATGAGAGATTGTACACGACGCAAATTTTACTAGTTCTTACTTCCTCCCCGCTGGCTTGGGTTGGGGACGGGTTTCACATTCTTGGGTTCTCGATGGGTGGAGGCGTGGCGGCGGATTTCGCGGTGGCGTTTCCCGGGATGGTGAGGGAGGTGGTTTTGTTGGCGCCAGGGGGGTTGATCAGAGAGGAACATTTTGGTTGGAAGGGGAAGATGATGAGGATGTGGTGGTTTCCTGATGGGTTATGGGCGTGGATTCTCAGGCGGAGAGTTAGTGGTGCATATGATAATATGCCAAATTCTCCATCGCCTCTTCCTACTTCTCTGCAAACCTCTGATCCGCAGGTCGAGGATAAACAATACAAGAATCAAGGACAAGTAGACTCGGAACTCGCAACCGCGGTTCCTGCTTCTTCTCATTCAACGAGCTCAGATACTAGATTATCATTCGATGACACACCCATATCATCCCTGCTACCGCACATAACCGTAGGACAAGTAATGCGATGGCAAACGACGCAGCATCGGGGATACGCAAATGCGTTTGCGAGTTCCATCATGCATGCCTCGATTTCCGGGCGCGAAGAAACATACAAGAGTCTCTGGGGCAGAAGCGAAAAGCAAGAAGAAAAAGAGCATCACAAGAGAGAGAAAATATTGATCATAGTAGGAGAAGACGATGATGTTATTGTAGCAAAAGAGTTGAGAGAAGATTTAAACATGGTAGTGGGAGAAAGATTTGGAAGTAGAGATGATGAGGCTGAAGCGTTTGATCGAAGAATTGCCTGGAAAGTTATCGAGAATGCGGGTCATGAATTCCCGCTTACGAGGGGAGAAGAGGTAGCAGGCCTCATTGGGAAATTCCTCGGTATATAAAATAAAGATGTGCGGAAAACCATCGAGGTTTTCGCACATATTGGGCGGTGTTGATCTCACGCCTTCTACCTGCTGGAAAACTTGGGACCATCAGGAGCGAGAAAATACGAGTTGAGAACCATCTGCTACACAACGGTAGGAAATCTTTAAACAACTCCTATTGAGTATTTGCCTCAAGCTTTCCACGCTAGAAACCCAGTCAATTTCTCACCAACCCCAGAAAGATCCCATATCTCCGTACTTCATGTGCAACCACGCAGAATCTAGAAATATGTATCCATTCATGGATCCAGCCCCTTTCTTAGCGATTTCCCGCTCCCAAACGCACACACAATCCACCGACGCTTTCTCAGCCACCAGTTGTTTTTGACATCCATCTCCAAAGTATCTATCTATCTTATTTTACATATTAGCCCAGATGCGAATCTTCCCAACGCCTATCGATTTTACGCTAGATGATTAATGATTACTCACCTTCTGTCAATATGGAGGAGATCTCTCGCACATGGACTGATAATATCTGTTCCTTCCGGAAACCATCCAAAATTACGAATACAAACACCATTAATTTTCGCAGATCGAGAACGTCCGTGGTATTTTTTGAGTCTTGGTCAACTTATCTCATAGACCGTGATTTACAGACTAAGAGAGAACTTCGAATATGGCTCTCGATCTCGCTGAGAAATAGGGTGGTAGGTTTCTCAATACGATGATATTGTTACCCGTTCACTTCCGGCTTCGCTTGTAGTTGTGGACTCTATTTCACGTATTTGATGTTGGGACAAACTTCACGTTGATCACGGAAATTTTCAAGTATGTATCTTGCAACCCACAGATATGGAACCACAAAGACTTTGGCGGTGAACGTATTTGTCTGTATGAATCAGTTTTGTTCGAGGGTGAGGCAACTCTATCATTCAATATCAATATGGTAGTCACAAGTACACACTCAAGTTGTATCAGAAAATGGATTGACAATCGAGTAAATCCTAAAGCTTTAATGCATAACTAATTATAGAAACCCACAAAGAACATCCAGTTCCTGGTACTTTGGAAATCCGCACACTTTCTTCAAAGAGCTGGCTCCACAGATCCTCCATACACTCCAACTAAAATCCTTGCCGCCTATGCCACTTCTCCTCCCACCCCGGAAAATATGGGCTCTCAGCCAACGTCTCCTCTTTCCAAGTTTCCTCTCCCTCCTGCGGCACTACTAATCCCTTCTCGACCTGTTCCTTTGCCCACATCGCCATCGTTGGTATAACAACATGCTCTACATGCCAAGTTCCCTTATATTCCATCATACTCTTCTTTCCCTCCTTCAGAATCTTGCACAGCAATGCTGGTATATATGGTTCATCCCGGAACTCCGTCACTGGCGTAAAGAGCGCTTTGAAATTAAACACCACGCCTCCACTCAACGGCAATCGTCTTAAGGTCTGCCAATCCACTCTCAAATTACACTCTTCGATAGTCAAACCTTCCTTCTGGATTTCTCTCAATTTCTCATGCGGGTGACCGGCTGGCATAAACAAAGGAGAATCAATCTCCAGACCCCAGCTACCACGTTGAATCGGAGCGTCGGCGGACATTTTGGTGAAGAAGCGATCCATACTAAACGACATTTTTTCTTTGTAATCTGGGATGGGCTTATGAATAGCATCGAGCTTCAATCCAATTTTAGTGGCAACGTTCCAGCCCAGTGAACTGCAGATGACGCCGGCGCGGAAATAGTACATTCCATCTTCATCATTTCTCATTACGATTGCGAAATCTTCGGGGACATTGTTAAGCAGGACGTGGAGAGGATGCATGGATTTAATTTCAGTTGTAGTTTTGAGGAGAGCATTGTGGAAAGTTCTTTTATCGGCCGAAAGGGAGAAATATGCCGGGTAGCGTGCGCAATAGAATTGCAGACACATTTCCATAAGTTCTTTGGTGACAAGTTCGCTTCCTGGGAGGTAATCAAGAACCATTTTGCCGTATTGTTTGAATAATCCTTGACGTTCAGCGATGCGGGAACAATATGTATTTTCGATCTCGAGCCACCAGTCAGATTCCATTTTTTGAAAAGCTAAAACATTGTTAGTATATTTTGAGTAATGTTCGGGTTTATAATTACACATGGTCTGGTGGTATTGCCATCGTATAGGTCTGTATGGTCTAGGAAGCGCTTTTTCAGGATTGAATCCTTCGTAGGGCTGTGGCAATGGAACTCCGGCTAAGATATCATAAGGTGGGAAGTCGCCCATAGCATTAATTTCCTGAGTGGAAAACCCCATAGGTGTATATTTTGGAGTTTCAAAGCCGAGTGTATAAGATTGAGTCATGGGTAATTTGTTCTCTGCCATGTGTTCAGCTGATGGGTTATTCGAGGTCAAGATGGTGCCGAATCGCGGAGGAATGCATTTCGCAACATCTGGGAGCGTGAAACGTCTGGAGGGAGGCAATGCATCGTAGTAACTTGGAGTTTTGCTGGTGGAATTCAACGATCTGTCGGTAACCTTTTTGCTTGGAGACAAGGAACGAGGTGGTGTTGCCGACGTAGACGCACGTCGATGTTTAATATGAAGTTTGTTGAATAGGGACTTGTGCCAATTTTGGGAATACATAAGCGTAATCACTGTGAGTAAGAAGCCTATCACACCAAGACCAAGAGGCCATTGGTTGGATATCAAAGAGGTATCGATCGCGATCATCGTGTCACTTGCAGACCATCGATAAGTGTCAAGCTTTCCGTACTTTTGTGAGATGTGTTGTGAAGGAAATAACGTAGATGAACCTCGTTGTACGCTTGGAATGTGTGATAGATACAAGTGTAGACACTTAGTATTTGAGGTGAGATGGAGATGGTATGAGAGGATACTTGATAGAAAGACTGTCAACACATCAAGTACGCAGCTGTAAATGGATAAAAAATGCGATACAATCAGGCTATAACATATCGTAAGAAAAGCCTTCAATGAATAGACGAAGAAGCGAGATAATGGCTCTGGGAAGAAGTATACTTTGAAATCTAACGTTAAAGCTACACCGAGCGCTGAAGATGAGAATCTGCTTCAAATATAAACACAGACACCTTCTTGAAATACCTTTGATACCCCAAAAGCATATAAGCTTCGACCGTGGACAGAGCCATCTCGATTAGGGAAAGGAAATCGTGATAGACGAAAGAGCCATCATGATCAGATTGTAAAACTCGATCCAAGTGGACGAGATAAAAAGAAGAGGTGGTGTGCAGCGTTCTCCACTCACTTCTGTTCCCCTCAGTACTACACACGAACTACGTAGATGTACCATACAAGGAAACGTCATATCGTAGTATCTGGCACCCAAGCACCCGAGTATGATATGGCTGAAGATAAATGTCCTAGTGACTCTCTCAAACGATAAGACTCCTTATCTACTGGCTCTACATGTAACCAAACAACAGCCATGAGTAACCAACGTTAATCGTTCATAACCACTCGTAAACTCGGAATTCCAACAGTTCAACAGGATAAAATAACCTAGCTTGGCTAAGCGTATATTGGCAACTCCGACATCCCGTGCGAATGGGACCCACCATGCTTTCCCGATTACTATATTCAGCGAATTGTTCCCTTTAACTTGATTTTGGCAGGTGCTTTACTTGTGCGGAGTACAGTACTCGGGATACAAAAGGAAGAAGTCTTGCATCGCATCGATCGTATCAGTCGCATCAATCGTGTCAATCGTATCGCATCATGTGACTTACTGACATGACAGCATAGACTTCAGATACAATGAGAATGAGAATGAGATACGATTTCTACTCTTCAATCAAATCATGATGCTCAGACTAGTAGTACGCATCGGTGTTGGAAATTGTGATTTGGAGGTTGACTATTGGCTATTGTAATGTGAGTGAGTATTTAGTAGAAAATTTTGGAAGGTGTGAAGTCCCGGATTGGTAGAGCATTTAAAAATATCTTATTGGTGGTGATTTCTCAAACTTGACGTGTACAGTACTTTGCCGCAGACAGTATAAAATATTAAAAAAAAAAAAACATAGTAATGGTATACAGTATAAGAGAACGACGAGACCATCTCTGCAACCATCAGTGTCTTGTAATTCAAGACCTGATGAATCCCCTGATGAATCCCCTGATATTCAAATCTTTCCAAAGCCTCTTCGCTCGCTACAATAACAAGAAGATATAACACGAGAACAACATTAAAATACATACGCTCATACTACCCAATTCCCATAACCAGAATAACATAGAAGGTCGTATCTTCATATCTCATTTCGTAATAAAATCATTCCATTTCATTAAAACACACCATATTTCTTCAAACGGCCAAAGAGGCCACCAGAAGCACTTGGCGCGCGGGACGTCTCAAAACCGGAGTCTCTCTGGCTTTCTCGTACAGGATCTTCTTGACTGCCTTCCGAGCTTCTTATAGGCTTCTCTGCCTCCTTCTTTTCGCGTCTTCTTTCATCTCTTCTTCGTTGTCTATCATCATTATTTCCCGTTGGCCTTGTCTTTCTCATTCGTTTTCTTTCAGCCTCTCCACCAACTGTATCATCAACAGGGGATGCTTCACCGGTGGGAAAGTTAGGTGGAGGAGGTGCATCCGCATTTTCTCTTACCCAAGAATCTGTACCGTTATGAGGCCAAGCTGGAGTCTTGGGCGTTGAAGGACTGTAGACTGGGCCATCTGCAGGAATGAATTCCGGCTCTGGAGCTGGAGCAGACTTGCGACGCGATTTTCGAGGATCTGATTTTACCCACTCTTCATGCTTTTGTGGACGTGCTTCGTCGTCATCAACTCTGTGACTGCGTCGATGTTTAGAACGCGGTAGATCTTCGCCTCGTGGCTCGACGTCTGCTGGCGCAGCCTCTCTCTCTTTTCTGGCTCTTCGGCGTTTAGCACGTTCGGCGTCTTTTGCCTCTCGTTCTTGTTCAGCAAATTTGGCAGCTTCGTCAGCACGTCGTTTCTCTCGTTTAGCTTTAGCAGCTCGTCGTTCTCTACGCTCGTCTTCTTCTTCCTCGCTTCGCTGGCGCTCTCTTTTTGGCTCCTCCTTTGCCGCTCGTGCATCCCCCGTACCTCTTTTATCGGCATCACGTTGGGCCCTCTTTGCGCGGCGAACTCTTCTTGCCTCTTGATCTTCCTCAGAAATGGCACCTGTCATCGTGACATCAATTTCGGGACCTACATCTCTGGAAGATCGTCCAGTTTTTCGTTCATTCCGTCTGTATGCACGGTTCTCATCTTCAGCTGGGGCCGTGCTTCGACGTTTAACGTCTGGTCGATCCTTTTCTTTGTCTTTCTTCCCGAAAACGCCACCAAAAATGCCACCCAACCCAGATTTGCGAGCACTTGAATCAGTTCTTTTAAGTCCAGGTGTACCTGGGAATCCAGAGGGGCCCCCTTGTTCTTCCATGTCAACGTCGTCTTCTCGTCTTCTTTGTTGATACGCTCTAGCAGTAGCAGTCCAGTCTGTGGTAGGCATGGTCTTCCTTCGAATTGGTATATCCATGGGTGGCGGAGGCATAGGTACAGATGGTAGCGCTTGCCCATCAAACATTGAGTCATCAGTTACCTTTGATTTTCCTTTTCTATCGCGACTAGATCTGTGACGAATAGGATCTGCCACGTCATCATCTACCACGTCATCTTCTTCATAATCGAAGTTAGCACAAGTAATAATTATGGTACCCTAATGGGTCTACGTACCACGTGATGGCCTGGTCTTTTCGGACTTGCTTCTTGAAAGCTTGCCAGGAACACCGATACCAAACATTTTTGCAGCTTTTGCGGACATTGGAGGAGGCTCACGAGAATCATCGGGAATTGGAGTTGGATAGTTGAAGCTTTCCATGTTGACAGATTGTCGGCGTGAGCTTGTCCTACTCACACTTGGTCGCTTTTCAGACTTTGAATTAGACCTCGATAGTGGAGTAGCGGGTCCAAACATATTCGAAATACCCCTAGAAACTGGTGGTCTATTATCTCCCTTGGAGGATTTATCTGCTTTATCCGAAGATGAATCTTTTGATGATGAAGTTTTCTCTTCTCTAGTAGACGATCTTCTAGATTTAGAGTGCCGAGGGTCAGACTCTCTGGTAGATCTTCTTTCCTCTCTAGTGATTTGAGGCTCATCAGATCTACGCTCACGGTCTCTGGATGACTTTTTCTCCCTTTCTTCCTTGCGAGGCTCTGCTCCCCACGCTCCCCAGGAAGATCCATCGCGAACGACTCGAGGTCGTTCTTTCTTAGAGGGCTTGTGATCCGAGTCTTGTTCTGGTTCCAGTTCTACTTCAGGGGGTGGTGTCGGTGGTTCAATGGGCACAGGAGGTGCTCTAGAAGATTCCTTAGTCTTGCTATGTTTGTTCCTATTCTTTTTTTGAATTGGCATCTCGACAATATCAATAATTTCGTCACCGTATGGAGAGTCCGGGAATGCACCGGGAAGAAGTTCCGGATCTTCCAACCTTTCCTTGTCCCTTCTGGAAGACTTTGATTTTCTCCTTTCTTCCTTGGTCGGCGCGGGCGGCGCAACAGGTGGGGGTGGAGAAGGTGCTGGGAAATATTCATCTATTTCTTCCTCAGATCCATGAGGCTCCTCAGGGGGTTTGTTCGCTTCAAATGCTCTTAACCTATCAGCGATGGTACCTCCAACTGGTTTATTTAATAAGCTTGACTTTATTGATGGTGGTGGCCATTTGGTTGTCGTGTCGTTGTTCTTGGAAGAGGTTTCTGGGCGCATCGCTTTGTCAGCAATCGCAATCTCCTCTGATCCCGTGCCCCAAGCCATAAGATTCTTAGTGGATGCCTCGGCAAGATTAGTCTTACCAAATTCACTATTATCCTTGTTCGGTGATGGCTTCTCTATCACTGGTGATTTTTTAGGAGCCCCCCAAAAACTAAAAGCTTGAGATGCTGGCTTTGTGGTTGTTGCGCGACTACCTAATGCTAGAATTTCATCTACTTCTTCCTGGGTTGGTTCTAGGTCTTCATCTGGTTCCGGTGTTGGAGCTTTCGTTGGTACTGGCGGCGAGGGCGGCGGTGGTGGTGTTGGAGGGAGAGGTTCTGGCTCTTTGCTGTGTTTAGACTTCTTACCCTTACTTGACTTTGATTCCTTTCTAAGCCGTCTAGAAGCTTCGGCCTCCTCTCGGAGAGCTTGCTTCTCCGCTTCTCTCTTGACACGCTCCAGTTCTTCTGCTGCAGCCTCTTCTTCCTCTCTGATAATTCGTTCTTCCTCTTCTCTTGCTCTTTCCTCCTCAGCTTCCCGAGCAGCTTGTTCTTCGGCCTCTTTAGCAGCTTGTTCTTTTTCAGCTTCCAGCTTTGCTAATCGATCGACTTCTCTCTGTTGTTTCTTTGTCAATTTGACTTTCGGCTTGGCTGCTTTAGCTTCTTCTTCTAATCTTATGGCTTCAACCCTAGCTTGCTCTTCTGCTTCCAAAGCCTCGGCCTCGAGTCTCGCTTGCTCTTCAGCTTCGATTCGTTCTTGCTCCTCGGCTTCAAGTCTTGCTTGCTCTTCAGCTTCTAACCTATCTGCCTCTTCTTGCTCTTCCTTCAATTTTCTTTCAGCCTCCTCCTTTTCAGCCTTTCTTCTAGCTTTCTCAGCCGCCTTGTCAGCTTCTTTTTGCTCCTTCTTGCTGAGTTTGACAGGTGGAGATTCTTTCTCCTTGGACTTCGATTTCTTTGATGAAGATCCAAAGCCCCACAAGTTATCTGTTTCGGGTTCTGCTGGGGGTGTTGGGGGTGGAGGTGGGGCTTCAATCTCAAGAACATTCTTTTTCTTGCTCTTTTTCTCACTCTTTTTATCTGGTTTGCTACCCGAGGCAAGACCCCATATTGAAGTCCAATCGTTTTTGGGAGGCTCTGGTTCAGATTCAGATTCTGATTCGGATATTTCGGCCTTCGCTTTCTCTTCCGCTTCAAGCCTTTCTCGCTCTTCCGCTTCAAGCCTTTCTCGCTCTTCCGCTTCAAGTCTTTCTCGCTCTTCTGCTTCGAGTCGTTCTTGCTCAAGTTTCTCTTGTTCCTCAGCTTCGAGTCTTTCTTGTTCCTCGGCTTTTAATCTAGCTGCTTCCTCTTCCTCTTCTATCAATTTTCGTTCAGCTTCTTCTTTTTCAGCCTTCCTTCTAGCTCTATCCGCCTCTTTCTGTTCTTTTTTGTTAAGTTTGACTGCTGGTTTAGATGAAACCGGACTGAAAAAATCATCAAATTTAGATTCCTTGAATGATTCAGGTTTGGGAGGTTCTTCGATAAGGTTCTTCTTCTTCTTCTTATCTTTCGAAGAAAGACCCCATCCCATGAAATCATCAACAGCTGGTGGGGCGTCTGGTACCGGTGGAGGTGACATGGGCTCCTCGAACTCATCAACAGGGAGTAGAGATTCTTCTCTGCTTTTGGTATTTTGTCCCCAATTCATCCAATCGCCATCATTATCTGCAGGTTCTATGGCTTCATATATCGGCTTACTCTCAGGCTCGGGCGAAGGCTCCTTATTTTTGTTCCCCTTCTTTTTATCCCTCTTGGAACTAGAAGCAAATCCCCAGCTGAAATCGTCCATAACAGCTGGAGGTGGGTCAGGAGCCGGTGCAGGTATAGGTTCGTCATAGTCGTCAATGGGTCTGGGTTCTTCGGTGCTCTTCTTGCTCTTCTTCCTATCTTTGTCCTTGCTAGAGATCCTGTCCTTCTCCTTGCTCGAAGTTTTCTCCTTCTTTTTGCTGGAGGTGAGAGCACCCCAAATACCTACAGATTCAACAGATTTTGGGGCCGGTTCGAGTTCTGCGTCTTTGAATTCTTCTTCAAATGGCTCCTCATTTTTCTCTTTGTTGTTAAATCCCCAATCAAAGCCACCAGTCGCTGGAGCAGATGGCGAAATTTCATCTTTGGATTTCTTTTTCTTGTCTTTCGTAGAACTATTGAGCCCCCATGAGTCCCACACTTGAGTTTCCTCTGCAGTTTCATCGTTTTCTAACTCCTGTTCGGGTTCAGGTGGCGGCGGTGTTGGTGCCTTCACAACTTCAGGTTCCATAACAGTGTTCCTACCTTTCTTCTTTCTTTCTTTCTTGGACAACTTGGGTCCCCAGATTGGCTCGGGCTGTGTTGGTTCGATTACCGGCTCCGGTACAGGTTCGGGATCTGGTGTGGGCTCTCTTTCGGGCTCTATAGGAGGAAGCGGCTCTTCTGTGACTTTCTTCTTTTTCTTTTCCTTTTTACCAATTCCCCATCCCCAGCCACCCTCATCTTCTTTCTCATCCTCTTCTTCTTTACTGTCCTCAATCACAGGTTCGGGCTCCGGTGGTTCAATGACTGGCGGCGGTTCTTCTACTTTTGGTAGTTCGTCAATAATTGTATTCTTCCTATTTTTTTTCTTACCCGATTTAGTATTGCCCCAAGCAGAAATTGACTCTTCCTCTTTAGCCCATTCACGAACAGGGTCGGGCTCTAGATCTTTTTCGGGCTCGGGTATAGGATCCGGTGGAGGTGATTCTTCTGGTTTTGATGTTTCAGCAAGTTTTTCCTTTTTCTTTTTGGTCTTCCTGGATATTTTTCCAAAGTTCGAGGCTTCTTCCATGGGGGCAGGCTCAGGAGGAGGAGCGGGCGATTTCTCTTCTACAAGAGGCGCTTTGAGAGGCTCCACAACAGGCTCGACTACGGCTTCCATTTTGGGGGGATCATTGATTTTGGGGGTTTCATTGGCTGCTTTACCTTTCATCTTTTTGCTTGTAGCACCCCAGGCACCCCAAGCAGCGTCGTCCGAAGCAGGAATATTGATGGGTTGCGGAGGCTCCACTTTGGCTTCTTCTTTTGGGGCCACTTCAAACCTATCTACCGCTGAAGCTACGGTGCCTCTAACTTTCTTCTTCCTCTCTTCTTTCTTGGAAAGACCAACACTAAATCCAACGTCTTCTTCTGGTATCGGGTCGGGTTTCGGTTCAGGCTTTTGCTCGGGCTTTTTTTCGATTTTTCGGGAATCTGTTAAGCTGCGTTTAGTTTCCTCTTGACCAAGAGCACCGAGTGTTAATCCCAGGCCTTGATTTTCGGGCTTACCACGTTCATTACTCCAAGGATTGTTGGTATCCTCGGTGGCCTTGTTCACTGGAGATGGTGTCCTGGCGCTGGTTGTGCTCCCAATGCCCCATCTAGACACTCCAGTCATCCAACTACTACCCCAACCGCCTAGAACGCCGGGTAACTTTGGGCTTGCAGTGCTTCCACCAGAGTCCAGATTCAGGTCAGGCTTTGGCTTATCATCCAATTTAATGTCGTCAAATGATTCGGCAATCTTTATCTCAGGAGCGGGAGGGGGCGGAGGTGGAAGAGGGTCTGGTTCCGGCTCGACATTTCTTCCCTTTTTCTTCTTCTTCTCCTTCTTAGTCGTTAAAGTGTAGCTGTCCGGTATGTTTTCGGTAGCCCGTTCAGCAATTTTCTTTGCTTCTCTTCTCTCCTGCTCTCTCCTCTCTTCTTCTTTTCTCTCCTCTTCCATCCTTTCTGCCTCTATCCTCTCTTCCTCTTTTCTCTCTTCCTCTTTTCTTTCCTCCTCTCTCCTCTCCTCCTCTCTTCTTTCCTCCTCTCTCCTCTCCTCCTCCTTTTTGTCATCTCCCCCGTTGCCAGAACCACTTCCATTAGCTCCAGCATCGCCATTATTACCATCGTCATCATTTTTCTTAATGCCATCATCTCCATCGTCTTCCTTGAGTCTGTATACGGGCGCATTGTTCTTAGCATTTGCCTTCTTACTCTTCTTCCCCGCCGCCTTAAACCCATCTTGGAAGCTGAAATCGACCGAGGGGTTTAATCTAGGATCGTCAAATGGTAATGGTTCACGTATTCTGTCTAGCGAATTTCGACTGGTGGGGTGTTTAATGTAGTATTGCGACTGTGACTTGGCGAGGGAATTAGTGTCGTGTAGGTCTTTAATGTTCTCTTTGTCGCCTCGTGCAGATTTATAACATTGCCACCTTGGGAGTAAACTTGCGGTTCTCAATCTTTCATTTATTCCCCTGCAAGAACTGGCTTGTATCGAATGGAGGTTCTCGCCCTGTAAACGGTGTTAGAGATCTATGCCAAAAATACCAAAATAACCCAAGCACAAAAGTCGCCATGTTGTGATAAATGAATGAAAATCGAATCGTTTCCATATGGCTGCTTGAACTTCAATATATGTATGCAGTGGGCTCGGGTTATTTCTAATCTCGCCCCCGGTGCTCGCGACCATTTTATGAATTCCACCAGTTGCACTGCGCCAGTCTGCTCTAGTCGCAGACATCGAATTGAAACCATATAGAAATTATTGTATGCATACCAATCGCGAATGAAATATATCTTTCTGTGTTTGCGAAGCCTCCCAAGCCTTTGCAATGAATCTCAGCCTTATGCGAATATCCCCCTCATCCCATCCAATCGTCCAAGGAAAGGTCGTATTCAATCCACAATCGCCTCCGTACAACAAAACCTCAACCGCTGCCATTGTGGATATTCAAACTTTGGTGATGGCAGGAAGATGTCCAATTCATCGAAACTGTGAGGTACTCGGCATGAGCGCAATCTGAAGAGGGGGGGCTGGCAAAGTGGGATCCGCTTCGAATGCGTGGCACAAGGGCAAGAGATATCGGAAAAGGAAAAAAAGAAGATTGAACAAGGCTGAGAGGATACAATTCCACAGTACTGTGAAGTGGGAGTTAATGTATAGTTAGTAGTCCAAAGAGGGTATGATATGGTATGGTATGTGTGGTATGAGAAGAACTTCGGACGTGGTCACACGTTGAATATTGCCCTGGTCGTTTGTATCCTGCGTTAATTCTGAGACATTCAATCAGGTATCTGCGCTGAGAGTGTTGATCCCCCCCCAAGGAAACCCTTATCGAGACCCCTATCCGTGCCACTTCAATATACCTAGATGTAAAACATTCGACGTTTATATATATATATATGTATATGTTCATCTGAAAAGGTGAATCAGTCTCGAGGTTGAAGAGGTTCTGTAGAATAGATCAAAGGATGGATTCAGACCGACAAAAGGATGTTTACATTGACCAACGATACTTCATGGAACTAATCGAGCCATGTACGGTTATAGTCATGCATTGTGCAAGGACGCCTTCACACACCTGCAGTCGTCGAATGGGACAAGAAGAACACACGGTGACTGGTGAAGTTTCCACTTTTTACTTGTACTTCGTAGAGGATGCGGGTACAAGCAGGGACGGACAGGCAACTAATAGGCCCAA
Organism: Botrytis cinerea B05.10; assembly: GCF_000143535.2. Lineage (NCBI taxonomy): Eukaryota > Fungi > Ascomycota > Leotiomycetes > Helotiales > Sclerotiniaceae > Botrytis > Botrytis cinerea. The sequence goes on from NC_037310.1 coordinate 2,886,121, forward strand.
GTGAAATCGGTAGGGCAGGTAGATCTGTGGCAAGCGTGCTGTGTGTGGATATCAGATAATGATTGGTATGACTTGGGAACATTCATATGTGAGGTAAAGGTAGAAGAGGGAGAAGGGGTAGTACAGCATGCATTTTGACATGTATTTCTAAATGATTATGTTTGTGTGACACGATGCATAATACATATGAGATTTTTATACACATATTCTATATATAATCGCTGACCTCGCCGTGAGCGTGGACGAGGGTCAATTTCATGTGCATCGATCGTTGTTGTCAATTGTCAATTGTCAATTGTCTGTCTTGTCTGGTCTGGTCTGGTCTGGTCTGGTCTGCCGTACCATTTCAGGCTCGCTCGCCGTTAGTTCTGGCCCTGGGCAGCTTTTCGCCATCTCCATCTCATTTTCTCCACTGTGCGAGGTTCTTCGATGATGTACGAGTACATATTTACGAGGGAATCATAATACCTACAGTAAGTGAGGATGTATGTTGCTACACCGCTTCTTGATCCAAAGGTGTCGAGAACGAATGGAACATACGTGCGACCACCACCACACCACAGCACATACGAGGTATCCTTCCTTCGCAGTCCTCCTCCGCAATCGAGAGGCTGAGGGGGGGTAAGGAGAGCATCGATGAAAAGCCAAACGAAGGAAGAGCCGATGAAGAGTAGAAAAAATATGAAGATTTTCAACAAATTACATTATACAATGGGCTTCATGCATAAGGGGAAGTTGGTAGGGATTTCTCTTTCACAGCCATGGGTCTGGTTGGCTGGTGACACTGCACATTTCAAAATTGGGTAGAGGTGGCAACCAGAAATGTGATGTATCGTGGGAAAGCAACTCTCTGATTCGTTTGACGAATATGCAAAGTCGAACAAGCCGCGGGTAGCGACGTGCCTTTAATATATTCTATTGTCCGAGTCATCATAAATCGGTACGCGCTATCGAGGCTGTATTTGTTCTATAGAGGGGATATCTAGTCGTCGTAATCTTTGGTTCATGTTCATGTTCATGATGCAAAGCACAACACCACAAACAATTCATCAATGCATCGAGAACATACCACAACGAGTCCATTCTTCAACACCCGGCCACGCTGAGAGACGTCCGTCACCTTGTCAGTTGCACCCACAAGAAATGGGGGATGGTGTTGAAAGGTTCTCTTGAACACATGATGAATCCCTCAAGTATAAGTCTACTTTGGGTGGGCTGACTAGCAATCATTCATTCAAGTGTCAAGGATTTCAATTTCAGCCTGAAGTAACATGAAGTCATCGTGTCTGATTTTGATTTTGATATATACCGCGTTTATCTTGGTATATTTCAATGCTCTCGAGATATTCGATGTCTTGGAAGTGGAAAGTTCATGATGTTTTATAGTATTTTTTTTTTCTGCTCCTCTTTTCTTGCAAATGAAACCTAAGTCGAGAGTTTGCAAAGATCGGGCCACGGATACTATTGTTGCTCCGAGCCGATACGACGTTCTTCTATTTTGTAATGCAGCAAAACCTCTTTATAAGGATATATTTTGGGCCCCTGTGTCACGTGTATCCTTGTTGGACCAGTAGAATTATCAGGATTGACTATCACGTGATAGGCTTGTGCTTCAGAGAACGAGCTGCCACAGAAACCATAACGCCGCACCAGAGTGGGGCTCATCGGACTTCAGTTGCACCGTTTATTATTCATAATCGTTCCATACCGGTCATGTCTCTATGCTACTGTCCGCAGAAGATGCTAGATGTCTCTAGGACGTGTTTCATTTCAGGTCCTGCAAATACCACATTCATGCAAAGACGTATGCTAGATTCTAATCACTGCCGAGGTCTACCGGCGTTGTTGACTACGTAGTCATGTACGTTGTCGACAACCCATGCTAGAGAGGGGCATAGTGATGTCTTTCCAGCCAAACAAACTTCCCCCCGCACCGATTCTCATCGTCGACTTGTCCACAACAAGAATCTAACAAAGTTTTCTGTCTCCACTCTATGAGCTCAAGCTCCGTTCCTAGATTATGATGATTATCAATCCTGCTTTGGAGACTACCCGTCGTGGGTACCTCAAAAGAAGTCTTAAGCCCCTCTCAGTTCCTTCCAAGATATCAATTGAACATTTCCATATCATATATACCCCCTTCCACAATATATAAACGTACTTTCCATCAAAACAACATATCCAAAATGCCATCAAACATTGCAATCGTCGTTCAAAAGCCTGGAGAGGCCAAGGCAGTTGAGGCCTCGATCCCAAAACTTAGAGATGACTACATCTTGGTCAGGACCAAGGCTGTTGCTTTGAACCCAACTGACTGGAAACACATCGAATGGCTCACCAGCAACGGAGCTAGAGTAAGCCAATACAATTCCTATACTCTTACCAAACCATGCTAATAGCTCTCCCTACAGATCGGATGTGACTACGCAGGTATCGTTGAAGAGGTTGGAAGTGCAGTTACCAAGGACTTCAAGAAGGGTGATCGCGTATGCGGTTTCGCCCACGGAGGAAACGAGGTCAACCACGACGATGGAGCTTTCGCAAACATCATCACCGTAAAGGGTGATAACCAAATCAAGATCCCAGACAACCTCAGTTTCGAAGAAGCCGCTACCCTCGGTGTCGGAATTACCACGTAAGTTTTCACGACCCTTCAAATCTCCAATCCACCCACCCAGCCACCCATTCACCCATCCATCTAACACACTCCTTCCCAGCGTCGGCCAAGGACTCTACCAATCCCTCCAACTGCCCCTCCCCACCTCCCCCGCCTCCACCAAATTCCCCATCCTCATCTACGGCGGCTCTACCGCCACTGGCGCCCTCGCCGTCCAATACGCCAAACTCTCCGGCCTCCAAGTCATCACCACTGCCTCCCCCCGCAACTTCGCCTACCTCGAAAGCCTCGGCGCCGACAAAGTCTTCGACTACAACTCGCCCACCTGCGCCCAAGACATCAAAGAATACACCCAAGACAACATCAAACACGTCTTCGACTGCATGTCCGAAGGCAGCAGTCCCCAAATCAGCGTATCAGCCATGTCCTCCTCCGGCGGCGTCTACAGCACGCTCCTCCCCGTCCCCACCGAAGAAGTGCACAAGTACAACTCCAAGGTTGAAAACAAGGGCACCCTAGGCTACACCTGCCTGGGCGAGAAATTCACCTTTGGCTCGACCGAATTCCCCGCCAAGCCCGAGGATTTCGAGTTCGCAAAGACTTTCTGGGAGATGTCCCGAGGACTCTTAGCGGATGGAAAGATCAAGGCTCACAAGGTTTCCGTGAACAAGACGGGAGAGGGCTTCGAGGGTATTCTGAGCGGAATCCAGGCCGTGAAGGAGGGTAAGGTTAGTGGTGAGAAGTTGGTCTACACTTTGTAAAATTAGGGACTTGGGATGTAAAAACACTGTAAAGAAAAGAATTTAGTAGTATAGTTGTTAGCTCGCTTACCTAAAGCTGAGTATATTTAAATTATGAAAAGTTGGATATGCTTCATGAATACATTGTATTGTCTCTTGTTATGGAATTTCTTGCATTGTCTTAATCCCATGATGGGTTTGTGCAACTACGTAATAATATTACCATGGCTTGTAACGGCACCTTTGCCCCGCCCTCGCCCAATCGATACTGTTTTGCTGTGCGAATCCTTGTAACACTTTCATTTAGACTCCCTTCACATACGTTACACAAATTCATACACGGAATGATAGCCCCAATTTCATATAACACGTATCACCATGTATAAATTTAACAGTATATCATTTCTAAATTCGTTCCCTGAAATCCTCACAGAATCGAATCAACTATCTGAACCATCTCGATCACCTCAAAATCAAAAGAAAACTCCACCAAGAGAACATACGAAGCGACTGCCGCTCACCGCAGAAGCCATGACATAAAACCCAACAGAAACAGAATTCGTGGTATCTAAAGCGCCAAAAGAAAAAGACCCCATCAATACCTAAGATTCCCGTCCCCTCTAGAACTTGACAGCCGTGAAGAAACGAAAGAAAATCAATGTGCATATGCATGCCGCCGAATACCATCACAAGGAGACTATCGACCACTCATATCACTCGAGTAGCCAGCATTGTATGGTTCCGTCATTTGAGGTTGAGGGTAGCCATGTTGTGGGGCGGGGCCACTGGAAAGGTATCCCCCATCATCACCCTCGTCATAATACTCAGAGCCGCTGGCATCGAAACTGCTTCTACCACTGTGATCATCGTCGATATTATTGTCACCTTGAGGAATCTCTGACCAGCTTAAGTTAGCAAGTGCAGGGTATTGTGCAAGGAGTGCAGCAGGTAAGCCGTAATTTCCACTTGAATCGACGGCGAAGCCATTAGCATCTTGACCCATAGGCTGCTGTTGCATGTGCATGTTTTGCATCCTTTGCTCTTGCCACAATCTTTGTCTCTCAAGAGCCTCTTCGTCTAACAGAGGTTTTATACAAATTCTGCCTGCCTCAGATCTAAAATGCCGGCCCAATGCATCAGCTCTAGCAAAGCGGCGACCACATCCCCATTGGCCGTGTTGCTTCAGCTCGCCTTTACAAACAAATTTTTTCTCTCCAGAGTGAAGACCCTCGTGACGCTTCCGGTCATGTTGACGTGCAAAAGCTTTGCCACAAACCGTGCAAACGAAAGGCCGCTCATCAGTATGAGTACGCAAATGGGAGCGGAGATTGTAGGCTCTTGTAAAACGCTTCGGGCAAAGGGTACATTGGAACGTTGCTGGGTGTTTTTGAACTCGTTTTGCACTGCCATTGTCGGATGAAACTGCTTGGTAATCAGGGTCTGCAAGACCAAGAATGTAATCCCGATTTGGTAAGGATGACGTAGACTGTCGACGTCGACCTGGTGAAGTTGCCCCAGATCGATCATTTGGCGATAATGAGCGCGATGCCGATGAGTCATGACCTATTGGAGAAAGAGAACTCCTCATCAAAGGAGAGGCGTTTGAAGGGCTATGAGAACGCGGACTATTATATGGGTCCGAGACAGCTCTCCTGCGACGACCTGAAAGAATTAGCTATAATCACGTGTAGGTAGGATCTATATACAACTTACCACGGTCAGGTGGAGTTAATGCGTCTTGGTCAAGTGCTGATTTGGGAGGATCGAAACTGTTCTGTCTTGATGCCGGGGCAAACTCGACATTTATCTCAGGAGGTACCATCTGCTGCGCCTGGCCCATATCTAGGGAATTGCTATGTTGCATTTGTGGAAATGATTCTTGGCCTTGATTGTAAATGTTTTGAGAGGGAAAACCATTGTTCGCATTGAGCATGAATGCATTTTGTTGATCCATGTTTGGTATTTGCTGAGGTCCAAGTCTAGGTGAGATTGCAGGACTATGAGCAGGGCTAATTCCGGCGTGAGGACTTGGATCGGCCAAAGAGAAGGAACCGATTGCAAGAACGTCCTGATAAATCGAGTCTTGAGGATGTTGCATTGGTGAATGCTGTTGATCTATTCCTTCAAAGCTATCGTGGTGGCCTAGATTAGGGGAGTGGGCGGCGGAGGAAATATCAGAATATTCGGATGGAGTTCTGCGATGGCCTGTGAACTGCGGGGGCATCATACTCCAATCACCAGGATTATGTACTAAAGGGAAAGCTGCACTCTCTGGGCCAAGTGATGCGTGTCGTGAATGGCCTGGTGAAGGTTGAAAGGGACCTTGATTAAAAGAAGGCGACTGGTGGGCGGAAGCTGGTGGTCGGTTATCAGGTTGCAACAAGCTTGGTGGTGTTGGTGTATGCGCGGGGGGTGACATGTTCAATTCTGCAGGATTGATGGATGGATTTCCAGATTGAGGCGGAAGCTCATTCATGAAATAGGACTGGTCAAATTGCTCGTTTTGCCCACTATTGGGATACAAAGAGAAGTCTCCGTCAAAATTGGCACTTAGAAGCTCTTGGGTAAAACTTCGCTGCGGGGGAGCAAATGATGATTGATCTTCTTGTTTATATTGAGTATAGTCTTGTGTTTGGCTTGGTGCAAAATTGGCATCACCAAGTCCACTTTGAGTAAACTGCTGAGTTGGATTCAAAAATTCGTTGTTATCAACATACGCAGGGAGTGTTGTGTTTTGGGCATTAAAGTTATTCTGAAACTGTTGGTGGTTGTTGATACTCGAAGGATCCAAAGCAATGCCTAATCCATTCATACCATCTTGGAAGGCGTGTGGAGAAGGAGAATGATTTCTTATATGTTGGTGACTTCCAGATGGAGATCTTCCACGTTGTGAATCCATGTTGAAAGTTTGTTTGCGCCTTCTAAAAATATCAAAATGCTGCGAGGTTGTTGTGTAGAGCAGTGAGCCTTACAGGCACGGTGGCAGTGCAAGTCAGTGAGGCTTAGCAGCGGATATCCAACCAGATCGCAAGCAGTTATTGGATGAATTGACTGAACTGCCAAAATAACCATGAAACTTTGTTGAATTCCTGTGTAGGTAAGGGGAGCTATATGAACATGCGGTTCTTTGTTCGAGCTTATGATGGTTGTTTTTAGAGCTTTGGAGGGGAAATTTCCGCGGAAATCGAGGGCGAAATGAGGTAATCTCGACAATGGGATTGCGGTTGCGCTTTCCACCTGTGCCGCAGACTACTATCGAGACTGTTGATATAGGGCGAAAGAAATGCTTTCGAAGATGCGGGCCCCTGATGTAGAAATTCTCTTCGAATCGAGTATTGTAATTCAAGAATAGGCGCCAACAGGTGTTGGGTGTTGTGTTCAAACTTGGTCGTAGTAGTAGATCTCTTCACGCCTCAAGTCAAGTCGTTCGCGATGGAGTGGGGGGTTGTTGAATCTGCGTTTGTGAAGCGCGCTCCTTCATCTGGGACCACAAATATGTGTTAGCAAAGTTATTCAATCATGTTTAAGGCCAGACATCTGCGATAATAATGCTGCGTGCAAGTAATGGTGAATATGGTTGAGCGCATGTTTGGAAAGCAGCTGAGTTTGCCTGTGTGGCTCGAGTCTAATTCGACTTCACGGCCCAAAGACAGACCCAAAACACTACACCAACCAACAACAAAGTAGAGACGATATCGACTTACATGCAAATGGTATGATGTCCAAAATGCCGTGCCTCTCTAACCTTTGGTGAGACAACCTTATTCACCCTGAGTGTGTCTGTATGGGGATCGCACGTTGTTGATTTTGTTTAATGCATTTGATGGCATTGAAATGCTTATCGTTTCGGGGGGACAGTCCAGTTCTACAATCGCTTAAAGCCTTACCGCGAACCACCTCCGTGGATGCAGGAGTAGGTGGGCACGAGTAAATGGGCACGTAGGGAATCTGTACTTTTACTGGAGGGACAGAACCAGCTAATGAAACTGGGTTGGGCTGGTTTGATGCTGCTTCACATATATACCAAGCTGATTTGCTCATGAGATAGGTACTGAGTAGATGTAAAAGACGCAACAGACCCTTTGCTACGATTGTGAATCTTACGACGGTGCGAAATTGTGAATGAGTAAGATTTCAAGGCAAAGAACGCCATGGACCTTGACATTCACAAAGGCAGCTGGGTCAGCACACCAGATGGTCAGTATCTGGATTCATTCACGGAGCTCGGGTGGGATAGCAGGAGTAGGAGTAGGGGTAGGAGGTAGGATAAGATGATTATTTTCCAAATTTACGAGTAAGTTACACATGCAGGTCATTATATTCACAATGAAGAAGATCTGACATCCTGTAGTAGCCGATGAGCGTCTCTCTCTGCAAAAGAGTCCGTCAGCCGTGAAGTGCAATTAAAAATACTTTGACATTTACCATTTCATTCTCATTCTCATTCTCATTCTCATTTTCATCTTCATCTCCATCTTCATTCACCCCCGAACCCAACCAACAGCCCCCTCCCCTCCCGCTCGTCGATAATGCTTGTGGTTTGCCTTATGGTTACAGAGAACGCAAATCATCATGGCCAAAGCTTTGGTCCTCGTTCTCGCACAGAAAGAAATACGCTTCCTGTCAAGCATGACACATGTCACATGTGAATAGAAGATGTGAGGTGCACGAAATCATTTGCGTTATACATGTTTGAATTGTTTTGCTTATGTGTTCAGTTGTGTGGTGGTGGAGAGATTCTTTCTCCAACAGTCGGCTCAGTGCATGAGGGTGATTCAGTGCACACATGTATTTGTTGTTTGGATCGTTTCAACAGTCAACCGGTACCTTTTTCTCATGTGAATGAGTGAATGAATGAATGCAAGGTACAAAAAAACATTTGCGGCCTGTGGAATCTAATGGGTACCCATGCGTCCAACTGTTGGGCCGAATTTATATTGCTGATGAACTTGCTACTACATACTCGTATTTCAATTACCCTCCCTTTACCATTACCTCAACATCCCTTTTCGCCAAGATAGCAATAGCTACATAAACACATTTTCCCGTTCTCATAGGGAAATGTGGATAGAACTAAACCGTCCTTTGTGTCATTCAATGTCAAAATCAAATCTACTGGCCCTTTCGGAGATAATCAATATTGATTCGCTTAGTCTGGCTAAGCTTATGTATGGTGTTGAGGCTATGGCAGATGTATATTTATATATATATCTACAATGAGAAACCTAAATATCAACAAACCAATCTGCTAGACATGAGTGACAGGCAACCCTTCAAGATGTAGCTGAAAAAAAGGGCTCCACCAACATGCAGCTTGCTTCTCATGAACCAAACCCTCTTTATCAATTGACTCATGCTGAGCTGTTTGAACCGAATATCTAAAAGCATGCTAGCTAACCCGGGTTCTGTATTTTGTTTCTGAATCACCATGAAACTTTGGATGGTGTCATCACACCTGCAACAAGTGCTCTTACAGTAGTGAGAATTGGTCTTCTGGTAGAAAAGTGGATATTTTCCGAAGACCTACTCTAGCTAGTAGAATGGAAATCGCAAACACCATGACAACTTGGTGAGAATATATCTCTTCAAAACCCATTTCTCAAAAACTATGTAAATCAAGACTCTTAAGCTTCATTATGAAGTTTTATAGCTAGATGCCGCACATCATCATTTCTTTGCTCAGAATGTTGGGATGAGCCTTTCGGCAACCGACTCTCTGCAGCTTCAAGAAGATGGTCCCGTCGCTTGGCAGTTTTGGCACTTTCTTTGCTATGTAGGTTTTTTTGTAGATTCTTTGCGACTCATTGATCCGAGCACGTTTGATCACCATATCTTACAAACAAGCTCACATCTATCTGTATGATATAAACCTATGACGCCCCAATTATACTCATCATCAACACAATGACGGACGATAACACCCCATCCCCTTCGAGCGCGCCAAAACATGCTGCCAAAATTGGTCGATACCAAGGACCCTCCGGCTGGCTATCACTCGGGGCAGAAAGTACAAGCCCTATCATGGCAACACATGGGCAAGGCACTTTGACTAAACTTATCAAGAATCAATCAAACGGGTCATTGGTAACCATGCGGCGCCAGTCTGGATCAATATTGGGCAGAGACTCATTGGATGATGAAGAGCGTCCGCGCAGTCTATTCGACGACCGCGATGATCTCAGTGAAAGACGTTTGAGTTCTGTGCTCAATGGACCCCAGGTGCGCAGTCTACGCCTTATTGGCAATAGCAATCCTCGATACAAATGGGAGAGATATTGGAAAACGGAAGAAGAACTGAAAGGCATGAAGAAGCCGATGTACGTCACTCAAAGTGTTACTCGTGCACAAACATCCAGCCTTATGACCAAAAACTGATAAGTCTCACAGACGCCAGTATTATGAACGAACCAATTCTCTCCTTCAACAATATATTTATATCGATCGGTTACTCGATTCTTCAATTCCTCATGATCTCCTCAATGAATACGAACACAATGCATGCAGTGGACGATTTGAAGTGCCCACAACGATATCGGAAGAACCGCGCACACCCCCAGAGACAGAAACTCCCAACAGTAATGGCAATGGCTCTGGATCTGTGCCGAAGAAAATCAAGCGGACACCCCGAGAGATCTATAAGGTCACGGAGGAGACGCCTCTTCTTCTCTCCGAGGAAGACAGCGAATACGATGGACCAAAACCCGAGATTCCTGGCATGGAAGATGACAGTGTGGAGAGTGGTGATAGGATTGTGCAAATTGCGATTTACATCAATCTGGCAGCCAATACAGTTCTTCTAGCTGGTAAAATTGCTGTCATTGTGTTGACAAGCTCTCTTTCGGTTCTTGCTAGTCTTGTCGATGCGGCATTGGATTTCCTCAGCACAGCCATCGTTTTTACGACTACCAAGATGATCGAACGCCAAGATCACTATTCGTATCCTGTTGGCCGTCGGCGCCTCGAGCCAATTGGTGTTCTTGTGTAAGACCGTCCTCTCCTAGTCATAGCTATCACTTGCACTAAAGTTGATATAATTTTATTTCTTCGGCCCATGACTAACCTAATGGCGATATAGCTTCAGTGTTATCATGGTTACATCTTTCATTCAAGTGGCATTAGAGTGTTCCAACCGACTCTCTTCAGACGACCGAGTCATTATCGAGCTCACTCTGCCAGCCATAGTTATTATGGCCTCAACAGTTTTCATCAAGGCACTTTGCTGGCTATGGTGTCGTCTAATCAAGAACTCTAGTGTCCAAGCACTTGCTCAAGATGCCATGACCGACGTTGTCTTCAACATCTTTAGTATCATTTTCCCTCTCGGTAAGTCTATCGATATCTCCTCTCTACCCCTCACGGTCTAACAAGTATGCAGTCGGCTTCTACGCTAAACTATGGTGGCTCGACGCTCTCGGGGGTCTTCTCCTTTCCCTCTTCGTCATCATAAACTGGGCCGGTACATCGGTCGGTCACATACGTAATCTTACCGGTGCTGCTGCCACGGCCGACGAACGCAATGTTCTTCTCTACCTCACCATGCGTTTCGCACGCACCATTAAGCAAATCCAAGGTCTGCAAGCATATCACGCCGGCGACAAACTGAACGTCGAAGTCGACATTGTGCTAGATGAAAGTATGAGTCTCCGTGATAGTCACGATTTGGGCGAATCGCTGCAGTATGTGTTGGAGTCGGTGCCGACGGTCGATAGGGCATTTGTTCATCAGGATTATGCGGGCTGGAATTTACCAACGCATATGCAACAGCAGGGTGCATGAATGAAATAGTAAGTAAAGCATAATTGGGCAATCGAACCTCTCTCAACATCATTTTGGAGTTGGGCGTGGTCATGTTGTCACTAGACTATTCCAGTTCCTGAATAATATCACAAGGGAGTTTGTCTACCTGCGTCAGGAACCTGTATTATAGATCATCTTCTTGTATATTTTACCCTCAATTCAATATATCAAACACAATACGATACAATCAAATTTTTTTACAACAAAATGATGAAGATTCTCTCTATCCACATGGAATTGTATGTCTAATTAGTATGGAATATTATAATCAACTACAGTCTATGTGAGACTTCTCAATAGAAATGATTCAAGCGAATAAATCTCATACCTCCCCTTTTTTGCAATCGTTAGTGGGGGGAGAGGGGGGGTGGAGGGGGTGTGTATGTATGTACATATGTATAAGTACCTAGATAGGTAGATAGATAGATAGGTAGATAGGTAGATAGGTAGATATACAATAACTTAATATATGTATGTATGTATGTATGTATGTATGTATGTATGTTTATCTCATTCTTAGGTCAGGGTCTGGGTATCCCACAGGTATAGATATAGGTATAGGTATGGTATAGATACAGATATCGAGGATTTTGGACTTTTTTTTTATTTTTATTTTTTATTTTTTTTATAACTTCTGGGAATGGATGGATTCATGGGAGAGGGAGAGGGAGAGGTATGTAGGTAGGTAGATGAGTAGATGGATAGGATGTAAATATCAATATGATTATCAAATCCGAACCCGAACCCGAAACAAAATTACAATTACAATAGTATTTCTAGAGGGAACTTATTATATCAAATAGGAGATAGAAGAACAATTCTCAACTCGTGCCTGCTACTCCTCCTACCTAGGAACAAAGTAAGAAATGCCAACGACCAACTACTCGCTACTCACTACTCACTACTCACTCCCACTATCCATTTCAAAGGATAAGCTTTTGATGAGAGGGGAAAGGGATTGGGATGGGTTCCGGGATGGGTGATGTAGTGATGTAGTGATGTAGTGATGTGGTGATGTAGTGATGTGATGGTATGTGGGATTTAGGTATCAGTGAGAGTGGGATTGTCGTTGTGGTATCTATCTATCTATCTATATATCTATCTATCTGTTTGGTAGAGTATCCAGGGTTAGGACTCAAGACGACGACGCGGAGAGTAAGTGGCTGAGTGAGAGAGTGGTTGTGAAAGCAAGGAAATTGAATAATTAGCAGAGGTGGATTTTATCTCGAATTCGAGGAAGTGGGATGATTATCTAGATAGATGACGAGGGTGATGATAGATAGGTGGAAGAGAAGAGAAGAGAAGAGATGAAACCAGCCTGAGAATCGAGATGGTGTTGAATTTTGATCCCAAGATTCGATTCACATTCACACACATGCACTCACACTCTGTATATAAATTGGAAACCCAGGGATTTCTAGAATCTGTCGAAACAACCATTATGGAGCCGATTCGAGATTCGAGGATGGCGAAGTTTGGCGTTGAGATGTTTTAATGGAGGCGTCTCCAATGTAAGTGGATCTTCGGCGGGTGTGATACCCTACCTGTGCCTAGGGATAGGGAATAAATAGACCAGCAGGGTCCTGGAGCTTCGATGGACAGGATCGTACACAGTTCAAGGAGAAAGGGCCGGCCAGTCGTCGTAAGGTTGAAGGGTTTCTTCGCAGTAGATTGGTGTTGATCCGATCCACAGATGCCATCCACAATAATCAATTCAGAACCATTTATCGAGCGAATGATGGTGCTGTTGCAATGGTGCTGCGGGAAAAGTTAATACATGTGAAGGAGTTGCTATATGAAAAAGAGATTGGAGGCTCGTTGCTGGCTTTTTTTTTTGTTCGGGTGTCAATTTGGCACCAAAGGGATTTGTTTAGACGCTGGTGGTTGTCTAGGTAGCAGCAAATGGCGAAAGACGACCATGACCATGACCATGACCATGAGAGGGGTGAATGATCCTATTTTCGGAATCGTATGTGATGTGAGATTTCGTTGGCTTCCTTGAGCGTTTCCCGAAGTTTTGGATGAGCATGTGTGGACTTCTCTTGTTTGAGGCTGTGTCGATCAATTCACGTGTGTGATGGTTGCTGGTGTTGGAATGGGGGAATTAATGTTCGGTGGGTTGAAGGTGGAAGGTTCCCAAAAAAGTGTAAAAGTCTATCAACTCGTATTACATCCATCGCATGGTCGAAATTAGTGGAATGCGGAAAAGACGTCATGTCGAAAGGGTTTCGAGAAGATTTCGGGCCCGGTGAAGATTCGTATTTGTGGGTTCCGATTTGATGGATTTTCTGAACTGCGAGGTGGTGGAGTTCGAGCCCCTTAAAATATGTACAGAGCGCCCAGGTGCAGTGTGTTTTCTGGAGTCTTGTGGATAACGAAATGTTATTTTTAAGTTTGAGGTTTGAGATTTGAGATTGGAGATTGGAGATTGGAGATTGGAGAGGCGTGGAAGATATTGAAAACAGTAATGTCTAGTAACTCGAGGCAGGTCGAGTTGTTGTTCCTCCCGCTTGTGAGAAGAATGAGTGAAGAAGTGATGAGGTGAGTGAGTGCATACCTGGTAGTCATAAAACGAGGAGATTAAATTACCAATGGCTGCATGTTTCCTGGCGGCACGGCATTGATCATAAAGAATTCAAGGGACGGTCCTCGAGGATTGGGAAAGGATTCTCTTGGTGCAACAGCCGAGAGGAACCAGGGGTCAGCGATCTTTGGGAAAAGCGTCATGCAAGAGGATAGAAACGGAGTCGACGTTCTGTTTCCCGCGACCTATCGAGGCCAGCATCCTCTACACATGCTCGAGGATGGCGACCGGATGCATTTTTGTTTATCAATGGTGTCACTGCAACGCACCAAAGAAGAACGATACACGCGGGCGTACATGAGGGCATACATGAGGGCGTACATGAGGGCGTACGTAACGATGGATGGAGAGATGACGAGGAAGAAACATTACTTGGGCAGAGGAGAGGGGAAGATGCGATGTGAGAGGTGTGCATTCGGGTTGAAAGCACTCATGTGATGGTGGGCAGGATAAGAATGAGTTTGAGGGTAAAGATGCATTGCACATTGCACATTGCACATTGTACACATCTCAACATGTGCTCGGATGGCCTTTTATGTGTGGTCCATGGCAGCAGAAAGGTTTCTTTTGGTTAAGAATATGGAAAAGACTGCGTGGGTGTCCAAGTACAAAGTCACACTTTAATCCTTCCGCATCGAGTAATAACATGGTTGGGGAATTCTTTGGTTCCTGGACTAACAACCAGTGCATCAATCTAGGCACATTAGGCGTAATGGGAGTTGCATTCCCAGCACACGTAGATACCAGAGTAATATTTATATCTCCGCCGACCTTGGTACCGGTACTCCAGCAGTCAAGCAGTCAGGTCAATTAGTCAAGCAGTCCATCAGTCAATTAGTCAAGCAGTCAATTAGTCAAGCAGTCAATTAGTCAAGCAGTCCAGCAGTCAATCTGTCAATCCATCCATCCATCCGTCAAATCCATCCATCAAATCCATCCATCCGTCAACCACACACTCAATCGTGAACAGTGAGAGCAAGTGTACCATGCGTTACGGTAACCTGGAAGGGGAATACTATGACCATTTATCGTCCAGGAGATTCTTTTCCGTGCCTGAGAACCCCCCCGTCCTCCGTGCGAAAGAGTAATAAACTTCCTTGGGTCCCACGGTCCCTAGTGGAAAGACGGAGAAAAGAAAGAAGAGGGAAAAAAAAAGCAAAAAGGTTGTCTGCTGGAGCTGTCGTAGTATTAGAACTAGTCCCCAACATCTCGAGCATCTCCTGACAGTCAAACAGGAAAGCACACCATCGCCCAACCAACCCATGAATTTCTCATCTCCAACATTCCACCTACGGCACACATAACTCCATCCATACATGCAGAACGAATGAACGAATGAACGAATGAACGAATGAACGAAGGAACTAATGAACTAATGAACTAAAAATTCCCTAGTAAATACCTAGCAGAAAACTAGCACCTGCTCTCTCTAACCTTAACATGCATGCACATTCGTTATCCATCTCCCATTCATTAGCAAGAGAGGCACATTTTGTTCTAAATAAATAAAATAAAAAACACCTACTTATTATTATTGCCTGCCTATCTATCGACCGACTTGCTCATCCTCCTCGACGCTACTGCTGCTCACTCCCTC
Organism: Botrytis cinerea B05.10; assembly: GCF_000143535.2. Lineage (NCBI taxonomy): Eukaryota > Fungi > Ascomycota > Leotiomycetes > Helotiales > Sclerotiniaceae > Botrytis > Botrytis cinerea. The sequence continues at coordinate 2,901,456 of NC_037310.1, forward strand.
ACGCACTCACGCACTCACGCACTCACGCACTCACTCACCCACCCATCCACTCGCTCATCCACTCTCTTGTCCATTTCAAAACATCACTTCACTTCATATCATACCATCCATATTGATTTCTTCCACAATTGATGGCCCTTCTGCATTTTGCTAATTGAAAGACATTGCATTCTGTCTAATCCAGTCCATCGCTCTCTTTCAATCGATCACTATTGAATTTTCTGTTTCATCTTCACTCTTTTTTTCTTTTTCTTTTTTTCTGCTCCATCGTGGTCGTTTGGCTCTCTGGCTCTCAGTCTCTCAGTCTCTCGTTATTGCAGTAAGTAAACATCCATCACCTTGGTTTCCCTTTCTGTATTTAAATTGCGCCCTATATACATCAACCATCCCCCAAATTTTCAGCTCTACTCCAGACCACACACCTCTCCCCCAAACACCATACATCCACTGCACCTGCACCTGCAACTGCAACATTCATTTGGCAGCCATAAGAAAATATGTTCATCTAGGACAAGGTTCATTCACTACCCTTTGTCCATAACCAATCTTTCGCCGTGGCTCGGAATAGTTGTTCAGCACCTCTCTCTCACCAAACACTCTCACACCTATCCTTGCCCTCCGAGGATATACTCGGCGAATAACGCTACATTGGCTTGCTTCTATGCCAACCTACACTACACCGGTCTCTCTTGACAACAGCATGGACCTTTCATGAATCTGTCGATCTATCAAAACACTGGAGACGTGCATTTTCATCTGTTCTAAAAGGATCTTGCTAACCTCGCCTGTGGCCATTGCAACAGACCCGTTTTCTCACATTTCCTCGCACACGTCTTTGCCAACGAAAACTTGCGTATTCAGCTCAATGTTCATGACTTATTTTCTTCAGCATTGATTCGTGAATTTTACCTTCCAACACTTCAATCCTTTGCAGATCAAACATACCAACGCCATCGAGCCTAGTATCCCCTATTTGGATACCTTTTTACAGTCTCTACTACTGAGAAGCGCGAGACCGGCAATCTCGTCTTCCAAGCAATAAATACAAACTACATGCCTTTAATTCCGAAGAGTTTTGGGCGACGCAAGTCGACAGCAAATGCATTGGAAAATACCGACCCTCCCGTCGAATCCTCCTTTAAGGTTTTCGAGCGTCCTCAGGCCGGGGGTCATAAGTCTGGTCCATCTTTCGACGGTGGAGTCAAATTTGCTAGAGCAAGCGGTACAGCCGATTCGCACAAGGAGGACAACCTTTTCGAGGGCATGAAAGTTAATACTGTCAATCGGTTAGTACTGTAATTCCACCTGGGTGGAAGGCTCAGGGGACCTCCAACTAGGGTACCCCCTTGACATAAGCTGATAAATTTCAAGTGGTAGTGGAGCGTCAAATACGAACACCGCATCGACCACAGATAATTCTTCACGGTTAAGTGCAGCATCTACAGCCCCTTCATCGATGGAAACACCTGGCCACGAAGACTGGAGAACACCACACGATAGACACAGCGACGCACCCCTTCCACCACTACCAAAGACGTCGTCCGGATTTTCTCTGAAGAACGCTGGAAGGACTCTCTCCTGGGGTAGAAACAAAGCCACTCCTTCTCCATCGAAAGTATCAGACGAACTACCACCTTCCCCAACTATTCGCGACGATAGCGCCTCGAGTCGAACGCGCGCGGTTACTGCATCCAGCTACGCAAGCACGGCGACACCACCAAAACTCGGAGAGAGAGATTTGGATCTGACAATGGGTGATGACTTTGGAGACATGTTTGCTGGAATGGCGCACCGAAGAAGTGCCCCCTTGGATTCGCCTGGCGTCAGAGGATTCACCAAGAGCCCTGTAAGTCGAGTCTCTACCATTGACGTCGATTTACTAACATCAAGCAGGAGATACTCCCACCCGAGCCAGCATTGAAGTCGTACTCTACTAATCGTGCTAATCAACCTTCGCCCCTCATACTTGACAAACGTAAACCCGTCGAAGAACCACCATATTCATGGGGTTCAAATGATGGACTCATGAAAAACACTAGTCCGCCTGCAGTGGCCACTCGTCATATGGGACCTCCTGCTCACCAACCTCCTCCAGTGCCAAGACATGGACCTTTGCATCAAACTGATGGGAACCAAGCCATCCCAAGACCACGTTCAAGTGCGCCTCGCCCCGACTCCACACTTAAGAGGAGCAGTGCTCTTTCCATGCGCCGCCACTCCACGTTAGATTTTGATGGTGTCGACGAGGACGCTGCACTCTTGCGCGAGTCTGTCAATGCGAGCAGACATCTGGGTGAAGCACCAAGCAATCCTCCAGCCCGAAAGAGCTGGGCACTCCCTTCTCAAGCAGCTTACAATGCCAAGGCGACTGCAAAGACTCAACTCCTCGAGCCAGAGGAAGATGAAGATCTTTTTGAATCCGCCGATCTAGCTCAGCAATTCCAGGAGAGGTCAGAATCTCCCCCTCCTACAAAGCAAGCTCCAGGGAACAAGGTTATGACACCGGCCCAATTCGAACGATATAGACAAGATCAAGAGCGTTTGAGAAGCGTGGGGGGGCGTCCGAAAGATGAAGAAGCCGAGGAGGAAGAAGAAGAGACTTATGAGGACGATGAGGACGAAGCCGAGAAGAGCAAGAATGCTGCCAAGCAACGACGAAAGCAGGAGGCTCACATGTCAGTATACAGACAACAAATGATGAAGGTTACCGGAGACTCGACACCTTCGCCAGGCCCATCCCGACCTTCAATGTATAGCAGCCACAGTACTCCCAACTTAGTACTCGACGGTGCGACGGAGGATGGAGAGGAGGAGGATGAAGAAGTTCCTTTGGCCATCCTTGCTGCTCATGGATTCCCAAACAAGAACAAGCCACCTACAACCAGACTTACTAGCATGGGATCAAACCCTAATCTTAGAGGTGCTGCTCAAGGTGTTCCAGGTGTTGGAGGACCTTTGCCTGTGTTTGCTCGCAACTTGCCTCAAGATCCCTATGTTGGTGCAGGCCTCGTTTATCCAGCAAATAGAGAGTCACTAGCATTTGGAAATGGTGGTCCAGGGTCTGTCAACGGCACTCCAAACAGAGGTGCCCCTCCAGGAGGTCTCGTAGGTGTCATTGCCACGGAAGAACGCTCTCGAGCCGCGCGAAGAGGAAGCCCAAATCCTGGATATGGACAGATGCCTCCTGGCGGTTTCTCTGGTATGGCTCCTCCACCAATGATGGGACAGATGCCCATGGGAGCGGGTGCATTAGGTATGGGCCAGATGGGACCTATGGGAGGAATGCCCCAGCCAATGCTCACTCCTGGTGATCAAGCTCAGATCCGGATGACGGAACAAATGCAATCATTTATGCAGATGCAGATGCAATTTATGCAAATGATGGCAACAAACCAAGGTGGGCAAGGTGCTCCACCTCCCAGTGGTGCACCACAGCTTGGTCCACTGGGTCAATTGGGACCAATTGGTCACATGTCTCAGCCAAATTTTGGTGAGATGCAACGGCCTTCAAGTCAGCAGTTACCTACTAGTAACTCGGGCCCAAATTTGCGACCAGGAAGCGCACAACGTACTATGAGTATGCTTGAGCCTGGCGGTATGCCTTGGTTGCAGCAACAAAACGGACAAGGATTCGGACCGTCGGCACATGCTCAAGGCAACGGTTATGCTCCATCAATCGCGCCATCCGAACGAAGCAATGTTGGATTGCCTGGTCGATATAGACCAGTCTCACAGATTCCTGTTACCGATCCCAAAGCAAGAACCACGACCATGTCTGGTGCAATCGGCGGCGGTTGGGACAGCAAGCATGTCTCAACAATCAAGACTGTTCAGAGGGTAGATAATGACGATGAAGATGATGAGGAAGGTTGGGCGGAAATGAAAAAGAAAAGAGAGCAGAAGAAGTCTATTTGGAAATCAAAAAAGGATACTAGTGGTCTCTCGGAAATGCTTGGTTACACGCAATAATAATTTCATGGGTGGATAACTCGCTATATTAAATGCTTCTGTATATGCATTGGAAGGGGATAGCTTTGTGATATATAGCATGAAAACTTCGGCGTTGTAAGACTTGGGGCATTGAACTGGAAATCATACCTATGGCATGGCTGCTTGTATAGTAGTAATATAATTTTCTTCAGATTTGGGCGGGTTCTTTCTTTTTGGATCTTTCTTTTTGTTTTAATGATCGAACTCATACCGCCTATTAATCAACGACTTTTTTTACCATTCATTTTTCAGTGCAAACATATGCAGCCCTTGGTGAATCAAATCTAGAAGCAAAACGTCACATCAAGTGCTCCAATCATCCAATCGTCCATAATCCATACTCTTTCCTTCACTCAAACCAAACTATGGATAACAACATTACACTCCTCATGCGATCTTTCCGGCAGCCCACTCCCTCTTCTTAACACCCAATTCCACAGCGGCAGCAGCCCAATCCTCTCCATGATTATGGCCCTTCCCCTTAGAGGTTGTCCCCACGCCCGCTCTCATGAGCGCTTGATCCTCCGTAAGAACCGTCAAGAGTCCAAAGATGAGAGGAACGCCGGCATCTAATTGGATGCGCATGAGACCTTGCGAGACGCTCTCGGCTATGTATTCGAAATGCATGGTTTCGCCCTTGATGAGGCAGCCGATGGCGATGATGGCATCGAAGGGAGCGGTGGAAGCGGCGGTTTGGGATTGCGTGGGTAGGGAGGTGAGGTCGGTAGTGGAGGAGCCGAGGAGGTCGCCGGCGGAGAGGGAGGAGCTTTGCGTGGATTGGATTTGGGAGGCGGAGTAGAGTCTGGGATAGGGAGGGGGTGGTCAGGGTCGTTTTGGTTGGTTTGGTTGGTTTGGAGATTGGGGATTGGGGATTGGGGATTGGGGGGAGGGGGAGGGGGATTCGTAGTTTTCTTGGAGATGTGCGAGTCAAGGGAGGGATGGATGGATGGATGGATGAATAACAATCAGATTAAAAAAACATCACGTACTTGGAACACGCAATTGGCAATTCCCAACTCCCGGGCACGGATTGCACGACAATGTTAGCTTCCTTGACGCCGCTGGCCAAGAGCGTCTTTTTCGTTCCGGCGAGGAGCGGCTCGATTATGGCTGTGTGCGTAGGTGGTTAGTCTATGGTGTGGTGTGGTTCGGGCTATGGGCTGGGATGGATGGGAGGAGAGTTCTATTGTGTGCTGGGCAGATGGGAGGACTCACAGGTGTTCCAGCGCGCGTGGACGATTCCGATGCGGAGGCCGCTGCCGTCGTGTTTTTGGGCTTCGCCGGGTCCTTTGAGGGAGGTGTCCATTTTTGGGGTTGGGATGCGTGGTTTGGGTGAGGGTTTGATTGTTGGTTTGATTGATTGATTGATTGATTGATTGTGGATTGTGTGTGTGGATGAATGATTTGGTTGTGGTCTGGAGAAGTCGGAGGGGTTTTTGGTGGGGTGGATGAGGTGCTGGGTCGGTGGGAGGTGTGTTGCACATGGAGAGGTGCATGGATCAATTGATTAGTTGGAGCTCCAGGTCGTCCGCATTCTCTACATAACATAATAATAATAATAATAATAAATCAAATAAAAAACACTTATTATTGGTGGCACATAGCTCGTAGGTAGAGGGATGCATGTACAATTTTTCAATATTCGGTACAAATGAAATATTTATTATTTAGATGCGGAATATTGGGAGATTGGATGAGGAGGATTGTTGAATTTGCTTAATTATCAATAAAGTGCTCGATTTCATCCATACCCGTTGAAGGAGCTTGGACCTCCACACCTCCTGCCACCCAGGCTCGAGCCAGGGCCGTTTCAGACCCAATTCCAAAGGGGCACGACGGCAAGATGAGGAGATGGTACTTTCCGTGTAGGAAAGAGTTGTTTTGATAGAAAAGCTGTAGAGATCCCTACTACATACACCGGGACATACAATTGCACGATTTTATTCATTAACGGGTGGTAATCTTAATCGATCGCAGAGGTTCTCGGAGTTCTTATTTCTAATTTACTTTACTACGATGGCGTCGTCTACTACTCCTATTCCTCCTTCCCAGCCCGCCAGCGTTCCATCCAGACTGGGGCCTTGGATACGATTGAATGGGCTCTCTTATTCTCAGTTGCCCGAGGCAGGTATAGGTATTGAAGCAGCCAATGGAGTTACAAAAGCATTGAACGGCAGTGGTCATCCTACTAGAGATGCGAAGACATTTATCGCAGCAGTACTCGAAGAGGCAATCCCATTTGTCAGCGGGATGAACCAGAATGAACCACCCTGGACGTTGCTCAAATCCAAAAAAGATGTTCAGTTGTATAAACGCGTCGTTTCCAAGGAACAACTAGATTATTCCAATGGAACACGCGATAAAGCAACAAGGAAAGCAAATGAGGAAGGGGAGACTTGGTTTGCTCGAAGAAGTGTTCATGAGAATAAAGCAGAGGCAAATACGGCTTCTTGGGACGAATTTACTCTCCACATCAAGCAAGAACACTTTGAGAGAGAGAAGGATTGGTGTCACTCGGTGCTCGCCAGTAGCAGGAGGGCTATGTACTGGGAAACGAGCGGCCTCGACATTGTGGCTGGGGGAAAGCAATGGAACAACATCTCACTGGAAGTTGTAGAAATGATTCATAAGCCGCCGGTAATCTCTGAGCGAAAGTTTCCTGAGGTACTGATTACTGCATCACTTAACGAGCCTGGAGAAAGCGAATTCTTAGTTGTTTCAATACCCTTAACTGATTCAGCCAATGCCGGATCCCAAAATCCCAGTTTTCAAGAATCCGGTTTTGCCTCCGCCAAAAAGAAAAGTCAAGTTGTGGGGGCTTACGCATCGATCGAGCGATGTTATCTTCGTCCTAACTCTAATAGTACAGCTGGAGAGATAGAATGGATAATGGCTACTGCTGTAGGAACGCTCTGTGAATATTTGTGCTGTACACTTTGCTAACTGATGCATAGTCAGATGCCAAAGGTTGGATACCTCAATTGATACAGAAACCCAGTGTACCGGGCCAGATTCAAAAGGATGTGAGCATGTACATGCATTGGGTCGAAGATCAAAGGAGATCAATACCTGATGTCCTTCCTTGATGAACAGAATGACAACAACGATCGTAGATGGAGCGCCAACATTGATCGAAAAACTCCGAGGACCGATTTGGACCAAGAATATTTCTGCATGGCAAATTCAATCCTCCAATGGCGATGACAGAGGCTGATGGCAGTGTTTCCCATCATCATCTAGCACTTTGTTTGGGTTTGAGAGATTGAATGGTTTCAAGCGTGGATGATTTTGCTTGCTGAATAGCAGCATGAAGCGCTATGCGAAAGGGGGATAGGGGGTTCGTTAATGGTTGCTATTATGATAAATAACAATTCAAGCATTTACACTACTCCTATGAGCCCAGAGCTCTTTGATTGCCATCGCTGTTCCCTCAACAATAAGTTTGTGCTCCTCTGCGTGCATTCTCGCTTCAAGTTCCCCTAACGATTCAGAAGTCTTGCACTCCACTTCTTTGACCACTATTGGTGTTCCACGATCAACTTCACTGATCACATAATGAATCATGAGACCCGTCTTGTTATTCTCCAACTTGCCCTGTTCAAAATCATTGAAAGCACGTCCAATGGCATTGGCTCCATCATATTTGCCTGGAAGTGCTGGGTGAAGATTTATGATTGGTATCTTTTTAGCAGTCAGGGGGTCAATGAATGTTGGTGCGAGGATATGCATCCAGCCAGCACAGATAATCTAGTGCTTGTTAGAATGGTTAAAGTTTGAGGTATGTGAAAAGTAAATCGAAGAATGATGAAGGTCTGAATATTGAATGAATTAAGGGGGGCAATAATGAAATGGTCACTCACGATATCAGGTTGTTCTGAGATCACGAGATCCGCAAGGTCCGCATCATACTTTTCTCGTGCAGCTTTTATCACTGCGGGGTCCTTCTCATCCTTCTTGTGGTATTTTCCCGTCAGCAAATTGTGACATGTTGTTGGGATGCCCGCCTCTGCTGCACGAGTAACTCCATACGCCGCCTTTCTATTTGTGATAACTCGAATAATCTTCAAATATGGCAAGGAGATTTCCGAGTCATTGGTCCCTTGCGAAGCATCAATGAGTGCTTGCAAATTGCTGCCATTTCCAGAGATGAGAACGATGGCTTTGGTTGGAGGAGGTGACATTTTTGCGTCGAGAGAGAATTGGCTGGTGAGGAGGTTGTTGTGGTAAGTTTTGTTAGTGTGGTCGATTGTAAACTATATATGTTACTGCAGAAAGCGAGTGTGGGCCTGCCTGTGACTGTGACGATGGGTGTAAAATGAAATAAAAACTGTGAGGTGGGGAAATGAAATATGAGAGAGAGTTGGGGGACTACTTGGTGGAGTGTTTGGCAATTTAGGGCTGGACTAGTAAACATGATATAGACCAGGTTCTTTTTACATTTGTGGTTATCTGGTTCCAGAACTCTACAACATGGCGAATGGCGAATGGACGCAATGTCTCTCTTGCATATTTTCAACCTGAGACTGCTTGTTATTGCTCCCAGAACTCCTCGATACACGCGGGAGAAAACGTCGACAAGTTCAAATCGATGGTGGGGTCGGGGTTGCCAAGGAATATATTTTGCTAGCTTATTATCGGGTTATGTAAGATGCGAAATGAGGCTAGAACTAAGATAGCTTCGGATTCAGCCTTATCGAACGAGAAGGCTGTACTTTAATTTCTCCCCAACAAATCATCCTTAATGCAAACCACTATACCAGTCACAGCCTCGATTCTTATTCCAGACCCAATTCCCCATAACGAATTTCAGCAAAATGGCTATCGACGAGATAATTACAGACCCCTCCCTCAAACTTGCGCTTGAGACTTCGAATCAGACGCGAGAACAAGCAATTGCTCTCCTGGACTTCGTATCGGCTTCATCTACAACATCCCCTCCGTCAAACGAAGTCCTACTCCAGATTTCTAAACAACAAAAATTACTCCTTACATATCTTGCACAATTGAGAGGTCTACATCGTGATTCTCATGCCGGTGCACGAGAAACAAAGGCTTTAACCGCGGAAGCGCGTCAAGAAGTAGATAGGCTGCATTTACAACTTCAAAATTTATATTACGAACAACGGCATTTACAAGGGGAAATCGCTGCTTGCGAATCATATGAGTTAGTTTCCAGTCAAACGTATAAATATGAGCCTAGGCGGTGTCGCTAATGCTATCTTTCGCAGCCATAAATATCAGCAACTTCCCCTGATACCAGTCGACGAATTCCTAGTGCAACATCCTGAGCACGCTGACGCTGATGAGAATGCGCTTATGATTGCAAGAATAGATCATGAGCATCAGGAAAGATTGAAGTTAGAGGAACAGAGACAGGGACTTTTGAAGAAGAAACAAGGCTTGATTGCCGATAATAAGAAGAGGAAGGATGATCTAGCCAATCTTGACAAAGATTTGGAAAAGTTTATCGATGTGAGTCTAGACTTTGTTGCGATCATCTCTTGGTCAATGACACTCTTATGCTGATTAATAATAGGCTGCGAAACCGATACAGAAAACTTTCGAGCGTGTGGTATGAGAGAGTGAAGGATTGGCATATTAACATTGTGCCTGCTTATGGTAGAACATTCCCTCCTTCGCGGAATCAGGGACGGCCATTGAGATGTCGTCAGAAGCTGCGCTCCCAGTATGGCAACAGAAATAGGTACCATCAGCTGAAGAAGCGTACCACGAATGAGATTTTGCAGAGGTCGTAGATAGTGGAGAGCGATGTCAGGGTTGGCGTTACCTGTGATTGGACTCGGATCAAATACGTAATTTAAGTGTACGATGTAATATAAGCATCAAAACCAGATTTAGAACCTGACCAACATGCATTTTGGGACTTTTGGTACTTCGGAGCCACATTTCAATTTTTTAAATGCTATATATTCTTCGGCCCAAGCTTTCTCGTTCTCAGCTTAACTTGGCAATCAGCACCGATTGGACGCCGGGCTCCTCAGATGCTGACATTCGCATTCTGGTCTTGATTTTCAAACCACGCATCTCACCATGCTCTACACTCAAGGAGTCAAGAGGAAAATACCCTTAGTAATGCATTTACCTGGAGAGATCAGCACCGGCGCAACCAGTATACTGGAAGAACAGATACAGGCTATTAAAAAGCCATATCACATAACAGGAAGTCCGATATTGGCATGTAAAAAAGAGATTTCTGAATTTAGCAGTGGCGGACGAGGGACTCTTCCCGAGAGGTCTAAATGTTAATAGGCAAAAAGCTGACAGCAAACAGCCATGAAGTCTTGGCTGGCTGTTCAGAAAGCGAAAACTCATCTAGGCGTAATTTTCATGTAAATATTGTTGGTCCGCTCGAATTAGCGAGTGTAGGACGATGTATCTGCTTACTTAGCATGTTTGCTGTTCCTACTAACTGGTATTCTCTTTCTGTTTCTGTATTCGTTCGTGTCTTGGTTTGATATTTCTTCCTGGAATACATATCGTCCGATATGGTTATATGAAATATGTTGAGATTTTCAATTGTATGGTTTGCGCTCCTGGTTCTGGGTTGGGATAAGGTTACGGCGCAGTCGAGCACTACGTCCAGTGCAGTGCCGACGCATGTGATTTCGGTGGGCATAGAAGGATTGCAGTTTACGCCTTCGGAATTGAGTGCGAATGTTAGTGATGTGATAGGTATGCGTTTTGCAAAAGTAGTCTTTATGTTGAGTCTGGTTTGGAGAATAGCGCGTTGTGCTAATCGATGAATAAATTCTTAGAATTTCGATTTTATCCTCAGAATCACTCGGTTGCGAGAGCAGAATATGGAAGCAACAGAGCGTGTATTCCATATGAAGTTACGGGGATCAATAAGCAGGGCTTTTGGAGTGGTTTTCATCCGATCAATGTGGTTTTAAATGATGTTTGTACATTCATGGAGAATATTGGGAAATACCATTGCATGGTCTAACTTGAGAGAATTTAGCCTCCGAAATTCCAAGTCGTTGTCAATGATACGAATCCGATCTTCTTTTATTGTTCAGCTCCAGGAGCGTGTCATGAGGATGGAATGATAGGTGTAGTCAATGCTGTACGTTCAACTATCTCATGTCGATGGGCAAGGTCTGGTGCCGAAGACTCACGGTTCTTAATCTTAGAACTCGACTCAAACACTCACAAGTCAATTGGAATATGCGAAAAACTCGTCGTTACAATTTAGTCCTGGCGAAAACTTTCCTGTCGAAGCCACTTCATCCTCATCTTCGACTGCTCATCCCACTTCTACCTCGTCCTCGGGCGAATCTCCCAACACCACAACCTCTCCTTCCACCATAATCGTTACAGGCTCTTCCCCCTCCTCCTCTTCCTCCTCCAAACTATCCCCAGGCGCCATAGCAGGAATAGCCCTCGGTGCATCCGCGCTCGTCCTCCTAGCCAGTGCCCTCCTCTACCTCTGCGGCCGTCAACGCACCATCAAAGAAATAATCCGCCACAACTCCCGATCCCCAAACATGACTTCCCATCCTCACCCCAATCCGCATCATCCCGGTAGTTCAGACCCCCAATCGTATATCGCGCCCTCGGCAACTCACTCAGAAACAACATATTACAATAAACCTCGACATCTCATGATGGAACACGAGATTCGAGGACTGGGACAATTTTCCCGCGCGGAAAGTGAAAACCATTCGCATCTTTCGGATTCGAATATTGGGAGTGAGGGGTGCGGACGTAGTCGCAGTCGGAGTCCGGGGGCGGATGAGTATGGTATGGTTATTCCGCCGTTGAATTTAGGGGGGAGTGGGAGCGGAAGTGGTGGGAGAGGAATTGAGGGAAGTGCTAGTCCGATTTATCATCATGGGAATGGGAATACGGGTGGAAATGTGAGTTTGCCGAATAGTCCTGGGATGCCTGGATCTACGGGTGTACAAATGGGGATGGGAGAGAGCTGGGAACGGGAACAGGAAAGGGAGAGTGAGAGATTGAGGGGATTAAGGTGCATCATTTTCGATGATTTTTCTCTTCCCCCATCCGATATCTCATCCACTAACCACACTTCAAGATCCTCTCCCCCCCCTGGGAATCCAACCCATTTCCACTCACATATTTCATCATCGGGACCCCACGAATTGGCTACGCATCACGATCGAGAGAGTAGTATACGCGGACATAAGCATGATCGATACGATGATCCGGAAATGTGAATATTGAGTAATTTTTTCTTTCCCTTTGCCTTTCGCTGAATTGTGGGTTTGTACCTACCTATCTACCTACCTTATTATCTATTTTCTTCTTTTTGCTTCATGTGCTTTGGGTGGTTTTTTTGGGGATTGGGTTTTGAGCGTCTTATGTAGAGTGGATGGAATTGCTTTGGGAATATATGACATGGTATGATATGATACACAAACGCACAGAAACTGATGTTTGACAGAGATAGGAGGTTAGCGAATCAAGGGGGTGGGGATACCTTCTTTTGGGATGAGGGAGAGTCGCGATGATGGGTTACGAGGAGAGTTACATTTTTGAAAGGCGTTGGAGTTGGAGGCTGGAGGTGTTGAGAGAAATGTGGGTTCGATTTTGGGAGGGGTTAGGTCAAATGAGTATCAATAATAACACCTTATCAAGAATTAAGTTTCGAATCCAGGGTTTGAAAAAGATGAAGCGAGTGACACTTCTATTCACCCCATTTACATCATGGAAAGCATGGCGTAAGAAAAGGGTATCTTTAATTCTTGTAAATCATAAATTCATCTCCAAACAACAATGGCAACTCGAACTGTCGAAGTCCTTCAAGCAATCGGTTTAACATCACTCAACCATGGCAAACCCAATTTCTTCATGTCAACCGCAATTTGGAAAAGGTAATCCAAGCTACATGGGATATCAGCATCATCTTCATCACGCAAATCAAGTAGTGAAATCAAAAACCTACCTCTCACACTGAGTCTTCGCCTTGTGTACCGACTCCCCCCAAACGTAAACCCCATGTCTCCTTACCAAAACCGCATACGTATCCGGATACTTCTCCATTGCTTCTTCCAGGTACTCTGTCAGATCTTCTTCATGGGGTGTATTTTCAATCACTGGGATGCGCAACGTATCATGGTATCCCAAATTTCCTGACTTTGTATAGCCTTTTCCAAATGCCTTGATCTGTTCGATATTGTTGATTTCAAACATCGTGGTGTTGGGTGCGGATTCTAGGAGCAGGGTGATGAGGACTGCCCATTTCGAATGTGTATGGATGCAACAACCTGCGTTTCGTTTGGTGAATGCAGCCATGAACAGGGGGGTGCATTGGGAAGGCTTGAGATTGGGTGGTGAGCGGAGGTAGATGCGTTGCTTGGGATCGAGTTGTTTGGTTATATCGAGGACGTAAATGTGTTCTGGTTTCATGAGTTCTTTTTGGACTCCAGACGGCGCAAGGTATACGAGATCACTGGGAAGGTTAGTTTATGGTTGGAGTGAGGGGGACGAAGGGCATACTCCTTGCGAATACTGGCACCTCCTCCTGTACCTGTTACCCAGCCTAGATGCCAAAACTTTGCGCAAAGTTCTGGGATTAGATTTGCGGGATGTTGGGAATCTTGTGAAATAATAAGATGATCATTATTTTCCGGTTCTTGAGTTGGGTTTTGGCTAGTCATGATTGCTGTGTATAACTCTTTTGCAATAGTACTACCGTGTATGTGAAATATACATAAATTGGAAAGAAATCCCGAGGGTCTAGCAATGCAAAATAGAAATACTCAATTGGTAGCCTCAAAATAAAAATGTCAATCTTCGATGGCGTATGGAGAAAATTAAATTGTGCCATGTAATTTGTTGGTTAGTAGCATTTCGGTGGGGAAGTGTCTAGGTAAGCTTCCCCTTGGCTCTGCCCCTCTTTCTCAGTTTTTCTACCGTTGCATTGACTGGCAAGCAGACCCTGCACTCAGCCTAGGACGGCTGTGGATACTTGTCCCCGATAGGTATCCGATAGAAAGAAATCGAACAGAGGCTCGGAATGGGAGGAAGGATGGAAAAGGGCAGTGTTGTAGCTGACGAAGAGGAGGCTGGGGACGGATCCAATGTTGAGGAAGAGACGGCATTGATATTGAGAAGGCGAACACGTGTGTTCTTTTTGGCTCCCAGACTTGTGTTGTGTCAACATAAAGTGCCGACTTGGGATCTGGGGCGTACGCAGGTAGATGATAGATAAGCGGATGTAGACAGATACATAGGTGTATGTATCGTAGGTGTGCGGGAGTTGTCCGAGTTAGATGTTGGACATCCATACCACGTATCTGATGGCTATCAGATTGTCATATGTCCACTGGGGGATCAGAACTGGACAGCGCGATGAATGATTAGATAGGTATTGTCCAACACAGCTTTAGATAGATATACACGCAGTCTAAGACGTCTTTCTTTCCAAACTCGGCTCAATCTCCATCATTAGACAAATCAACATCGGCTGTGCTAGCAGTGCAAACACGTATTGATAGATAGTTGTCAATTGGTATCTTCTTATTCATATTAGCAGATATCATATTAGCAAGACCCGGTCGAGAATTCACAGGCCGATCGGCATACCAAATATTCACGTTATCGTACTAGTCGATGCTTCCATCATCCATTTCGTGAGGGGAAACTCAAAACCTTGTCACTGGAAACCTTACCTAAACGAGTATACGCCAAAATATAGGACACTGTGGCATATTCTTAATTCCCAGCACTTTCTCCAGGACCATAAAAGTCGCATCAATCGCTTTTTCATCTTCTCTGGTTTTTTTACATCCATTGAGCTCTGGAAGCAATTTTTCAAAGTCGTAGAACTATTCTTGTCAATCTAAAGAAGGTCGATTAGAGCTCAGTTCTCTTCTACTCATCATGCGTTTTCACACTACAGCTGCCTTTTCAGCAGCTGCCCTCTTGGCCACTTCTGTCAATGCCGATGCTCAATCTGTTCTCAAGGAAGCAAGCTCCTCAGTATCAAGTGCTGCTACTGAAGCTTCTTCGTCAGTTTCATCTGCCACCTCAACCGGCATTGAGCTTCCCACCTTCACTGTAAGTTCCTACTAATCCACACATTCCATACCCCTCAGTCGCCTTTTCCAAGACAGTTCCTAACAATCAATTCTCTCACAGCCTACCAAAATAACTGCCGATTTCCTCGAACAGTTCACCGATGACTGGGAGACACGATGGAAGCCATCTCACGCCAAAAAGGACACCAAGGGTTCCGACAAGGAAGAGGAAGAATGGGCTTATGTTGGAGAATGGGCTGTAGAGGAACCCCACGTCTTCAAGGGTATGGAGGGAGATAAGGGTCTCGTTGTCAAGAACCCAGCTGCCCATCACGCCATTTCTGCCAAATTCCCCAAGAAGATTGACAACAAGGGAAAGACCCTCGTTGTTCAATATGAGGTCAAGATGCAAAGTCAGTATAGAGTGTTTCCAACGAACCAATTAGCATTGCTAACATCTAGCCAGATGGTCTTGAGTGTGGTGGAGCATACTTGAAGCTTCTTCGTGACAACAAGGCTCTTCACCAAGAGGAGTTCTCCAACGCATCTCCATATGTTATCATGTTCGGACCAGACAAGTGTGGTACCACCAACAAGGTTCACCTTATCATTAACCACAAGAACCCAAAGACTGGTGAATATGAGGAGAAGCATATGACTCCTGCACCAGCAGCCAGAATCCTCAAGACCACCGAACTTTACACCTTGATCATTCACCCCAACAACACTGCCATCATCAAGTTGGATGGCGAGCAAGTTAAGGAGGTTAACCTTCTCTCCGACGACTTCGTTCCAGCATTCAACCCACCCAAGGAAATTGATGATGCCAAGGACTCCAAGCCAGATACCTGGGTTGACGAGGCCCGTATCGCTGACCCAGAAGCTAAGAAGCCCGAGGACTGGGATGAGGAAGCACCATTCGAGATCGTTGATGAGGAAGCTACCAAGCCTGAGGATTGGTTAGAGGATGAGCCTCTTAGCATCCCTGACCCGGAGGCACAAAAGCCAGAGGATTGGGATGATGAGGAGGATGGAGACTGGATCGCCCCAACCGTACCAAACCCCAAGTGTGACGATGTTTCTGGCTGTGGTAAATGGGAGAAGCCATTGGTTAAGAACCCAGCTTACAAGGGCAAGTGGACTGCACCATTCATTGACAACCCAGCCTACAAGGGTGTCTGGGCTCCACGCAAGATCAAGAACCCAGACTACTACGAGGACAAGACCCCATCCAACCTCGAGCCAATGGGAGCCGTAAGTAATTCTTCTTCTCAATTTAAATCATAACACTAACATAACCACAGATTGGTTTCGAAATCTGGACCATGCAAAGCGATATTCTCTTCGACAACATCTACATCGGTCACTCTGTTGAGGATGCTGCTAAGTTCGCTGACGAGACCTTCAACGAGAAGCACCCCATTGAACAATTGGTTGAAATCGAGTCTATTCCAAAGCCTGAGGACAAGCCAAAGTCTCCATCTGATCTCGTCTTCGCTGATGACCCAGTTCATTACGTTAAGGAGAAGCTTGACTTGTTCCTCACCATTGCTCAAAATGACCCCATTCAAGCGATTAAGTTCGTTCCTGAGGCTGCTGCCGGTATCGGTGCCGTCGTTGTCACCCTTATTGCCATTATTGTCGGTATTGTTAGCATGAGCGGATCTACTCCACCACCACAAGTCAAGAAAGCAGCCGCCAAGGCCAAGGATGCTGCTGCCGGTGCCAAAGACAAGGCCTCTGAGGCAGTCGCATCAGGAACTGACGCTGTTAAGGCAGAGGTTAACAAACGCTCAACCAGGAGCCAAGGATAAATAGGAAGAGACAAAATAATGAAAGCTGGGAAGGGTAGGAAGAACTAGTAGACGAAGAATTCTCAACCAATATGGGACCAGGCACTTCTGTATTTGCATGCATTTTGCTATCTTTTTCAAAGTACCTCTAATTACCCTTGATTTATTGGGAATGGATTGGGAGTTTATTGTTGAAAGTTGAATGGCATGCAAATTAGGGAGCGAAAGATTGTATTTTAGGCGCACAAAATACTACGAATGAATATTTGACTTTACTTTACTTTTTGATCTAGTTTGTTTTGGTGCATTAATGTCTAATTGTAAGATATCTATCTATCAATCTACTAATTGTGTATAGCTTAAGCTTCTTTCACGTCTCCTCCCGTTCCCTTTTAATCTCCTTCACCTCTGTATCACTCCCATTTATAACTACAATAAGTTTGCAAGCCAGCCAGGTTATCGGCCATGTCGTTATTTGATGTCCATATAGCACTGCAATCATTGATCCTCGTCGACCACAACACCCCATTCATGTTCTACATTCCCATACATGATATCGTACAACCAAGTTTTGATCATCTGGGCATAGACACCACTATCACCAGCTGCGTTTTGCATAGGGATTTCAATATTGCGATCTCGGAATGAGATGGCGGAGACAGGGGTTATGAAATACTGTTGAATGGGAGGGAGAGATTAGTTCTTGTGGGCAGACGAAGCAGAGGAGATTGGTGCTATAGGTGCGAGAGGATGAAACATGGTGTGTTTATTTCCGTTTGCGTTAGGATTGTGAATGCGATTTAATGGAAAGGGGCGAGAAGAGAAGAGGGGAAAACTTACAGCAGTACCGCTCAAGAAAGCCTCAACGATTCTCCCTTCCTTCTGGGCCTCCTCTACTTCTAACATAGTATATGTTCTTTCTACAATTTCTAGAGGTTCAATATCAGAAGGTAGAGCTTTAGAAGATGGGGACAGGCGTTCGTGGGCGAGATCAAGGACGCTTCGGCGGGTGACGCCATCGAGGATTAGCTTTTCGGTTAGAGGAGCAGTGAGGAGCTGGAGGGCTTGGGATTTGGGGTCACGGAGCTGGTGGGTTGTTAGGGTATAGTATGCGAGAGGAGTGAAGAATGGCTGCACTGTTGAGGAAAGGATGAAGGGATGATTTGAAGAGAGAATGAAAGATACTCAAAGAATCTATGATTCGTGGCGAAGATACTTACAACGAGAAAAAAGTTACTAGCTCCAGCTTCAGTAACTTGATAATCGGAACCAAAGAGCCAAAGGATTTGATCATAGCCAAGCTTGCGACCCGCCATCTAAAAGGTGTGATTAGCTTAAACCTGCACAAAGTAACTTCCCTAGTAACACAGCACATGGATATATAAAAGAGATAGACGGTGCTGTACAATGGAATGAGAAGTGAAAGCCCTGATGATGAAGCCTTTTGGATTAATAGGAATGATGGGAACAATAAAGTGCTCCGGGTGTGAATTGAGTATCCAATGAACCTCTAAGCGAACAGCAAGGCGATATATAACCAAGGGGCTTTCAAGACAAAATACCAATTTTGGGTTCGATGTAAAATCTACACTCGAAGATTGAAACAATCCCAATAAGAATAGATGGCTAAGCAAACTTACATGGGCTACAAATGCCGGGCCGTAATTCGCTCCCACTTTAGCGTATCCAAAGCCTCCAGGCCAAGCGCGGGTGTCCTCTTTACTATAAAATTGTCAATAATAGCCTGGTCATCATGCTCCAAAAGTTTCATTAAGCTATTCTATTCAGTAATAAAATAGTTCATGACGTTACTTACGAAGCAAGTAACCTGAGTCCCGGAGGCTTAGGTTCTGCCCCCGGAGGCGTACCCGACAGGTCTGGCCATGGAACAGCTATAACAAATAGTAAAGCTTCAGAAGGAGAAGTGACTCCAAGTTCTTCTCCGTCTCCAATGATAGCAGGGCGAACATAAAGAAACGTTCCCGGTCGAGATTTGGGGAGCCAACCTACTGCATATCAGAATCCAATCCGATTAGACAGAAAGAAGCCAGAGAAATCAACACTCACGAGGACCATCAACCGCCATGAAAGCCAAAAGTAACTTCTCCAATTCTATGGGATCGAAAGCTGGAAGAACCACTCGTTGAGCAGACATTAGCAGACGTTTTGAGTTCCTGTCTGGTCTGAAGAGTCGGAGCTTCCCATCGAATCCACGATAGACTTTCATGCCTTCGAAACATTGAGTTGCATAGTGAAGACAGGATGCTGTGGGCATCATTGTCAGTGGCCCATACTACTCCTGCGTCAGTATTGCCCCGTATTATAAAGATACTCGAGAAGGACAGGAACAGCGAGAAAGGATCAAATTTACGGGTTTGATCTCAGGGGTCTGCCATCCTTCGTCGGCAGTCCATCGCACAGTAATCATGTGATCAGTGCAATTTTTTGAAGCCCATACTTCTTTACTGTCAGGTTCGGGAACAGTTCTTGGAGAGGTAGTTTTGGTGATGACGATGTGCGATGCATTTAGATCTTTGGCTTTTGGTGGGTCTGGAATGCTTGAAATATGGGAGGAGGTGAGATGGCTCATGGATTCAACATTGGCTTCTGGGGCTGCTTCTGGGGCTGTCATTTTTAATGAGGATTGGGTCACGGATGAATGAGAATTTGAAGAGTTGTACAGAAAAAAGTAAACAGATGAGAGATCATGGTCTTGATGTTTGGACGAGGCTAATTCGTGGAGTACGTGGATAGAGATAAGAGTGGATCGTAAATTGACGGAAGTGAGGGGTTCGAACATCGAAGAAAGGGAGCGAGGCAAAAAGGACCAATGAATGAGTTGGTGGGAAAATACCTAGCTTTCACCGCCCTGGGATGACTTTACTTCATACAAAGATGAAGTTCACATGTTGCTCCGATTGTAGAGCAAAAGGGGAAAGAGGCAAAGAGACTTTCACTGGAAAGCTAGCACGAATTCCGCTAATCTTGCCCAGTGAGGGGTAGGTTTCATTTGTGAGGAGACAAGAGCCAGTTATTAACAACAGACAGAAAACGCATACATAATGTGCTACTATATGTCACCTCTCCCATTTATCATACCATCATTAGATCTTATTACTGTGTTATGTTTGTGTGAAATGAAGTTTCGTTTCTCGTGTAATAAGTAATGCTGAGTAAGCATGGGTGGTAACGGACAGCAACCTTAAGGACAGTACTCTCTTCAGCAGTAACATTTTCGATAGCATCCATTGTTGATATTGTAAGACTGATTCAAGATGGCAATCAGGAAGTTGGAATACTATTCAACATGGCATGCTAATTCATTGAAACTTTCCAAAGTCATGGCTACGAGACGTTCACAGGAAGACAGGTGCGCACCTACGGAAATGTGTGGTCACACTCTGAATTTGACGACGTAGGATGACATACGAGATGACCATGTTTAGACATCTACTATGACCAAATGTTTCCTTAGGGCATGGTCCCGATGAGGTATGCGTTTCAATGAGGAACGCAGCTTACCGGTAACATCTTCCGATAGAAGAATGTGTAGCAGGTGTCCATAGAATTGAGGTCGTGAGCAGGGGAAGGAGATATAACCTGCCAAAAGAGGTAGAGAAAGAAACTGAGCTTCCCTTAATTGCTAGCTTCTCCATGAAGCTCACACGCTAGAACCGATCAGGTTTGACTCTCAACACCCTTTTCGATTATACTCGCATATCGTATTACGCAATACACATGCTGATGCACCTGGCGACGAATACCCAGCGAACCAAATTGCTTAGATTTCATGTCATCGAATACAAAGTCGGCTTGCTAAAGATCAGCTATCCCACCGGATAATCGTACCAACTGACAACGCATGCATCGTTGTAACCACACTGAATATATCAAGCCCTTGGGAGCCACATTCAAGATGTTTTCATATTCACACTCAATCTCTAAATCAACTCTCAGTTTCAAGCAACTTCACGATCATGTCAGACTATCAAACACTCATAGCAGAGTACAATGATCAGGCACACGGCTATGATGACATTGCTTTACTTCCATCAGGCATCTTAGAAACACAGCTTTTGGCGTTGGCACTCGGGGACTGTACCGGACTCAAGGTATTGGATCTAGGCGGTGGCTCTGGACTCAGAGCACGCCAAGTTCTTGATGCCGGAGCAGAGTCTGTCGACCTCGTAGATATAACCCCCGGAATGTTGCAAGCCGGAGAGGAGATCGAAGCATCCCTTGGTCGTGATAAGATCAAGTGGATCGAAGCCGATTTGACTCAACCACTTGGCAATCTTATCAAAGACCAATATGACCTTGTCATGGCGAATTGGGTCTTTGACCACGCACCCAGCGAGAAAGCTCTTGAGCAGATGTGGGCCAATGTTGTGGCGAACCTAAAGCCTGGTGGCCGGTTTGTGGGCGTTAGAAGTGGCGATCCCAGGGGAATTGTTCCCACCACCGGCAAATATGGCCTCAGATATAAAGATATAGAGAATATTCCTGGAGGAGTAAAGATGCGATACGTGCTTCAATTGAAAACACCACTCGAATTCGAGGCGACGTTAATGGAAGTTAGTTATTCAGGCTCCACAAAGATGCACGAAGCCTTCGGGCTTGAAGATATTAAAACAGAACGCCCTGAGGATACTGAGATTGTTCAAAAGGATCCCGAGTTTTGGAAGATGTTCTTGGAAAATCCTGGGTTTGCAGTTGTGAGCGCGAGAAAGCGCCGTGATGGCTGAAGGAAGGAAAGATCGAAGCGTTGAAAGGGCTATTTGGCTTTTACTTTCACTTTTCTTTTCTTTTCTTATGGCATTGGACATTACTACTTTCATACATTTAGTACTCAAATGAAATGCAAAGTTTGGTTCATCTCAAAAGCTTTCGGTACCTCTATTGTTATTTCTCAGAAATGTGTAAAAGTTTTTTTGGATTTCCGAATTTCGATGCCAACTTGTTGAAATGAACAATGCGGCGTGAAGATATATGGCGTGATAGTTGGCAAATGCCCATATACTCTCCGAATGCACAATAAATCAGCAAAAAATCATCTCATATCCTAATCCATAAGCGAAAATTGAGAGGATCCAAATTCTACATTCCAAATTTTCATCTACGCGGCCTTTTCCTGGAATCACAAATGCATCTCCGATTTCTCTCTCTACTCCTACTCCAACATACCGAATTGAAAATCGTTACTGTAAATGTCTGCTAGCTAAAATTGCTTCGCAATACTACCTGTTCAAGCCGTGACGCTTTGGAACGACACTTGTATTCCAGCGATGACGTCTCTTCCTCGACATGCTTGGGGTCTACTGATACCTATAGGCAATGAATTGGAAATGCTGCTCTTTCTCGCTTACAGTCGAGTCGACACTCTGGCTATGGCCACGATGGGTTCACGGGATTTATGTTAGATGAAATCACCCGAAGATATGTTGTGGATGTTCATAGACGAGAAATCGTCATAATGGAGTTAAGCGTTAAGTATCTGAAGACTCATTTTCAAAAACATCGAGAACAGCTTTCCCAAGTCAATCTGCCGCATTGAACGGCCGAAGAAATTGTTCCGCCTTTACTCCGCATAGGCTCTGAATCCTTCCGGCACGATGTTATTTTTCTCCTCCTGAACAGTATCTTACCTCGCCATGTCCTATCTTCCGAAGGCATAAAATATACAACGCTGTAGCGCACCAAATATGCTCGCCATGCACCTCTAGCTGCCGAGTCATCATACATAGCCATTCCTCAAACAAAGCATAGCATCAAATTTCCAAGCAGCACTCCGACATTTCTGTACTAAACGTAAAAGCAAATCACCCCGGACAGCCAGTCATTCAAATACCCATGACTTTCCTCTAATATACCGTAGTCAAAGTTCTTCTTTTCAAGCACTCTGACCACTGTATGCCTACTTACACAGCTTTTATCCAGCGAGTCATATGAGATATATGAGTTCTCCATACTAGACCACCGACTTTGACTCATCAGGTTGTTTTGATGATTTATGGTAGCACACTGGATGATAAATCGATGAAGCTAGATATTCGTGGGCAGCAGGAGGACATCAACTTTTGGAAGATTCTAGGGAGAACTTGAGAAAAAAAAAGAGTTTTTTTTTTTTGGACACAAGAGAAAGAAAGCCGAGAATTGTAGAGTCCGTTTTCGGTTGCAGGGAAGAGAAGCAAGTATTGTGATATTGATTGTATCGGAATACCTTATAACTGTGAAGTGAAGTACATGAATTTGGGAAATCTAACCTTTGAATGAGACTTGACACTGTTTTACCACTGGGTAATAACAATGATATCTCTATCCATATTCAAACCTTTCGCTGAATAGTTACAAGCGGCTAGAGCACATGAAGAACGAGCAGTGGAACTTATTGTTATCATAAAAAATCCTCTTATTAACGCCCATCTACAAATCTATGACAGCAATAAACCAATTACTTCTCTATCCCTAATGGGTTTGATATCTAGAAAAAACGCAAGCCGCTCCCATAAAACGCCGACCATATTGATGTAAGATATTTTGTGTTATGATCCAAGTACTGACATTGCGATTATTTCTTCACAACATCTGCTCCTTCCTTTCCCCATCTTGTTGTCTCGTCACCTCCCTGCCACTCCTCTTCTACATATCCCAAATCCTTTTTTACTCTCAAGACTGTAACCTCATCACCCATATTCTTCCCAATATTATCACTGATCTTGATAGCCGGTTTACCATCTGCAGAGCTTAATTTTATGACAATATTCAATGGCGTCGACTTCTTGCCTGAAGTTGTGTGAACGAAATCATTTGTGAAGAATGTGCCCACACCAAAGGTAGGCTGGAATCCTGATTCTTCGGCAATTTGCTTGTATTTTATACAAAGTTCGACGTCTAAGGAATCGGAAAAAACAATTGTTTTCTTCTCCTTGATTCCCTGTTCATCGTAGAATTGACGCATCTTCTTTACAAAGCTTGCCGGGTCGCCAGAATCTTGTCGTACACCAGTGAAAGCTTGCGCAAATGTTGGGGAATCTTCGTTCGTTTTGTCTCCCGTTGCATCCAAAGGCGGATTCGTACTAGTCGTTCCATTAGTCGTGAGTGTATCGGCCGACGGTAATGTAGCAGCTGCCCCCGAAGTAGCGGTTGTGAGAGATGGGATTTTCTGAGAAAAGACCCGGAGAAAGTCTTTAGTACCAAAGGTATCTGTAAGAGCGATACCCAAAACACCTTGACCAAAGCATCCGACCCAGTAGTCCAATGCAGTAGCCGTAGCACTTCTATAGTTATCCGTGATAGCCGCGACTCCCATGAACCATTCATGTGCGACAGTTCCTATAGGAGGAATTCCAAACCTCATAGCCAAATGAACATTACTCGTGCCCGAAATCTTTCCTGCCAACTTGCGCTCTTCTCCTACTTTCTTCGCCTTGACCAATCCGCGGAACACAAGAGCCTGGGTGTGATAATCTCTTCTCCTTCTGGTTCCAAACTCCGATACAATGCACCCGCCTTCTAAAAGCGAAATTCCCTTCTCGTATGCTTTTTCTTCTTGTCCGTCGTATGTCCAATCCGTATCCATGAATTTAAAGTATGCCTCGCTGGTTAGAGCCAATAACGGGATTTCGTACAGGATAGTATCGACCCATAAACCCTTAACCACCAAATTGACTTCTCCCAAGTCCTCATCTTTCCCCTTGTCATCGTCTGCTACAAAAGTAGCCTCAATCTGGTTTCGCGGATCTAGTCGGAATTCTTTCAAGAAATCGAGGTAAGGCTGGTTTAAGTATGTGCACGTATTTTGGAGAAATCGGAATTCTTCGTCTTTGAGCGCAATATTTCCCAGTTCTATTTTCATTAGCTTCCTTCCAGATCAATACTCCAGCTGTGAGTTCTTACTGCTAATCTGAAGCTGTAACCAACGAAATGCAGCTCTTGACAACTTCTTCTCCGGCGTTCTATTCTTGAACGCGTAAGTCACTCGAACGGTGGGAAAGTATTTTAAAACGGCGCATTGCATCGTTAACTTGTAAAGATCGGTATCAAGGAAGCTGATCACCCCCTCAGGGTATTGGGAAGTTGCATAGAAATCCATCATTGATTTTGACTTCCTGAATCAAATTGTAATATAATAGCTGTGATGGATGTTTTTGTGCGTACGAGTACTGGATAAGTACTGTACTCATGATGAAACGGCGAACCGACCACCCCGCCATAAAATTTAGTAGTGGGATGAATGGCGTGGTCTGTGATGTGCACTAGAGTCAAAGGTTACGTAATTCTGCCCACTCTGAGGTTTCCACCTAGTCTTTCTAGCTCCTCACGTGCTTCTGTGAATTCGGCCTTGCTGATGGTAGCTTGCAAGCAGGTGGGTACATGCTTTTTATTTTAGTACAATATCTGGCCATCGGCCAGCTTAAATTAATGTAGCATGCTATTGCTGGTCTTTAAAAAGAATTGTAATCCTTATAATGCCTCTATCTTGTTAACTAATCCAACCATGCTTTCTGACCGTCGCTATTGATGCAAGATTTCATGAACGCCAATCCTGTGCAACCATCACTATTTCAAACTTCAGTCGCTTATAACGAAATCCCAATCACCCGCCCCAATTCCATGCATAAACTCCAATCATTGCTCATTCCAATCATTCATTATAAAATCAACTTAGATTAGTCCCACACTATTTCGCGGGGAAAATGGTATCCTGTGCTCCTCGCCATCTATGCAGCATCCCTCATATCGTCTTCCTTCCACTGATGAAACATTTTCTTGTAACTCCAATCAGGACTACTCGGTTCAGTGAGGCTCTTCCTCTCCTCTCTTGGTCTCATCTCAGCTGGCGACATGGCTGTGGGTGAATATATAAACTCCGTTCCATTTCTTACGATCGATGGAGATGTAGCGAGAACACGATCCGTTCCGGCAGTGATAGGCTGATTTCTGGAGAACAAATCAAGCTGTCTATCACTTGTCGAGCTAGCTATACCATATATAGCTTCCTCGGCTTCTAGTTCTGTAGTGCTTCCATCAGTCTGTGATCCTTTGTCGGCATCGGAGCTTGACGGTGAAAGTGTTGTTTCTCCGGCAGATGAGAGATCTCGAATTTGGTTCTTGATATAAAGCATGTCTTTCGAAGGAATAGGGAAGCTGAACATTTCATTTTCTAGCCCTAATCGTGGCGTACGACGTGGAGTAGTCTGGGCAGAATGATGTACAGTGTAATGGGAACGCTCTTTATGTTTCGTAATGTCCAACACCGAAGCTGTTGCCCTGAGTGACGGGCGAGATGAATTTTCCCGTTTCCCATCTTGCTTTGAAAATTCACCATCTTCATCCCGCGACATCAACAACAAATTTCCATTGTCAAATCTCTGTCTTCCCATCCCGGAAGACTGTCGAGAGCCCTCACCAGCCCTCAGCCGCCTTAGGTTTACCTCACTTGGACTGAAAACTACTCTCGCTCGTAATTTCTGCACAGCAGCATCTAACTCCAGTTCAACGGCGCAGTGATTCCATACACGACTTAATTTTGGCCAAGTAGCTCTTTCCCCAGACAAACAAGCCTGCTCCATGAATTCGGTCGTGGGATTCTTTAATATTCTGGGAAAGTCTTTGAAATTAATCTCTGGTAGAATTGTGATATCTCCAGAATACTTCTGACTCAGAATAGACTTGCACTTAGTTACCAAATTTGGAAACACTCCCAATTCAGCCAGAACTTGCATACGATGCAGAGCTTCAGCCTTTGCCAGATGTGTGAGATTATAGACCCAGCCGGGTCCTCCACTACCATCTTTCATTACAGTATCTTTGATCGCTTCCTCATCCTTAGCGATAAATGGTATGACATGAGGATTGACTTGAGAAACAATGAAGTGATTGACATTGAACATTTCTGCCAACCGAGTCATTGGTAGATCGTTATCCACACTCCCATCAATCCAACGTTGAGGTGTAGGATTCCACGACGAAGTCTCTCCCGTAAGCGGATTTTTCATGAGCAACTCCGCTGCAGAAAATAGAAGAGGCACCGAACATGAGGCAGCTACCGCTGACCAAATCATGACATTCGGCGCTGTAACATAGTTGAGTAGTCGAGGTAACTCATATACCGAGGCAGATGATACACAAATATTGAGAATGCGACGAGATCGATTGTAAGCCTCTTGAAATGTCATATCTCCCAAAAGTTCCCGCATGACTCTCGTCAAATGTTTAATATCAATCCACGCCCCTTCTGTCAACAGCCGTCTGATTCTATCCAGGACTCCATCTTCGTTTCCATTTTCCTCGAACACTGCAAGGTCTCCATGTGGGAATTCTTTTAATACGTCCGGGATCTCTTCATCAGTCCTTGCGCATAACACAGCACAAACAATACTACCTGCAGAAGCACCCGATATGATTCTTGGCAGTAGACGAGCCTCAAACAAGGCTTTCAAAACTCCGACGTGGTTCATTCCAAAAGTTGCTCCTCCACTCAGTAGTAAGGCACTTCTCCCAAAAGCCTGCCTAGCATACACAACCTGCTCTAGTATATCCTTCGTCTCCAATCCAACCGGCAAGGTATACTTGCTATTCTCAACCAATGCGCGTACTGTATCCAACGTCGACTCAATATACCTCTCGATGACAACTTTCGTTCCAACGTGACTATGCTTGTATAATCTGATATTGCCCATGCCTCCCAAATCCCTCGACAACGTTGTGCGCACCAGTGTAAGCATCTTCTTGATATCACAATCGATTCTGGCCGTATCCATCTGTTTAGTCCTCGCTTCGATTAACGCAGCGTCGAAATCGGTCGACAGTGAATCGAGTTTCCATGCTTCATTATCCTCGAGTAGATCTAACTCTTTCGCGGCACTCCTCCAAACCTCCATCGTTTCTGCATTCTTCATCCGCAGATTCAGAATTTGTATTCTCTCCTCCTTTTTGCGCAAGGCAGACCGTTCTTCTTCCGTCAACCCATCTCGCACTTGTAGCAGCTTATTGTTGAGAATATCTGCGCCTGTTCTCAAGATCCTGGTGGCAGGTCCAAATAAGCCCACCGAGGGTTCCGACACTTTCTCTCTATCATGCCCATATTCATTCGCATTGGAAGGTTTCGCAGACGTAGCGGTAGTATTATTGTTATTAACGACACAAAATTGTGGAGTCTGAAGGTATCCGAACAACACCATGCTTCTCCCAGTTCTCCATTCGAGGCGTACTTTGCAACGGACGGTCCTTCACAAACAAAGCCTTTGATATGGTTGCGGAAATATGTCCGTAGCTATAGCGTTGGAGATATGAAAGAAGGAAGACAATCGGCAAGACGTTAGAAGCAGTTGTAATTATTTTTATATTATTTAATTATTGACGTACGGAGTGCCAGGACCGGTAATTGAGTTGAATACCTGATATTGCATTGCATGTAGATCTCCTGTGTCAGTCTAGTCCATGCAGTGTCACCGGGCACGAGTCAATCTAACTTTCCAACAGATCTTAATCGAATTTCCGAAACAAGGAATACCTAAGCTCAGCTGATCCTTCGGAGATTCTCAACCGGTGTCTAGCAGAAAGTTTAAAGGAGAAGACGTAAGTATCGATTGTCTTATTTTTATCTTTCCGTCACTTTCTTTGTTGTTCAATTGCGGTGTCCTCGAGTACCACGTAAAAGAGCCCAAATCATCATCGATGCTACGCTACACAAAGCTGGGCAGCAAGTATGCAACCCCAAGTGCTTGTTTGTGTTTAACAGCGCTTCCCCACACCAACAACGTAGCCTACCACGCCTACAGACCGTGAACCTTGAAAAACCCTGGGGAGATCATATGGTACCTGGAGTGCGATAGTGCGAGAGTGCATGCATGACAATTTGATATACGTACAGACGAATTAGATTTCCGGCGGTACCATCGGGTCACTGCAGGATCATCCTCTCAGCTGAAAACATCTCGATCTGTTTCTGTACGCAAGGTAGCCTGTATTCTTTAACGACGGGTAGGTTACATTTCTCCTCATCAGTGTTGGTCCGCTGGCCACTTCATATCATATCTGAGACACCTATGCATTATCTATCCAAAATGTATTGAGGCAGATCTGATGGCTTTGTAGGCAAAAGTAGTAGATGAGATAAATTGGCCTTTCTCCACAAGTCCTTGTTTAGACTCTCAGTCAAAAATCTATCGTTGTCTAGGAACATTCTGGATAATGTTCATCAAGCATTGTGCTAAGCTGGTTATCTTTGGCGAAGAAGAGGGCTTTCACAAAGCCTATCGGATCATCCTCATTGACCCCATCTATGACAACCTTGGAATGCATCATCTGCTATGTAATGTGATCTCCACATTGAAGATGGAAACATGTAAAAGGCTCAAAGCATGTGAAATTCACGGCGCATCACATTTAGCATGTGAAATTCAATCCGCCACGCTTAGATTCAGAAGCTCAAAAATCTTTATTCAAAATGTACTTGCTATATCTATCTATCGTAACCAAGCAAAAAGGGGTATACGCTTGTTACGTTATCAAACGCCGAGTTCCTCCCATGTGGTGAGGCTTGATACGTAGAACAACGCCGAGTTCGTAACCTATCTTCCAAACAAAAACAAAACAAAAAACCCCCAGTCAGTATCCGCCATCCTTCTTTGCATTTCTAGTAGAGCTTGCCATCTGGCCCCATAACTCCTTCGGAAGAAGCCATGTTGCACTGTCTAAATAGTCTCTTTTCCTCGGGACTAAATGCACCTACTACCGAATGTAAGACTCCTTGATTGTTGAACAAGACCAAATCGCCTTCCACCCAATCATGTGGATACACGAATTTTGGACTAATAGCTGGTCTCTGTAGGCGATAAACTAAATCTCTCACTTCCTTGAGATCGGTCATAACCTCTCCATTCGGTAGATGAATGGCTTTGATGGCACTTGGATGGATTTGAAGTGCCAAATTACCCGTGACTGGGTTCTTCCAACACATAGGCAAAATCTTGATGTCCTTCTCATCGACTGGAGGAAGTTCAGACAAAGGCAACTCATTCCCATCTGAAACCATGCCAAGGCCGGTGGAGCGTGATCTTGCAGGAGACATCCAAATATATGGATGTGGCGCGTATTCTGCTTTCGCGCCACGAACGAACTCCTTATCCTCTTCGCTTAACAAATCATACATGTTTTGGCCGGAGACAAAAGCAGTGGTACCAAGAGGGACATCCATTTCTTCACCAGTTCCATCATCGTAACGAAGAGTTTGGCGACGGCCAGCGGGAACCTTTACAGCCATCAAAGATGTTACTTTTGGTGGATTGAGGGCATACAGAGCAGCGTCAACGTGCCATCTGTAGAAGCGTGTGAATGCCAAATCGTCCTCATCTGGAATAGCGGTCTTATGGAAGACTCTGTGGTGAGGGTGCTTGAGTGTAATATTTTTCAATCCTTCATATTCTTCATAAAATCCGTTTCCGATGACTTGAACTTGAGTTTGATGGGGAATTGTTTTCAAGTCCGGGTGAAGAACTGATCGTTTCGCATCAAGAGTTTTGCCATGACCATATGTTTCTGGTGGAATGATTAGACACAATATTTAAACGAATGAAGGGAAAAGACTTACCAGCCGTCGGATCAAATCTACGTGTGAGATCGTATTGAGCTTTGGGGGAGAGGCCAGCCTGGTTCTTCAGTACTACAACATGGTGATTATACAAAGCATTGCGAATAGTTTTGAAGTCTTCCTCGCTGAGGTGTTCCAGATCGACATTATTGATCTCGGCTCCGAGGTTGAGAGAGGAGTTCTCTGGTGAAGAGAAAGGCTTCACTTCTAAAGTCTTGACGGCCATTTTTTCTCCTAGGGTTCAGATGTTATGCTTTGTCTAGAATGTATATTGAAAGGAAGAAGATTGTGACAGTCGTTTGGCTGGGTATGACCGTGGAACGTCAATGATTTATGTATCCAAGTTGTGAGCGAGGGGCGACGGAAGCGTCCGAATGGAGCAGAATGAATTTATGCATAAGGAAGCCCGGAAGAGAACTTCACGCATTTCCCCGGCTGGAGTGAGAGGAAATCGGAATAATTCTGATAAGACATTCTTGATTTGCATATGGTGAATTTGGGTGCTCTTAGTTGGATGTATTGGTGAAGTGAAGAGTTTAGTTTAGTTTATCAAAATGGAAGATAAGAAAGTCGGAGCTCGCCGCAGGACACTTAAATTCAAGGTGTGTGGAGAAGCTCTAGTAGAACATGCATTAAGATCTATTTACTCGCTATTGTTATCAATCAATTGAGGCAGGTCGTTATCATAACTGTCAGTTGCCTATGTTGGTCATCTGTTGGTGTTATCATTTTCTCCGTCTTCTCACAAATACCTACCAAGTCTCTTAGTCAATCTTCTATATCCAAATCCAAAACATGAACAATTTCCAATCAATAGTTACGATTCTTTAGCCTTTGCTCATTAGGCTTCGTGCACTCATCAGTCTAATCATGCGAACAAAGATCAATGAGTTGATTTCCTAAGTTGCAAATCTTCTCGTTACTGATGTTTGTTAAATGGAGACGATCATCAAGCTCAAGCCACACCGTGCAGCGGAATTCACTGTGGCGTAGTGGCGGCGCTCTATGTCTATGATGACATTGATCTTGGAAGTATTTCATGGATCAAAATCGTTGTCTAAGTTCCTTCCTTATAACTGCATCATTTTCGTAAATTTAAATCGTTTCATATGAAAATCCCAAGTCCTTTCAAAATTCCCACCCAGGTCAAAATATTCACTCACCTATCTCAATCTCGCCGAAATCTCCTTCTAATTCCAACATCAGCAAACATGAGTTGGATGGATTCGTGGTCGCGCCCCTCAAAACATTCCGCTGTTCCTCCTCCTCTCTATCTAACGGCAGGAGAAAGTGTTCCTTACTGTCTAACATGTGGCCGAGTTATGAGTTAGCACCGTGATGAACATTTTTCAAGCTCTATCTAATACATCCAATAGGCACCAAAAAGGCCAGCAAAAAAACCAACAATGAGGTCAAATACTGTTCAGATAGGTGTCGTAGCCGAAAGCCTGGGAAACTAGATAAAAAGATCGAGCAAGCCATTGTTGCACTGTTGGACCAGGAGAAAGATTCGGGTTTAGAAAAGACTGGTGCAAAGGATCGTTTTGTGAAAGGAGACCATCGGATTGTTGTTACCTGTGATGAAATCGAAGAGATTGTGTTTGGAAGTCGATTTGATCCCGAAAAGGTTTATGGGAGAAGGAAAAATCGTAAAAGCCGAGCAATTGGCGGATCGAACGCTGATGCAGAATGGAAAACTGTTGATATGGAAAGTAGTGAGGACTCCGCTAGCGATGATGCACCTCATGAGCCTGTGAATACAATGAACGGGCCAATCATACGCCCACCACAGGCTGAATCGGATGTTAATTTCAGCGTTGGGGGCGAAAGGGGGAAAGCTGAGAGAACGGAGGAGTCCGCTGCGGACTTACAGAAGAAAGTTGATGGCCAAAAACAAGCGGAAGAAAGAGAGATGGTTCGGAGGGCAGCTAGGAGGGCTGTTGTTTTTGGGTTTATCGTTGAGCAGCCTCCTGAAACAAATTCATCTCAAGCCTTTAAGGGCTCAAAGCACAAAAGGACGACAAGCTGGGAGGAGAATGTTGTAAAAGAGCCCATCAGGCGCAAATGCGAGGCTTTGATGCAAGGCTCAGTAGTTGAGCCAAGCTATGCAAAGGGGAATTGGTCTATAAGATGGCGGGAGTAGCTAGCTATCCCTACTCACCGTTACTTGGATGCATTGATGTAAGCACTCGCATGGAAGAGAGTAAACAGAACTCGAACAATTGCAGGTTCAAATTTTATTTGATCATGGGGAAGCACATATTGGGGAGCAGCCAGCGAGTTTCGAATGGTCACTACAACTTGAACTTTTTGTCTTCAAAATTATCGAGAAAAGAGGAAGCAGATATTCAGATTCTGAATGGAAAACCCCGGTTGTCAAAGGTATCGAGACTCAAAATAAAACAGTGTTGAAGCTTGATCATACAGATTAGAGATTAGGAGATATGTAATTTTATTAGTCTCTAATTGTGTGAGGTCGGTTCGACTTTCCTCGGAATCACTTGTCATCTACTTGGGTGACTTTTGTGATACATGTTCGCTTTGATCTCGTCGCAGTCATCTTCTGTATAAGTAATTTAGCATAAGCGAGATGCAGCAAAGATGCCAGCGCTAATTCCATAAAATCATCACATACAATTGGCCTTTTCAACTATACGACTCCCCCCTGCCAGAAGCATGGAATGGGTCATTGAGTGGTCGCGAGATACTAGCTTGCCTTTCAGACAATCAGCTTTCCAACATCATATCCATATTGAAAGATGATAGGCCAAGATACAGGCAAACAGCCAACCGAGTGTTCTAAGCTTCGAAGGAATGATGTGCAAGCCAAAAACGTGATTTCATTATCACCCGCATAAGTATATGCAGGCTTGTTCAATATCATCAACGCAACGGTTACACTCGCGTATCTTCTAATCGTAATTGCTGACCTTTTTGGGAAACCCTGTCAGATTCCATGACTCGAGCCAAGTACTCGGTCTTTTATTCATCTAATCCTATGATTACATATTACCCCTCTTCAAAATCTATTAAATAGAGGGCATTTTCATTGCAAAAGGCTATACATCGAATCGGACCATAGCTATGATTTTTCTTATTGAAAATGGCAGTTTCATTCTTATTACACTTTTTTTCTGCTCAATCGTTTCTAAGGTTGCTTGGGAGCTTTTCTTCTCTCCATTGAGGCATTTCCCAGGCCCGGTCGCTGCAAGGTTCACGAACATTTACCGTGCATTCAAGGCATACTTGGGTTCCATGGACAATACGCAAAGAAACTGGCATCGTAATTATGGCGCAGCTGTTAGAATTGGCCCCAAAACCATCAGTCTCAGCGATCCATCTTTGATTGGGACGATATATGCAACCAAAAATGCTTGGCTCAAGGTAAGTGAGCATAGCTTCAATAACTACAATCTTCCAACTTTGGCATTGACAACTCCTTGTTAGGATGAGATGTACAAGCCCAATGATGCTCTTATTGAAGGGAAACGAATGTCAAATATTTTCAATTCTAGAGATCCTTTGTGGCATGAAAAATATGTTAAACCTATCAGGAGTCTTTGGACCATGACAAGCGTTCTGAATATCGAACCCTTGGTTGATGAGACTTTGGAGATGTTCATCAAAAAGCTAAGTGCGAATTTTGCGGATGGATTGAATACTTGCATGGTGGATGATTGGCTAGCGTACTGTATGTTTCATGTTGCCATGGAAGATTCCCAGTGCTGATCTGAAATTCTATAACAGTTGCTTGGGATGTGACGGCAAACATCAGCTTTGGACGACCATTCGGATTGATTGACCAGGGAAAGGATGTCGATGATATCCTTCTTGAATCCAAAAGGTCTCTATACTACTTCGCCGTCGTCAGTCAAATTCCATGGATTGACCATCTTCTTGACAAAAACCCAATCATTCGATTTGGTCCCAGGCCAACTGTAACGGGGATTATGTACTGTTCTAAGGTTGTCGCTCAATATCGAGAAGAGCTCTTATCGGCGGGCCACAAGCACAAAACCATTAACCACTACCTCGATAAATATTTCAAGCTCAAAGAAAAGAACCCGGACCTAATTGATGACAACCAAATTGTGACTTATCTCATACTCAGTATTCTTGCAGGTGGCGATACAACTGCATCGACCATGAGGGCTGTTTTATACTATCTCTCAAAAAATACATCCGCTTACTCAAAACTGACCGATGAGTTGGACCATGCGAATCTCTCACTGCCTGCGCAATGGAAGGATGTACATAATCTTCCTTACTTGAGTGCGGTGCTCCATGAGACTATGCGCATTAATCCAGCTTCCGCCATGATGTTAGAGCGACTTGTTCCCAATTCTGGATTTACTCTTCCTGACGGACGATATATTCCCGGTGGAACAACAGTAGGTATCAGTCCCGCAGTCTCGAATCGCGACTCTAAAACCTTCGGATCTGATGTCGATGCCTTTAATCCTGATCGCTGGCTGCAAATGAAAGGAGAAAGCTTAGAGGATTTTGAAATTCGTCACAAACAGATGGTTACAACTGTCAATTTTACATTCGGTGGTGGTAATCGAGTGTGCATGGGGAAATATCTGGTTCAGCTAGAATTGTGGAAAACGATGGCTACTCTTTACAGTATTTTTGATGTGAGTTCGTCGAGTTTAGTTTATTTTGTATCAAACGCCTCCTTCATATTTCAAATTTCTACCACATTTAATTGCTGAAACCCGTTTGACTGCAGATAAAACTCGAAAATCCTAATCACACCTGGAAAATTCATAATGCCGTCTTTGTATATCAGTGGGATATTCCTATGAAGATATCCAGGCGGACTCGAGCTTGAAGTTAATCCAACATAAGCAGCTCAAAATGACAGTTGGTGTAGGTAGATATAGAATAGCGTGAAATGATAATCGCCTTTGAAAGGCATCCTCACTGCATTCAGTTTATATTCTTTCATTTAGTCAGTAAATCTAATACTCCTGAATTGGTTTTCTGGAATTGGTCAGAATGTTGAACTCACAGTTATGAGTTATTAGTCTCCCAGCTATGCCAGTACAATATGAACCACTGTACCTATTCACGATCTTTTTCCCTTTCTGAAGAGGGTGTGATGCTAAGATGCATCTTGTTTGGGATTATGTATGTGTGGTGGGTGGATGATTCACTCGTTGGCTGGCTAGTACATGTTGGTGACGATTTTTGGTATTGTGGAAAAAATTTGCTCCATAGAGCAGCGCTCGAACGATTTAAATTGATTTTTTAGCCCAATGTCCGTCCATAAACATTTACACTCCATGTCCATACTCAAAACGAACCTTTCTCTGGTCACATAAAGAGGGTGTTAGATACAGTGTTCAACTCAAAATAGAACGATCCCATATCCTCAACGAGATCGTTTTAGAAAACGTTGTATTAACACGACTTTCCGAACTTATTCTCGAATTGAAGTCTCTGTACGATACAGATACGCAGCTACTAATGAAGGCTAAGCTCTCTAATGTTCAAAAATTGATTTATTTTCGAGGATCTGGGTACGTTCAATACAATTGTTTTACTGCTCATTGTCTAATACCGAGAATAACATTTGGGTGGCACGCAATGAAGAAAGAGAAAAACAGCCTAGCAATTCAGTTCAGTATTAAGCGTATGGTGACGAGTAGTTGAGACTTGATTCGGATCTGTAACCGCTATCTAATTTCATCTACATAGTGAAGATATTGAGTCGCTGAAGATACACATCATTAAAAATTTGATACTATGCGTTGATGCGAAATAGTGATTAATGGTGAGTGCTTTCAGTGAAGACGTGTCAAGAATTTGTTAAGTATAAAACTGGTAATTCAATTTTGAGTGCTTCGAATACTTGGGCATCTAAATAGAGCTCATAGTGATCAAAAGTCCCCTTAAATAGGTGGGAATTAGAGGACTGATGAAGCTTTAGTAGATTGCCATGAAATATCCCTAATCTTCTATCTAATCCGATTGGCCATTCGATCATGTCATCGAAAGATTAGCCCTCATGGGTCTTGTTGCATATTATGGTAGACTGAAACATCAAATCTGCTGGTTGAAATCCGGTATATTGAGAATCTAATTGCCTGTACCAGCACCCCACAAAGTGACATTGAAATTTCTAGAAGAGTCGGTTTGGCTGCTAAAGAACTGACAGTTTAATGTGTGCTAAGCCATATCAATATACAGATTTGAATCTGACTAACAAATTCGCTTAGTCTACGGATTTTGAATATGGCAAGAACTCCATCCGCACGGGTGATCTATGATTTACAATTTCGAAGTTCATTATTGGTAGTACTTCTGTGTGAACAAAGTAAATGACTTCAATTCAATTGCCACTGTGATATAGCTACTGTAGTAAAGCCCTAAGCGAATGCGAAAGAGACCAGCTCTTTCAGTGATAAGTCTATATAAGACTTACTACTTTCAATACATAGCTAGCTCTTTAGATAGAATACAATTAGACACACAGGACCTACGCAATTCGTGGGTGCTTCTCGTACCAACAGTTTCTAAATAAATTGAGTAGTATAAGATGCATTGTTGGCTTCATATCCTTCATTGAACCTCTAGAAGACCTTAGGATCTTGGTCAAAATTATAGTCCTAGAACACATCTCTCTCTTGTAGTTGCAAGTGAGGAATCAAAGTGAATGTGGTACCAAGGATGTGCGACACTAATAACTTTGACAAAAACCAATGCCAACTCCTTTGGTGTACTATTCGAATGGTGCTGTGGGGCCCATAATTATCAACATATTGAGATAAGATGGTAAGCGAAGACGGCATCTCCTGCTTGTAGGTCTAATGATAGACGCAACAGGCTGATTTACAGTTAACCAACGACTCTTTTCCGGTGACCCATTCTCGTTTTGGGTCTGAGCCGGTCTAAATCACCATAAATACAACAAGGCAATAGCTATTTCAAATCTCAGAGCTGATTGACTTCAGTTGTTTATGTGGGCCAACATAATGGAAGACAATGAGCAGACTTCCAAATCACTTTGGCGCACCTCACTCTGCATCTTTCCCAGCCTCTTGATAGTCTGCTAAGAGATGCCGTTATTGACCTGCTGAAAATTGCGATACCGGTATTCGACAAGCACGAAGCCAGAAAGGGTATATTTCTAATTCACGAAATATTTTCAAGCAATGATCTGGCATGATATCTGCCGTATGTTGTATTTGATATAAGCAAGAGTATATCTGTCCATGACTATTCCGAGAATTCATCCATTCGATATACATCTATTATCTAACGCCAGCTATGAATCCCAGATTTATCTTCAGAACTTGATGATCGAATAGAAGAATGTCTACTTAGACTTTTCAGAGGTTAGTTCATCCAAACCTCAATTTATTTTGGCCAGAGATTCCTAGTCTGATAGCTCTCAGATGTTCCCATTGAACAGGTGGACATGAAATTGCAATGTAGGCTTCTACGACTACGTTTCTTAATCAATAATGCTATCACGGATTATAATATATAGCCTCCACGTAAGCGAACAAAGGAGCGGAAACTAATCACTCCCAATATCATCTACTCAAACAAACCATAAATTCGTCTTGAAACAAATGCTCGAACCTGAGAAAATCAGATTAAATTAGAACCCCCTTCATACTTACAATTAGAATTACCTGTCTTGAATTTAACATCACAAAGAGCCAGAAATGTCAAAGCCTTTGTGAAATTTGAAGGATGGTTAATTCCCGCTTGTTGCTTCGCTGACGTAGAGCGGGGGCATGTAACCGAGTTGTATCCGTGCATCGGCTCGGTACCACGTAAATCCGCCATGTCCCGAAATGTGTTCAATTGGAGCTCTTACGTGGCTCCGAGCTCCCCTCGTGAATTTCAATTCCCAAATTTCAATACACAACGAATTCCTCAATCAAAATGCGTTTCTTACGCTCATTAATACCTTCATTGGTACTTGCTGGTGCCGGAATCGTTACTGCAGCTTCATCCTGGGGCTTTGATGAAGCTATTGTTTCTGTGAGCGGAAAGAGTGCTGGGGGTTTCAAGGACAAGTACGTGGATTCAGGATATTGTTGATATATCTTTCAAGGGCGTATGATTTCTAAAGTAAAATATACTAATTGATTGCTTTACAGACTATCAGACCATGTCCCTCTTGCGAAAGCAGTTTCTCTTGGCGCAGAAGACACTCTGAAAATCGTCCTCACAGCTACAGAGGATCGTGCTGCCAAACGACCACATCAAGCATTCTTACTCGTGAGAGATCAAGATACCGGTCTCGAAGCTACTTTCCCATTTTCCGTGAAGGAGTCTGGCAAGGGAAAGGTTGACTTTGTAAGTTTTTACAGGCAATTGACTAAAACGATTGGATCAAGCTAATGGATACACAGTCTCAAAAAGATCTTCCAATCCAACTTCTCACAAGCTCCAAACCTTTACGTGCCACCCTTGTTCTTGCGTCCTTTGGCTCCGCACAAGCATTCAGCAACCACGTTTTTGACCTCGCTCTGTCCCTCGATACCAGCAAGCCAATACCTGCCTACGAAAAACCATTGAGATATGGAAAACTACCTGAGATCAACCATATCTTCCGCGCTGATCCTCAGAGCGGACCTAAGATCTTTTCGCTTGTATTTGCAGCCGCAGTCCTAGCAACTGTTCCAGTCTTGCTGGGTGCTGTATGTATTCATTTTCCAAATCTGTTGGGTCCTAGTACTAACGCATTCTTAATAGTGGGCTTACCTCGGAGCCAATCTTTCTCACTTATCGAAAGCCACCTCCGCCGCACCAATCTCACACGCCCTATTTTATGGCTCAATCATTGCCATGGAAGGAATCTTCTTCTTATACTACTCAAGCTGGAACTTGTTCCAGACTTTACCCGCTGCAGGTGTCGTAGGATTAGTCGCATTCTTGAGTGGGAGCAAAGCGCTTTCCGAAGTGCAAAGTCGACGATTGGCAGGAGAGAGATAAGATTGTGGTTACATCGAAGTACAAAAATTTGGAGGATGCTTAGGACTGCATATAGAATATGTGATATAGGAGTGAGGTGTACAATACCAAAAAGAATGGAAAGCCAGTCAGTGTGCAAACTTTGGACCCTAAGAGAAAATGATACTTTTGTCCTTCGATTTCGCCAATAAATAGGTATCTTCATAAGTA
This sequence comes from Botrytis cinerea B05.10, assembly GCF_000143535.2. Lineage (NCBI taxonomy): Eukaryota > Fungi > Ascomycota > Leotiomycetes > Helotiales > Sclerotiniaceae > Botrytis > Botrytis cinerea. Next base: position 2,940,986 of record NC_037310.1, read on the forward strand.
GTGCAATCAGCTATAGCAGATTTCGCATGCTCATCGTTTTGTTCGCCCTGATTCTTCCGCGCAACCATTATGTCAATTTCTCCCTCAAACATTGGAGCCTTTCAATTCATCTGTGCCTTCGAAAAGTCGAGCTCTGGATGTTCCTTTTGAAACTTCTCCAAAATCTCTTTCTTCTTCCTCTCCTCACTGCTGATTCCCCCATTCGCTTCCTTGTCCCTCTGTTCCCACATCATCTTTTCCACCATGCCCCTCGTCTCTCCGTCTAAATCTCCCAATTTACTATTCTCAGGTGTAATTTTGGTGACATCTATCTTTGGTGCGGAGACGACAACATGTGCCCACCATTCCATTTTGTTTACTTTATCGAGGTGGATTTCGAGAGCTTTGCTACCAGAGGGAAGACTAGACAAGGTCCAGGTGCTGTCGTCGAGGAGGATAGTGTGAGGAAGTGCATCCTACATGGCAATATGTCAGTCTGAGAGGGGCGGCCAATAGAGGAGATCTAGGTCGAGAAATGACATACGTCAATAATAGGGGGTTGACCCTTAACTGATACTTTTAGTGATTGGCGTTTGATATCAACGATTAGATCTTTAGCTTTAAGGTTTCCGGGGATCTCGACGGTGATATCCAGATCGGAAATCGTTTGCGTCCATTTGTAGGGGAGGGAGGCTTGCTCTGCTGCCTCCTTTGCCCGTGCTGCGGCTTCTTCTTGAGGTGTTGGCTCTGAAACTTTTGGTTAGTTGAAATATTGGAGGGTGGGAATGGCGGGGTAGCTGAGGTGAAACAGGTATAGAAAGTACGGGTTATGAGGCAAAATCAACAAGGTTTTTCTAATATATAAATATGCAAAGCAAGGATTGGAGCATATACACACCTTTGTCTGCCATCTTTGCAATTAATGTACAGTATTTGTGTTTTGTAATTGTCAACCATTCAGTTATCGAAAAGTAGACAAGGCTCCGAAGTGGCTTGCTTACAAAGCCACATTGAGCGCCACATTCGAAATGTCAGGCTTCAATTTAGCCTCGTCTTTATTCACAGAAACACCAGCGATTCAATTACATTCATCTACATCTACAATTTAATTTAATTTGAACCGAATCGTCTTCCAATAATCTCGCAAAACCACAGAGGGCTCCGAAGCTCCGCATACGAAAATGCCTAAACCCCTCGACATCTCCAATCCATCCGATGACATCTGTCCCATATGTAAATCCAACCGTTATCTCAACCGCGATCTCGAATTCCTCATTAACCCAGAATGCTACCACAAAATGTGTTCCACCTGCGTGGACCGCATCTTCACCTCCGGGCCCGCGCCTTGTCCCGTTCTCCACTGCGGTCGCACGTTACGGAAAAAAGGGTTCAAATCTGCGTTTTTTGAGGATCTAGGCATAGAACGCGAATGTGATATTCGACGTCGAGTAAATGAAGTGTTCAATCGCAGCGAAGATGATTTCGAGACGTTGTTGGACTACAATAATTATTTAGAAGAGACGGAATGCATGGTCTTTGATCTGGTGAATGGGAAGGGCAAAGTAAAACAAGAAGCGGAGGAGAAGCTAAGGAGGTTTAGAGAAGCGAACCGCGGAGCCATTGAGGAGAATAAGAACGCGAGGCTAAGGGAGGTGGAGATGGGGAAGAGGAAGGAGTTAGAGGATAGGGAGATGGCGAAACAGAGGAGACTAGCGGCTATGAGAGAAGAGGCTGAGGAGAAGGCCGATGTTGAGAAGAGCCGCAAGCAAGTTTTGGATCAACTGGCTACCGGCAAGGGAAATGCAGCTGATATTACACAACAAGCGCACAAGATTATTTTGAAGAAGACTTCGGCGAGAAGAACCTTGGGAGAAAGGGATGCTGCGGTCAGTGCTGGAACTGGCAGCGCTGATGGGGAGGGCCTTACGATTAGAGGCCTGAAGAAGAAAGTGGCGCCTGTGGCAGAGAAACCTTATGATCCCTTTGGAGGAGTCATTCTTGCACCTACGAGATACGTATTACGGGATGATTACGAGAACCAGTGGGTTGACAAGAGTGTCAAGCGTGACCCTAAACATATGGCTGGTGGTTACAGCCTTCAAGAATATTATGGAAGAGCAATGCACGATGCTTTTAGTGGCCTTGAAATATTCATCGAGGATGAGATGCGAGATCGAGTTCAATCGAGCTCTCCTTCTGGTGCTACCATAGCAGCTGCACAAGCATCTACGGGGAAAATAAAGCTAAAGGTGGCGGATAGAATGGAAGTAGATGATGTATTTTGATAAGATATCTAGTGTATAATGCAGAGAGGATGGGGTGGGGTTTGCACGATTCAAGGAGTTTAGAGACAAATAGGGTGGTGGTCACCGGGCGTCTGAGGTTATCTGGACATAGTTATACATTCAAAGGACAGGCCTTTGTAATTAGTTACCTGGAGCTAGATACCTCTTAAGTAGGCATAGGCAATTAATATCACATCGTGCATTTTTGATGCCCTTAAACATTGCTCCGGTCTTCAAATTCCAATACCCTCAGAACGCCATGCTTGTAATGATCCTTAAAACACCAAAAAATTGTATATCATAGCACAAAAGTCCACGTGAACCATAATGTCCAAAATACATATGGACTTCCCTTCACGAATCCACGTTTTGATCACTGCTGCCAAGCTTGCTGTTGCCCGGGCCGAGGAAATACAGGAACCGTTTGAAGATGGTCTAAGCCACCGCCTATCGGTTGCTGGGCGTTTTGCCAGCCCATACCAGTAGCCGTGTTGACAAATTGACTTTGACGGAATGGATTTGTATTTCCAGTAGGCTGTGGCGCAAGACTGGCGCCACTGGTTTGGGGACGGTCTGTTGGTTGAACAGATAAATTTTTGGCAAAAGGATTTGTGCCTGTTTGCATCGATCTAAGAGGAGCCGCCATTGGTTGTTGCTGAAATTGCTGATCAGGTGGTGGTGTGTAAGGTTGTGATTGCGGCGATGCTGACTTCGCAAAAGGGTTTGTTGATTGTCTAATGACTGGTGATGTGATAGGAGGTGAAGCTGGAAACGAAGGTCCAGCCATTCCCGTAGTATTCGTCATCATTGATTGCCGGAAAGGATTTGTCTGCTGTGGAGTTTGTAGGTTCATTTGTTGATTTCCCTGTTGCTGGAAGTTTGCAGCCGAATCTTGTGGAATAGATGAGAGACCTGATGGCTGGAATTGTTGCTGAGGAGTATAACCACCAAATCCGACACCCGTAAAGTTTGGTTGCATGGGTTGCGGTTGTTGTGGTTGCTGCTGCTGCTGTTGTTGTTGTTGTTGTTGTTGTTGTTGTTGTTGTTGTTGTTGTATGGTTATCTGTGGCTGCATATTGAAGGCACCATTAAAGCCTTGCTGTTGAGCAAATTGTCCAGGGTCTTGGAAGCCCGATTGTTGTTGAATGAATCCATTCTGCTGGAATTGCTGTTGCTGTTGCATTTGAAAAGGATCGCCGTTAAATTGAGGCTGCTGTTGCAACGCTACCTGGGGGGCAATTGGTTGTGGCGTATCAATGGGACCAAAGAAGTCAATCAAATCCGCAGCGGGTGCTTTAGGAGGTTGTGTGGTGGCGCTCGAAGAAGACGCTTGCCCTGCATCAGGAAAAGAACGACCAGTTGCAGCCCTGCTTTCGCTTTCACTCTTAGAGGGTACTGCAAATGGTTTGCTTGAGCCATTGTTTCCACTCTTTCCACCCTTGCTGGACTCCTGCTCAGCAAGATATTGCCTTCGATTTACCTCAAAATCCGGATCCATCAAGTAGTCCTCCAGCTGCTTTCCAAGATTGACAGGTGCATGCTTGAGCTTTGGTACCTCCACTCGCGTTTGATGCTCATATTGACGTGCAACACCAAGGTACGCAACCACAAAATCTGTTTGCCGGGTAAAGTTTCTGTATATCTCCATAGCTCGTTCTGCATCAGGTTTTGACATCTCGAAAAAGTGACCTACAAATGTCAGCTGATATATTGCCTACTTGTGAAACTCAAATACCTAATATATTGATCATCGCCTGGTTTATGACATGGAACAACGCGAGAAGATCCAATACTAGCATCCGAAAGACTGTAATCGTAATTTCATTGTCGGGTTCGTTATCCAAAACCTAAACTGCTGTTTAGCATTGTCCACCCTAGTTTGGGCATCGTCAATCATACGTCGCATTTCAGCAATGCTGTGATCTGATGCTGCACAGATTCTGTCTCTCTCAACAGTCCCTTCTCCACCGATAACTTCTCAAGTCTTCCCTCTGCACCACGCACAAAGTCGCATTTTGTGTCTCGAAATGATCTTGCGCGCTCGGTCAAATAGTTTGCGTAATGTCGAATGTTCCGTCCTTGGGTTTGCACTTTGCCATGCTCTGTTAGCACGGCCTCTATGAGATTACCTGTCGTGGCTGAGCCATCATACAGAGAGTCGCAGAAGAACTTTTTCTGGGTACACACCATCGGTGAAACTGCTAATTGCTAGCATGTTCCTATGACGCGCAAGATATGCCAATGTTGCATCTGGAGACCCTTCTCTGATCATCAAGTGAACAGTGATCAAACTCTTGAATACCACCGTCCATGTCGAATCGCGAAGTCGATTTTGTAACGCTCGGAATACTTCAGCTACTCCAGCTTCGCCTGAATGGGTGGCTATCAAGATATGCTCAATGTATCTGTTTAGTGATTAATTAAATAATGCGACGAAGGATTTGATCGGGGTCAAATACTTGGACTTGGGAGGGGCAGCCTATTCACAATAATGTTCAGTACATGATCGCCAACCACGAGGAGACAGAAGACAATGTCAAATATGCCATACCTTGATCTTCGTCGCGCCTTTCACAGACTTCTCAAAAGAACTCGACATCTCAAATGTTGGTACTGCCAGCTACAATGCGACAAGTAAAGCCAGGGGGGAGTATTCCACTCCCAAATGGCGAGCTCCCTCTTATCAAAGTGAAATAGATATTATATTATGTAGGTCCGGATGTGATCGGGAATGTATAAGTGAGCGAAGGGGTATCGAACGTGATTATTGTTTGAGGTATGTGGCACCAAAGTTTGCGTAGATATTAAGAAGGAGTGTGAACTTGTGGAAGTCGACGTCTGTTAGGGCGTGCTTGTTTTACTCGTTCGGCTTTGTCGTCTGTAATGATTCAATTACCTAGTAGCCTTGATTGTAGGTACACACTCTTAGCGGTGCCGTAAATGGGCTTAATCGAAATGATGACAAGGAATATAATTTAATGAAGAACCCCTTGCAAGATGGATCACCGGTGGACTAAACAAGATCCGAAGGGATGCAGAAGGACTCGATGGCAGATATGAGAGGTAATGATAGATTGTGTCGTGAACTGTACACCAATGCGAATGGAGACTTGGTACGGACGGAGTATGCGTGTGCCAATACAACAACAACATAGACATCTAGCTATTCGGATCAACTTGGTGTCAAATCAAGTTTGTTTTCTTTCCCTCTCATCTGGATACCACCCTCACGGTCCTCACTCACCATTACCGATTCAGCTATTCCACGGCATGCCATTCAAATATAGCACCGTTCGCAATTAGAGTGGATACGAGATACCCAGCTAGCAATCCGATGGTCCGAAATGCTAACCCTCCAACTGAACCGACTTCATCAATCAGTTTTATATTGAGATGGATGGTCTGCAACATGCTTCTGGTAAGAGTCTGTCTACGAGAGCCCAGCAGACTGTGAAGTAAAAGAAAAACCTTCACATATTAGTGATACGAGTGAGGATTGCATCTACGATAACATAGACTCATTCATGCCTAGGTGCCCGATTGTCTCGCAGAACCTGGGTACTTAAACTCTTCTTTAAACGCATATTGTCATTCATGCTTTGCTTTTTCCAACAAACTATTTCTTCACACCTCGGGCATGGGCCGTCATCAAAGCTCACCAGGCACTCCTGCTTGCTTGGATCAAATGCAACTTTCAAGTAGGTACCACGAATTTCCCAAGGATATCGATGTCTAGATTAGCGAATAGTAGTGAGCCACAACAGGATCTGGATATTCTCCAGTTATTAACACGCGCAAAAGGTTCATGGATATCAGTTCGTTATCTCAAATGTGAAATTAATGTAAGTGGCAAATCGATTTATTTTTCAGCTATGGAAGTCGGAAAAGGGAAAAAGGGAAACAAGAAAAAGAAAACATGCTCGAGGGTAGCACTGAGATGGAGACCCCTCGTCGACTACCTAGTACTTACTTCAGCACACAAACGATTTTTCCCCGCTCTAAGAAAAACATTGTTTGCTTCAGAAATCGTTCCTGGTTTCCATTGTGAAACGGTTGCTTTTTGGTTCATGACACAATCCAGATATGTAACTAAAACAAATTAAATACAAGAGCAGAAGTTAAGTCTAGGTTAGTACGGTTGTCCTTGGCCAGAATGATAATGGTCGAGCTCCAGAGGATGACCATTGAAATGATTCACTCCGTCGCCATCTTTATTGTACAATAGTTATTTAAAATGAAGCCTTCCAAGATTTAGGGTTCAGAGATGCCTTTATCGCGTCCGTTAAAACAAGGAGGGTGTGTCGAACGCTTATTTCACTCTTCCATCCAGTTCTCGCAAGCAGACCACTGAAGCCCGGTGAAGGGAGAGTTTGCAGGCTCGAAAAGGAGGAATCGTACTCAAATAATACACGCTGGCTTTTCATCATCTGTAAAATGTACGTTAGCATTTACGCATGCATTGGAATTGTCAATGTTGGGGTCTTACATGTTTAAAACTTGGAAGGATGAAGAGAAAAAGAGGATGTGGAAAAGTTCGCGACATAATATAAAAATTCTCAAGGGCGGAATTTGCCGAGACGCTAACCACACCTAGAGAGCTTCGAGATATATATTTATCATCTCCATATACTTGCTTTATTTTGTGTACAGTGCTCGAGTATAAATCGGATGATTCGTGAACTTCTACAAAAAAGAATTTGATTTCAAGTCATGACCTTAGGATTGTGCTATCGCAGGCACTTACTAAGAAATGTAAACTTATGTGCACGTAAGGCCGTACCATGGACTCGCACAAACGGTTCCCTCTCATTGCTTGCTGTTCATCGGAGAAGTTTCACCAATACCATTTCTCGTTTGAATGGAGCAGAAGAACAAGTTAACATTAACACAAATGGCACGCCTTGGAATGAATACAAGGATAGCAGTAAGCAATGATCTTGTAATATTTTGTCTTTTGCTGATGTCTTCTATAAAGTCACTCTGCCAAAGCCCAATCTCGATCCATTACATCCATGGGAACAATTGCATTCCTTGAATATTGGAAAAAGGGTCACCGTTACTGGTTTCCTACACAACAAGAAGCAGCTAGGTAAAGGGCTGATATTTGCTACAATAAGTAGAGGGTCTTCAGCAAATTCAGGAATTCAGGTTGTATTAAAAGATAGCCCCGAAGAAGGGAAGATTAGAGATGCTTTCAAAAGTTTTAAAGACATCAGAGAGCACAGCGCTGTATCTGTGACTGGAATTCTACAGTCCAGAGTCAAGAAGCCAGACAAAACAGCAGAGATTGCGCCCGACTCACCGGTTACTGAGGGAGCTTCCGATTCGACTCCTTTAACACGGTCTCAATTACTTGCAAATTTTGACATCCATGCCGAAGATGTGAGAGCAATCAATTCATTTCCCAGGGACATTATTGTTGGACCTGCCCAGAAATTTGGGCCTGATTCCAGGCATCTTGAGGTTCGATTCGAGCCAGATCTTTATGAAAGATTAATGTTTCGGTCAAAGCTAGCTAAATTAGTGAGAAAATATCTATATTCTGTGAGCTTCGATGAGATTGAGACTCCCATCTTATTCAAATCAACGCCTGAAGGTGCCAGAGAATTCCTTGTCCCTACTAGAAAACCAGGTTATGCATATGCTCTACCGCAAAGCCCCCAACAATACAAACAAATTTTGATGGCTAGTGGTGTCACCAAATATTTCCAATTTGCTAAATGCTTTCGAGATGAGGATCTTCGTGCGGACAGGCAGCCAGAATTCACTCAGGTATTGCACTGCTGAATAAATACAGTCTACGCGTGCTAATGGCAAATAGATTGATATGGAAATGTCATGGGCGGACGGCCAATATGTCATGCAGACAGTTGAAGAGCTTGTAAAGAGCACGCATAGGCAGATACAGTCTGAACAGCTTGAAGCTGTGCATAGTCTTGAGTTACCGAAAACAGACTTTCCAAGGATGACATATGAGGAAGCCATGTCGAAGCATGGGTCTGACAAACCCGATCTCAGAATTTTGGACTTGGTAAACAGATAACCACCATTCTTAGAACAAAGCTAATGGATACAGATTCATCGAGTGGATTCCATTATTCCAGAAAATCTCAAGGGAATGATGACTTCGATTGAAAATCCTATAATCGAAGCTTGCAAGTTCCGGCTCAACGGCAATTCTAGGAAGGTACAACAATTCATTCGCAAGTTTATGGATTCTGCAGATGCCGAAACATTCCAGAAAAATCCTGATGGTCCCCCTGGAATATTTGTATTCGATCCCAGAAGGCCATTAGAAGGCCTACAAGCATTTGGGTTTGAGGGTGCTGAAACGTTGAAACAACTTTACTCTTCTCTTCCATCTTCTTCGCACGATAATAATGATCCACGGGGACCTGATGCAACAAGCACATTTGATGAAGGAGATCTACTTATCCTCCAAGCGCGACCCGAAGCTCCTCATTCCGGCGGCTCCACTACTCTAGGTAAACTCCGGCTCGCACTCTACAAGGCCGCAATTTCAGAACAACTTCTTGCTCCTACTCCAGGATTTCGTTATCTCTGGGTCACAGACTTTCCACTCTTTACTCTTAATACTGCCAACCCAACCGATCCTGGTCAAGGCGGCACATCAGGGTTTTCTTCTACCCACCACCCGTTTACTGCCCCTAAAACCGCTGATGATATCGAACTCCTGCTCACTGACCCTCTCGCAGTGACCGCAGATCACTACGACCTTGTTCTTAATGGAGTCGAGCTCGGTGGTGGCTCAAAACGTATCCATTCAGCCGAGATTCAAAAATTCATCATGAAAAGTGTGTTAAAAATGAGCGATGAGAGGATGTCGGATTTTAACCATTTGTTTGAAGCATTAAGAGCTGGCTGCCCACCTCATGCTGGATTTGCTATTGGCTTCGATAGATGGGTTGCAGTATTGACAGGAAGAGAGAGTGTCAGGGATGTCATATTCTTCCCGAAAGGAAATAAAGGCGAGGACGCCATGGTGGGAAGTCCGGGACTGATCACAAGCGAGCAAGAGGAAACATATAATCTAAAGTCTAGATGAGGCTAGGCCACAAGTGAAAGAGATTCATGAAGATTCATCAACACGAGTAGGATGTATCAATTTTGAACAATAGATCAGATGTACAACTACGATCTACAGTCTTGACATGCACCATGGCAGAATTGAGCGGCATTGAGAATTCAATTGGATGTCATAGATATCGCCACTTCCCCCCTCGTTATTAGCACAAAATAAATGTTACATACATGCCAAACATCACACAAACCAAAATGATTTTTCGCCGCATAACGCGCTTACGAAAATAAAATAAAATGAAATGAAAAGAAAAGATGATGCAATTTTCTCGTGTAGCCTCAAGCCTACGTGCTATCCAGTCGTGCACCAGTTGCACAATGTATAAGTGTTTTTGAAATTCAAGTCTACAAACTCATTCGCTTGATTCGCGCGAGCCGAATGCACATCAAAGAACCACGAGGGGCCTACCAAACCAATTATTTCATCTTTCCTCACACGTCGACTCAGGTACAATTTGTTGCATCATGCAAGATACCGTCGAAATTGTCATGATGTTTAAACGATGCATGGATGATGTATATATGCATGTGGTGGAACTCCATAATGGAGAGCGGAGCGGGAATCATCGTGATACGTTTCAGAGCCGGGCTACGTAGGTTGGTAGGTAGGCAGGTAGGCAGGCAGAGCACAATAGAATTAGACAGGACAGCAAGTCTAAGGGGGAAAAAAAAACTTGTTTGTTGCGTGCCAAGTCGGGATCGAATGTCATTGTACGTCTATCGGTTAATCAATGGTTCGAATCCGTCCGTTTTGCAATAGATCGTCGTTAGAAGTTCTTTCCTGGATCCGTGTTGGCGAATACTCTCGAGGAATGGATGCAGTATATAGTTCATGGTACGATTAATTGTTTATGCGGCTTATGGGAGAACAGTTGGTAATGAAATGAATTTATAATGATAAAATTCCCTTGCGTGTATGATACCTCGCGGCCTTGAGCCATTTCGTTCTCTATCTGACTAGCCTAGGAGCGGATCGTGTATTTATATAATAAACTGTATACACATCTCTCTCTCCTTGCCTTTTTCATCCCCTACCAAGTCCCATTTGACACAAACAATCCTAATCCCAACCCGAGTTATCCTTAGAAAATCGTGATCATAAAACCCATCATTGCATAACCCATCTCGAGTCCGGTTCACGGTGCCCATTCCTTCAGACTCCTTTTCACGCCACATCATAACTTCTTGTATCCCAGTAAAACACCACCTTTCAGAAAGAAGACCATAACTCCATCAGTCCCGTCACGCCTAGACATCTTTAATTGGCCCACTCAACACCTTGGAAATCTCTTTCTACTTCGTTCCAATGCTCGTCTCTCGCTTGTTGCTGATGTGCGTCGTATTCCTCCACGACCCAAGACTTGTAATCTCTGGGTTCGCTCTCATATCGCTTGATTGCTTCAAGTTGATGCTTCTGCTCTGCCGAACCCTTTTGAGATGATCGCGATGAGGATGAAACTACAGATGAAGATGAAGAGCGTGAGGCGCTTGAGCCATTTTGAGCCTTCTGGGAGGTTGAAGAGGACGTCGCATTTGACTTTGAGGATGCTGATGGTGTGGAGAGATATTGTTTGGAAGATCTCGAGGAAGAAGAGGAGTTCTGACTTGAGGTGCACATTGCTAAGGAGATGTCTTTTAGACTGTCTATAGTCAGATTGATAGTCTGAGTTGTGATTGAATCAAGCAGAGCTGGTGCTGAGGCTTTGAGAAGGCTGGAGAGTGAAGTAATAATGAAGAAGGAAGGAAAGAGCAGTTAAATAGTGGTGAATTCTCAAGTTTGGCGTGGTCAATGAATGCATATAAATGATACACAGAAACTTAGACGTATGTCTGCCACTGTAATGCTGCATATAGAGTAGGGGATGTGAAACGTTTCCAAGTATGGAGATTAAAGTCTCCGAGCTTTGAGGGTCAAGGATGCATGTAAAGATGTGATTACTATAAAGGGCGAGAAAAAACAAAGAATGAAGCTCCTCTTGTTGCGATATACGTAGCTGGTGATCCACTATCAATTCAACGGGTGTGCTTTCCAAATTCCAAAAGCTCCTCGGATTACACGAGGAACACGCCAAAGGGCCCCTTTCTATACCCGACTCGAGTACACAACGCTCAAAGGCTCTGAAAAAGGGCGAATACTACCCGCCCTCAAGATCACCGCCCTATAATGATATCATTAAGAAGGGCGGTGAAATCTGGAAATAAACATAGTATCATTGACGACTCCGGCAATTGATCCTACAGGACAAATGAAGCTTGTTTGAGTGTAATTGTCGCTACCGAGGATCACGACATGAGAATTTTATTTCCCCATGTCTGTTCAATCTCACACCAATTTTTTGAACAGCATTTGCAAAATCCAATAGTAAATCCCATGTCGGCATTAGTTTAGTCTCGGATATTGGCGGATATGCGGTAGAGGTACAAACGGAAGAGGGCGCTCAGGGCGGTGCAAGGTATACTGAGGCTTAATTATGTACTTGTCAGACGTGCACACCCAAGGCAGTAAAAAATAGATTAGATTGATTGCTTTTTGTCTCAGAATTCGTGGAGCATGAAGTCGTGAGGATTTTGAATATGGCATTCGGGTGTAAAATAGTCTCGGGCCGGAAACAGAGTAGCTGAAGGCCCCGAGAATAATGAACACAAACACCACTTGTCAAAACAGTTCGGCTCGTTGTGCTGCCTCGATTCGATGATCTTGTCCCTTGGATTCCGGGCCAGACCAAAATCGGAACAGGCCGAGAACATGAGTAGGTGGCATTTGTGTTCTTGTCCACCCCACGTGGGGTCTGCTATTGGGGGCGAGGATGAAGGCATACGGACGGGAAAGGGGTCCGATGTAGTGTAATATGAAGAGTGTTGGGATAAGTGACAACTTCTCACTAAAATGGGAGCGTGAGGCAAAATTAATGCCCAACATCCGCTACCTAATCTAGAATCTTGATCAAAAAGGGCGGAGGTCAAATGGGTGCGGTTAGATGTGGCGGTCGCGCTCACCAACCGAGATTATGTTAGACTATGCTGGGTGCGACTTTAGGACATTTGATACTAAAATAGCTAGCTGGGTCATGTGATGCTGGTCCAATGTCGATAGAAGCACATCAATGATTACTAAGAACAATTTCCATTCATATGTGTATCTTTACTAGGTCCTTACATTGAAATGGATCTTTCTGGTGTCTATCAAAAGGAAAAAATGTGTTAATCAAACCCACAATTGTAATGTGAAATCAGTAACAAGGATATCCAATAGACCAAAATATTCAGAGCAGTCACTTATACATCTGTCCCTAAGCTATATTTAAGTGACCACTGGTGATGATACTTGGAGGGAGACTTTACACGTATGTATTTGAAACATATCTTGTGCAAGATCCATTCCCAATATTCACCAGCTTCGACAAATTGACAATTCCAAGTTCAGTTTCTCGGATAGTGACATGGTGATTGACTTACTAATTTCGGCAATTCTGTATGATAGAGATGTTTCGGTCAGATATTCAGAACAAGATTTAGCAATTCCTCAGTCATCGTCTCAATCACAGCAGCATAGGAGTTCGAGCTTCGTGGTAAAAAAATAATTCCGAATGCCGAACTATAATCTCGTTGCCTCTAGTTGGCAGCTGCTACCGACTTAGTTTCTCATTTTCCCTCTTTGTATAGATTGTTTCTCCCATGATTAATACAGCAAGTCGGTCGATAATCAAGCTAGTATCTATAGTCGAACATCACACTCTATGCTACTTGAATTGGGACTTTCCAACCAAGTAGAGGTTTTCTGTATATATTAGCATAGCACATCACAAGGTTCATAATATTAGTTGAATAAGAATGTTGAGGAATGAATAGAGGGTGTGATATGAGATTTGGATCAAAACTACACAATAAATTACTCAAGACAAAGGGCTCCAACAAAGGAACTAAAGACGAGAAAGAAACGCATACATACGACTATAAGCAGGAACCCAACATCGCCATTATAACACAAAAAAGTAGACTCAAGTCTGTATCTAATATCTGGCAAAGTTTATAATACTTGATTTGAAGCCGAAAAATCGGCGCATTTTGCATAGATGGAGTAAAAACAAAGGCGACAAGCTTGAATTATGGGTTTGTGACTTTTGACGGGACTATTGACCTCACATTCATTTTATTCTACATGATATTCATACATAAATGGAATTTTATTTTATTATTACAATCGAAGAAGCAAGTAAAGCAAGTACCAGACCTACTATATCTCACTTAACAACTTCATATTCACCTGATCTACAGATGAAACGATATAATACTCTATCTTAACCTCCACTCGACTCAACCACTTGAGCCCTCAGCTGGCGGACCAGATTTGAGCTTTGATGTTTCTCTCCAGCATTCAATACATACCCTCGTTTCACACATCACTACCACTCGATAGCGAGGACAGAGAGGTGGATGACAATTTGTTGTTTGCTGCTGACCGCAACCAACCAAATTGAGTGTGAAATGTCCGCAGTAAAAATAAACTTGACGTTCTAAGCACATGGCTAAGTATAAAATGGACTGGCATGGGTTGTTAATAGGTACGATTAATACAGCTTCTATTAAGGGGTACTTTGCAGGTATCAATGTTACTGTGATTTACAGTTGAATATAATAACATGGGCGTGGAGAATATGTATACATGTGGCAGGGTTGTTTTGTCATTGTTTTAAATGTGAAATCCGCGCGAGTAATAATTGTAGAGACCCAGCTAATAAGCAAAAGCCTGTGAACAATGCCACAATCTCCACAACTTTGATTAACACATGAATAGTCCGTCGATACTACTATCAACTTGATATATGTGGTAAGGTCGAGTGAATGATGGGAAATTCATTAGGCCAAGTTGGAGATGTATCTATCTCGAAAAGTCATATCTTGGAAACTATCCCAAGATTCATTCAAAATAGATAAGTAAGACCATGAGATTAAAATCACAAAGTTCATCGACAAACACTACTAAAAGCTTGCAGGGAGAATGGAGCTTTCCACAATATCAAGATGTACAGAAGTTATGGCTAAGCGGAGATGAGAGCCTTTGAAAGTTAATCTAACAACAGTAACTGGAGACAAGTGTGATAGGGCTGCCACCTTGTAGCAAGAGGAATATACGCCGCCATTTATGTAAACTCTTGTGATTTACAAGCAATTGGATGTCATTGTAGGTACACGAAGGTCCTTGTATTTTAAGTACCTCGCCCGGCCTACAATCTGACAATGAGAAGCTATCAAGGCCTACCACTCCAAGTAGAGTATCTCAACAATCCAAAAGATTGAATGCATGTTGTAGATTGAAATATCTCTGGAAAATGATAATTTTTAATTATCAAATTGCAGTTCGGACTATCTAACGCACTGCCTCGAGACTGCTGAGGTTGTTAGCGAGAGAACCTCCCCACGCAATGCTACTGCAAACTGCACAGATTGCTCGTTCATCAGTTTATATTGATTCGCGTTGCAGATATCGAAAGCTCATCTTCTGAGGTCGAAATGCCATACGTCTGCTTGGGACGTCTGAATAAATAATGTTCAAGGTATGAAATCAGTGTGGTAGGGTTACTATTCCAGGGATGGAACTCCGCAAAGTGATCTGTGTATGTATTGGACCCTTGCCTCATCAGACCCACCTCTCCGCCAACACTTCTTCGAACCCCTCAATGTTATAGAGACGGACATCCGAATTATAATACTAACCACTTTTCTGGGTGTATTGAACTTGTTCGCATGCATTCATCGTTGATGAGAATTTTAGGATCAGCTCCCACAAATTTCTGAAATACGATCTAGTTTACTGGTTGTCAAAGCACATTAGGAACGTAGCACAAAAGGCTACCCGTTCTAAATTTAGCATATCTTGATCTTACCTGTCATCAGCACAACAACTTGCACATACATTTACATCTCGTTCTCATACCATACAAGAAATCACATCTTATCCCAAACCCTCCACAATATCCATTGATCTCCCAAGCCACAAACTCCGCTATTGAGAAGCAACAATGGCTACACACCACGACCCCACACTTGATCTTCCTCGGCTACTCTGTCTCCACGGCGGGGGAACAAACGCTCGAATCTTCACCATGCAATGCCGCGTCCTTACTTTGCATTTGAAACCTTATTTCCGTCTCATATTTGCCGAAGCCCCTTTTGAATCTGGTGCCGGGCCCGATGTTACAAGTGTCTATGGACATTGTGGACCCTTTAAACGCTGGCTGGGCTGGTTACCAGAACATGAAGTGATAGATACACGTGATGAGGTGATTGCCATCGAAGAGAGTATTGAGAAAGCGATGAGAGAGGATGATGCCAAAGGAGCTACCGGGGAATGGGTAGGACTGTTGGGATTTAGCCAGGGTGCGAAGATAGCCGGGAGTTTGTTGTTGAGGAGGCAGATTAGAGAAGAAGGGGGAAGGGACTTGGAGGGTCACAATTGGAAATTTGCGGTTTTGATGGCGGGCAGACCGCCATTGTTAAGTATGGAGAGAGATCAAGATAGATGGGGACCGGTGGATGAGAATGACGTTTTGACTTTGCCAACTATTCATGTTCATGGCTCCAAAGACCCGGGATTGGATTTACATCGAGAATTGCTCAAAATTTGGTGCGACAAAGAAAGCGCGCAAGTTATTGAATGGGATGGCAATCATAGAATTCCAATCAAAACCGGAGATGTCGAAGCTGTGGTGAATCCACTGCTCGCATTAGCAGAACAGCTGGGTGTTCTGACAGTTGATTTGCCTGTTTGATTTAACCAAGAATCTATTCCTTGGACTTGGTTTACAGTCGAGTAGCGATGGAGCAAACATAGAAAGCGTTTACCTTTGACTTTTTATCTTGAAAAATCTATGCTCGTTTTTGGGCGCAAATAACCTTGACCAAAGCGGGAATATGGGCATCGACAAGCCGACTAAAATGTTCTAGGTAACGTGTATGCTTAATCTTTCGCTCCATGCATTCGCTCCGTGTATTTAAATCTGCCTTAACTCCACAACCAAGCAATAGCATAAGCACACAGCTTCACAGGTGTTTCCTCCGACAGCTCAATCTGCCACTCTGTATTGATTCTCAAAAGAAGTATCTCGATCACCATATAGAACATCAAATCCCTCTACTAAGGTCCACTTGCCTCAGCAGCAACCTCTCATTTGTCCTCTCCTTCCTCCTTTGCCTTTTGCCGTTCCTCTTCCTCGGGTGTCCTCGTCTTCAACTGTAAAGCATGAATGCCACCTTCTTTCGCCATCTCCTCTTTCAGTAAAGCATAGACCATTCTATGTCTTGCAGGTTGCATCTTCTTGGTAAACGCTTCCGATACGATCTCGACTCGAAAATGGGTTTCGTGAGACGTGGAACCAGCCATAGCTTGGTGATGTGAGTGTTTGGATGAATCATTGAATATCTCAAGACGGGTAGGTTTTAACTCTTCTGTCAGCTAGAATTATATGTTAGTGGAGGCCATAAATAGAGCAAAAATGAGAGAGAGGAATACTTACTCGAGTGCGGATGATATCTTCATATGGAGTATTGGATGCCATGACTGTTGATAGATAGCGCCGTGAGACAGCGGGACGAATGATGCGAAGCATTAAACTATTGCTTTACAATATATTGAGAAGATTGAGAAGATGGTAATGACGAATGTTTGATTGGAGCGCAAACCGTTCCAATATTGATTGTACGATTGTGTGTTGCATGACAGCCTCGCCAACCATGGCAAGGATTAGGAAAGAGCCTTGTGGTTTTGAGGCTAGACTTTATCCGAGAACCGGCCCGCATCGTCATTCGTAGCCTTTCCCGAATTTACAATTCTCGAACCTCGAAATCCATCTTTATTAGTCAAGAATGTTCAGAGCTCTAGACCGTTTATAGACTGGGCATGAGATGTCAACTCTAGACCAAGTGCACTTGTATTATATTCTCAACGCAAGGTAGATGCAAGAAGGATTACCTAAAAGCAAACTGATCTCGACGGATATACTTACCTATCAATACGTTCTTAAGCAGCATCAACTCCACTTCGGACCTCGGACGATTAGCATCTCTCGACAGGCCTCCTTGTAATTCTGTTTTATCTGCCATCCAATGAGCCACCCTTACCAATGCCTCTCCACCTTCCTGTCGTCTCAATGTTCTGCAGTAGAAGATCACCGTCACTTCTACAACGAAACCCCTCAACATTTCTCCGTTCATTCTCAAAAACTCCCGCCACTCTACTGAGTGCAAGAATGGCGTCCACGCTCCCAAGACTACCCCTCTTCGAGGCCATCTCAAGTCATGACCCCAAATCTACATCAGTAATTCATTCAGCCTCCGGAAGACGGTTTACATATGGTCAATTATTACATGATGTAGCAGAAAGAAGAGACAAACTCTCGAACGAGGCTGGGCAAAAGGGCCTAGAAGGAGAAAGAGTTGCTTTTCTTGTAGAAAATAGCTATGATTATGTGGGTGCGCAACCTGAAATATCCATACGCAGAAAGAACATAGATTAAGATAATACACATATAGTGACTTTACTCTCCATCTTTGGTACGCACTCTATAGCTGTCCCATTGTCCCCGGCATTTCCTGCCCATGAATTACAATATATTTTGGATCAAAGCGAGGCTACAATGCTACTGTCTTCAACCAAATTTGAGAGCAAGGCTCAAGAAGTGATGAACACTGATCTGGAATCCAAACCAAAACATATCAAACTTGAGAAAAAGCTCGAGAACTCAGACTATGGTAAAGTCACGTTGGAAGGGCCATCAGAGGGTAAAGGAGGCATGATGTTGTACACATCAGGCACAACCAATAGACCTGTGAGCTTTCCCATTGTAGAATTTAAACAATTACTTACAGATCTCAGAAAGGAGTCCTGCTTCCTCAATCAGTCTTGACAGCGCAATCGAAATCTCTGATCGAAGCTTGGAACTACAGCCCTCAAGATCATCTCCTTCATGTCCTCCCTCTCCATCACATTCACGGCACTGTAAATGCCATTCTTGCACCCCTGTTTACTGGTTCCACGATCGAGTTTCTCTTCCCATTCAACGCCACGGCAGTCTGGAAACGTTTCGCTGCCCCCTTCCTACCGGATACCCAGATCAAGGAACCCATTACCTTCTTCACAGTCGTCCCCACAGTCTATAATCGTCTTCTAAAGACCCACAAAGATCTCTCTCCCGAGGAGCAATCTGCAGCAAAAGAAGCCATCTCTCCCTCAAATCTCCGCCTCAACATATCTGGCAGCGCCGCCCTTCCTACTCCCACCAAAAATGCTTGGTCCGACCTATCCTCCAACAACGTCCTTCTCGAACGCTATGGCATGACCGAAGTCGGCATGGCGCTCTCCTGTGGTCTATCACCCACAGACCGCGTGGACGGCAGTGTAGGCTGGCCCCTCCCCACCGTCCAAGCCCGACTCGTCGACACCGAAACCAACGAAGTGATTGCCCTGGGCTCAGAACTCGACTCCAATGGTAAAGAACGCGATGGAGAAATCCAGCTCCGCGGCCCCACGATCTTCAAAGAATACTGGCGCAACCCAGAAGCTACACTCAAAGAGCATGTTGAAGATTCTGATGGCGGCGGTCGCTGGTTCAAAACGGGCGATGTGGCTGTACGTCGCTATGTCGACAGCGCGGGAAAGAGTGGGCAGGAATGGGCTAAAGGTCCCATGTATTTCATCCGCGGTCGTAAATCAGCTGACATTATAAAATCCGGAGGGGAAAAAGTAAGCGCGCTTGAAGTAGAGCGGGAAATGCTATCGCTTCCCCAGATATCAGAATGTGCAGTCTGTGCTGTACCATCGGGGAACTGGGGCCAGAAAGTTGGAGCAGTAGTAGTATTGAATGAAGAATTTCTAGAGGGAAAGAAATGGGGACCATTGGACATGAGAAGAGCGCTCAAGGAACGATTGGCGGGGTATAAGATTCCGCAGGTGATGAGGGTTGTGGAGAGCATTCCGAGGAATGCAATGGGGAAGATCAATAAGAAGGTGCTTGTAAAGAGCGTTTTTGTAGATGATGTTAGCGGAGATGAGATGTAAGAGGTAGAACCGTAACACAAGACGGTTGTGGAAAGATAGGAAATAGGTTGTAGTATCGTAGCTTTTATACATAGAAAATTGAATACATCCATCACAATTTCCATCTGAATGAAGGGCACCTTTGTAATTGTTCTCAGTGTAAATAAAATTTAGCATTTTACTTGCAAGATAACTGATGCTAAAGTAGTAGAAGATCAAACACAATTTCTACATAAGGCGTGTATTTACAAGTCGAAGATAGATATATGACATCTATTCTCTCTGTTTGTAACCTCTATCAGGATGCATCCTGTAGACATCACATCACCGAAGCACATAAATATACCGCTAATAAAATGCTGATGAAGAGAGGAGAGGAACGGGACAAGACGATCACGCAAGCAGAAAACAGACGGGCGATTCAGACGAAGAAGCCTGCCTAAGCAAACATGCACTCATTGCTCCTTGAATAGACTTCGGATGAAAGATAGCAACAAACACATGCCCATGCCAATAACCACATGCATCTTTACTAACGTACTTGCCTGAAAATCACTAACGCTCATCATTTAAATTGATATGTAACTTTGGATTTGCTAAATTCATGCCTCGCGCATCTCTATGAACACACTTCTGATATCTGAGCCTATATTGATTGCCCAGTGTAGAATAACGCCATGCATAAAATAACCACCACCAAAAGCAGTAGTGTAATAGCAGAGCAATAAAAACAATATGGCATAAATACTACTCCCCCATAGGCTTAACAAGCCGATTTTAGGTATTTGTTGCCTTCAATAATGCATGCAGATACTGCTATGACAAACCGGAAACCTTTGTTGAACCGTCATCCATTTAGCCCTAGCATACTTTGTGGACCTTTATAGAAAAGAAAACCACGAAATCGTAACGCAGGTAAAGGAGAATCATATCTCATCTCGTGTACATGTTGAAAGCGTCTAGACTGAATGCTTAGCCTTCGCGCGAGTACTTCCACTGTGTGCACTATCGGTATGGCCAGAGAATTCAACTGCCTCAGATGCTGGGAGCTTTAAGACTTCCTTGAACTTTTTGCCGATGTTCATCAGAACTTCTTTGCCCTTTTCGGCGGATCTTCCCTTTCCTCCAGCACCATTGCCATCTCCACCCCCGGGAATGCTCTTGCCAATTGTGCGAGTCCAGACACCAACACGGTAGAAACCCTTCCTGACGTTGACAACAACACCCATAACCTCTCCGTCGTCTTCATCTTCGAGAGTCTCTCCAATAGCTGCCAACATGACGTGAAGCCAAAGTTCATCAATAGGGACATTGCGCTTTTCCTTGAATTGATATGACCATTTTCCACCGTGCTTGTTTTGTTGATCTTCCCATTCCGGTCGAACACCTTCCTTGAACAAATGGTAGTCAGATTTGAGGGCGAGTTCAGATGTTGGTGCGATATTGTTCTGCGAAAAAAAAAAAAAAGTTAGCAAAGTCAAGACATGTACAGAGACAAAGCACTCAAAATGTTATACTTACGTATACGCCCCAAAATTCCTCAACAGAGTTGAAGGTGATAACCTCTTTCAAGAGATCGTTCCAGTTGTCACCCTACACTTAAGTCAGCATGGTTGATGTAGAAAGGACTCATGGTAAAAAAAAAACAACCTTTCCACTGGGTGGCTTTGTGAACCACAAAGTCCATTTGTTTGTCAAAGGATGCTTGACGTTGAAGTTATCCTTATCATGGAAAACGGTAATTTGATCACCCTCTGCGACTGGCTTGGTGTTCTCATTTGAATTGCTGGCCCCTTCAGGCGAGACTGGAATGGTTGACAAGTCAACTTGTTCACCAGTTGGTGCTTGTGCTGCGACGGCTGCCATGTTTGTATTATGTTTGAATGTGAAGTAGGATCGAGTGTCTAATGGACTGTGAAGGGGAGGAGAAAGAAGAGGTGAGGTGGAATAAAGTCAGTGCTGAGAAGATTCCTAGAGTTGATGTGATGTGCTCTTGCAGAATTGAATGCGAGGCTAGTCGAAATTCTATTTCCGTGGCGGGGTGATGAGTGAATGAATAATAGCAAAGACAAAAGAGTCTTAAGACGATTGTGCTCTGTCCACTTTCTTGTGATTGGGTAGACTTGTTGCTCCAGGCAAATTGTCTAATTTATATGTATTGAGATTATCGGCGTTCTTCCGATTTAGGATTGTAGGTAGGGTTTGGTTTGGTTTGGTTTGGTTTGGCTGTTAGCACTTTCTTCAATTTTTTGACGTTGCGATGCGACTAGACTTGACTTGCAATTAATGGTGGTGGTGGCCCTTGCCATTTTGAAAAAGCTCGGCTGGAACCCTTGATGCTGAGTAAGGCATAAATCACGTGAACTGATGGCATCTACTTGGGCATGGCCATTGTTTTGGTTGGGCCACTCCTGAAAAGTTGATGTGCAGAAATTTATTGAAACTTTCGAGATACTTGAAAACAGCTTAATTGGAAACGTAAAAAGAAGATGAATTACAGAAGAATTGGAGCAATACACTGCTCGGCAAATATACAATTCGCGTCTATATTGGAGGAAGTCAAAGAATATTCCACTATCAGATATCAGATAGCGGAATCCAACATACGTCACCGATCAATACATTCACAAAAAATAGGTAGAAAATTATTGACCTCTTTCCCAAATGCATTCATTGTTTATATATGATCTAGACCATCTATGTTCGTAATACAACTGAAGCCAATCCTAAACGCCTCGCTATGATTTGATTTGACGCAGTACTTTTATAAGTCTATCCAGTCGAGATCTTGTGAAATCCATCAAATCGTTATTGGCCAGAGTGTATAACGATTCCCGATTTGTAACCATGATATACATTTTCTAGAGCTCTTTGACCTTCTCTACCACTTTTTCAACTGTGACTTCCGTACTGCGACCGTTCAAGTAACTGAGGTAGCAGTTCCAGCCCAGGGAGACAATGTTGACAACCAAGACTCTGTGCTCAAGAGGAACAAGCTTGAAGTTGACAGCTTGAACAGCAGGCCAGATCATGTAATTCTTTTGGAGGGCAGTAGAGTAGTTGGCTTCGATCTTCTTCTTTGGATCGGTTCCTTCGAGGACAGACATGGTGGTAAGGAACAAGCCCAAGTTGATGGGAGCTACAATACATTGATCGGCTGCGACTCGAGCTGCCATTTCGAGGTTCTTGTTCTTCAAAACAACATGGTTTTGAAGGAACTTAAACCAGTTGGTAGCGATTGGACCGAAGATAGCTAAAAAGAGTTTGTTAACATCTCCTCCCACTGTTGTATCAAGCTATTCTTTACATACCACCACCATAAAGTGCCATGCGACCTGTGCGAGCGATTTCATGGTCGTTGATGCCCTTCTTTTCAACTAATTGTTGTGCCAACACATCTCCAGTTGCGAAAAGGACTGCCGATGTCACACTTTGAGTAAGGACAGGGCGAGCTGCCAACTTCATCTGGTACCTGTTACCTTGATGTTAGCTATCGCTCGCAACGATCTGAGACATAAAGAAGTATGATATCACGGCTGCATAGAAGATAAGGAGGTACTTACCAACGCAACATTTTGTCTATGGGTTATTTAAACTTTGATAGAGTTTTGGGGTTGTGCCTAGGTATCCCTATTGTTTAAATTCAGAAGTTGATAAACAAGGTTGTAAGAATCAATTCAGATTGGGAGTAAATGTTGTGTTTTTCCTGATCAATGCAGACCGATAGTTGGTAGCAGATACCTAATAAATAAATTGCTATCCTTGGCCGAAGATCTCCATCAGGGTCTGATAACACTAGCAAGGTCAGTACTGTCTCCGAGCCGACTTCGGCTATTTGTCGGATCTCTTGAATTTCCCAAATTTGGAAATCCCCAGGTTGCGGAGAAGAAAGCTTGTTGTATATTGTTCTCTGATGTCTCTGATATTGTTACAGGCTAGTGAATCTTGAAGCTTGATATTGGACTAGCACTAGTGCTTTTGGACGAATGAGGTTAATCATATCAGGAAGCTATCAAAAAGGGGGTTGATTCAAGCATACTCCGCCTGGTAGGATTGAATAAAGAACACACAAAGTCTACCTAGTGGATACACAAAATCAACAAATTCTTCTGGAGCTTAAAGTTGTTTTTTCTTGTTAATCGTTGTAGCGTCAATGCTTACATTGTGTTTCATAAGGTATATACAATTTTTGTCTGTTTTCCCCCTATGTATTTGTAGCGTATCTCATTATCTTCATATATATTTCTGCTTTCCTACATTGTCCAATATTTTCTCCCTCAGAAGTTTCTTCTTCGTGTGACTAACAAACTTTTCCACACGCTCAAACATCTCCATATCTTGAGGCCTTTCATAATCTCAGTAGTTGTTGCGCAGATATCCAATTATCCCAATAATTTATAGCCTCTTCGGCTGAGTTCATATATCATAAGTCGTAAATTCGAAACGGTTCGTTTCGGAAAGAAAAATAGCAAATAACTTTTTGATGTCACCGACGTGACTACCTAGCAGCATTAACTGTTCTGCTTGGGCAAAGCTACATAATTTCGCTTGCAAACTTGCTTCTTAAACGAATGGTCGGTCCATAAATGGTCAAAACCCAAGGTACTATTGTCAATAGCGCTCCAATTCCGCCAAGTAAAGATGCTGCTCCTTGAAATGTAATATTGTTGAACATGATAGTTGCAATGAGTGGGAATATACCGCCGAGGACATTCCGACAGAAACTCTGAGCCGCAAGAGCAGATGACGCATATCGATGATAACTGTCTGCGAGGTAGTTGAATGTTGCCAGATATATCGAATATATTCCCATAGTTGCGCAGCCAATGCCAAGAGTTGGGACTATCCAAGGAATTGAAGAGAACTGGGTCCACTGAAACAATGTAAGCCATTTGAACAATATCTGAAAGACACATCACTTACGCCGAACCAGAAAAGACCAATGGGCAGTAAAGCCGATTGAAAACAAGCAAAGTAAAGTCTTGACTCAGGAGACGAGAGATCGATTTTGCTTCGGATTATGCCTGGACTTTTTTCACTCTTGAACGTCCATTCGAGATACCTAACGAGCCACTGCTCTTGATAGATAGAAATGAAAGTAGATATTATTGCACCAATCGACATAGCTGCAAACACAGCACCAGATTGTTCAATATTAAACCCATGAGAAGTCTCAAACACTAGAGGAACTGAGCCACTAAGAATTTGCAGTGTTAGCAGATGCGAACCCGACTTCTAGACATAGTTTGGTACTTACAAGGTCAAATATAGCACTGCCCAAGCAAAGGCAACCCACAAGCTGAAGAAAAATACTACCGACTCTGTGAATAGAAGATGGAATGGACGGTAGATGGAAATTTTAATCATCTGCGAGAGCGATTCTCTTTCTTCGTCTGACTTGACCTTCCATCTGACTCGTTGGGACTCATATTTTTCATTTGATGCCGACGTTGGCATCTCAAAACCAAAGTAACCAGCGTGCTCTCGTTCTTCATACCACTTGTTCAGACATTTTGCTTTCTTGCTCAGTAGTATGCTACCTCTCGTTTCTGGGAAGAAAAGCGTTATGGCCTACACGAGACGCACATTAGCATCTCCGGTTAATTTTGGAGTGAAGCCCAAATACGCACAATAAGCAGGAGTCCATTTGTGATAACTTGTACCCAGAATACCCATCGCCAGGAAATGTTCTGCGCAATAAAGCTGCTCACCAATGGGCCGAAGCCAGTGCCGAAAAGTGCTGCACCTGAGAATAAGGACTAATTTCAGGTTAGCTGGAAACAATTTTCTTAAGAACTCTCAAAGTGGCCATTTATTTACCATAGGCGTGTTTCGACCCTCCTTGTGATGAATATCACTAATAACTCCTCCGACCATTGTTGAGAACACAGAACTCCCACAGCCAACAAAGAATCTGGCGACAAGCATGCCTGGGTAAGATCGAGTCACAGCACAGCAAATTTGAGTGATGAAAAACAGCAGTCCAGAAGCTATGAAAATCGGCTTCCGGCCATTCAGCTCGGAAAATGGAGCCAGAACCATCGGCGCAATAGCGAACCCTTTTGTGGTAAGATTAGCTTCATGCTTGTCATGTAACTTTCGAAGCCATACTAACCAAAACAGAAAGTGGTGATCCCAGCCAGAATCGCAATGTCTGAAACATGCCAGTACTCGGACATTTGCTTGACAGCTGGAGAATATGCACCCGCAGTGTAGGCTGTAAGCATAGTCGCTATACAAGAAAGGAAGACGGTAAATCGTTTGCGACTTTCCGGCCAGTCGAACGGCGAAGTGTACTTCTTCAATTCTGGCTGTGGTGGTGCTGTTGCTGAGGACCCGTCGGATGAAACGTTACTCGTCGGCGAAGGGATCAACGTTTCGAATGTTAGATAATGATAAATGATAGGACTTGACGAACGAAGCGCGTCCTTCGTTGCTGGATTCGCTGCAGGCTGAGCGCCGAAATCGAACTTTTTCTGGCCATCGTCCTCGAAATCCGTTGTTGAGTCAGATATTGAGGTATGCCTACTTGGATCCCCACGAGATGGCATGTTCGATTCTGCGTCGCCTATTCTTTGCTGCCCAAGACTGTAGAGCAAAACGAATGCCGCCAACGGATATATATACCTACTCGAATTGGAGCTCGATGACAATGGACATGAAGCATCAGATAGAGAATGCCAATGCGATGCAGTGTGAGAAAAGAAAGCAATGACTCAATGGAAACAAAAGTAGCAAAGACCGGCATTGAGTCGAGATATGTACGAACGCAGCACTCCCTTGTGCCTATTCCCGTTGAAGCTATAACAAGCCTATGGAGGCTTCACCGCGGATCTCAACGAGTTAAGCCATGATGAGTTAGATGGCCCGTCGCTAGCTCAGGAATTGGCTGCAGAGATGCGGATTTTACACCGAATTTTCAAATGTGTGTTGTTATTCCCGAACGGAAAGTATATTTATGGTGGGTTGGTGGATTGGTCATGATGAATGGTGCGTGTGGCGGACTGGTGGATCGGCCTCTTTCGGAGAAGTGGAGTATCAGAAATTCAAGATGGGGTATTTTGCTTCCAATTGCGGACGGTCGCACGTTGGAACCTACTTCACGTGATGGGTAGACATATAAGATGGCTGAAAATTGGAGGGGAAAGGAAGAAGGGGAATGCGATCATGGCGCCTCTATCCAATCTATTGCTAATAGCAATCCCGTATCTCACGATTCGATAAGATGGGATGGATGTCGCGTAAGCCGTTGACAGAATGCTAATCCTCGCTGTTCTCCTCTGCTGGATATTCTCCGGCAATGGTCATGCGAGCCACAGGGAAACAGAGGGGGACATAGCTGAATGTTATCCCAGCTCTTTTGTGAAGAACGACCAGATATTGATTGTCTCGATACGATCAGAAAATACGGAAAAGCTGCCATGAGAAAAAGGAAGAAATGGTTGTGGTCAGAATTTGAGAATGACCAGGCGATTCTATGATTGTCGACGCCTTTCAACTGTCATGTAGAGACTGCTCGCCGCTAATTTATGTATAGATATGTATATATATATATATATATATATACATAGAACTACCTACATATCGGAAGCACTCCGCAAGATGAACTTATACCTTTGGGTCGGCAATGCGGCATGCACGTATGCGAGGCACAAATACTCTTCACGTGAATCAAGACTTCACTTGAAGTTTAACTTTGACTTCCCCGTGTCAGTTGATCCTTTCCGTGGATTACGTCACCAATGCCTCCAACCAGAGGTTCAAAGTTCTGTTCACGCCATGCATGGAGCACAAAGGAGGGTCTAAGTCTCCAGTTCTCAGCCTTACAAGCATTCCGCACTTCTTATAAGCCGTAAATCGAGAAAACAAAGACCTTATGCTTCTTTCGGCCTGAGTGCGGCTGTCCTTGTGCTACTAGATCGTCTCAATCTTTTGCCTTTGTCCCGTCCCGTCAGGTCCCGTTTCCCTGGGACCCTTTTGCTCTTTTCGAACAATGATGGCACGGATGATATTATTGATTCTCGAAAAAGGCGAGGTGCAATTTTGACATTGTAACAAAGCCAAGCTCTTCTCGTCCCTTAGAGTTCTAATGCAGAAGTGATAAGCCTATCAGGTAGTCCGGACGTACCCCTCTCTAAACCCCATCCGGTTTGAAGGCTGGTCAAGCTCAGACAAGGTCGATGGCGTGATAGCTACGTGCTACAAATTTCTCTTTTACCCCTCCTAATTCTTACGATGGCGACACTTCGATCAATGATTAAGTAATAATAAGGCATCATTCTTTTGGACGGACTAAGTGAATAGATTCCTTCTTAATAAACCCCTCAACTCCTCCGTCCTCTTCGTCCTTTGCTTCTCTCAATCTCTACTCTACTTTGATACCAACTACATTGTACAAACACTACCTCATCAAACCCTCGACAAACATTCAAAATGGCTGAAGAGAGACCCACCCCGTAAGTTTACCTCTCAATTCTCCACGAAAGCGTATTTTCCTCAAACCGAACTTCAATCTATTGATGTGAAGGTCAAAACTTTCTCTATTTGGCGACAAGTCGTACGCCAGAATCAAGAAGCATTGAAGGTCTTGTTCGTGTGCAACGTGCAATTTCACTATCATACCTCTGAGCTCCGCTAACATTGCACAAAGCCTCCGTCTAGGATCCATCGCCCCAAACTTCAAGGCAGAGACCACTACCGGCCCAATCGATTTCCACGAGTTTATTGGTGACAAGTGGGTTGTCTTGTTCTCCCACCCTGAGGACTACACACCCGTCTGCACTACTGAACTTGGTGCTTTCGCCAAACTCGAGCCAGAATTCACCAAGCGTGGCGTGAAGCTCATTGGTCTTTCCGCAAACACCATTGAATCACACGGTGGATGGATCAAGGACATCGATGAGATCTCCGGAAGCAAGCTTACTTTCCCAATCATTGGTGACAAGGAGCGAAAGGTCGCCTATGCATATGACATGTAAGCACGATCAACCATTTCTCTATGACTTTGGATTAGGCGCTGATGAGGAAACTAGGCTCGACCACCAAGATATCACCAACGTTGACTCTAAGGGTATTGCATTCACTATCCGATCTGTTTTCATCATCGACCCCAAGAAGACAATCCGCCTCATTCTCTCTTACCCAGCTTCCACCGGTCGCAACACTGCCGAGGTTCTCCGTGTTGTTGACTCCCTTCAAACCGGTGATAAGCACCGCATCACCACTCCTATCAACTGGGTTCCAGGTGATGACGTAATTGTCCACCCTGGTGTCAAAAATGAGGAGGCCAAGACCCTCTTCCCAGAATTCCGCATCGTCAAGCCATATCTTCGATTCACTCCTTTGCCAAAGGAGAAGACATCTGCTGCAGAATAAATATCGCGCCAAGCGAAATTATGAATTGATGAAGGGGCTTTCTTGACTGAATGACAGATATGACAAATAATGATTAAATTGGCGAGTGGCTCAATGAAGTCTCCTTTTTGGATGATTTTTTGAGGATATTCTAGATTAGAACAAGCAAATAAGAAGAAAAAAAAAATATCAAAATCCTAATAACCATCGCACAGTCTGAGTGTTTTGCATGCATGAATTTCACTGTATTCTTACGAATCATCATCCGTATTGGTTCACATCCCACAACCTCCTAGAGAGGTAGGTATTCTGTCTGATTTGTTTCCGAGATGTTTTCCATGTACTGTACATAGGCACATACCGCGATGGCTCAATGCGTGCTGCTACACCTCAATCCCATATTGTCGTCAGCAGGCAGGTTCGAGGGAAGATGCTGCTGGTGTTAATTTCCAACGGTCTTTTCACGGAGTACGTACCTAGATAGGTCTCCCATATCGGACGGCTTATCAAACTAACCTACCTATCTCGTACCGATATCTACCTAGTAAATAACAATCAATCTGAAGCAGACAGGGCTGCGATTTCTCCTCTTTAAACTTTCTTCCAGACTCCAACCTGCCAAGTGCCCAATTACACATTTATATGGATTTTACACAATTTCTAGAAACATTTGGCCCCTCCGACATGCGATTAATTTCCTCTGCATGAAACACACAACACGTGGGAATCTGCACCACTATCACTATCGGACGAACCTTATATTCCTACCCCCAAAGAGTACTTCGGAGCAATCGCATTCACGCTCTGACAGGTCCGAGCAACTACAAGGCTGTTCTACAGTTTCGAAGGTTGTGAACCTACAAAGGAACAACAAACCGTGCATGTAGATTCCAATCACTAATATCACCATTCGCAAAGAAAACTTCTAAAGGGGAAAGCAACTGGGATTTATATTGTCAAGATTCGAACACCTCGAGATCGGCATACTAAGAACTAGGAAGTGGGCTGGAACCGCAGAAATTCCTTTTTCCTCGCTTGGAGAGGTATCAATTTTCCAAATAAGGCGGAGATTAGGAAAATTGGCTTTTTAGCTGGGACAAGGCGCGTTTGTATAGAGAGTTCTGGTACCGATAAGTACGAGGCGTGCGAGACTATTGAGTTCGGCTTGCGATCCGATCTGACACAATAGGCACCTAGAATCCCCTAAGATTTCGGCGGAAATACTACATCGAGAAGAAAAAAGGGTCAATCAGTCGATTACTGCCGGCTTCCAGGTAAGCCGTCGCTACAGCTTACCTGCATCGTACACTTTACAAACTGTTCTGCGGAAGAACGATCGATTTTCCCCGTTATTCTTCTCGTGTAATCTGTGCGGCGAGTGGATCTCCTATCTCTCCTGAGTCCCTACGCCCCAAACGAGAAATAGTTTCTGACCCTTGGATTGCATTTTCGGGAGATCTTGACAAGGCCGAGTATAATTTTGGGGGAAGCCCTTGTTGTTTTTTTGGGTACTTTTAAGGTAAGCTTCCATATCCACACGCACGTCAAAATGACATCTGTTGTTGGTGACATCTCTTTGTGACGGTTGATGAATTGCTTTTTGTCTTTCGCAGCATGATTCAACATGTCGGATCCGCTAACCCTTCGACCGAAAGACTCTATAGAGTCATTATACGTCTCCGAATCTTCGACTGACGACGAGGGCTTAGACTTCAGGGGGGAGTCAGAGAAGACTGACGGCGCTTTTCTTACGGGTGTGCGAAGAGGACTTAAGAAGCTGGGATCTGTTTCTGGTAGCCGTGGTCGACCTTTCAATATTCAAACAAGCAAAAGTTCTACGCCAGACCTCTATCCGCGCTCAGCAAGTACCGACCAATCCTTGCTGTCGCAGAATGAGAAGAAGCTGAGCGGTGCGAACCTCGAAAAGCCCCTCCCAACCTTGCCCACGACACCTACATCCCCTATCATCGAAGACACTGCGGGAGATCCTCCTGATACGCCAAAAGCTTTAGAGGGTATGTCACGACCAGTTGCGACCGATAGTCGAGCCAGCACATTAGATTCTACGAGCGCTTTCCAACCCCAATCCAGCGGTTTCAAGTCGGTCTCGGGTACATACAAGACGGATATGAACAATAGTCAAACTAGTCTTGCTACTCCTGGCAGGCAAGATGGAGGTGAGGGGGCAGAGGAGAGTCGCGAAAATGTTGTGACACCAAAGAGCAACGGGCCTCCGTCAGCAGCACCATCTCCAGCACAACAACCACGCCCTTCGGTCGCAAGCGGGGCTGGTACCTCTGGAGCAACACCATCGACACATTTGTCAGGGCTTATGTGCAACGTACATCGAACTACTGGAAAAGAACCTCATCCATTGGTTGGTGCTACAACTACAATTTTGGGCGATAAGCTTTACGTATTTGGTGGCCGGATCCTATCACGAACGCGCCCTTCCCTGACAGCCGACTTATATGAACTTGATTTAGTACAGCGGCATTGGACAAAGGTTGAAACTACTGGAGATGTACCACCACCAAGATACTTTCACAGCGTGTGCGCGCTTGGCGATACCAAACTGGTGTGCTATGGAGGAATGTCTCCAGCTCCACCACAGAGCCAGGCTCAAATGGCTGCCTCGGCGCAAAGTGGGCAGGATACCCAGCCGGAGGTAGTCGTAATGTCTGATATTTATATATATGATGCACCATCAAGGACATGGAGCTTCATACCAACGAACGATACACCGCAGGGAAGATATGCTCACTGTGCCACTATTCTTCCTTCGTCAGCAGCATTTGCATCTGTGAATGCACCTTCTTCTGCCTTACATCACAATCCTCAAGGGCCAAATCCTAATCAAGGTATTATTGGGGTGAATATAGATGGTACTGGCGGTGCCGAAATGGTTGTTGTGGGTGGCCAAGACAGTGCAAATCACTACATCGAGCAAATTAGCGTGTTTAATCTACGGAGTCTGAAGTGGACTAGTACCCAACAGCTTGGAAAGAGTTGTGGGGCTTATCGTAGTGTTGTGGCGCCTCTTCCAGGTCACGTCTCTGCCAAAATAGGCAAAGCAACACCTAATAAGCCAGATCATGGTGGCACTACTCCAGATTCAAGAGAACCTGGGTCATCAATGCTGATATATTCCAATTACAACTTTTTGGATGTTAAATTAGAACTACAAGTTAGAGCTTCTGATGGAACCTTGGCAGAAAAGCCTATGCATGGGTCATTTTCGCCTCCAGGGCTTCGATTTCCAAATGGCGGCGTTATAGACACCAATTTCGTTGTCAGCGGGACTTATCTCACTTCTTCAAAACAGGAGTATGCATTGTGGGCTCTTGACTTACGAACTCTCACGTGGAGTCGCATTGATGCTGGCGGCAGTGTTTTCAGTCAAGGAAGCTGGAATCGTGGTGTTTTGTGGAACCGAAGGAATACATTTGTTATACTTGGAAATCGAAAGCGAAGTCTTGTGGAAGATTATAATCACAGACGCATAAATTTCTCGAACGTCTGTATGGTTGAACTCGAGGCTTTTGGTTTGTATGACAATCCTCGGAAAGCAGCACCAATGTCGGGTTTTGTCTCAGCTAGCTCACCTTTCGCATCTCCTTCATTGAATATCAATAGCAAAGCAGGATGGAACGCGGGTGGACGCACACTTTCCAAAGCGGCAGAGGAATTAGGTCAGAGTGCCTTAGCTCTTAGAGAGTTAGCCGACATGGATATCCTTTGTGTTGGCGGCGAACGTATACCAGTCAACTCTCGCATTATTGCAAGAAGATGGGGACCGTATTTCGTTCAACTACTTCGCGAGGGCACAGCAACGCAAGACGGCAACGACACCGCCACACTGCGCCCAGAAGGTGTATTTCGACATAATCAAAGCAGGAATAGCAGTCTGACTATCACACCTAGTCTCGGTGCACAATCCTCAAATCTCTCTACTTCATCAACACTGAATAGCTCTTCCATATCGGATCCCGCTTCTTTGTCTCTTCCTCCCGACTCGGCTGCTTTGCCACCTAATTCTAGACCGCGGACACTTTACTTACCTCATACACAACTCACGCTTCAAGCTCTACTACATTTCCTGTATACATCGTCTCTTCCTCCAAACAACTCTACACTCTGCACTCCACAAATACTCTGTAGTCTATTGCAATTAGCACGACCATATAAGATCGATGGGCTACTGGAAGCTGTTGTAGAGAGATTGCATGGCGTGTTGGACAGTAGGAACGCCGCAGCAGTTTTCAATGCTAGCGCAATGGCTGCTGGAGGCGGTCGCTCTACTTCAACACCATCAGATATAGCAGATCCTTGGAGTCTCAACAGACTATCAAATGGAGCCGAGACTCTAATGCAACTTGGATTGGATAACGAATTGGGATATCATGGGCAGCAATCTTTGCGAATCAATACCAGCGTAGGCAGCCTTGGAACTGGTCAAGGAGGAAGAAGACAGGACGACGAAGAAAGTATGAGTGCGACAAGCAGTGCCGCGAGTGATGTTAGCGGGAGTGACTTGAGTGGAAGCATGAGTGCATCAGAATCTGGCAGGGTTGAAGGAGTAGGGGAAATCTGGAGGGGTGATATTAGTGCAGTTATTGGACTACAGAAGAGAGGTCTCCGAGGTTTGATGGAAGGCAGACGACTTCGCGAGAGAGGTACGAGTGCGAGTGTGAGCGGACCTTCGTCCCAAAGAGTAGGACTCGGGGTCGGAAACAATTAATATGCAAAATAGCTATCACGCTTTATGAAGATTCATGACAATATTTATTAATGATTGCTCTAATATTTGGCGTTATCTTATATCTCGAAGTTCTTTCGGATCCCTCATCATGGCAAATCTATTGGTCTATTATAACCAATAATTCTGACAGGGAATGCTCTAAAATACTTTGTACATTTTTATAGTGTTTTGGGTGAATCTCAAAATTCACATGTTAGATGCACTGTGGCTCAGGCCACTACGTCACCGCTTTCAAAACCCACCATCACCGGCAAAATATTTTGCTTGCCGTTGATTGCGACCTAATAATGAAACTCCCAAGTTTCTAGATTTCAACATTGGAGACAATATTGGTATATGTGCGAAGTCCCTTACAAGTATCAATCAAGAGAAAAACTTCCCTTTCCTTCAACATACAGCGCAAACAAGTTGCGCGGAGATCCTCGAGGAAATATGGCAGAAAATTACATTTTACAAGTTACTGCCGGCTCAAAATATGATGTCAGTACACATCAGATTGTACCGGTCAATCAAGCAAAGACAATTAGGATTGAGAACGAACTTTGTGAGGTGGATTTGAATGTCAGGATCCAAGTAAGTCAACTATTCTTGTTCTGCCATGCGCTCCATGGCATCACATAGAACATCTTAAATTTAACCAACCCCGCCTCGTGTAGGATTATCGCGGACTACCCAAATCTTCGCCCACTACCTCTCCATACTTTTCTCTGCCACCGCATGATAATAATAAAGATCAATATAGTATTGGGTTTCGATTCAAACCGAAGAAGGATATCAATGCGGATGATTTAGTTTTTGGAAATGATTTTGATCATCCAATTAGAGATCGTCTGCCCCCGGGGTTCAATACAGCTTTCAGAATTGTGAAGTGGATGGTAGATCCAGGGCTGGATGGAGATGTTTATGCAGACGAACCATATTTGTATGGGCCAGCGGCGAGTTCATTCAATGTGCTGTATGTTGGGGAGGGAGGAGAGGGAGCTGACGAGGAGGAGAATGCGGGGTTGGTGTTCGAAGAAGGCGGGGATGAGGAGGGCGAGGAACATCGGGAGGAGTGTGGAATTCCAGATGGGGAGGCGGCGAGGAAGAAGTACTTCTTGACGGAGGCGAATAGGAAAGAATGGGATTGGGAAGAGGGGAGAACTTATGGGTGTGATTTCTTCAATGCATATCTAGATTTTAACAGTAAGTTGAGAATTGACATATTCATCGCCTCCCCACATAAAGAATTGACACTGACTTTATATCGTCATGGATAGATTTCGCTCTCAAACTGCCAGGTTTTACAATGCCCATAATGAAATATTGGGATGGACAAGGTCTTCGGTTCGTGATTCTTTCATTCATCCTTCTTTCTCATCAAATAAACAACCTTCCTTGATGATATGTATTGCGCCGAATTCTTGATCTGTCATGCCAACCAAGTTTTTCTTTTGATACTAGGAAAGAGCAAAAGCGCTCACATACGCTCAGATATGTACTGAAAAACCGCAAGACTGGAGAAGTCTTATTCGCGGTAGTCTTTACGCTTTATCTGAAAGAAGATGTGGATGAGAATGGGAACCTGAAGAAGGGGGTTGAAGGAGGGAAACCTCTTGATCAGCTACCTAAAGATGTTGCTGAGAAACATTTAAGGGAGAAGAACGAGGAAGTGAGAAGTGAGCAGGTGGCAGAGAAGGCGGAGCAATCTACTAATGACCACGACGATGGTGATATTGACTGAGGCAATCTTTCTGGGGGAAATTGCACATAAGAGAAGGTCGTAAGATACATCAGGTAAATCAGGTATAAAAAAAAAAAGATAATGTAAGATAGATAGATATTTCCAACATTGAAAAGGCTGAAATTATATATTCCGAATTCACACAATACACAATACATAGCACTTCGCACATAGCAACCTCGCACACGACCAGATCACCAGCATCGAATAACAGGTACCTAATGGGGATACTGAAGCCAAGCGTTGAAGATAATTTCAATGATCAAGCAGTGAAGTGTTTCATCTCTCAATAGGAGATTCGGCAACAAATTAATTTCCTGAGCAATAATCATTATTGAAAATCAATGGAGGATGTGATGTGGATGTTTTATGTTTCGTTTCATGTATTATTAGCACGTTAATTAATTTGATACTGATTACCTGAGTGAAATTAGCTGGCTCAATCACCGTGTGGTCTGGCATGGAGAAATGCCAGCTGGATGGAGGCAATCAGTTATAAGTTAGTAGTTGCAAAGGAGATGTACAAAGTCGATCGACAGACAATGCTACTTGATCCTCCCAATGAAGCGGCGTGGTTTGGCATTGATCATGAATAACAAGGGTGGTTTTATTATTTATTGTTTATTACCTAGGTATTTATTATCTATTATTTATTACGAGTTGTGCAACATCACAGATGGGAGATCGCAATGTTCGGCTGACTTCAATCTGCTCTAGCTACTGGTACTATTGCGACCAACCTAGCAGGTATTGGGACGGAACCAGACTTTACTAATCTTCTTTCCACACACCTTAGACCTTCCACCTTAGACCTTACACCTCACACCTCACACCTTACACCTTATTACTCCGTACACCACCACTTATTATTACTTCTCACTTCTCACTTCTCTCTTCTCACCACCCACCACCCACCACCCACCACCCACCATACACATACACCACACACCACACACCACACACCACTCACCACTCACCACTCACCACTCACCACTCATCACGCTTCATTTCCCATTCCCTTTCCCTTCTCTCTCTCTCTTGTCAATCTTCAATTTTCCATGTCCAACCATCCATATAGCCCAATTAAATATTATCAGCCGTTCAAGATTTATATCTCCTTTCCTTTCCTTTTCCTTTTCCTTTTCCTTTTCCCTTTCCCTTTCCTTTCTTTTTCCTCTCCAACTCTCCGATCCCCTTCCCAAACATATGCATTGTGAAGCAACCTTATCAGCCCCGAAGGATTGGTCGCACGCAACCAGCGCAAAACCTCCAACGAAAGACAATCAACCACTCTGCCTACCTTCCTACTCGTACAGCGATCGTTCCATTCGTCATTTAAGATCCCGTACCGCCACATATTAGAGCATACTCACGGATTTTACAGCTGTTCCAAATACTACCACATTAAGTCATCTGGTCGGGGTCGCTTTCCTACAAATTACCCTCTGCTTCGTCACAGAACGATACCTCTTTAATTTATCTTCCGTCTACCATTTCGACTTCACCTTGATTTTGTTCATGATTCATCACGAATATCGCGCGTAGAAGAGTGGACGCGGTAGCAAGAAGTTTATTAATATGTATTCAAACCATTCACCACGAGAGACTGAGCTCAGTCAGCATTTGTTTCCCATCATGACGACTGCTTCAACCCCAGCCACTCCCGGTCCGTCTACGCCAACGGTCACGCGAGCACCCCCGATAGAGCATACCAAAGTCGACGACATCCTGAACATCGAGAGGCCGGCATCGACACCGTTTCCGCGACAGGAGTCTTTGGATGGAGAGATAGTAGAGCGACAAATCGAGCCGGAAATTCTAGAATGGAGAGAACCCTCACCGATCCAACAACAAGCTCCAGATTCGGGTTCGCCTTTGTGCGACCTTCCGGTCGAAATCCACGAATGCATTCTCGATCACTTGTTCGGTTTCAGGGCTGCGGCTTCTGCGAGAATCATACCGGGAAAGTCCAAGGTGCTTCGGGGCTGGGGTACAGCGTTAAGACACTCGAGACGTCGTGAAGTCTCCGAGTTGGCTCTCGTGTCTACTCAATGGAGAAGTCTTATCCAAGAACGATTATATAGACATCTCAAGATCAAGGGAACCATGGATTCCGTTCAGCAGTCATTGGACTGGTTTTATGCCCATTCGCATTTGTGTCGTTATGTAAAGCACATCGAAATATGGTTTCCAGTGTTTCAACAGAAGAAGCTGCCTTTCGATCGTGTTATGCGGATACCCACAACTAATCCAGACCGTTCTACCCTAATTCGCTCACTTGCACATCTCGGCGCAGAACCTACGAATCCTGTCACATACCAGACCCCAGATAACAACTCCACCCTATCCGAAATCTTCCAGTTCGTTCGAAATACTTTCCCTGAAGTCGTCATCTTGACTCTGGAAGGTGGAGAAAGAAAGAAACCCCCTCAAGTTCAGCAATTCCGTCCGAATGAAACAAAGTTGCCGAAGATCCGTACCATTCGAACTCTGGTCTGCAAGGGGCAATGGAACATTATACGTACGGATGGAGATTTCCAAAACATTGCGGCAGCATTGCCAAACCTCAATGAGTGGCATGGATCTTATGCCAAACCAAAGTCGAAGTCATATCTTTGCATTGCGCAGATTGCTCCCCGGATACCGCAAAATATTACACATCTTAACCTATGTCTTGAGAACGACTACCGCAGAGAAACTGTATCGCCAGCTTTCTTCAGGAAGGTTACCCAGAAGACGCATTTTTGTGAAGAATTGGCCAAATCAATTCCAACTCTCGAGCACTTGGCGTATACTGGTAGGGTTTGTCGTGGATTCTTTGACACAGCGACCAAAATTTCAAACCCACGTACCTCGAGATTGAAGAGTATAGACTTTATTGTCAAGAATTGCTGCCGTCCTAATCAGCAATGGAACGACGGATCTGGTATAAGTGATATGTCATTCATCTCGGCCTTCGAAGCATTGGTATTATCGAGTGCACGATCATTGAAGAAGCTTGCGGCTCTTGAGTACCTGAGAATCAGATTCATAGACCTTGGTGAGTTTGAGCAACTTTCTTATTGCCTGAAAAATTATTAACAGTGCTGCAGAGTCACAAATTCCACCGCTCAACCCATATTTTGAACTCAAAAATAACCAATGCACGGGAATATGGAGCCCTGCAATTGTCGATGCATTGGCGAGCAGTCGACCAAGTGCATCATTCGTAGAGAAAGCAGAAACCCTTGGTGAACTGGCTATCAACAAGGATGGGCAATACATCACGCCTACTACATTCTCAAAATTTCGACCACTCTCTATAAAAGTTTCAAATTATCTTGCACTTTCGGGTGGCATCACAATTACATAAATGAGTGATATCCCATCATGTCATAAATTCGCATTGCACATATGGTGGGAAATCTTATCTAAGGAAGGATATCGTCTCACTACTAGCACATGTTCCGTCGGCGTATAAAGGAAGGGTATTGTAAAACAGGTATTGAGCAGAGGACTTGGTTGAGGATATGGCTTTGGCAATGGACTGGGAATGGAACTGGGGCTAGGACTTTTTTCAACTAGCATTGGCAGGCGTTCTCGACTCCGGTTCTGGAAGTAAAGGAAGGGTATTTTATATGCAGTCGGTGGTTTCAGTTCGCATTTCCAAATTACAGCAAGAGAGACGTTCCTATTTAAATCCGTAGAGAACTGTCAGAAGATCATATATAAAATCATGAGAATCATTCCTAATTGATTTATAATGTGGATGTGTCAGAATGTATCTACAGGTCGATGTGTGGAATATGTATACTCTCTATATACATCTCTATCTGGCGCACATATTGATATGTATTATCCTAGTAAACAGCCTTCATCTTATTCCACAACCTCCCTCTTAACGTCCTTCTCGAGACTCAAACCTTAAACCACTTTCCCAGAAACAACAGCCGCTCCCCGTCCAACATCCTTCACGATAACACCCAAAATCCAAACATTCGTAGCGAAAAATAAAAGACTCGCCACAAATAGACCGGGCACAAAAGTACTCGAACCCAAAAATTCAAGCTCAAATGCTTGATGTAACCACAATGCTTGTGTGGCAACCCATAAGAATAGAGCGAATATCCCTTTGCGTGGTGATGCGATGAGGCTACAAGAGGGAGTAGAGAGGTAGAGAGGGAGTAGACAGGTGTACCAGAGGAAATACTGGGATGTGACTACTTTGTTGAAGGTTACAAAGGTGAGGGTTTGCGCTAGCATGGTTGTGGGCAAGTCCTGTTTGGAGAGGGCGAGCGGGAGGAGGACTGTGGAGAGGAGAAGTTGAGGAATGAAAGTTAGAGATTCCAAGGGGAGTGGAGAGGGGGAGGGGAAAGCGGAGCGCAGGTAGAGGAGGGTGTTGTAGGGTGAGAAATTGTGTCGATGGTCGATGCGGGTTAGATGGTGGAGATAGGTGTGTTGGAGGAAGGGGTATCCATAACTGAGGATGTTTTGTTAGTGAGAGTTTGGGAGGTTGGAATAGTGTACGGAAGGGCGGCTTACATGTAGTACATCAGGATATTAAGTCCCATAAATGTCATCAGACTGGCCGTCACTAAAGTAATCCTTTCCCGATTCATGAACCCCATAATCTTCCCCCAAATATCATCATTTCCCCTCTCCACGTTTCCTCTCTTCATTCCTTTGCCTCCGATTTTCCTGCTTCCAGAACCTGGAATCAAGTCCCGGTCCAAAAACCATACGATACTAATCCCATACACCACGGGGTAAATCTTAAAATGCACTCCTAAGCCTAACAACATCCCAGCCAACACAATCTTTCTTTTCAACACCGCCCACAATAATCCTATGACAAGCACCCCCAAGATCCCCTCGCTACTCCCGCGCGTGCTAATCGTCGCGACCATCGGATTCAACAACCAGATCGCCGCGTATTTCCCCGCGCGTCCCACATCCATCCCTCGACTCACGAGTATCACATGGAGTAGATATCCCGCCAGTATATCACACACGGCGAATAGAATCTTGCCAAAGTGGAACCAGAGGTGCTGGGGAGAAAATGTGGTGGGGAGTAAGAGCCAGGCGAGGAGAGGTGTGTACCGGTAGGTTTCTCGCGTGTAGGGCGAGAGCGAGCGAGAGGTGTACAGCGATGCGGAGGTGAAGACTTGGTAGTCTATATCTGTGTATTTTAGGGGGGAGTGCGCGTCTTGGTAGAGACCGTAGAAGAAGAGGATTATGCGGAGGAGGATGGAGAGGGTGAAGAGGGTGCGGGTTGAGAAGGCCATGGCTTTAATGGGGTGGGTGGAACTGATGGTTCGATCGGAGCATCTATAGCTCGAGGGATAGCGAGGGTTTGAAGTCTCGCTCTTCGTGATATTGGGAAGGGTTAGAACTGAACTGAGAAATCAGGAGGGGAGAGAGATGATGTGTGGGGAAATCTCGAGAATTTGGTGAGAGAGAAACTTCAAAATCTAAGGCGGAACTCGAGATGATAGGATAGCGAACAATTCTATCTGATGATTGGAATCATGACAATTGTTAAATTGCCTCGACTGTGGTCACTTCCACTTGACTTTGGCAAAATAATTTCGAGCTCCTTTTGATATTGAAGTCTGCACGTGTTTATATGATAATTCCACTCCACTATCCAAACTATACACACACATCCTTCCTCTCACCCAAAATAGCCCCGTTTGCTTACCTAACCATTCGACTCCACCACAGCACGCCTCATAAATCTGCATCAGTCAGTGCAGGCCTACTTCTTAATGTACAATGCAGGAATCTAAACCGCAAAGTGAAGATATGCCAGGTGTCAAACGTCAACATGATGGAACTTCCAAGGAGAAGTCGGAGGGAAAGTTTGAGGGATCGGAAGAAAAGACGGGAGCATCGATAAGTCCTTTCATGCCAATGTTTGAGGGGTTCAGAGCGGAATTGGACGAACATCATGATCGGAGAGAGAGGATTATTAAGGCGGGTAGAGATATCACGGCGGGGAGTAAAAAGATGTAGGGACTCTCTCTTGGGGGGCTACGTGTGAAGGGTTTCGAATCGGGCTAATTTTTTCTATTTTTTTCTAGAATTTTTGCGTTGCAAAGGTATGCATAAATTTCAAGAGCGCCTCCCTGGTATCTATATGATATCATGAAGCATCGTGTTAACAAACATTTTCAGAGTTCAAAAACTCCATCAGCCTCTTCCTCAGAAAATAGCCAAGGAAACGTCCGAGAGACTGGCTACGATTAATGGTCTCTTTGCCGGTATATCACCTGATCTCACGGGCATAAATTCTTGGCGCTATCAACGACAGATTTCAGGGGGGATTCAAGAGTACATGGAAGCTGTGTCCTTTTCCCACTACTTGACTGAACAAAAATTGATCCCTCTCGATGCGGCTCAAGCTTCCTTGCCCGACGCAGTGAATCTTACCGGCGATGACTATGTTCTTGGAATCTTTGATCTGGTAGGCGAGATGATGAGATTTGCCATTACGAGAATGGCGACGGATGGAGAATTGCCGGGGAAAGAGGAGAGGACGATCCTGGCGGACTTGAGAG
Organism: Botrytis cinerea B05.10; assembly: GCF_000143535.2. Lineage (NCBI taxonomy): Eukaryota > Fungi > Ascomycota > Leotiomycetes > Helotiales > Sclerotiniaceae > Botrytis > Botrytis cinerea. Next base: position 2,982,762 of record NC_037310.1, read on the forward strand.
ATATCCGAATGAGATTCGAAGAGCTGGATACGACTAGGTGTGGAAATGTGGGATTGGGAAGGGATGTGGAGAAAAAGATGGAGGTTATGAGGACGTGTGTGGAGAAGGTGGAAACGGCGGTTTATGGGATGATTGTGAGGGGAAGAGAGAGGCCTAAGGGATGGGTTATGGATATGCCCGATGATAGTAAGGGTGCGGTAGAGAGTTATTAAAGTTGTGTTCGTGGATAAAAGGTCATTGGAGAGCACTAGCTACAGTGGAAGAAACTTGGGCTAGGTCGCTTCTTTGTTGAGGACACAACGTAGGAGTGTTTTGCTTGAAGAGTCTTGCAGTAATCAGGACCTAAAAGAATCTCAGTACATGAGAGCTTCCAATGAATAAAATTGTTTTGAAGCTATCCGATTCTTCAATTATATGACAACCTCTAGCCAACTGATTGAGTGGCTGATCTCCGTTTCTTGCCCCTGACTATGTGCTCTAGCGTATCCAGCCCTCGCTAATCCTCACTCGTTCATTCTGTTGGAAGAACATTTTGACAGCCGAACTAGTCGTCGATGTGGCTATTGTGGATACGCTCTTTTTACTTCTTTATACCGGAATTCCGGTATAGACAGGGCATCGCGGTAAAAGTGCTCAGAACAGGATAGCAATAGTGAATCTATCGTCTTATATGTGCACCTTTATCGTAGCATGCTACAGGTAAATAGGAGTATTGTTTACTTCGATTTTGTAACGGGGGTATTATTGACGGTATAGTGAATTGCTATTGAGTTAAGGATGTCCTTATAGAGAGGTTCTTTGGCGCCGTGCATGTAATAGGGAGATATCCACAAATGGCTTAGCAAGAAAAATATTCCAACACCGCATCTTGGACACGCCTACTTATCTACACAACAACAAGATCGAGAGCACTCAGGTCGGCGACAGATTCATTAATTGACACATCCTGAGAGATTACAGGGCCAAGTCCCATCATCTTTTTTTGGATATAGATGATCTTGCTGCCATCATGCATAACATTTCAATCGTTCCTACGCCGGAAACTCAAATCTTTTATCCGATTGGAAACACGCCAGCCGTTAATCTTCTCGAATACCACGCTCCTAATAAAAGTCTGATCAGGAGGTAACAGATATACTTCTTCTCGCCTGTGGAGATCCCAGGAGTATCTTGTATTCGCTGTTCTGCGAAGACAAACCAGGTACGAGCGGTCGTGATATACCCCGCATTCACTTGCAATTGTCAAAACACCTCTGATCTTTTCCACAGGCAATGAGAAGTTTAATTTTGTGTGTTGTGATATCGATCCGGCTGTTTTAGGTAATCTATACTCCTACCACTATTTAGTAGTTTTTGTCAGTATTGACTCTTATTCAGCTCGCAATATTGTTTTGTTCTCTCTCGTCGTCGATAATGCCGCGTCGTATGGCTCTCAATCCCCACACGATGGAACAAGAGTTGGTGCAATCTGGAACCTGTTTTACCACTTCCAAATCCCCAAAGAGGATTTGAGGCTCTTACAGGACCAATCTGAAAAACTTTTGTCCTTATCTCAATCGCTAGAGGCATGGGCAGAATCTCCCTATTCTAGCATTACTTTTGTTAGCTTGCAAACTCTTGAGGAGGTTCGAAAGATCTGGGAGAAATATGCTATCCAGAGAAGTGCACAAGAGCAGCAGAAATATGAGGCATCTAGATGGGACACTATCTTAGGGATACGCCGGAAATTCTCTAACAATGGAGGAGCATGTGTGACTTTCTCTGCAGGGGTACACTGGTTTGCAGGCGCAAATCCATCTTGGGATGCACTCAAGGGCTATTGGAAAACAGGGGTGGTTGCTGGGAACGAAGGTGATGTTAAAGCACTTGGCCCCGACAAAAAAGGAGTTTTGAATCCAACCTTTATGGTATCAACCATGTCCGAGAAGTTCATCGTTCCGTACACCAGCGATCCTTTGTCGGCATATCACGTTCCACAGGTATTCGACAACCCTCTAAGTGAAAAGAAATGTATGGAAGCCCTAGCAACATCCGCAAAACAAGATTTTGCGCAATGGTGCAAAGCTTTTGCACAGTACGCGACCGCGGGATCCGTTGTGATCAATGTATATATGGGAGATGCGATCACCTTTGCTTACGAGCTAGCATCTCGTGGCCGGTCGAGAGCTACATCCGTTGTTACCCGTCTCTATTCGAATCAATGGTCTATAAAACCAATGTTGTTGGATGGTCCTGGTGCATCACTTTTACCCCTATCTTTCGAGGTCGTCGATACTTCTAATATTGTGGATTACTATGGACATCTCAATATTCTGCCCGCTACAGTGCCCATTCTATCTAAAACTCCCAGTTCTGTTCTATATACTGAAAGTTTGCGGATCTCTACTCTTGACTTGAAGCAAAACTTGAAGGCTGCACTCTTGATGGATGTCAATCTGGCTTCGTTGTTGTTCGGGCTGACACCGTTTGGTCAAATCATGAACTATACTACCTATAACAATTATAGCGAGGATATGACTCAACAGACGTCTACCCATCGCTATCGAACCCGGCTACCCTGGAGATTTCCAACATTTGGAGACCATCACTGTTGTTCTGCATCTAGTCAGTCTATCAAAATCGAAGTTGATGCAGAGGAACTCTCTCAATTATGCTTCGATATATACATGAAGATGTTCGCGATTGAAAACCTTGCAAACCGCCTCAAACCAGGAGTCCGACCTTTGCGCAGTGAAACGATGAATCTTTACTCACGATTGAGTTTTGTTAATATCCTACATCTTATTAAGCAAAATACCACAACTGATTGGATGACTTTCTGCACGAGTCTACGGATGAAAATTGCCGCTGATAAAGTATCTCACATTGGGGCTAAAACAGTCTTGGAAATCTTCACGCACATTGATATCTCCAATTTTATGCCGGGGACTAGAGGCTATGATACTGAATACTATTCTTATGTCACAATGGTGGTGCCTCGGAGCGACCTTGAAATATTTCTCGATCCAGACTCTACACCTCATCCTGGGCTTCATGCTTACATATTCAGACGCAGTACCAACGAGAACGATCTTTTCTTTTCCATAGACGGTTTCTTTGGAACTCTCAAACCACAAACAGACCCTGAATTCTGTGGAGAATTCATCGAAGATCCACAAGGCTGGGCTGGTGATTCCGATCTGATTATTTCGTTTCCCGTACCTGCTCACATAGTGAAAGGAAAGAAATGGCAAATTGGACTATGCGTTACCATTGATTTGAACGGGACAGGGTACATGATGGAATTGGGACCAGAGATGGTAGTTTCTTCGGTGTCTGGGAAGAACAAAAATCGAGTGACTGTTTCCAAGGTGCCTCCTGGAATTCCTAAATCTCGTTTACAGCCCGCTCCAGAGATCGCCTCGGAACAATCCTCAGTTGAACAATCCGACATCTCCGAGAGCCGAATCACTATAGCGGCTACCAAGCTTAACGAGGCCGTTGCATTGCAGGCAACATACCGTTTTGTAGACGGTACTGACGAAACCAAAGCACTACAAAAAGCTGCCCTCGTTACGCTTTCTGACATTACTCCATGCTCTATACTCTTAAATATTGGAGAATTCAGTCATCGACTTATCTTTCCATACCCGATAGATGGATCTAAAGCGACAACGAAGATTGCTAGAAAGAGCCTTTGGATTCAAGTCAACGTCCCCCTCGCATCAACTCTGAGATCCGGCGGTTATGAGCGGAACCCCTTCCCGGTCATTACCTCTCGATCTAGCCAGCCGGCAATTTGGGCTCTTCCCCGAATTAATCTCTCTACTCTTCCGTTAGTAACGAGTAGCAATCCAGATTGGTTGGAGGATGTAGACGAACAAGTTTATAGCGCTCGTGAGAAACGCATGCTTGGCAACAAAATGTCAACCGGTGATTTTCCAAACGCCCTTCTCCAGTTCAAACATACGCTGGCCGAGATAATGGTACACATGAATACAACCAAGCTTTGTGGTATCTCCGTCAAAGGGGCTACTTTGAGGGAAAATCTTTGCGATTTGCTGTTAGTTACGAATGGACTTCGCCACAGCCGCGAAACAAGCTCACTGGTGTTCGACGGCTGGGTCATCTCCGATGTTCTCGGTAAACCTATGCCTCCCGCACTGTTGCATTTTATGAGCTATCCAGTTTCTCGCAACGAGCACATTTTGTGGAAGAAAATGGTACCTGCAGCGGTAGAGTCATGTCGTCGGGATTGGGAACATGATTCATCCTGCGCGTATCGAGATGCTCAAGCCCCTCTCTCTATTGAGCCTCATATATCCCCGATATGTAAGTGTGGTGAAGGAAAAGATGTCGGAGATTTCCCGGAAGACTCGATGATTGAACCGTTGAAAAGTAGAGCTACGAGAATCGCATTTCCGTTATTGTCGGCAGTCTCTTATGTGGAAGCCATGGATCCACCGGAAGTGTCACTTTATTAGATCACAAGTTACCTCTTATCTTCTTCATGAGTTCTTCCATCTCTTTAAGCTAGAAATAGAGCCTTTCTTTTTAGTCCAGAATATTACCTGATAACAATCCCTGATGTTATTATTTGTGCTGTGTAACAAAGTTCTATTCTCGAAACTTTCCAAGACTTTAAGAATAAAGTTGACAAGGTGATGCAAACCAAAACATCAATATATTGATTTCAAGGTTTCGTGTTAAAGATATAACAAGCTGACTTCAACTTAGGACTGGACACGTATACCTTGATGCTCAGTCAGGTATACGATGGCTGTACTGTACCAATGGAAACTCGCAAAAGAACGGTGTCTACCGAGTTTACGTCGATATCAAAAAGGGCAATACACAAGGGACCGAGTTCGGCGAGCATACGAATCTCACCACATAGATAGATACACTTCTTCAGCCGTCCCGTTTGTCTTCTTCCGTCTTTGCGCCTTTGTCCGAAATCCCGAATCGGTGTTTATTCCATTATCCAATGAGTGTCCTTGAACCGTTGAAACATTGTTTATCTGAAACAGCTTGTTTTTATCATTTGTTGAAGTCTATCATGGGGTACTGGGGTATGGATGTGCGGATATGTTGATTTTCGCGATGCACTTATTGAAGATATCGGGACTCCGCGTTCAAGATCGATGAGATGAAGATGTGGATATCTTCAGGTATATATTCTTTCGAAAGAAAGATTTCAAAATATATGGCAACTTTTTTTTTTTCTTTTCCGGATTTTAGATTCGAGTGTGAATTATAGCAGCATCAGTGTACTTGCTCGGAATAAACGGCAAGGGCGGAACAAATAATGCAGTGAGAAATTATGAATAGTATCATCATTTCCCACGTGCATCGAATGAGATGTGGAGAGGCTGAAGGCAATATTCCTTGCTGGTGAAAGCTGACATTGATTCGTGAAGTGGCGTCAGCACGTTGACCAGTTGATGAACTTCGGACCTCCGCACGTCAGAACAAGTGATACTTACGAAACTCTTGGGTGCAGATTATCAAACCGATAGATTGAAAGGAATAATCAATGTTTGAAACTGTTGTTGGCGCAAATGGTGCGCGTTGAAGATACTCGATTGAAGTTTCTTTTTCGAGGTTCTGCAGACCGGGGATGTGATGAAACCTGGTGGGTGGAAAAAATCCTTCCGATTGATTCGTTACACAACGAGCGGAAAAATGGCTAAAATGGCATAATCAGCCGTACAGATGATATGCATCAAGAGGCTTGATATACTGTGATGCTATACGATACTCATCATGCGATAATATGTAAAACAGGCTTCGGCTCGTCGCGTTTACCTATTTATGGAATCTTTCATTTGTGAGTGCGGGATGGGGATATTTGATCCTGCATTCTCGGCTCTTCATATCTCTGCTTCGACTTGGATGTATGTAAAGATGAGGATCGCCGCATGGTTTAAGCTATCTTACTGAAGCTCGAGATACACAACTTCTTTGAGATACTTTTGCGTGGGCGTTGCCTTGCAGTATGATTGCAGAATATACGTTATAGGCTGACTCTATTCGGCTGTGAATCGAACCGGACTTTGATGAGAGAGTGAGCTGAGTTGGAGACGAAGGATAAATTGAAGGTCGAGATGCCTTTTCAACTTCCTCCCCGTTCTAGGCTCGATCCTAAGAGACCTTTTTACCTCACCAGAACAAAAAGGATGCCGCCATTTTCGACATTTTATATTTCGGAGGAGTCACTGGCGTTGGGAAATGAAACCGATGATACTATCGATAGGAGGAAAGTTAGAGAAAATGAGCCGGCTATTCCTACAGAATGGTCTCTCAGTGCATTACCCAGTGGCCGACGATATCCAGGGACTACCATTAGGTCTTCGATCATGGGCCGTCGAGATCCTCAGTCCGATGAAGAATCTCTGACAGGAGCTAGCCGAAACCAATACAGGAATATCATAAGATATCCATTGCCCGGTCCTTTATCGCCGCACCTTGCAGAGAACAGGAAGCTATGGATCAAGATGTTTGTGGTCTTTTGTGTACTTTTGATCACCACGATAATGGGCACAATGTCTATATACTGGGGCGGTGACCATTCATTACAATACAATATACCCGTCTTAACTATCGCAGTCATTGATTTTGACCATTCAGAAATCGGCAATTATTTCCAGGACATGACGACAGCAGCACGAGCCAGAGATTACAGTCACTCGCTGGGGTTTGTGAATCAAGACGGAACCTCCATGTACGGAAACGTGGATAATGTTCGCGCGTCCCTACACGATCAGAAATTCTGGGTGGGCATCGTGATAATGGAAAACGCTACGAATGCCATGAATCATGCGTATGAAACTGGAGATGACCTGTACGATCCGAATAGTGCAATTCATGTTTTCTACGAGGAAGCCAGGAATGCGCTGGTTATTGGAGGAGCAGTGTACCCGAAGTTACTCGAATTTCTAAACGAGTTCGTACTTGAATTCACGAAGCAGAAGCAGAACGCTTTTCTACAGGGAACGAATGGATCAGATATGGTGGCTTTGCAGAGACAAGTTCAAAATCCTGTTGCGGCAGGATTTACGGTGTTCAATATGGTACCGGCAATACCATCGGTTCGTCAATATTTTCCTCTAGGTCTTGTTCTTAGGTCTGGGTGGGTTCAACACTAATATGTTTAACTATAGACAGCCGAAGCTGCAACCGAAATTGGAACGATCTGTACGTATCTACCACAAATTTATTAACCCTGTCATGTAACGGAAAGAGAAATCGTGCTAACCCGTCTAAAATTTAGATCTAATCATTGTTTCGTTTCTCTCCGTTCTCATGTTCGACAAACTCAGCGATACAATAATGGGAACAATACCCATGAACATCTACTACATCTATCGATTATCAGTCCTCCCTATAGTTTTCTTCTTCCTCTCTCTCTTCTATCTAACCCTCTCATGCATGTGGCACATACCATTCTCTCTTCACTTTGGACCAGCCGGCTATCCCCTCTACTGGATGCTCTCCTGGATCTCCATGATGGCCTTTGGCCTCACCATCGAAAATATAAATAACATTCTCGGCATGCCTTTCACGCCTGTTTTCTTCGTCTTCTGGGTCATCTCCAACGTCACCACTGGGTTCTATCCCACCGAGATGCTCAACGATTTTTACAAGTGGGGGATTGTTTGGCCCTTGAGACATGATATGATGGGTGCGCGAGCGATTATCTATGGGACGAAAAATACATTGAGACAGAATTTTGGGGTACTGATTGGATGGGTGCTGATTAGTTTATTGTTGATGCCCGGGACATTGTGGGTACAGATGAGGAAGAAAAGAGCGATAAGAGAGGAGAAAAGTAGGGTAATCTTGGAGAAAGTTTGGGGGGCCCCGGGAAAGGAGAAAGGGGGGAGATTGAAATTGCCGAAGCTGAGTCCGCCTAGTTGAAAGGAATGTGACGTATTATGATAAGATAAGATGAGATCAGATGAGATCAGATGAGATGAGCTATTTTGACCAGGTGATTTGAGATCAACATCTTCAAGGACATTTGGAAGCAGGGAGGTATGAATTGTAATGGACTGATAGCAATAAAGAGGGAATAAACTGCAAATTACGTTATAAGAGTGGTGATGGCTCGTGGTTAGCACCTATTGAAGGCGGTTCCACAGGCCCCCAAGAAACAAGATTTCACACGTACTTAGTTATAAATAAAGAACTCTAGATGTGGCCGCTATACATAGCATAACCACCTCAAATCAGCCGCAACTCCTGTATCATAGCCAATCTGAGCATCGCACATCTGGATTTCGTTTTCAATCCCAAAGAAATCAGTAGCATACATCTCTGCCAAGTCACCTTGCGCCCCCATTCCTTCTGGAAATGCCTGATCATCTATAAGCACGGGCTGCGATGATGATTGGAATTCAGTACTAGATTCGCCTTCGCGAGACTCTCGGTTGAATGGCGCGATAGTCATTAGCTTCTCAACGTATACATTGTTACTGTCCTTTTGGGTTTTGAGCAGTTGTTGCCGATATAAATTGATCGCTGTGCTGAACCGAAGAAGGATATCATGATATTGTTCTGCTTGGGGACTTAACCGGGCAAGCTTCTTAAGCACAGTACAAGCGTGATCAAAAGATCTGTGAATGTGAGTCGGGGCTTCGCCTTCTACGAGGAGAGAAAATCCGAGTACAAGTCCAGCGGAAAAGAGCCAAGCCTTAAGGATGCACATGTTGTCAAGCAGAACATTACCGAGAAATGCTTCGTACGATAGTTCCACCATCAAATGAGCAGATTGCACACAAGCATCCGAGAATTGAACAATTTTCTCCCTTTCACTAGGACTTATTGACGGCACTTCAGTGATCCTCTTAGACTTGCTAGAGCTATTTCTCCGCAGTTGAAACATGACATGTGAGATGAGGAACTGTCGTGTTACCATCATGATGCCTACGTAATAAGTACATGAAACATGGACATTACCAATCGTAGTCTCACGATAGTCACCTTCAAATGCGGGATCAGGAACGCTGCGAAGTGCTGAAGGTAGGGCCTGACTCCATTCTCGCAGCATCTGAAGATAAGTATCGGCGGACTGCACGTCGACGCGACTAGATTTTGCAAACTTGTGTACGATGGTTTCGATGATAGATGAAGATTCGTAGGTTGCATAAAGAGCCAATGTTCGATGGTCCATATCTTCAGGATTTGAGCTATCTATCTCGTATTCGTCTCTTTCTATTGATGGTATACTACTAGGACGTGCAAGGATGGAGCTGCACAGCAAATCAAGAACACGTGAGCTCATCCATATGCGGCGCCTGCCGATATAATTAGCAAATGAGAGATATTGATTAGATTCCACAAAGTATAGATGTGAGCCTACCTGGCAGCACGCTCTTCGGGAGATACCCGAGAATGTTGATATGGGACGTGTAACCCAAGAATAGTTGCAGATTTGGAGGCAATTCCGATATACATAAAAGCTGTGTTTCTGCGGCATGCACCGAGCATATACATTGCCATCAACAAAAACAATTTGACCATAGATAATGAAGGATTCTCCAGCATATCAAGAAAGGCCATTTGTTGGGCTTGGGCAAAATACTTTTTCGCAAGTTGAATCTCGGATACATCCTTGCCTCGCGATTGAGCCCCTATTGCTATCATCAGAAAAAGACAAGCGAGATCTTCGCGTTGTGAGCGGGGGCTCGGAGAAGAATTGGCAACATCGGTTTTAATGGCCAACAATTTAGATACATCATCTTGTGAGAAGAGATGAAGAATACCATTCGACTAAGTAAGATGGAAAATTAATGACTTGTAGCTACGGCAAGGAACAAAAATTAGGACCTTACCACTCTCATATAGCAAGCAATTAGATTTTGCTTTTCTTCGAGATCTAAATCATCTTCAAAGGGGCTATTGTCTCTAGAAATCTCGACTTCTAACATCACATTACTCTCCCTGCGTTCAGTGAAAACGGAGGTTCCAATATATCGCTTAAGCGTAGTTTGAAGAAAGTGTAGGAACGAAATAGCAGCAATATTGCCAACATAAACTATCAAATGTGTCAGCTCTGCATAGTATTGGGATATGAATTGGCAAGGAATGACTTATCCCTGCATAAAGAAAAGTCTGAAGAGAAGGAGTCGCCGCCAACCTTGTTCGCCTTGGGAGCTCTGCAACATCGTAGAACGTTGACATGGTGAAGAGTCACGAGTACTAGCCCGCGTACTAGTGTTGTTCTCGCCGGAAAGGAGTGGGTCCACCGATGGCTCAAGACGTTGGGCGGAATCGGCATCAATAGTTTTCCGTGAAGACTCGATGTTTCCCTCTTTGGGAGAGGGCTGCCCGGACCGAATTTGGGTCAAAGTAGGGGAATTCACATTTCTGGTAACGTGATTTAGTGACTGCCCTGATATTCTTTGCCGTCGTGGACTGGGAGAAGACAGGGGAGAAGATGGCGGATATCGGCATGAATCGGTACGGCCTTTTGTTACACATGACAAACAAGGGAGGTTTGCATCGCATCGCTTCTTTGAACTTTTGCAAGGAACGCAAGCTCTCGCGGCGCGGGCACGTTTATCGGGATGTACTCTTGGGCGAGGCATTGCCGGCGGAACATTACCGCTCAATCTGTTTGGGGATCATGAGCCACTTTTCTACGGCTAAGTCTCCGTCGCCTTGATCGAACTTGCTGTGAGAAATACGATAAAGATGGATTGGAATCAATTATCAAGCCAATGACTATGTGTCGGAGTGGAATGTTGTTGATGTGCAATCGGAAAGAGTGTCTCTGTTTCGGAAGTGGGAATGTAGATAAGACATTCAAATGGGACATGGGTGTCGTTCTAGCATGAAATGAAAATATTTAGTTGTGGGAGCTTATCTTCTCCCAATTAAAATCAGGTAATTTGATCTAAAGGTGGGGTTAGAGGATGTTATCAATAAAATATTAGACTAGCCGGGTACGTTCCGCTACGTGTCGGATCAGCCGCTCTTTTCCTCTCGTGTCGGCAACGTCAATTATAACTATGGCGAGACAAAAACATCCATTGATAGGAGATCCTCGATTACTAGAGCCGATGTGCGGTCAATCATTGTGGGTTTTGAACCCAATGGTCTATAATGATACTTGAGTCTTATCTCTCAGAACGCCGGCGGCACCGGACCGCATGAAAGTTCGATAGCCCATTGTACTGATTATTCACACTACTTGATAGGCACCGTCTTGGCCATTGATCATGCATCATAGATGTATATATACATATATATTCTTCTAAAATGCCCAGCCTACTTGTGTTGTTCAACTAAGTTACAGCTCGACCTACACAACCTTGGTCTAAAGTACTCATTGAACATATATATCGATCTAGTGGGCGACTCTCATCTACCGACTTTCACATATTCTTACTTGAGATCTTTACCAAGAAACATACCTTGCATTATTTCTCCTGCTTCAGAAAGCGAGATTAGGAGCTTTAGTTCCCCACAACAGAAATGCCTGCTCAATCTGGTTTCAGGTCGTTAGATATTGGTGTAGTAGGGGGTGGAATTGGAGGCTTAAGTACTGCTATTGCTTTGCGTCGTGCTGGACATCGAGTCACAATATACGAACGTGCAGATTACGCTGGAGAAGTTGGTGCTTCAGTTTCTTGCGCTGCTAACGGCACAAAATGGTTACATGAATGGGATGTCCCAGTTGAGAAGGGAGATCCTGTCATCTTGAAAAAGCTAATCCGACGTGATTGGAAAACTGGAGAGCCTGATTCTGTGTATGATCTCGATGACTATGAGGAGAAGTGGGGGCATGTAAGTTCCCAAAACCGATCAAAATTTCAAATAGTGGAAACTGATGTGGTCATAATAGGTTTACAACATGTTCCACAGGCAATACATGCACGCTATGCTTATGGACAGTGCTGTAGCTGAACCAGAAAAGCCGGGAGTACCAGCTAAATTACTTGTCAATCACAAGGTAAGCAAACCCGAACATAATGAGCCCAGCTCTGAGCCTTTAATTGACCTTATTTTGATAGTGCTCTGGACTTGATGTTGAAACTGGAACTATCACATTTGAAAATGGAAATACTGCAGTGCATGACGTTGTCATTGGAGCTGACGGCATTGGATCCGCAATTCGTTCCCTCATTGGCATCAAAGTTGAAAGGAGAGCAGCCGATGCCAGTTGTCTACATGCCAATGTGGACACCGAAGAAGCAGTGAAGCTTGGCTTGGTTGATTACTCGCAGAATAGTGCACTTGAATATTGGGGAGGTCTGAATACCCATTACAAGATTGTCCTTTCGCCTTGCAATGGTGGTAAACTACTATCTTATTACTGTTTCTTCCCAAGAGAAAAGGGTGATTATTCCAACCAGGCATGGGGCGCGAAAGGAACAGTAGAAGAACTCCTTGCTCCTTTCCCAGATCTTGACCCCCAGGTTTACAAACATTTGTCGATCGGAAAGGACGTTGCTCCCTGGAGATTGTGGATTCACGAACCTTATCCATACTGGCAAAAAGGCAATGCTTGTGTCATAGGAGATGCAGCTCACCCTGTAAGTCATGGCCCAGCTAAAGTTTAGCGCCTTTGGAACTAATTAGTATTGCAGATGATGCCAGATCAAAGTCAAGGAGCATGTATGGCCATCGAAGATGCAGCAGCTCTTGGTATTGTTTTCAGCGACAAACATTTCAACGGCGATGTGCAAGAGGCCTTGAGAGTTTATGAGCAAGTCAGAAAACCTCGTGCAACCCGCGTACAAGCTGCTGCTGCAAAGGCAAGAGAGAACATTAATGAACGTATTGGTAAGATTCCCCAACTTTCGACACATTTCTATCCCCACAAGCTAATCTGACTACAAATCTTAGGTTTCTCAAGTAACACCGACTCAGCAGTATACAAAGTTTCTGACGAGAAGGCAAAATTGACGATTGAAGAAATGAATGCGTAAGTCAACACTTCCCTTTAATGAGACGAGACCTCTGTTAACAATCAGACAGATATGACATGCACGATGACGTTCTGAAGAATTATGCACAAGTTAGAGGAGAGGTTTCTTGAATAAAGACATTGCGATTGTTGGAATATTTTGGTATGGGAAAAATCAATAGAAGGCTCCTAATGTGTTCTTCATTTTGTACATAGACGCGTTTTGGTATCGGAGTTTTGGTGCTGGGCTAGCGAATGCATCTAATCGATCTTTTGCAACCAATCCTTTAATTTTATTCTATCATCTCCTCATGAGAAGTATTTCAACTTCACTAGATGTTTGTGAAGTCCAGAACTTGTCGCTGTTTGATGTTTTTATGTATATACTGTGCAGCTAAATTTTCGTGGAATGATTAGATATCATCCCTTGGAACGCTTCGTCAAAACTCGCTTCTTCGGTGAGAGAGTGCCATATAGTTTATGATAGGTATATTAGCATTGGGTCGATAGAAAAAGACCGACGAGGAAAAGCCAATAAACCCAATCAATATCCATCTCATTCGAATTGTCAAACATCCCTTCGTCGAACAACAATCCATCATGTGAATGCTGAATTGGCTCAGATGATATCAATTATAATCCTATAACAGGAGTGTAAATTTCCAACTGAGCGAGATCAAACTCTTCTGTCGGCTTGAAGTTGCGGAGCATATTGGTCAGAGCCCAATATACCCTTCGAGATTCGTTCGAAAAATTCCGAACATCTTTTCATACTCCCCAAGATTCTTCTGGTGCATATAAGTGCACGCCAGATTTGTGACTAAGTGCTGAATTAAGTAGTCATATCCTCCCATTTGTGTCCCGAATCAAGTCTAAGTATTATAGAGGCAAGAGTACAGAATTATCTAGCCTGTGCTACCTCATACCAATGCGGTACATCTCTTAGGGTCTCTGATCTGGTTTTTTTGGAAATCATGAAAGATGCGTGAAAGGTCTGTTCGATGCTCGGAATACTATTTGTAGAGTCACTACAATGTTGTCAATGGATATCCGGATTGTTTACCTCGCGCATGAATGCAGGCTTGTTTAATATGGCTGTCCACTTTATCAATGCAGATACATCAAAGTTGACGATCAAGAGATTAAATATGAGCAATCGGGATTGGCGAGTTGTTTCTTCAAAATTATTCAGTTTTTTCTTTCATTTCCATGTAATAAGTACCAAAATTATCTAAGGCCAGAACCAACTCATTCATTCTCATCCTCTTTCCAAAGTCCCTTAATAATATCTACCCTCAATTCTTCATTTCTTTAGTTCTTCATTCTGATCTTTGAACCCATCAAGTTTGAACAAACTTTTGGCATTATCCCTTCCAATGTCCATTTTAACCTTCGGACTCAAGTCCAGCCCGTCAAACCAAGTACACGCATCCTCGTAACACTCAAATGGATAATCTGTCGAAAACATGATGTGGTCCGATCCTAACTCTTCAATACAATATTTTAGTGTCGACGTCGAGAAATGCCCACTGGTAGTAATCCAGATATTCTCCCGGAAATAATCGTAAATGCTCTTCTTGATTGGCATTCCCAATGGTTTCTTGATATCCTCAAACCAATGATTTATACGCCACAAATCAAAAGGAATATGTTCACCCAAATGTCCAACGATAACCTTCAATTTAGGATTTCGATCAAAGACCCCATTTACTACCATTCCCATCAAATGTAACGAGACATTGTTCGCAAAACTCAATGGGGGTCCAATCAACCACTTGCGGTCCGCCCATAATGTATCAAACACCTTACCCGTAGGCTGTTTAGGGTGCAAGTAAAAGGGAACATCTAGATCCACACACTCTTGCCAGAACACATCCCATTCCGGTTGATCATAGAAAATAATTGATTCTCCATCACTAGCGATCTGGTTATCATTTACCAGCGCTCCCTTGAAACCATACTCGGTTACGCATCTCCTCAACTCTTTCGCTGCCACAGCAGGATCATGCATGGGTAACGCGGCAAAAGATCCATAACGATCTGGATAGTCCTTAATCTGCTCGTGAATGTAATCATTGGTCAGAGCAGCAACACGGAGAGCTTCAGCTGGATCGACAATATCTTGGATTCCGGGTGCGGTGTAACTGAGTATATGGAAGCCGACACCATGTTTGTCGGCGTATTCGAGACGTATGTTTTTCACATCACTGATTTCTCGGACGTGTTTATCTGCGTCTACAGCGAAGAGACCTGCCCACCATTTGGCCTTTTCGGCGAATTCTGGGAGATTGAAATGGTCTTCGATGGTGATTTTCCCCAACATGTTGATAGTGATTTGGCAATTGTTGTTGCACTTTGAAAGCAATGCAGTAGATTCAGAAAGCGTTTTAAAAAGAAGTATTGAAATGGTGTGAAAATTAGAGAAGACTTGTGTTGAGAATGATGTAACATATAAGAACCTGTCTCAGCTCCAATAATCTGGGGTAGATCTATATTCCGCCGGCAGAAAGGAGCGCTTGGCTACGGCCCGCCTCCCCGCAACGTGGGGAAGAGCAAAGTCAATGTGCCTACCCGCTGTTATGCAACCACCTCAGCTATCTTGGCTATATCACTACGGCTATCGACCGGATTTTGAAACGGGTTCAATGGCGGGTAAGGTTTGGTATTTTCGTATCTGATACGAAGAAGGCATTGTCATGGCTTACCTAGTAGGTAATGTGATTGATGTGTGTGGGCGGCCCGCGGTGAAGCGGATAGGGTACAGGAACAGAAAGTGAAGCGGATATGGACGTGCAAATAAAAATGAATCATGAATGAAGCCATTCCACTTTTCTAATGATTCATCACAAATTACGCATGACCCGTATCATCGGCAATATTGACAAAATCTGACATTGTTGCATATCTGAATTGACTCGTTTTTTCCCTCGTTCGGCAGCTCCGAGAGCCTAGATCTCACTCTTGCAATTTGTTGCATATCTGAACACTGAATCGTAAGACGGGAGTGGGGATTTAATATATTTTACTCGTTTGAAAGCAATTTGTTGCAAGTCTTAAATATTGAGTTTGACTCGCCCGGTACGAAGGATTTGATGCTTGTATGAAGTGGAGGAAGTGTGGGTTGGATTTGAAGTGGACTGAAGCATCGTAAGAAGAATCGCCAGTCACATTATATCGTCTTGCGATTTCATTCGTTCCCTTTGCTATGGATGCATAATTTTTCTAAGAAATTTATAGTGGCGTTATTCTGGCCAGCAAAAAGGTATTAAATGATATCAAAGCCATATCAATCTAATTCCCACCAACAACAATATCAGGATGTAGTGTCTTCGTCCCGTAGACAGGCTTTTTGGTGATATCGTACGGCATAGCCAAAACCTCATCGCCAATGATAATTTTGAGAGTCGGCAATGAAGTTGGATGTAATGGTGCATTGTCAAGCTTGAAGTCTATCAGCACAATTTCCTAATTCCTCAACGTCAAAAAGAAATATCCAAGAGAAAACTCACCAGCTGTGCTCTCCACCTCAAGTTCCTTTTCAAGAATTCTTCCGTTCCTTCTCTATCCCCGTCTTCCTCATGCGCTTTGTAATTACTACCAATAGCAGGCTCCCTCAAAATAACAATCTCATCATAGGCCAATGCTTTCGTCGCTTCATTAGAAACAGCACCAGGCGGAGGTAAAATCACTAGACTCCCTACTAAACTTTCACTTCTCCCCCACTCCTCCGGATCCTCTGGTATCTCACCCAGAAAAAGTCGAATAATAAACCGCTGCCCTTGAAGATCCAATTTAGAGACACTAAGTGCTGCGGTCCATTCTCGTAGTGTTTTGTTCGCGCTTGATCCTTCGTGTTGTTCTTCTGAGGAAAGTTCTCGATTCTCGAAGTTCCTCTTCTTGATCTTTGAATTGCTACCATCTGAATTGTATAATTCATTTACTCTTCCTATTACATAACTTGTCATTTCTGCAGCTGTCATATTCCAATCCATAATTTCTGGATAACTATACCCAAATTGGGACATCGATCTGCAAGTATTCGACGTGAAAAACGTAGAACTTGTGATAGCAAAGGGCTTCAGAGGAGAAGAGGCTGTATCAATGGTCCCAGGTGGAATAGTGTAGGTGCCATACCAGTCGGATAAAAGCGTGATGAATGTAGAAGGATTAATGGCTTGATACATGGAGAGAACTCGGTCGACGTTTGCATGGTGAAGCCAGCTATTCAAGTTAGCCGTTGTGCATGATTTGTAATAAATAGAGAAAATTAATAGGAAGAAAAAAAAGAAGACGGGATTTTACAATATAGGATCAAATCCAGAATAGCTCAAAAAGGACATATGACCATAAGAACCTCCGACAAGAACATGTACCGCACCATGCGGTGATTCTATACTCGCTCCCGAAACTGCCATAGTAGCAAAGCTATTAAAGTTGCTTGATTTCATAATTGCTGTCCACTGTCATTCCCCTCATCAGCATTATGCTCTTTCTTCTTTATTCTCAACTCTATGCCACCACATATTCCATGAGACAGAGCCGAAGACGAGGATACCAGAAAACAACTTACTACTTGATCTCCTAACCCTGCGTTTTCTAAATTCATATTTGCAGCATTGAAATCACTTTGTCCATCACCTGAGTAATCCGGATTTCTCACCGTCCAATTGTATTGTGCCATGTAACCGTCACTGTCCCCAGGAGGAAATTGTTGCTGATTGAGTGGTTTATTCTGGAAGTTATAACGGAAGAGGGGATTGTTGACATAGGTAGTGGTGCCAGAGGGAAGTACGATAGAGACAGTGGGGACATTGATGATACTGGGCATGCTAGGGCTAACACCCCAGTCCCAAAAAGGAATGCGGAGGTTATCAGCAGCAGCTTGGTAGGCGGGATAAAGTGTAGATATATAGGTCTTTGCTATCTTTTGGGCGTAGCTGGCGAGAACTTGCTACAGTCAGAGAAGGAATGTGAGTAATTTGCTTTCAGCTTGATGGTTCAGGAAGATTTACCTCAAAGAGTGCTAGGTAGGGACGATGCCAGGTAGTGAACAAGACCGAATCTATACTGCAGATTAACACATATTCTCAGATCAAGAGCTGGGTGGTGTTACCATGTGTACAATATCCGGTGACTGGAGCCCCGATAGTTTGATTTACACCATCCCAAGAAACATATGGTCTACCATGAATACCTACAGAAAACCTTCAAGTCAATACTGAGGGTGGTTTTGCATGCATATTATTTTGAGCCAGTCAAGCTCATACGAATATTATTCGAAATTGCTCACCTGCCAGCTGAAAGTAGGAAAGCCCATCAGTGTATTCGTTTGCAGCTTGCATGGCGAGAAGAGCTTGAATATATAGCGACCTTGTTACGTCGAAATTAACAATTGAATGGTAGAAATGATGCATAATAAGAGCATCCATTGTAAAGAAGCTCACCATTGTTCGATATTATTCTGCAAATCGTTGATATCTTGTCTAAAAGGTCGAGCCTTTGTATTCGAGTTGATACCAGTTGTCACCCCAGCTATAGGATAATACTGAGCATTGCAATAAGTAATAAAGATAGAGCATGCAAGAAATCCCCAAGGGATATACGGGTATTTGACTATCATAATCGTTTTTTTTTGAGGCTCTGCTGTGGAAATTTTGGAGTAAAAGGAGTATGAAATAAACTCAAGGAAGAGTGTACGTGCCGACGAAACTATTCATATATGAAGTTCCAAGCAGAGCAAACAGCAGAGTACGAGATAGATCAAAACTTCAGCCTCGGTCGTAAGGATAAACGTCGACCATACAGACGTCGCAAAAGTTTGCGTGCATATCCATAAATGCAGTAGATATTGGGACATGCTATAACCACGAGTTATATCTCTCTCCGAGTAACGCAAGGTCGTAGAATACAACAATAGACAAAAGATTGGATAGACAGTTCAAGAAAGACAGTCTCCAATGGTACAAGAATCTCGGGATTGCCTTCGTCGCACGAGAATGATCCAAAATGACGGCCTCGTCAATATATTATGTGACAGAAACGCCAACCTCTTTCAACGGCGATGCGAGGGTTCAGTGCTAAAGTATGAAGTATGGCACAGTCAAAATTTCCAGGAATATACTGATGTATACCATGCAAGACTTTCATCAAGTATGGATTAAATCAAGTCTACTTTGGACTCAACCGATGTCCCGATGTGTTCATCTAAGATCTGGGTGTGCTGCGGAAACGTTACATTCGCAACGAATGCTTTTAGATACCATTGAAAATGCGTACAAGAACAGGTCGAGTCAACAATAACTCAGTAGGTTCTATGTATTTGAAAAATTGTCCAAGTCATGAGCCAGGAAAACGCATAATCTCAAACGAATCAGGAATCTTCAAGGAACCCAACGATTGCAGGTCGATCACCCTTATATGCCAGTTGCCGTCAATAGAGGCTGTGACACGTTGACACAACATCGCGGAAATACACACTGATGAATATTTATTCGCAGCTGTCTTCTAATCGGACATCAAACATTCCAGACTTTATGAAGATTTGCAAGTGGAAAAAATATCGTCCTGACACTTAGACTTCCAGACTCGTCCATTCTATCTCCAACACCGCTTGACAGTACAGTATGAATTCCTAAAGGATGAGTTCTTCAAGTCAAAGCCAATATAGTGTACAATAGTCGTATATCTAGAACATTGATGCACACTGATTTGTGATTTTGTCATTCAACACAAGATCATGTGTAGCGATTTTCGGATCAATGGAAAGTATGTCCGTTGCAACATCATATCAAACCATGGAAGGGCTTTAAAGCTCTCACACGAGCATTTTCCTTCCTTCATGCTGGTCTACAGTCAAAGGACAATCGAATCCACGTTACCATAGGTCTTGTTGGAGCTCGCTCCCATTGTCAAAAACGGAGCATGTGCGAGCGAAGCCTATTGCACCGATTCTTATGAATACACCACAAATGGCGCTACTTATTTTCCTGTAGTACAAGTACTGTCTATACTGAATTTTCAAATATTAGTTACAACTCTACTTTGTGTGGCACACACGATACACACATTGAACATGAAATTCCAAAATTAAGTACCGTATTTATAGCAGATAATTTGTGGGCACTGCAATTACGCCATTTTTTCTGGGAAATTAACTGCTGTCAAGAAGAATAAAAATGATAATATCATCGGAAGAATCTCAGAGGTCCCAATATAAACCATCAGCCCAAAAAGCCACCACAATTTTGGTTTCTGTGCTTTGATCATGGTAATATGTTCTTTCGATTCATTGTAGAAGGATTGTTCTTCAGACTAACGTCTGTGAGACTGACCTGAATAGCATTTCTCGTAGCACGCTGGCGAATTACGTGTTTTGGAAACTAGAGATCGGTAGAGTGTATAGTTTTGGTTGATCGTGGAGTGTGATGGATCGCAAGCTCCTTGGTGGGAGTAAAATAGCAGAGGATGTGCATTGGAGCATTACCTGGAAAAGCCTCTGCGACCTAGTCAGTATAATGAGAGCAAAATTACAATACTTGTGACCTACAGAATCAAGTTACTGGAGCTCCAGAAAGCTCTATCAGTGTTATTGATTGTTTGTGCGTGTGCTTGTGTTATTCACATTACGGCCATAGAATGGTGCCTAAGCCTTGATTCTAGAAGAGCCGAGAGGAAAAAATCATCATACAAAGACAGATGAAAGCACTCAATTGAAAGAGTGGTAAAGAATTACTACATGACTTGACATATAACAACATTTGATATCATTTGATGGTGGCCATGATTCTCCATGTACATATTTATCGGTAGCCACTCGGACTCAAGATGTGGGGTACACATTAACCTTACAGACGCGAAAAAAAAGCAGTTGAAGCTCAAGAACAAAAACGAACAGACACCAAGAATACATAAAATCAAGCAACAACAAAACATTTGAAGTTCAATGGTTGCAATAAAGCTAGAAGATACAGCATTGCACTATAATGAACGCATCTTCTGCTTATGAAGCGCGCAAATGACCATTTTTTCAGCCATGAACAGGTGTTAAGAGGATCGTCCATGGCAAACAAGGTCAATTCAGGACACTCCAGGAGAAATTACTCAGAGTACACCGAATATCAAAGATACCTTGTACCCGCTTGCTATACGTGTCATTGTCGCCATCTTACCAAGGGCCAGGGCGTATTATGTTCTCATAATTCATAAAGCATGCTCACCCAAGTGGGTGTGTAGTGTTCAAGAAGGTCCGATGTACGAACCAGTCGAAGAAGTAAATTACGGCTCATGACAGTCAGTCATTCGGTCAGTCAATCAGTCATGCTTTCGTTCTCTGATTTTTAATCATCATCACGACGGAACCCCTAATTTGAATTTGAAGTGTTAGTTATCTGAAATACGGATAGTCTCGAGTACAGACTTTCATTTTCCCCAAATTTCTTACAGGTGTTCATGACCTGCGGGCATGAGGCACGTGAGCATCACAAGTCCAAAGTTACTTGCATTTTGGGGGGAGGGGGGGTAACAACGCAATCCCTTACTGAACTGCTTTTGAAATGATATTTTTCAATTCCTACATCATGGGCCTATTATGACGTTCAACTGTCATGAGGATGTAGCACTTTCTATCACTGACACTTCGGCTTTCAGCCACATCACTAGCCACATCTACAGTTTTCAAACTTTGGCCAATGAGAGCCCCGTTCATCGCACATGTGCATTACACAAATCATTTTCTTTCAAGCTAGGATTTGAACTCCAGGCATTAGATGAAGCCATAATACGCTGTAGTCACAGCCTCAAAGACTTAACGGTAGAATGTAGTCAGGCTCTCCAATAAGATCGCTAAGAGCCCCCACGTGTAGTGCTTCTTAGGCTCTCGCTACTCCTATACCAAGATCTTGACTTCTTGGGATTTCTTGGAATTGAACCTATCTTGTCCGTAACACAATTTTGAATCGATAAATTCCAACACAAGAACTCTGGAAGATACACAGCAATCCTGATGATTGGCAGTACCAAGAATATCAAAAAAATTCCAAGAGATCAATGTCGTTATGTTCTTGGGAAGACTTTCTTGGGACGCGGCAAATTTGAATATCAACTCTAGATCTTTGAGAAAAGAAATATATAATTGTAGACTCCCCGTAGCTATGGCTCCTATCACAGCCATAATCAAGCCAAACCTTTGTCTCTGTGAGGTTGATATATGAAGTCAAAATGGCAGTCCTCGAACAATTTGATTACATTTTTGCCATTGGCATGATCTTTGCTTTCCTCGATGCTTGGAACATCGGTAACATAATCATATTTCCAGCCACCCTGAATCTATTACTGATACCCAAAACAGGTGCAAATGATGTTGCAAATTCCTTCGCCACTTCCGTCTCTTCCAGGTCGCTGACGATGAAGCAAGCTATGATGATAGCTACTGTAATGGAATTTGGTGGTGCTGTTGGTGTTGGGTAAGTTTGTCCTGGGGTCTTGTTGCATTGATACTTGTCATACTGAAATATCTTCAGTGCTCGTGTTGCAGACACTATCCGTGGCAAGATTCTTTCAACCAAGGCTTTCGAGGCAGAACCGTCTGTCTTGATGTTGGGAATGACATGTGCTCTTGTATCTTCTTCTCTTTACCTAACACTAGCCACAAGGCTAGGTCTTCCTGTTTCAACTACGTAAGTATTTCCCATACACGAGCCATAAATCATCTTGCTAAGTAACCCCACAGCCATAGCATAATTGGAGGAGTGATAGGAGTAGGCATTGCAGCGATAGGAACAGATGGAGTTAATTGGGGTTGGAATGGAGTATCGCAGGTATTCGCAGCCTGGATCATCGCACCGGGAATCGCTGGTGCTTTTGGAGCTATTCTCTTCCTGATCACAAAGTACGGTGTCATGAAGCGAAAGGATCCAGTGCGCGCTGCACTTATTAGTATTCCATTCTATTTTGGACTTACTACGGGCTTATTAACCAGTATGTCCCACTATACAAATTCCTTTCACAATGAAGACAGTAACCTAGCTAACTCTTTGTCAAAAAGTGCTCATTGTCTGGAAAGGTGCCGCCTCCGCATCAGCAGCCGTCAAAACATGGGGACCCGGCGAATACGTGGGCGTAATTTTCGGTACTGCCATCGGTTGCGCTCTTCTATCTGCTATTTTTCTCCTCCCATTCCTTTACCGGAAACTAGTGCTCAACGATTGGCAACTTTACTGGTGGCACATTCCTCAAGGTCCATTGCTGCTTCGACGTGGAGAAGTTCCTCCCAATACCTCTGGGCACGAAATTGTTCAGAATTATTATAAAGGGCACAAGACGCGTGCAGAGCTTGACGCTGAAGGCTCGGATAATGTGAGGAATCTACCCAGTGAAGACGTTGAATCAAAAACAAACGATGATGGAAATGAAAAACATGGCATTTCATTTGTTTCTCCTGCTTCTTCAGATATCGGTTCTTCAACAAGGGATGAGACAACAACTACTCCTGTCATCACAAATGAAGAGCCTATATCGGCAAAACCCTGGTATGAACCCAAAACATTCTTAGCCACAGCAAAACGAATATTCTTCCATGGTGTTTCCGTCGATGTCGTTGCTGAACAAAAGAAATCATCTATCCTTACTGGCAATCTTGAAGCTATGCACGCTCGTGCAACCCACTACGACAACAAGGCCGAACACACCTATTCGTTCTTACAAGTACTAACTGCCGCCACTGCATCCTTTGCTCACGGAGCTAATGATGTCTCAAACGCCGTCGGTCCTCTTGCTGCCATTTATTTCATCTGGCACACCGGTTCCATCCAATCCAAGTCACCCGTACCAGTATGGATTCTATGTTACGGAGCCGGTGCTCTCATCATCGGTCTCTGGACATACGGATACAACATCATGCGCAATCTCGGCAATCGTTTAACACTGCATTCCCCCTCTCGGGGATTCTGCATGGAGCTCGGTTCGGCCATAACTGTTGTCATGGCTACCCGACTTGCATTGCCCGTGTCTACTACCCAATGTATCGTTGGAGCTACAGTTGGAGTAGGACTTGTGAATGGGGATGTGAAGAGTATCAATTGGCGAATGGTGGGATGGATTTATATGGGATGGATTATCACGTTGCCAATTACAGGCATCATTTCGGGGTGTTTGATGGGTGTCATTTTGAACGCCCCAAGATGGGGAATGGGCGTTTGAGGGATTTGATATAGGAGGGAGGTTTTTGGTGCGAACGAGTCGACGGAGCTTCATGATTTGGTTGCAATCGGGAAGTATTTAATTGCAGGATAGTACAATGTAACTCATTTCACTAAAATCAGAGAGTCTACAGATACAACATCAAGGGACAGAAGACAACATCAAGGAACAGAAGAAGCAAGTTCGTTTCATTTTCTTCAATGCTTTTCGATCTGATCTTCATCTAAACCATCCTTTTCCGCCTTATGCTTCTCCAATGCCCACTTCGCGTCTTCTTCATCACAAATACGTAACAGTCATGACCTGAGCGTAAGATACTCAAGGGCTTTTTCTGTGGTCTTCTTTAGCAACATATTTCACTTCCCTCACCTGCGATAGCCACTGCATTTCCCACTTCTTTACTTTGGTGATTGCAATCAATTTAAATCAATCAGTACACCCAAATGTCCATGAAACTCAGAGCAACAAAATAGCACGAATAAGCCACCATATTTCACCCCAAATGATATATTCCATCAAAACTATTACAGCAGAGAGACCATGTAGTACGCTTTATGTGTGCCATTAATTTAGTATCTAAGTACTGTACGGGCGAATTTACCCATTCCTACAATGGATTGCCCTCCCATTAGCCGGCGAGAAAACAACCTATCAGCTCAGCTAGAATATAAAAAAACATGAAAAAGAACCAAAAGCCGACGTCAAGCACCAGCAAGAGTCCCGCTCGCTCATCAAACTTCATAATTTTTATGAAGGAAGTAAAACTCCAATCCAGATTTTATGCATGCAAAGAGGTATTTGAACTTGATGGATGAATGAGAGACAAGAAAAAATACAGCAATCAAAATACATTCATGATCAAGAATGAATAACGCCGTGCATGTATTGCACAACGAATGCCATCGATCCCAAACTCCTCAATATATCAATTGATACTCCTAAAAACTCCCGATCCCCACCAGCGACATTATTATTTATGATATTGCCGTAAGCATGTAGCTAATGCTGAACTCTGAAATTCGTCGTAATCCGGAAAACGCCAAAGACCCAATCATTCAACCATAACTCCATTAACTTCGGCATCGAAAATTACTTCCTGTGGATTGCGAGGATCATACCATGCAACTCTTCTCTCGTCTCCGCGACGCCCACCAACTGTGGTCCAAACATGCTTGAGCTTCTTATCGTCGTAAATTTCGCGATGCCCCATCCATCTTAAACGTGTCTTAGGTTCCATGTCACTGATTCCAAGACCACCATTTTGTACCCACTCTTTAACTACAGATCTGATAAATTCGACCTTTCTCCTAAAGTCATTTGCTTGGGGAAGACCTTGAATCATCGGATCAATCTCGGGACGTTTGCGTGTAGTGGGTTTTAATGCTCTCGACGGCTTCGCCATGAAGTTCAAAAGCGTTTGCAGAGGATAGGAGAGATGTTGCCGCTCATCAAGGGCATTTGTCGGAAGCGTGCCATTCTCCGTGAGCTCTCGTGCACATTCGAAAGATAGATGATAGAAATCACACCAGAATCCATCCGCTGAAAGGACGACTTTGGTATGATCGGGAAAGTTGAACTGGAAATGGCCGTCACTGAATCCCCAGCAGCCAACATCTCCCCATCGCTGATAAAACGTGATTACTGTACTGTTGACAGTAGCCTCGGGATTCTGACCAGCTGTCCATGACTCATAAGGATACTCGGCATCTCTGCCATAAGCAAACATGTAATTGCCAAATTTCTTCCATAGGCAAATCTTTTCTCGTTTGCGATTATCAAATGAATCTATACCCAGGGGAAGTCTGCCGGGTCGACCCTCAGGACTTTCAGCAACTCTGTAAGTCTTAGCAGGGACCGATCCACGGATCATTCCCCTCTCACCCTTGCTTTCATAGAATTCTACATTCGGACCAGAGATTGGAATAATCTGATGTCTGTTTGCGTACGATTTGTTTGTTCGATTCGCGAGATGCCTCTCTCCATCGCGGATAACAATACAAGAAGGAGCGATGACGTTATCCTCACTTTCTGGAGAACCGGCCGGTGTTTCCCTAAAGACACAACCCACACTTCCGTTACTGAGAATATATCCAAGCCCATATTTGTTGGTATAATCTACCCACTTCACGACTATAGCAGGGGTTGTGGGTCTAGACTTCGGAGTGGCTGCAATGGATCTACTGTTCAAAGCTCGGTCTAGCTCGACCTGGAGACGTTGTAGGCCTTCGAGAATATGGTCTGGTTTGCTACCTGGTAACCATTCCAATTTTTCTTGTGGTGAAAATAGCGAAACAACCTTCTTAGTAGACTGCTTTTTCTTTAGTTCCTGTGATTTTCGTTCCTCGTCAGCCTTTTGCAATTCGTCCACCATATCAGCTGCAAGGCGCCCCTCAGCTTCTGAAGAGATTTGTGGAACAGATGGAATAGCTTTGGTCTTAAGAATACTGCGGGGTTTGATCTCGGTTGTTGTGGTAATAGCTGGCTCTCTAGTATTAGCTTCTCTTTGGATAGGTCGTCGAGGGAGGGCGCCTCTGATTGAAGCAGTATTTAATGGCTGATCTTTGATACGCTGCTGTGCCGCAAAGCTTTGACTAGCAGCTCTTTGAGAAACGGTTCTTTGTGAGACAGGCTTTTTGGCCAACGGTGCAATACTAGCCTCTGCAAGATCCGAAGCGAGCGAATCCACAACTGTAGTAGATGCCTCCATTTCAGTGGCAGCTTTCTCGTCAATGTTTTGTTGGTTTTGCTCTCTGACATACTCGGAATACGGACGGTAGACAATGCCCTCGGCGAGTGGCACATTAGGCGTAAGACCGGCCTTTTCTTCTAAAGCACACTCCTTGTAAAGACTTGTGTACTGCTTTTTTGGAGTCCAAGGACCAACTTCACATTTAATACATAACTTCTTGAGGCTTCGGGCGTATGGATTCGGCTTGCCAGGTTTGACAACGATTGAAGGGAATTGGTCGGGCCTTGGAGGATCCTCTAGTAAATCGCCGCTCATCTCTTCAACCTGGGGCATCCAGCCACAGGTAAAAAAAGGATGTTGAACAATGATATCTGGATGTGGACGCTCTTCCGCATCCTGTAACATGGTGGATACCAAATCTTGAATCTCAGGTGAGATCATATTGGCACTGACGAAATGTTGTGGCCAGGTGTATTCTCTTTCCTTTGCACGTCGATAAATTTCATCAGCTGTGGCGGACTGAAATGGTGGTTTTCCGGTAAGCATGGCAAAACTAAAGCATTTTAGGTCAGGTATGAAGACTTATATATAACTACTAAATGCTGACTCACATAATGATACCCATACTCCATATGTCAACTGCATGATCGTGTCCGCCATTGTTTTTGGATAGGATTTCAGGCGCAATATAATTGGGTGTTCCACATAGAGTTGTCCTTCTGCATGCGGCCATGTCCTTATTCGACATGAGCAATGCTGCAAGACCAAAATCACCAATCTTAACATTCATATCCTTGTCCAAAAAGATGTTTCCCATCTTCAGATCACGGTGTATTATGCCTCTTGCATGCATATATTTGATAGCTCCAGCAATCTGAACAGTGTAGAAACGAACTTCCGGCTCCGTAAGATACTTTCTCTTTTTGACCATGTCCATTAATGAAGCATTAGGGCAGAGTTCCATAGCTATGTAAGTGCATTGGTTGTGTGAAAATGCTCGATGGAATCGAACAATATTTGGATGGTTCATCTTTGAATGGATTTGAAGCTCTGTTTGGAACTATCACACGGGTTTAGTTCACAATATTACGGTTAACGAGAGCCATTAGACCAACCTTTTGCTCCATTTTCTTCTGTGACATGTGGCTTTTGACAATCTTCAAAGCGTACTTCTTCCTTGTCCCTTTAAGTAGACCTTCGTAACAAATAGCGAATCCACCCTTTCCAAGACAACGGCCGGTCTTGTATATAGATCCATCTTTTCGATCCGAACATGGTGGTTCTGGTACCTCACTAGGCGGTGGTGGAGGGTGATCCTTTTCTCTTGATAGCTTGGTTGGGGGGGCTGCTTTTTGCACCGCTGGTTTCGTGCGAATATTCGTGTTGACATCTCTGGGTGATAACGCGTCCATTTCTTCGTTACAGGGGAATTCTTGTTCCCAGATGAGACACGGATGAATGTTTTTGAAAGCTGTTTTCGTGAACCGCGCGTAGATTTGTCCGTTAGAATCTTCGTCAATCTGCAAGCGCCTGAATTCAAGATCTAGTTGTATCGCTTCATGAAAACTTTTCAGTTCGGTGCCGTCGTGAGCACAATAAGCCTGAATAGTACGGTAGTCAGTAAAGAATAATACAGCATGCTGGTTTTTCGGCGACTTTCGATCACACTTGGCGGAACTGCTGCTGAATCGAGAAAGAACGCATCCTATGATATCTAAGATTTCTAATTCGAGCGGTATTATTTCCCACATGAGCTTAGGATAATGAAGTTCCAAGTGCCCTTTGTCTGCACATCCTGGATGGCCATATACATATCGCCCCAGCATGGAGCCATGTCTTTTGGAAAACTCGGAGATCTGGTTTGAAGATGGTCTTTGTCTTTTTTCGGCTTCTTCTGCGTCTGATAATGCCACCACGACAATCTTTGGTGCCCAATGTCGAGATAATTGGTGGATGTTCACTTCCTCCATGACCGATGGTTGTATGATTTCGGAAAGCAGAATGGTGACTTACAGTTGGTGTTTAATTGCTCTCCGAACACATTCTCCCTCGGATGGTTAGCAATTTACTTTCAATGTTGTCAACCGATTAAAGACAGTGAATGTGATGAGGCTGACAAGGTCAAAACGATAGGTGTGGAAACAAACTACTTTTTTTCTTGCTAATGTAGTTATCTGAATGATAATTAGTAAACAGCCTCGAAAGGGTTCTGTTGGTCTGGGCGGGAACAAGCTTGATTTTTTTGGTTGATACGGCAACAAAGCCACGAAACCTTCCATCTTTGCTTGAGACACTCCACCAAAATTACACCATCCACTCTGACACCTTCAAAAAATGGCCAGGCTGACTAATTAAATTGCCTGCTGGGTGCTTGCCCAATATCTTGCCTCGAAATGGATTTATGGATGTAATCCATAGATATCTGGCCGAGCTTAGATTACATTACAATGGCATTTCATTAACTGGCAATCTTACTACTTCGACATGTCAATGGCAACTGCAGTATAGAAGTGTCTTTTGAGATCTTCAGCCTTTCATAATGGTCGCGCTTCCTCTATTTAAACTAGGATCCCTCTTCGTGAGGCATATCTCCAAGTATGGTGCAGTACGTGTCGACTTACCATGTCGTATTTTGAAACATGCAAGCTAATACCTCCAAGAACTGGATCAAGAGACAGGCTCATGAGCACAAGAGATTCCGAGCGATAGCAGCCAGAGGTGGACAAGCAATGCATCAATGGAATATGAGAGTCCAAGTGAATCTACTACGGGACAAACAAGCGGAAAAGAGAGCCAGGGAAAAGGCGGAGACTCCCACTGTCAAGACGGAAGAGCAGGCCAAGGCGGAAGAGGCTGCGAAAAAGGCGCACCATCGCAATCAAGAAAATGTTAGCGTTTGGAAACGAAAATTTAGACCTTTGTCGGAAACCAGAGCAGTTGATCTCTTTGCTGATGTTATCGGCGATACATTTATCCTTTCGGTCGCTATAAGCTTGTTAATGTACGAGTATATCAAAACCCAGTCTAAACCCGATTCGAACGCAGAAAAACTGGCAGAGCTACAAAAACTAGAAGAGGAGTTGAATCTGCGGCAGAAAGAACTAGAGGAAGCACAGAAGAAACAGCAAGAGCGTGTAGAAGTACTTGAACAGGTGTTGGAGGAAATTCGGAGTGCCAATGGAAAGAAAAGGTTGACATGGAAATCGTGAATTTCCAGTCGAATTGCAGAACATAGCAATTACACAAGGGCGGAGAGCACCCCTTTTGTAAATAGCAAAGCGTTTGGAGAGCACCTGACACCTACGTATATAGATTTTCCATGAGTAGAGATACAGGGAGGAAGATGGATGTTGAGAAATCTGTAGCTGTCGAGGCAAGTGACTTATACTCCTCACGTACAAACAACAATAAGGGGACAGGAATTCACAGAGTAGGAGAAACAGGAGTTCCAATGACGCCGAGCTCATCCATTATCTCCCGGATGATGAAGGTCGAGATGTTCAGATATGCATCTCAACTCATCAAATGTAAAACCTATCAACCATTATTATGCACTTCCTACAATCTCTTTGAGGTTATGTTTATGCGCAATGTTATATTCTAAAAGTAGTAGATCGTAGTTATCATCGTTTCCCAATATCGCGCTAAGAAAGATTCATCTTTCTTAGGAGGCAATAGTACGCACATTTTTATCCAGACGACGCATGACTCCAATAAAACAGCCAACACAGAACAACGATGTTCTGTTCATCACTTCGAAAAAGACAAGAATGGGCTTTATTGCCTTCCATTCTACTGATGGAACAAATGCCAAAGTGGAAAGGTCGCGTTCTTGAAATGGTACTTGGCTTCCAATACTGACAAATAGACAGAAACGACTCTGAACACCCATGATGTATCACTCCCAATGCAGAGCAAAACAGGCGAACAAGAGCTTTTCAGAGTCCTCCTGCTTTCTTCATCAGATATGCAACCCATGGCAAACCTATCCGCCCGAATCGAGAGACTCTATCACCAAACTGGAGGCCGCAATGTGGGCATCATTTTTCTTCTTCGTGAAAAGGGCGGTAACGACAATGGCTTGAAAGATTTTATGAATCTCCAAATCAGGTATAAGCAGTCGAAAATCATAGATTGAGACATCACCCTTTCTAATTGAGCTTTAGCTTGATGTCCACTTTCAAGATGCCAATCCTACCCCTAATGTCAGTCCCGCAAATACTCTCAATAGTGCAACCTTTTCAAAGACAACTTTGTATCGTTCCATCCTCAAAAAGAGTCGATGCTCAATATGAGCTTCTACCATTCAGCCACGTCGGTAACACCATGACGGAACACACGAGAAACATACTCAGCGATATTTGTCACAGTATCCCGGAATTGGTTCGTACTGCTAGTACAACCGGTGGACAAGAGCAGTTAAGGGAATGGCTATCAGAACCGAATCCTGAATCGGCCCTGGATGTTATAGACTTCGTGAGAATTTCCTTAATACGATGTCCTGTTCACTGAAGTGGTTCTGACACGTATGAACAGTGGAAGCGAGAATATCTCCTCGAGTAAGATAGATGCGCAAAGGATTTGAACTCCATATGATTGGACACTTTGTCCGTCTCATCTGTAATCCTTCTTGATGGACGACGTCTTCACAAAGCATGTCTCAACTACCACGGCGGGTAGGAGAATTATCGAAGGAGCACTGTTAGACCTGTAAGGAGAAGCATCCAGAAACATAGCTGGCCTACACTTGCTCATTGCAAAGAGGGCCACAAATCAGATTACTGCTTTGGTGTTGTTTCTTAACACGCCTCTTATAATATGAATTCCGATGACATATAATGAATGCTCTAGAAAATTGTGTTATACTCGGTAAGTGCATCGTAAATGGCTGGTTTGGCAGTGACGTAACACGCCTCATTAATATTCATGGTGGGGTTGAATGTTTTGATCCCATCCCAACCCAAGCCAATGTAATCAAACGGATGGCGCCGACGAGTGTATGACACGCATTATATCATATAAACTCATCCATACGATTCCAAGCAAAAATAAGAAATGGCAATTCAGCTCTGAGACCCAGTCGACCCCACCCCAAAAGCTCGAAAACGAGTCGTGTGAGATGAAAGGTTAGAATGAAACCTGGAATGTGACGTCATAACAATGAGGGGTTGAAACCACGCCAGGAACGAAACTGCAGCTGCCAACAAATTGACTCAATCACATTGAGCTACAAAACCAGCCAACGTTCCCCTTTCTACATCTCTTTCCTTCATCATACAAACAAACAACACCACGACTAACAACGATCAATAATCATTTCAACTACATACCACCTATCTTCTTTCAATCGACAACACAACCGCAATCATGAAGGCTTCAGGATCCCAAACTAAGATTCACTACAAGGGTACCAAGACCGACGAGGACTTCATTGTCTTTGTAGACTCAGAGGAAGATCTCAAGAAGTGGAAGGGAGACAAGAGCATTCCTCTTGCACAAGTTGTTGGTCTTTTCAAGGTCTTCGTTACACACAAGTAAGCTCTTTCCCTCATCATTACCCCACACTCCATGTAAAGCTTCAGCTTCACATCGACGCTTCTTCTACATCGGAAACCATCCATATAGCTTTGATCACTTCTTCTTATCATCAAGCTAACAAACTGGACTTATAGGCACGGAGCTCAAGGTTCTCACGATGAAGCTTCAGAGTCTCAATTGGTGAACGAGTTCGATACCAAGGTTGAGGATGATGTCATCAAGACCATTCTCGAAAAGGGAGAGGCACAACACGGTTCTGTATGTTTACCCCTTCCCTCATGCATACACGAATTGTCAAAGCAAAGGCTAACATTACCTTACCCCGCAGTCAATGGAGAAGACCGGTCCTAAGAACGATAGCATGGGACCAATGAGTGCTCATTAGAGTAATTACATCGGAGTTGGCGAATGGTTTGGACGGGATGGAATGGAATGGGATATGACGCGATGTCATTTGCATGCATGCAGTTTATGACATGGCATCGCACGATTTTTGCTGGAGATAAGGATCAATACCCTCGAAGTAAAGGATGGGAAGATCACCATAAAACGCTATGGATTTGATGGGATATCAAATTGGCTACTTAATCAGCTAGTATCAAGCACTAGCGAAATATCTAGTAGCTGGATGCTCAATAAAAAAAAGATGAAACTCCATTATTATACTCACGGATTATGTTGTGAATGATCATCATGTTTGAGATGTGCCTTTCACGATCAAAGGCACAGAAAACAATAGCTGTACTAACTACACTTCAGGTCAGTGATTATCATGATGCACGGAATTGTCTCTGAACATCTATCTACAAAAACAAAGAGAACTATTTCTTAGCGCAACTTCTACGACTCCAAGGCTACCTAGCCTTGTAGACGATCCACTTCGCAGCGAAGATTCACAAAGAGGAGACCGAAAGAAATGGTTCAGAGCTCAAGAAACGGTGATTAAAATTTTGTTCCTTATTTTCTTGATCTCAAATGACATATCGAACTTCTCTTTTCAAGCGAAACTTCAATCGGCTCAAAGCAGTTCATTAGCCAAAGTACCAAGAAGTCTAAAAGGTCTCGAGAACCTCTGCTTTTGCATCAATTTCGAGTTTATGCAGCTTTGATATAATACAGTCACCAAGTTTCACCTCACTCGCGAGCAAGATGTGTATTGTCAAAAAGTACATGTTAAGAAACCACTGGATGCGGAAAGCGAGTGCGCCGCGGTCGTTATATCTATGAGAAGATCTATATAGAGTGCAATAACCAACGCACGATGGTGATGGCAGTTGCATCCCCGGCAGAGACCTCCGGCAGTCAGGAGCATAACAGAACTTGAGATGGGCGTGTACTTAGTACATGTGGATTCTAACAAGTACGCCTGCAAGGAATCAAAAAGGTCGCACTTTATATCAAAGACTATTAAGGTTTTGGAACTGGAGCTGTGGAATTTAGAGCATATTTGGGGTAGTGGGGGTGCTGTGCGGCTTGTTGCGGTCGTCCTGTTTGATACCTCATATCGAACTACAAATACTACAGGGAAAATTCCTCCTACCAGTGTGCGGGGTCCTTCCTGAGTTCTAGCAAAACACCATGCCGCAAGATGTCTTACAATTAACAGAAATTAACCACCCTGGCGTTTTTGGATACTAGGGATCACTTGTACATTTGAGGCCCTTCATCGAATGGCATGACGCATATCGATTCAGCCAGTAAACTTCTTCCTCTGCAAAAACATGCACGATCGAATTTGGTAGAATTGAGGGTGCGACTTGAAGGTGGCTATCATCAGGGCTAAGATCTTTATCGGGACCATCTTCTCAAGACATTGAGGCACGGAAATAGATGCCACTTAGACACTGGGGCAGATACCCTCTACACTTGCTTAAGCTACGTGGAATTCGATTGAGCATAATGTGCTCAGTAGATCTTGCGCATTGCTATCACAGAGCTCTCCCCTTGTATTCCACTTCAGGAAGTAATTCCCATTGTTTCGTCATCACCAGGTACTCCAATTCGATCAAGTTGAAATTGCTCCAGTCAACACTACCCGGACCAATTTCAACATCGAAGTGACCACCTAAATGGCACCAGCACACCTCAAAGTATATTTCGAGAACAACTACCAAAATGGAACCTACCCGGACCATCGCGTTTACCCTCAAGTCTTCATCCGCCTGTATCCAGATAGCATGACCCTTCTGCAGTACTAGCATTCTCTAAGTTGTTACCCTAACTACAAAACGTTGTGCTTTTCTTGACATCATCGATAGGTTCCACAGTGTCGCAGTGTAATTCCCGCAACTGCTAACACAGGGTTTTGAAGTCACGTCTTCTCTATCAGCCAGCAATTATGAATTGGGTTTCGGCGAACTCAACTTGCACGACGGCCAAAACACGTTGCTTCTCTATGTCCTAACAGCTCTTATCACCACTGCATCAATCTCGAAGATTCAAAGTCCGCATAGCAACGTGCCACCTATTTAGAGGCTCCGATCTTATTCATAGGGCTGCATTGTGATCTATCAGAAAGCGCTTCCCATAGTCAAAGAGCTCTTCTCATCTACTCACACTGCTATCAAATATCTGGACTTTAGGACTTCCCTAGTTTATACCTTACTTACAATTAACACTGAATGTGAATAGAAGAGAAGATAATGGTTTAGAAGTACAATTAATACCAGAAATAAGACACAATGACTTATGCTAATTAGACACGAAAGGCATGTAGGCCTATCTCTACAGAAGCTACCTCGAGTTCTGTTCCTCTTGAAAAGAGTCACTTTTCCGCAACTTCGGATCTAACAAATTAGTGCCAGTGATGCTCTTTATAGTACTGGTAAACTTGCCGCCCGTACTACTTTTTGCTCTGGCTCTGGTTCTGACCCATCCACTGTTATGACTTCTCCGCAGCACACGTTGCTTGTGCCTGCTCAGTATCTTCACAACTCATATACCCGTCCTTTATCACATCATGTGATACAATGGACTATACTTCATCCTGCGAATCTATTGCATGGCTTTCAAATATTAAGTCAATGATAGCACTTAGCTTTAATATTGGTTGTTTTGTTCCAATGCTAACTTGATCAAAACCCAAGCTCTTCCAGAATCTAGAGGAACATACTGGTAAAGTAATAACAACTCATTGGCATCTATACAACCGGGATTCAAACCCCTTAGCAAATCACAAGTAAAACCATCGGATATTCCAGTACATACCCAGGGATACACATCATCACCCATCGAATCATTCCACACTGACCGATGAATTTCCATACCCCAAATCCATAAATAGCAGCTACCTCTCTAGTAAACAAGCTCCAACACACCACATCAAATCACAACACACCCTCACCCGCCCGCGCCCAAAGTACACATACATACATACCTAGGTGCATGCATGTACGCATGCATGATCGCTATGAATGATTCTTCATCCCACCATTTTTAATCTCTGCCTTCTTCAACTTCTAATCACCCATTCAACACATCTACAAACCATACACACATCCGCATCCTCCAACCCCCAAGAAACAAAAAAAAAAAAAAATCAATCGCAACTCCTAAAAAATCTTCAAAGGATTAATATGCACGCAAACTAAGCCCTACACTAAGGCTATCATATCCCACTGTTCAGCCCAGTCTTTATTATGCATATCCATCGGGAGCGAAGTACCGGTGCTAGTTGAAGTAATTAGAGGCAGTGCACACATGCACATACACGCTTCTTCAGGATTCTAGGATTCGGAGAATCTCGAAATCGTATTTGGAATATTGTCCTTTTTTTTTCTTTTTTTCTTTTTTTCTTTTCTGCGGGGATGGGTATAGGGAGGTAGGTTTCTTTGACGAAAATGAAAATGGAAATGGAAATGGAAATATTAGATATATATCTAGATGTCTAGATAGGTAGGTATGTATCTATTTATACACATATCCATACATATATCCATATACCCATACACCCATACATACACCCATACACCCATACAAAACCCAACCACCAAACACAAGGATACAATAACCCATCCACCCACCCACAATCACATCGATATCACACCAGACAACTCACCCGCCCCTCAAAACCCCAAGCTACGGCGTACGAAGGGTAGCATTGGCGTCTCGCGGTAAGGAGGTTAATCGGTTGGTCGGTTGATCGGTCGACCCACTCGGTCTGGCCGGATACCGAGATTGCGTTCTCTTTCTTATTTTTATGTTTTTTTGCTCGTCTCGTTAACTACATAATGAATACGTTACTAAATAGGTTTGGCGATTTGTGTTTTTCTGGAGATATCCTTACATGGAGTGCAAAGATATTTATATATATCCATGCGCGGAAGGAGATGAAATGGAGCGAGGCGAGGCGAGGCGAGGCGGGTATATGAAATTACCCAGAGGAGGGGGCGGCCCAGGAGGGCGATGATGCGATTTGAGAGTTGATGGGGGAGTGGGTTCGTTCGTTCGTTTGTGTTTATTTATATATATATACATGTATTAACTTATGGAGATGGTTTAACTATGTGGTTCAAAGTAAAATGAATTGTATAGGTACTGACTAGCTATCTACCCAATGGATCTGAATAACTCCGTTACTCCATCTTGAATTTCGATTCTCGATCGGAGGGAGAAGCTGGATCGGAGAGGCTGGGTGGCGAAGTCGTGTGTATGTGTGCATCTGTTTTGGAGTGTTTTTTCTTCTTGGATATATATGTGTATGTAATGTATACATACATAAATTCCGTATCACACGATGTAATGAAATGGAACGATAGATATATGACAGAGTGTTATGATATAATATGATATAATACAATACCATACTGTACATCTTTTTGTAGCTACATACATAAAGTACATACACACATACACACACCCCATTACCCTCTAATCGCATCTAAAACATAAGAATATATTTCCTCAACCCTTCATAATAAATTCAAATTTTCAGTAGCAAAGCGACAGACAGACAGACAGACAGACAGACATCCGGATAGATACTGTATACTACACTAATACAGCAAGAAACTTGATCTAGGTGGCACGATGAATCAATTATAGGTCTTTGCATCCTCTCCTACGGATTGAGAAATTGAGTTTTGGAAAGTGTGAATGTTAGCCTAGCTGTTCAAAGTCAGGTGAGGTGATTAGATGATAGTGTGCATATGTATGAAATCTTCACGATAGTAGTGACATTTGCAAGAAAAAGAGGAGAGCGAACAAAGCCAGCGAACGAACAGTATATTTTGGAGAATGGTAGTGGTATTCGATTTGACATTAAATATGAGAGATGTACGTATGCATGAAGTGCGCATACTAATCTTTGACTAGACAGTCTGTCTATGTGGCTGTCTCTCGATACACACCTCCCCGTTGCTAAACTAAATTTAACTACTGAGTAGTTTGTCAGGTGTTGTGAATTTTTAACGATAGACAACACCTGGAAGTTCGAAAAAGACTATCAAACGTAGTTAATTCTTACTGCATCTCTCCACCATCAAAATTTCCATATCCATCCTTCCATCCATTCATCTCACATTACCCCACGCTCAAAGATTAAACGCCAACCGCTGATGTATATCCCCCAGCCCCTCGTAACTCCAACCCTGATATGCAACCCTGTCCTTGCAGCTGGGTGATTGAGATGT
This sequence comes from Botrytis cinerea B05.10, assembly GCF_000143535.2. NCBI lineage: Eukaryota > Fungi > Ascomycota > Leotiomycetes > Helotiales > Sclerotiniaceae > Botrytis > Botrytis cinerea. Next base: position 3,020,710 of record NC_037310.1, read on the forward strand.
CGTAGTCATTCATGTGTATCCATGCCGTTCCATATCCCTCTACCATTGTTCCCGTCCTTCCTTTTCTATCCCTCACCCAGCACGCCATCATGTCCTTTCGTTAAACTTTCCCCGTGGCGGATCTCCGAGGAGGAAGCTTCCAAACACCTGCTATCACTTCTCCTTCACTATATGCCCAGAAATATACCACCAGTGCAATGGTGTAGTAGATAGCGGGATTGGTGGCTTGATATAGTAATGCGGCAGCCAGAGCTGTCAAAGGGAGGACAACCAGTCGAGCCTCGATGCTGCGATAGAAAGACGTGCCAGCGATGAATCCAAGTGGCCACTCCCAAGCTAGCATGAAGAGACCAAAAACCAAATTGATTATTTGTAGTATTGGAAATGGCTTGACTGCACCGTCGAGATTCTTGGTGAGGAAGTCCCAGAAGATTTTGGGCCAGAAGAATCCTTCGATTGCAGCTGCTACTTGATCTAAAGTGTTCTGATTAGCGTGGTGTATGGATGAGATTGATATTGATCAATACTAACAAATTGCGGCAGTGAGGACAATTAGACGTGCCCAGTGGTTCTTGATAAGTCTTCCCATTCTATCCTTGAATGAAGAAAAGTTCGAAAATATGTGAGAGAAGTTACAAATACTCAGTCTTGCGATAGACTGTAGAGGAAATAAGAAAAGGGTATCGTTGGTACAGTTCGTCAGTACGGTTGAATAATAAAAAGTCTTAATGGTAATAAAAAACGGTATCCGAGCCAGCGGAGAATGTGAATAACGAAAGTAAACTGTGTCGACTCGAAGGAATGGTATCGACGACAATGAGTGCACCGCGCTGTTATCTCAAAAGTCGTTCGTACCGATATATCGAGGCGTGCCTCTACCTATATCCCCGGGCACCAGGACCGTAATCACTGGGCTGGATATGCTGGTCTCCTTCGTAGCTTGTATCAGGCTTAAGACACCTAGTCAAGATGACGGAATGTGTAAGATACGGTTTGAAGGGAAAGGCCCTTGAAATGATTATCTGATCTTTTCTGACAGCGGGCATCCGAGCGGCGGGGGAAAGATTATGCTTCGAAAGCTAAGATGGAGTTTGTTGTAAGGAGGGCCCGGTAAGCGTTGCATCAAGACATTTGAAGGTTCGGACGTCGTCTGATCCGTGATATATCTGATGAAGATGGAGTTTGAGGAAGTATGAGGAATTGGGTGTCGAATTTGGGAGATCTCCGGAGTTATGAGACGACTTGGTGTTTTAACATCTGAGGTAGTTAAGGCAAGTCGTTGAAAATATCGAAAAATCGTTTCCAAACCTGCGGGTTGGGAGGTTTAAGAATCAACAGGGCAGAGAAGTGAATGGGTGTCATGAGATGAGCGGGGGGTGGCAGGGTGGATGGTACCTTAGTAGTAACGTTAAAAAAATTCATCTCCTCTGGCTCACTGCGCTTTTCTCTCTTGGGTTGCCATGATATCTCCATCTTGGATCTGCAGCCACTGGCACTGGCAACGGGATTGAAATGCACGATTGGGGCAGCTCATGTGTACAAGGGTGCAACGGGGCCCTTTGACGCATTTTCTTTCCACATAACTGTTTTTGGGAGGGGAGACGAAAGTGCTCCCCATTCTAGGATAGTCAAGTAGATCCAATAGATCTCGTTGTGGCTACACACGAACATCGTACAGACCCGATCAATGTAGCATCATGAGGGTACAGCCGATGGCCATTGGATAGCCGATACAAAATACGTGGTGTGGCCGAGAAGAGAGGACGATGATTGGCTGCTCTCCGCAAAGGTGTCGGCGCTTAGAGGTGCAGGCCAAACTGTTCAATGCAATATTTTTTGATCTACCAAGGCTGTGGACAGGGTTACGATGTCATAATTCCGGGATGGTTGCATCTGAAATGTCTTATAGAAATAGCGAAGTTGTCGCCAAAATGCATGGTGGGTAGGATCTGAGTCGCAGCGACAAGGGATCATGCACAGAGCACACCTCGAACCCTTGGATGCTGCAAGGTACTACCTGGAGACATGGGACAAGTTTAGGTACAAAACCGGTCTCGGGGGATTGACTGGCTGGCAGGCGTTCTCACGTATCTTCGCCATCCAATGGGACAATTCTTCAACATCTGTCGTGCATGGGAGGAGAGAGGAAGGAGGGCTGCTCAGAGTCGAGATTGGTTCGTGGGACATATTTGATAGCAAAAAGGAAGGTTACACGTCAAACCAATTGAGGACTCGATACATGAATGAGTGTGAGTGAGTATCCGTCATATTTCAAATACTTTGCATGCCACTACCTGCGTATTCGCCAGTAATAGCATGTATCCTCCAATACCACCCCGTGACCTTGTTATATCATATATGAGAGAGCGTGCTCGAGCACCCTTATTGTGATCATCCATGATAGATGCCTTCCTGACTATCCATTTCCTCGGATTCGCTGTGTGTTGCACATGGTCGATTGTACAGTATCAAGTAAATGCAAAGGGGACAGAAATCCAGAAACCGTTTGAGAAAAGCCTTTCGAGTCTCGTCTCAGCGTTATGGGTTGGATTGATGATCGCATTGGATGGCATTCTGTCCAGATTCCAGATTCGTCTCATCAATCCTGCTCAATCATCTCAAGTTGGACGGCACGGTTAATGCAGTGAGTTTTTGCATGAATGTACCTTGGTAAGCCGGGCAAAATGATAAAAATAACACCTTGACAACCTGCCATCTGATATATGTGACTGGCGATAACCGCTATATCATGAGACGACGAGGGGCTCTGACAATAGTGGCCGGGCTTTAGTTTGATGTAGGGGTCTTTCTAAACGGTTGATGTCGCAAAGATTAGATAATTCTAACAAAAATTGGAGGAAAAACGTTGGTGCTGCTATTTTTGGCCAATTGGACGAATCTTCCTTGTCGTTGTCAGTATTTCTTTGCTCTTCCCCTTCCACTCTTTCATTTCTTGATTTCTTATCAGGATCCATTGACGATGAATGTCACTTGCGATCCACGAACGATTCACGAACCACCGTACGACTCAATTGATCATTTGATATGCAAAATTTGACTGTTCAATTCGGAGCGGTGTGATAAGTGATCGGGAACTCCGTCATCCGTCGCCCATCCGTGATTCCCCACAAAGTCACTTGGCGTGAGAAGTGGAGCGTTGCTTGAATCTTGAATCCATCCCGTTCGGATTTTCACTGGCCCATGTTCGACTAGACCTACCTCGAGCTGCCTGCCGTGAAAGGACCTTCTTCTCTTGACTTCACGGAGACCGTTCATCACGGTGGACATGATGTATCTCCTGCACCGGGTATACCTGCATGCACCTACACATTCACATAGATGCATCTGTATATAAATACACGCATATTTATAGAAATGCCATGGCGAATCTGCAATCAATGCAGCATCCAAGTCCACCTCCACGCAGGCGAGAGACGAGAGCAAGGTATGGAAAGACGACCCAATGGTTCCACCAGGGTCACGACTCCAAGGGGCTATCTGATCACAGCGGGAGAGAACATTCAATAGCTTGCTTACTATTGTGTGATAACGATAACGAGGCTTATCTTGACATCTCAAAAGACATTCCGATTCGGCTTCAGAAGAGCCATCGAAGACTGTGAACTTCGGAAGAGCTAATATTAGGCGTTTGCAGATGTGACTGCTTGTTAGCGTGACATTGGCTCGTTCTCTTCGGGTAGGCACACACGCAGCACGTGAGCTCATATCCAGCGGGCACGGTGGGTGGGCGTCCCTTTTCTGCACGTCTTCACATCTGCACCTCCACCACCAGAGCTAGTTGGGCTATGATGAAAGTGATGTCTTTTTATCTACAAAGTACCTGCCGTCGATTCATTCAATTGCTATTTTGGAAGAGAATTTGTCAATATCCTCGACAGGGTTTCGTATAGCGCCGGGCTGATTGATGGCCACTTCTACGTTCTTCTACTCCGGGGTGATACTCGCACATGCTATACAGATTGGTGAAGGTCGACCAGGACAGCTGTCATGGCGGAGCAAGTGGCTGTCTCATGTTGCGCTATTGTTATCCAATACCTACACGAATCTACGCCCATGAGTACCAATCTACAACCGCACATCATTACTCGGATTATCGAAAATATATCAGCAGGGTACGGGTTCTGGCGATTGAAGTATCGGTGTATGATGTATTTTAGTCCACGCTTGCAGTTCTCCTAGCCATTCGAACGCTCGTCCTCAACAGCCTCAATTCAGACAGGCACATTTTGCTATCCTCTGCACGAGGTTTAATCGGAGTTACGATATTTGGTTCGGGGTTTAGGATCATGAAGCATACAGATTTGACAGTCTTTTCGTGTCCCACGAGTTCATCATCTTCATAGTTGGTGGTAATGTTATCATCAATAGCTTGATTGTATTGTACAGACATGTTTGTTTCCATCCCAAATTCCCATACAATTGAAGATAGCTTTCCTAACCTATGTCGGTATCAAACAAGAATGGCTGATAATTAATAGTCTTGTACTTGAACAATTACAATCTTTCATCTCACACCTAGTGAAGTCTTCCAGCGCAATGAATATTGTGGAGCATATTCTGATTGCAGTTGTCCCTCATTTGAGTCGATATACCATTGCACTATCCCAAATATCATTTCAAAAGCTTCTTCTCCAAGTCGGGCTCATTGAAGTCTCTTCTTGTTTTCACTTCCCGAAAGGTCAATCTAATTTCTCGTCCCACTTGGCTCACTCGGCGTGGGTTTCCTGCTTCTTGAATCTTTGCATATTGTTTATGCAGATCCGCCTCGATTACCGTTCTATCTAGCACTATTCTTTGGTTCGTCCGAGGTTAGTTTTGAAGCTTCCTTCTTGACCTTATCTTTTTTGTCACTCCTGCCGCTGTTGCCGGATGTGTAGGAAGACCGTTCGTCTTTATTGCGATTTATTTCTCTAGTCAACTCCGCTTGTTTACTTTGATGCCTTTCCTCTCTCTCATTCCTACGTCTTGCAAAATTCATGGGCATGTTTGCTATGATAAGATGGGTGATACTGATATAAAGTAAATGTTTGCAACGAAAGAAATGATATTATTATGATATTGTGAAATGCTGAGACCAGATGAAGTAATGTTGTATTAGCAATTGGTAGCAGAGAAAAGACGCATTAAATAGAAACTCCAACATTACAACGGTCTCTCAGAAAAACCTGAGGGAACCTCCATCTCATGCATATCATCGTTGCAATGGTCAGATCGAGGGTTATTGCATGTACATGAACAAAACGATCTGTTGAAAAGCATGTGTTAGCCGCTGGTAAGTCGGAGAGGAATCATCAAGAAATGCATTTTTGGCGACCGACACATGTATATATGCATACATCTCCTACCGAAAAAGCAACATCTAATCATTCTTTCAATGCAACGAGCCACAATATGGGAAAGAAAGCAAAACATATCCCACTTTCCCCTCGTTCAATCAATATCTGTCCTCGCGCTCATCCATCCAGATTCCAACAAGAAGCCAACACGTTATTTTCCCACGTCGATCAACAAGTAAAGTAAGTACATCCATTCCCTGCGCCATCACGATACGAGTATATCATCCTTAGATCGCATCGTACGGACCCTCAAAACCGACAAACGTTCAAGAGTAGTACGCACGAAAAGATGAAATGTAACTACCTCACGCCTACTACCCTGCACTTAACTCACTCGATGGAAAGAGAAGAGAGAAAAGAGAAAAGAGCATAGTGGATTTCTGGGTACGAATTTAGCATTCGAGATCCGGTTGCATTCTGCATGTGATGAATAACCTAATAAGATGAGATTTAAGAATTAAGAAGTAAGAAGTAGGAAGAAGAGATTAATGTTATGGTTAGAAAGTAAACCTGGAGCTTTGCTCATAGCTAGCTAGCTAGCTATGTAGAAAATTGCCCATCTTGTTTACGAGTTTGCAGGTATGAATTTTCTAGTCCTGGATATTGGATAACGCGTTTATTATTCTAATCTTCTTCTATTCCTGGTTTTGCTGTAGGGGGGGAGGGGGGGGGGGGGGGGGGGGGTGGTCGGTTGATCGTCTTACTCGTCGGTTTAGGTTTCTCCTTGCCCACGCGATTGATTTTCGACAGTCAATATCAGATGTAAAACGTTTAGAAAGAATATCGGTAGACAGCTCATGTGGATCTATTCGAGTTGGATTCAACTCATGTTTTTGTCATAACTTAAGTGCCTCTTGCGAAACAGTAAAGAAACGTTTGAGAAATGAATCTAATTATACTATCAGGACTGAAGAGTAATAATAACAAGAAAGGTGAGCATTTTCGTGGGATTTATTACTATATCACTAAAACTTCACAACAAGAAACGCAGTTTCCAAGCTGTTGCCACTATTCCCAAGTGCTTGGGAATATCACTGGTATACAATTTCGAATTTCTCATTCGCTTTTTGCCACCAGTCATACCTATTACCCGATCCAATCCACACTAGGTGAGCTCATATTACTACCACGGGCATTGTGATCACAGTTATGCAACAAGTGCCTACAATACTTCAAGCACTCCACCGTGTTTTTTCTTCGGATGCCCGTCACTGAATCGTATATACCACTGTGGTCTGGTTTCGGTATCGAAGGGAATCTCGCTTGGATTTTCAACAGGCTTTCGCGAGCAGCAGAGACCCGTGGTGAAGACGGAGTTCTCTTAGGGATATACAGATTCAAATCTAGTTGTGGGATGCTAGTATACTTATCCTGTATCAAAGATAGACTTTGCCGAGCCGATGACCTTGTTGCTGATATAGTTTCTGATATGCCAGGAGATATTACAGGTTGGATGTTATGGCAGGTCTTCTTGCCGCCCCTCAAATTATCGTGGGGGCTTGTTGGGGACGATGGGATTGAACATGTGACGGGATCTTTGCTACTGTTGCGAGTGGCAAGCGTCGACCAGAAGCTTGCTGGCTCCGCTCCGCTTTCTGTGTTCAATTTAGGAAACGCTACATCTTGTAGGTGCTTGAACCATGACTTTTTCCCTTTGCATTGATTAGATTCAACCGACAGACTATTAAATATGGTGGCTTTTCTCGACTTGGACAACGTTTGTGAGCTCGCACATCTTCGAACTCCTGTACATGACCCAAGCGAAGAGCCAATCGCCGCAGCATTTCCAGAGCGAGCAGGTGCTTTAGGATGTGCTTTAATGATACTTTTCTTCCGTTGTATACCAGATTCAGACTTTTGACGTTTTAGGGCATCGGATTCAAAATTGTCCAGCCACGAGCATACCCTTTCTGGGGGGCTGATGGTAGTTTCGTTGAGCCACGGGCTCCGTGTTATAGGAGTTGTTGCCATGTCGCTTAACATAGGTGAACTTATTGCAGTTCGGGCATCAATTCCAATGCTATAGAGAGAGTGAGATGGGCGGACATGACTTCCTTTAGAAAGCATGTCTCCCAAAAGCCGGGATTCACGAATGGCAGTAGATATATCTGGGAGTGGGGAACGCCACTCATTGGTCGATTTCCTCGGAAGGGGAGGAAAGGAAATTACATGATCTTTAGGTGATTCTTGTTCCACGATTGTAATGAAATTGACACCGTCCTCATTTACGGCTGGCTCACATTGCCATGACCATTTGCTGATTGACATGCGTGCATCGGTGGGATCGAAGGTGCCTTTATTCTTGCTACGTCGATGATCTTGATCGGGATTTTCTAGGTGATAAAAGGAATTCCTTGCATCGTCATGTCCAGGACTTGCAATGTCATCTCGATTTGTGCTGGCCTGACTGGAGCACTCTGACTCACCTTCCAGGTGAACATGGTCTCTCTCACTTAAATGAGATTCTTGTTGACTATGCTCCTCCCAGATTACTTCGTGCACACTTTCGGGATTCCCTTCAGACAGTCGGTCAAGCCCGCCAAAATTTGTTTGAGAAATTCCCAAGAAGTTTTCCGGATTTCCCGAAATTTCTGGGTTCATAATGCATGTCGGAGAGCGGGACAAATTAGGAGAAAATGTCCTTGTGGTAGAGTTGCCAAGTTGCGAGGCCTCTTTTGAGTTATCCGATTGTGCTGCATGTATGTGAATTTCACAAGAGGAGGGACGCGCTACAGGTACCACGCCTTTATTTGTGAAAGACAATGACGATAATCTGCTCCCACGCGGTGATTGATCTCGGCTCGAGCCGCTTACGGCCGAGACAGGTAGGTGATCTTCCTGCGTATGGAGCAGACCTACTTGAAGCAATTCCATCACAGCTTCAACATCTTCTCGAGTAATGATATATGCCTCTGTACCTTGTGGTAGGTTCTCCGAGTAGGTTGGATAGCGACTCGAAAGAGAAGGTATGGCAGACATGGCCCCTGGTGTAGTCAAAAACGGCGAAGTTCCCATGGTGCTACTCATGTCAGATTTGTTGGACGCGCTGGGTCTTCTCAACGTTATAGCAGAGGGCTTCAACATTTGGTTGTTTGAGACCTTGCGAACAGTCAATCTTTCGCGAAGAGAGCGCACCGTGTCGTTATATCTAGCGCCAGCAGTGAACGATGAACTCCTGTTTCGTTCAACAAGAGGACTAGAACCAAAGAAAGCATTTCGAGTCGTTGGTTGACTTTCTTGCACATGTTGGCCGGAGTTGGGCTTCAGCAGTGGACGAAGCTTTAGTTGGTGTGTGCCAATTTCAACCGAGCTCCATCTTCTTGATACAATTGGGGCGGCTGGCTCAGACATAAGCCTTCTTTTACCCAGTCTCCTTGGTAGGCAATGATCTTTACGAGTGTTTGGTAATTTCGTGTCTTCCAGGGCTGTTGGCGCCACCTGAGTTGGAGGAAGCCAGTGCGAGTTGTAGTCTCGCTCAGCTGCAGCTAATCTCTTGGCCTCCATTTTCATTCCCTGGTTGCAGGTCCCTCTGCATCGACGCTTACGTTTCTTTCTTACACCCTCAGTATTTCTTCTGGCCTGCTTTTTGACCATAGTGAGACTTTCAGAGCTTAGTTTGCGTGCCTTGTATGGAGCAATAATTCGATCTCGAATTGACGACATACTATCCGTGGTACATGAATACTCAAGTGAACCAATGTTGGAATTCTTTGAAGATGTGGCCAACATTGGACTTCCTTCTGTCGGCAATAAAGGTGATGCCCCTGAAGATACTAGATTGACTTCGCCATGACCGCCGCGCGATCGGCTTGGTGTAGAGGGATGACGCCCTTCAAAATAATCACTTTGCGATGCATGTCGAGATATTGGAGCCGTACTGAAAGGCGATTTTTGTGAGTATTGTAGCGAATGGCCTTGCGGAGGTGTCCGAAGCCCAGGGCTATTTACAACACACAGCTGTCGCGAACTGGGAGTAAAAGACCGATCGCCACTGGAGATTTTTCTGCCCATTCCTGAAGGAAGGCTCAATATGGAAGATGGAAGTGAAGTCGGAGCATTAGGTCGTAGGGGAGATTTTTGAGAGGGCTGGTCACCAGTAAGACCCTGGCTACTAGTAATATTTGAAGCAATGGTGGATGCTGCAACAGACATAGGTTTTGGACCTTCAGGGTCTATAGGGTATGCGGAAGACATCATAAGATAGGTAATAATCACAGGTTAATTTGAAGCGGAGGATCCAAAAATAATACAAGCAAGCAGAACGTCGGTTGTAGCATCAAATTATTAGACGTGTATTAGAAGAAGGGAGAATGATCAAACTTGAGATAGTGATAGAGAACGATGGTATATCTGCATTTCAGGAAAGAACTACCGGCAGCCATAGTTCTGCCCTGGGGAAGTCGCAACCTCAAAGACCACCACTAGTGGCCTTTCTTCGTTACGAGATTGCATCTCCAATAACTTAGAAGATTGAAGCCCAAGTTTGCATGCAAAAGTTCTGCATACCTGAAGTGATATCACACATGACAGGACACTCGGTATATTGTAAATCATCCCCCCTCCATGATTTGCATTAGGGAGCGCACTAATATTCCTAGCAACGTGGAGATCCTGAATGCTCAGTTGAGGTTCTTATACTAATCATAACAGAAATCGTAAGAGGCTTCGTGCATCGCCTGTTTGACTTGGTTACAATAATAAGCCAAAGAAAGTTGACTACCAAGTAGTTATTGAAGGTCTTGGGAAGAATCCAAGCCAAGTTGGACATAAATTATTTCCACGTGACATCTCGCCAAGATCAACTATGGCAGGGCATAAGTTTGAAGCATATATTTTGGAATGTACTGCTACACACTGCAACGAGCCAACGACAAATGAATGCCAGCCCAATTTATTCCTCGCAAATCAGGTCGCCACCGTATAGCCTGTAAGCGCAATTGTTCAATTTTGTACATTCAAGACTAAAATGATGCAAAGGTATTGCGCTATACAGGACCTTGCTCGAACAATGTCTTCGGGTTCCTATTCCGACTGAGCTACAACCTAAAGGCTTCATTCATCCACTAAAACATCTTGTACGCAAACAATTCCGGCGAAATGTACGAGAACACAGCCCAAAAATTGTTGTCGCTGCACTAAAAACGGGCTATGAGGTTTGTTCTCACCATCCAGAGTCATATTCGCTACATGTTCGATACTGACGAAGTCATTGTCCAGGCAGAGGAACTTGTTCGTGCCGCTGGCGATGGCGACACAGATTCAAGGCATAAGATATACGAACTACTACACTACCGGAAATCCGTAGCTACCAGATCTGCGCTCGTTCCTCAACCTCCTAAACTAAAGATTCGTTATCCAGAAGCCATTCCAGGTGCCCCTAAGCTTCTCGAAACTCGACCTTTACCATTCGAAAAACTCTCTGGGCCTCGTCACGTACCTAAGTTTGCGAAAGCAATGGTATCAAACTTTCTTCGAATACAGAAACCCCAAAGTCCCTATTTGAGCCGGGTCTTGCGGGACAAAATAGATACCAGACAAAAGCGCGTGAATGCTCGTGAAAGAATAGAGTATTTGGAGGAGATAGCTTTCGCAGAGAATGCCTGGGAAGATCTGATTGAGGATCAGTTGGAGAATGAGGGCTTGAGTGTTGACGAGTGGAACAAGAAACAACCTGGACTGGGCTGGGGAGTTGGATTCTGGGAGAAGGACTTGCAATTGGCCGACGCTTCTGTGAAACATCTGATGGTAAACGAGGCACTCAGGGTGGTCGAACTGTCTAAGATACAACTGGAAATAGTGGACAAGGAGAAAGAACTATGGAAACGGGAAAGGGGCCAAAGGAGACATGATAAGAAACTGGCTAAATTGGAGAAGAAGTTTCAAGTCTAGCATGAGCCAATTTTAATTTAGCAATTCGATGGCTACTAATCAAGATGAGCAAGTTTGTCTGTCACATTCTCCGGTGTACTATTCTCTTCCGGGTATTTGGTCAGAGATGGCGAATAGAACTTGAGGAAATCATTGTATTCTTGCGAAAATAATCACCGCTTGTTTTATTCGTTTATTTCTCATTTAATAAATATCATAACGGGGATATAAAACCCAATTTCGCCGCGCTGATGCATCCGTATCAACATAAAGAAAAGTCATATGCATCACCCATCTCTCCACAGCCTAATAAGTGCTGTGACCTCAAATTTGCTCGTTTCATGGCTCGTCTAGTGAATGCGTAAGGTACTTAATCGTAAGTAGAACCCTCTTGTGGTTGAGGGAGCTTCTTGTTGGTTGGAGATGCCATGTATCTGGATACTGTAAGCCTCTATCTTCACTATGCAAATCTATACATTGTGAAACCTACCTTCTCAGCTCGGTCAAGGCAGTCTCCATTGTGTTGTGGCGTTGCCAGTTCGCAAGGCATGCAAACTTTGAAGGGTCGACCTAGGGCATCAGTTAGCTCCACCTACTTTTCATGGCGCTTGAAATAGTACTGACTTTGCCATCATCTTGCACACCAGGAAGGTTGATCTTATTAGTGAACTTGATAGTTGGTGGAACATCGGGATAGTTCTCTCCACAATGCATGGTAAGAGAGTAGATGCGATTCTCATGAACGCTCTATCGGTACCCCCGCTATTAGTCCAAAGCCAGTATATACTAATAAGTAGGAGTAGAAACATACGTGTGGAGGACCGAGAATCGTGCCATTCCAGTTGGACATGTATAAGTCGTCGCCGTCCGTCAGACCATAAGAGCAAGCGTCTTTAAATAACGAGAATCGTCAGAGGTTGTCAAACTTCAATGCTGGTTGACATCCGACTCACCAGCTCCGAGACCCTTTTCGCCCTTCTCCAACTCCTCGAGCAATCTAAAGTTTCTTGGTACTTTCGCCATCTTTTGGCTTTCGAAATCTTGAACTTGGAGGGTAGATAAGTGTCGGTATTTGGAAATTCAAATATCTTGAAGTTGCGCAATAGGGCAAGAGGTTGTAAATGGTTGATAAGTTTTATTGAAGCAAGGCGGCTGGTTTGATCGCGGGGTTGATCTCCAAGAATTCCGGGCGGTCAAACTCGGCTAATCCTCGGCAGAATGTCTATTTACAGTCCATCTTGATAAAGGACAACTGAACCAATGAATACACCTCAGCAATAACATTATGCCTTCTGGAAAATAATGGAAAGGTTACTATTGAAAACCAATCAATATGACGGCGCAGATTCTCGCCTCGGAGCTTGGAAACCTTATACAAGAGAGTAAAAGAAAGCATACAGATCTTAGAAATGTAAGTTCATTTCTATGAGGCCGCCATTCAGTTAGACCCCTTTACGTTGCTGATTTGACAATGTCAGGCAGCAGAAAAGAGCTTGGATGAGATCAAAGGACTGCGATCAACTTCTGAAGCCCAAATAGCTGCGGGTAAGTTTGTAGATAAAGATGCAATGTTGTCATCAGAAAATGCACCATAACTGTGACTGATTTGCAACTAGACCTCACTCAACGACCAAACTTTGTGACACCTTTCCTCATTGCTTGCGGAACCAGAAATGTCAAATTTACTGGAATCGCAGTCGTTTGCCTTCAAAGATTAGTTGTGTCTCGTGCACTTCCTAAATCAAGGCTCAAAGAAGTTTTGGAGGCACTTCGAGAAGCTACGTCAGCTGGTCTTGATGTACAGTTGAAGATCCTCCAAGCATTACCATCACTTTTGCAGAACTATGCAGGTGAATTGAAGGGGGAGCTGTTAGCTGCAGCTCTAAATATATGTACCATTCTTCAAGCAAGCAAGAATGGGATTGTTCTCAATACAGCCGCTGCCACCCTTCAGCAATTAGTTGTCTCGGTATTCGACAAAGTGGTGACAGAGGACAGTGAGTTATAGATCGATTGCCAAGCAACAGAATTTATCTAATCATGGGATAGAAATTGCTTTGGAGGTGCCTACTATAGGCGAGGCCCCAACCGAAAATGGAGTGATTCAACTACGTGCCGCCGCTTTGGATGCTTATAGAGTCTTTCACGATATATGCTTATTGACGGAAGCTCAAAAGCCTCAGTTTTTAAGATCCACAGGTCTCCCGCAAACCTTTGGACTTGAACTAATTGAATCTGTTTTAACTAATCACGCCGACATATTCTTATCACATCCTGAGCAAGCAAATATACTTCGAGTCCGAGTTATGCCATTCATCATCAGCGCACTCTCAGAGAAGTTAAACTTTGCAGTGACTGTCAGGATAACAAGAATTCTTTATACACTTCTCAGAAGGCATCTAAGTATTCTATCATCTGAAGGCGAAATGGCCTTAGGTCTTCTCACCCACATGCTTGACCACGATACTGCTTTGTGGAAACGATCACTTTGCATGGAGGTATTGAGGGGTATTTTTGCCGAAGCAGCTCTGATTAGGAGAATATTTTCCATGTATGATGCTCAGGAAGAAAAGAAAAATATACTACGAGATCTTGTTGCAGCCTTCGTTAGAGTCAGCACGGAAAAGCCTGCCGTTATTGGCCTTGGCCATCAGTCCACAATTCCAATTGCCAGTCAGGGCAACAGTTCAGACCAAGCAATGCTCGAGGCTAGCGGAGTTCCTGGTATCATTAGCAGCACTGTGAGTTCGGCCGAGCCAAGCGCTGGAGTTAGCACGCAATGGAGTACAATGAGGGTACCATGCATTGATCAGCTAGACAAGACGGATGCACCATCTATCCCAGAATCTTATATCTACGGCCTCACACTTGCATGTATTAGTGGCTTTTCCGAGGGGCTCGCAAAGTTTATCCTGCCATTGACAGTGCCTGAACGGCCTCGAAAAAAAGGTCTAAGACATTCTGAAATTGAATCAAAACTTTCAGATTCACGTTCTAGTACCCCTGATATTAAACCAATCGAGAGGAGCGCGTCTTATAAAAAGAATCCCATCCCTATCAATCCATTAACTCTCGAGGATCATCATTTATTCCAAGAGGTCAAAATCTGCGCCGGCATCGTCGACGAATGCTGGCCTGCGATCTTGGCAACTTGTTCAACTTTTCTTTATGCGGCGCTGGACCAAGAGTATTATCATGGCTTGGTCAGGTCATTTCAAAAATTTACTCATGTGGCAGGGCTTTTACGGCTTGCGACCCCACGAGACGCATTTCTGACAACCCTGGGAAAGGCGGCAGTACCGTCCAATGTCTTGACAGCCACTACAACTCAAGTGCAGAGTCCAACAACGCCTACGGCAGATGCGTCTTCTAGCTCGAGCATTTTCAATAACGCAAGAGGGCTACTAAGTGTTGATAGTTTGGTAAGCAACCCGGAACGGAACAGGCATGTATCTGTTGATGTATCTGGTTCGTCCCTCAACACACGCAATTTGCTTTGCCTTCGCGCACTACTGAATCTAGGGATCGCGTTGGGACCCACGCTTGATTCGGCGTGGGTGATTGTTCTTGGTACATTGCAACAAGCTGATTTGGTAATATTTTCGAGTTCCAAATCCGTGAGAACTCCCACCACACCAAGGCCAGAGAGCCAGGATATTAACAATACTTCTGCATTATTGGCAAACTTTGGTACCGAAATCAAAGCAGTCGAAACCGCCGCCACAAGATTGCTAGAGAGTACTATTGATTTCCCTAATGAACCATTTGTGGCTGTTGTTTCAGCTCTTTGTGACTTGTTCAGCAAAGAGGAAATTCTCAAGATACCAGAAAAACCAGTACCTTCTAATCCATCACCGCCTGAAGAAAAAAGGCCGTCTTACGCTCATAAGCGGGCCCATAGTATTGTTACAGCAACTTCTACGCAGAATCAAGAGGATCTGTTT
Organism: Botrytis cinerea B05.10; assembly: GCF_000143535.2. Taxonomy (NCBI): domain Eukaryota; kingdom Fungi; phylum Ascomycota; class Leotiomycetes; order Helotiales; family Sclerotiniaceae; genus Botrytis; species Botrytis cinerea. Next base: position 3,035,879 of record NC_037310.1, read on the forward strand.
GCATTAGCAAAATTGGGCGATATTGCAAGCATTAATATCGATAGATTGACGACACACGAGCCTGGTGCTAGCGGATGGCAGATTCTGACATCAGAATTAATTTCTGCTTCTTGTTCTCTCACTGCAACGCCTTCTGTCAGGCTCAGAGCTGCGGAGATTCTTGTCAGAATTGTGATTGAAGCGGCAACCTCTACACTCGCAGACTCCGAAGTTCGACGAGGTCTCGTCCAAACCATGCTACTTCAGGCGTTGAGTCGTGCCCTTCACCCACTTCGAGTGGAAGATAGACAAGTCACTGTAGCCATACATTCGACCGATGTCGAAGTTCACAAGACTATACTTGAGGGTCTCAAAAGCATCCTTGAGCAATGTGGAGAGAAGCTAATTAGTGGTTGGGATATTGCGTTTGAAATTATCGGTAGTGTATTCATGAATTTTGACAGTGAAGCAAAAGTAACCGCTACTCGATCTGCCAAACTAGTCCGCTCTGCTTTCAATTCTCTTCAGCTCATTTGTTCCGACTTCCTTTCTTCATTGCCGAATTCTTGCTTTCTAATACTTGTCGACACTCTTTATCATTTTTGTACACAAGATGATGATCTCAACATTTCACTGACGGTAAAACGCACCCCCAAAAATTATCTTTCATTTCTAATGATTTTTAGACTGTTACTTTCTTCTGGGTGTTGTCAGATTTCATCTCTAGTAGAACCAGTTCTTTTTCACTCAGCCCTGATCTTATCGAAGATTCAACCGAGGAAGCTCTAATTGAAAAGGCATCTGGTGACGACCGGGCCGTCTCAGACGCAGCTTTATGGATGCTTCTCTTACTACGGCTCACATCTGTTACGGCAGATGAAAGACTGGAGCTCAGAAATAGTGGGTGCGGACTACCATTCGAGAGGGACTTTTTCTAACTGCTTCAGGCGCAATTCAAACATTGCTAAGAATATTTGATGCATACGGAGATCAGCTCAGCGCAGTAGCGTGGTCTATGTGTCTGAAATCGGTCATTTTTAGATTGCTGTCCTCAATAGAGGCACATTTACAATCTATGACTGACCCTACGCCGACGCTTACAGTATCTGATAAAGACAAGATAGGATGGAATGAGACTACTGTCGTGGTTTTGAGCGGCATTACCAATCTATTGGCCGATTATCTAGATGTCCTCACCAACCATCCCACATTTGAAAGCTCTTGGAAAACACTTTTAGAACATTTTAAAACAATGTTAGATTTCAAGATTCTCGAAGTCAACACAGCTGTCTTCAAGGCCTTACAACAAATCCTTTCCCGTGGTAATATCAAGGAAGGCACAAAAACAAATTTTACCCGATCTTCAATTGATATGGCATGGAGTCTTTGGTCTGATTCCCTACCTTCAGTGAACATCGATGCGTTGGATAAACGTGTTGACAATCAGGATTATCTGGTTGCTTATGTATCTGCTCTTCATGAGATTTATCGTCTCGTGCAGAAAGATCTCGATGCAAATCGAGTCAAAAGAATGCTTACTCTACTCCGGGAAGCTATACAACAAGCGAACGCCTCGACATATTCCGCAGATATCGAGTATCTTACACCACTACAATCTCAAGTATTAGAATCGCTTAAAATGATTCGCACCGATATTGAGGGAGTTCCTGCCACCTTAATTAGCCAGGTTGCCGAATTTGTTGCATTGGCTTTCGTGCCGAAAGATACTACTTCTAACGTCCAGAGGCCAACATACGTAGCTCTGTCCAAAGCTTCGATGGTATTATCCGAAAAGCTCATTCTATCACATTCCTCGGAACCAGATATATACACGAGCGGTGCAGTTTCTTCCTCTTTGTCCGCGCTTGCAAATCCCATTGTCACAAAGTACTCGTTTCCTATAATTTCAAAGAGCATATCGCCTTGGCGTCAGGCCACAACGTCAGCACTTGCCATCCTGGGTGCCATTTTGCCAATCATGCCAACTGTTACCTTGAATGACGAAGCTGTACGGTCTATATGGGCCTCGACGGTGAGCATAGCTATAGGAATTACCTCTGCAGAATTTGATGCTGCGGCAAAATTAGCCGATATAAAAGATGACCAGGATTTCGACATTGCATCTTTTCTAACCTTGCGCGAACTTATTACGCCCGCCCTGGGCTCCCAAGTCATACCTGATCGAATTCGTCGCACTTACACTGAATCACTCTTCCACATGTCTATCGTCCACCCTGCACAGCCCAGCGAGCTTCCGCAGCCCGACCAGGAACTACTAGCCACCTTATATCAAACCCGCAAAGGTCGTACTGTAGATCCCATCCCCTCACCCCGCGCAAAAATGAGCTACGTTTGTTTCGATGAACTTATCTCTCTTGTCACTCTCAACGATGGCTCTGTGCCGCGCATCAAGCTCGCCCAAGCAGCTGCACCGTACTTAATACTCAGATCAGGTCTTGCTCTTCGTGCATATATTGCTGATCAACCACTGCGCGGTCGTATGCCACAACCGTTATCCCAACGCAAAGAACTTTTATACATTCTTAAGAAGCTTGTCGAGTTGAAGTGTGAAAGCGAGGCAATCCCAGATACACCGGGTGTGGAGAGTGAAGGCAAAAAGCATTTACATCGATTATATCCGTTGTTTGTGAAGGCTATGGGAGCGGCAGCGAGGGATCAAGAGCTCTTGGAATGGATTGGGAAAGCGTTAGAGGAGGTAGGGATGGAGTTTGGGCTTTGATGAAAGATAACTATGATTTTCTAAGATTGTTTGAGATAAAATCTGGGAAAGCATATCAGAGCGCATTAGAAACCTGGCGTTGGTGCTTTTCGTTACACTTTAAATTGCATTAAGGCCTACATCTTTAGCTTGAACTGGAACCTGTATGTTTTCGCCGTTGTCTTTCCATGTCAAATGTCCAAAATCATAAATTTCAAATAAGTTTAATTTTATGTTTGAGAGGATTTTAAGTTTGTCTGAGTTGCAAAGACTACCTCTTCAATGCTTGGGTAGGTAAAAGGTATTTTTTGTCAGCAGCATCTGACCCCGCCATAATAAATACAATATACAGTGGCTCGCTCATAAACGCATATCGCTGATAGTCATACATTCAACTCCCCTCCTACATTCCGGGTCCCTGTTCTCGATTGCTTTTTAGCTCGTCGCCTTTTTTCTTCTTCATGTCATGTTATATCGTGAGTTTACTTTCTGGTGGCGTTTTCAAAAGACGCAAGCATGCTTCTCTTCATCTCGTCATTCGGGGATTCGTTCTCTGTACTCGTTTGCTCGGCGCTCTTTTGTCCTTTCAAGACCTTCGCGGCCATGGTTTTCGCTTGTGCATCGCCAACCTTCCCGTATACTGCCATGGCGCTAGCAATCATGCTTCCGATATCCCCCACATTTCCAGGGACAACAACGGCGGTACCCTCTTTGGCGAGCTTGCCAAATGCGTCAACATACTTTTCAGCTACACTGAGACTGACAGCCCCTTGAGCTGATTCCTCTCCTGAAGCAATTGCCTGAGCTACCGCCTCGATTCCTGCAGCTGTAGCTTTTGCCTTTAGCAAAATAGCTTCGGCCTCACCACTTGCCATATTGATTTGTTCGCTTCTCAAAGCCTCAGATGCCAAGATCACACTTTGCTTTCGTCCCTCTGCGATATTGATGGCGCTTTGTCTTTGACCTTCGGAATCGAGAATTTCCGCACGTTTGCTGCGCTCAGCAGTAACTTGTCTATGCATAGCCTCCATAACTCCTTCCGGTGTGTGAATATCCCTAATTTCGTAACGCAAACAAATTACACCCCATTCCTGTGCGGCTTCATTGATAGCAGCTGTGATGTTGGTGTTCAAGGCGGCACGCTCCTTGAGGACTTGATCGAGGGTAAGTTGTCCGATTTCCGAACGCATAGTTGTTTGTGCCAGTTGAGAGATGGCATATTCTGCATCCTCGACTCCATAACTTGAGATATGTTAGTGTATTCCCTGACCGGGAGGTAAAGGTTGGTTACCTAGCCTTATAGGCATCAAAGACTCGAGTATAAAGCACGCCATCGAGTTCCAGAGTAACGTTGTCGGTGGTGATCGCACTTTGGCTAGGAATCTCGATTGCAGACTCCTTCAAGCTCTTGACGTATGCTATCTTATCTATTATTGGCAATAGAATGGCGAGACCAGGCTCCAATATGCGGTTGAACTTTCCCATCCGTTCTACAATCCATGCTGTTTGCTGGGGAACGAATCGAATAATGGTATTTGCGGGTAAAGAAGGTCGCTGAAAATATGAAGTCGGTAAATTCGAGTTACCAATTCCCATCAATCCGCTATTCGGCGCTCTTATTCTGGAAGAGGCATGGAGCTGTCGCTGCTGTTGTGTGTATCTTTGAGAGAGAATGGTTTGAGCTCTAGGTAATAGTACTCGAGATGTAATTTTTGGCAGGGAGGCCGAGAGACTATGAGATAGTCCCGGCGCACTCATGGCCATGCGATAGGTTGCCTCTAGAGACATCGTTTCGGTTCGAATATTTGTATGGAGGCAATAACTGTCTCTCGTAATGTCCTTTTAACATCATAGAGCATGCATGGCGGAGCTGGTCCGAGAAGTTGAAGACTAGCGGCCGCGTCTCCGTGCTGATAAGCTCCTTCCGAGCTCTCACTTTCTACTAACAATTTATAAACTTACTGTACTACGAGTGTTACAGCACATTTGATACGTTTGATACATTATATTCTCTCAAACTTGGCGACATACGATTTTTTGGGGCCACGACTCCACCAATTATAGTTTTAACTTCATTAATCAATCCAGATCATTTCGACAAGATGTCCGAATACTGGAAATCAACGGTAATTTCTAAAATCCACTCCTAGCCTGCAACCACTCTAACACTTTCAATAGCCTAGTTACTGGTGCAAGCACTGTAAACAATATGTCAAAGATACCAAGCTCGAGAAAGCAAACCACGAAGCCAGTCCGCGACATCAAGGCAATCTCAAGCGTTTCCTGCGCGACCTACACCGTGGCCACGAGAAAGACGAACGGGAAAAAGACCGTGCCAAAAATGAAATCGCCCGTCTAAATGGCATAGTGAGTGGAAGTGGCGAAGCAGGAGGTTCCTCACAATCGTCGCGACCTAGTTCTTCCACGCCGAAACCTCCAGCGACAGCCGCGCAGCGAAAACAACAACTGGCGCAATTAGCAGAGCTAGGCGTTAGCGTTCCAGATGAATTTAGATCTGATTTGGCCATGGCGGGCGAATGGCAAGTCACTTCTGAGCGCGTTATTGATGATGGAAGCGGAGAAACGAAACCAGATGCGCTTGCATTGGGTGTTCGGAAGAGAGAAGCCGAGGATGAAGATGAGGAGGCAAAAGAAGCGAAGAAGAGAAGATGGGGTACGGCGATCCGCACATATCCTACGGAGAATAACGACGATGACTTAGATGCTTTGTTGAGCCATAACAGTAAAGGCAAGGGTCCCGATGTGAAGCCCGAAACGAACGACGGTATCAGTATAAAGACAGAGACAAAGCCGGAAGAAGCAGCAGAACCTTCATTGAATAGCGGAAAGGAAGAACCAGTTGTGAAACCCGAAATAGAAGAAAATGTCGAAATCGACATAAAGCAGATTCCAGAGGCCACAGAGCAGAACAGTGAGCCCGCAGCGTCAGGAGTCGTTTTCAAGAAGAGAAAAGCCAAGAATATTCGCCAACGATGAAACGCCACAATCAGAATTACATATCAATTCACTCAAAATCAAGCAACCCATTCCGGGCATAGAAACCCCATTATTGGAAACATTGCAGAATATTGAACAGAAAAGTTCGCGCAAACCTGATTATAGGAGGGAAGATCTTCATGCTGCGGAGGCGGGACACAAACATACCTACTGATATGGGTCTGGTATGGTCTTCAATTCCATCTCGCCATAGAACTTAACTTTGTAAAGAAGTTTATCATATTGATGCAACAGTGGAAATTCCGTTAAGAAAACCTCCTAGCATTTTGGCTAGCGGATGGAGAGGTAGGTGCTTAGCTGCATGTATGTACTTTGTGCAAAGTGGAAAGAAGAGCTCCCAATTCCGACTCCATGCAACTAATCATTTGTACATGAAGACCAAGAAAGTTACCCGAGAAAGTTTTATCTCGGGTATTCTTAGGAGAGTTAGTTGGCGCATTAAAACTTATTAGCACTCTACAATTCACATATTGCGCCTCAATATTACGCACAATCTACATCTGATTATTTAACAGTATAATTTGAGTCTATCCATAACTAAGTAGCCCCTGGTCCCTCTCCCTGCGAGCACACCTCATCCTCAACCCCATCCCAAAAACAGCCTTTCTGCACCATGAGTCCGGTGAAATACCCATACCTACAAGCCCGTGAATTTTGGCTGCACACTATAGAAGTATACTATGTAGGTTCCTTAATAAATGACTCCATCGCCAATTACGCCTATAAACAGTTGTAATATATCGCCTCTCAAAGTCCTCTCCACTCCGTTCATCCACAATCTCGCTAGTTGAAAAAAAGAATACCGCTGTGTACATACATGTAAGTCATGTGTACTGGCTAGTGTGCAGAAAAGAAATACATCGCAGTGTCAATTCGACTTCGCTAATTATTCATGCATCGCATTACATTGTATCATCTCATCATGAACAATCTCTCCCCCTATCAATTTACTCCTCTCTTTACTGGGATATTTCGTTGTTGGATAGGTTTTGTAAATTTGATCCTAGTTGTTTCCCATTCTCTTCTGTTGGACTCATGAGAGCTGGGGTATCCGGTGTAAGCGTAAGCTGGGGTGTGACAATGCTGGTATCGATTTTCGGTGCTGGCATCTGCAGTCCCATTGGAACGTGGTGGTCGGGCTTTGGTTGCTGGGGAGAATCTCGAGGTCGCAGAGTCTCCATGCTTACATCCATGTCTTGAGAAGCGGTCTCATCAGGGCTTCCGCGTCTAGAACCCGATGCTTCATGCGCATTTTCAACGTGGACTGCATCCGTTTTCTCGTTGTCATTTTCTTTTTCAATCATGGCCGTTAGGCTCCGAAAATTGAACATAGACTCAGCTCCCGTATCGCCATCTTCGTTCCCCTCATTTGTATCTGTAACACCAGGACTTTCAATACTTGTAGAAGACCCTTGAGGATTGGTACCGTTCCCTGACTCAGCTACTGAAGATGAGGCGCTAGATGCGGTACTCATTTGTCGTAAGTGAGAAGGCTTGTCAGGGCTTGTAGGTGAAGGGATAGACTGATGGGTCTCTAGCAAGCTAGAACTCGTCGAAGGATCTAAATGCTGAGTACCAAGAAGCCCGTTATCCGTGGCACTCCCGTCGTTACCTAAATAAGGGTGAGCCACACCTTTTCCTTTTCCCTGTAGAGGCTCCTCGACTTCTTCGGGTGTCACCTCCGTGGCCAAATTGCTTGCGACACTATCACCTCTCCTTCGCCCAGTAAGAGTGGCAGCTAGACTGTTGCCAAGGTTCAACATACTCGAACTAGCCGAATGTCCGTTAGTGCCATATATCGATTTTCTCTCTTTTTTCTCTTTCTTTTTGTCTTCTTTGGCCTGCTTCTTTGCATTTTTCGCGGCCTCCTTGGCGGCTTCTTTCTCGGCCTTCTTCTTCCGTTCCTCTTCGGCCACGATACTGAGTCTAATCGCCTCGGCCATCATCATATCCTCGACGTCCCTCGTTCTCCGAGCAGCATGAGAATCCCGACCTTCCCTACGCGCTTGACCAGACGACTCAGCTGCAGTCCTGGAACTAGTATCGCGGTTCGAAGGGGTGGCAGATCCGCTATTGTCAGGATCGCTACGGTTTCTACCGAAGCGACTTCGTCCGAAAACATAGCTGCGATTTTCCGAGGTTCCGGGAAGTACATAGGCAGCGGCGTGTAGTGCGGAGGCGGCAGCATTCTTTTTAGCCTTTCGCAGGTTAGCAGCTTCAAGCTTTGCTGACCAGTCTGGTCTGATGCGGTCAGTCGTAATGACATTTGAATCATTCGCTGACAATGAAGTAGCCCGGCGCCTGTTGTCTACTCTTGGTGCAAGCCCCGGACTTGTTATAGGCGGTGAAGTGATCGACGATGACGATGACATGGCTGAAGAAAAGTTGGCCAGTTCTCGAGATGGCTTTGCATAAACAAGCCCACGGCGGAAAGGAGGGGGCTCGTATGTCACGCCAAACTCGGGTCGTTGACAGTAAGGGCAAGCGGCTGGTTCCGAAACCAGCATTTCTGTATCCTCGGCTTGATCGGGCGCGGGCTGTGGTGGACCATGGTGTTCTGGCGTGTGTGGATCTGGTCTCTTAATTTGTACAAAGCATTCCGAGCAAATACTTTGGTCGCAACATCGAGTCCTATTGAGATAAGGGGGGTAAAATATCAAGCATATTGAACATTCAACAGCGTCTTTGTACAGAAAAGCCTCGATAGCTTGACCATTTACTTGGGAATCTCTGGGTAATTGGATCTCACGCGGTGCCGAATCCGACGCCGAGGGTTCCTTCGACGAAGATTTCAGACCTAACGTTTTAGCTCGAGGTCGAAGCAAAGAAGTAGAAGTGGCAGGCGCATTAAGGGGCGATGTTGGAGATGACGTATTGAAAGATGAGTGTGACGGAGAGCGGCCAACCGATGTGTCATATGAAGCAGATTGGCTTCGTGAAGCTATTGGCACAGTCAAATTTTGTAGATTCGAGCTTGGTGCATTCGTGGAATTGGAAGAATGAGGCCTGGCACTGTCTTCGGAGGGTATTTCATCCGCGGCTGGAATGGGAAGACCTCGTCCCGCAGCGACCAACTGATGTTCGGTCCAATCACTCTCGTAATCCTCTAGCCCCCTCCAAAACGGTGCAACTCGTCGTTCAATCTCGTACATGTCAGCATAATGACTAGGCATCAAATATCATAGTCTTTAACATACCATCAACTGCCTTACTATTGCCTTGTTGAAATCTTCTGGGCCAGTATAGACGCCCATTGTGACCAAATATCCGCCATCTACATGCTCTTCCCTAATACTTCTCTCTCGCTCTTCTACTCTTGCAACTCTCTCCCTTTCGAGCCTCCTCATTTGTCGCTCGGCCGCTGTCTCCTTCCTCTCCGGCAATTCGTTATTCGATCCGCCTCCCACAATAGATGCTACCAAATTACGCCTGCTGCCTCTGCCAGTACGAGAAGGGTATGGATCGTGGTCGGATGGAGAAGTTGGACCACTCGTACCGGCGTCATGATGTCGATGTCTATCCCCGCCATGCGAGTCGTCCCGCGACTGGTGCTGACCCATTTTGCAGTCGCAATGTCCGCAGAATTAGAAACCAACTGTTCATCGAGGATTGGGGCTGGGAAGAGCTATATCCAAGATGAAGTCTCGAGTCGGCTTGCGCTGCCAACTTCTCGAGATTGAGTGAATGTTGTGAATTTATGCAGGTTCTCGGCAAGCGTGGGGAGTTGTGAGTGTAAGGTTTATTATATCGCCTGAGCCACAGTACAGTTCCACTCCCAATCTGGATCACACGAGCTAAATTCAGATAAAGACGAGTTGGGTACCCTTTTTCGTTGTTGACAAGAGGGGCGAGACGGTACAATCAGCTGCGACCTTTGTGATAAGGAAAAGTCGTCTGGGTTCGGCTTGTGATAATCCTATTCTTGGCCAGATGATGGATTTTTTGAGGAGGTAGCAGAGCTTAGATAAATTGCAGATGAAGGGAGTCGGAAGAAAGAATGGCGGAGTGGCTTTATTTCTTATACTCGTATTCCTGTACCCAATCGACACAAAGGCTATATCCCTACGAGATTGTAGATCTCTTGAAGCGTATGATGGAATAGTGGGTAGGAGCAGTCCAAAGTTAAATTTCTAGGAGTGTGATGACGGTGGAGGTCGAGAGATGGACAAAGCCTTTAATATAACAATGCAGTTCATGCAAGAGAAAGTTGGAAGGGGGAATTCCTCTTGTGGAGAGCCGTCTTGGAGAGAGCGGTGTTCCGGGGGGAAGTATAGGATTGAAGGATTGGAGAATTGAACAGTCGAACAATTGGAGAGTTGGGAAAGAATGGCACACTCAATGTTATGTTTGCAATCCATACATAGGTCGTAAGCAAGTATTCAATCAATATATTACGACTTCGCAGTCGTGGCCAGACGGATTCCATATGACAGGTAAACGATGGCCAAAGCCAAAGATTATAAAAATGGGTGGGAAGGCCGCTTTTTCCGACCGAATGAAAGCAGGTACGAATGAATTATTCCGGAACAGTACGCTGTCTACCCACTCGTATCTCTCGACCTTTGCGGTATAAACATCAACACAGTTTTGACATCTCCCAAGCGTTCACGTCAAATGCGCCCGTTTTCAGCCATAAGCATGAGGGAAACGGGAGCAAGCCATCAATATCATCCATGCAATCATAACACCATGCCTCCACCATTCCCAAGTCCTGTGTGTCTGATATTCAGCGTCGTTTCCATACGGTCTACATCGGCTTTTCCCTTCGATTCTAGTCAGTTTTTGACTTTTCCTAGATAGACATTTCCAGTCCAATTGACTTATTAGTACCGTACTTTTACAACGCCGGTACGTACTAAGAGCGCGAGCTTGGAATATTGGGTAGAGAGGAGGTATGATCCGTCCGTGGATCCCGATCTAGAATCTCATCCTTCGGGTCGTACCTTGCTCTGGCGTTGATGAACTGTCAACCCGAGGTTAATTAGTGGAATTTCTGAACCTGTGCTATTGTGCCTGGCTGTGATTCTCCATTCGCACACTCCTGTCTGCCCATATATACCACAGAATTCCCGACATCATCCACCTTTCAGCACATTCGAAGCACTTCTTCTTCGAGATGCCTTGACACGATGTCTTTCACCAAACAAATTGAGGGGCGGGCGAGGGGCTTGGTGCTTTACATACATTACCGGTAGGTCCTTTATCCTTGGTAACCTTACAATCACAGTCCCGGATATTTGGGATTTGCCAAGTTTCAACGCGATATAAAATGCTCTCGGTGGACAGTGGTTCCTATGTATATGCATATCGACCGACCCTTTGAAATTACATGGATCGACTTCCCCAGTCTGCATGATTGGAATAGAAGATTAATCATGCAATGCGCCAGAATATAGGTATAGATACAACGTCTCCTCCGCCATCAACACTGACAATCAATGATCGGTGATCAATGATGAATGATGAATTTGAAGCGGCCGGAAGACATCAAAGTACGCCGATATCGAACCTCAGCACAAAACGCACCAGATGAATCTCCCCGTGATTCTAGATTTCTCACTATTTTAGGGCTGCTCATTCCACTGAGACTTGTTGTTGAGAGATCTAGTCATCGTCTAATTGAGCGACCTGCCATTGAGTCGGTCAATAATCGGGGTGTTCGGATTAGTTAGAACTTAGTGAGAACTCAAAGGTTCCAGGTTGGCTCGGTTGGCTCGGTTGGCTCTGAACAATCAAAAGATCAACAGGGTCTTCACAGATATCAGCGAGATCAGATGGATCTATCGCATGAACTTTCTTCCCTTCGCTATCGTGTCTCTTGTTTCGTCTCGTCTCCTCTTTTTCCCCCTCCCTCAAATTCTCTCACACACGCGCGTAAGTCTCTACTTGAAAGATGAAACTCATCAAATTGAGATGATACCAGTTTAGACCAGAAGATGGCCTCCAACGCGAAAATCGAACTGGAATACGCCCTTGAAGCATTGTGGCTGGGAAGACCTTATTAATGGTGGTCTACCTCAGCCAACCTGCGGGAAATTCCCTAGAAAAACTGGCTTCGCTTCACAGATTGAGACATCGAGGGGTCACCGGTACAATTTGCATTGACATTTCTGCCAAACAAGAGTTCTTTGATTAGATATGGATAAAAAAGTCGAATGATTTAGGGTAATTCAAATCTCAAATACAAATAGGCTGAATTCATTCAATGCCCTTTAACCGTTTAATAGGTCAATTCGTGTCATTTCTTCCAGCAAACTCTGCCAAGAGGGATAGTACGAATTCAGAAGGAGGGATAAAACAATCTAACCCCACTATAACGTCTTCCTACATGCCTCCAATACACTTTTGGTCTCTCATATTCATTCAAACGACCGTGAGAGCACCTTGAATATTCTCACAAAAAGGTGACTAACTGATAAAATCTTTCATTCATCATGTTGTTATAGCTCTGTTCTTCTTCCAGCTTCGTTCTCTCTCCCTTCCAAACCTACATACATTCTTTTCTTCTGTTCTTTTTCGAATCGCTCGAGCATAGGCACTCTTCAAACACCACTCAACAGGTTACTTATAACTATTCAATATGGCAACTCGACCACCACTTTCAACACTTCTGCCGCCTCTCATCTGCGGCACCGCAACCTTCAATAATCAATATAATGCCGATCCCTTCTCACTCCCTACAAATGCCATTGTGCAAAGAGCGTTGGAATCGGGCGTAAATGCCTTCGATACATCTCCATACTATGGGCCCTCTGAAGAAATTCTAGGTATGCATACATTCTCTTTTTCTGTCGATTTCCCCCCTTCACTCTATCTCTCCAAAGCTATGATCTAACCTACCTATATAGGTCGCGCCCTCCAACAACCACAAATTCTCGCCAATCACCCCCGCTCCAGTTATTATCTCGTAACAAAATGTGGTCGCATCGCCGGTTCTGAATTCGACTACTCTCCCGCGTGGATCAAATATTCCATCTCCCGCTCCCTCGCCCGTCTACACACATCCTACCTCGATGTTGTCTATCTCCACGACGTCGAGTTTGTTTCTCCCCCAGAAGTCCTCGAGGCCATAAAATGTCTGCGCGAGCTTCAAGCTCAAGGTACAATCCACTACATTGGAATATCAGGATATCCCGTCCCAGTTCTCTGTTCCCTCGCTGAAATGATTTTGCGCGAGACGGGTAAACCTCTAGATTGCGTAATGAGCTATGCAAATTTCACGATCCAGAATCACTCTCTATATACCACCGGGCTTGCCCGTCTCCGCAAAGCAGGCGTGGATTGTGTGCCCAATGCTTCGGTCCTGGGCATGGGTCTTCTACGCAGCTCGGGGGTCCCAGATAACGGGAAGGAGGATTGGCATCCAGCGCCTAAGGAGCTACGTTCTCGAGTTCAGAAGGCCGCGCGATGGGTGGAAGAACGCGGGGAGCGATTAGAGGTTGTGGCTATACGGTGGGGCCTTGAACGCTGGGCTCTCGATGGGAAAGTCGGCTCTGAACCCATCGGGGTATCCGTTATGGGTGTGAGTAACATGGGAGAGTTTGAGGAAACTTTACGAGTATGGAATAGTGTCTTAGACGGGATTGATATCCCCGGACGACAAGTCACGGAAGCTGAAAAGCAGTGGAGTTTGAAGAGAAGAGAAGAGACGGAAGGACTGGCGAAAGGGATTAGAGAAATCCTTGGAGACCATCGCGATTATGCGTGGGCAAGTCCTGATGAAGGGTTTGTGAATATGAGAGTTGTTAAGGGGGTTGTGGATGAAGTTGCTCCGATGCCGCAGGTGGAGGATATTTCCGCGACCAAGGATTCAGACAAGAGTAGTAGGCTTTGATTGTCTCCTGTAATCTCATCTTGGTTCTATATGGTTCAGGTATTACGCACGCACGGATTCATAAAAAAAAAGAGAGTATTGCTTGCATGGCTTGGATAAGCGAAGGCGTTGACAGATATGGATTTCAATACGTTTCAATTCGTGTACTGACTGCTCTCACGCAATCATCATACCCATATCTATAATCAAGACCAGTCTTCTTTGCCTGTTGTGACTTTTTAATTTGTAAAGGATGAAGTTGAATATCCAGGAACACTTTTATTAGGGGAATCAACCCAAAAATGAGGCGCGGCCAGAAACTGTCGGAGACAAAAAAATAGCATGATGCAAAGAAAATTTTTGTCAAAGAGAACATATATTTCTTTTCTTTTTCTTCCTAACAAAGCTCTCAAGATCCACAGCATGTCCAGAAAAACCATTTCACAGAGAGTGATGAGCAGTAAAAACTCCACTATACGCCATACTTCACACATTTTCCCAATAAAACTTAACCGAGAACTTTTTAATCGTCCAGACATATACCCCCCGTAAATCTAAGCAGAAGAATGCTTGCGGCGTTCTCGGACAGCATCCGCAAGTTGCTCGAGGACTTCGACGGTAGATTCCCAGTTGATACAAGCATCAGTGATGCTAACACCCTTCTTGAGACCGGATGGACCCTCGGCAGGGACCTTTTGGTTGCCTTCGTTGATGTTGGACTCGATCATGACACCGATGATGGATTTTTCACCAGCACGGAGTTGGTCACCGACAACTTGAGCTACCTTGGGTTGATTTCGGTGGTCCTTGTTTGAGTTTCCTAAGAGTTTTGTTAGAGAAATTTTCATGCAAGATTGTGTAGAAAAGACATACCGTGAGAGCAATCAATCATGATAGCTTGCTTTTGGTCCTTCTTGGTCAAAGTCTCCTTGGTGAGCTTGACGTTCTCAGCATCGAAGTTGGTACCCTTGGTACCACCACGCAAGATAACAAATCCGTGCTCGTTTCCACTAGTTCTAGTGATGGCAGCAAGACCTTGTTTTGTAACACCCATGAAATGATGTTTGGCAGCCGCAGATCCAATGGCATCAATTGCAACAGTCAAGCTTCCATCGGTACCGTTCTTAAATCCAACTGGGAAAGATAGACCGGATGCAAGCTCACGATGCAATTGTGATTCGGTGGTTCTGGCACCAATGGCACCGAGGGAAATCAAATCTGCGAGGAATTGTGGGGAGATGGTATCGAGCATTTCAGTTGCAATGGGCATGCCGGTGCTGGTGAGATCGCAGAAGAGTTGACGACTAATTCTCAAACCCTTGTTGATCTTGAATGACTCGTCAATATCAGGGTCATTGATCAAACCTTTCCATCCGACAGTTGTACGGGGCTTCTCGAGGTAGGCACGCATAATAATGCAAAGGTCGCTTGACAATTTATCGGAAAGATCCTTCAGTCTCTTTGCGTACTCGATAGCGGTGCTGGGGTCATGAAGGGAACAGGGACCGACGACGACCAAAAGACGGTCATTTCTACCCATAATAATCTCGACGGCATCTTTGCGACCTTGCACCACAGTCTTGAGAGAATCATTTGTAATGGGGATTTCGGAAACAAGTAATTGAGGAGGAATCAATGGGTCTTGACCCAGAACTACAAGATTGGTAAGAAGATCAGTATTTACATTTGAAGAAAGAGAAGGATTTTGATTTTTTGGCGGGGTCATACTTCGAGTGTCGTCAGTGACGAGGGGTTCAAAGTCAAGCTGAGGCATCTTGTTTGGAATATGGATATGATATAAAAAGGGGGAAATGTGATGGGGATCTTATAGATCTTGTCCGACGCTGACTTGACTTCTGAAATAAATGGTGACACAATTGTTGTTATATTTTTGTGTGAGAGTGTATTGAGTTGCTTCGTTGTCGAGCTGTGGTGTAAAGTGAGTCAAGGTCAAAAATTATAGGTGGATCTGGAAAAAGTTCATAAAGTGGCACGCTCGGACTAAATTGACAAATGAATGTGTGGGCGGGCGTTGTCCGATAATCATTAGATATACAGTGGCATCCCATCCTCAGCCAAGAAGAAAGCTCGGATTTGATAAGTGTGCTCAAGGGTTGATTAGGGTATGCGCGTCACAGTCCGTGAATGTGCCAGACGGTCAGATGTGTAAAGTGTCCATGGTCCATCTGATGATGCATGGATTTAGATTCAGCGGCCAGTTCGTTCGCAGCATGGAAACTTCACAATCGAGTTGTTGCTGCCGAGCACATGTCTGCAGTCCATCCTATGTATGTAGGCATTCGCATATCGATTGAGATGCTCACGGTGTTATTATTCGCGCTCTCCACAATATGCCCGTTCATCACGAAAGTATATCTTCACACCAGACCTAGGCTCGACGAATAAGCTGAAGCTGCTTGTGACAGCCCAATACTCTCACGGTCGTTGTGACTGCTTATGCCCATCATGCATCTCCGGATGGGCGTTCTATTGTTGATGGGATCATGTCACCGAGGATATAGAATCTCCCACTCCGCGACAGGGCCAGAAAGAGACAGGAAGAAGGCATTGCACACTCTCATCTGGAATTGTATGCACTGGCGGTTGTCTGTACATTCTTGTGTGAGCTAGCATGGGGTTCATGGGCTGCACCATTTCGTCCGAGTTTGAATCAAGGCAATCAGAACCATGCAATCGTCGGATATCACAATTACATCCAATCCAGCATTAGGAAAATCTTTTCGGACGAGAGAACAATCTTGAGAGGCAGAATTGATAAGAAGATCTACCGGTAATGTCGATCGAATCCCGATAACAATACTCATCGGGTGCTAAGGTAGGCCGGCAGGTACCTTAGGAGCACTGGTGGGAGTTCTAACGTTGAAAATCTGTCAGCCTTGTCTGATGATTCGGATTATCGTCGATCTAAGCCCGAAACGGTCTAGCCTTATCAATTTCTGTACGGCAAAAGGAATCAGAGTCAATGTTTCCCCAGAAATCTAGTGTCCAAGTGGCCTAGAAAGATCTCAAAACACCAAAGTACATGATGAAGCATTTATGAAACTCACCATTCTTTTACGATGGGACCTATTTAGCCCTATCAGGTAATTCTCATGATACTACTACGATAAAGTAATTACAACCGATTTGTGAAGGCCTTTGACCGACTCTTCTCAAAGTTACCATCACGTTCCTGCATCTTCATTCAAATGTCTTGAACGTCGATTGATTGTTATACAACCCTTCTTTGGTGCGGCTGAATCCTCTCCAGCCTTGCTACCTCCTTCTTAACTATCTACCCACCCTACACGACAACATAAATCGACACCCTTTACATCTATCAGTCGGCCTCGTGGACAATTTATCAACATGTTCGCACCACAGTGGCCGAGTAGGAAGCGCGAGAGAGACGATGAAGAGGAACTAAGTACTTCAGGCTTTGGTGCTCACAGAAATGTAAGAATTGCAGTCACTTCAGTTTCAGCTCACCAGCAAGATTCTAATGCTAATATATGACTTGATTAGAAACGTCATCATCTAGCGAACCTACCGCATCGAACCTCACCACATGCCAAACGTCAGATTGCACCCGCTTTTGCACTCAATCATTACATACCAGCACCTCCCACAATCACCCCTGCACACTCGGAGTTGGAGAGAACTCCTACTATTGCAGAGCCGTTGAATTCTCACTATTCATGGACTTCATCGCCGTTAACAACGGGTACACAACCGCATGACGACGAACAAATGAACAACAGCGAAACCTCATTTTCAAGTCAAATGTCGGAAGGGCCAACTTATTCGGATGATTTCGACATGACCGATGGTGGTATGCATCTAGTTCCTGGCCCGTTCCAGTCAGATTCTTCTATTACCTTGGCCAACCGAATTCCTACCCCAATTCACAGTTCCTTCTCCGCCTATCCCCGACTTGATAAACCGCTTCACCCCATTCTCTCCGAACCAAACATCACCGATGATGCGTTCATCGATCGCTTTCGTCGCGGTCGACGCCTACCTAGCCCCATTAGCGAAGGCGAGATGAGCCCTAGTGACATTGTCAACGGAATTAACGATATGCAAATGGAAGTTGAACCCTCTTTCCCCTCTCCTGAATTTGAGAAAGAAATTCCGACTCCTCACAAGAAAGGCCATACTCGTTCAAAACATAGCTTGCGGAACTGGAATGGATCCACTGGGGAGCTCATGGGAAATTTAGACGGTGTGGGGACAAAGAAGAGCTTCAGTATGGGGTACAGGGCGGATTGTGACAAGTGTCGGAATAAAGTTCCGGGACACTTTAGTCACATTATTACGTATTGATTAATGGGTTATGCTAATGCAGGTACGAAATTTGGAATGAACTAGGTTAGGGATGGATGGAGATATGGAATAGGCCATGGAAATATTGATACACTTGGGTGAATGAAGTGAGGCCATCACACTATGATCAGCTGCCAGCTATTCAGCAAGGCGTTTAGGGGTTGTATCCAAGCAATTTACCAACAGAGGTAAACATTGCTAATATTATTAATGAACATATGTTAATCAATCTATGCTTGTGCAACTCTGTGATTTTGAACTTGCTGTTCTTTGATATCTAATCGAAGCGAGCATTCAATCTCCTTGTTTACTCCAAATCCTCCCGAACATCCAAACCTCACTCGAAGCGATTATTATTCAAATCTCCTTTGATGGGTATTACATGATTGCAGCAGTGCTGAGTCGGGGTAAATAAACACCCTCTTCTCCCATGCATTTCAATACCTACATACTTGCTTACATACCCAAGCAGTAAGATCCTAATCAACAATCTCCACCTCAACTCTTAATATTTCCAAATCCATCTAGTGCAAGCAAGCAAGTAAGTAAATGAGACAAAAACGCGATATGCAACAAGAAAAAGAATCAGTAGTAATATTCTTGGGAGGAAATGAAATGAAGTGAAATGAGAGGGAAGAGAGATTCATACTTTCTGCATTTTGTCGGGTAAGTGTTTTGCCGGATGATGTACGTGCTGGGTTGATCTCGCTAGTTAGTGGTGGGGAGGGAGGGGAGCGGATGGTAAACCCGCTTGTGAGTGGTAGGGAGGGATGGGGGTTAGTGTTGTTATTCTATTTTATTTTGACTTGGTACTAGGGTTATGGCTATGTAGGTAGGCCTGGGTGTCATTGCGGATATGGGGAGTGCTGATTGATGTACGAAGTATTCAAATTTTCGTCTGCTATGCTTGGGTTCGAGAAGGGTGAGGGGTGAGAGGCTATGTGAGAGTGATGTGAGTATACATGTTGAGATTACGTGTGGTTAGGTGGTCGGTTGATTGGCTCGTTGTCTATTTGGGGTTCTGGAATTGGAGCGGTGGGTTTGATTTATCGTTAATCTCGTGTGGTGTGGTGTGGTTTAGGTTTAGGTATAAGTTCTCGTCTGCGGAGCGTGGTTTACATTTCTAATTGGCAGATTTGAGGCAACTGGTTAATTGTACTGTTGAAAAGGTGAGATAAATTGTACTACTGGTTGATGGTTTGAATGTGTGCTTGGCGTGAAAAGATATGCAAGTACTCTTTGTCGATAACTCTCAATTTGGCTGTGTCTTCGACATGTAATATACAAGGCTATGCTCAATTTTCAGCAAACATACCCTCGGTCGCGCTCTTGATATGATGAGATGCCAGTGTCTCTTTTCAAATGGATCGCAATTTGAATATGCTCTTTTGGTCCTGGGTTCCGGATCTGAGTCCTGGTTTGGTTGTACTCTTGCCTTGACTTTCTTGGCGAGGTATCGAAAGTATCTTTACCTACAGATCATGATTTGACTATGTTTTTGCCTTGATCTCTTTTCCAAACGATCGCAATTTGGCTATGCCCTTGGACTTGTGAAGTTTTCCCCGGGGAGCACAAACCATAATCTGATTGTGTCCTTGACCTCCTCGACAGAACTTTGAAACTGTCTTCGCCAATAGACCACAATCTCTCTATGCTTTTGAATTGTTGTGATTTTCACCGGAAAACACAAACCCTGCCGTCTATTGACAGGTTGAGGCGGACAGGCATCTGAAACAGACAGGAGCTTGAGTCCAGCATTGAGAATAGTTCTAGCTAAGAATGGTGACGATGAGAGACTACGCATCTTAAAGTTGCACACAGGAGGTGGTAGATAATTGGTAGTATGTAGTCATTGCGAAACAAATTTTTCATATGGGGAATCCAGCTTGAGGTCATGTACGTGAACCTGAATGTGAACAGCGCTCAGCAGAGCGCATGACTTGTTCAATGATGTGGTCTAGCATGTTTTTCTCTGAAGAGTTTTACTGCCACATGCATGTAATGCAGTATAGTATATAAATTATCCTCAAAGTTTAAGATGATTTTATTGAAATGTTGAAAGTAGAGATGAAGATGAGAATGTACCAGATCCCCTAGCAGAATAAAAGTCTCTAGATGTGTTGATTATGAGAAGAACACGATAAAGGGGTTCTCGATTTGCTTGGAGATTTTAGATGTAGTATGAATCACTAGAGACATCCAATATATATAAGTTAGGGAATATAATCAATGATTGGTCATTGTTCGGAATTGAAGAATACAATGATAAAACTACTGACTTCATAGTTCAATCGAACGGAAGAAAACTTTTCAGCATGCTCGGTCAAATGTAGCAATCATGAAGGAATGGAAACAAAAAATAATAACATGGTCTTTCCAAAAACTTTTGGAAATCTCAAGTAGTGCCAAAAAGTTCAACATTGAGAGGCAGTTTCGTAGTGTGAAGCTAGGAGAAACTATCACTAGCTTCCGATACACTTCAAGTCGTCACCCACACTATCCTTAAAATCCCTTCCAAATATCAGCATTCTTACAAATAAAAACAGTGTGCAGTACTTATCCATCGCAACCTACAATTGGTATGAAAATTGTCAAGAAAATGTTTCGAACACCAATGGCGTCAACACTTCGTTCTCTCCAATGCAATCCAATATCCTGCAACCTCCATTGCAATACCAGTCCAATGCCAAACTTGAGCACCAATCATCACTCACCCCAATACGGAACTTTCGGTTCTAAAGCCGCTCAACCTCACATATTCCTTCAGTATCGTCTCAAACACTCGACAACTCTAACATACGAACAAAGGCACCATCAATTTCGAACCCGGCATCAATCCTTCCATGCCCCCATGTCTACATGTAGAAAAGTGTATGAAAAGAAAAGATGGCTCTATTTGACTGGGGTTTTTGTTGTTTTTGTTTTCCTTGATCTACACTTGTACTTGACTCGGGATGTTCAAAAGAAAGAGGTGGAGGAAAAAGAAGGAGTTTATTGAGAAAGCAAGTGTTTCTCGAGAAAGGCAAGAGATTCCACAACTTAAATGCATTGGGGGAAAATTTCTGGTGAGTTGGACGGACCCCGAAAGAGTCTAATTATATGTTCTTAACATATAACAATTTTAGTGTTAAATGCATTTCAACAATTGGACACATAATGAGCGTTGAAGTATTGCCATGTTGTAATTTATATACTGACGTCAACGTCCATTGTCGAAATTTGGTGGGGCAGGCTCAGCGGGGTACATTAGATCTTACATACCGATTCACGCTAGTCAAACACACTCATCGGACTGTTATTGTACACGTTCGCTTACTATAGCAAGCGAAATGAAACAAGAGTGATTGCCCATTACCAATTAGTTCTCAGGTGTGTCGACATGTTTTGATCTATGTGTTGAATGAGGGTTGTTAGAGATGAAAATGTACCTAGGTACTGAGCCATTGGAGGAAGTTGGGTCCTCGCGCAGGTCACGCATTATAAGATGTTATACCAATAAGTTTCTCAACAATAACTTAATAAAATACCACAAACCTTGCCAGAAGAGAAAACTGTAAAATTCGGATCAGCATCTCAGAAAAACTGCTCGCTAGTTATCGAGGGAAATAATATTGATCATGAGTTTTTTTAACCATATCACGTTGACGCTTGAATCTCCCGGGGTATCAAGCTCGCTAAAGACTCTAGGGCGCGTAGACAGGTTGCATGAGTGTTAACCACAAGCAACATCAACAATTCCACCATGGTGAGAAGACTTTCTTTCTTCTTTGATGTCAGTATACTAAGATGAAATCCTCCATCTGATTGATCAAACTTTCGACGCGGATTCTTGGTACAGCATTGACACTCCAACCTAGTTCTACTGTTTCATCGCAACCACCATTAGGGGATTTACTTTTTCAGGTCATCAAACCTTATAAACTGCTTCGTGATTCATAGGTAGCAAGTTGAAATCGGAGACTAGAACCGCTTCTGGGATTTTTGCTTCGCCGCGAAATAACTTCCTGACAACAAGTACATACACATCAATATGACTGTGTGCTCGATACAAAATATCGTGGGGGGTCCTGTCAGATCCTCCTGCGCCTTTCACCAACAATACATCATTGACACAGAAATAAGAAACTGTCTTCTACACCGAGGCTGAAGCGCATCCCGATATTCACGAAACTGCTGCGCGCAGAAGAGAAAATTCTGAGCAACAATTAGATTGTGCACAGTGACCTGATATGAGAACCTGCTGTCGGGGTCTTCTGGAATCCTCTACTGCAACCAATAAGTTTCACGAA
Source organism: Botrytis cinerea B05.10 (assembly GCF_000143535.2). Classification (NCBI taxonomy): domain Eukaryota; kingdom Fungi; phylum Ascomycota; class Leotiomycetes; order Helotiales; family Sclerotiniaceae; genus Botrytis; species Botrytis cinerea. The sequence goes on from NC_037310.1 coordinate 3,058,023, forward strand.
TTAATGATGGGGTAGTCACATCGTCTCTATGCTTTTACATTTTTCAACCCGGAATTTTCTTCATTGTTCATCTCGTTATCGACCATGCTGTTATTTTCTGGCTTCTTTTCATACATCTACTGCAGTATCAAGTCGGCTTCTCTCAACAAACACAGCAGTACTGGGCGCTTACAATCACGGCAATGTAGAGGAATAGCACGAGCCTAATGTTGGGGCCAATTGAACATTATCTGGCCAGTAGCCAAAAATTGCATTTACCGCGATTAATCCCAAATCCTTTCAGAAGGAATATTTCTGAAACGATCTTCAAGAATAGCAACGATGATCTTCGATTATAGCCTCGGCCAAAAATGAACAGTGAGTAATTGTATACGTTGAACATTAGTCTGCAATCACTCTTACCTGAACAAGTGGATTTCGCACCGAGGCTTTTGAGAATTTGACGTAGAAACTCCAGTTTTGTATATGGATGTGTCAGAAGTCTAAATCAAGCGTTATTGAAGATGATAACCATATATATAAATAAACATACAGAGCTAATCGACCTTGTGGCCATGCATTTCACACAGCTGCAATGCTTAGCCGCACCTACGCAGCCTTATCTGACCGCAGCCGGCACAATCCTTCATTCACTACGATGGCTACATCCAACGACACGATTAGAAAAGTTATGTGTACTGCGATCTTCAGCGTAGCACCAAATTGATGACGTTGTAGTGTTTTCTGTTCTTCGGGTTGCTTTTATTTAATAGTTCTGGAAACTAAGAGTGTACATTTTAATTTGTCTAACAAGAAAACCACACCCCCGACAATCGTCTAAATTCACATCCTTAACTCGTTTATGAATAGAAAAATCATAGCGATTGATTCAAGATGACTTCACGAACTATGTTAGCATTATCTCTTTTCTTCACAATCATCACCGCAACTTCAATACCGATATGTATTTCCGATTCCAGCGCGACATCCTCTTTCAATATATCTTCTCTATCAAAATATACCACCCAATTCTGCACCCAAATCGCCTCTAGCAATTTTTCATCCACGGCCAGGAACTACAATATAGAATCCCCCTCAAACTCCATCATTTCCTTTGTCTTCACATCTGCAGCAACGTCATGCCCGGGAAATAGTTCCGCAAGCGACTGCGAGATCGTCTATAATCATCTTTTCTCTACTTGTAAGTTCTATCTTGATTCCTTGTCTTTTGAATTTTAAAATTGGAAGAATAAACAAAGACTAATAGATTCATAGGCGGCGAGAACAGTTCCTCAATCGCAGGATCCGGCTCCATTAATACGGGGTGTGGTGTATATAATTTCCAACTCGTGAACACGACTTCCAAGAGTGCGAATTCGACGAGTGGATCGAGTGAGAGTGGAAGTAGTAAGGCTAGCGCGGTTAGTTATTGTACAGTCACTGGCAGCGTGCTGTTTGGCGTGGCGGCATTTTTTGGCTGGTTCCTATGAAAAGTGTTTTTGTGTTCGAAATTGGAGATGATTGATCGACTACCAGATTTCGAGTTATACTTTTTGTAGTTTTGATCGATATGGTTGAGAATGAATGGTTCATTGAGATTTATTACGCCAATGCGCAGGAATCTCAATTAATAAGATAGGTGATCGTAGCTATTCCTCCTCGTTGTCATCCAGGATGAGAGTGTATTAATTTCGATCAGACCCGTTTCTGTTGGTCGTGGTCTTGCATCAGATCCTCTGATAAATTCGACTCTTTTGTATTCTTATTATTTACTAGTCCTGTTTCTAAAACAATCTTTTGTGAAACGAAACAAAAGATGAAACTAAAATACAAATTACTCAAATACAATTCATCTAAAAAAAAACTTTCAAATTTACTTTCAACATCGCTATGACGGCAACCTTTCCAATTGGTGGATTCGCTGTATATCCGTCTAGCTATTTGGGAAAAACAGCTACTTCAAAGTGAGAACTGGTGACTCGCAAGTCAAATTAAAGCATACCCCTACAGAGTTGCTAGTAGTTCTCTCAAAGAGTACTCTTGGAATGAATCTACCATCAATTAGTATATACAACCCTCTCGATCTTCTGAGCAGCCAAGTGTCTGCTCAATTAGAAATCTTCTATACTGCTATAATAATCTCCTACTATATCCTCTCTCTTATCTTCTAGAAACATCTGCATTCATGCAAAGATTTAGTAGAAACCCAAGCATCAATCCCTCCATCTCCAAATTTCCACAACCACAATCTCCGTTCCAAACGCCGAATACCCAAAATTCCATCTCGATAAACGATACGGATCAAAATCCCAGAAATCCGCTCAATGCAAAACCGTCATGACCGGATTGAAATCCGCCATTTTAACTGCCCTGTCAAATCCTCGCATGAGATTCATCAACGAATCCACAGGTTCATGAAATTCATCCGCCATAAACTCGCGAAGTTTCAACAGCATTTTGAGCTCATCTTTGCAATCCGCTGCGTAGAAGATGGACTCTAGATCTGACAGAACCTTCAGATCCCGATTCGAATCCGCATCTGGTGGTCGTGCGGAGCCAAGATCTGGGTTAGATTCTGAGCGTATGCTAGACTCGCCTAAGACACGATCCCAATTGGGTTTCCATTTACTGCCTGGATTCTCTAGTTCTATTTCAGCATTGCTGCGCGTATGCATATCCATATCCACATCACTATTTCCATGCATCTTGACATCCCAACCCTTATCCACCCATCCTTTATCCACCCAGCCCTTCCCAACATAAGCGCAGTGAAAGATCAAAACATCAGAGCTCAAACCCTGCGCGGCGATTCCAGCTTTGATTTCTTCATCGAGATATTCATTCCTGTAATCATTCATAGGTCGCAGGACTCCGCAAGAATGGTTCTCCGTCCCGTCGTAAAAATGGAGTACAAAATCTCCCGTCTTTGTCGAGCGGGGAACAATTCCTATACTAACGAGAGAGGGAGATTTAGAGAATCGCGCAAAAGCTCTTTCGCTAACGAGATTCTCGCTAGATGGGAACATAGCCGTAACGAGTAGTATAGCAATAGGAGAACCGTGAAGAAGCTGCCACAGTTTGGATTCAGAAAGCTCGCCGATTCCAGAAAGCTTGCTACAATATTTAAACACCTGATGCATAATCTTGCTGAAAAGTTTATAGTGTCGTAGATCGGGGTTCTTCCAGAAAATATTCTCCACCCCTAGAGATTCCCAACATACGTAGAGACTTTTGTATAGATTCCGAAGCTTGGAATTGAAATGTAGATCCCAGACCTGTCGAGCGTCAAGTTTGGGCCGGTCTCTGTACATCTCAAGAAGTTCGTGGAAAGCATCAATCAAGATCTGTTTTTGCTCGGCAAAATTCGATCCTGAAAAATCTGGTCGAGCAGTCTTGGTAACAACTGCAATAGCTTGAAGGTCACAGTATACCGTTAGAATCTGGGGATCAACGGGTATGATCCAGGGTCCTACTTTAGAGCTCATTTTCAATTCGCCAGGCGCTGGAATATCCGTGCTAAGGTTTCTCATAAACGGCCAGCTGGAATTCGGCAAGTCCTTTCGTCCTAGAGTCCAGTCTGGTACCCAGCTTGGCAAGTCTCGTCGTTTCAAGTGGGGATGCGTAGTTTCGGCATGAAATAGCACATCCCAGAGTCGTCGTGGTTCGGTCGAAATGACAATGTAGAAAGCCGCATCGACAAAAACTTCATCCACGCTCTTGGTGTAATCAACTATTGGCAAGTAATCTTTCGGGCGTAAACATGAAGATATTCCATAACTGTACGGACGACGAATTTCAGCAACTGCAAGATAACCATAGATGATATCTCTGAAGTCGGAAACTCCAGACCCTTGTCGAGATACGAGGATGCTCAGAAGCGAGGATCCGCCAGTAAACCCGCTTTGAAACTTCCGTCGCGAGACATCCATACTTCTCAATATTTCCAAATTATAAGCATCCGCTTGAGTCGCAGGCTTGAAAGATAGATGTGAGGATGAATCAATCTGAGTCGAATAGCCTTGAGTATCTGCGTTGATCATAGCGATATCCGATCTTTCTTGTGAATATGATAAATACCCAGCCATGCTATCCGACTTTCTAACAGACTCATAATCCTCATTCAAAAAAACACTACAAAGATCCTGCCACAACACTCTACACCGACCAATCTGAACAACCACTTCTCTAGAAAGGAGCAATTCCTGATACGTCCACACTCTAGTAAACCAAGGACGCGAGAGAACATCCCGAAATGCAAGATCATCCACTTCCGACAACCGAGCATTCAATCCCTCTCTCCCAATATTCCCAAGCAGAGTATCCACCCCCTCTGACGAATCACCCAGATAGATGACCGTTCGCCCCCCCAGCCGATAAATCTCTCTCATCAAACCCAACTGCTGAGTACGCTCCGCCAAATTCTTCTGATCAATACAAATCGCATCTGCCCATAACCGCAGCGGACGATTTTCATCGCGCAAATGCCCAATCGCATTTGCCAGATTCGCCGTTAGGGAAAACGGAAGACCATTAATAAATACCGTTTTCCGCGCCCCTGGATCCCCCCCAGACATACGAGAGAGCGGTATACCCATCATAGATATCTAGTCGACACTCCTTCAAACTCGTGTGTATGAGACTGCAGTGAATGGGAGAAGAAGAACTACCTGGATGCACAATCAGGAGACGAATCGCATCTGCTTCTGTGAGATTGTGGTATTCAAATTCCGCGGGGTGGGGTCCTCGAAATATCCATAATGGGAAGCGGAAGAGGAAAGTCATAACCAAACCGATTCACGCAGTGGTATCTCCACAAAGAGAAAGATGAGCCCAAGAGTGATGCATGCAAAAATGCTCAAACATTCTCTTGTAATTCAAGCAAAATGAATGAGAAAGCTAGGGTACGTTTACGTATACTCGAATTATGAAATAATGAGTTGAATGTTGCACTACACGATTGATCGCTTATCATACTAACCTGACCTTACGGAGCGCTTAAGTGGTAGGTAGGTAGGTAGTAATGCTATCAAAATTAGCCGCGCCCCCGCTCCCTACAACGTGGAGACGATCACAATCCAGTCTAGTAAAACTACAGGGAGCGATTGAGCACTGTGACCAGACGATCAATCAATCTTTCGAGAAGCAAATCCCACGAATCCCAAAGAGAATGTAAACACATTAACATTCGTAGATCTACACCATGTAGAGTTCTGTTCCGGCGTGCCCCTATCGTAATCCATAGAAAAATCAATATCCTATTCCAGTACCTCAAAAGCAACCCATCCATTACATTACCCATCCCATTCTCAAAATTATGATTCATCGCCAGCTGGCTAGGTATCTTATCTACCCGTGCTCAGCATGAAATGATGCATGCATGCACCACAAACCCCCTGTTCTGCCCAAGGCGGTAAGGTGAACGAATACGAATCGCATCGGAGTCATCAAATCGCAACGAGCACTCCTGCTCAAACACCGAGATGAGTATATAACATTGTACTTCGCTCTAGAAAAAAGTGTTTTGTTTCTTCATACTATCTTCCCTCGTCGAATCCGAGAGTTAGTTTGGTTCGCAATGGAATCCAATACCTTCCCAGCAGGTGCGTTGTGATCTTATTTTCAAATCCCCAATTCCTGTATATACATCACGTTTACCTTCGTCACCTTCACATCTCACATCTCACATCCCACCCCGAAGTATACGTTGCCAAGTATAAAAACAAGATAGTAGAAAGCAGAAGATGTAGAAAGAAAGACCCAAGAAACCCGCCACCAAAAATTTAATTCAAAGCAAGCAGTCAATGTAAACAAACCATTCAACTAACCCAACCCCAGGCCTCCTCGGCAACTACTACTCCGTCCGCCACCAACTAGGACTCTACCGTTCCTGCGCCGTAACATCCCTCTACAGCTTCCATCCCCGCACCCCCAATCCCACACACGAACTAATCTCGCAGCTCCAACACGCCCTCTACAAAACAATAGAAAAGCATCCCTCACTCAGTTACGGTCTCCTCCCAGGCTCCAAAAGCCGCAATCTCCCCGCGCGTTTCAAGAGGCTTTCCCAGATTTCCTGGGACGATCTTGTATCAATCTCCTCCCCAACTGCAAGCCGCGATGTTCAATCTCTGGAAAAGCGTATTTGCGAAGAGCTAGGAGCCGCGCACGAGCAGCTTTTCGAGGACCAGGAAACTAAACCTGCGTGGAAAATTCGTCTTCTCATGCACGCGATGGAAGACGCATCCTACAAAGTCTCTATCCTTTTCATAGCAAACCATGCCATTGCCGATGGATTAAGCTGTGCTGCTTTCCAGCGGACTTTGCACGAGCAATTGTCCCTGGCTACAGTCGAAACCGGTGAGAAAAGTAGTGTGCAGTGGCCGTATACGGTACCGGCAACTGTCGGGAGACCAATAGCCATCGAGGACGCGATGCAGATCAGTCCTCCAGGATACGAGTCCATCTCGCCCAACACCGCACCTCGCACGGACGAGAAGGAAGAGAAAATCTGGGCGGGAAACTTCCCCAACATGCCCACCATCGAATCATACAAAACTCTCGTGCTTCTCGTTACCATTCCTCCCGAGCAGGTCCAGCGGGTTTTGGAAACGAGTCGTCGTCTGAAAATCACCGTCACGGGTTATCTGCACGGTTTGATCGCCAGCTATCTTGCCCGCGCAGTAGTCACAAGTGACCAGCTTGGTCTCAAAGGTTGCACGCCATACTCGCTGCGGAAATTTAGCAAACTCCCCCTGAGCGAAATGGCAAACCACGTAGCCTTCATAGCAACAAAGTGGGACGCCGAACTATTGAGCAAAATCCGCCATACGCGGGAGAAATCTCCAGAAGAAGAAGCATTGATAGCTACGATCGGAAGCCAGATAACCCGGGAGATCTCGACCGATCTGAATAGAATTGAAGCCGGAGGAGGCGTACCACAATTGCGAACCGCCGAGAAGATTGTCGACTGGGGGTCGTACTACCGCGAAGGAATGTCAGCAGAGCGATCGGAAACGTACGAACTGTCTAACCTTGGAGTGGTGAGGATGAATAGAGTTCCCCAAGATAGCTGTTTAAAACTTGACGGACTCTTGTTTTCTCAATGCGGAATGGTGTTTGGTGCCCCGATTGGATGCAATGTTGCAAATCTTGAAGGAGGACCATTGGTAATTAGTCTAACATGGCAAGAAGGTGGCGTGGAGAGCGAGGTGATGGAAGGATTGCAGAAGTTTTTGAAAAATAGATTAGGAGCTTAAACACGCAGGTTAACCTCGAACTTTAACGAGATGAGAAAAAAGGGGGTAGGAATTGCTGTCCGCAGTTTCATGTACTACCGATGTCCTCGAGCATTGTAAATAACAACCCAATTGCAAATTAAATGGATCATTCGCGTTGATCAGACAAAATATCTTTCGTTTCATTTCATGCAGCATGTGTGTCGAACATAAACCGTTATCTGAAAAGCCGGCAGGCAAGATGAACAATATCTACAAGTCATAGATATCGCAGGCTAAGCCCAGTCCTGTGCTGAATATCATCATACAGAATAACTTACATATCTGTGAGAAAGAATTTATATGGCCTACTTCTTCCTCTTATAGGATGAAAGCTCTGCGAATCTATGCCATATTCCACAATTCACATGCAGATACAATACACAGAAGAAGAGAACCGGGAACTCAAAATGTGGCCGGAACAGGAAACAGTAAAAATCGAGCGAACAATTGCCATGTAGTTGCTACATGAAGGGTTTGGGAATTACCATAAGCAAGCTCTCTTCCTCATCGTTGTAAAAACCTGGCTATCGGAGAATCAGCCTACAAACCGGGTTTACCTTGCGCCATCAAGGTTATGAACAATATCGCGTCTTCGATTCTATTGATGCTCAAGATGGAATAGCAGTGGGATGGAAAGATGGATAGCATAGCACATGAACATGTTCTTCATGACTCCAGGAAGAATTTTGCATGACAGTCAAGAGATTACTACTCAGCTGTGTAACTGAGACGATGTATTGTAGTCTTCCAATATTGCAACGTGGAGATCAGACAAGTAAGAGTACAGTAGAATACTATTCGATACTAAGTTATTCTCTTTTGTTCTCTATAGAGGAAGCTCATATCATTACTTGTATCAAACAGCTTCAAATCTATTCCCCAAGTAGAATCTAGTGATTCCCTTGTTGGGTGGAGACCCCGCGTGTCTATCTGCACATCTGCACATCTCAGTCGCAGCATCAACGTAAAAGATCGATGGCGGGTACCGGAAAAAGCCCTCAGCATGATCGAGCAGAATTCGGAATTCCAGACAGCAAACTCTTCTTCATGCAAGTCTAGACGCAAGACATAAGGAGCGACAGCATGACTTCGGTACATGAAGCATCTAGACCCCAGATTCAAGACTCCGTGTGACCACTTTCGTCTATTTTCTCCTAATTCCTAGTGGAATCATCCTGATTCGTCTCGGTCTGCGCCGAGCCCTGAGCCTCGAAGCTCGCTAAGAGGTCGTCAATCTTCTTTTCGAGATTTGCAAGGTTGGATTCGAGCATCTGTGCTGTCTTTTCGCCTCCTAAAAAGCGCGTTGTCAGGGGTAATTCGATAGAGACGACGATGTATGAGTTATGCGGACTAGGTGAAGAGACGCATGCGTCTAATGTTCAGGGTGGCGTGGCAGAAGGTATAACCAAAAGGGAAGACTAGGGACTAGAAATCATTGGTGGGAAACGCACGTTGAAGTTCTTTGAAGGCCTAGAATTTGGGAATGGTTAGACAGGGGTCTTCAGATGCCGCTCTGGACTGTTGGGGGCTTTGAAGTTCAGGATGGGATTCTGTCTCCGAGACGGGTTTTCGCATTAAAATTTGGGTGAATGCCCATGGGCAAATGGTAAGAAAGTCTAGAAGTACATGATGAATCACACGGGAATCTGCGAACGGACAGGAAGCGTCGGTACTGTGTATGTGGTTGGGAGGGTGTTGAGAGACATTTTGGGGCAATAAAATGACTCAAGGAGCAGAACATGCGGGAATGTAGTAATACTGATCAACATACCTGGGCTAAATCTGCCTCTGAGGTGGCCACATCCCCATTTTCGGAAACGTCCTTTGCGTTATTGTTTGATGAAGACATTATGTTTGTGACTTGATTGAATAATCGTCTTTGAGGAACACTTAGGACTTGGAAAGTATCGGAAGCACGGTGCGTTATCGATAAGTTGGTGGTTTGATGCTCTGGTCTGGTCTGGTCTGGTCAGCTCAGCTCAGCTCAGTGTGTGTTTACCTAGTGCTTAGTCCTTGGCGTCGGCAATCGGATCGTGTTAAGCTCGGAATGTCATCACATCCCTTGGACCCAAAACGGAAAAGCAGAGCAGGTCGTGACTTTGATGTACGAAGCACCGAGTCGATACGAGGGTTTTCGGAGGTAAATGGGGGTTTTGTTGATGTCGATGGGCGAATGGGCGAATGGGCAAATGGGCAAATGGGCAAATGGGCAAATGGGCAAATGGGCAGATGGGCAGATGGCGAATGGGCAGATGGGCAAATGAAGGGGGGGCAAAGAATTAAACTTTGGGATCGTACCATAATTCCATGTTTCATGGGACATTCTAACATCACCTTATCTTGCCATTCATTGCCCAGTTGTAATTTCTGCAACGCGTGGCATTGCGACCAATACTCGAGAAGTAGGTAGATGGGCATCATCGATCAAACATGTCTATTACACACACTGTACATCCCTAGTACCTCCCTAGTACTTGTGGGAGTTTGGAGATGCTTACTTGGTGTGCTTGCTTGGATACACAACATAAGCAATGAAATCAACCCCATGACGCCGACACAGATCAAATCCATCGTAAAATCATGTCCCCCCCCCCCAATATGAGGATCTATTTCAGATCATCGATCGCATTTACTCATAGGAGAAAGTTCCCGACGCCGACTTTCATCTGCTTTTCATCTTGTGCAACGCAACCTGTTTCTTTCATTGGCTTTCTCATGGTTTGGTGTAGCGAGCCAAGCAAAGGAAGAAAGAGAGAGAGGAATGAAAACGAATGTGGAGAGAGAGATGGATATTTGAATAACCAGATTGTGTGAAAGACGGCATTCTCGCAACAGTTCGATGGCTTGCTTGCTTGGCAGATGGTGATACCTCTGCGCACGTCCTGGCCAAACGATGATATTATTGAGTTTCTGGTAGCACCACCTGCATGATGAATGTCACGAGTAATGGATGGAAAGTATAATTCTTGACAGCGTGGTGTGTGGCATGGCATTAAGAGGTTTCTGAAAGGTTTGATGGGGCCAAGCAGTTTTACCTCCCTAGGCCATTTATTAGTATGGAACACACGTGGAAGTTGAGAGGGAACGGAAGTTTAAATGGGGAGTCTGCCGTGTCTGCCTCCTTTACGGCTGGTCACGGGAGCGATGTGGATATGAAGATGCCAGGGAGGCAGTGAGAGAAGAATAAACACGCATTTGTCTGTACTTCAATCAAATACCCAGTCCCCAGCTGTGGAACGCACTTTGAACGGAGACCTTACCTCGGGCCTATCCTGCCCAGCTAGTAAGAATTATCACGATGGATATCGTTGTACGGGCTTCAAGCTCGCATTGCAGATGGGTGGGTGGGTGAGTGAGTGAGTGGGTGAGTGAGTGGGTGGGCGAGTGGGTGCGGAGTGGGTGTTCGGTATCACGTCTGGATGTGGGCACACAGGGCGCTGGGCGCTGGGCGGTGATAAGTTTATGTCTCTATCTATGTATATATCGATCAACCCCGATGAATCACACCATGCCATTTTGGAGAAACTGATGTCCAATTCGGATCGCCGTGTTTGCATGTGCCATGAGTGAGCGTTGATTCCTCCGTGCATCCTCCATGGCACGTTTCTCTCGAATAAGGAGGTATGCTCTGTAGAGGACCTGTAGAGAGTGATCCACACATTGCTTCGGTTGAGATTCGACCAGGCTGCACTATCCTGTACCGTGTCGCCTTGGAAAAGATCTGGAATGTTGGGAAGCGTGATCTGATAGGTTCTTGGTCGTAAATGCCATCCACCCCCTCCCCTCCCCAGTCGTGATGACGTGAAAAGTATTCAAGAATGACAGGTCAGTGAGAATACGGGAGACCGCAATGACTCAAGTGGCCAAGGGCCATCGACGATGGGAGAATTGATTGGTCTACATTGCACTCTTGTCCTGCTGCATCCACACTCACCCAACTACCGGTATTCACACGGCCACGAAAACATCGTCATGGCCATTTTATCCTCAGCACTCCGACACTGCAATCGGATTCTTATAGAGGTAGGGGGGGGGCAAGTAATATGGGCGAGTCCCAGTCTTACACATCCATCCTCGATGGCCTCTCCTACATCGACGTTAGACCTCTGGGTGAGGAGCAGAAGTTGCCACATGCTCGGTTTCACAGTTACCATAGAACCTTGATACTGGGGCTTTCTGGTAGAGCGGGAGTGCAATCGAGATTGACATTGACATTGACATTGGCATTGGCATTGAGAGTGGGAGATTGATGGCAAGATTGAAAGCTCGACAATTTAACTTCCTCTGGATTCTAGATGCCTGCCATTCTTCTTCCACTGTCCTTCTCTTACCACATTGGGCAGAAGTTTAAGTAGGTGTGGTATGGCACGGTAAGTTCTTGAGTGCCAATAATAACCTGACTGGGGAGCGCAACCTCTCTCGGGGCATAGGTAGCTGAGGGGAGGAGGTCGATGCTAGATAGGTAGATAGGTGCGTCGTATCCCACGCCCAGGTATCGACTCTCCAATATGGAATGAAGCTTCGGAGATAGTCCGATCTTCAAATGTCTACGAGCTGCCTAGTCGTATCTGATAAATTACGATGGGTGGTAAGAGGTGCATGCAGGTGATGGCACGTATCGATGTATCTACCTCTGGATCCATGTGTCTATATATCGACCTACCTGGTCGGGGTTTGTGTATTGTAGAATGGGCCAATGGGTGGGTGATTCCGGTAGAGGGTGTGTACTCTGTCCTCTGTCCTCTGCCTGTACTCTGTCCAGTGCTGCAAGGAGACGGCGGATGGCCCTACGTTTATATCTCCCTCCGTGTCGACATGTCGACGTAACTACGTAACTACGCACCAAGCGACCATACACGTCCTGCACTAATAGTTTATATAGTTACCTATAATAATGACCAAGCACTTTATCGCCGCCAAAATGCCTTCTGGTATCTGCAATACTGATGATCTATGCATCGACTTCCTCACGTCCGTCCTGTGTTGATAATATGTAGCGGATCGTTCTCTCACACTTAATAAGTACTCGCGCACTTCTTGTGTCCACAGTCCTGCCTCCCGGTCTACCTGTCTGCCCACCTGTCTGGAGGAGCGTTCACTTGCCCAGTCGAGCATTTTGTTCCCCCATTAGGAAAGGACGAGAATTCGCGAAAGCGTCGGGGCGGAAAAGAAAGAACGAAAAGAAAAAGAAACGAAAAGAAAAGATCGAAAAGGTAGGGATGTTTTTTTCCAACGGGATCCCATTGCCATTAGCGCTTGATGCATCTCGGAATGCGAATCGAGAAAACAAATGTGGCATCGGTGAACTGTGCTTCCAAAAGAAATGCTAATCCTCCCCATTCCCCGTCCCTGCATCGTCAAAGGGCGATGAGTCAGCCGTGCGAATCTCGATGACAACCGTCCACGGTACAGTTTGCTGCAAAATTCTCTTTCTTCTTCATTTTCACCTCATGCCTCACTCGCCTCACATCCTTTCCCTCTCTGACACAGCGCTGGACTCTCGTACTTGCCTCTCCCCGGTACCCAGTCTTGTAAAATAAGCGCCTATTATATTGGTCCTCAATCTATTTGGTATTGGTGCTGGTGCTGGTGCTGGTTTTGGCTTTGGCTCTGGTGCTGGTTCGGGTTCTGGCTGCGGTTCTGGCTCTGGCTCTGGCTGTGGTTCTGGCTCTGCTCTTGCTCTTGGTCTTGCGTCTTCTCCCGGTCCTCTCGTACGAAGTCGCAGTACACGCTTCTTAGTCTCTCTCCAGCACAACCCACCCATTCGACGTAACTTTCGTCCACGCATCATCACATCATATAGACATTTATACCCAGATCTCGAGATCTCTCCCAGAAAGAAGGGAGCGCGGCGGAAAGAGAAGAAAAGAAAGAAAGAAAGAAAGAAAGAAAAAAAAAAGAACAGGAAAAACACCACCCAAAACCCCATTCAGGCATAAGCAACGAAGACGCCTATTTTATTTGATTTTATTTGATTTTATTCCTTTCATCGATTTAGTAATTTTGTTTGTTTATAGTACCCTTCTCAAACTTCTCCTTCCTTGAACCTCTTTTTTATACATTTTATATACCTTCTTGGGTAATTCTTGATTCATTATCCCCCCTCCCCCCTTCCCCCCTCTCTTTCCACCACTCGCCATTTATTCATTTATTCATACTTCTCTCGCAAGATACCATCATTCGCCGCTACTTGATATTTTATATCATCGAGCCATACCACACACTCCAGTCCAGTCCATCCCAATACCTACCACACATGCGTACATCTTCGATACTCAATTTCCAATACCCGACTACCCATTCAAAGTCTCTTCTGTTTTTCAATTAGCGCTCGCCCATCCACGCATGAATCGATTGAATCGAATGAATCGCATCTGTCGCCTCGATCGCATCTATCCTGCTCTTCTTTTTACCCATCCATCCTGTCCACCTTTTTATACCGTCCTAGAATTACACCAACATCGATTTCTCTCCGCCGCAAGCTCTCGTCTTCCCATTACTCCACCGTGGAAATAAATTCTTTCCTACGTTCACACCAACATTCACGACCCACTGCTGAGGTACTCCTCCACCGTCCAACCACCCTGCCATTCTCCAATTCTCCGAAGCAGGTATACTTCCATACTTCTCAAACATTTGCCTGCCCTAAGGTTGCCCCTCCACCAGTCACATCCACACACCACCGTCGATCTCGCATGGCACCTAGGAATATTTATGAGAATACTATGTTTTAGGCCCCGCATGAATTTCTGGCTATTACGGATGTGAAGTAACGCATTGCAGAAAGAGCAGCAGTCCAAGTATCTTGATCGAGATCAATCTTTTCATCTGATCCCGCTTTCAGAAAGCTCTGTCACTCAACCAAGTATCCCATCAAAATCCCATCTTCCTAGACCTCGACACTTCGAGTCACATTCGCATTTGTCTTCGTATCTCAACAGTCAGCCTTCAATCCACGGAAACTATATGACAAAGACGGGAGAGTGGACAAACCTTCATGGTCACCATTGCATCTGAACCTGACTCCTCCGACAACTTTCTCTACCCTCAATCGCTTTATGAAGGAACCGGATATTGGCATTACAAAGAGAGATTACATCTCAGCAACCTTCCGAGAGATTCAATATAAATCACAGCCCCGGAGCTAAATAGAAATTCACACGAAAGTCCGCAATTTGAAACAAATAGAATTCTTCGTCACAGGTGAAAAGGGCATCTTATCGTAGGACATTGGAAAAAACTCCCACTAACATTTCTGGACACAAAGATCCAGAGGCAGCCTGCTGTATGACGACCGAGTTGTCGGAAATCTTTGCGGAGTTGGGCATCTCTCATTACCTCCTCAACTTCGTCGAACAGGGGTTTGACACATGGGATACAATACTCGACATCACGGAATCTGACTTCGATGCTCTCGGCGTGAAACTCGGCCATCGTCGGAGACTGCAGAGGAAGATCGCTAATTCAAGGGGTCTGTCATCAGATAGAGCTCTTGCATCTCCGACTAGCACAACGCCCGATAATCATGGAGATGAACCGAAAGCGGGTGCGAGAGATGCTAAGGAGGGGAGTAGCGGGCCACATGGAGCAAAGAGAAAGTACAGAAGACATCCCAAACCAGACGAGAGTGCACCAGAGCGGCCTCCTTCGGCATATGTCATATTTTCAAACAAAATGCGCGAGGATTTGAAAGGACGTGCCTTGTCGTTCACTGAGATCGCCAAGTTGGTCGGCGAAAATTGGCAGAATTTATCGCCAAGCGAGAAGGAACCATATGAGCACCAGGCATACACAGCAAAAGAGCGTTACAACAATGAATTGGCCGAATACAAGAAGACGCAAAGTTTCAAGGATTATTCGCAGTACCTCGCCGACTTTAAGCAAAAGCAAAACCAACAATTAGCAACGGAGATGGATGTTTCGAAAAGACCCAAACTCGAAGCCCATGCGAGTACAGCAAGCAGCGGAACAGCAAGTAGTGGCGGTAGTCAAACTGGTGTGGATTCTTCCATGGGCCGTATGCGTGTAGATTCCTCAGCATCTTCGATGTCTCCATGGCGTCCATCAACCTCACCCTCCTCCGCTGCTATGACGCCAGTCACCAACTCGTCGGCCGTGCCAAATAATCCAAAAGTGACAGGGCTACAGGGAAGGATGGGTCCGGGGTCACCAATTGAGATGCCAACAGTTCTTCCTGGTTATCGTGAATCTATGCTGGGGTCAGGAGCGCACCATTGGCGAGAAGATCATCGCGATGAAGGTGTCAATGGAAAACAAACAACACTCGCAGTCACTGGCGAAAGGCGCTTCAGTCAATCAAGTCCTATCACTACCACTCTGCAAGATCCTCATTCGATTATGAACGACTCAAAACAGCATCGCCGCAATATTCAAAGTAATCTAAATCCTGCGCCGCCATCGCTAACTTCGGAATCAACGGTACAATCTAATAGTTCTACCAACAGTAATTCCTCTATATACGGTGGACCTCGGACACCTTTGGAGCCAGATTTCAATCGGGCTCTTCCGATTCCGCCACTATATCCTTCAAGATCCGGAAACTACGAAGGACATTTGTCATTCTTATCAGCGCCTCCATCCCTATCACCTCAGAATTCGCTTCTTGGTACTCAGCAATCTCCGAAAGGTTTGTGGCAATCTATTTGTTTTTTTGTCTTGCTTCATCGATTTTTTTTATTTTTTTTGGAAGTTACTAGTGGCTAATTAAAATCAGTAGTCAATCAACCGCAGGATTTCCCCACCACAATGCCACCTATGCGAAGATTTAGTGAAATTCCCCAAAGCATATCGAGCCCCTTGGGTAGTAGTACCATCAGCCGATCCGACGTAGCGAGAACCGAAAAACGGTCAATTGATAATCCGCATCCTCAGCCAATCAACAATTACGGTATAGCCGGGGAAGAACTCGACCTTGATCCTATCAACGCTTTATTGAGAGCGGGAGAAATAGTGAATCGTAACAGCCGTGAGAGACAACTTTGATCGTTGGTAGATTTTCAAAATATCTCAAATAGCTTGAAGCTTTTGATAGATATGGAAGATTGAGAATCGATATGTTTGCATGAAATTTTTCTCGGGGGTCTTTTTTGGCGTACGGGATCTGGGTTTTGAATGGAGCCTGGAGTCGTTGGGACATGGAGGATACGCATGATTGCGTTTCATCAAAGGAACTGTATGGCATACCTGTCCTTGTTACTAGACTTGAGACTGTATTGTATGATTTCAAACATGATTTTAAAGGTAAAATGGATTGATGGTTGAATACGGATGAGTTCTTAAAAAAGAACTTTTCGGGGTATTTGGTAACGAGGAGATGATTGACAGATTTGGGATATATATTTTGACTTTTTGGTTGTAAGCGAAAATGTTCTATATCTAGGTGCCGATCGATGTACATAGGGCATTGGGCCGATGGAGTGAAGAGGAAACTCTAGGGTCAAGCTAAAGAGGAGGACCAGAAGCGAAGCCGTTTCTTAATGATTATTACATTAGATGCGGAGGATCTTCTACAATACCATGCATGTTGTTTTATTATACCGGATTTTTTTTGGAATTCAATACCCTTATGATATTCAATGTTATATTTTATTCAAGCTTATTGAGAGAGTATACAAAAAAATGAATGTGAAAATTTGAGATGAATGAATTATCTTTTAGTAGATAGAAATTTGAAGGTCGATCGATATTTATTATATATATTCAAGATGAGATGGTGAAAGAGATCTGTTTCTATCTATCTGTCTATCTGTCTGTCTGTCTGTCGGTTATCAAATCTCATACTTGAATCTCAAACTTGTAGAAGAGATAGATGTATCTGGGGGTGCGGGTTCGGAGAATGGAGAATGGAGAATGGAGAATGGAGAATGGAGAATGGAGAATGGAGAATGGAGAATGGAGAATGGAGGATGGAGGATGGAAGATGTTTGTGTGGTTGTGTGGCTGTGTGTGGTGTGTATTAATTTTGAACAAAAAAGAAGAGGGGAAGAGGAATTGGGAGGGGAGCGGGAAGGGGGTAAGCGAACGTGACGATTGCGAGTATTTTTTTGATTATTTTTTGGAGGGGGAGAGGTGGGGGTGGGAATAGGAAATGAGGATTGGGGTGTGGGATGAGGTGGGGCTTGAGACTTGAGATTTGAGACTTGAGGTTTGGCTTGTCGCTCTTGCTGTTTGGATGGATGGATGGATGGATAGATGGAGAGATGGGTGGAGAGTCTTATGGGATGGGATGATTATGATGGGGTATCGTGTGGTGCGTTGTAGTGTAGTATGGTGTGGACAGTTCCGAGAGATCTCAGGGGTTTCGGCGAAGTGTTTTCTTTCATATATATATACGACTATTACGAAGATTAATAAAGATTTACAAAAAAGAGCACTCGCTCGCTCACTCGAATACTTCTATTCTACTGTAGAGACTTAAGATTCGAGACTCGAGATCGCTGTGTAGGTAGGTAGGTAGGTGGGTAGGTGGGTGGGTAGGTAGATAAGTGTAACGAACACCATACATCTAAATAATCTCTCATTACACACACCCATCACCTACCTGACTTAGTACTGAGTAACTAATCAAGACTAGTTTTGAACCAAGCGATACGTCATCATCATGTAAGAGAGAAAGACATCTTTCTCATCAGAATGTGCTGTTCTCTGTCTAGCTTTCTTATTCTGATTATTTGTCCGTTGCTGGTGCCTGTATTCGTAATAGACGGAGAACAAGAATTAGTTATAGCTTCTGGATTATCTATCGATACGAAAAAAAAGAAGGGGGGGGGGGGGGGGGGGGGAGGAAAGATGTATAGAGGGCTCGGCATCTATGATGAAGGTCCTAAATATCGCTATTGTATTTATTGGTCTCAATAGCTAGCGATACGAAAAGAAGTAACTCGTGCAAGAATTGAAAATTGCTGCGAGGGTTAACGGTACTAGATACAATAGACTTGTAACTCAATCAAGATCATTTACATACGTTTATATACAGCGTAAAACAGGAAAATCATGATGAGAAATTTACTCCGAGAGTGGTATTAATCAACAATATTATGATTAAATTTTTAGAAAATCTAAGGATATATGTAATAACACTCCTAGATGAACTCTCGTCTTTTAATTTTGAAGTCTTGAAATACATCGAATTTTACTTTCCTTCTCTGTCTTGGAATGCCAGCGAGGAAGGATGGTTGGATTGGAGATACTCACGCGGAAGTGTAGTAGTATTGGCGGCAGTAGGAGTAGGAGTAGTATACTCCAAGCTCCAGCTGAATCGATCTCTACTTCTTCTTTGTATCAAGCGAGGTGCTAGATATAATCCGAAACGATTATAGAGAAATACACGTTCACATAAGCTCGGAATGTAGGTTATATCGAAGTAAGTCACGTAGATTATTTATACTCTTTGATTCGAATGTTCATCTATGTAATATTCTTCATAATTATACATTCTCATGTATTCTTATACACACACACACACATATATATATATATGTATGTACATACTACACACCAATAAACAAACACACAACCTCTCAACAACACAGTCAAACATTCCCCATCATCATCATTATCATCCTCACCCTACCTACCAACACATCAAGCCCACAAAATCAAAAAAAGAAAAAAAAAGAGAAGAAAAAAAAAAGAACCACACATCCAGAACATCGAATCCTTTCCACAAAACAAAGAAGATCATCATCTACACAACATCAATACTAGAAGAGTATATATATGAATAATCACAATCAGATAGTTCCTGCACGGAGTAGAAAACTGGTAAAACAAATACGATTCTCTACGATTAAGAAACAGTAATGCTATGGCACCGAGTGGTAAGTACGGGGATGACAAAGATAGAATAAAATGTGAGTTGCAATTTTCAGGTATAAGAGAATGAAATATAAAATACGATCAATAGATAACCGATCAATCGTCTGAATATGATGTAAAAGACATGTTAGAATTGTAAGAATCACTAGAGATTGTATACAAACATCCTGTAATAATCTCGACAAGTTGAACTTATTACTCTTGCTTAAAGTGTTTGCAATGGGGCATTAACATGTACCCAGTTCATTTGTGTCTAGCAATAAGATGAGTTATGAATCAGGTCTTTTAGGAGTAATAATTTAGGCGAGAATGAATAGTGTTTTAAGCGAAGTTCCAAATGACTCGGAGAAAGTGATATGATAATATACGTTGAAAAAACTAAAACAACAGAACTGAAGTCATACTGTGGTGTCTCAAAGAGACATGTTCTAATTCAAACTTTTCAAATGTTTTCCATTTGAAAAAGTGTTCCATCATCAACCTGTGCCTTTCCATTTGGTTCTTTCCCCTCAACCTGCTGTGCCCACCTCTCTGGCATGATTGCCTTGAAATCAAATGTGCCCTGTGAACTTCTAACCACTTCTCCCTTCTCCGTAATGACAGCATCAATATACATACTTGGCGTAACGTCAAAACTTGGATTCCAAACATTAATTCCCTGGTGGGCAATGGCCACTCTAGCCGTCGAATTGACATCTACATGTCCATCTTTTCCTACTACAGCTCCACTTATCTGAGTAAGCTCTGTAGGGGCGCGATCTTCAATCTTTATATCTTCTCCTGAAGCTGTCTCGAGATCTATGCTTGTCGTAGGTGCGGCAACTATAAATTTGATGTTATGAGCTTTTGCAAGAACGGCGAGAGAATAGGTTCCGATTTTATTAGCGGTGTCACCATTACGGGCTACACGATCTGCGCCTACAATGACAGCAGAAATGTTTTTGATATCTTTCATTCGGGCGAATAGAGCACCAGCCATAGAATCTGTGATGAGTGTGGAGGGAATCTTTTCGTACACAAGCTCGAAGGCAGTAAGTCTGGAACCTTGGTTATAAGGACGAGTTTCAGTGCAATAGGCGTGGTCTAGATAGTTCATTTTGTGCAGGCTGCGAATTATACCCAAGGCGGTGCCATGACCTGAAGTAGCTAGAGAGCTGAAAAGATTGTAAGTTATTTTGCCTTATTCGACAACTAAAAAGGTACAAGTAATAGACATACCCAGTATTGCAATGCGTGAGAACACTCAGCTTTCTATAAGTCTTGTCCATTGCCCCTTGTGTGCATGGTGGACTGGTTGTGAAGAATTTGGATGGATCGTCATTGTTTTCCTCTCCAATTGGCATCTGTTGTCGTCTCAAATATTCCGCTCCATATCTGCCAATTGCCAAGTTTGTAGTGAGATCATCTTCCAAGATCTTCTCCGCTGCAACGATATATCCATTTCGAACATTGGCACAAGCAGCATTGTCGTCATTTGTACCTGTGGTTTCTGCCGCAGCTTGGGATACCCGCTTGAGAAGTTTAATAGCATTTGAGAGGTCGACGGCGGTTGGTCTACTACCCAAGAGATAATCGAGACGTTTGTTGATGTATTGGACAGTTTCTTGTTTCGTCTTAGAATCTGAGATAATCCATGTTAGCCAGCTATCACATGCAATTAAATTAGTCTATATGAAGTACCAACCATCTTTCTTGTGATGAAGCTCTACGGCCAGCGCAAGAGCTGCCACAATCGCGATTGCTGGGGCTCCTGATAAAACACTTAGCCATCAAAGCTCATCATGTTGACCAACAACAGAGCAGTAGATACCTCTCACGCGCATCGACTTGATGGAGTCAAACGCCTCTTCGCAAGTAGAGACATTATCATAGACAAACTCATGCGGAAGTCTCAACTGATCTAAAACTTCTAGTCTTCCTCTGCCATATTTGATGGCCTCTAATCCAGCCATCTTTGAACTGTCTGGAGCTTGCTGGATTTCGATGAGGATGAGAGATGTGGTTGCGCAATGGAAAAGAGAAAGGGAATGGAATCAGAATCAGAATCAGAATCAGAATCGGACAGAGCGAAGTGAAAATAGGATGAACGAATTGTTTGTTTATATGCAGTTCAACAGTTTCTATATATAAATATATAGAAAAGAAACTAATTTTAGTACGCAATCTAATGCAGTCGAACTATTGAATTGCAGGTGTACACTCAAGGCAAGGGCGAGAGGGTGATGATAAACGGTGGGTAAATGGTTAATAAAGCACCAACAAGGTTTTGTTTTGATAATAAAATTTTACGGAAAGACCCCGCCCCCGCCATGCCAGAATAAGGCGGTGAAAGATCAGCAAATGTCTAAAATCTTACGAAACATTCAACGATGAAGGTTAATTAATACCGCTTGTTAATAGACACATTTTCTCTTTCCAATTTTATAGTCACGTTATCATTGTCCTCTCGCCATAATGATTTTGTATATCATTTATACAGATTCAACATGAGTATTCCTCGAATTCTAGGACTCGCTGATCGTCTGAATTCATTCAATTGGTGATATTTCAGGACTTGAGGTGAGGCAAAAATCATCTCCATACTATAAATAAACTTGGATATGTTGGAGGGAGAGTAGGGGGGGAGATGGATCATAACATGGCGCCAAGTAGCTTCGTGTCAATATGGGAGAGAACAAGATGCATTTCTCGTTTGCATATTGGACTCCTCTTTCCTCGCACACATTTTCTTAGTCTCGGGTTCTTGATGTATGTGTTATAATCAGACCTACTCTCGAGCAAGGGGTCAAGGTAAACGCCTGCCAACCTTTCGGCGTGCCTGTTATATGGCCATTTCAGCCCATTTGAATTTGCGGATAGACCAGAAGTCGTGCTGACTCTTCTGCTAATTACGGGAAAAGTTTCCTGCACGGTAGTCCTTGTGGCTCAGACTCAAAGGGCCATTTCGTGCCGGCTCATGGTTGGAGACGATTTGCATGCCAAATATTCTGGCTATGAGACTCCCATATTAAGAGGCTCACGGTGGATTACTATTGTTTCGCTTGAAAGCATGAGCTCCAATGGAAATAGCAATCCATCCGGAGTTGAGGTGAGAACCGGCGAGATGCTCACTATTACATACTCTTAGCTAAATTAAAGTCATGTTCAATGTCTTTGTATGTCAAGCTATGGTAGAGTACCTCTCATGGATTTCGGACTATTTCTTTGTATGTGCCTTGATCTGTATCGACGATGAGGGGACTCAACTACCGCAGACGCAAGCTCCCTTGAATATCGCTTTTGTTGTGGTACGGAACTCGCAGATTCTACAATCACGTATTGGACAGACTTGCACATGGAATGCTGTTAACCTACCATAATAAACCCTTCTGATGGGCTTATTTATAATGTGCGATTAAGATTACCCTTCTGCAACCTTTCAGGAGCGTAGTATGGCAATAACATATTGGAGTGTTCGATCCCACCAGAAAGAGAGGTTTTACCACATATTGATGCAAAATTATCATTCAATTTTTATCCATAGAATAGATTGCAATGATTTTACGTTTGAGAAGCCTAGATGGTTATCAGTGGATGAATCGATCTATCGCATACACCTTCCGAATCGGTATAGTATTCAATAGTGGGGTCGCAGGTATATCACATTCGTACAGCTGAAGCTGCCCACACTTACTTGTTGAATATTGAAACGTTCTTGAATTAGAAAACGTTCATAAAGTATAACGCCAACATAGCAATTTTGTCTTATCTGCAGATTTGTTCAGCATATTTGTTACAACTACGAATCTCGCAGCAAACGCCACGGCGGCTTAGGCATTCAAGACTGCTTAACGTTTCATTCTTCCAAGGCTTCTCCAATTCAAATTCTACAAATCAGCCTTACAAAATCATGTCATTCATCGTCCCTCAACTTGGTAGTTCACACATACCACTGACAGTAAGACAAGAAGCTCTTGACCGAGTATTCGCAGATCCTGGAATTCCAGATGCAGTTCATTCAACAAAGTCATTTTGGATGAAAGAACCGCATCCCGATGTTGCTAGTGTACAGTCAGAGCACCTATCAGAATTTGCAGATTATGTCATTATCGGTTCTGGAATTACTGGTGCCTCTGTCGCACAAGCTTTGTTGGAGGGTCTCGCAACGGCCAGTCCATTAGAAGTTCAATCTTCGCCGCATCCAAAAGTGATCATGCTAGAAGCTCGAGACAGCTGTAGTGGTGCCACGGGAAGGAATGGCGGGCACATTTTAGAAACCGGTGAGGAGTATACCGTGCTCAAAGAACGTTTGGGTAAAGAGGAAGCCACTAAAATTCATAAACTGCGCATGTCCCATCTTGAAGCGCTAATCAAAAGTGCGGAAGATTTGGGATTGACTGAAGAGACACAAGTGCGCAAAGTACGTTTTCTAAGTGTGTATTTTCACCAAGAAGCTTGGGAAGATGTTCGGAAAGATATAGAGCTTTTTATGGCCGAGATGCCGGATGACTCCAAGGGATGGGGTTTTATCGAAACCAATGAATTAGCAAAGGTATACTACTCCAAATGTTCCCCTTCTCAACCTTGCAATATTCGATTTATGAAATATTTTTGCTAAATTTCATGAAGGACTTTGGAATCCCAAATGCTGCTGGTGCAGTGACCGGCATTGCAGGCGCCATGTGGCCCTACAAATTTGTCACTGGAATTCTAGCGCATTTACGAAAACAGTTCGCATCAGACTTCCTCCTCGAAACAAACACTAGCGTTTCAGAGATCCGCGGAAGCAATGACTACTACGAAGTCATGACCCCAAGAGGAACCATCAAAACCAAACACGTGATCCACTGCACCAATGCTCACATCGGGCATCTCGTCCCCGGCATCAAAGGCTGCATATTCCCCATCGTCGGGCAAATGTCCGCACAACCCCCCGGAGATAGATTCAAGCCCCAAAGCGACCACTCCTGGATCTTCAACTACGATCGCGGATTCGACTATCTGACCCAACTTCCCGTCACCTCGGCCTCCAGCGGTGAAATGATGATGGGCGGTGGATATGCTCAGACTCAGGGAGGCGGAATCCACGAGACGGGCATCAGTAAAGATGCAGAATTAAACATGTATGCGAACATCCATCTCCGCGGCGTTCTCGGCGCGGTTTTCGCACCAGAGAACTGGGGCACCGTGAAAGAACCAGCCGTGACGGCAATGTGGACAGGCAATATGGGATTCAGCACAGATGGTTTACCATGGGTAGGCAAATTACCCGCGTCTCTAACAGAGAGGACCACAACGACCGGGCAAGGAGCCGAGTGGGCGGCGGCGGCCTTTTCCGGCGAGGGAATGGTTCACGCGTGGTTATCGGGGAAGGCGCTGGCGGAAATGATACAGTCGTATGATGCGCGTGCAAGTGGAGTTGCGACGGTTCCGGAGTGGTTTCCAGATGCCATGGTGATTTCGGAGAAGCGATTGGCGACTTCGAGATTAGCAAGGGATGCGCAGGCGGAGTTGGAACGCGCTGTTTTGTGAGCGGTGGTACATGATGTATGATGTATGAGCTACGTCTCTGCATAGCTATTCCACAATGTGATATCTATCGTTTCCATAATGACCTTTTTATCAATTTTGTCACTATCGAATGCTTGGCATTTTCCCTCCTGAAACAGGAACCGAAGATCTCATAATGAATAGCCGTACTGGTTATGGCTTTGCCGGCCGCTCCACCTATCCCAACCTTTTTTAGAGCATTTCTCACCCTGGTAGCAGCAAGTCAAGGTGATTTCTGGAAAGTTAGAGAGGCGAGCCTGTTCCTTTTTGACAGCACAACACAACACAAAAGTAGAAATGCAATTAAAAATACTTCCTAGTCCGCCTTCGGGATTCAATACTAAACAAATAATATAGGAAGAACGAACGACGTATCTTTCGGGCAGCTTCACGAG
Source organism: Botrytis cinerea B05.10 (assembly GCF_000143535.2). Taxonomy (NCBI): domain Eukaryota; kingdom Fungi; phylum Ascomycota; class Leotiomycetes; order Helotiales; family Sclerotiniaceae; genus Botrytis; species Botrytis cinerea. The sequence continues at coordinate 3,083,041 of NC_037310.1, forward strand.
AAGAAAGCAAGAGGAGTGTAGTAAATTCACTTCGTCATTTGGTTAGAATTCTATATTCGCCAATCCGTTTTTTTACGCAAATGTGTTTATGGTTAGCTATGAGTGAAGAACATAGGTTTCATACGTATATTCCATCTTGAACAGTGGCTCACTCAAACAAATAATTGCAGAAGGACCCAGAAAGATGTTCTCTAGGGGCAAAAGCCTCAAGATAAGCCTCATTGACCATAAAGATTTGTTTGTTGCGAGGAATAACTCTCATCAACCTGGATTTATAGAAGTATCAAAATGCTGGCAGTTTCCGATTTGTACCATAACCCTTTATTCATATCAGCGCCAATCTGGAAAGACAATACCGACTGCTCCTATTCTCCCGTTGTCCCAACCCATTCCATAGAATATGCGTTTATCTCAATGCTTCAAACCCGTTGAAACAGTCCTTCAAATTTATGTTTAAAAACACCGGATACCGAGTCACTGAACTGGCTATGCATCAATACCCGAACTCTTCCCTTTATCCTCGGACTTGTCAGTTGAGTCTCCTGGTTTTGCACCCCAACCCCATGGCATCCAATTACCACTGGATGACGTCCTCTCCATCATTTTTCTTGCTTTGCCGACTTCTTCCGTCCCACTATCTGCATCGATTTTTTCAAAATCAGGCTCACTCTTTCTTGAGGTCATTCCGCTCATGGAGCTCTTGGGTCGATCGAGGTTATCATCTTCGCTGCTTGTTCCATCAAATGACATACTGGAAATGTTTCTGGGGACACGTTTTTCATTCTGTAATGTTTGCGCTTCCTTGTCCAAAGCCGAAAGAAGGATGGAAAGGCGTTCGCGCTGTGCTTGAATGAAAGTTATACGTTCAATACCAGATACATGAGGAGGTATCAACATTCCACTGTTCGAAAGATCTCGAGCATCTGATCCACCGGTAGCAGTGTTGGAGGAAGTAGCAGCGGAAACTGCTGAGGCAAGGAGCGAATAAAAGTCTGTCGCACTGCTAGCAGCACCTCCGACAGAATGTAATGGGAACGAGGATCTAGCAGATGGGAGATTGAAGCGTGCCATGAGGTTTTGTGTATATGAATAGGCTGAAGGGGTTGATGGTGGTGTGGGCTCTTTGGGTGGGAGACCAAAGACCTGCTGCCTAATCAATTCTATAGCTTGTTTGAGATATGTCATGCCAGCAGCTTTCGCACGTTCATGAGAAGAAGCTATGAAATCATCGATAGCGAGCTCGTTGTTGTGAAGCCATGGGTGAACATGTGTTTGGTAGAGGACTCTTGCGCCTTGGGTTTGAGGGAGGATAAGGTAGAGAAGGAAACCGAGCCGAAACCACGCATAGAAAGGTATCCTAATTGAAAGTGATTGTTAGAGGGGTTTTTTTTTTGCGTAGGATTTCGAGAGAGAGATGTCTGCAAACCAAACTAGTATAAAGCCAACCCAAGATTCAGCGAACAAAGCGATCGCAAGTACCACCCAGTACATAAGCCATGGCGTCAATAATGCCGGATCCGAGGTCTTGAGAGCCTTGTAGGATGCAAAAACTGGGAAAAGAAATGTCGGAATGGAACTGAAGACTTTGTTAGCATATGGTTATTAGAAAATTGCTGCTTTACCTGGATATTCTGGGGATTTTGCGAATCTATAAAGGCGGGGTATCACTTACGATAAGAGCCTTGCGAATGTATCGAACATGATCGGTCTGGGAACCAACTAGACTGGTACGGTCGAGAGAGTTACCGAGGTGTGCTAGGCAATACACGATATATTGATTTCGACGATAAAACAGGGCAAAGAGTGGAGTGCAGACGATGAGAGTGTAGGTTGATAGAGTGAGGAAAAGGGATGGCGATGGAGATATATTGATGATGACGGTGATGATGGTGGTGGTGGTGGTGGTGGTGGTGACGACGATCATACAATAAGGTTACGAAGCCAAGTACCTACACCTACCTAGGTCTATCTATGCAAGCCGAGCTAGCCTCTTAGCCTAACTTCAAGGATTTCTTTGACCTTTTCCTTTTCGTATTGTTTTTCTTATCGATACGGGAGCATACATCGATCAGCTGTTTGAGTTTGAGACTTTGAGACATTCCCGATAACGTCTCGTATCTACCTGCTCACGATGGATTGCACTCACGTCAAGCACAGAGGGCGACCCAGATAAGGTTGCGCATACGAACACCTCCCACACACAGCCTTATGCGTTCGCTCCATCCCTCCACCACTCCATTGCCCCGTTCCGCCATACGCAGAGCATCGAGCTGTCTCGCAGTGACGGGACGGGTTGCATCGACATCGCACCGTCCACCTGGTGCTATGACCCCACGGATGACTAAAGCATTCCCTGGTGCAGGGAACATCATGGGGTAGCAAACCTGCCCGTTCCATGCGCCCAGAAAAGCATGTGGATGATTGTGTATAGACCACTCCAGAATGTGAATTGATGAGCGCTGATGGGCTGATACTTTCTCCCGTAGGAATATGGGCTGAGTCTCTTGCTTTCTTCATCCCAACAGAAATCTTCGAGAATTCGTATAAGGGGCCGTACCTTCTGGTAGGTTGCATTTCTTTCTTCCACCCACGGACAACTTTGGCAGCTGCCACATTTGACATTCTTCAACTTCGCTCAACCCACATACCTACCTATCCTGTCTACAATCCACACCTATTATAACCGCCACCATGTGTATAGTCTTAGCAACTACGGCACATCCATCCTACGCACTCATCATTCTTGACAATCGCGATGAATTCATTCTTCGACCGACCAGCAAGCCACACTGGTGGTCTTCCCATCACCAAGAAATACTCTCAAGTCGAGACCTTCAACGTGCCGAGCAAGGAACATGGCTAGGCATTACGAAAACTGGTAACTTTGCAGTTCTTACAAATTATCGCGAGACCGATACCCACGACAAAGATCATCCTGTGCAAGGAACGAGGAGCCGCGGCGGTATGGTCACGGCTTGGTTGACGGCAGAAAACGACGAGAGTACCAAACAATTTGTACACAGGCTACTGGATGGGGATGGAGTGAAAGGCGTCGGCGGGTTTTCTTTGGTATGCGGAAAGTTGCGAAAAGAGAGATCCTCTGACGATCAAATGGAACCCCTAGCAATCATTTCAAATCGAAGTGGAACCCCGGATGAAGTGCCATGGGTAGCTGCCAGCAGAGGAGAGGTTTACGGCTTAAGTAATACTTCCTACGATGATCCAGTAACTTGGCCCAAGGTTAAGTCTGGCAAGGAAAAGGTCTTGGGGGTTGTAGAAGAAGTGGTACGGAATGGCTCTGGAGAAGAGGAGCTAATCAAGAAGTTGTTTGCTGTTCTGGATATTGATACGCTCCCGAAGAAAGATGAAGCCCAGGATTTTGAGGAGTATATCTATCAGCTTCGCAAGTCAATTTTCATACCTACAATCGGCCATGCAGTCCCGCCTTCGGAAGTTCCAAAGGCGGACGAAATTGCAGCTGCTGTCACGAAGGTATCGTCATCCAGCGAAGAACCCGCAGCCAAAGTGAAGGAGGAGCAAAGGCCAACGCCCGATAGCAATAATGTTATATCTGGTGTTTACGGTACCCAAAGGCAAACCATCATTCTCGTAGACTGGCAAGGGCGAGTCACATTTATAGAGCGTTCATTGTTTGATGGAGCAGGCAATCCCATAGAGAGAGGTCAAGGTGATATGAGGTTTGAGTTCAATATCGAGGGATGGAATGGGGAAAGTAAGGGAAATGAAGTATACCCGCACGCAGTGCTATAGTTTGCTAATAGGATAACAGATCACCAAGTACAATAGTATAATTAAACAGTTAAACTAAACGATGGACCCTGATTAAGTGCCAGGGGCATGATTACCTAGTAGTAGAATTGGTAACGCCGTCAAAATTTGCATGCGTCTGAGGACTATTGTCAATGTTCCTTATTAGATTATCCTGCAAGCTTCATTCACATATCTCAAAGCTCCAGATGCGAGTCATGATCCGTAACTTTGATAATCAATCTAATTTATGCGGTGAGTGAAGTGAATGGGTAGGTATATATTTGTAAATTCACTATCGATGTCATATATGGCAGCCACAGTCTAAGAACGCGCCTTCCACATTCTTTTCCTATTAAATAAAAGCCTTCAATCAACTTCACCAATAACCAGTGGTTCCTTCCCTTCCCTTCCCTTCCCATCTCGTCTTATTCCAATCAGTCTTTCAGACGATAGACTTTCTTTTATTCTCTCCTAACATGAAGGGGATGTTCATCATTCAACGAATGTTATCGACTTTTTGAAATCGGGCTTTTGCCTATCTATCACGTCCTTGCCGCATTAGGCAATGATGAGGATATGATAATTCTTACGAAAACCCCATCTTACTTGCCTGGCAAGATTCTCAAGAGCCGTTTACAATCTTCTGGGCTTGAACAATTCTTTCCATTCCTTCTGCGTCAACCTTCAATTGTTGTTTCGTCGACCAGGACAACACCAGAATCTAGAGTACGGCTTGCGACTTGCCACTCAATCAACCGGTCTACGAAGTGGCTTTGACATCTTGAATCTGGAGATAAATAGAATTTCTTGGTAAGTTTGACATCTCATTACTACCTTTATATATATATATATATATATTTTATAAACAGGTAGATACCCACAAAGCAGGAGTTGGACTATATACGAAACCAGCCTTAAAAATCTATCAAGTTTATCTATATTTGTATTTGTATGGCTTCATTGTCAGCAAACACTTCCAGATTCCATGCAATTTCGAGGTTGTTGAATGACTTTCTTATCGCTTTACGCACCTTATGGAATTCTGCATGCTAATTGTTTGAGTCTTTTATAGGGTGCAAATTAACAGATATGGCCAACTATCATCGTCGCATTGCCGCTCTCCCATCAAGTCTTTTATCAGAGAATGAAAGTCATTTCAACTCATCAAAACGGCCTACTTACAGGTATGAGCGGGGACCAAACACGCAATGGCTAGTTGAGACTCTCCCAATTCTTGTCAAGAGAACTGCTCATGATTCCCCAATCTCTCGTGGCAAAGCTTCTTCTCCCCAGAAAGTTAGCAATCTGCCTTGCCCGGTATCGTCCCTGCGTAGGCGTGTCAACCATTCACCAGTTCCGATATCTTCTTCACGCATTCGTCTAGGAAAACAATCTGGGAATTTAAAGTCGTCCCCACGTACCAGAATCAACGATGCAAATGATGCCCCTTCACCAGATGGCTCGTTCAAAGGTCCACCTTCGAATTCTCAATACACGAAACCCGCAGCTTCAACGGCACGTAATATCCCCTCAAGTTCACCGGCATTGACCTCATCCTTGCTTCAAACCAATAATAAAATTGGCAAACTTCACCAAAGGCGTAACTTCCTGCCTGAATTGACAGCTCCAGACATAGAAACTCTAGATACCTCGCAATCTTCTTCTCCAAAGATATCGGCCCCATCTTTCTCAAGGCGGAGCCAATTTGGCAATTTACCATACTCAGTTTCATCTCCAAATATCAGCAAGTTGTCAAACTCCAATGAAAACGCTCCGCCAGTTCCGTTCGCTCCCAAAAGTGAACTCCATGAAAGAGTATTGCATGGTCGTCGTGAATCCGCACATACCAATAATTACTACCCGCATCCACTATATAGCAATCCTACCGTCGCTAGCTCTGTTTTAACCGCTTCCGCATCTAGTACGGATATGAGCCAACCACATTCCCAAAATCAGAGGGTACCAGATCCTGACTTCTCAAGGATTCCAAGCCCTACACCAGGATCGAACTTCACATCCACTAGTCGTCGACATCTTCATTCTCCAGTGAGAAGAGCTATAGAAAAGGGAGAAGAAAGTCGGGCACGAAGACGGCATACTTCACCAGTTTGGGGGTTGCCACACATTTATACCAATAAAACATCTCCTGCGGGATCATGCCAAACTGCTTTCAAAATATCAGAGTTGACACCAGAGCCAAAACAGGAATCAACCTCTCTTCCCAAATCAAAGACGTTTGGTGTTTTTTCTACTCTCAAGAACTCGTCTTCTATTCAATGGCTTCATAGTAATCGCTTAACGTCAAACCCCACTCATTCTGCGGGCCCGACTATCTCGACAACAAAATACTCGCCGATTCCGGAATTTACAACAAACACCCTCCAGGTCCATACTGCCCAGCCTTTTGCTTACTGGTGCGGTCGATTTCAAGCCGTATCTGACCGATATCAAAGTGAAAATTTTCATGTTTGTGTCACCAATCCCCTTCCTGTTCCACGAGATAGCGATGTCAAACGTGAAAAGGCATCCTCTCACTATAGACGCACTGGTAAAATAGTCCGAGAACCAAATTCTCCGTTGAAGTCTAATTCGCCGGCTCTATTCTTAGAGATATCCCACAAGAAGACGCCAGTCAAATCGTGTAAGACTGTTCTCACTTTTTCAACCCCAGCAAACTTTCTGGAAGATTTTGATAAACGAGCTCAAAATGTCATGGTATTTCTCGCATCATTGTGCTGCACAAGTCCCGCTAAGAAGAGTCTTAGGGAATGGCAAATTCAGTATGCTACAGTAATGAAGAACAAAGCTCTAATGCCTAGAAATGATGCAGATGATAAGGGCTTTTTTGGGAGGATGGGAAAGGTTATTAGTGATGGTGTTAATGGGAACAAAGTCGGCACGAATGGAAGAGGAACTGGAATGGGAAAGCGAAGCGCTTTTAGCCTCAGGGAAAGGTGGTAGAAGTGGAGGGGAAGATCACCAAATACTCACTCTTTTATCGATGATCAAAACTTGGATGTATTGGAAGAAAAGATTCACATGTTGGAATACCAACATGCTTGATATATTTTAGCTTTGGTGGAGGTAAAAGGGAATGCCGGAGTATTGATTTGAGGCACGTCATTGGCCTTCATAATCACAAATAAACATAGCAGGAGCTCGCAGACAGATGATGATTCGATGAGATACGATGGTAATGAGCGATGCAATATGATACGATAAGATGAGATACGAGTCAAACGACAAGAGATGAGAAAACACAATATGATTTTCATGAGAACATCAAGATGGGCTACGAAATTATTCACCACAATACGATAAGATGAGGCGGGAAGACAAGTTTGAAGACATTGTTTAAAAATAGCTATAGCTAATTGCTTCTGGTTTTCTCAGTGGAGAGAGAAAAGAGCAGCAGCAATAATAGTAGTGAAAATATTAGAGACTTTAAACCATTATCCCAGTAATGAATTGGTGCGTGAATCTTCCCTACGAAGAGTGATAGAAAACAGAATTCGAAAAAATCCACATAACAGCCAATCATCAGCATTGACTAAAAGCGAGCCTTAGAATGTTCATGGCAAAAAGATCCCTAGTCAATCGGCCTGTTAAACTGTAATACTCGAATCCTCGCTTGCAAGTCCGCCAACTAGTGAAAAAAAAAACTATCTTGACGCGGAGAATAGATACCAACTATCATTTATGAAATATATTACTTCTACTTCTGTAAGGGAAAAAAAAGCTGAAAAGAGTATTGGGGAGAATTAGTCTACTAGAACGTAATTAGTTCTTAATCTGGAATATTCACTTCAGATTTGGAAATGGAATCTGTTGTGATTGTTGCGGTGTGGAGCCAAGCTTCGTAGGTGTCTAGTTGGGTGGATGATGGATGGATCGTCTGTTGAGTTGTGTTGAATTGTATTTTGTTTGTTGACTTGTATTTTATTGTTCGATTAGATTAGATTGGATTAGAGTAGAGTAGAGTAGAGTAGATTAGAGTAACTTTCGATGGAGTCAGAATTTTCATCTTGGATTACCTAGTTATGTATATGACGTTGTGTAGGTAGGTAGTTATTGGTTCATTTCGTGTAGAGATTGTGTAGGGAGGGATAGGGGGTGAGTGCATGGGTGGGAGATTTTTTTGTTTTATTGTATTGTATTGTATCGTGATTGTGATTTTATTTATCGCGCACTTATTTATTTTTATTAGCTCTAGCTACCTATTGAATCAAATTAACTCGTCTTGTTCTTCGGTCTTCGGTCGGGAAATGGTAGTTATGCGCAGTGGATTGATTCCCTCTGTTGTTGGTGATGAGTTGTGAGTTGGAAGTTGGAAGTTGGAAGTTGTATGAGAGAGGGGAAACGGGAGAGTCTCTTTCACATCTTGATTGTTCGGCTGCTGATGTGTAGAGAGAGGGGAGGAGGATTGATCATTCACTAGTGTGTGATTGGTGGGTTTCGGGGTTTCTAGGTTAGTTAGCTGTGGGTATACTTGTGTGTGTTACGGTATGGTATGTGTTGATGTAAGATTTGCTGTTTAGCATGTTTGGAAGGAAGGTTTGATGGTACTTGTTACTTGATCTTTAGGGTGTCGAGTTGAGATGCATCTTTTATGGTATGGTATGATTGATATGTTGAGGTGCTTGATCTTGATAGTTTGAGTGAGGTATAGTTAGTTGTAATCTGAGAATTGAAATGCTGACGCCTTTTCTTTGGTAGATAGTGGGAGTGCGGAATTTGTGTTTATTGGGTGTCTGAATCGTGCTGCTTATTCAATTTTCTTAGTTTTCGTGGATTAATATCTATATCTGAAGAGATCTTTGATGAGTTCGTGATAAAGTGGAGAGCAAGCGACGCCGAAGAGGAGTATACGCCGTGGGAAGAATTTGGATAACTTATAACATAAAATAACATTTTCAATCACAAGCTCCTAAAATGCAACAAAAGTACCTATACTATATACAACACGCCAGATCCTGGATTGCAATAACAGCGCTGCTCAAAACACATTTACTCAGATGAAATGAAATCATTCCCTCAACAACATTTCTTTCCATCCACCAATCTACTCTCCCCATCCGTTAGATTCAACACGCTCGTCGGCGCCCCATCTTTGCTAGCTGCCACGCTACTAGGCGTGCTGCAATAACTAGGCGGCACATCCAACGCGGGATTCTTGGTAAAGAAATTGCGCGGTCTCAACAACAACGTCATCGGTTCCGCTGGCATAATGGGGAAATCCTCCGGGCTCGGGAAGTGCGTAATACCAAACGTGTGCCAGAGCACAATATCGGTATTTTGGATCGATGCGTCGCCATTTGCGATCCATTCGGGCAGCCCCGAGCTGGGCTCGCCAGATGTCTGCGGTACGTGGCGTCCGGCGGGGTGGAGTTGATCGTCAGAGTAAGGTGTGACGTGCACGGCGTGACGGGCAAACCCGGCGCGTTTCCACACGAGCGAACCTTCTTTCGGGAGCAGCTTGGGAACCTCGCGACTGACGAGCTTGTAGGAAACGGGTTTGTGGGAGTAGGGGTTGAGTTTGTTGGGGTTGGCCATTTCCCATGTGCGCGAGGTGACGCCGTCGTAGTCGCTGATGGATTCGTTGACGGTTTTGTATTCGGTTTTGTGCGCGTAGAAGGCGTTTCCGTAGGGGTTTTCGGCCGAGCCGACGGCGCCTGCGCCTTGCATGGCGTCGGCTTGGAAGACGGTGTTGTTGGGGCCGTCGATGTTGGAGTCAATGCGCAGACAGAAGAGATGTTGATGATTGTGTGCGTTGACGCCGGGGTAGACTTCGGTACCCCAGCCCTTGGTGTCTTCGCCGGGGTTCATGGAATAGGTGTTTAAGATACCGGTGAGCTTGATTTCGAGTTGGATGGTACCGTCTTGGTGGAAGATCCAGTAGACGCAGTATTCATAGTTGGCAGCGGTGAAAATGTGGGAGATGATGAGTTTGCGACCGCGAGTTACAATAACGGATTCGTCACGGAAATCGGTATGTTTGAAGAGGATACCGGCGTCTTCTTCGTGGATACAGATGGCGTTTTTGATCGTGGTGCTTTCACCGGCACGGTTTACAAATGCAGCGTCCTAGTTTATCTATCGTTAGCAATGGCTGGATATGTTTTATGCTGGAATGGATAGAACTGTACCATGTAATGAATTGCACCTTTGCAGTCGCAGCCGAGAGAGAGACTGTTGGTCATGTATCCTCCTCCATATTCTCCAAGGTCGAAAGCGTGTTTACGTTGATGTGGATGTTCGGGGTTACCATAAGGAACAACCATCTCAGCGAGAGAAAGTCTGTAAAATACAGGTCTGACAGTACCCTTGTCATTGTATGTGATATTGTTGAGGACAATTCCTTCCTTGTAATTGAATCCGACATGGAAGTTCCAGTTTTGCCAATTGAGTTCTCGACCACTAACCTTGAATGATACGCCAGATGGTTGTGTAATGTTGATTGGAGTTATGTCTTTCCTGTAACCTCCTTCTTTTTCAATGCTGGCTGGATGATAATTGTTTGGCGCTGCCTTGTTAACGGGTCGTCGAATGTCAGGGATATCGATGTGGATGATCTTTTGTTTTTCGGCATCGAAAATAGGACAGAAGTCAAGGGGGAAAGAGTATTGAGAATCGTCCATGTGAGGTCGATAATACATGAGTGCTTGTTGTAGACGGACGTTGTTGCCAAATCGGTGGTCGTAACCAATGGTCCATGCTGTGATCGCTTAGTATAAGGGGAGTAAACGAGGAAAAATAAAGGGGACCTACGATCGCAATACACTTTGTGCATATCTTCCGCTGGAATACCACTCAACACACACTGTTCAATTACTTTAGGGTCTTTTCGAACAACATGCTCAACGATTTGGAGATCTTCCATGGTGATCTGAATTTATTGTTAGCTCTTGTTTCATCAGGATGGATCGAAAACATACCAAAGGTTGTACACCATCAATATGTTCCCATTTCAACACTCTTCCTTCTGCCAGATCAACCAAACCATCGTACACCTTACCACCTGGCGCAATAACCACCACATCTGCGATTCTCTTTGGTCTTGGAACAATTTCTGGGGTCTCAAGCCATTTCATCATCTCCTTTTTGCGGGGCTCATATAATGTGATGGCATTGTAATGAACGGATCCCTTTTCAGCTCGGATAATCTGAACTGCTTTCTCAATTTCTGCATTGGAAAGAGGATCGAATGGATGGGGAGGAGGGGAAGTTGCAGCGAGGTGATGTGCGAGGGATTGAAGTCTATTGGTAGCCATTCTGACGAATTGCATAAGTCAATTGGAAGAAGAAGAAAAACAGACGGATATCCAATTGAAACTATAGATATTCTTTGGGGGTGATTCAAGAATGAAATGTATCTTATACGAGAAGAAAAGCAACAGAAAGTGGTATACAGAAAGAAAGGGAGTAGGGGGACTGAAAGCTTCAAATATATATCTTCTACGAGTATCTCCACTGAATGTCAGGTACCTGTGCGTGAGCGGGACTTGGTATATCAATCGGGTCAAGACACGACAGCCCGGCGCATGTAGGTTTCTGAGGTGGTATCCTCACTGTATTTCTCGAGAGTATCGTGAGGTTATCGTATAGCTGGACAAATCCTAACTGTTCCGATTACATGACCGATGGCTTTGATAGCTGTTCCAACAAAATATGAAAGCTTGGAAAAGTGGATAGAGGGTGCGATAAGCTTAAGATAACATTTTCTAAACCCAATTGGGTCATGGAATCCCGGTACACGTGACTTGGGAAACGCCTCGAAATGAGCTATACGGATTAGGGATGAATTTCCGGTCGATTTCGTGTGGGTTGGCGAGGAAGTGTTGATAGGGAAGTTCATTTGTCTCGTTTCGAAGATGTTGTTGTACAAAAAATCATAGTCGATCCCGGAAGGCTTTGAAATAGATCGATCGAGGGAACAATTCACCGCAAAGACGTCGAACATCATGCGTGGACTTACTATTACCGGCGAAGGACAAATGATCAAGACTTGGAGGATTAACAAGCAAGAGAAACAAGGGAGACTGTTTTTTTGTTCAAAGTGGTCTGCAGGTAAAATTGAGGTGACATGTTGAAGAGAACCGCATTGGAAGGGTCAGGATACAGAGCTTTTTGCCGTCATTGTACGGGAAGGCGTGAAGACGATGATCAAGTAGAGCAGTACGTATTACAGTGCTAAATAAGAATTCCAGAAGCTTGCTATGATGCATATAAAGAAGTTCCTAACAAACATTTGGACCTGATTCCAACACTGTCGCAACCCCCTGTGCCAGAACGTCATGCATAGGATAAGTAGGATGCAATGAGTTCAACCAGAAATACTCGTTGACAGGAATGTAACAAGATGGATCGCTATAATTAGGCGTCGGGGTACCACTGCATTAATTCGGTTAGCAGTCTAAAATCAACCGGATAATGGAGGGAAGAGCTTACTTCTCGTACGCGACGCAATAAGCAGTGGTGTTATGGTAGACAGATGTTTGAGGAAAGCTCTTCGGATTATCTAAGACTTTGGTGAACAGAGAGTGAGCGTCAACGGTGAAGACATTGACATCCGTGAAGGTTTTTTTAAGACTTTGGGCAAGTGTCGCGAGACGGTTATTCCAATCGGCAATGTCAAGCTTTTCCTGGGCTTGTGCTGCAGCTCCACCAGAAATTGACAACGGGCTTCTATCCACAGGTGGAACATTCAAAAATGCAAAATTGCGAGCGCCGATATAGTAGAGCTCATCTACGAGACCGTGATAAACTGCCATAATTCGTTCGTTGAGGTTTGCAGTTGCTGGAGCTCCAAGGAAATACGAATTACCAACATCGTTGATGCCGTCGAAAATAGCGAAGAGGGTATTCCCAGACGACCATGGAGCTATCTCTGGCTTTCCCGCGTAAGTGGGGAAGAACTGATTCTCGATTTGATTGGCAATGGATGAAACTTCTGGTTTATAAGGTGCTACGAGATCGGAGTTGACGGTGGCTCCTCCATACGCCAAATTATACGTTAAGACGGTAGATTTGTTATATTTAACTGTGAGGAAATCTACCCAATTTTGGCCATTGGTAGCAGAATAGCCTAGCAAAAGTTAAAGCTACTTGGATATGTCAAATTGGGAGTCTTCTAACCTGGATATGGAGGATTCCCAAGTGGATTGGTAGGTGTCGGCTGAGTACCATTCGTCTCGAACCCGGTCGTCGTGTAAGAGTCCCCACTAATGTAATCAGTATGCGTAGTATACATTATTATTTGGTGAGTTTCTCACAAGACGAAAGCATATTGGAGTTTGTTCCAACCTGGCCAGTGTGAGGTTGCTGAGCAGTGCTTCTGAGCATCCTGGGCTAACGGTGCTCCTTGGACGGAAGCGAGGAAAGATGCTATAGCAAGCACAGTAGTCAAGCGTAACGAAGCCATCTTTGCAAAATTTATCAAAAAGCGCACGACTTTGGTATTGAAAGCACAAAGAACTAATTAATGATATCGAGAGAAGAACAACGTATGCCACTGGGTTCAAAAAACCACGGCCTGCTGAGCTCTTCTGAGAATAGAAATATAAGAGTCGCCATGTCCATCGACTCGAATGGATATATATAAGAAATTTCTGATCGTATATTTTGAGTTTGATCCCCTGTAACGCAGCAGTAGAGTCTACAACTAACCTATTGCAAAGTATGAATCGGATGGCATTGGTTTGTACTCCGAATTGCAGACGGAACATCTCGTTCCGCTGCCGGTTGAAGGCCAAGCTTCTCCACGATGTATTTTGCATGCGGGGAAGATCCAGCACCCGCCTGCGTCAAGAGATAAACTCGCCAATGATAATCGGAATGACAACTTAACCGGTGGGGGTGAAGATTACTCTATTCACCCTGTGAAGGATATCGAACCTTGCCATTCCGGGTGATTATAGGGCGGAAAAACTTGCGATATACAAACGGAAGTACACATAACTCCGAAGCTGGTTGATGCAAGGAAGGCAATGAGGCGAGATAATGCAGAAGTCGTCAAGTATTTACAATACAATAATACACTCCTCGATTCTTTGGTTGAATTATGCAGTTCTGAACAAGATTCACAAAGGTTGTGCCTCGGAGAATATCAAGAATGGCAGATACAGTGTATTCGCAGGAGAAAAAGTGGGCCGAATTTGACAACTCAATTATCTCTTGATAGCTTTTGTATTTAAATGAATTTAACTCAACTTAAATGATGTTTGGAGGGAAGGGTTTATTTCATATGATATTCGAGCGAAACAATCGAGTTTCTAAAAGTGTTGTTGAGGGAGTCAAATTCCGCGTCGATTTCTTCGACGAATGGATAGACAGTACAGTGTCTTATCACTCCACCATCGGAGCATCCTCGGGTAGAAGTTCACATTTGGATCAAACCATTGAATCTGATGGATTGGACGTTTTGTGAGGCGTACCTTAGGGTGGAAAATGTCGTCCTGGTCAGCTGATGAGGACTGGATGGAATCAACTTTCACGAGTAACTTGCTATGACAAAATGCTAGTCGCTTAACAAAATTGCTTTCTGCGCGAGAAAGAATCCCCAGCACTATTGGAAGGGCCTCCTCTAAGATCTCATTTGTGGAATTCCAGAGTATCAGAGGCCTTTGATCAAATTCTTCGGGGGTCTCAAACAGGACGATTGACTTCAATCACCGATGGTTCTTATTGATGCAGACGGTGATGGATGGTGACGTTCTCTATTCTCAGATCCGAACGATGCTCTTCAGAGTTGTATTTGCAGTATTGTCCAAATAGAAGAAGAGCTAACGTTCGCGTTATTTACTTCGCTCAACACTAATGAATAGTGGGATGGGACGGGCCGGGTAGGAGAAGTGCTGCCATAAGCGTGAGTCTAGTGGTGAGGAAAGGAGGAGGGAGGACTATCATATCTAGATGTGCGTTCGTAATGATTGTAGGTGCACATGTATCATAAATGGCATTTCAGATGGCCCATCGAGTCATGTGATGATGGTCGAACGCTGACAATCTGGCCTAGATGCACCTCGATGATTGCTAGGAAGATTCGATCTCCGAGAGATAGCTGTAGCTGCTAGCTAGACATCTAGATTTGGGCATCACGTCAGGTACCTACTTATATTATTAGAGGAGTGTACCTTCATTTCCCAAGAATGAAGCATCCAGACCTACCCTAACCCTAACCCGGGCACTCTGTAGGTATGGGTTGGCATGCAAACGTCCCTCTGGTACTTTGGATAACTATCATGTCAGATATATTACACAGTACATACTCGGTATCGATACTCGGGCATGAGATTCAAAAGTAAGTAATCTGATCGCCATCTACGTCACCCGGCCCTAGCATCGTTTACCACAACGGACGGTAAGGAAACACCTTGGGTAAAGCCCTGTGCCTTGTGGACCCCGTTTCACGGATAAGACCTAGGAAGCATGAGAGTAGTGGGGGACATTGTTTGATCACTGCCGGCGAACAGCTGCGGCGTAAGAGGGAAATGAAAAATAAAATGGAATCTCAATGCAACGCGGAAGAGAGAGCATATACGGAGTGGTATAATGTATATCTGGTATCGACCCAGTGTACATATGTGTCTGTCGTACATCTTTCTCGAAGCATAGATAAATTGGGCATGGAATAGACCAGAAAGGCCACCAATAACGGTACGTCGTGCAATTCTGCAATTCTGCAATTCTGCAATTCTGCAATTCTGCAATTCTGCACTGTTCCAGACAATGAATGCTTCCTTCCCACCTATATATCGAGGTATACATACATCCATCCATCCACACGCATGCATCCTTGACCACGGTAAATCAATAGATCGAACGCAAGACAACGAAGCACACCTACGATGTATACAGTTACTCGAGGAAAGGAAAAGTGTGTGCTCGTGCTCCATAAACATACATCAGCATACGATGTACAATGTACATACAGACACCGACTAGGGCCAGGTAGGTAAAGAGAGAATCTTTTCTGCCCATTCAGAGACCGTTCACGTGTAATCCTCTCCTTGGGCAGCAAAGGTGCATCGGCACATACCAGACATCGTCAACCCAATGATATTGCTGGATACGAAGCCGACAAGTCCAACCATGAGTGAATCCTGGAATCCTGGATCCTTGAACGTCTTCGTCACTTTAACCTGTTTGTGTTAACTTTGCATTTGCTCATAACCTTTCCATTCCAACCTTCATATCCTCCCCAAAAAGTCAAATCTCGAAATTCCACATCCTCGAAAGAATTATCCACCGTCTCCTTTTTTCCTAAAAAAAGAACTTTAATCATGAGTTCTCGAACCTTAACATAAGAATTATATTCCAGCCTCCTTATTTTCATCCCGTGAAAATTTTATACTTTTCACCTCCGGAAACCAACGTCTTTTGGTTTGGTTTGACTTGATTGACATTGATACTTGTTGCTTGGGTTTACCATACACCCACCACGTTTTTGATCACTTAAGCGGGGTACGAGTTCACCATCGCAATCAACTGAATCGTTTCGCATAATCCATCCCTCAGCTGAACAACAACTTCTCGAACTGCTCAGCCTTTCAACCATCTAAACCCAATTTTCACGCCATTCTTTTTGATTTTTTCGGAACCAAAATTCGAGAAATCATGTCTAGAATGGGTGATCCATACCGAAATTCCTCGGAAACCCTAAGCAGCCGTGGCGGTGGGGGGAACCGTTGGGACACTGAGCGGTTCGCCTCGGAGCGCGACCGAGTCCGTTTTGCAGCAGACCGAGAAGAGCGAGATTCACGATTTCTCAGAGCTACAGGTGGTGGCGGTCATACACGAGAACGATCTTACGATGACGTTTATGAACGTCGAGGGCCACGAGGATACGAAGAGGAGCGAGAACATTATGACGAACGAGATTATTACGATTCACCCAGACTTCAACGAGAGCGAGAACCAGAACTAGGACGACAAAGATCTACAACTATTACAATGGAAAGAGAGCGAGAGAGGGAAAGAGATGATTCTCCACCTCCTCGAAGAGCTGGTGGCAGACCCGCATTTTTGAGAAGACAGAGCTCCCTGGATACATTTGACCGCAAGCCTTTGGTTAGGTATGAGCGAGAAGCGGAGAGGTTGAGGGATGAATATGGTCCACCTGCCAGACGCCCAGATGTTAGACCACCACCTTTGACACCTGTTCCACTACCAAGAGCTAGAGGACTGCCCCCACCCAGAAGATATGCCGAGAGAGATTACGATGAGATCAAGGTCGCGGAACCCGACTTCTATGGTGATGAAGATTTCAGAGCCTATCCCGAAAGAATTAGAGAAAGAGAAATCGTCAGACGAAGGAGAAGGAGTCACGAGAGAAGAGGTAGCCATGAAAGAAGAAGCCACAGAAGTCATAGCAAGGAGAGCCGTTCGACCGCCACAAGAAGCGTTAGAAGCGAGAGTGTTAGCTCATCTGATAGTGGCACTACGATATCAGTAAGAAGTGAGTTCCCTAAGAAGGGAAAGACAAGAATGCCAGCTAGGTTGGTCAGCAAGAAAGCTATCATCGATTTGGATTATCCTTTCGAAGAAGAGGTCAGTCATTTCAACATTAATCCGTTAGTCAAATTGTGTTAACACATATAGGGTGACACAATCATCATTCAAAAGGCACTTGGAAGAGAAAATATTGATGAGGTTATCAAGTTGAGTGAGGAATATAAAGCAGCTGAGAGTGAGTATCTATTTTTCATTTATTCTTCGTCACCGCATCAAAATGCTCCCTAACCCTATGCTTCCAAAGAAGTCAATGTCAAAAAGACGAAAGAGCTAGAGACAACTCTAACAACATACCTTATTGCTCCAGAACTCGAAATGTCAGGTGGTCGATCAGAAGCTGGAACCGTGATCGAAGAACGTACAGAAGTCTTCACCATTCCACCACCTCCACCACCAATAGTACATCACGCTCCTCCGCCTCCTCCATCGGTTGTACACCATGTCCCTCCGCCTCCTCCATCAGTTGTACACCATGCTCCTCCACCTCCTCCATCCGTACACTACCCGCCTCCTCCAGAGTCAGTTCATTATCCACCTCCTCCACCAGAGTCAGTTCATTATCCGCCTCCTCCACCAGAGTCAGTTCACTATCCACCTCCTCCGCCAGAGTCAGTTCACTATGGCCATCCACCCCCAGCTCATTGGGCACCACCTCCCGCATCAGTCGTATATGCGCCACCACCTCAGCCAGTTATATACGCACCACCACCACCACCACCTCAACAAAATGTTGAGATTCACGAATCCACCAAGATTGTCGAACGTTCTCCATCTCCAGCACGAAGCGCATACTCTCATCATAGCCACCATAGCCACCATAGCCACCATACTCATCACCATAATGATCCCGTCATTTTGGAAGGACGCCCTAGATCGCGAGACGAAGAAAGCGTCTTTTACGAAAAGCGGGAAATTATTGAACGTACAGAACCTATCGGTGCAATGACTTTATCACACTCTCATAGTCATCGTAAAGATGAACGCTCGATTCGAGCTGAAATTAAAGCTCTCGAGGCTGAGAAGGAAGCTCTCAAAGCAGATCGACGGGCTAACCGCGAGTTACGTCGCGCGGAGCGTCTTCGCCGCTCAGGGGCAAGACATAGCGACAGCCAGTTGGTACTCTATGAAGATGAAATCCACGACGGCAGAGATGTGACCATCGTGAGAAGGGAAAGAATTGTGGAGCCTGAGGGAGGTGTTAGGATCGAAAAGGACCGAAAAGGTAGGATGAGCATCAGTGTTCCTAAACATGCCTATCGTTAGGTGTCTTGCCTGAATGAGGTGGGTCACTTGATGTCGGAATGGGTGGTTTTTGTGAATGAAAGCTAACCCACTTATTCTTCACAGCTCCTCCACCAAAATTGGTTAGAGCCATGTTGGCTACCTTGACTTAATTCCTACCTTTTGACAATAAATACCTTTGCTTTACATCACGCGTTTCGAGCGTCAATTGAGCCGGGATAGATTAATGAATGGCGTTGACAAAGTATCTTATGGCTGGCTGGACGGAGCTCGTTGGTTTCACACAGGCAGAAATTGTACTTTTTCTTATTTACTTTTTGAAGTTTTTTTCACGGCATGGCTATCTAGACTGTATCTGACATGAAGAGGGATTTATGGGAGGGATACTGGATATGGAAATGGTTCATGCGACGATGACATCTACAGCTGCGACTTTACGCTTCATTTCTCTTCAATTTTTTTAGTTTGAAGATACATTATTTAGGATACCGATACGCACAGCTTTTGCACTTTCTTCCTCTTTCTCTTCTCTTCTTTCTTTTGGTGCTGAACACGTACGCATTTTGCACGTTTCAATGAAGTTACGAAATATCTTTTCTTTGGTAATTGGTTTGTTGATGAATGGGTGGGTAGGTGGCTGGGCAATTGGGGCTGATGTGATAGCATTCTACCTGGTTGTTGAATGGATGAATGGACGGATAAATAGAAAACATGGAAAGTGAGGGAGGGATACTTGAGCTAGCAATAGGGAGATAGATAGGATACAATATTATGATTATGAAATTGATGGTTGGAATGCTTTCTTTCTGCTATGTGCGTTTCTGATGAGCTGGACTGAGTATCGCGGGATGGTAGGAGATGGGAGAGGAGCTTGTTGGGATATCTGTTGTTGGTTGTGCGGATGGGTACCTAGGTAGGTGTATATGGATGGTGTTGTTAAGATGCTTAGATGAGCCATAAGAGTCCTCGCAAAAGAAGTTGAATGAAACGAAATAGGAAATCCAATATATATATAATATCAGTCCAGAGCAAAATTTTGTAGCTTTGCATTACCTACCTACCTACCTACCTACCTACCAGCACAACCTCGGAAAACAAATACACGAGTGGAAATTACGCGAGATGTTGAGGTTGCGTGAGAAATTCTTTTTCGCTCTTTTCCTGTTCTTTTGTCTTTGTTTTTCCTTCTTTTTTTTCTTCCCCTTCTCTCGCTATTTTGATATTGTGATATTTATATAGATAGATGGATAGATAGGTAGGTAGGTAGGTAGGTAGGTAGGTAGGTAGGTAGGTAGGTAGTTAGGGAAGGAAGAAAAGAAGGAAAGAAGGAAAGAAAAAAAAGGAAATTAAATCAAACGAAAAGATAATAACATACTGACGTCTCTTTTCTGGAGTCTACTTTCTCCTCAGAGGAGAGGAAAGGATGGGAGAAGGGAGAGAATATGGCAGGAAATGAAATGTTATTAACAAAAAAGGGTTTGAACTGCTAGGACATTATGTTGTAACAAGGACGAATATCTCAATCTAGAACATCGAACATTTCGGTCTATGAAGGATCCTCGAAAGGCCTTCGACATTAACTTAAGATTGTGAATACCTCGAGTAGAAATGCTATCTACCTTTTCTTGGCATCTACGGTATATGTATATATCAATCCACCGGAATCGCATGAGTTTACCTAAACACCTTAAACGCCTCGCTATGCACCATTTCATATCCCATCCTGGTTCATCGTGATTCCTTCCCTTTGGCCAATTTTTTGTTCTCTATTGAAATTTTAAATATTGGAGTGCGCCGTCTTGCTGAAGCGCGTCATATCTGTTCCACCCTGTCGTCCTTGTATGGGTCCCATCAAGCTGCGTGGTTTGGAACAAGCAGTTATCCATTAGCACGCAATAGGGCTGTTGATCCGAATGAATACCGCGGCACCTAGAAAACTCTCCTCTTTCTTTCCTATCCCTATCTTATTTTCTTCGCTTTGAAGTAGTCTCTTAACTGCTCCACCCTCGTGACAAAGAACATCCTCTTCGCATCGCTCTTCCAGACCAACACTCCTACCTCTTCAGCATATTTTGCACATCCTTCGTATTCCTTCTGGGTCTCGAAATCCTTCATCAAAAATCCCGGTACGGCTTTCATTCTCTCGTTTTCTAATTGCCAAAGACGGATTTGATCAACGACTGTAGGTGGTAGTACAGGTCCTCCATGGGATGCGGAAGAAGCTTTGACGAGTTGAGGATGCGCATGAGTGGATAGGTAGGTAATTATTTGGTCGGATGTAATGCCATGAGCTATGGCGGTACGGATGGAATCGCGAGAAACGCGGCCACTAACCATGTTGGGATAGCGAGTGTTGAGTTTGGTGAAGAGTGAAAGAACAGCGATTTGAAGGGGTGAGTTTGTGTAAGCATATAGTCGGTAGTTGGTCTCGATTATTATGAAACCCTTTTGGCTGGCGGCGGATTTCGAGGCGGCATCAAATCCTGCAGCCACAGTGCGGAGTGCGCTGGCATCTGAGGTGAGAGTTGTGGCTAGACGTGTTGGAAAGAATTGAGTAGGGGCTGAAGGGGGAAGGTAAATTAGACCCAAGTCGATGAGATTGGCGAGCATCCCTTTTTGAGCCTCTGTGAGAGTCTTGGTACTGTATGCACGTCCGAGTTCGAGGGAGCCTAGCATGAAAAGAAAAGAAAGGACATCGACGGAATCCATCCCCATGCTTTCGGCATTTTCAATCCACAGAAGGAGCAACGTCCAGACTTGCGCATTGGCTTCTTGCAATAGAAATGAGAATCCAGCTTGAGTAATACCGATACCTCGACCTCTTGTAACCAGTTTTCCTGCATCAAGTAGTGCCTTTACTGAATTTGCAGGCCCATTTCCATCTTTTCCTGACCCGGATGTAACAGTGTTGACCATATAATGTAGAATCCCTTCCCATTGCATTCGAGCATGTGTATCCAAAAAATCAATATCAACATGTGGCGCAATATGATCCGACGAAGGAACTCCGAAAGATTGATGGTTTCCTCCACCTGTAAGTGCCAGCCGCAGAGAGGCTCCAAAATTCTTAGTCAAAGCTACAGTTTGAGGATCTTCTCGGCTCAGCGCAGTAATATCGACAATGTGCAGTCGCGATAGTAGGGAAAGGGCTTGATCTTTTTGCCTAGGAAACTTTAGCATGTGTCATTCATTCCAAGTCGGGGTACAGACTTCTTGCTCTTAGATTGTACCCATTGATCCAGAGCTATGAGGGGCAAGGGCTTGGGCATATAGAGAAGTGCCATCACGAAGGTTTTGGCAAGATGAGGCAGCATGCGCCTGAAAATGGCCAAAGAGGTAGAAGGTTGCTGATACAACCGCCTGAAAGTTGTACCTGGTAATCTCTCCAGGTACTCGAATGAAGCAAGAGTTGAGACAGACATATTGAAATGGTTATTGTCTATTGTCTATTGTCTATTGTCCGCAGAGATCATGAATTCGTCATTGCTGGTAGGAAATTCAGGAAGTGCTACAGCCTTGCAAGTAATGAGTAGCCTGGTGGTGGAGAATTTTGAGCTTGGACCGTATCTTTGTCTTCTCCAGCAAACGGATTACGGTGAAGCACTACTATTATTGACCACCTACCTAGCTAGATGGATGAATGTGGGCGACTTGCACTCTCACACTGCACGATAACATTCTTGTTCAATTCCCAAACTCCAAGCTCAAACTCCAAGCGTTCCGTCAGCCTCTGAATGAATACACACGCCCTGCAGTCTGCGGGGTCAAACCCATGTAACAAGAGGTTAAGGAGGAGGGGCACTAGAAGTGCTTGAACCGAATATGCTTCTTTCGTTTCTTCTCTCCTTGGCTTTCAGCTTGATATCAATTAGAACACACTCGCACCATCTACCAAAACCTCTCACACACTGTCTCTTGCTGGCATCGACCTCTAGCACTTGTGAGCGGGTCTCTCACGTGATCATATGGCTTCGAGATTGGGTTTGCATAAGCATCCTTGACTTATCATCATGGCCGTTGCTAGGTTGCTGACACTTCAGGAAATACTGAAGATAAGTTAACCACGCATCCTTCGGAAAGTTTAAGAAGGAAAGGGCTCAACAATATGTTTTCTGTCTCTGCACTTAAGAGGTGTAGAAGATTACTTCTCAAATTTCAAGCTACCCCTAGGCCTATCCTTAATACCACTTGTCAAAACAAAACTCATCTTCAGGCTCTTGTCAGACAAGCTTCCACGAAATTCTCCTCTTCATTCTTGCCTCGGGCACGATTTGAAATAGGTTATTATAGTTACCTGCTTGTCTACATGCTATGCCTCACACTTGCGTCTGAAACGATAGATTGGATTCTAGTTGATCCCCTCACATCCGCATATTATAAGAGTGTTACCCACAAATCAAAAGATTCATCGACATCGTATCAGTATGGAATTTTGCGCAAAGGGTACATTCGATTATTTAGTATCAAACCTGGAGTCGGGGACGATTCAATTGAAATGGAAATGAAACATGTCAAGTTTATCCCGTGGGCAATTTACAGGGATTTCCTTCCGCTCTACCCAAATGTGCCTAAGTATGAAGCTCTATCATATGCGTGGGGCGAAACTGATGAGAATGATGCCGTGTATGTTATCTTTCTGGTCTTTTTTATCATTTTGTTTATCATTTATATTTCCTAGTGGTGTATTCATCTACTCGGAGTTGGCATGGTATCATTCATTAATACTTCCTGGAAATTGACAAAAGGTGTAATCATGACCAAATTCTCAAATAATGAATACCACAAAACAATAAGATTGAATGGCCAACCATTCAGTATCACACCTAACCTTTACTCCGCACTTCTCGTCCTTCGTGATAACCCCAAGCCCCCCTCATTGTGGATTGATGCCATCTGCCTCGATCAGAACGATCCATTTGAAAAAGATAAGCAACTAAGCATCATGCATCTAATCTACATGAATACTACTCGTGTACCTGTCTGGCTTGGTGAAGACGACAAGTCAGTCGATCTACCTGCTGCAGCCAAAATTATCTCTCACTTCAGGATGAAAAACAGAGAATTCCCAAGAAAGGTCCAGTCAATATATGAAAAGGAATCTTCAGCTGATTTCCAAATGTAGCTGCAGGAGTGGGCGGGCCGCGACTGGCATACTGGGCCGGGGTACGCCTCTGGCTGGAAAGCAGTGCAGAATATACTCGCTCGGCCATACTTCATATGATCGTGAATAATACAAGAAATAGTGTTGTCTTCCAATCGAAGAATTCTTGTAGGGCACCACGATGTAACGAATATTCTCGATCTTGTTCTCATCATCCAAAACCTTCCCCAAACCGAGAATCGAATTCCTCCCCAGTATCTCGATGAACCGGTCGTCATACTACGTATATACCAGCTAAGTTTGGCCATACAGAAATACCGGACTGCTTTGAAGTCAATGCATACCATTCCTGGTACCAATCTCGAGTTCAAGCTTGCAAAACAGAATGGTCTCAATTTAGGGGAACGTGGAGTAGAAAATGGCCAACACAACGGCTTCCACAATTCAATCACAGGCATTCGTTGAGGAAGTTTTGTACCGATACTACACGATATATCCTAAGAGAAGATAGAGACTTAGGAGCTCTGAGAATGATTAATACGCATGCAAAGCCCACAAAAGACAAAGATTGGCGGTCTTGGGTCCCGGGTTTCTCATCTCCATTGCCTGGACCAGGTGAGCCAGGCAGTATGGAATGGAAGTTAGAGTCTTCAACATTTCCTCAGAGCATGAATAAACTCTTTCTTGATAGGGGTAGATTGGTAGTGTATGAACATGTTCTTGGTGAGGTTGAAGGGCTGGTTGGAATAATACAAAGAAAGAGAGAGTGCTCTGATAAGCCGAGTGACGGACAGAGTGAGCTGAAGAAGGAAACTTTGAGGTTAAGTCAATACAGAGATAGGTTTGGGGTTTTCCCATTGGCGGTTTCGAGAGACAGTGAGGGACAGTACGTATTTAGTGGAACGAGTGTGAGGAAGGGAGACTTGGTAGTTGTAGTTGGTAGAGGAAGAGAACCTTAATCTTGCGAAGGCAGGGACACGGCGAGAAACTAGGAGGCGGTAGCGGGAAGGAGAATACTGAGACGACTTTGTATCAATTAGTAGCAACGGCGACTATACCGGATATTGGAAAAATCCTGAAGAAGCTTGTTTTGGGTGATATAAAATGGGATTTTAAGAAAATGATTATAAGGTGAGGCAGGTCAGTTTCATGGATTGCTCCATATGGCGCTTCTCAAGACTAGACTATCGAGTTTCAAGATACAATGGACGACATGTTCACAACAGACTTATTGCATGCGAGCTTTATATTTTGCACGTATCTCTCCATCCGGCTCAGAGCTGATCGGATTCGAAATACATAACTAGGCAGCGGAGTCGTGAGAAACAGGACTAGAACTTCTACAGCTACAAACACTACGCAGAACCACGGCCACAATCGCACATCTTTCAACATACCATATATATCAGAATCAAGAGTCATGATGAAAGTTCAAACTGATTTCAGCCGAACATGAATTATTATTAGTAAAAGAGCAAAATCGCACGTTTTTAAGATATAGAACTACTTAATTATGTTGATTGACTCTACGATTAACAAAAACCCGTAGACTACATAGTCATCTGCAAGTCTATCTTAGGATTACTTCATGCCTACCTCATATGTTCGTTACTGGCCGATGAGGCCCCAGTAACTTTAAACGGCGGCCTTACTGTGGCCTGATAACTAGACAAGGGTATTAACATTCCCTGCTCAGCCAATCGCGGTGTCCTTATACAG
Organism: Botrytis cinerea B05.10; assembly: GCF_000143535.2. Taxonomy (NCBI): domain Eukaryota; kingdom Fungi; phylum Ascomycota; class Leotiomycetes; order Helotiales; family Sclerotiniaceae; genus Botrytis; species Botrytis cinerea. The sequence goes on from NC_037310.1 coordinate 3,108,386, forward strand.
AATTACCGACATTTATGTAACTACATACAACACACTCTATATCGACAATCTATCAAGCTTCACCATACTATTACTTCTACAACATGGCTGCTCTAAGATTTGTGAGATCAGTGAGTTACCGACAGGCCACCAACATATCTCGACGCTAACATCATTACCTTCACCCAATAGGTTCTGAAGTCTTTTCAAGAATCATCAGGACTTGAGCCGAGGTACTGTTTTCCATGTGTTCTGGGTGTCATTTTGTAAAATACAGCGCCGATCTGTCGTCGCAAGTGTTTAGTCGGCTTTTCTTTTGAGCGTGAGGCTCTCAGAGAGTATCTGAAATCAATCTGGTCATTCTAAATTGCCGTTCATTGGCCCCTGGGGCTTCTTGGGTCATGTAACAGCGAGGTAGTACCTCCTCTGCGCTAGATCAATCTGGAGCATTTTTCACTGCTATTATGGCAGCAATTGTTTTTACAAAAATATCGACTGACATTTGACTATAGACTCTTTGGTGAAAATGTAGGAAGAGCGTCTGCTGTGTATTTTACTGCGAATTATTTCCATTGACTTTGAAAAGCTTCGGGTCACAGGAGCCGAGCCAGGACGTGTAAACTTTGAGCTCGATATCAAGAAGGAGCATACAGTAAGGAATCTTTCCAGATCTTATATGGGCAACTTGTTCAACAGTCTTTTCTTAGAATCGTTTGAATATTATTCATGGAGGCACAATTGCCAGTATGGTAGACCTAGGTGGCTCACTGGCTGTTGCCTCGAGAGGTCTTTATGCCACGGGCGTTTCTACTGATTTGAATGGTAAAATTTGTGCGACCTAATTGTAGTTTCATGTATCTAACCTAACTGAAGTTACATACCTTAGCTCCGGCGGTAAGGTTGGAGATGTGCTGAAAGCGGTGGTGACTTGCGATAAATGTAAGTATTGTCTCATCTTTTTTTTTCTGGATATTGTTTCTCTAACAAAATAATAGTTGGAAAGACCTTGGCGTATACTTCCATTCAGTTTACGAATAGCAAGGGCGAAGTAGCAGCACGTGGAAGCCACACAAAGTCAGTCTTTACCTCCAGTCTTTCAGGTTTACAAGCTAAATAGGTTCATGATAGATATGTTGCGCTCGCGTGGAAAGAACCCAAAAACATAGTTGAGGAACTGTCACCTCGTCCTTAAAATGCCCACGTGCTTCAGCCTTGTGTGTACGACGTGACCCATCAATCCTAGCGTTCAAGACCATCTCGGGGTCATGTCTAAGCAATTTTGGCAAATGTTGTCCACAGGCAGAATATATCTGACTTTGACCCGAGCATTCGGTTCCAAAAAAAAATGGTTTAGATCACTAGATATAGTAGGACATCGGGTATTTGTATATAACAATGGCTTTTTCCAGCTTCTCGGTGTATGCAGTTCTTTGATAGATAATTCGTTGTTCCTGCTAAGTTGTTTGGTTGCTAAGTGAATTTACTGTGATCGATTGGCCAATAGCAGATCAATCAAGTCTGATTTCTCGTGTGTGCCATTTATTTTTAACCCCGCGACAATGTTGAGTGCCAAGCCAAGCCTTGGAACAAGTCGGCGGGTTCTTCATGGGTCATGAGGATTGGGACAAGAATTAAGTTACACTACGTGTGGTCTGATCAATAGTTGAATAAAGAATGTTTCTTGAAGCGTGCTCGAAATAGCCCATTCACTTGTGTCACATATATTGTGATATTCATAGACTACTATACGTAGCCCGCGTTTCTGTTGCAGGATTCAACAGTGGCTTAAGCCACAACGGTGTGTCTTCGGCGTTCGAAAAAGCAGGTAGTGACTAGAAGAGAGTCTGAATGAAGCAATTAGTTTGTTTGACTAATGATTGTCTGATTTGCTATAGGCTCGATCTGGAAAACATAACGTAGGCGTTCAATGCTTCGAGTCGTCCTACCCATGACTTCAAGAATTGAACCTTTCGAAGTAAATTTGCTATACGACTCGCATAAGATGCATCGTATACTTATAGGTAGTTCTCGTGTTTTTGTAAAGGTGGGCATGCCAAGCGGGTACCGCAAGGCTATGGGGATTTATTAATCCTTCGACGGATGATTTACCCCAGATTCTCCTCAAGGGGCCTATGAATGTTTTTGAATCTCTCGGGGTATGGGTGAATGCAGATAGATCATGCACCTCGCCTTGAATAGTTTCACAACTAGAGCGAATCAATCCTGCTCACACTTTATATGTGGCGTCTCTCAACGAATTAGCGATTTTTCTAGGAGCATGGGTCTCGCATTCACCAAATTACTCCAACTACAAACTTAAGAATTGGATACAGCACGTGTGTAAAAGGAGATTATTTGGTGAATAAGGCAGTGGATCGATTAATGAAAACTTATTACTTGCTACCCCGCCGTAGGTAACTCGGTTCATTGCTACTTAATATTTCAACTGTCTAGTTTCAACGATTCAACTCACAGCAACCTAAACATACCTTCTCAAGTTTGACATCCTTTGCAACCTCATACCTTCAGAACTAATATCATCGAGGAGTCGTTCACTCGATCATAATGTGGTACACTACTAATGTCTACGTTATTTGCGCCTTCGCCGCAATAGGTAAGTAATTCTCCCCGCAGCCAATGCAACAACGAGTAACACATATAGGCGGTGGCCTTTTCGGCTTCGATATCTCGAGTATGTCTGGGGTTCTTGGAACTCAAGCATATGTCAGATACTTCCACAATCCTCAATCTTACGGCCAAGGTGGAATAACCTGTGCCATGCCCGCTGGATCTCTTATTGGCGCTTTAGCTTCCTCTTTCATTGCCGATAGATGGTCTAGACGAGCTAGCATTCAAATCGCGTCTATTTTTTGGATCGTTGGCGCAATGTAAGTTCTGACCTCCAATAATTCGTACAAAACTCATGCTTTCTATAGTATTCAGTGTGCTTCAATCAATGTAGCTATGCTGGTTGTCGGCCGAGTCATTGCCGGTATCTGTGTTGGCATTGCTTCCGCGATCTGTCCTGTCTATCAATCAGAGATTGCTCCAAAGGAAATTAGAGGCCGAGTTGTCTCTCTTCAACAATGGGCTATTACATGGGGTATCCTTATTCAGTACTTCATCCAATACGGTGCTTCAACAATTGGAGGTGGTGCGGACAATCCAGTAAGTACGATTTAATTATTGTAGGAGCTAGTACACTAATCAATATTTTTCCACAGGACCAACCCACTTCTGCTTTCCGAATCCCCTGGGGTGTACAAATTGTCCCAGCAGTTATCTTGTTCTTCGGTATGTTCTTCTTGCCACGATCCCCTAGATGGTTGGCCTCCAAAGATAGATGGGAGGAAGCCATCAAGGTTATTGCAGACCTCCATGGTGGCGGTGATGTAAACCACCCAAAGGTTCTCGCAGAATATCAAGAAATTGAGGAGGCGCTCCGATTCGAACGTGAAGAAGCTATCAGCTCTTACAAGCAACTTGTGGCCCCACGTATGATCAAGCGTGTTGTCCTGGGAATGTCCATTCAGATGTGGTCTCAACTTTGTGGCATGAATATCATGATGTACTATGTTGTTTGTAAGTGTTCTTTCTCGGCTGTGGTAGGGTATATCACTAATGGTTCTTTTAGACATCATGCAAGGTGCAAATATTGCTAACCCACTTATTACTGCCTCGATTCAATACATCCTCAATGTGTTGTTGACTTTACCCGCTATCGTCTATCTTGATCGTTTCGGACGTCGTCCAGCCATGCTCATCGGTTCTTTCCTCATGATGACTTTCCTGTTCATTGCTGGTGGGCTTCAAGCAGGCTACGGTGAACCAAACAACACATCGAAGACTCAAACTGAACAGAACAAAAATCTGACCTGGGTTGTTCACGACAAGAAGGGTGTATCATCTGCCATTGTCGCTATGACATATCTATTTGTTTGTGCATTTGCAACAACCTGGGGACCTTCATCGTGGACCTACCCAGCCGAAATCTTCCCAAACAAGATTCGTGCGAAGGCTGTTTCTCTCGCAACTTCGGCAAATTGGTTCTGGAACTGTGTTCTTGCTTTTGCTGTCCCACCATTGTTGAAGAATATCAACTGGAAGATGTACATGATCTTCGCCACGTTCAACGCACTTGCTTTCATCCACATTTTCCTTACAGCTCCCGAGACTAAAGGCAAGACACTCGAGGAGATGGATGAAGTTTTTAATAGGTATGTTCTCTCTGTTTTTCAATGCGGTTTTTACTTCCACTTCTTTTCAAAATGTTTCTTGAACAGTAATACTGACACTTGAATTGCAATACAGTGGTCTCCATCCATGGCAGAAACTTCCCAAGGGTTCCAGATTAGACAAATTAGCGGCGGATATAGAAGCAGGTGCAGTCAAGGTCGCAGCCCCGGTCGGTGGTGTTGGTGGCGTCCCTGGTGAGAAGCGCACCCATCATAACGACGGTGTGGTTGCTCCCGAAAACGCTCATCATCGTGATGGTATCACCGATGTACGACAAGTTGAACATCATGGTCTTCATGATGAGAAGGAAGCGGTTGGTCGTGAACGTGGCACAGTGGTCTAATCGTGTGGTTATTCTTCGCGATACATGCGTTGATGGATACATCTCATTCTTCTCTTTGAACACATAGTGAAGGGTCATTGATAATTAGTAATACAATCTTCTATAAGAAGATGTTTTGTTCTTGAGCCAGGTCTAACACCTTGGCCAAGATTTATGGGCTGTAGTAAGATTCTGGGGGTAAATCTAGCGCGAAATCGACCAATTTATTGGTTTCCGGTTGACTATCCTGCACACAAGAATTGCAAATGTGATCATACAAATTCATAGATGATCCAAAGCTTTTGATCTATTGGATAGTGATTTGCATTATTGTGCGATGGCTATATAAAGTTTTCCGGTTCAGTTTGTGTAAAGGGATAGTGTTCGTCATGTGACACGAGAGCTTAAAAAAAATCGTCAACGTCATGGCTATTTAGCTTCGATCCGACCTGTCTCATTCAGATAGCTACAACCATGGAGAGTGTTAAAAGCTGTAAACCATCGATTAAGCGCATGGCGTATTCAATTCATTCCGTAGACGCGAAATAGGTAAGCTTCCAATGAATGTGTGTGTATCTTTTCGATGTAGGCAATCAATTTTCCTTTCAACTATCGTTTCTTAATTTCTGAACCTCGATATTGGATGTTTACTTCCCTCTCATTTCACTTGCGATCCGGCAGATATCTTAAACAACTGTCGCCTCACAGTGCTAGCATTGGCAGTGCACGCAAAATTTCCCCCTTTCTTCAGAGCAATTTTCAATTCAGAGGCCTAAAAATGGCACCCAAACGAAAGAGATCAACAGCTGCGGCGGCTCCCGTACCTGATGGCGCTTCAACTGCAATTCTTTCTTCGACTCAATCTACTTCCGTTAAACCACCTGCCAGACCCTCGCGGCAGTCTTCACGCAGGGGCAAACCTGACACTAATCCTGAGCACAATGCGGATATTGTAGATAGCAAGACAGCCCTTCGTGCAAGCCCAGATGCTGACGAGCCTGGGGAGTCCTTCGATCTCAAGAAAATCGAGGTTCCCATAACTGCCGCAAAGGAAAATGGTGTAACTAGTCCTGTCAAGAATGAGGAAAACGATTCGCCTCTATCAGATATTGGTGATGATGTTCCAGTACCCACGCCTGCTAAGAAACAGAAAAAGGCCCCGACGAAAAGCTCAATTGCTGCAAAGAAAGGGTCGGATGAGATAAAAGCATTTGTAGCAGAACAGGCAGCTAAAAAGACTGCGGAGAAAAAAATCAAAAAGGAGGATGACGAAGACGAATGGGATAAGAGGCTGGATCCTGACGGAGACGAAGAAGGGCAGGCAGAGGATGCTGATGCTATAAAGTTGGAGGCGAGAAGACCGCCCCCTATTAATAGTGACTATCTACCTCTGCCATGGAAAGGAAGATTAGGATATGTAAGTTTTCCTGTCGCAACCCTATGTTCGAGATGCTGATTTTAAAATTTAGGCATGTCTGAATACCTACCTCAGATGCTCCGATCCTCCTGTTTTTACATCCCGAACCTGTCGTATGGCTTCTATTGTCGAGCATCGACATCCTTTGAAAGACCCTTCACAGCCTGAGCATGCAACCAAGAATCGACCAGATAAATCGAAGCCAGCTTCTATCGAGCGAGGACAAAGATACGTCGAAGAATTATGCCTAGCAAACATTCGAGACCTACCAAAAATGCTACGATGGAATGATAAATATGGTATTAAATTCATGAGACTAAGTTCAGAAATGTTTCCATTCGCTAGTCATGCCGAGCATGGCTATAGCCTTGCCCCCTTTGCTAGCGAGGCTCTTGCAGAGGTGGGGAAAGTGGTAGCTGAATTGGGTCATCGAGTTAGCTCACATCCTGGACAAGTAAGTTAAGTTCGATTCATCTCGAAAGTTAAAAGCTAACAAATTGTTTGCAGTTCACCCAGTTAGGTTCCCCCCGCCCAGAGGTTATTGCAAATGCATTTCGAGACCTTGAGTATCATGATGAAATGTTCCGACTCTTGAAATTGCCAGCCCAAATCGACAGAGACGCAGTCTTAATCTTACACATGGGAGGTACATTTGGTGACAAAGCTGCCACGCTCGATCGCTTCCGTGAAAATTACGCGAAGCTTTCACCTTCCATTAAACAACGACTTGTCTTGGAAAACGATGATGTATCATGGACTGTCCACGATCTCCTTCCAGTCTGTGAAGAGCTCAACATTCCTCTGTGTCTCGATTTTCACCACCATAACATAATGTTCGATTCTAGTCAAATTCGTGAAGGTACCAAGGACATCATGGAGCTCTTTCCTAGAATCAAAGCTGGATGGACGAAGAAAGGTATCACACAGAAAATGCATTACAGCGAGCAGACTCCTCAAGCCGTTACAGGTCGTCAAAGACGAAAACATAATCCTAGACCTGCAACACTTCCACCCTGCGCAAATGATATGGACTTGATGATTGAAGCAAAAGACAAAGAGCAAGCTGTGTTTGAACTCATGAGGACATTCAAATTACCGGGATATGAAAAATTCAATGACATTGTTCCTTACGAAAGAGATGATGACAATCGCGTCTTACCTAAGAAGCCTAAGAAGAAGAAGACCAAGAAGCAGATCGCAGATGAGATTGAAGAATTTGGTCATGAGGTCGAAGAAGAAGAGGAATTAAGCAAAGAGATAATACCAGAAGAAGAAGTTGGCATGGGAGGAAAAGATAATCGTGTATATTGGCCAGTAGGAATGGAAGAATGGTTGCGACCAAAGAAGCGAGAAATTAAGAAGAAAAACTCTGAAGGATCCAAAGAGGAAGATGAGATGTTTAAGAACCCTACGCCCGCAAATTTCGAGGCGAGGAAGAAGATTACCGAGATGAAAAAGATGCCTTTTGATGAAGGGGTCAAGGAAAGATTAGCGAAGGCAGAGTGTCTGAATGATGTGTACGAAGTGGTAGAATTGGTCAAAAATACGCAATCCAAAGTAGATGAGAAATCAGGAGCTAATGGGTCTGCGGCGGGGCCCGGTTCATCTAAAAAGAGTACGCCTGCTAAGAAGAAGCCAGCACCAGCGCCAGCGAAGAAGAGAAATGCGAAGAAGGTACAGACACCTAGTGCTAGTGTCTCGAATGAAGATGAGGACGAGGATGATGATTTGAGTATGCCTGATTTATCGGCTGATGATGAATTGGCGAAACCAACCACGAAAGCTAAGCCGGCTAGACAAAGTGGAAGAGCTGCGGCAAAGAAGAAGAGTTATGTTGAGGTTGATGGGGATGAGGAGTAGTATGCGTGTATGTGTGTAATTGTAGATCTCAGAGTTCGGATGTAATTGTTTATCATGTTATGTCCATGTTGTATATTATTAAACTTAAACCAAAATATCCAAGTATGTGGTTCTTGAATTCATGCTTCCAACAAAGTTTATCCCTCTTTATCATTATGAGTGTAGATTCTACGATGTCAAGCTCTTACTACTTTCTGAATATGTGAAGAGACGACTGGAAATTAGAAAATACCCGGTCCTATAGCATTTCTATCGCGACTATCACTAGTCTATTAATAAGTACATTCTTTTTTCTATTGAATTTATGCAAATGCCCCCTCTTGACACCTTTTGACAGTACTAGAGATGTCCTTATAATTTTATCGATGTCATCTAACGTTCCGAGTCGACATCCTCCACTGGTACCAATATATATTCATGCCATAAATGATATCGATTGCCAATCACCGAAGGTGGCATATGAAAAAGTTCATACTACACACACATAGAACGGGCACCGGGAACCTGAGTGGTATCGAGATCGGTTCTTCTGAGAATCTTGATATTGACCTCGAGGGAAATTGCTGCATACATGCAAGGGAACTTCGCTGGTAAGTTGGAGAGGGATTCGATCTATATTGCTGGGCTCACCGTACTTGAATATTCGTGTGAGAATCTCATATGGAAATTGTTGACATTGAGGGTGGATTATTTTGATAAAAAGATTGTGTAGAGGAAGGTGAGTGGCAGGGTTAAGAATTATAATTAGCTTCATGAGGGTTTTGAATCGAGGGAGGTTGAAGGATAGGTCAAATTTGTAATAAACCCTTTTGTATGCTGTGTCTATTCACTTGTTGTATACATCTTGGGTTAGAGTTCCTGTGGTTTGGTGAGGAGATAGATACGTTTTGGCAATGCGGGTGTGAATACCTAGGTAATATTTTGTTTTTTTGTTCTTGAACAAAGGTACAGAAGTCGTGCAATCTAGATATCAGTCAGTAACACTAATAACACTCCCCCTTCCCCCTTTGGCCTCACGGACACTCTGGTGGTTTAAATGGAAGTCCTAATAAGTATTGTAGATGATGTCCCCAAAATGTAATGAAAAAAGTAAGTCAATCCAGCTACCCCGCTCCATTCAAAGGTATGTAGATCTCCACCAGTTCCATGTACTTGAATTTGGTGGGGGATATTCACTTGGTGTAGATCTCCAAGTGACATTGTTCATCACAACAAATGATTGTAGTAAATCAGAGCGTCCGCCTCAAGATCTCTTTATATGAACCTTTCTGCACCCTAACGACTCCAAGTCATCAAACGTTCGTGGGTGCTCTAGAGCTCTTGACATGGTGTGGGAAAGCAACGCGCGTGGTCAACGGATTATACTAGCGGTTTGGTAGATAGTAGAGATACATATGTCTACTACGGGGGGAGGGGGGTTTTCCATTGATACCAGTACCCAAGGTTTTAAGGATTTTGGTTGTTGTTCAAAATGAGCACTGTTGTTCCAATTGTCAATTTTCAAGAGATAGTACATGCATAGTTGACGACAATGATACGATCGATAGCAGAAACACCCTTCACGTTCGGCGATATTATCGATGATCAAAACAAATGCTAGCTGCAGAGCTTCCTGTTCATCGTTTCAATGGTTTGGAAGATACAGCAACTTAGAGGACAGGATGAGCGGAACTTGTGTCAATCTGGTCACCAACCTTTTCGTCCGTAATTTCAAGCACTCGCAAAATAGCATTCCACTAAGAAGCTTAGTGATCCGTCACTTATCCATTCCAGTATCCGACGATACTACGAAATATATAAAAAGGTGCTCTCATGGTAGGATTATCACCTACTACATTTGCCAAAAAGAGAAAATCGCTCGCGAGAATTGCAAAAAGAATGAACAGAGGGGGATTCGAACCCCCGCGGGCTAAGCCCATGAGAATGCTAATTGATTTTACATCAACTAAGCTGTTGAGCTTGAGTCACACGCCATAACCACTCGGCCATCTGTCCTAGATGCTTGTTATGATGAAGCACGAGTATTACAGTCCATGTTGCAAAGGATTTGACTGTTGTGATGAGCGAATAGCGAAGCTCTGTTGAGAAAAACTTTTGAGGGAAAAAAAAAAGGTGCCGGGAACATCCACAAATGGGTGGATGTTCCCTGGCGGGGCTTTCCGCGCTAGAGGAAAGATGATGGATACTTTAAGGGCTCCAAGAGTAGGAAGAACTTGACAGGAGATGCTCGAACTTTATAGTGGAGCTTGGGAGCAAAAGATTGCAAAAAGAAAGTTCTAATGAAGGGAATTGAGCCCAACGGGGGGGTCGAACCCCCAACCTTGTGATTAAGAGTCACACGCTCTACCGATTGAGCTAGCCGGGCAGGCTATGATAGATGTTTGTTGAAGATACGATTGTAATATCAAAACTTATAGCTAGACATGATGGATCAGAAAAGTCTTTGCAGAGTTTTTGGGGATAAGCGAGGGGTTGTTGGTGGTAGGAGCACAGACCAAAACTTTGAGGACTTTATTACTCGCGTGCATATCACTTCTCTCAATACTCATATTGAATCTAAAATAGTATTTGAATAAGTGTAGCATCATTTCAGCGGGTTTGACTTTTCGATTGAAACTCACTATAGATAGTCATGAGATGAAATGACACCAAGTCTCGAAGTTAAAAAACGATGACACTTTAATGCTTCAAGAAAGAACATGTTTGGTCTTTCATAGAAGCTTAAATATGTTATGTACCCCTCACAACGCTAGAGACAACGATGTGCGCAAGGACAAAACCACCGCCGCGTGTAATGAAATCATTTTGCCACAAACAAAAATGCAAAAACATACATACAACAGTAGGGATTCGCTGGTGGTCACCCACCCAACTACTAATCTACCGATCTGAGGCTTGTGTATGGCAGAGCGGACGGGATGCCCAATTCTCCTCAGTCTATGGTCGTATGTACCAGTCGATGAATAAATGATGGTTATATACCCTTCAGAGTTTGAGGCTCAACACATTACAGAAGAATGTTTCGTTTGCTGTTATTCCTTTCGTATGTATGGTGGTATTGTGGTCTTGTAGGATTATTTCCGTTCCTCGTATGCTGCCTGCAATGCTACATGGCATAATCCCTTAGTTACATTCGATAAATATGGCTCTCGTATCTGCTGGAATTAACCAAGGAATCTAATGTTCAAGCTTAGCCAGGTTGGTTGTAGGAATGGTAGATTTGATAATATAAATCGTGTTCAGTTACCTCAGTACCCTGCCTGTCTTTATGAATTGGCCGTTGAAAACGAACGGCATCTCGAAAATTCCGTTCTTAAACATACATGAGTCTAACTTTCAGCCACATTATTTTGCCGCCGTTCTTCCACGGAGATTCTGGAATGCACGGGGAAATCAAATAGTTTTACTGTCTTGAACATCTTACCATTTTCAGATGAACTCTTGTAGGATGCTTACACGATCTGTTGATGCTGCTCAAATGAATTCTATCCGTCGTCAAAGGATAATCTGAAGCCTTATGCAAAACATTCTCAGTTATGTCGTACTCTTACGAACATGCTTTCTGAGTTCATTAATCTACCCCACTATTTCTACTTTGGTAAGGAAATTGGCTCGTCTAGACTTTGATGTATCCTAGTTTTGAGAATCTCGTGGATTCCCGCGGGACCCTTTCTCAATATGATGATATGATGATCGTTGCTACACGAGGAAGATCAGACAAGTCCAGTATCACCATTGAATTTTTGTGGAAGTGCCGAGTCAGACTATCATCAGATGCTCCGGGGAAGGTGGACAGAAACATCTCAAGTAACTCCCGATGTTAGAGATTTGATGTGATGACAAAAAGAAAAGGCGTTGAGAAAATTGAATTGACTGTTTTTGTTCATCGTATCATTCCTTCATCGTCATTCTCGAGGAATACTCTATAGAAAAAAAAATCCAAGTTTCTATTTTCAAATCATCCGGCGATGGATGGATGGTTATGGCTGTGTACTTGTAATAATCATCAAATCTTGCTCTACTTTCCATCTTGGTCTGTTTTCTGAATCATAACCAACCAAGCTTCGTAAGTCCCTCTTAAAGTACTATTCTTGTTACAGACTAAGGAGCGCAAGCGAGAAAAGACAACTTAATGGAGAACTCCAAGGTCTCCATCTTCAACACTTAACCAATCAATTCAATAAATCCACGAAACGGTACCTGAGTGTGGACATCTTTCCAGAAAGCGTCTCGTCCAATAACTACAAAGAACTGTCGGAATTGCCCAAAGCAAGTAGTAACAGTGGCTCAGTCAATCTTTACCCCTGAGCTAGGGCTTGTCAGTTTCGGCGTGGTCCCCAAGCTTTTTAACTCCTGCTTGGTCCATCTTACCCACGGCCCCACTAGAACTTCTCAATCCTTGGCGAACCCCTGGTGATTCCAGACTCTGAGTCCCGAGCAAGTAATCTTTTTTTCTTTTTCAACATCAAGTTCCAATGGCTCATCCCCTGTTCAAAAAGATATCCCGATAACCGTGTCGATTCTGATTCTAATGTCTTCATACCACGCACACTTGTTCATCTCTTTGCTTTGTCGTTTTGTAATGTGACAAGCTTTTCCGGTTTCCTACCAGTGATATTCAGATTTCTCCTTCATACAATCGTTTGTCCCACTCATATCTATAATTCACGCATTTTATACACTCCAAAAGCATTATCGTATGCACCAACCTTCATTATATCTCTCTCTACCTATACACCTACTCTCTTTCACCCAACCCTCAACATTCACACTGTTATACAACGGCTAGCTTCTGCAGCTTTGACCATACTTCCATTCTTTCCAGGTAGACCCTAGGCCATATTATCACTATACAGCTTTTCCACATACTCTTCTAAGTCGAGGCCCCAAACCTTCGACACCTAATCATAGAAACCGCTCATCATACAATTGGAGCATCCTTCAATTACAAATTTACAATAGAACATACATCGACATTGAATAGAGAGTCATTCTAAGTTTTCTGAGTTTTGGGATTTCCGACGTTTTACAGAGGCGGTCTTCCGCGTGCCAATACACACCGTCGCCATGATGTTACGGCCAATTTCAACCCTCTCTACTCTTTCCCTAGTCTTAATAGGAACTCTGCCGGGCAGAGTTCTCGCAGGCCAAACTCTCACGACAACAGGTTTTACATCATGTTTGGCCGATTCGGATATCTCAGTCCAGAAGATGGCTGTCACGTACGACAATACCGCGAAAACAGTCACCTTCGATGTGGCCGGATCAAGCACCAAATCTCAAAACGTTACTGCTGAGATCAATGTCACTGCGTATGGAATCTCAGTTTATTCAAACTCCTTCAATCCCTGTGATTCGACCACATTTGTAGAACAATTATGTCCGAGTAAGTTTCATCCCCTTTTCAGCAAGTCGGAAGAATTATTAGAACTGATGCTCTGATTGAAGTCCCTGTGGGAACCTTTGCTGCCTCTGGAACACAAGCAATTCCAGACCAATATGCCTCGATGATTCCCGCCATTGCTTTCTCGGTACCCGATATTTCCGCCATAGCTACAATCGAACTCAAGGACTTGAACACCGCAGTAGAGGTTGCTTGCGTTCAAGCAGATGTCACCAATGGTAAAACTACTGCTGTGGCTGCTGTATCTTATGTTGCCGCAGCTGTAGCTGGAGCTGCCGCTGTTGTGGGTGGAGTTTCTGCACTCGGTGCTGCAGCCAGTGGAGCAGGCGGAGGAGCGGCTGCCTCCAGCCCTTCGTTCACGGAATGTGTGACATGGTTTCAGGGTATGGCTATGAATGGAATGATGTCCGTCAACTATCCTCCGGTCTATCGTCAATTCACCAAGAACTTTGGATTCAGTACTGGCCTTATTCCTTGGACCGCCATGCAACAATCGATTGACAGTTTCCGAGCTGCTACTGGAGGTAATTTGACGGCTGACAGTGTTACCTATTTGAAGAATGCTACGTTGGTATTTTCCGATGGATCAACTCAGACTCCCAAACGATCATTACTATATGCTCGAGATGTTGTGACGTCAATCAACGGAACGGATGATGCTAGTGAAACCACCACTACGGCAGCAATCATCGAAGAAAAGGTAGCGGGAATCAAGGCCTACGTTGAAGAACTCTCAGTTCCACAAGCCAACACTTTCATGACAGTTCTTCTTATTGTTGCTTGTGTTATCGCCGCCATTGTCGTCGCAGTCCTTGCTTTCAAAGTCCTCCTCGAGACCTGGGCCCTCTTCGCATCTTTCCCAAAGAGTCTTACCGGATTCCGAAAACATTACTGGCAAACTATGGCTCGTCTCACTGTTCAATTGATTCTTGCTCTCTACGGTGTATGGGTTCTTTACTGTATTTTCCAATTCACCAATGGCGATTCATGGGCTGCTAAAACACTTGCTGCTGTCACATTGACGATTTTCACTGCTGTCCTTGTATTCTTCGCTTACAAAATTTCCTCGGCAGCAAAGAAGCTTAAGGAGAGAGACGGAGACGTGTCAGGCTTATATGAGAAGAAGGACAATTGGCTTAAATACAGTATGTTCTACGAGAACTATAAAAAGGATTTCTGGTGGCTGTTCGTCCCAGCTATCATCTACATGTTCGCCAAAGGATGCGTGTTAGCAGCAGCCGATGGACATGGTCTCACTCAAACCGTTGCTCAACTCATCATTGAATGTCTCAGTAAGTAATCCCGTGCAATGTCCCAAGACTCTTCTCTAATACTTCTACCAGTGCTCTCACTTCTCCTCTGGAGTCGTCCGTATGAGAGAAAATCCGCCAACGTGATTAACATGTTCGTCCAAGCCGTCCGTGTTCTCTCTGTCATTTGTATCCTCGTTTTTGTCGAAGAGCTTGGTATCGCCGAAACCACCCAAACAGTTACCGGTGTCGTTCTCATTGCCATTCAATCAGTTCTCACTGGTACCCTCGCCATCCTCATTGGTGTCAATGCCGTCATCTCAATCATCAAACAAAACCCCCATAGAAAGCGTCGTAAGGAAGCTGGTAAGTCTCTTTCCTCCCATCCAAACTCCTCAAAACTAACCTTTCCTCAAGAAAAACTCAACCGCGACCTCGATAACCTCACTCCTCTCGATGCCCGCAACTCTCTCCTCATGGACTCTAAATCTAGCATTCACTCCTATGAGGCCGATCCAAAACACCCATATTTACACTCTACTCACGAGTCGCATGACCCTTCAGGTTTCATGAATGAGCCCGCGAACCCATATTCGCGCAGCCAAGAAAATCTCGTCGATGGCGCAGCGCCAGTAGCTGGAGCTGGGCATCAGAGTCGTCAGCCTACCGTACCAAATATGAACGTAGGAGGTGGAAATTCCGGGGGCGGTGCTTATAGGGGAATGGCTTATTAGATCTTTGTTTCATCCACATATAGTAAGGAAGAGAGGAAGAAAAAGAGGGAATGACAGGTGTCTTCACACAGAAGTGAAGCACAATAGCATCCCATCCCATCTCATTGACCAATTGGCTTGCTAGCGAGCCGATGGACGAGAAAAAAGAGATGGGTATATCATTAGTATCATATACAAGATAACGATTTCCTTGCGTCACTTAGCGGTACAAAATTCTCTATTTATTGCATAGGGTTCTCTTTGTACAGGTACGGGAGGGAAACAGAGGGACGTTGGATATATGTGTGGAGTGGGATGTGTGGTTTATTTGAGTTTGTTTCATGCATATATGGCACATACCCTATTTCCTTTTATTCATTCATCTTTCCTTGACTCTTTTCTTTTATAGTTCAGTTTTAGTGGGTGATACTAGCATTTATTCAATGAGAGATATTATTATATGTTATCTATGTATATGTAGTCCTCTGTGAGCTCTGTGAGTTGAATAGTGGGAGCTATGGATTTGTAATTGAATTTATTTACATTCTGAAACCTTAATACTGGAATCTTTCTAAAGGGAATCTGGATCACATCTACGTGAGTATCTGATGTTTGTCGATCGTATATTGTTATCTAGAATAAGTCATATCTACTTCATGTTGATCTTCGAGTCTTAAAGCAGGACATCTTTCTTCACCGCAACGAACTTCCTTCAGGGTAGCCACCGGATCAAGAGCTTGGCCCCTACATAGTCTTGTAGAAAAAAATATTACGTCCACCGCATAGAATTACATGAATACCGCTCCAAATAAACATCAACACATCAATCAATCCGGTCAATCGACATGGCATAAGATTGACATTGTCTCAAAATCATAGCCCTATCTCGCAGATATTTCGGAGAATTGCGAGAGCGTAAAGTTAGCGACCTAATGATTCAATAAGTAATCGTCATTGTGATTCACCGAATGAAGAGGATAACGTAAAAAGAGAAGATTGAATTTGCTTCTTGTCCATTTGCAGCAGTATCTGAAGAATGATAGGTGTGTGTATGTGTATGACTAACGGAAGAACGATGGTATCCTGGTAGGTCTCATTGTGCAATAACGATTGCTAGGTCGACCTAGTTATATAAATGTCGCAGAGATTAGACTGTGGTTACATCGAGCCTGAAGAAATGATTGTTCTTTGCCTTCCTAATTAGGTTGCACTTGTCTGTCGAATATGGATCTTGCACATAAATAAACATCGAGTGTGTCTAATTTGGATCCCAATCCTCTTCGTAACCGGAAGACCTCAAAGGTCCTTGAACAAGGCCCCATAGGTCGATGGCCTTGACTCGTATCTAGGCCATAATAGTCTTTTGAAGTACAATGCTCGGGAAAAGATTCCGTCAGTCGAGTAACGGTGCTATAATGATAATACAACTGTTTAATTTTACATGACGAATGTGTCCAACGAAATGATTACCCAATAACTTTGATGGTAACACAACAACGGTATTAAGATTAGCATGACGACAAAAAGTCGCACTTTGCCTACAGTTGTAGAAAGAAGTGCATGAACAGCGTGTCGCCGAGACTATCGAAATTCAGAATAAGGTTGGCACGTTACCTCCAAAATATCGATAGGGCAACACTACTGGCCACCATTCGTGGGAAACAACATGGTGCAAGCTTGCAAAACTCAAAGATAACCCCAAATTCAAGACATGAGATCACTAATCCACGTGATGAGTGTGATGTTTGCAGATGGGCGAGCTGCATGAGGGCAGATCACTAGAATAGATCTTCAGTACTATGATCAGAAAAATGATGTATTCTGAACGAATGAATCATGGACTACCGGCACTTTCGATAAGTCATTTCGGCACATCGCCAAAGCTTAGACCCAATCATATGTTGGACATTGTCTCCAACATCTCTTACTGGCCTGGCCGCGCGCTTCTAGGGAGAGATAAGAAACCGATACCTTCGCATCCTATTGATGGAGTTGATGATAAATAAAGTTACAATGAAAGCGCTTACATGAATGAAGTCTATTGTTTGAGTTATCAATATTTGACCGTGGCCACCCCGCCGAATGATTAGGCTTCGTTTTCTCTTTTTAATATTTTGACATCACTCCTGCTTGAGTTTCGTTTAGAACTGAAAGCGATTTAGCGAAGGTGAAGGGGAAGATTGAATTGAAAAATAGGAAACTTCCTGTGTGACAACTCAAAGAAGTGCTGTGCAAAGAAATCGCATCGACTTTATTAGCAGCAAGCCCATCAACTGAGTCAACTCGTATTTTTGGGCTAAACTCTCCAAAAAGAATGCTTGTGCGTGGAGCGCTTCTGGCACCAACCAATTATTTTTCATGGCACAGCACCTAGACAGCCACTTCCGTGATTGCTACAACATCAGAGAAGGGAGTATGGCTTGTCCCGGATTCCAATCAATTGACTCCTCGTTCAAACCGGTGTGATTATTTTTTGAAGTACATGTACATATACCCTTGTTGTCGGTCGACGATTCGACATATTGACATGTCGTTGAAACAAATCATTCCCGTATTTCAGTCTGAGCGTATTGCTGCAGGCAAAAAGTGGATGAACTCGCCAATGAAAAGAAGATGAAATGTGCTTGGAACTTCTGATATGGGACCAAGAAATCAATGTGATAATAATGTACCCCAAATATTTGCTCGCCCTCTTCGTCGCTCGGTCAATCAATGGATGGATGGATGGTATGAGAGTTTGGCTCAATGAATCTGTAGCCTTTTGGTACTGTGATTACAGGGTCCAATAAAGGCCACGAGGCTGGCTCAATGAATCTGTTGGGCTTTCTTCTCTCTTTTATCTCCTTTCATCAATCGCATATCGCACGGGTGACTCGAAAAGTCGTAAGCTCTGTTCATAACCTCACCATCTCCATCTGCATACACAGAGTAGAAAATCATTTCTCCCACGTCGGATAAGAAAGAAGAACTTTATCCATGGAGAACATTCTAGTTGGATCCCGGGGGACGGACGTTTTAATTTATTGATTGCTTGTCGATGGATAGTCATACCCGGACTGTCCAATATAGGAGTACGAGAACCAATGTTTTGATAAAGTAATGAAGTCAATGCGAAGATAGAAATGACGATGCTATTCAGAAGGACATATAAATACATTGTGACTTAGATTAAATCATTACCGGCTGAGCTAGCTAAGCTGGCTGAGTAACAAGCAGTTGTCTAATAAGCATCCAAAAGTTTGCAAACCGATTCTAAATTCCAAGTGAGCAGCGAGCACATGGAAGTAGTTTGGGGGTGGCTAGGGGGGGAAAGAATTGGATATCGGACAGCACGAAACACCCTTGAATACTTGGCGGGCTAAGAGAAATGCAGAGTGGAGTTCGAACGCTCAAAATGTTCATGCAGGGTGGGAGGTCTCAAACCAAAATAGCCCCTTATTCGAATTAGCTGCATGAAACTAAACCGATCACAGATTAGCAGAGAGATTTGCTACTGCCCAATCTGATTAAAGCAGGTACGGAAATTCTAAAAACAGGGGCACGACTGCAAAAGTTCAATCGGTATTTGGTTGGAAGGGGAAGAAGAAGTGGGAGGAGTGAGGAAATAGGGAAAAGTCAAAAAGGGACGATCAAGAACATATTCTGACTGGCCAATACCGGAAGGGAGATCGTCTGAAGAGAGAGAGAGAGAGAGAGAGAGAGAGAGAGCAGAAGAGAGGAAACGGCAAAAGAGTAAAAAACGCGAGGGAGAAAAGATCTTACCGCACTATGAAATTAATCATCGATCTAAACTCGGTGCTAATGCTCACAAATTCACCAATCTGCCTCTTACATTAACTATGCCATCTCGTCTCACCAAGAGGCAAAAAGATCGTATCACACGCATCTTTATCGATCCTCCCCTTCTCACAGCCCAACCTTGCCAGCTCTTCCACTATCTGCCTGCTTGCTTGGCGATTGTGTGCAGCACCTTTCATCGCTTTCCTGACCCTCGATCATTGCACTCCACCGAAGAGCTTGCTCCCTACCAATCTTTGGACATCTTGCAGTCATTTCACGCCTCCATATTCTCTATATTTTGATTAATCTTTCTTCCCCAATTTTAGGAACAGACAACGAATCTTATGAACCCATATAGAGCAATTGACGGATAACGACAACGACCTATGACGAACCAAAAGACATACGAAGTTCCACTTTCTACCACACATCATACGGATTCGTACCAGAAAACTACTTCTCCGTTCTCCACCCAGGTATTGCAACCCATACATATTACATACATATGAATATCGCGTGCGTCGCATACAGCAACACATCCATAGGTCCCATCCATACCATCCATACCATCCATACCATCCATACCATCCATACCATCCATACCATCCATACCATCCATACCCATACCCATTTCCAACACAGAATCCCCGTCCTCCGGTGCGAAAACGAAATTGAAGAACCTTTCATCCATTCAAGGATTCATTCGACTCCTTGCCAGTCAAGCCCATCAAGCCCACCAACGCCTGAGACTTCTACAATTTCATTCCGTCCTGGGTTTGCAATCATTGATTGTTCTTCTTTGAATTCTGGGAATACCTCTCATTTACTGGACCATCGAAAGAAAATTTGATATTCTTGCAATTTAGTATCTATCTGTGATAATACATCCGAAACCAGGCATATAAAGCAAACTGACACGATTCGCATTGAGCGCTTCAGAAACAGAACATCCTCGGCTTATATACCATTGTAGATCAAAACAGGGCGGGTCCTCGCTCGTACCATTCGTGGCCTGCCCCAGGAAGCGGACGTGATTGTTCGACAGCCGGTTGACTCCTATTATACCGTGGGTGCCAAATACCATACCGATCTCATCAGTTGTCATACTGGCATACTTGTTTGTGCCATTCGCGTTTCGATTGCTGTGCATTCTTTGCAGTTTCTTTTTCATTTGAGGTGCCATTCGCCATCTCAAGAGTCGCCTTCGTTTATGACCTGAGAGAATAACTTTGCAACTTTGGGTCTTTTATCTGCACTTGGTTGTTTCAACTTGCCCACACTTAGAGGATCTGTTGCCAAACGCCTTACACTTCGAAATCGGGACGAAATATATCTTCATTACAAATTCGACTTGATTGGACATCTTGACGGTGACTTCTTACGGGCTTTCGACGCCTCTTGTTAAAGCATCGCAGCTTGCTGGAAGACATACCCGTCGTTGACGACTCCGTTCGAATTCCATTTCTCATCGAGACCGGACCTCCGACAATTGGTTTCGTCGCTTTGACAGCATCCTTTCAAATCATCCATTGATAGACATCTGCTATATTTTCTTACTTGGCTCATAATGTGCCAAGATACATAACGGAAACGAGGACGAACCTTTTACCATTCGTAGCGTCGATCGGCCTACCCGACGACCTCAATAACGAATGAACACGACCACGACTGAGCAAGATAATAATGGCTCTACCAAAACCAAAATATTCTCTGGATGATTCCTGTTCGATACTATATAACAATACATTATACGCATACAACAGCGAAGCGTTTCAATCGCTATCGTTGGTCCAAGGAGCGAACTGGACGCAATTACCCCAAGGAGAATCTGTATCGGGAGGAGTTTGTGTAAAGGCAACACCTGCTAACGGACAGGATGCATTGTATATTGTCGGTGGAACGAGCAGTAATGCTACAAGCCCGTATACGGGTCTTCAGCGATATAATTTTAATGATGGGACATGGGACACCATAACTACCACAGTACTAGTCGCTCAAAATCGATTATGGCACAGTGCTGTATACTTGAATGCATCGGACTCCATTCTAATGTATGCAGGAAGTCAAGACGGTAGTAAAGATCCATCATCTCAAACCTTCACGATAGCCGCGTCGCCTCCATACAATGTCCTGTCATATGGGGCTTCTATTACACCACCTGTACCCGCTGTGCAGCCTCTATTGCTTCCATGGTCATCGGAATCGGCAATCTACATTGGCGGCACTGACAAGAATACTGCAGTGATGGAATTCAATCCAGTAACGGCCTGGGTTAACACAAACAGCAGCCTGGCCACTCCGATATATAATACTTCAGCAGTCAAAGCAGTTATGATGACGGGCGATGACGAAAGCAAGAATCTTTACACTTTTGATATGACAGTGACACCAAACACTGTAAATAGGACCGTTCTGGTTGATGGCTCTGGAAATCCCGTGCAAAGTGCGGAGGCCATTGTATCAACAAGTACTTCCACAAAAAGAGCTATGCAAGAAGTAAAAAGAAGCAGTCTTACGGAAGCTGACTGGCCTGCTTATAATGGTACCCTGGCTCCAACATCTACGAGGACGTCATATTCGGTTGCGATGGGCGCAGCTGGACAAGTAGTAATATCGGGTGGAAATGATGACGATGTTCTGTGCGTATTTGGAGCGGGAACAAATTCTTGGGTTAATGCAACATCAATGTTGGTAAAGTCTACCACACAACAAATCATTGTACCATCATCGTCCTCGTCAAGTACAAGTTCTTCAGTGCCTACAAGTACTGGTAACACTACTGCAACAGCAACCGAATCAACCGATGAGGTTGCCGACACGTTTCCAGTGAAGATATTGGGTGCAGTACTTGGGTCTATAATCGGGATCGCTCTACTACTCATTGCTGTGTTGATTCTTCTCCGATGGCGACGGAAGAGGAGGGATCTCAAAAATGCAGATGCAAATGGATATCCTCTCGAGAAAGATGGATTGGAATTCTCGGACAGAGGTTTGGCAAATATGCACTCGTCAATGCACCCGCCGCAACATGGGCAATCGGCATCCCAGGGTTCATATTCGTCAATGGCCATCTTAATGGGTCGTATCGGACACCGAAGAGGAGAGGACGACAAAGGTAACGGAAGTGCAGGAAGTGGCAGCAGCAGTCAATTTAACAAAACCTACAAAACTACAATAAATGATCCTACATCACCTGACCAGACTTTTGCTCAAGATGCTTTGGCAAAAGAAGTTTCATTCGGTCAAGATACGGTTACACCACGACCTAGGAATCCTGGAGCGCAGAGACGAGGCAGTACTAGAAGATCATCGGGATGGAATAGATATTGGTCTGGTGGAAGTGCAATGACGAGTTTCTTGGGGATTGGAGAATCAAGACAAAATCTGTCCAATAGTGACGATGACGCCGCTTCACGATACTCGGATCCAAGGCTGAATACGCAACTTAATGCTTCTAGACTTCCAAGTCAGATTACTACAACATCCGCCTTGGTGCCTCCATTGAAGATTCCAATTCCAGGAGATACTCCATTATATCGGGTGGCTACCAATAGTCCTACTGTATCCACTGCTGGATCTCATTTCCCAGTAGCAGCAGAGATGTCTGGCAAGATTGAAGGGCTCCGACCTGACTCTTATGCAAGCAATGCTTCATCTTATGATGGAAGATCCGATGCATACTCGAGTGGAGTTCCAGAAAGTGTAAATGATCCGGACTCATGGGCAACGGGCAATCAAGGCTGGTCTAACAACAGACCAAGTAATGCATACACTGTTAGCGTATACACCACCAACAGAGATACTGATGGAGGAAATAATTTCTCGCTCCAAACACCTCAACCGCCACCACCCACACAACAACAAAACCAACCCTCAATTCCTTCGGATATGAGCTGGATAAACCTTGGTACCAAAACTCGAATATGATACCCTCTCTTTTTGTACTGTAATCTCACATTCCAAACTGTCACTATATGTTCTTATCTTTTCTTCGTTGACATTAGCGCTGTTGCATTTTCATGTCCTTGTTTACAATATATCCTGTATTGTTGCACATGCTGGGGGTTCTTCCTTGCACGGCGTGGAAATGGGTCAATATTGTTAAAAAAATCCCGACCACTCTCAGGCCGCGTCTGGCGTTTTTCCTTTTCACCATATTTTTTCTGGACTTGCTTCCACAAAATTCCATCTCATGTTCTCCTTATTCGACTTCGTCCAACCTATTTGATTTCTTGGATAACAATACTAGTACTACTACTACTGCTTTTTTCTTGTTGGCGAATACTGATGTCTTGTATGACATTGTACTGTACTAGATCTTGATCTTGCATGATCGGAGTTATTATCTCTTTCTTTGGATGTTTAGGTGGAGGCGGAAAGTGTACCTTATCGTGCAAAGAAAATCTCTTGGGGAATGGGGGTGTAGGAGATTTTGCATTATGGTATGAGCCATTATTGGATGGATATAATGCTTAAATTTTGAGGAGATGTTGTATTGTTGGTGGTGTGGAGGATGGGGAGTCGAAAGTGGCAGAGTAGAGATGAATGTGATGGTGGTTCACTATACTTGCCGTGTAAGATGTAGTGGTGTGTAGTCACGAAAGTACTTAGTAGTAGTTGTTGTTGTCGTGAGGCTGGCGATGAATGAGGACCTTGCATATTCAAGAGATACTATATTTTTCAGTTTTGTATGTGTGTGAATGACTTGGTGTTTCTTCTTTATGTGAGATGACGGCCTGTATTTTGTTTGGGCTGCTGAATATCTATACTTCCAAATTTCTGTACCGTCCTTCTTTCGTTCCGAATTTTCTTGCTTTGGTGCTGATTCATTGATACATGGCGATCTCGCTTTTCTACCCATCATTTTACTTTTATTCATTTTCTTTCCCTTTCTTTCTTCCTTTCTTTCTTCCTTTCTTTCTTATAGCCATGCGTCTCGAAGCCTAGAAATCATCGATCATGGGAAAACGCTCAATACACAGATAGATTCGACAGCAGAGTTTTTTTTTTTTTTTTTTTCCAGGTGTTCCTACCTAATATAAGGAAGAGAGGGAAAAGAAAGGCGGGAGGAGGGGGAAGGAAAGGAATTGTATGTCTCGAAGTGGTTTGTTTTTATACACGTTTGGTGGTATATCGTTTGTTGTTCTTGATATATGGTGGGTAGATGGTTAGGACAATGAATGGTTGACGGATGTGATCTGATATGATGGTTATTTCGCAACCCTAGCATGAAATACCCTGGCATGAAATGGAATCTGTGATTTGATTACTACGAGGATGGGATAATTGTGATTCTTCAGCTTTATTTTGATGGGGAGGGGGGTTATTTGTTCGTTCACTTATTCCATGTCTCTGGATCCTCTTGCTTTTGCTGAGATGGATGTGGTGCGGACTATCGAGGGGTTCTTTTTAGGGGGTTTTTGTGCTCTGCAATACAGTTTGAGTTTGATGTTAGTGGCCGTATCAGCGAGAGCAAGAGAGAGATGCATGTTGTTAGAGCTGGGTGAGGAATCGAATGGATTTGGTGATTCATTTCTATTGCCTGCGTTCCAGTCTACTTTAAGGCCTCCTCGCCAAGAAATGGCTCTCATGCAAGTTCTAATTTGAGTTGCTTCAACTGTGCTGGCTCGTTTTTGTAAAGTTCCATCTTTGGCAAATTGGCTGTGGGATACGATGGTGTGTGCTATACTATGCTATACTCTGCGAGTTTGACAGTCGACGAACCCAAGAAAGCAAAGTTGACATCTCGGGATTATACCGCTTGATTAATCCCCGCGACTCCAAGTAAGCCTCCTAGCGATTCAACCCTATACTTTCTCTTTTTTAACCCTCCAAGAACCAACTCAATCTCAGCAGCCGAATACGATCGCCTATCGTGCATGATGATGATACCCCCCGGTCTCGCCATACTCAAAACATGCTTTGCGTTAATCCTCGCATTATGGATTTGCGGATCATGAGGATAGATACTCCCCAGCGCAACGCGATAACCCCATTGCTTTGCTTTCTCCAGCATTTGCGCATTGAAGAATCCGGAGCCGGGACGAAAATACTTGGGCGGGATTTTGGAACCGGAGATTGGACGATTGGGGGGCAGAAGATCTTCAACTTCTTTGACTTGACGCTCCAGCTCTGAGATGGGGAGGGAGATGGATGGCTCGTCGGCCCAGGCGTGATTTCCTAACTCGTGACCTTCGTCGTGGATACGTTGGATGAGAGAGGGGTGCGCGGAAACTTGGCTTCCGATGATGAAAAATGTGGCTTTGGAGTCGTAGATCTTGAGTAAATCTAAGATTCGGGATGTTTCTTCGGAAGGTGCATCGTCGATTGTTAGAGCGATAACACGGTGGGCATGTGAGAGAGGGATTTGAAATAGTACGTCAGGATATTTCCATCGGAGGTAATTGATGACGAATTGGGGAGGTTTGTAAATGGTGTATCCCAATAAGAGGACGACGAAAAGTAGAGCTAGGAGCACCAGGAGAATCATCTTTATCATGTGGAAAGATGATTGAGGGTGGAATCGAGTCGGCAAATCATAGGAGTCTACACCGCGCTCTTCGTCATCTATCTTGACATGCTTTGTGGGACCTGGTGCAAACCACGATGAGGAGGTACTATAACGCTGGATTCTGCGTATGAGACCACCTATTCTGAGACGCATTGGAATGTGAAATGTTGATAGCAAGCTCTGATCATGCTTGGAGCGGGATGGTAATTGGGTCGTAGATGACCTTGTAGATGACCTTGCTCTCTCTATCCACCTAGATAGTTATCTTCCTAGGTACGAAATAGGGGAGAATGTTTGTCAAGGTCAACATCTGATGTGGCTGAAACTATGTAGCTGCTGTCCCCTCCCCTTCTTCTGCTCTCCAGCCACATTTACGAGCCACCAATTCTTATCGGTCGACCTTATCTAATGTCCCGAGGTTTGTTTCGTTTTTCATCTCGGCCAGATCCTGTAGATGATAGTCAAGACATTGATTGTTGGGTTGTAATGATTTCGGTTGCAATATTACATTACCTACCTCATAATGCAGAGGTGACATTCTTCGAGAGCGAAGAGGCTTGTTTTATTAACTTTCAGCTAAAGAGTCGGAGCTGCCCGAGAAAGCATGATGATATGAATGCCGGTCAGGAAGTAGGGAGTGTGCATCATGTATCATAATATGTCTCTAGTAATCACTTGCACTTGAATGGCTGGCTACCGGAACCTTATTTGGTATGTACACAGCACGTCGACAGAGGGACCTGCGACCTGGTAGATCTTACCATCTCGTCACCCAGTCTGTCTACTCTGCTCATATGTCCCATCCCATCCTGCTGCTCGTCAAGGAGGACCAAGACGTGCAACGTGCTCCATGTTGGAGATAAGCTTAAATCATTTCTATTTTTCACAACAATCGACCAAATTCTGTGAGGACATCATCAACTAACTACACCGGTGGCATATATGAACCCGAATGCCTGTCGTCGATGTGAACCTTGGAAGTTAGTCAATCCGTGGGGCGAACCCCCCGACGGGGAAAACGATGACATTCATTCATTCACATTTGCTAAATGCGGTGTGAGATTTTACAGCTGACGCTCCGATTCCTTGGTCTGGCATCTTTTCCTCCAATTTGCCTCCCAAGTCTTCTTGAAACCATTCCCAAAAAGATCAAGGCCACTAGATACGTAAATGGCACGGCACAGCCTCGTCTTCAATGTATATGCACACACATGTACATGTACATGTGCATGTACAGAGTAATTATTAGGAGTCTGACCATCAATTCAATTCAATCAATTCAATTCAACCGAATCCAATCAAATCTCGACTTGGTTTGCCCTTCATTGGCGCCTGAAATCGGATCCATTTCACGACGAGAATCTATCCACGTGCGGATTCATATTTCTTGGCCTCCAACGGTCTCTCCAAACGAGTTGTGCTTGAGGGAGAAAAATATGTTTTAATTATCACCAAACCTGATCTTGCCCTAACCTACAAGCTCACGGAGATTTTTGAAGTTATCGGGTCTCTCTCAGGTCTGTTACTGCGAAAATTTTCCATCCCATGTCGAACTTTATCTGATTTCTGCCCAACAGGTATCATCGAAAGGTTCGACTCGCATCTAGAGTGTCTCACATGTACTGTGATCGCCTCAATAGAGTGTTGTATATCCATAGTACTTTTTGGTGACTCTGGCAAGGCTGCGAAACCACCTGAGGATACTTTGGGATTTCCAGTTGCGACGAAATTATCTTTTGAGGGGCATCGAGATAAATTCTCATCACCATTTGTTCTACAGATTCGTTTGTCTGCAATATTGTCGTCGCGAAGGACTTTTCAGCATGGCGGCAGAAAATCTTGACACCAATAAAATTAAAGAATGGCGATCTATAATCACTCTCATTGTTTTTGTCATAACTAGTAAGTGCTAACTATTTCTCGAACATGCTGCTTTTCCAGGAAGGGGTAGTTGACTTTACCTGAATCACATAGATATCATCGTTCTTTTCCCGTTTCATATTCCAGTATATGTTCCCCGAAAATTATCAAACGCTTTTCTGGATACCTTGAGTCATTTGCGATTGATCTCGCCAAGGGAGGAAGATCACCAGCATGATCACCAAGATGGCGAAAGTGGAAAAGTCTCGCGTTTCGTTAAATTGAACTTCCCTTTGAATTTCGTGACAGCACCTTTGATAGCAGATCTCTTTCTGCTCGCTATCTTGGCAATCGGCCGACAAGAAGTACACGATGGGACAGTTGGGGCAAATAGTATCAATCCGATTGATATTATGGTTTTCTTCATTACCCTAGCATACATTGCCATTTCGATCGATGCTTCTGGTCTCATCAGATATCTGGCTTTCAAAGTGCTTCAAAAGGGAGGTAAAGTTGGACATAGACTGTTCTTCTTCCTTTACGCATTCTTTTTCTGCCTGGGGGCCTTCATCGGAAATGATCCCATTATTCTGTCCGGTACTGCATTTCTTGCTTACTTGACTAGAGTATCGAGTAATATTGTTCACCCAAGAGCATGGATTTTCTCTCAGTTCGCAATCGCCAATATTGCTTCGGCCATTCTTGTCTCTTCTAACCCAACCAATCTTGTATTAGCTGGCGCATTTGGTATCAAGTTTATCAATTACACAGCGAACATGATTGTTCCAGTCGTTGCAACAGCGATCGTTTTATTCCCATTCTTGCTATATATCGTCTTCGCTGACGAGGCTCTGATTCCACTTTCGATCAAAATGCACGAGCTCTCTGAGGAAGCCAAGGCCAAGAAGCCTGTAAATCCGAATATCCCCAATGCTAAAGGAAGCTCCGGCGAGGAACAGGAGAATGAGCCCTCGGAAAACAAGCAACTTTCTCTCGAGGAAATTATGAATCCTTTTGTTGATAAGAAAGGCGCAGCTTTTGGAGCTATTCTCATGGCCGTAACACTCATTATGGTTTTGGTTCTTAATGCTATTAGTCAGAGTAAAGGCGAATATCCAGTGTTCTGGGTGACTTTGCCAGCGGCCTTTGTGATGTTTGTTTGGGAGATTTCATTAGGGTGGATTAACCGACATGAAACACGCGAGATCGCTCGCAATGGACGACACGAATTCGAACTTGCCCGAGCCGAGCGAGAGATCAAAGAAGAGCAAGAAGCGAGTCAAGTCATCTCGGAACAGGAGAAGCGAGATATTCCAAGTCCGAATGGAGCTTCTTTAAAGTTGACAAAATCGCCCGAAGAGTTCGAGATGAAGTTAATAGAGGGCGAAAATGACCCAGGGAATAGCCGAACCCCCACGCTTTTGGTGTCGGAAAGTTTCAATGCGCAAACACAAAAACAGAGTGATCGTTTGGACTCCTCTATCTCGACCCTCGTTCCAACAGAAGACAATCTACAAAACAGTCGCTCTTCGACCAGTGCAATGAGCGCACTAGATGAGAAGAAAGAATCAAAGCTCACGGAATCTCCTTCTTCCCCATTAGGAGTCTTGGGACCTCGCATAAGTCATGAATTGGAGTCAAATAACCGAGCAATATCCGAGAAAGCTTCCCGTAAGGTCGAGCTTCAAAACCAGCGCGGGCGTCCAACACTAGTTTCGCTTTTTGGCGAGGCATATCTATGGTGTCAAGAAACATTCCCAACTGTCACAGCAGTAGTTGCCCATCTTCCTTTCGCCCTTGTTCCATTTGCGTTTTCAATGTTCGTTCTTGTACAAGCGTTAGTGACCAAAGGATGGGTCCCAGTATTCGCTTACGGCTGGGACCACTGGGTTGACAAGACCGGTACCGTTGGGGCAATTGGCGGGATGGGATTTCTCTCCTGTATTCTATGTAACGTGAGTATCTCTTTATCAATACCTTGCTACTCTCTCAAAACTAATCTAACTCCTTTGCTATAGTTTGCAGGCACAAACATCGGCACCACAATCCTTCTCTGTCGCGTAATCCAAGCATGGCAAGAAATCCACCATAACAATGGTCTCCCCATTAGCGAACGCGCTTTCTGGGGAACAGTATATTCGATGGCTATCGGAGTAAACTACGGAGCTTTTAGCACTGCTTTCAGCGCGTCGTTGGCTGGCTTGTTGTGGAGAGATATTCTGGGTCGGAAACATATCCATGTTAGAAGGCTGGACTTTGCAAGGGTCAATTTACCGATTGTTGCGATTTCTATGGCGGTGGGTTGTGCGGTGCTTGTGGGCCAGATTTATGTCGTGAGGGGTAATGGTCGTTATGATGCGTGAGTGGCAGGGAGGTGGCTTTTGATCGTGGGAGAGGGGGAAAATAGACTTTTTTATGTATTATGATGAGATGATTAGAATTCACATTTCTCGCTAGCATTATTCATTCAAGGACTGGATAAATCATTATTGTCTCGACAACATCTGAGGAATTGCTCAGTGGTTGGTTGTTTGATTTTAATCAATTTTGTTGCAGGCTTTGATATTTTGATGATATTAATTTACACAATAGACTTTCTCCTTCTCCTTTTCCTTCTCCTTCTTCTTCTTCCTCCTCCACACCACTACTCTCAATCCACAACTAACTAACTGCCATACACATCTCTCAACTATCTGCTACCCAGATCTCGAATTCCGCACCCAAAACCCCATCATAACATAAAGTTTCCCAGCTCCGTAGACCTCGTGCCCAGCAAAGAAATCAGCACACTACATTCTAATAAAAAATATAAACGTCTCGCACGAGTGTGCTTTTCCCGATTCCTTTGTTAGATAGTGTTGGAGTTAGAGTGGAAGCGATGGAATTGATTGGAATCATGAGAGTGAATCAATTATTGGAGAAGTTGGGATAGAACGGTTTTCCGATGAGGTTGCTTCTTGGAGAATAATGTGAGCCGGGGCTTTTGAGTTAGGGGTGTGGAATTTGAGTGGTTGTGGGGGGGAGGGGGGTTATAGATTATGGTTTTGAGATGGAGGCTTTTATTCTCGGGGGTTGGAATTATTTGGTATTGGAGTACAGTACTAAGTACTAATGCTACTTGTATGAGAGGGATACGAATGACGTAGCACCTACGATGGTAGGTCCCAACTGTCAAAATTGTATTCTGTTTAAAGAGCTGGTTATTTACAGGAAATAGTAGGCCTTAAATGAGGGCTACTGAAAGAGCTAGTCTTCTCTGTATTCGCTTACGTAATACAATGGGTATTGAATTGAAGTCATTCACCTACGTTTATGCAATTGTTGTGGTTCAGAGCTCTTGAAGAAGCTCTTATCTTAAAGGCTGTTCATATTATACTTCGCAGATTGATACCTTGAATACGGATATATAATACCTGTTTACTTAATGGGTGTCGAAGTTTGTTCGATTACTGAAGGTTCTGTGCAGCGAGGAGATAGTAAGACTAGATGTCTATCGCATTGTACACGAATTGAAAATTTCTCTTTGACTCGGAAACAAACTCGCAGTGTTTTTATCTGATCATAACGAGATGCACAGTTGATATGAGGTTCCGAAATTGTGTAATCTGGGTATCCGACGGCACTATTAATAAGATGGAACCCTTCCCAATATATGCAATCTCAAAGGAAGCTCTTGTAGTAAGACTGGAAATAATGTATTATATGTTTATCCATTATCCGATATTCCTAGCATATACAAATCGTATCTTTGGAACTTTCCACCCATAGCCCCTTTCCCGACGAGAAAATAGACGTTCCAAACCTGGATACATCCCTCTATCATCCAATTGAGGAAATCTTAATCCATCACCACCTTTATCAACTTCCCTCTTTACATCCTCCAATCTCCTCCTCACTCTCTCTTCTGCATCAACCATCTCAAACGATACTTCCGTATCTCCTTCCGCAGTCCCCTTACCCCCCTCCACATCAAGCACAAAATAAACCTCTTCCAAACACTCAAACAAATACAACACGCAAACCAATCCATACCAACCAACCTTGAATCGCTTCCTCCAATAATAACTATCCTCCTCGTAATCTAGAACCGCATAATCCAATGCCACCTTCCGCACATCCTCGTATCTCTGCATATGGCTTTCGGAATAACCGATGGATAGCTTCTTCACCGTTGGAATCCCCTTGAACCAAAAAATATCGGTATCCCAATTTACCAAATCGCTTCCGGGATAGGCGAGAAAAGAATTGGAGCCGAAAGGTGTAGTGGCCGGATGGGAGATCTGGGGTTGAGGATGGATATGCATTCGCTGTAAGGTTTCTAACCAGCAGGTCTGTTGGTAGATAGAGCGAGATTCGTGCGATATTAGCAGCGAGGGATGGAGATGGGGTGATCGGGATAGCATCAGAGGCCAGGGGTCTGGAGCTGTGGGTTGGGAGCCGAGAGCCGTGATGTGGATGCGGGGAAAGGTGAAATAGATAGCCCATATCATGGCGCGGATTTCGGAAGGGAGTTGGGAGAAGAAGTGGAATTCGGGAATCGGTTTGATAGGGGGCTTGATCGGAGATGAGCGAAGGGGAGTCAGGGAGAGGAGTTTCGAGAGCTGGCGAGGATGGTATGGTGAGAGGAAAGTCTTGAGGGATCGTTTTGACTTTGGGTAGAGGGTGGGGAGGACAGCGTCTTCTTGTTTAGTATGTGATGAATGCATGGTGATTATAACAACCAGACGCAGACATTCAAACAACACGTTCTCGAAGGTTCTTATAATATCAAATGTGTTGACGATCTAATTGTGCAGTTTTTAAGCTCAAAGCATCTAGAGAATCGTTCGTAAAACAGTCGAATGGTATTCGTCAAAATCCCGGTTTCTCAAAGCACAAAGAGAGCCATAGAGAATGTGGGATTCAAACAAAACGCGCGCCAATGCATCCCTATACTTATAGCCAAACGCATCCAACATTCCTCTCCTAATCACCCTCTCAGGTTTCCTCAGACCGATTTCGACGTGGATGATACATGCATATTCAGTAAGCACTAATATCCACATTTCCGGGATATTCTAAACTCGACCTCTCGGAGGATTTACCTTTGATCCACAATTGGAAGGTGATGCATGTAAGACATATGGAAAACACGTGGCACCCATGCATCTCTCGTGCCATTCCTGAACAGAGTATACCGCATCTTGCAAAACTGTTGAGATGAACTACTCGGCAGTGACTTTCCTTTGTCGATGCAGGCCGAGCCAAAAAGAAATCTTTGTTAACTTCACATGTCTATTAAATATGTCCTGTCTATTAGTATTAAATCAGTACCAATCGATACATTATTTCTTTACCCGGTTACATTTGTGGATTGTATAGTGAATTTATATAATTCTGAAGCTTTATTAAAGAAAAGTAAATATAACGTTATTTTTAGTCGGAAAGGGGGCATGATATGTTTGACGGGACAAGGATCACTCCATCCCCTAACTTTTACAACGCTAGAGGGTGCCCCAAGCTGGATATTGATTCCGGAAAGATTGTTCCACTTCTCATGGACCTACAGCAAAACGAGAAAGTGATAAAGAAATTTATTTATCAAAAGTAATAACACACTACTATGTAGTATATACAGCATCAGAACCCAATATTAATAAAAAAAACTCCCCACAACACAATCAAAGAACCCTAATTACTATTCCCGTCTACACTCTCCAGTCCATCCCAATTTGACCTCTCAATTCTACACAAATACACATCAATGTGAAATCTCAGTACTCCTAGTAGACAGGAACCTTAAATGCATCAAAGGTGTAAGTCCAGCTCTCAATAGAATCCTCATCATTGACACAATCGAAGGTAGTGCTGTTGCCCTGCCAGAGAGGACGAGTTGGCCATTGACATAGCATCTGAGTCTCGCCTGCATAAGTACCCGAAGATACAGTCGCATTAAGAGCAGTTGGTTTGACTCCATTCTCAACCCAATCGATCATAATTTCCATATTGTTCTCGGGATATGGACCAGGCTGAAGAGAGTTGGTACCGCAATGGGCTGCGCCAGGAACAAGGTAGAATTGATACCAGTCCTGAAGTGCCTCTAGACTCTCTTCGGCCGTAGCGTCGCCGTACATGCTGGATCGAACAGCTTGCCAGTAGTGTACGGATGAGGCGGATGGGATACTTGGATCGGATTCACCATGGTAGTGAAGCAACTTACCCCCGGAAGATTGGAAAGTAGTTAGATCAGGGAGGGTAGTTTGCAAGCTATCCATAAATCTCACCATACCAATGTTCATCCACTCAACAAGGGTGTCGTAAGTAACATTGTCAAGGTCGGAAAGATTGTCGAGATCGAGCAATTGAACGTACTTGGTGACAAACATTCCTCCAGTAGATGGAATGCTTAGTTCCCAGGATCCAGTTTCGTTGTTATATGTAGTAGCGGCATCTCCAAGGTTGGAAGCGATCTGCCAGGATAGGTATGCACGTTGATTATCGGAATTGTGGAGACCGTCATAAATGGCTTGAGCGACAGCGACGGCCTCAGCAGTCACTGTTCCATTCTGTTCAGGTGTAGTGCTGGTTGTACTACCTTGTGCACGCTTACTAAATCCGAAACCGAGAGAAGAGGAGGTAGTTGCTGCGCAGTAGTATGATTCCCCGATAATCGAACTGAGGTTGAAGTTGAGCATACAGAGATCTGTACGAGAAACCACACCGTCTGTTCGTCCATCTAAGGGATCGCAAGCAGCGATGGTAGCATTCACAATTTTATCCATTTCACAAGGTGGAGGGTAGTAATCCAATGTGTGTTCAACAGCGGATGAGAACACGTGATGAACTTGTTGCTGTGAGAAACGGAAAGCTGGAGCACCCGCGATAACTCCATCGTACTCCTTACCCCAGCGCTGGACTTGACTCATACCCTCTCTTCCTCCATCAGAACATCCTTCATAATATGTATAGACCTTCGTGTCATCGGACAAGCCGTAGAAGCCCTTCGTGAGCGACTTTCCAACCAGAGTCATCTCGCCTAATGCTTGGTACCCAAACATGTACGTCGCGTCCCAATTGATGGACCCGTTGCCATATAGGACTACCTCATCATAACTGTAGTCGAAGGCATCGTATCCTGCATCAGTGGCACCACCAACGGCACCATACGCAAGCCCTCCAGTTGCATCACTGGAAAGAGAATAACCACCTCCACCGCCGACATAGAAGCGATTTTCAAAATCAGAAGGACTTGGGAAGGCATACTTGATGATCACCTTATCGTTCTTTCCGGTGTGTGTGTAGGTAACTGTAACATTACAGTAGGTGTAGGTGGCAGTGCTTCCCATACCAGCAGATGCATTGTAAACAGCGCCTGCCGTTACGGCTGAAGGGATCAAATCGATGCCCAGCAAGGTCCCATTTGCAGGTATGGCGGCCTGAACATTGGATATGGTGCACACATCGGAAAGCGATGCAGCATTCGCTGTCACCGCAAGAGCTGCGATGGCTGCGCGCGAGGATTGGCGCATATTGGTGAATTGAATAAAAGTATTGAATAAGAGGAACAAGACCGAATCAAAAGAATGTTCGAGTTGGGTTAGAACAACGAATGTAAAGCAAGTGCCGAGAGTAAACCATCACCGGGACTTGCAAAGCACTATATATAAGTTATTGCCAACTTGATTAGACATTGGGCGGTACCTTTCATCGTCATGACCTTGCAGAGAAGACGACCAGGAGTACAGCGTCGCCGCGTCATGTGTAGACGCATAGGTCCATCCGTAAGATTAGCTCAAGACGTAGAAACAAAGATAGGTGATCGCTTCGCTTTGGCGAAACGAAGTAAAATGTCAAGCGGAACTTTCCTTGGCTACATTTTGACTACACCTCTCTTTCTAGCCTCGTAAGCTACGTCAGAAGAATGTCACTCCATAAGCTAAAGATTTATGTTACCCCCGGTATAGGGCTGGGGTGGAATCTCCTTATTCTAACGAAGTAAATGTAGCGTACGGTAGCTACCGTGCAGGGTTACGTAACTCCCTAGCGAAAATCTCGGCTTAGAGTGTGTAGACTCCACTACGTCCGCATTGCTTGGTGGGTCAAGACGGACCTTAAATAGACGACGATGTCACTGGATGCGAATTATTGGTGACTACGCTGCTTCTTGGCAGCCAAGTATTACTACTTAGTTATATAGCATTGATGAGTTCGGGACCGAAGCTCTTGGTCAATCTAGCCGCAGCTGTGATTTTACAATTGCGTTGCGCGTCGTTTGTCCTCTGAGATCACGAGTTTTAAGTTTCATGCTATGTCGGGCTTAGTGATTAAGGAATTGTGGATTAGTGTTATCGTGATTGATGTTGAAGCCTTCTATATATATTGGATTGGTGCGTACGAATCATGGAAATATCTACTTGTATTGCAACATTTGTAAATTATAAAACTAATAGTATACTAAAGTATTAAAATCTCATAAATTCCTCAAGTGTTTCGGCTATATTCTTCGGGAATATAAAGATATTCACTAGATCCCTTCCTCAGTAAGCCACATTGAAGTTACATTCATGGAACTTACTTGAACTTGTTGAACCCCAGTATTTGTGCATATTTGAGTAATGTAGAATATCATATGATAGTGTCAATTATTTCAGTAATATGATATTCGAAATTATGTATCAAGTGCGTAATACAAAATACAATACTCCTATCTATAGTGGAGTTATACTCTGTGGATCAAAGACAGATACATATTCATCGATTTGAATGTTATAGTTTCGATGAAGTCCAATACTGAACGAGAGCATACCCAAGGGAAGTACCGAAACTCTACAATATGACCACGAAAAAGGCGAAGCAAATTAAACTCGGAGGCGTGCCATGAAGGAGCTGCAAACACGTAAATATATCTGTGGCTAGTCTGTCTTATTATTTGAAAGAGGGCAACGAGTTTCCAAACTATATTCGCTCACCCCTTGTACCACTTGGTATAAGTATCAAGAATGATGAACATATGAAGTAATAGCCTTGATCTAGGCTCGCCTCTATTTTATTGATGGATGATGAAGGTAATAGCGGTGACAGAAAGTCAAACTGGTTACCAACTCTTGGAGTAGAGAGCCACATTTACGGTGCAGGGAGACTGATCAATCTCTATTTTCGGCTTTCACAAGTTGGACGAGAAATTGGTTACAAGATGTTGTGCCTGCCCCTTTAAGATATTTGACGACAACAGCGTAAGCTGTTTCAGCAAAGAAAAAATCGACTGAAACATACAAATAACCAAATAGATATATTTTATTTTGATTCGGTCAATTTTCCTCAACTCGGAACGCGGCTTATCTCGAAACAAGTGTCATGGAAGAATGCTAGAATCGTGAAACTTGGTCTACGAAATGTTTTTGGGGTCCAATCACCACTGCTATTGTTGTTCTAGCTGTTCATCAAAGGGGATACTAGAAGTACGCTCATATAGTTTTTAGTGTCCAGCAACAATGGCCATTGAACTGGCCTCCTTTGTGTATAAGAGTAAAGCAATACCTGCATCATAGAGTAAAAAATTACGAAAAAGATATTTCAAGATGTATTTCAAGTGTTCATGACGAGCAAAAAGGGTTAATTATCGGGAACGGCATCATAAATTTAATAGATGACAGATCCAAGACAAATAGGGGTTGGGATTTTCCGTTAATTTAGTGCTTCTCGTTTTTTGCCGGTCAAAATGGACGATGAGTGAGATTAGCTGCTACAAGGTATGTGAAATATTTGGAGACAGTGGGATCTTATGTACAACTGTTTCTTAAAGACGTACGTATGTTTTCTGTTCGGCCCACATTCAAAGAACTACAAACTAGAACTTTCCGTCTAGTGCTAATATTCGCATATCAGGAAATCACAATGAGTGAGATATTCGAGCAAAGCGCAGTGATAATATTAAAGCTTGATTGATCAAATGCATTAACATAAAAACCAGACTTTGTGATTCAATAGCTTTTTATCTGCGGAGTCAACTGATTGAGGGGAACGTGATAGATGAATCTCACCACTATCACGTCCACAGTGCCTGCAATTATGGAAGAAATAATCACTGGTTGATTCAACTTCAAATTATAGTCATTTTCAGTCCGTATAATCAAAAAGACGATGCAGAATTTGGTTAAGAGAGTGTAGCCAACGACTAATGGTTGGAAAAAGACGTTATATTCGAGGACGTTGAGGTTTCATTTGGTTGGGTTCGAGAAGCACTCTACATACTCTCAGATAGTAAGATTTGCTAACATAAAGTTAATCGAGACTCCGTGACTTTGAGTTAATCATGATGATTTTTGCGCCAATAGACATCATCTTTTTCAGGCGAATGCGATCAGGGAATCATTTCATCCCCAGCACTTGTAGTAATTAATACGCAATTGAATATGAGTTCCTATTACAACAAACAACAACCACAATATTACTGAGATGTCAATTTCGCGACTCGCATCGGCTGGTAGTGGTCAAGTTATAGTTATGTATGAGAAATAAATACAAGATAGAATTGATTGGTTACATAGAAGTATGAATATCCTCTCACAGATACGTTTATGTTTAGATTGAAAATAAGAAGAAAACTAAAAAAAATTGATAATCTTATACAGATAAACATTAACGATTAAAGATTTGATGTGATGATCTATCTAACTAAGCTTCTTGATAATTAGATCTATGGATTTAAGCGACAGTACCAGTCTTATTGGGCTCTATAATAAGGATTCATATAGAGATGTAAAGATTATAATTGAAAGATTAATTTACTCTGAGCTCAGCTCCTTTTATTAATACTCTAGTAGATAGTATTTAGAACAGAGTTCTATTTAAATCTGATAAGAAAGTAAGATGCGAAGGCCTATAAAGTTTCGGGGATGAAATACTAATTTCTTTGATTCTCTTTACCCTAGCATGTACTCCCCAAATGAATACAAAGATCAGAGACTCACTTCTAATATAATGACTTTCTCTAAGCACTATTATGTCATTATACGATGAGTTCGACTAAGAGAATTGCTTAGGAGATATATACTTCCTCGAGTTGTTTGTAATTTACAAATATTACTCGATTAGATTATTGTGCTATTGATGTTACATGCATATGAAGGGATATAGTCGGCGCAGCATTAGCTATAGACACGCTGAATCGAATGATGATTTATTACTACTGAGCAGATGAATCTTTATTCCTTAATTGGATTTTCAAGAACAAGAACTAAGATACTCTCTAGCTTATTAGTTGTATAAAGAAAGCGTATCTCTATCAAGTTAGGGGTACTGCATAGACAGAAGCGGGGAACAAGCCGAGAAATAAGCGAACGCACTTTCTACTGTGCTTGATGTTCACAAGCTGAAAAAAAATCAGATGCCGAGCTTTGTGTTGTATGATGATTGAAAGTACTTTGGAAGTTCGATCACTTTCATTCAGTTCATCATTGTAATTGAATGGCTATGGCCACCTAGACTTTAGGATAATATTTTAGTTTCTCAGATGAAACGCCTCCATCCCACACATGTCGATATGCAGTCGCCTCTAAAAGTGATCTGATCCCGTAAGATAGAGCGGTATCCAACCGCAAATGCCAAAATTTTAATGTACACAAGTCCTTGGTACAAATAACCAACACTCGTCTCCGCGAAAAAATATCACACGTCCCCCATATTTCACTCAGGCATGCAATTTATTCGCCCACATTTTCAAGCAACTAGTTGTGTTGAATGGATATACTAACGTGTATGTACATTGAAAATATGCAGGGACAAAGGAACAAATTCATTCCATCAGCCTTCTTCTCACGAAGGAATACCAAACTATATGGTGTCTCCACCCCACTCTATAAATGGAGATGCCACGTACGTAGTACCCATGAGGGTGGGATGCAATATGATCTATGTAACCTTTTATAGGTCAGTATTCCGATAGGCTGGGACGCATGTTTCTCCCCTAAACCTCACATATAAGCTAGTCAATCAGAATTGCGTTTTCTCAGACGTTGGATTGTAGTTGAAGTTTATTAGTCGATTTGCTGCAACGATGCCACCTTCATCTAGCCAATGCAACTACAACTATGTTCCAGATAAACTGATTACACTTTGGCACCGTTAGTACTGTTGGTTTCGGTCAGGTTTTCGGTAAGAGCATTGCCGGGGGGGAGGGATAGCAATAACCAATAGCATGATCAAGATTGAAACAGGATGGCTTTAGCTTCCAAGGTGCTATTCACCGTTGCATCCAGGGTGTTAGAAAGTCAATCACAATACTTTGTAAGAACAAAAGAAGTCCAAACGTTTAGCAGCCCAGTCCAATTCACCAGTATTATCCTGAACATTCTACTTTGCTTGTTTTATCTGTCACCATGCCCGCCGACGAGATTTTTGCTGAGTCCTCTCCCTTCTCCAATGATGTTCCGATAGCTGAAATCCCTGTAATCTCATATAAAGCCCTGCAGAGCAATTCGTCATCTGAATCGGAAAACTCTTTGACTCTTGTAGAGAGCGTCGGGAGAGCATCGGGGGTCTCTCTCGATAGGAATTAGATAGAAAAAACGTGTTATATCTTT
The DNA here is from genome assembly GCF_000143535.2 of Botrytis cinerea B05.10. NCBI lineage: Eukaryota > Fungi > Ascomycota > Leotiomycetes > Helotiales > Sclerotiniaceae > Botrytis > Botrytis cinerea. The sequence continues at coordinate 3,148,278 of NC_037310.1, forward strand.
AAGCGAAAGAAAAAACATTGGTGCTGACATTGCGTACCGGACGATGAGAGAACTTGATGAGAGGGAATTTGATTGGCTCAAAATGTTACCGAAGAGGGGTTGGATTTATCATTTCCAAGGAACACGAAAACAGACGTAAAAGCTTTGACGAGATCCAAATTCAAGTTCGATTTCGATACAGCTAGATGCAGGCTCATCTCCAAAACATTCTCAACTCCCTTTCGAGACCACTTGAGTATGAGATTGGTTCTCATTGCATCTATTCGATTATTCCTTATCAAGTCGATCGATCCTCTCCCTCAGTTTCCCAATCTCCCTAGGCGTAGTTTTGCAACAACCTCCTACAATAATATCCTCCCACAACCCCCTATCCCTTGCCCTTCTGACAATCTCAAGAACCGCCTCGTCCCATTGCAAATCTTCTTTTCCTGGTGGCTCTCTGATTTCCCATACTTTGGTAGAAGTATTGTAGACTTCGCCCTTGATTGTTCCATCGGGATATACTACCAAAGATGGCCATTCACTGACATCCCCTTTCTCGATTAAAGCCTTGACTTCTTGCTCGAATTCTAATATCAAAGACTCAACTTTTCCAACTTTGGTACAATTCAGACCGATTCCAAAAGGTACTGGGGATCCGCCTTTGTTGCCCAACATTGCTTGCATAATTTGTTGCACAGAGCTTCCACCTGGTAAGCAATTTCCTTCGCCAGGGAATACACATGTAATCCAAAATGGCTTGCTTCCAGCCGTTCCACCATTCGAGTTTTCAACTTCTCCCATGGATTTTCTTACACCCTCAATTTCCTCCAACAATGGAATGGTTTCAAACGCAACATAGTCAACTCTCTCCCAGCATTTTGGATCTCTCGAGAAAACCGAAATTCTCTCATGGTGCCATGAGCTCAATTGCTCGCTCGATTTATGGTCATCATCATACTTTCCCGTGTATTCTTGTCCCGGAGTCATGATCGCACCGTATGCTCCAAGACTTAGTGCAATTTTGCCATTTGAATCTTTCTTGGTGGAAAATGCATCGGAAGCGATATCTACGGCGCTTCTCATAATGCCATTTACTTCTTCTTTATCCCCATCTGCTTTTCCCGAGTTAGAAGATGAGTGTGAATGAACAGCATATCCTGATCCTCCGAATCCTTCATAACTCGTTTGATAAGTTGCGGTTAATAAGATATCAGCACCGGCGTCCACGAAGGACTTTTGAGTAGCGAGGAGTGTTTTGGGTCCATGGGGATGAGTTGGAATAAGGAGTTGAGAGGACCAGAGAGGTTCTTTTTCTGTGAACTGTACTTGGTGAGAATCACCAAGGGTGGTGCCAAGACCTCCATCAAGGAGGTGGATTTTACAACCGGGGGACATTTTGAGAAGCTGTAAAATCTGACGAACACGGGATAGAGGGTCGACAGGACCAATGACGGTTGATAAGTTGGACTACAATGTACTCTGTATGTGGGATACAGTAGAGGGTAGATTGAGGACGGAAAGTATGCGAAGTGGGGTATTCAAAGGGTTTTCTCTCGACCCGCTCTTGCTGAAAAGATGGCGCTATCAATGGATAGCCTTACGCGGCAGATTAAAAGTTACCTAAGAGGACGCGATGAGTAGTTTGAAGTTTTAGACTCACTCTTGCTTTGAAACAGCAGATAACAGCATCTACAATTTTGTATGAACGACTTCATTCATGCTTATGTTAGCAAAAATTAGGAAAGATTGATCAAAGCCTCTTCTTCTAGCAGCTAAGATGAGAAACCAAGTGTGCGTATATTACTCGGAATCTACTTGAAGTATATCGTCTCAATTTATGGAAGATAAAGGAGAACTTGATGTTTTAGCTCTTCTCTACAAGTAATTAATAGCTCTCGCCCAAAATTTGCATGCATGCACGCGAGTGTCAACGCCAAGATTTTCACGTGTCAGCCACATTTTCTTACGCCACATGTAAGGTTATGACGCAGCAGCCAGTCAAGTGAATCCAGGTATCACTTATCATTTCTTGGATCTCGAGGTGTCCTTTCCACCTCTCATATTCATATCTGCAGTTGAATCTGCAGAGACCTAGAACTATTCTTTATACTTTACCATATCTACCATATCTTACTGAAAACTCTAATACCACACGAAACCCTAGAATATTCTTGAGTGCCGCATCCTATTAGCAGTTTGAACACGGAAGAATGACATTACCTTCGGATTATTGTGAGTACCCGAGCCTTCACTTCATTCCACCCGCCCGTTTAGAAGGCAGCATGCTTATGATTTCCTTTTACTAGATGCCGTCCTTGGCGTACCATCCACTGCAACTCAGCAACAGATCCGCAATGCCTACAAAAAGTACGAATTTCTTCCTATACCCCTCTTTCGTGACAACCAACTAACCTTCGTCCCTCAATAGAGCAGCTTTAAAAACACACCCCGACCGGGTCGCCTCTGATTCCCCCGAGCGTGAGGAAAGAACACGTAAATTCCAACAAATCAACGACGCATACTATACCCTCTCAGAACCCTCTCGACGTCGCGACTACGACGCTGCCCGTACGTACCATGGATTTGGCTCTGGAGCCTCCACAGCCTCTACATCTATGGACGACGATGAAGAGATTCCCGATCCCTCTGCTGGACCAGGTGGATTCCCATGGTCTAGTTTTGGCTTCTCGTCAAAGGCGAAGAATCCAGAGGAGGAAGAGAAGTTTCAAGACGAACAATTTGGAGATGTCTTTGAGGAGATGTTGAGAGAAGAGGGAATGGCCCAGAATAACAATTCTCCCACTGGGAAGTTTTGGAGTATGTTGGGTGGATTGAGTGGAGGGGCTATGGGCTTTATTGTTGCAAATTTCCCGGGAATGTTGGCTGGAGCTGTGGCAGGAAATAGGTTAGGTGCTGTGAGAGACGCGAAAGGGAAGAGTGTATATTCTGTTTTCCAGGTAAGTTGGGATCAGGCGTTGAATTTGGGAGAGGATAAATCGAAAATATGCTAATACGTGCGCTGCTCAGGAACTTCCTCAAAGTGACAAAGCAAGACTATTAAGTCAGCTCGCCGCAAAGGTTTTCAGTCATGCTGTAGGTTCATGAATTACGATTTGATACGAATTTGAAGAGATATCTTTTGCTTTGAACTTATTGACAATGGAGCTGGCGTTGAAGGATCCTAGGGTTAGGGTATTGGGGGTATTGGGTATAGTTGATCCAATACAGCAGGCGATTAAGAGGTTTATACGATGGTCGGGCAGCGTGAACAGGTCAAATTATGTATGTAGATATCCAGTAAAGCAATAAAAGAAGCTAAATTTTCTATATTTATGAGGTGAATCAGGTGATGTGTGAGGGGGCCAGACTACTGCCAGAAGAGAAACTAGATAGGGAAATCGGATAGTTGATTGGGTGTAGTCTTTGAGGGTGCACTCATTCATGCTCATTAATGCATGTTAAATAGTTGTCATTAGGGGAAGCTTATAGGGCTCATTAAGCTCACTCGAAAATATATGCCCTGAGTCTGTGAAGAGATAACTGAGCGATCCCTCCTTTATAGCCGAATCCACTCACAGATTTTACCTATCTAATCACAGCATGATGTTGCGTCTGTATTCAAAATCTTTTGTATTCAAGACCAGTCACACAATCGCACCCTAATCATGGTATCTATGTCCGCATGAAAATGCAGGCTTTTGGGAAAGAAGGAACGCGAGAAGAGAATAAATCAAAAGGAAATGCATCAATCCAAACATCCAACGCCGAATCCAACCCGATCAAGATATCCTCATCACGTCATTTCCACCCATCTCTCATCCCACTTGCAATCATTCCAGACTCCACATCAGATGAATAATTTCGCCAACTTCATCGCTCCTCCTACTCCTTCCATGCCGCCCGCCAGCATCCCTAATTTCTCCATTGCGCCTCCAGTGCTCTTTACGCTACTTCTCTCATACTCGTAAGTCCCATTGCCTCTATTGCCCCCCAAAAATCCGCTTCCTCCACTTCCCCTTCCCTTTCCGCCACCAATTAACTTGTCTAGTCCGCCAGGTAACCTAACCCCGAATTTCTTCAATAATCCGGCTAGCGCACCACCTGTTATGAGAGGCATGATCACGAGCATGAATACTTTTAGCGGGTGGCGCTTCATGTAATAGATGAGATCGCGCAGGAGTTCGCGCAATTTGGCATAGATGCGCTTTAAGTAGTTGGGGCGAGGAGAACGCTTATAGTGGGATGTGGAGTGCGAGACGCCTAGATGGAAGAATTTATTAGTTTATTAATCCATTACGCGACGACAACATGTGAGATTAGACAGATTGAATTACGAAAATAACGATAGAATTGTAGAGATAAACAGAAATACATACCGAAGATACTACTCCGACTAGAATTATGTTTCGCATCTCCGTCGCCAAAAATACTGTCGGTGCCTCGCGTACGACTTCTGGAACGCTCTCGGTGGCTATGGCTTGATTTGGGGGATTTGGGGGATTTGGGTGACTTGGGAGATTTGGGAGATGTGCCTCCTAAAACGCTTCCGAGAAGCCCAGAAGAATTGTTGTGATGGGAAGAATGAGAGGAAGAAGGGCGTTTTTTGCTGGAATGCGAATGTGAAGAGTGACGTTTTGAGGAGTGGGAGCGACCTGATTCGGAGACGCCGTCAAACCAACCCATCTTTGCGATATTCTGGAGTTTTTAATTTGGCGTGAAGAGAAGAAGAGGAATTGAAGAATCGTTGATGTAATTGAGAGATTCGAAAAAGGATTACAAGCAATTCAGAGTGCAATTAAAGCAAGTGAATAATGTAACCTCAAACCCTACGGATAAGTAAGGTAACCGATACTCGTTTCGTCTCACTAGGTCATGAGGGGTTCAAAGTTTCAATTCTTGTTCGTCCGCCGCTATGTCCAAATAACGTCCCGTCCCGTAATTTTGCCCGCAATCAATTCGATCGATAATAATCGATAAGAAGAATCAAACTCGTGGAGGAGTGGAGTCACGAACGAACCACCGGTTTCTGCAAAAAATGCAAGACAAAAAAAGAAGTGGAGGAAGAAAAGGTGGTTCTTGACTCTGTCTTCTCCTCTGGAAAAAGAAAAGTAAGCTTGCACGGTTTGCAGGAGCATCTTTGGAAAGCTGACAGGTGGGTCAAATGCGAACTCTGGGATCAGTGCCATCCCAACCTCCTGAATTCTGGCGGTGAAGAGGAAGCTAATGCATGGATTTTGCATGGCTGCATGGCATGGATACCCCAGTACACGTGACAGCTTCAAGAAAAATGGTAGGGCTGCTGTTTGTGGGAAGAAAATTCATTAACCATGCTATGTGAGATATCATGGGCGTAGTGTGTTGAGTTTTGAGTTGGAATTAGATTCGGAGTGTGATAGTGATGTGCTGGATATATGGTTTTAAAACCCCATTCGCTGCGTGAGTAGCATTATCATAGTCTTGGCCGTGACAGAACCAATTTATGGACCAAACTTTATAATCTCATGTGAGAATAGAATAAATTTGACGAGACTTCGAGTTTTCTAGGGTTAGATGGCTACCATCGTTAAATGACATTGTGCGGAATCCTTTTACGTAGGTAGCCAGAGGGAGGCCATTTAATATCGGCCAAGGCTGCGTGCTAACCTTTAAGCTACTTTGATCATAGAATCGTAATATATTTCGTCAGTTTCGATATCAATGAAGCTGAAGTATAGATACTTTCACATAACCATTCGGTGCAGACTCCGAGCTATGTTTTCTCTTTAATATAAAGGGGTGCATTGACTGATGGGACAATTCCCAACTTACGAAACCTATAAGTTAACACATTCAACTTACTATATTATTATACCATAATTCTAAGCCCTTCGACCAAAGCTTCAAAAGATGTTGCAAAGTTTATCGTAGGAGTCCCTTCAATATGTACACTCACTGATGAAAGCCCTTTCGGGTGTTCCATAGGGATTGCTATGATGTCATTGGATGGAGATATAGGCGCTTCACAAGCCAGAAGCAACTAAAATATGTCACGATATTCGCTTAAACCGACTAGCAGTAGGGCGTCAATACAAGCAACTCTTTCGATATATTCTGGAAGTCGATCCAGTAATAGTTCGACGATTTTATGACAATAATCTCGACATGCCACTGCTGAACCATTCCAATTTCCATTGATTTCGAAGATTTCTGCATTAAAATTGAGGATCTCCGGCCACAATCGCGGATGCCAGTGTCATATCTGGAAGGAATCTCCGAAGACCTGACTTTAACATTCATTAAATTGACTTTAAAGTCGTTGTCAATAAGGAGCTGGACAACGACGAGGCCACCCGACTCACAAACAATAATCAAGGGGAGCCTCCCAGAGCTTCTGATACGAACCCAGTCACAAGCATTCTGTATGATAGTTTCATGTCCGCCATCTGCAGCCGCATGAAAGAACTTTGGATAGAATTCGATTGGCTGGTGTTTTCGACGATGTCCAAAAGAAGCTCGGTCTTTTGTGATTTTCCTTGACGAACTGCAGCTTTCAACACGACGGAATGGCGCACTCGCCAAATTTTAGAGCCTTTGTCTTCATTGAGAAGCAACAGAATTATTGAAGCGTGACCACTCATCGCAGCAGCCATTTTCCGGGTCCAGCTAATCGTCTCTGATAATGCATCGCCCGGTAGCTCACAAGGCTGTTGGAGACAATCAATTGAGAATCGCACGATAATGGCTTTGGTCGAGAGACTTTGAATGTACAGAGACTTGATCAGTCATGCGAATGATGTATTGCTACAGATCCTTAAGACGATTGAGAATTTCCGAGTCTGACAGGATAGCAATCGCAGATACGCTGGCTTCCTGTGCAATTCCAACATTCATTTAGAACATTCAAAGCGTTCAAAAGATCGAAGGCATTTCGATTATTAAAATGCTTTCAAATGTTGAAAGCTTTCGATATTTAGACTGCAGTCCAGACTATTGGACACCGTGAATGACTCATCTGCTGCCTGTTTTTGGAAATACTTCTTTGCTTTTGCTAAATAAATCGACAGCTCTGTTGTGTCACATGAAAACTTGCCTGCAAATTTATGGCCCCCCAGAAGATTATGGGTCACTTGTCGACATATGCTTTTAAGTATTAGTTTCTTCCCGCCAAAATGTGGCACTCTCTGGTAAAATATGCCAATAGTAATTTTCGCCAACAACCATACAAACAATCATACCGATAACTTTCTCAATTATTTTCAAGCCATCATCTCAAACCACCTGCATTCGCAAGAATCTCGTACTTCAGTACCACGGCAAGACTTTAATGATTGACAATTTCAACTCTAAGCATTTTGAAAAGGGTGACGAGCGAAACATGGGCTAGAAAATAGGTGAGAAAATAGGTGATGAGGAGAGATAGTTTTCTATTTCAAAGCTTCCACAGTTTGTTGTTAGGGGACTGCTAGTGAAATTCATACTTGTCCTCAAATAATTGAAACATATGCAATATACAATATGATTCCAACACTTGCAGGTTCATACCTATTCATAATCCCATCTTTCGTAGGTATTCAGATCAAGCCTGAACGAATCAATAGATATTGTGGTTGGCTTAGACTAATCTGACTAATCTAACCCTAGTAGCGGCAATAGCTAGCGGCCGCTCCCGAGCCGCTTTAGAAGAGAAAAAAAATTGAAGCTGGAAACAAGTGGTAAAAAAGCACGAGTGACTTTCCAAAGCCCTCCGTAGCCTTGTCTTCCTAATTTGAACGATTGACTCCGAAGATATCTACACAAATATGGCGCAAGCAACAAAAGATAGTTTCCTCGACTTGGAAAAGTATCGTCTACAACTTGAAGACAATATCGCAAAACTTCGAAAATCGCTACAGCACTGGCAGACGTGGGATGCTGAATATGATGGCTTGAAAGAAGAAATTCTTTCAGTGGAACCTACACCAAATCGTGAGAAGCTCATATCTATCGCACGAAACTACGAAGCCGATTTGGTCAAAGGAAAAGAAATCGAGGATATACTTGGTACCAGTACCCAAAGAAGCGCTGAACAAGTTGTGAATCTGTTGGATCGACGATTAGATTATGTCCAGCAAAATATCAAGACAATCGAGAAGCAAATTGAAACAGCAGAGGAGAAATTGGCGAAGGCAACCATCATTAGCACTCCGGACGTAAGAAACGAGGAAGGACTTCCTGTAACAGAAATCATTGAAGAGTTGGATGATGAGGGAAATGTCATTTCTTCGAGACTATCGACACCGGGAAACGTCAAACCACAATTATTGGAGGTATTGCACAAAGCTGGAATAATAGAGCCAGTATCGAAAGATGGATCAGGTGTCGTAGAAGAGGTAGAAGATGATGGATCAGCAAGCAAAGCTTCAATACAAATCGACACTCCTCCCACGACCGAAGCGGAGAGCGTTAAGGAATCCAATACACCCACTACATCTTCAAAGCCTGAACCGAAAAGTGTGAAGTTTAGTAACGATTCAAAAACGGAGTCCGCGGAATCAAAACCAACAATTTCCCCAGCTGCAAAGCGCCTCGAGGAAATTATGCAATCTGCAAGAGAATCTGAAAAGCTTTCATTTGAGCCTGCCGTCATACCTACAGATGAATCTCCGGAGGATGCTGCTTTACGACGAGACATGTTGCAATATGGAATGTCAGAAGTTGGATCTGTAGTGGCAGAAATCAATCTAGAAGATGGGAGTGACTGGGAATCTGAAGACTATGCAGACGATTCTGATAGTGATGATGAGGATCAATTCGGGAAATCGACACGTCAAGTTGTGGATGATGAACTTCGTCAGCGTATGATTGAACTGGAAGAAAAGCTTGGCGTTAGGATGATGGAGAATGTTGGAAAGGATTCGGATGATTATGGCATGGTCCAAGAAGGAATTGGACGAATATCTATTAGTGGCGAGGATACCAAGGATTCCGGCAAGGGAATTCTCACAACTTCTAGCAAGGGAAAATCGAAGAACTCGAATGCCGGTAACCCTGATGACTCTTCAAAGAAAAGCGTCAGATTTGCAGAGGAACTAGATGTTTCACCAGCCCCCGATAAACCAGTCAGCTCTTCCTCAAAGACCGAGATGAAAACTGCCCCCGTCGGAGATATTATTGAGAGAAAAGCTCCAGGGCCATCCTCTTCTGCTCCACCCGTACAAAAGAAGGCCTCTCGTTTCAAGACATCCCGAGCTCCATTAAGCAATGGCACTAACGGTATTTCGTCCACTACTCCGATTGCCACAAACCCTTCCCATCTCAAATTATTCCCTGCCACTCCAGCTACCCCAAAGCCCTTCTCTCAACCGATTCAATTTGTACCGGCTATCGAAAAACCTAGAGAAGTTCCCACAGGCCCAGCGAACCGTACACTTGCACCCAACGTTATCGAACGAGATGTATCACATGACACCAATGCAGCTCCACCAGATGAATTTGATCCGCAATTATTACACCAAGAAGTTGCGACTGAATATCATCGAATGAGAAACAAGATCATTGGCAAACAAGGTGGCTTTGGTCCGGAGGAAGAAGGTGAGATCGTACCATTTACGGAAGAAGAGGGAGGTCCAAAGAAAGTTAGTAGGTTCAAGGCAGCGAGACTAGCGAAATCTTGATGTTGGTAGGTGTTTTATAGACTCGAGAATTCAAATCACGGCAAACTATCGGTGACTACTCAACATATGTCTCTCTATTACTGTTACATCTCGCTACATGTTCTTCAATCGAGTCTCTTCCACGATCTCATTTCAGCAAACTGCAATGAAGGTTCCAAGGTCCCAAATATTGCGAAGACTACTAGCAAGTACTGGAAGTACACAGACTATTTGCGCTCGTATCAGTAAGTGATAAATTTTATCTCATCATTAATCACTGGTATATACCCATATCTCGTACTTTCCTGTTTATAATGATGTTAGCATTACAAACATTTCTGCGACTAGTGCATACCTACACTTTCTTTCGCGCATTTTCCTTCTTTCTCGCGCCTTTGGGGCATTGATCGGAACGTACAAACATGACAATTGATGTACTATGCAGCTTCAATCTACTAGTACATTACAAACGTTCCTAGATTGACTTTCTTGCGCAAGCAAGCAAGACTGGGCTCTCTGACGTCGCGATCTTTAATCCGTGGTTGCGGGGATTCGTTTCACCCTGGACATTCTTCATGATTTTTTTATTTATTTCTCCGGTGGTACTGTTTCTATATTCTTCAAAATATTTATAGAAAGGCTCTGAGTATTCAATATTCATGATTTATATAACCAAATGTTCTTTGTGAGGTATCGCTTTACTCCAGACATTTTTCTTTGATATGTCTATTTTGTATGGCCATATTTGCTAGCGTACCTTCACAGTAATCTTTATCATTCCTGATTTCAAGGGAGATTAATAACCGCGATCAATAAAGACAGAAAAATAAACATCTGGACGTTCCAGTTGCTATTCTCACCCAATATCGCTCTGATAACAACCATGTTCCCCCCAGAAACATAGAGGTCAGCGCTGCCAGCATTCAAATGTCTCGCGAACATAATCGTCTCATTTTGAAGAGAAAGCAGGTCGAAATTTACATGCGTATTGCGTCCCAGTGCCTCTTCTCAAGACGATAATAAGCCCAACGGTGAAGTAGCACCAGTTCCCCAGATGAGCCACTTAAAACACGACATGCAACTTTCGGGATCTTCAAGCTTGACTGAGTACAACATCGTGATAAGCACTAATGTCGTGCCGCCAATCGCCAATATACTGAAGCCCACAGTCAATCGGCCAAGGATGCTAGTAGCTACGAGTAGAGTAATCTCCATTACTGCCAAAACCGCGCAGTTCCTTTTGACGTTGGTACTTTACGCAACCGCTAAGCTTTTGGCTCCTGCTTTCAAGTCGTCTTTTAGGTCTTGGTACCCATATATGGTATTGTAAATTAACGTGTTGAGTACGATGAAGAAGTACAGGCAGGAGAGAGTCCAAAGGAAGTGTGTCTCGCTACTTGCTAGTGCGTCTAACCTTTCACACATTTCCATAAATCAACCTGCTGGTTTCTCGATTCGTGTAAACTGAGCGTATGGCACCCAAGTAGCTGATAATAGTGAAAGAGATCTTTTGGCTGGGGAGCATACTCTAACAAAGGAGCCTTGCTAGCCTGTAAAGGGGGAGGCATGGTAATGGGGTTCGTGTCAAGCTTCATATCAGTTGGCATAGCTTGATTTCTTTCGTGTTTTAAAATCGAATGTATGTGGTATCAATTTTGTAATTCTGAGACTTGAATAGAGGTGCGTTCTCAAATTTATATATATGCTCTGTTGAGACTCATCGCTATGATATGCTTTTCCCGCGTGCCATACCTGCATTTGCCGACCTTAAAGATCAACACCAATCAGCTCGTATATGGAATTAGATTTTTATGGCGTATATTTCGCTGCAAAGTTATAATACTTCTTACCTCGACGATGGGATCTGCACCTACAGTCTTTACGATCTAATCAGAATATGCAACAACGTTGCATTTTGCCGCATCTTGCCGCATCAGACCATTAAAATTGTAACATGTTTACCACATGGTCACGGTATTTTTAATACTGAAAATGTCTCGGTTCGGTTGATTAATTGAAGAAATTATGCTCCTGGTAGTAGCGGCGTTTTGTCTTCGCTGAGGCTTTCAGCTTCCATTCGTTAAAGGTTCAGATACTCATGGGATTCTGTCTCGGAAATTCTAAGAGTATTGATTCGAAGCTCTCTCTTACCACTAATCCGTGTGACATCAAGTTGATTATCCTTAGGTATCTCATGGATCCGATTCAATAAAGACTGCTTCCGGTAGATTTAAACAGACCACTGTGCGTTTCTTTATCTTAAAATCTCCATCTACGAGAGCAGCCCAAGAATGAAAAGAGCAAGTAAAGGTTTCCATAGTATCATGTTCGCTTTCCTCGCTTGAATGTTTTGAGCATCAAACCATCTCAAACGTGACTTGCGTTTCGATAATTTCTTAAAGTATGTAGTTGAAGATATCCACATGAAACGAAACAGTTAAGTATACTAGAATAGATAAAAAGGTACATAAAGCTGTTTGAACCTCCCTCATATACTCTCACGTGAATATTCTATGGCAAGCAAACACCGTGAATTTTTGCTTCGCAAAGTTTTTCCCGATAAACTAAGTATATAATTATAAAACGATAGTATTCAAGTATGTAGAAAAGATTCCATATCACTCTATTAAGCTTATAGCAGGTTCTTCTCAATCCAAGTGTTATTTATGTCTTATATCGAGTCTTCAGCTAAGAGAGAAAAGGCCAATGAGATTCAATGTTTTGTCACGGTAAAGTTCATTAGCAATTATCTATTGATACTCTGCCCATCTACAACAGTTGTAACCTCAAGTTCGAGCGAAAAGATTTGCATATTATTGAACAGTTTCATTATTCTAGATGATTTTTTACGACTAAAGTGGATAGGAAATAATTTGAAGCGCCTCTTGCCAATCCAAATCATGTAAGATTACAATTTTTCACCTACTCAATCTTAATTCCAATAATCGACACCGACTTCCACTATCCCATGATCACAAAGTATACGGATAGACCTCATTTATTCGTCTACAAATGATACAATGCCTTCACTCATTCTTTGCGTTAATCAATACCCAAGCTCCCTCAACGAATTTCAATTTCAATTCTCGACACGCCCCTCGCCTCTACCACTCTTGCCAAATCTCCACTCGCCACTGCCCTATCCCACCACCACCTATACCCTATAGCCGATCTCGGCCAGCGCGACTGTAAATACTGGTACTGTTGATTTTGTAACGGTTCATCCTCTTCGTATTCTCTCTCTGGCTTCGACCAAGCTGCTGGCATATCGACACCCGGACCATAAACATCTTCCATTACCACATCACCATCTTCATCATAATTCACGCTTTGATAGCTCCAATCTGAGCCTCTCCGTACTGTAATGATTGTTGATATATCGGGAGAGATTGTGCCGTCTAAATCTGGCGACATAGCTCCATCAAAAGATTGTTGTTCTAGCGATGGGCGATGTTGAAGGATTTCTGAAGTGACGAAATCGCAGCTCCTTTCAACATTGACATAATCATCCGAGACATTTTCACGAGTAGTACCATCTCTTGATACACTTAGCTTTGTGATATCCCTATCATTTCCATCGTCCAAACGCCAGACTTTGGCAATTCCATCAGTACTAAAGGCCCAAACTGTAATACCATTGTTCGAATCAATCGCAAGATCGACTATTCCGGAACATGCACCAATTCTCTGACCCCGGACTCTAAGTGGCCACATATTTCCCGGCAAAATGCCAGGTACTGGATGCCGAATAAGATTGAGCCATTCTTGGAGTCCCTCGTCAGGCCACCAGTCCAGCCATTGCATGTTTTTAGAATTTTTGGGAGTGTTTCGTTTATGAATTACAGAGCTCTCCAAGACATTCTGAGAGCTCTGAGCTGCATGAAACACATCTGCAGGAACAGAAAACATCCAGATACTCTGTTCTGCCCAACTTCCAAATGCTGCCACAACTCTCACTCCCCAGCTCAGATCAGAACCTCCAGCATAAACCGTTGGACTACCTCTACCTTCTGGCCCTTGAAACCAAACTTTGCGAAGCAATTTGGTAGGTCCTCCAACAGGTGCATCAGTGCCTAAACAAAGTGCTCCTGTGCTGGGATCTGTAAACAAAATATGATACCCGTCACTTAGTGGTATGGCACGATAGTGATCTGAATGATCAACTCTTCGACCAGAATCACTACGAAATCTTCCCACTGGGTTTAATACCTGTTGAGCGCGTTCTATTTCCTCGATGTTATCTCCATGACTTCCGCTCCACCCAATTCTTTGCCAGAATGAAGCACCCCGTGGCCTTCTTCCATATGACCTTTCATGCACAGCTGTACATTCACTGGGTTTAGCCGCGCCTATAAATTAATTAGTGAATCGTGCATCAAGTTCACCGTTCAAAAGAATTTATGCCCAAAATTTATACTCAACTTATATTTTTTTCTCCTTTGGAGTGTGAAAAGTGATAGTAACTTACTACTAATAAGCCTCAGCTTCTTTGCCGAGTCCACACTTTTCCGTGGAGGTAAAAAGAACAAGAAATCACTTGGAGCAGTGAGTGGAAACCATCTGTTCAGATCCTGTCCGGTCAAAGCATCAACCCAATGCAATTCGATACCTGCCGAGCATCCAAAAGCCACACATCTTCTTTGAGGACAAATAGCCACAGAACGAGGAGGATCGTCCTCAGAACAAAGATTTCGATATATTGAACGAGGGCCAGTTTCAACTGGCATTTCTCTCGCATCCGAGTTTGAGATTTTACGAGCTGGCAACTTGCTTCGCAATCGATTTCTTGCTCCAACAGAGTGGGGGCTAGTTTCTTCTGAAGGGTATGAATTTTTTACAGCACTAGCTGACCGAAGCGCTTCGTGGTATTCTGAACGTTGCGCAATCCCTGGAGAAGTACCGCCACTACGAGTTGTAGCTATTCCGGGGAAAACGAAAGCGGTTGTAGATCTTCCAGCCCTTTGCACAGGGGCCGAACTATCCAAGCTAACGCGATCGAGAAATGAGACACCGTGGTGAAAGTCATTTGCGGGAGAGAGTGAAAGATCTGACCAGCTTGAATGGTGCGAGAAAGCATCTGAAGTCTCGGGATCGGAAGAAACAGGGGCAGCAATATTGCTAAGAGAAATATCGCATACGAGACCCATGCGTCCATCAAGCAAAACGGCAATTGCATATCTATGTGAGGAAGTATCCATACTACATGCTAACACTCTGTGTGGACATATAATACTAGTGACTGGACGCAAAGAACCAGCTTGAACCTCATACCAATTGTCCACGTCACGATGGCTTCTGTTCAATTCGTAAATATAGACTAGACATCCGTTCGCAGCCATCAAGAACTTCCCACAACTACTCACCGTGAAAACGGTTCCAGCAGGAGTCGTTTCTTTATATTGAACCGCGACTTCTGTGAAATCCACGGTCGAAGCTTGCAAAAAGGCAGAATCCTTGCATTCTAGTGGAAAGTTATCTGGGGTTACCGGTACTCCAGACCCTGTCCAATCTGGACCAAGAGCACATTCCCTCGAAATACGTTTACTCATGAACCATTCATATTTGGAACTACGTCGAAAGGTCGAACTTTTGGTATCGGAGATCTCCTGTCGACAACTAGTCTCCCAACCGCCACGCCGGATCATGTTTTCAAGAAGGGAACGATCTATACTGTTAAGAAGCCATGCTCGGCATGTATGTCTGGCTGAATTGAAATCAACCGGTGTGAGGTAGTTGTATACTTGTTGAATGATCTCTGTTGGTAATTTTGAGAACGTGAATGATGTTGATTGACGAGCAGATTCTTCTAATCGATCAATACTAGGTAGACGACTCGAATACGATTCAACTGGTAAGATTGGTTCAGGAGAAATAGGAAAGGAGTCGCTGTAAACTGTTGTAACTGTCCGTGTGAGTGATTCCACTGGAGATATGGTCGAGCTTATAGAGCTTCCCCCAAGAGTCCTGGATCGAAGTCGACTCTTTAATTCTTTCACGTCAAGAGAGCCATTCAGACTGCTTGGAGATGCATGTCCGCTAAGTACCTCCGAAAAACTATCCTGTTGAGCTATCCCTCTCAATGGTTCTAATACCTGGTCATCAAATATTGCAGCAGGATCATCGGGGTTATCATGAAGAGTATGACTTCGATCGCGCTTTCGTATGGGTCGACCATCAACTTCGATAGTTGTTTTGTTTCTTCTAGGTCGTGACTCAGCCTTTTCAAGAGGATTACAGTATCTTGGGCCTCGTTCTAACGTTCTTCCACGTTCAACTCCTTTTCCTTTATCACGTTTCCTCTGATTCTCTGGGACAGCGTTGAGATGTGGAAGCTCCCAGGGGTTTTGCGGATACTGAGGATCGATAACTGTATCATTAACTGAAGTGATCTACAGATACATTAGTTAGTGTCCACGTTTTATGAATTTCATCGGAAGATCCCAAAGCATACGCATTGATGATATACGGGCATAGTTTCTTGAAAAAGGTCACCTTACTAAATCTGATAGGCTATGGGACACGGAGGCTTCGTTCACTCCCAATGTCGACGAGTTTCGCCTGCTCGCAGAATCTAATAAATGTATCTAAATATTAGATCATTCTCTCCACTGTAATATCAACCATTCACAACTGAGTCAGGTACTACGAACCATTACATTCCTCCATTCTCTCACCATCCAATCCTACATCTTTCGATGTGCTGGCTGCGTCTCCAACGGTCATGATATGTCTTGTTGGGGATTCGTAAAGAGATGTGACAGCAATCGAAGAGTATAGTGTCCTAACAATTGGCGGACGAGACGTAGAAGCGTGATCTGCGATCGCTCTTGATAAGAGAATCTGGGAAGACGTTGTGTCGACAGCCCCCGGTTGGGCGGCTAGGTTATTGATAATAATTGAATGATAAGAAATAATTGGCATTACTAGGAGAGTGTCTTTATGATATACTATTTAGGATCCTCAGTGATGAATGTTGAAAAAGCAGAAGGTTGATTTTTAGGTGCAGAGTTTTGTGTCATCGCTCTGAAAAGACGATTTTGAACGGTAAGGATAAGTCACATATATTATGGCTGGAAAAGTTGGGAAAGATATAATACCCACGAGACAAAGCCTGTTGCAATGAGAATTAATTTTTAGGAAAGAGCACTGGGTATATATAATTAAAGCAATGTCAAATCCTGAAAGGAAGGCCCAACCCACCCCTGAATATCAAGACCAAAAACGCCATTCATACCATCAACTTGAGAATCATAACTAACTAACCACTGTTTCATGCTAACAATAGGATATATACTTCATTTACAATCACATCATACATTTTCATCGCCAACCTCTCTCCAAATGTGAGTATCGCCAAGACTCAGAGAACTTGCAGCAGACTCTTCGCGATCTAATTGAGGGGTGCTACCGTTTGGCTCGCTATCCGGGTCCTTGTTGATCCAGATCTTTTCTAATCTGTGTATGGTCAGTATAGAAAAGTAAGTTTGCTTGGAAATAACATACGGTACAACGAGACTTGGATTGATGTATCTCGTCCCTTTTTCCCTTGCTTCATCAACTGTGCTGCCTCTTCTCCGAATGTTTCCTGGAGGTCTATTGATACCTATGTTTTCGCCAGCGATATTTATGCCTGGATCGCTATCTCTTCTAATACTTCTCAAAGCGATAAACCTAATGAATGGCTGGAATGTTCGACGGAAGTAGTAACTGTACCAGATTGTGAATGGTATGAGAGGAACAACAAGTATAGCTGGAGTGAAGGCTTTCCTCAGAGCAATTACTCCGGCCATGGTCAGTTGGAAGAAACCTAAGCCGACGAGAAGACGATAAACTATCATGGGCCAAGCACCTCCAGTGGCATGTTGTGGATGATCCATGGCATATAAAAGCTGATACTTGTATGTGTAATAACCTAAAGCAAAGTACGCCATTCCAAATAGCAGGACAAGATATCCTGCTGGCTGTATACTATATACCATGCATAGAATGTATATTAGAAGTGCCGAAGGAAGATAAAACCCGTAACTAAAAATAGGCGGCTGTACTAGCTCGGCATAATCTCTAGGAGTCTTGGCACCCATAAGTGTGATAGGGTACAAAGACACACTCCCAAATTCCAGCAGCCTAAAAGGTAGAAGACCAAGAGCTTGTAGCAAAATAAAATTGGTGTAGAACATTGAGAGATCAGAGATTGACTGGGCTAGCGTATAGGCAATCTTCGTGGTGTCTTTCAATGTTTCCTGCAAGACTGGCCAGAACTTACTCGCCGCGCCAAAAACCGTAAAAACCAGGAATACATTGAAAAATGTAAAGTAAAAGTTTTTGGATATGACGGAAAGCTCTACTTCGCCTTGTGAAATTGACCCTTGCCTATTTGCAAGGAAATCATACAAGAAAGGAATTGCCAAGTTGAGCAATGAGACAACAAGTGTAGGCAAGCCAGTCTGAACCAAAGCCTTGAGTATATCATGGCTTTCTAAAACATCGGCAAGACCCGGCCAAACCTGTCGAATCGAGCATAAACTGACAAGACCAGCTAAGGCAGCCACTGGAATAAGCCAGAATATGGTGAGTATAAGAATGAAAATAGTGATCGCCCAAGAACGAATCATACGGTTTGATCTAGGCAGATAAGTATTTGTCCAAACGATATCTGATGGCGCAGGAGCTGGTCTCGCCACCAGCTGCATTGGCGTTGGGTCCAAGAGAGCTTGCACCGCCATTTGACAAGCAGGAATCGAGTCCATGGTGACAAATGCAAGTGCTGTAGGGTTGTATTCCTTTTTCCTTGCATCATTGATCATATCATCTAGCCTTCGTAGCTGTTCTTCGTAGTGGTCGATTGCGTCTACTTTCCTGTTTTGAAAATTAAGGAAGCCGTACCAAATTCGTGTAGTCGGTCTCGGCCGATCGTACGAGGTAATGTGGTCACTTCCCAACAGATTATCACCCTCATAACTCGGATATCCATCCTGAACGTTCGCATCAGGTGCTGAGTGTTGTGTTCGTATTGGCCCTATACTCGGACGTTGTTGTTGGCCAAGGTGCACAGTCCATGCCTCTTCAAGCCTCCTTACGACTTGCACTCTCTTGTCCATCATATCATCAAGTTTTTTCCAGTTGCGACATAAAGTCACACTCTCCACTTTCCCTATCTGAAGTTTCTCCAAAAATTCGGTGATCTTTTGTTCAGACCTCAACTCCTCGGGTATTCCAGAAAGCTTGATTGTTCGGTCGGTAATTGTTGATTGGCTTCCCAGGTAGTCTTGACGAACCCTGATTACGCGGTGGGTTTGTCTATTCATGAAATATATTGCAAGTCCGGTGAAAACATAAGTGAAGACAAGATATGACCAGAGATAGTTGGTTTCTGGGAGTTTGTCGTCAGAGTCCTTTGGTACCTCTAAAGTCGAAGCCCCATTCCACCCGCTATGCCAACCCTCCAACTTTGAGTAATCTGGAATATCGGGAGGGCTCGTTGTATTTCCAAATGGATCGAATACGTAATAGTAGTGTCGGTTTATTGGAGCAAGAATAGCGGCTGCCATGATAAACATGACCCCGAATAATTTCATTGACATCTTGAAAAATGATAGGAACTAATTAAGGTCAGTATCATTCGCTCTCCAGGTGGAGTAGGTCCTCGAGACATACGACATATGCATCCAATCCAGCAGATGCGAGTACTTGATCTTCTGTGACTCTATACAAAATAGGCATCCAACCAAAAAAGGAATCCGGAAGCTCTGGCAGATTTGCAGCAGCATCGACATGTCTTTTGCGCGCAGCATATAAACTCTTCCATTTTGGTCGCAGAATCTGCGAATATTAGCAAAGTTCGATCTATTAAACATACTCTTGTCGTTACCTACACAGAATCCAAAGAAAGCAGAAACGCCGAGGGTTAGTGAAAGGACCAGTTGAACGAGTATTGCAGTTTGTTGTCCTTCAACATGTGTAGGGTCGTATGTTGGACAATCCTTTTCCGGGGCTCTGAGGACATCCATAGTGGAAGCCATGATGAGTTTTGGCAGACTTTTCGAATTATTGAAAGGATAACATTGCCAACAAGGTAAACAATCAATTTAGGTGAAGGAACCCAGACCAAGATCCATCTTTTGTTATGGCGGTGATGGATTGCCAAGCTATGACGATTTGCAAGCTTAATTATTATGTAAGCGGGCGAGGCGAGTTAGCCAGGAACACTACGTTCAGCCACATGCAAACATGGGTGAGGTGGGTGGAAGCACCGCCACATCGTATCACATTAGACTTCATTCTGAAAGACGCTTCAACGCTTTGGAGCCCTTTTTACTACAAAGTGACTGATATAGGAGGCTGGATTGGGCATAACTTGCTCTTTTTTGGTCTCAAAATGATCATGTCCTCCTCTCTCATTCTTATTCTGTTGGGCGAGGTTATGTCAAACAGGAGTTGATTCGGATTCATCCTCACTCTTGTGGATAAGTCTCTTTGGCTATAGAGAGATTTGGAAGATCTTCTCGAGCGGAGAGAGATATTCCCCACGACAGTAGCCCGGCGGAGCTCCATATTGGTATTTCTTCTTCACATATCGCACACAAAAGATGATGGCCAATTGAAGTGAGAGAGCCCTGACATCTTGGATTGATTACAAGTTGTTCTTTCTATGATCGACTATGCACAGAATGTCACTTGAAATAGTCCATTTTTACATCTGGGTTACCATGGCAGACGGCGGTGGCAATGAGACAGGAGCCTTCATCAACGACGTTCTAAGAGGCATTGAAACTTCTTCTATGCTCATTTCAGACATGGGCAAGATAACATTCAATCCATGTGTTGGAGATAGTTTCACACATTGAACTGATATGATCTCACCGTACCTATCACGTAATAGCTGGATGACCAAATGCTGTGAGAGCATTCATGCTTACCTAAGTCAAAATCTCAACTGCTCCTTCCATTTTTATTCCTCCCCTTCTCTATCCTACACTCTCTAGCGTATTTTTCTCTTTATGCACATTTCACCTTTAGCATTCTGCCTAAAATTTTGATGAATCCAGGTTCGTCTCCATACCTTTCGATCACTCTCCTTCTTCTCTTCTCTTCTCTTCTCTATACATCTCTACAACATCGATTCTTCCTTCTCACATCATTGATAACAATACATCAGTTCAAGATGGAGATCGTCCCGGCTCAGTCAATTCTTGCAAAACCGACTGTTATATTTGATGCAAGACTCCGACCATTCGTTGAGGATGATTTGGATTGCAATGACTTGAAAGCTGTATGGAGAAAAGACAATCCCGACTTTCGTTCCAAGAATTTGACTGACACTTTATACACTAGACTCACAAAGCTCTTTCTGCCTTGATTCAAAAGCCGGAAGTTGAAGACATTATTTGTATCGTTGACATTGACATATTGCCTCTACTTGCAGGTAGGTCTCTTTACATCTTTCATCTTTCTTTGTTGGAATAAATGCTTATCAAGAATCAATAGAACGTAGTGATGACTGGGGAGTTAAAAGTGTAGCTCTGAATATAGAGGCTCTAATTCCAATTGAAATCATCGCCGTAGATGGTCAAGAAAAGCCTACTCATCTCACGCTTCGAGATGTATTGAGCCATTTTTGTGTCTACAAGATGCATGGTACGCCGCCGCCGTTGACACATTCATCTCAAGGCTTTGATAGCGTGGATTCAGATGTTGAATACGATGAAGATCCAGAGATACCATCGGCTGAAGTTTTTGACATGCCTCATCATGATTTTGATGGAAGTTGGGAGCAGTAGGTTCTAGAAATAATTGACATCAAATGCTTTTTCAACCAACACTTCACACAGGCTTATCTTTGATCAAAATCATAAGGAAGACTTATCGTGGATGATATCGAATATGCGTATGGACAACTTCCCAGTGGCGTTGAGGTTCTTTTTTGGTAGCTAATTGGCTGTTAATAGTGAAGTTTTCTACAATCGCAGTACCTGCTAAGAAAAAAATGAGTCCAATGGCTCTTTTTCATGGTGTGTCTTCACAATTCCCTGTTCCTAATAATCAGAATGAAGTCTAACGTTTTTGGGGTTACCAATAACCATCATTGCTACTAGTGCAATGATGGCTAGGTAGTACCCTACTAAATCTAGGTCCTCCAGGAACAGGAAAGACAACACTATGTCAAGCAATTGCACAACGATTAGCCATTCGGTTGATCGAACAATTCCCACACACAAAACTCATCCAAGTCAAGACAGCGACGCTTTTATCGAAGTACTATAGTGAAAGCGCTAGTCAAGTCGATGATTTGCTTACCAAGATCAAAACAATGTGCCAAATCAATCCGAAACGCATCATCATTGTACTGATTGATGAGGTTGAATCTATTGCAGTATCGAGACACTCGGGTATCATGCATGGAGAAGCTCAGGATTCACTACGAGCTACCAATGCTCTACTCACTGGTTTTGACAGGGTCAGAGCTTGTCCAAATGTTGTTTTCATGTCGACTTCAAACATGGTTGATTGCCTCGATGAAGCATTTCTCGATAGATGTGCTATTCAGATTCCATTTCAACCACCTTCTGAGGAATCTCAATACAAAATCCTAAGGGCAAGCGTGTTGGAGCTTGTGAGAAGTCAGATCATCTTAGCCGATGTGTCGACACTCATAGATCACACGCAACTAATACATTCCTGGCAGGAGGCTAGGCTCTATGCCGCCGTCCAAAGTGAAACTCCTACAAGGAAGCTGTTCAATATCATTATCCAGTTGAACTCCCCGGCTGCAAAGGAAAAACTTGGTATATCTGGTCGATTCCTAACACAGATCCCCGATCAGGCTTTGATGAGATGTACTAGGCCAAACAAGTTAATGCACTTGGATATTGCTTTGGATTGCATTAAGAAATTCGTTGAAGACCTGTTGAGTTCACGAGTTCAGAAACGAAAGCCTTCCGAACTTGAAGTACAACTAGATGCAAAACACCACTGCTGCTGTCTTGCAAAAAGAGACGGATGATCTTACAATCATGAGATGAGTTTCAAGGGTGCCAGATAGCAATCGAGGCTGATTGATACATGAAAGGAAATTTGTGTGTCTGTGGAGTATATTACACTGTGTACTAGGTGGCTTTTTCAACTACTCAACATTCAGAATTGCGATTCTTGCTGTATAATATGTAATATCCTCAAATGGCCGAAATTGCAAAATCAAATATTTTGCTCTACTTCAATGAACATGATTCTTACATTCCTAGGATGACGATACTTTTATGTTGACCACTTTTGGGTGAATAGAAAATGATAGTATGGCACAAACACACTCCTCAGGGTTTTACAATTCTAGATTATCAAGCTTGATATTGAATTTCAGTCTCGAGTCTCGAGTCTTGTCATTTGAATGAAACGCGACGGAATTGACATGAGGAAAATCGAGAGTGATAGGAAGTTGGTGCGTAATTTTGTATAATACTAAATGAACGAATGGATGCATACTATTTTCATTGCAGCATTATCGATACTACTAGCAGCAAAGTTTACAAATATGTGAGTAACTGAATAGGCAGGCAATTGTCGAGAAGGCGGATGCGGAATGACGGACGAGGGACGAGGGATTATTGTGCAGGATAGATACCTAGATAGATATTAAACGCGGAGGATTCTGGACGGAAAAGACTGTTTACGGATGGGAAATGATTGATTTTTAGAGGATTTAGATTTAGATTTAGATTTAGATCTAGCTAGCTAGCTAGTGGGGTATTGTCTTCTGGGGAGAAGAGAAGAAGAGAAGAGAAGAAGAGAAGAGAAGAACGTGGAGATCAAGTTATAGTGATAGCAATAGTGATATGTATTAGAAAGGGAGACAGATATCTATACTGATACCATCAAACTGTTTTGGATTTCTAATTCGGACAAGAAATGCGATGGGGTGTTGATGATATTCTGTATGTGCTCAAGCGCACGTCAGATGAGAAGATCGGGCCTTTTCCTGAATGTATGTTGTGAATTGGTGATGGTGCAAAAGTTTTGATTGTGGGTGATGATGGGTGCACAGGAAGTAAGTTGCTTCCTGGATTGAAGGACTAGGCTCCAAAGTACGTGATTGAGAATCACGGAGAATGAGTGAGAAAGGGGAAGTTAACATGGCAAGCTTTGTATAATGATAAAAGCAAGTCGATAAATAAGGGGATCAGGAGATACTGGAAGGGAAGTGGTTGAGAGCAACAGTGGGTGCAATCATTTGTAGGACGATAAAAACTTGGATTTGAGGATAGTTTGTGCGCTCTTGCTTTAAAAGTTTTGAGACTTTGTGCAAAGACTCATTCTAGATCGAATGATTATATCACAGGTTTTTATCAGAATCAAATGATGTTGGATTAATTGCGATTCTTCTCATTGTGAAGAAAGCCTCACGAATTCGTGCACCCACTGTTAGGGTATAGATTGGTGGAAGGGTTGATTGAGATGGAACTTGGTTCGGAAATGAAAAATTGCTGGAGAAACATGTGAATGGAAACTGGTGGGAGATGGAGATTCGTATACTTATTAGATAGGCCATTGGCAGACTATGTAATACTAAGCTGGGTGCTAATCGCATATTTGTCTGCCGAGAACGGATGAACTCGAGATATCGATGTAGCCTGTTGTCGGCAAAATGGCCAAGTCAAGAGTGGTGAGTCGAACAATGGTGATCTTGTCATCACCATCACTCTAAACACCGAGGAGTCATACAAAGCTGGACTCTTGCGAACCAACCAGCGAAAGGCGCTGGCGATTGGAGTTAAAAGATTGGTAGATAAGGACTACTTTACCTGCTTCTTCTCTGGGATCAGAACTTTAATACCACCTATCGTGCTATTCTAGTCGTCGGTGTAGATTTCGGTACTGATGAGCGAGCTCATCACTACAATCATTATCTCCTTCACTCCATGGGCAAATCACCATCCTGCATCACTAAATGAGGCTGTCGAATACAATGAGAACATAGAGCTGTATGACGAGGCTTTTCAGATGTAGAACGCAAGCTCCAACTTCCCTTCCATTTTTGTCTCATCGGGCCATCCTAGCGGGAGCCAGTGAAACCGGCTGGAATGCGAGACAATTCTTTTCAGCATCGATGATGTCTACTCGATAAGTGTTGTGATTGATGATTCATATTGAGGTCTATTGTTGGAAGGTTACCCTCACATCCACATGTCCGAGGGGGAAATATCCTAATCATATCCAGATCCTGTGGTCCGGACTTGGCCAAGTTGTGCAACCGGCAGGCCTCGACGGGTATGGAATACGACATTAAAACCTGGAAAGCACCCGGGAGAATGTTTTCCATCTCATGTGGCTGTGTGGTTGGTTTTCGTAGGATTTGAAATTGATATGGATTGAGGTATTCACCATTAGGCTGGAAAAATGGCATTTGTAGGAGATACCGGTATATAGATTGGTAAGAACAAGTGATAGATCGCGTTACATGGCGTTTGCATCACTGCATAGAAGGAATCTATTATTGTTCCTCGTTTTCTTGAAGCCTTCTGGAGAAGGCTCTACTCGCTTGGGTCTGGACTCATCATGTAACCACAGAAGCTCCAAACGCTGAAACATATCAAGATGAAGATGGTGGTTCGTGATTCGAAGGCGGATCAATTCGTAAAGAGAACCATTGGTGACGAGACCAATCACCAGGAAGAGGTTGCAAGCGGCCCGGTTCGTACGGTGCGAATTCTGAGATGTGATAGGATTTTGTGCCCAACGCTCGTTAATGGATGGAGATGACCTTATTTTTGATCTGGATATCAAAATTTCCCCATATCCCAAACAAGGCAGTAGAAATTGAAGATCATGCACTCTACCGGAGCTTTTCACCGCACCAGCCAGGAAACGAATGTGGTCGGGAAAAGCCGGTTTAAAAACTTGTGCACATAAGGAGCGGTAGATTGCTAAGGAGGAAATGGATGGTTTGATGCTGGTGAAGGGATTATTACACATTGGGCCATTTTTGCAGTATCCGTTCCAAGTTTTGTGTGTGGTTGAGCGTTGAAGAATTAAGAGGAGCACACGACGCACGCGTTTGTATGGAGGTTGGTGAGTGGCCAAGTGAAAGATGGCGCCCGATTTATATCTTACTACTTTCCACCTAGTACAGAGGAGAAGCCCACCAGTAATTAACCTTTCAGGGATTTCTTGATCAAGCTGTGGCTGATGCGATCGTTTTTTGACACACGTTCTGCATGTTCTGGCCCTTTGAAGTCTTGACTAGAGCGCCAAGTTTCCTTTTGGGAGGTGGAGCTTGCTCTGCCTTGGAAACAGATATATATAATATATAATATATAATATGGATTTGGAGGCCAGGTACGGAAACAGGTGGATGGGTGGATGAATAAACAGTTAACGGCATGAATGAATAAACAGAATACATCGTTAGATGGGAATGCTGTATCTGAACCGTCACAGTAAACAAGAATTGAAACATCGAGCAACAGTGTGATCGACGTGGTGCCAATGCCAGTCAGCCTATGTATTGGCAGATGGATGTCTTTGAGTTTGCGAAAACCAATTCAACACGAGTCCGCAACAGTGGTTGGCTAAGAAGAAGGTTTGGATGCGTAGGAATAGTTAGCTCCAGAGGTCCTGAGCACATCATCATCACCGTCCACCACCCCTCAGCCATCAGCCATCAGATCCGAGGCTTTCTTTTTATCAATATACGAGATGATGGTGTGGATTGGTTGGGATCAAACTGGCGATACGGGGTAAGTAAGTTTGCTTGGTAGATACACTTGAGCGATTATTGCACAGTCAGAGTAGCGAGGCACTTTAGCAGGGACAGACTGCACATCTACATTACACCCTTCACTTCACGCCAAAGCGAGCTAGATGGCGCGTTCGTCCTAGTCGTGCGTGAGGGGTCCTGACTCTTGGGGAGCTATGTTTCCACGTATACAGTAACTATACTAGAGGGCCAACCTTATATATCCTGGATTTCCAAGATGATCCATCCGGACTGAACCAGAATCAACGAAAAATGGCTCAAGTATACCGGTATGTATCTGTAGACGCTTCGTTGGATCCCGTGTCGAACGGGGAACGAACAGACAGACAGTGAGCTTGTTCCCTAAAGGGAAGTCCATATATTTAAAGATTTGATAGGGAACAATTGCGGCGGGATGTGGATGCACATTGCATACTTGCATATCTAATCCATGTCATGATTGTCATGATTGTCATGTTATGTTCAATATTTCTCGTGCCTGACGTAAACTCAATGGATAAAATGCTCCGGCTATGAGATAATGGTTTTTATGAGAAAAACGGAATTCTCTAGAAAGTGCCATGCCAGAGGTTTCGCTCCGATATATATGCAAAAGGGAAGGACCAGCAAGGCAGGAAATGGTACAATCTCTGTTCGTGTCATATTGTATTGAGTCGATGCACCAGGACTGAGAGATAGACAATACATCTGCCGGCCTACCTTTCTCTCTCCCACGAAGAAGTAAGCATATATATATACTCCTCATCCTATCAGCATATCGCGTCTCTCCCGCATTTCTGCGAGCAGTTGAACCACACCTCACACCTCACACCTCACACCTCACACCTCAGACCTCAGACCCTCAAACTTGTAAGTGTAAACAAAGCATGCATGCATGCCTCCTCTGTTCTTCTACTGGTCCGGCAATACCCTTGTGTCCCTTTAACTTTCCCATCCTTTACGCCTTCACCACGTATTGGCCTCACGAAATGTTTTACCAGCTACGACTTACTTACCTACTACTCGCAGGCAAAACTTCAAATACGGCCCAGCCCCGTCAAACACAATCCCTCTTTTTCTCTTTCGACAATCGTCGCTGTCTGTTGCATTATCTCTTGCTCTGCTTTACACATCTACCGGCATTCTCGACGTCCCTGGATTGATTTCCTATTCTGCTGGAACACATCTCGTCTGCCCCACCATCTATCTATCTATCTATCGATTTATTTACTGCCCCTCCTTCGAACCTGCTCTCCTCCGATAAAGAAAGTTCTTGTCAAGCTATAAAGCTACACCACACCACACGCCATACAATCACGAAGCTCATGATTGCGCAATTTCCAATTTGCGAAACAGATTATACCGAATTTGATTCTCCTTCTTCGCTCTTGAGGATCTCTTCCAGAATTTCATCATGACCGTCTTTGTGGTCTCCCTGTACGTGTTTCCCCCTCTCAAATCATTTCGGTGCTAGATATATTTCTATCTACAATCTTTTTCTGCCATCACAGTTGAAGCCCAACATTATTTTGTACTGCAACATATGCCTTCAAAGCTCCGCAAGTTATGCTATTTAGCTTAGCAGACTTCCGCTTCAAAGTTACAAAGATTGTCGACATCCATCTGGTTGCGATTTCATTTTCTAGCCTTTTTTTTTTTTTCTAATGACAAAAACTGACTTCATCATCTCCAATATAGTTTTCTCCCAAACACAATTAACTTCAAACTCCCTTCCAGTAATTCTCGCCCCCCTACCAGATCCAATCTCCACCCAGATTCCAAATCAGGCGCTTCCCGTTCTGGACGTCCAGGTGCTGCTAGAAGAACCACTACCAGAATCGACACTGGTAAACCGAGTCTTTTTGGCCATCAAAGAGATATAACGCCCCCAGCAACGCCAATACATGATGTTGACCATGAACAATTCTTTGCTCAAACCGAACCATTAAACCTAAAAGCCTCCCTCCCTATACAAGAGAACCCACATTCCATAATCGCGCCCAGCGATCCCCATTCACCAGCATGGGGTGCAGGAAAGATGTTCAACCAACCACGCTCCCGAGCCAGTTCTCCTCCTCCCGCAGATATTCTCAAGCATAATAAGATGAAGGAGAAGGCAGAGCTCCTTGGAAGCGCTGGAGTTCGTCAACCACAATATAAAAGAAGTGACAGTCATGATAGGGTTTTCGCAAATGCCGAATGGGAAGTTGAGCCAGCGGAGCAAGGTAATGGGGGTTTAAGAAATGCTGTGCAAGCTGCAGTTAGAAGCGGAAACCTCGAGGATAAGATTTGGGTCGGTACACTAGGAATGCCAACGGATGCTCTTGAAAGTCAACAAAAGCAGGACATTGACGATCGTATGGCTACAGAGTACGATTCTCTGACAGTTTTCTGCAAAGATAGCGATTTCGATGGCCATTACACGCACTATTGCAAGCAGATTTTGTGGCCCGTCTTTCACTACCAGATTCCCGACAATCCCAAAAGCAAGGCTTACGAGGATCATTCTTGGGTTTACTATGTCAAAGTGAATCAAGCTTTTGCAGACAAGATCGTCAAGTCATGGAAGAGAGGCGATGTTATCTGGATCCATGATTACCATCTTCTATTGGTACCTTCAATGATCCGTAAAAAGCTTCCAGATGCTAAGATTGGGTTCTTCCTTCACGTTGCATTTCCATCTTCAGAAGTATTTCGATGTTTGGCGGTTCGCAAGGAACTACTTGAGGGTATGTTGGGAGCAAATCTTATTGGGTTCCAAATTCAAGAGTATGCGCGCCATTTCTTGCAAACCTGCAGTCGCATCTTGATGGTTGAAGCCACAAACGATGGTATTCAACTTGAGGATCGATTTATCGATGTCATTAATCTCGCAATTGGAATTGATCCCGTTGCTCTGGATATGAACCGCCTGGACCCTAAAGCTACTCATTGGCTAAACACGATGCAAGAGAGATACCGTGGCAAGAAACTTATTGTTGCAAGAGATAAGTTGGACCATGTACGAGGTGTACGACCCAAGCTTTTGGTAAGTTTTCTGTCTACTTTATTAAATACTTTTGGAAGTCCTTGTGCTTGATGATGCACTTTTCTAATGCAGCCCTTCGTGAACAACTACTAACCCTTCTCTTCTTTCAGGCGTACGAGCTGTTCCTGAACAAGTACCCCGAATGGCGAGACAAAGTTGTCCTGATCCAAGTAGCAACTTCTACCACAGAGAATGCTGAGCTCGATGCGACCGTTTCAGATATTGTTACTAGAATCAACTCTTCATGGGCAAACCTCGCTTATCAACCAGTCGTTTACCTAAAGCAAGATATTATTTATCCACAATATCTAGCTTTACTCACAGTCGCCGATGCTTTAATGATTGCAAGTCAGCGCGAAGGAATGAATTTGACATGTCATGAGTATTTGTTTTGTCAAGATGGCAAGTTTGAAGGTCACAACAAGCATGGGTCTCTTATTCTTAGTGAATTTACTGGTAGTTCTTCCATCTTCGGTGGCAATGAATTATCTGTTAATCCTTGGGATTATCGCCAATGTGCCGATGCAATCAAACAAGCTCTTGAAATGGAGGATGAAGAGAAAGAAGAAAGATTCACAAAGCTTCATGCAGCTGTCATGCACCACACAGGTGAACATTGGTTTAATGAATTCCTTCATCGCCTCGATAAGGTTTATGATGAGCAGCATAAGAGGGAGACTACATCTGTTCCTCGTCTCTCGATCAATATACTTGGCCAAAAGTATCAGAGATCGGAGCGTAGGCTCTTCATTATTGATTACGAAGGAACTTTGGCATCATGGGGCTCACCGAGCAGTATTATTTTAACAAGCCCTCAAGTAAGTGATTCTAAATTCTCGATCACGAGCAATTGCTAACAGTACATAGCGTACCATCGATACCCTTAATGACATTTTACAAGATGAAAGAAATACAGTTTATGTAATGTCTAGTAGACAACCAGAAGAGCTTGACCGTTTATTCAAACGAGTTCCACGTCTTGGTCTCATTGCTGAAAATGGATGTTTCCTTAAACAATTTGGTACTTCGGAATGGACCGAGATGGCTGATCCTGAGAAAATGCGAGCGTGGAAAGATTCAGTTGAAGGTATTATGGCTTATTATACCGAGAGAACACCAGGATCTTGGATTGAGACCAGACACTGTAGTTTGATCTTCCATTATAAGAATGCTGAAGACTTCGAAACGGCAACTCGACAAGCAGGTGACTGTGCAAGCCACATTAATGATGCATGTGTTGAGCAAAGAGTTAGAGCTCTTCCTCTTGAGGGTACGCATCCCTAATTTTGATATTATGAAAGACCTACTAACGTCTATTCCAGGAGCTGTTGCAGTAGAACCAATTGATTGGTCTAAGGGTACAGCTGCCATGAAAATTTTCGAAGGCCTTGCAAAAGACATGTCACCAAATGCTGAACATACTTCTCCTGTCGACTTCTTATTAGTAATAGGTGATGGTAGGGATGATGAGGTTATCTTCAGATGGGCCAATGATTTGGGCAGAGCTAAGAAGGTTGATAATGTTACGACTGTTAGTTTGGGTAGTAGAAATACTGAAGCTGGGTATACACTTACCCAAGGTGTTACGGGTATGTCTCTACTAATTGCCATTGTATGATTGATCGATTGCTAATGTTTCAATAGGTGTCTTGACAGCTTTACAAAAGCTAGCTCAACTATCTTAGAATGTTTTTTATTGCTGAATTACATTTCTTTACAAGAAATGGTGCGGCAAGGGATAATTATTGAGAGCAATACACTGAGACGATGATATAGATGATTTTATGAATGGTTTTTAATATGGCGGCATAGCGAGGGCGTTTTTCTTCTTTTTTTTCCCGTCTTTCTCCAAAGTTCTCATTTCTTTTCGATTGGATTGGAGGAATAGAAATAAACATATACATACATACATGTTATGAGGAAGAGAAGTGCACGGAAATTAAGATATACATATGTACACACACACACACACACACACATACACAGATATAGTATATGATATCAAATGATATGATAACGCATAGATAGACAGATAGTCTGTTTGCCTTTGGCCGTTGACTCTAGATATCCTCAATACCAAAAAAATTCTACTCTACCTGTTTTTGGATCTTCTGCTCCCTCCGCGTCTAGGATGTTTGAATATAGAGAAAGAGGTAGATGTGGAAGAGATGATAAAATAGGTTTTGGGGTGGATTGGTGTGATGTATTGGTGTGGTGGGTAGTGAGTGAGCGGCACACTGAGTACGAAAAAAAAAAACGACACACTCAAAAGGCACTTCCTTTTCAAACTTATATCTCAAATCACTTTATCAGTATTTGAATCAATCGAGAAGGTAAAGAAGGTATTTTCAATTACATGTTACGTTACTCACAAGCTTGAGGGAGAAGGAAGAAGTTAATGGGTGAAGTAGAGAGTAATATTCATAACATCTAAATCACATCACTCTCACCTCACTTTCACTCACACTCAAACCAAAAATCAAAATTTGTAAGATAATTATAGATTCCATTTCATATAACTATCCTATCAATATATACACGGGCAAAGAATATGGGCATGAATAAGACAAACGAAAATCCAGGTCCAGATCCAGATCCAATATGTTTGGTGGTGTAGTCGCCAGTCCAG
Organism: Botrytis cinerea B05.10; assembly: GCF_000143535.2. Taxonomy (NCBI): domain Eukaryota; kingdom Fungi; phylum Ascomycota; class Leotiomycetes; order Helotiales; family Sclerotiniaceae; genus Botrytis; species Botrytis cinerea. The sequence continues at coordinate 3,180,254 of NC_037310.1, forward strand.
GAGGGGAAGCTTTCATGTGAGTAGTAAGAGGTATTCTAGTCAAAAGGGGGTGGGGTGGAGAAGGTGAAGGGATGAATATTGATGCGTACCTTGAGTAGCGAATGCCGTTGTGATTTGAAGTTGAAATGGCATGTAAAACTGGTGTAAAAAGGTATGGAATGCTGAGTGTTGTAGGGGGGAGAGGGGGAGAGGCGGAGAGGGGGCAGGGGAAAGGGTGGAGGGGTGGGTCGATCAGAAGGTACGTACCTCACACAAAGAGAACAATAAATCAAGAAGAGAAGAAGAAATACATGAAAGACAAAGATATCATCGTCCTTGACCAGCCACTAGCCTTCAAAAACACAATTTGTAGAATAATGCGAATGCAGATATACTCCATGCACGAATGTCCTAATAACCTCCAGATACTCCTCCAAAAACAAAAAACAAAATCCATGTAATGTCTCGCCGAACAACAATAACTTCCCCCATATTCCCTGCCTGATATTCTCATCTCTATAGAAGTGCTAACTATAGCTACCTAGAGTAAAACGTATTTTTATTTACAACATCTCCTCGTCTTCGCCTCCATTTGTGTATCCACCAAACTGATAGTTCTGAAATGCTCCATACCTGCAATGACCGAGTTAGTAAAATCCACGTGTGCAGAAAAGCTACTCAAAGGTGGGCAAAAGTTTGAAAAGGTGGGGTTGTATTCGGAGTGGGGATCGTTTGAGGTGGGGTCAAAGAAAAGGGGAGAGGGGAGAGGGGAGAGATCAAAGTGCCAACACATTAATTTGAGGTAAAGAAGATGCTTACTGATTCTCCATCGCTTCCACGTTTGGGTATCCATGAACGGCTTCGACATTGTTATAGACTGGGTCTGTAGATTGTTTGTACTGAGGTCCACCAACTGCCGATCCAAAGTGCGAGTAGATATCCTTTGAAGGACCGGTCGATTGTTCATATTCTCGTGCAGCTAAAAGCTCATAGCCAGATGCCATGTAAGGTTCAACATGCTCAACATGATTCCAACGGGCATCTCCACCTTGAATTGGTGTCAATGGAGCATGGCTACTACCATCACTCATAGTATCATCATCCATACTTGAATCTTGTGTTCGAGACATTCTTTCTTCCATCATTTGACGCTCATATCTCGACTTTGCCATGGACTCTTCTTGCTCAAGGCTAGTAGAAGGACCCGTCCACAGATCTTGTGCCAACGCATGTCCTCCATTGTATGGTGGGCAGATTCTCCATAACTCAATCAATCGCATCTGCTGAGTAGCATCTGCGGTCTTGAAGAGTTCGATTTGGGTAGGATATAAAGAAGAAGAATCGACACCATGTCTGGCAAGTATAATATCTACTGTGAGTTGCTCTGTTTGAGGTGGTTCGGAAGCAGGTCTGGGTGCTTGCTTAACAACATGTGCGGAATGGGTATAGTGTTGAGAGATTGAGTATGTGTATGTTGGTTCAACTTCCTTTGGCTCTTCTACAGGGGCAGGAGGAGGGTTGTGGAGGGAAAGGTTACGAGCGAAAAGCATCGCGAGCTCTTCTTGTGTAGCCATGACGTATATGTGTGCAAGTGGTTATTCGATACTACGGCAGAAGCATTAGTTGAGTTATTTGGAGGGGAAGGGGCAGAGGAAGGAATAGCAATAGCACACCTTATGATGTAAACGATTTGATAATCTGCAAGACCAACGTTGCAAACAAATGTGATTGCTTGAGAGATTTCGGAGGAGGCAGAATGTTCGAATCGAATGTTGATCTGATTTGTAGTAAAGGCTAAAAGTCAGAGGAACATGCAGGTATGTATGCAAGAGAATGGAGCAGCAGACTTGGTGGACAGATGCAAAATGATTTTGCTTGTTATTATTGACTATGCTATGTACTGAGGTAAAGGGTAGGATAGAATAGAATTACTCTGGAGAGAAATCAAGGGACGTAGGGAAGGGAATCCTGAGATTGATTGAAGAGAAGTGGTGGCGGTGATGGCGGGTGGGAAAGGGAAGGGAAGAAAGATGGGTGACCCCCTGGGTAATGGCAACGAATGGTAAATGAGCTTATTTGGAATGATTCAGCAGAGTAGCGGTACCCAATAAGCCACGGAAGTTGGGATGAGTCTGAATGTTTCAAGTGTCTGGTACTCGTATGTGGTTGTGATTCTTTGGGGGTATTTGATAGCAAGATAATGCAAGATAATATATTATAATATCGCAAATTCGAAAGGCTATGTGAATTTGGAGAAAGGGGAAGGAAGGATGGAAGAGGAAGAAGCGAGAAGGAGGATATATGTAGATATAGATATAGATATAGACGCAGACACAGACACAGACACAGACACAGATGGTGACATAGATATTGATATTGACATTGACATTCCCCCCTCATCAATGTGCTCCATACTAGTAATATACCTCCCTACCTAGGTATCCATTGTATCGTCGTATCAAAGAGAGATAAGCACGTGCTGGGCAGATCTTGGAATGGATGACCCCTCTTTGTTAAATCATGATAAATTCATAAAAACCACAATAAAACCGTAAAACCCTATTAAAAGTATCGAAACTTGTATATGTTGCTATTTTCGAAACATATTGGGCTGTTAGCGTCACACTGTTGATTGCTTTATCTGCCAATTGTTCTATGACACGAGTATCACCGCGGTTCAATTTGCGGGTTCGACTGGATAAGGCTTTGCTTTCATTTCAGATCTCCGTGCTTCACAATGCAGTGTACATACAAAGAGTGCACATATACAGAAAGAGATGAACAACTGTTTGCAGATCATTAGGTACCAATAAATTAGATGGCGACTGGGGGTGTATGAAGGGTACTTGCACCTGGGTGTTGATCTAAGAAGGGGAAGATTCCCTAGGCAAAGTATCTCCTGTATCTCCTGTATCTCCTGTCTCCCTTTATTTGATTCGAGTAAACCTACTGCGAAATGAAAGACGCTCCGCTGAGCCACTGCCGTGGAGGCTTCTTCGCTACGCTCTGGGTTTCTTGTCTACATCTTCTGATTCAAAGTATTCATGTTCATTCAATCATCTAATGACTGCTTGATTGAGCATCCGTCTACTTCGTAGGGCAGGTATTGAGAAACATCTATCCGTGTACGGAGCAACTGGAGCGAAGCGAAAAAGCCCCCATGGCAGTGGCCGAGCGGAGCGTCACCAGATCTAATCCAATGTTACCAGTGCAAGCAGGCATTGTTATTCGTATAAACTTTTGAGAAATCTCCAACTCATACTTTTCCTTTCATCATGCGCGTACGCAAGCAAAAGATGGAGGCAAAACGGAAGCATAGTGATCCTAAGACAAAACGGTGACTTGATGAGTGAAAACCAACGGACCGGCCATGTGCCTGCGTAGAGACTTGACCCTCTCAACGCCCCCCATGTCACTACTCCGTGTTGTCACTGGGTACTATTGAGTCTTCTGCATCACTTTCTTGTCAGGGGTTCGTTGCCCTTTGACTTCTCTTTTAACTTTCTTTATCGCTCACCACTTGACCTTATCCCCTTATCCCATCACTTTTCCGATCATTTTCTGATCGTTATCCTTATCATCATGTGACGCACTTCCGATCGGGCAGATAACCAAATACCTTAGCATTAAGGCTTGAATCTCAGAGATGACGCTAAGAGCCGCCCTCCAACCTAAACGCGTTTCGTGGTGCCTGGAGCTCCAAATATACCGAATCTAAAGAGCTTCATTAATAAAACTCCCTCAAATTTCACCACCCTATCCCAATTATTTGTCTTTGAAGCTCTTGAACATCTTCCATTAAAATCTTGAAATCATGGTAAGCTTCAATTTATCCAAATTGGCAGATCGGATCACATAAATGAGCTTCTGAAGCTAACTTCCTGCCTTATGTTAGACTTCGATAGGTACAGGTTATGATCTTTCGAATTCCGTCTTTTCCCCTGATGGACGAAACTTTCAAGTAGAATATGCAGTAAAGGCAGTTGAAAATGGTGGAACTTCTGTTGGAATCAAATGTAAAGATGGTGTTGTGCTTGCGGTCGAGAAGGTCATTACCAGCAAGCTTCTAAAGGCTGGAGCCAACAAACGCATTGCGACAATCGATAGACATATGGGTGCTGTATGTACAATTCCGATACTTGGATGGTCATTTTGGAATGATAAAATGGCTAATGATCCTTCTATAGGTATCTTCAGGATTAGTACCAGATGGTAGACATTTCGTTTCCCGTGCCCGCGATGAAGCTGCAAGCTGGCGTAACGTTTACAAAACTCCAATTACAACCGCAGATCTGGCTAGTCGAATGGGTGGATATCTTCAAGCATACACCCTCTATTCATCCGTACGACCATTCGGTATAACTGCAATCGTTGCAGGTTATGATTCCGAGCAAGAATTACCGGTTGATGGACAAGTAGGAAGTGGACCAGTCGTTGGTTCTGGAGGAAAGGTTGAAGGCAAGAAATATGGCGGACCAGGTCTTTACATGATTGAACCAAGTGGATTATACTGGGGTTACTATGGAGCTGCTACCGGTAAAGGACGTCAAGTCGCCAAGGCCGAATTAGAGAAGTTGGATCTTGCAGCTGGCAATTTGAGTTTATTAGATGGTGTCAAGGAAGCTGCACGAATTATCTATGTTGCGCATGATGACAATAAGGACAAGGAATTCGAGCTGGAGATGACTTGGATTAGTAACCTCGATGGACCAACAAAGGGAAGACATCAGGAAGTACCCAAGGATATTCTTGAGGAAGCAGAGAAATTGGCGAAGAAGGCTTTGGAGGGCGATGATGATGAGGAAGAAGAGAAACCGGCTGAGACGGCGACTGAAGGAGACAAGATGGAGGAATAGTCGAAGAAATATGTGTGCGAACCCCTCTGTATCAACACCTGCCTTCAAATTTTACATGGCTCAAAAGGTATTGAGCTTGGTCACAGCATATGATACTCTAATGATGCATTTTACGCCCTTGATCTGAGTTTTGTTAATTATTTTGACTATCGATTTGGTGAATACATTGGACTGTGCCATCTTATGACTTAGCCGAGTAACCCGCGTTACCTGCTTCAAATTAGACATAGCTCCATGATTACAGTCTTCGGTCACAATAATGAGTGTACAAAGGTGGTATACTTTCTATTGTGCGGCTTCCATTAAGTGGCGTTACGTGATCCGTTACAGACAAGTCGGTCTAGCGCTAGAAAGTTCTGGGCGGATGAGAAAAGTTGAGAGTTGCCATACCTCCCTACCATTTAGCTCCAGTATACAGTGGTAGACAAACATTCCCATTTTTCAGATTTACCACAAAAACTCTCCAACGTTATTCTATTGGTTGTCTTAAGGGAGGCAATTTGTACTTGCTTTCTATTAGCTTCTTGTCTCTAGTCGACAGTGGTGGAACAATTCTCCTTGATCTTTAAGATATGCAACAAAATTCTGCTGTAGTATATCATTGGTTGTGTGGTTCTCACGACCTCATTTGAGGATAGGAATACTTATTCCATACACTCTTCTAGAAATATCAGTCCCCAGAATATATCCGAGAAATGGAACGAAACCACAGGGCAGTAACTTACGGGTAACGCCTCTTGTACTCTGTCCCCCTGAATTTTCTCCCACTTTATGATTTTTACGACGGCCAATTATCGGGTCGCCATACATTCAGTAACTCCATTTGCCATATTAGTAGTCATTCATCCTGGAACTCAAGCTCCATGGGATGTAAATGACAATGGCGGCGGCGGTAGGAATCCACATGCTCATGGCTCATTCGTGTATCCCCTGGAGAAAGAGCTGAATAGCTTAAAGGTTCTCCGCAGCCAGTTGATAATGTTATCGATCATTGCCTCTGCAGTGAGTCAAATGGCCGTTTTGAAGACCTGCGGCCCAGAAATTGATACCCGGTGAAATGGTGAAAACTTCCTGGGCGATCTCGTGTGTAGATGGGTGGGTTTGTTCTTTGACTCTTCGGGGGTTGATTTTCATGACTGTGTTTGGATTTACTTGGGTTACATACCGGGAATATATACATATATACATATACCCTTATGTACCGAGAAGAAATTTGATAGAAAGAACTCTCATATTAATAATCGACGGAGTTGAAAATCGCTTTTCTTCCTTCTTCAATTTTCCTTTTTCCCTCCGACCGGTCTAAAGACCCATTCATCCATCCATCCATCAACACTCGCCTCCATTCCGTGGCCACTTCACCCCCGCCTCTCCTACAATCCTTCCACATCTTCATACAAAATTAAATAAATCAATACTCTTTCATTCACGTGGACATATCATCACATAATCACAAAACAAATCGTCGTAGCATCCTTAACCCATGATGGTTTATCACCCAATCCATCAATTACCATACACACAACCCCCCCTCCCCCCTACCTAGTCCAGTAAACTACAAGTGGCTAATAAATCGTTGGGCATAAATCTCCTTTGTGATTTTGGGATAGCCGTCACTGGGTAGTGGAGTATTGCGTTTTGCCATGGAGGGGGGTTTCTTTTGGGAAGAGATGAAAGTACTTCATGGGTTGCTTCTTCTCCTCCTCCTCCTCCTTCTTGTTCTGCTCTGCTGTGTATATCTTGTTTGGTGTGTTTCATTGTATACTTGTGTGTGTGTGTGTGTGTGTGTGTATAAATAGATATACGCACATGAAAATAAACATACTTTGGCTCCAGCTCAAGACTCTAGTTTGAGACTCCAGCTCTATCTCTATCTCTATCTCTACCTCCATCTCTCTCTTCTCTCCCGCGAATCGCGCACAAGTACACGAGCAAACGAGTAGACAAGGATTCAAAAATTCTACATTCCGAACTTCCTTCACCTCGACACTCGATTCTCAATTCTTGATTTTCGATTTCAAATTTCGCTTCCATCTCTCGATTCCTAACTCGGCTGTCAACCCCAAAAAGTTGCGTTTGCGTTTTGAGTTTGAATTTTGAATTCATATATGCGATAATATACTATACTAAACCATGGGATTCTGGTCGCGAAAATCATCTCCTCCCCCGCTACGCCATCGAGAGGGCGTTAAATCGAAACATTACAACCCGGCGCCGAAGAATGCGGCTTCGTCTTCTGCTTCTCCTCCTAAATCCAAATCGAAAGCCACATTGAAACCCACATCGCAAGAGAAGCCGAAAGAGAAACCGAAAGAGAAATCCAAATCAAGTCCCAGGCGTGGAAGAATAATCGTACATTTCGTTCGTCATGCCGAGGTATGTCATTCCCTCTCCCATCCCAACATCCCCTAACTCCCCCCCTCTCCAGGCCTACAACAACCTCCACACCCCGCACTCCCGAACCCTCACCGACCCACTCCTCACCCCCCTCGGCAAATCCCAATGCCACACCCTGCTTACCCAACTCACCCGTCTCAAACCCGTGCGCATCCTCTGCTCCCCCCTCCGCCGCACTCTCCAAACCGCTCTTCTCTCCCTCCCCTCCCAAACCCGCATCCCCATCACCGTCGACCCCTTGCTGCGCGAGTACGGCTCCGTGCCGAACTGCACCGGGTCGCCGATCAAGGAGCTCAGGAGGAGACATGCGAATGTGGGGATGGTGGTGGATTTCGAGGGGGTGCAAGAGGGGTGGGAGAGGAATCGGGAGAGAGATGGAATGTGGGTGGATGGGAGGTGGAGGAGGAGTCGCGAGCAGAGGGAGAGGGGGAGGAGGGTTTTAGAGAGGCTGTGGGAGGTGGGCTGGGAGGGGGTGCAGCAGGGGAAGGGAGATGTGGAGATTTTGGTTATTTCGCACGGGGAGTTTTTGCATGGTTTGACGGGGAATTGTGAGTAGATCTTTTTTTTTTTTCTTTTTTTGCTTGTGGGTTTTCCATCCATTCTTCTTTTGGGGGAGAGCGTGCTGTTTATATATACCTCCCTGTTCCTCTCCCCTTTTCTTTTCTTTTCTTTACATTCTCCCTTTCCGCCCTATCCCCTCATCATCTCGCTCTCACCCATTTTTTTCCATTCTCTCATACCCCCCCCCCCCCTTGTATCCTCAATTCTCACCCCCAAACTCCCCCCCCCCCCCCCTCAAAATCCACAACTCAAACTAACCCTCCCCCTCCCCACACCAGACTGGCACAACGCCGACATCATCTCCCTCACCATGATCAAAAGCAGCCGGGGCTACGAATTTATCGATCCGCCGCTTCGGTATGCGTACCATTGAGTTATCACAAACGACGAATCATTTCTGGATTTTGAAATCTAGGAATTCGAAATTCAAAACAAGATTTCCACAAGGACACCCATCGACCCGGACGGGCATTGAAGTTTTCTGCATCTTGCATCTTACATCTTACATCCCGCGTTAGTAACAATAACACATATTCATATTCATATTCATATTCATATTTGCCTTTTACCTTTCGCCTTTCGCCTTTTACCTTGCGCCTCTTTCTCTTACTAGCTAGCTAGCTTGCTTCCTTCCTTCCCTTGCTTAATTAATTTCTCGCATATATATATAATTCATTCTTTCATCCATCTATCCATCTCTTCTACTCAATTTCCAAATCGATGCTAGATATTAAACATACATGTATACTCAGTAGGTATTGATTGGCATTGGGGCTGTGGAATATATATCTATTTGTTTACATTCACATCTGTCTATATATATTATCCAATTCACACGATTTCGACGAGATGTATCGAATCTAGATATCAATATTGATATCGATATTGAATATCATACACAATTCAAATACACACCACACATCACACATCATAAACACATTCAATCAAATACAATTCAATCCAGATTAATCAATTAATCAGTCCATTCAATTCTTACCCCATCACCTCACCTAACTTCATTCTTTCAACTACATACCCCCCACCCCACCCACACACACACACACCCAAAGAAAGAAGAAGAGAAAAAAGAGAACGAAAAAAGTAAACAAAAAAGAAAATGCGACCTGATAAAAACGTATAAGAAAGAGACACACACACAAAAAAGCGCTAATTGCCAACCAATTACTCCAACGCCATCCATCCATCTATAGTTTCATATTCCCCCAATTTCATATCCCCATCCATCCATTCATTCATCCATCTCCAATATGTGTAATCTTCATAACTCATATGACAGCTTCTGCTCTGCTCTGTTCTGCTGTTCATTCCATCAAATCTTGAGATCCATTCGTCCCACATTCCAGCAACCAAAGCTGCACTTGATAGCTATCAACTCCAAACTAGCCATGCTTTTCTGATGGTCTTTCTCCGTCTCTCAAAATAGTGCATCGATATAATACTACTCAACCATATATTTGCTGTATCTTTGTATCTCCATCCATAATGAAGTCCTCCTAAATGGAAAAGAAAGAAACATGTGAAATCTAACATCATCCCATGTCATCTTAGACAGCGACTGCACCAGCAAAAAAATCAGGCTATCAAAAAAAGAAAGCATTTGCTACTTGATAGAACCAACTTAAGATCTCATAGTCTTTGCGAAGTGATATTAAGAGAGAGTAAAAGAAGAAGGGTATCTTTTATGATCGATTGCTCCAAACCCAAATCCATCTCAAATACGAGGTATAGAAAGGAGAGAAGCCATTGACCTCGCATAAAAAAGTGGAAGAAAGTCTATCTGGCTGAAAGATCATGATCATCATCGTTATTGAGCGCCGTTATCATCCATTTGTCTTAACAAAACCAACATCTGTTTTACCCACAGACAATCATTGACATAGGAAGAAGAAATATTTCGTGGTTTTCTTACATTCGAAAACATGAGTACCGTTGACATCTCAAGATTCTGTTTCTTGTTTATATGCCATATCTGACATACCACTTGCTCGTTTCTGATCAACAATCTCTCGAGCATAAAAGTCCACAAGCATTGTGCCATAAGCCTCTAATACTTCAACGGGAACAGATAATCGGAAGTCGTTTAATAATAGAAATTGAAGCTCCAAATGGTTCAATTCATTCAACGGCAATCCACCAACCTAGACAAATGTTAGCATTGGTAAAAAGGTAATTCATCATGAAACTTGCCTTGGCGTATCTAGAATTTGTGTAAAAAACATCAGAGAAGAATTTGCTGGCACAGGTGACACCAGCAATAACCAAACGATGAATGTTAAAACTGTCAACTACAAAGAAGTGAGAGAGGGGGAACTGAGCCAATCCAGGTTCGGGGTCTTGTGAGTGAGAATATTGAGCATTTTCAAACTCAGATTTGAGCTCCGGAACGCTTCGAGCTCCTGGTGGGGTATCCGCCAAATCAGAACCCTCTGCTGAATAAGTAGACGAAGGTCGAGAACCATCTAGATCCATGGCTTCTTGTCGCATGGCATTTATGGGTTCCGCATTAACTCTTTCTGTCATTCTATCAAAGTAGACTAACAAACTCAAGAATACTTCGTATGTTGTTGGGCAGTATTTGTGTATTCTAGTTAAATAACTCAAAATGGTAATGCTAGGCACATTCTTTCCGTGAAATGCGAGTACGCTCGAAGATAGCCCAGTAAGATTGGCTGTATTTTCGGCAGATGGAATGGATCTTTGTAAAGTTTCATGTTGACGATCGTTCGTGGTGGTGATTTTGGTCAAAAGTCCGGCTACCATTTCGATAATGTCTGTAATGGGCATACCACTAATCTCGTATTTCAATCCAGGCTCATCTGCTGTGCGTGAACCACCAATTTGGCCTCTAGATGAAAGGAATTCTGGGCTGGCAAAACTTTCGATGTGTGCCAAATCTCGAACTTTGATCGTGTTACCACCATAATTCTGTACATCATCGAGAGACCTTGCTGCTCTTGGGATTGTCCGGTCAGATGTCCCAGATGTCACTCGAGGCCTTGATGAAGAATCAGTGCTCAAGGTATGCGAATGTTCGGATCGTGCATGAGGCGCTGAAGCTGGAGGGAAATTTTGTTGGCTTGTAAATTGTTGTTGTGTATGCGAATTCGAGTTTGGACTGGAACTCGAAGGAGGAGAGATAGGTTCGGATCTAACTCTTGTGCGGTGGTCTACATCTTGAGAGTCACCATATTTGGCTTGCATATTTGCGCTTGGAGGAGGGGTACCATCATCTACTGATGTGGGGTGGGGGTTTGGACTTGGTGGAGGTTCGACTCTCGACCTGGAAGGTTGTCGAAATGGCGAATCCTCAGAAGAACCATGATGCCCTGCAGCGGGTATCATTGTATGGGGGTGGAAGCGTGATGAATCTGACACAAAATCGATCACCGCAGCCATATCAAGCAAATGTGACGGTCGTGAAAACCTGATCAGTCGTTGCGATTAGCTTTTTTCTCTCTCTCCCAAATCTGCGATGGCTAGAACGACGTGGAGACAAGAGAAAATACAATAATGATAGGAATGTCTTCTTTCGAGAGACGCGAGCGCCAACTGATTCCTTGCTTTTTGATGTAGAGTGGCTAGGATGGCTAGAAGGTTCAGAAAGTCTTATCGTGCAGGTAGTTTGCCTATCGATCGGTCTTTAAATACCTATTAGGTACCGGATAAAAAGGTAAATGAACAAGCCAACATCAAAACAATGCTTCCTCTGACTCTGCGAGCATCTGCCAACTATATCCTGATGCCAACCTGCATGTCTCGAAGATCATTCATGAATTAAGAGATTGCGACCACAAGCTCCCAGGTTGACAAACGACGCGCCATTTAATCGCCATTTCATCGATCTTCCGTGGGGGTAACGAGAGATTCCAATATCGCAAAACAAACAGAGACACAAACACACACACACAGACACTGGGCATGGACGACTCGACTGGGCATGCACCGTATTGGCGCCGACATAAAGAGCATTCAGAAAAAAAGACTTACCTGCAGCATTCCTTGTAAAACAACTCAACGATTATTGGCACGGAGAGGACAATTTGGCCCGACGAGAATGGAAGACGGTGGTATTTTAATTGTTGTATTAAGAGAGGAGAGGTTGCGTGAAGTAAAGTGACAAGTGTAGGTAGATAGAGGAAGAGAGAATCCGTAGTAAATAAGTGTGATAAGTCGATTGGGGGGGGGGGTTTATTATTATTATTATAATTATTATGGAGGGACGTGAATTATGGAACAGAGATTTGTACGGAGTAATGAGGTAAGGTAGGGTGAGGCAAGGCCAGGCAAGGCAGTTGATTGATGAGTGCTGAGTGGGTGGGTAGATACTGACTGGGTCGATACTTGATACTTGGGTAGGGACGGCGTGGGTAATAGGTAGGCGTGGTGTGGTGTGGTCTGGTCTGTCTGGTCTGTCTGGTCTGTCTGGTGTGATATGATATGGTATGGTATGGATGATTTAATATGTACTGACTGGGGCGGCTGGGCTGTCGGGTTGAAAGTCGAGAGAAGATGTGGAGAGGGCGCCGGGTGTGGTACAATCGATTCACTACCACTGGCCGAACACCTCGTACCTATGACGAAAAGTTGGAGATTGCTGAGAACCCTGGATTTGGACTGGAGGGTTTGACGGCCTTAGGTTAGAAGAAACCATTGGGATTCAAGATGATCAGCGGAGTTATGCCTGGTAGATACATCCGTACACAGACACGCAGGTAGGAGATGGATCAATTGGGATACATTGGAAACAGGGAGGCAAAGGAAAGGAAGGATGGTGAACGATAGATGAGAGATGAGAGATGAGAGATGATACATACAATCACCTGGTAGGTACGAATGATGCGCACGTGGGTATCTATGCTAGCATCATCTATGTATATATACTAATAAGTTATCTATAACTATCTATAACTAGGTATATATAACTAGGTATATATAACTAGTTATATATAACTATATATAACTATATACACACACACATACATATCTTTACAACATCAATCAAATATCTCCCAGGCCCATGGAAGATTTCACACTGACCTCTTATCTCCCATCTATCCAGCACAGCTACACACATACTCAGCTGGACACATTCTTTCAACAGGAACCTACCCATTGCAGTCAAATAGAGTCGATCTTATTATTAGCTAGCTTCCGTCAACTCCAAGTACTGTGCGCATTCAAAATTCTATTCACCGAAAGCCCAATCCATAAATCCTACCTACCTACCTTAATAAATATCCATTGCAATTCTAGACCGGTATCGCACCTCAAATCTAAAAGGAGTTGTGGGAGGGAACGCTGGTATTCCCTCCCAATGCATCCCAAGAGTAACCATAGGTACACCCATCCACAACGCAACACACCGAGATACCCTTAATTTTACATCATGAGAAGCATAAAGGAGATCCTATTGAATCTTCTTCATTTAAGATTGCCCCGTAACCTATAACAATCACACATGCTGTAACACTGAAAAGTATCAAAATCATGCTCCTACAGGAAATGCGATACGATTAAAATTCGGAATGAAAGCCACACGTAAGAATCTTCCTATTCTTAATCTCACCGCTTCGATTGAATTGCAATTTCCATGGATTGACCATTATGAAACCTTGCAAATTATTTCACTGCGCAAACTCCATGGTATTATGGTCGGGTTCTATTCGTACAATGATTCATCATCTATTGATGACGGACGGTATAATTCGTGTCTGGCAAGTACAGATGCCTGTCTGCTCCCTTAGCCGTCAAAACCACCATTCTGATGACACCTCCGGAACTCCCATCCCATTTGATAGCTTCTTGCAATGCACCCTTAACAAAGTCGACAGCATCGGCCTCCTCCATACCTTCCTTCCAGTTTGCATCACAGTATCCATAGATGTACGTTGAGCCGGAACCTCCAATAGCATAAGATTGCTTGTGTAACGATCCTCCTAATGGTATCGAGTAGACTTGACCTCCGTGTCGTTCATCCCAGCCAGCAATAATCAAACCGGCACTAAATTCGAATTAGAACAAGAAACTCGCGGAGTTGAACACCATTCATACCTCAATTGATCCTTGTTATCGTAGCAAAGTTCCTGGAACATAGCAGCGGCCGTTTGTGTGGTTGGTGTTTTGCCATTCAAAGCTCCATACATTCCCAACTGGTAATGAACAATATCCGCAACAGCTTGAGTATCAGCCGCAGAACCTGATCGACAACACCAAATTGTATCATGTACTTGTGTGAGCTTGTCTGTAACTCGATTTGCGATATATGAGCCGGTTGTTGTTCTACTGTCGGCACCTATCCAATACATTCATCAGTAACTCTTATACCCCGCAGATTGTGTCCCAAAAGAACTGACCCAAAATGACACCATCCTTAAAGTTTACGGCCATGCTGAAATTAATGTCAACGCTGATCTCGAATCGAACATTATTGTTATCGTGGTCTCTAGGCTTCTTACATGGAGGTTCCTAAGCTATCATATCAATCAGTAAAGCTCACAATATAGGGCCAGGCTATCATACTTGACTTCTCCCTTCTTCAAACGATCCATATCCACATGAATACCATCTTCAAGAAGCTCTCGTTAGCTTTAACTTTGCTGGTAGCTGAGTTGGATACACAAATACCTTCATTCAACATTCCTGTGTTTCCAAACTCCATCTTGAAAGTTGCAATGTTGGCCTCCTTAAATTTAGAATATGTAGAAAAAACAAATGCGAATCGTTAATCGTTATGTTCGTTGGAGTGGAAGATGAGCTACCGATTTGAAGCTCTCGAACAGGCAGACCTTAGACGCGAGGCAAGGCAAGCAAGCAAGCGCGAAGGTGAGGCAGATCACGTGGTGATAATGATTTTAGCTTGGGCGGTTATTCCCGTTTCTCATGGCTCCCGGTGAGGTTTCTTGGGCCTTGTAAGCTGGGAGCTAGCGTGTGCCTATGATATACGTGCCTAGCAGTGAAATTTTGAGGTTCAAGAAATAAACATTTACGAACGAAATAATAAATGCTATTTACAATTTATACAAAATGGATACCGGGCGTAATATATTGAGACGTTCCCTGCCTATTCCAATCCAAGTAGCAATACCCCAATACTCCGAAATCTACTCAACGCCATATTTCGATAAGTTCCCGACCTCAATTCCTAAATGTACATAGTCTTAGAACATAACTAGACCCGAGAGACCTAAGGCAGGCTCTCTCTTGTTCTTGCGAATTGAAATCAAATGTTCTGCTTTGTGCCAGGCGACCAATTTCTTTCCTGAACTGATACTCAATTCCAAATGCTTTAACCTCCCCGAGTCAAACTACACCCATTGTATTAGCATCATGATATCTGTGCAATAAGATGCTTAATCTCAAAGGAAAACCTACCCTTCCTTGTCCAACTCTAACGGTGTAAAGCCCTCTCCCTCCCCCTTCTTAACCTCTGTCTTTGCCTCCCCAGCTTTCCCCGGCTCACCATCCTCGGCACATCCACAATCGTAAAAGTCTCCAATCTTACTACAATCGAATATCTCCTTCTTCAACCGCTTGTTGACTTCGTTATGAACATGACATGCCCACGCCGCTGCCGTACTCCTCGTTGCCACCTGAGGTGGATATTTCTTCAATAGCCCTTGGAAATGCCGCGCACAGTCGCCACATGGATACAGGCGCGCAAATAAATGGATGTAGGATTTTAGAGCCGAGCTATCTTCTTCTGTAGGTTTGTCGGGGAATTTGGCCATCATCGTGTGGAGTACTTTCCAGGCTGCGTGGCCGAGTTCCGCTCTAAAGGGTGAGAATGTTAATAAGTGCAAAAACTAACATCATTTCAACGGCATTTTGCAGATGGGTGACATACTTTAAAGTAGCATTTTCCAGCTTAGGGGCAGTGGCTGCTCCATGGAGAAGATTGTCATCGACGAGAATTGGCGTTTTATCCAAAGGGAATTCAGCGTTATAATCGCTCTCCGTGCCATAATCTACCGCTCTCGTTCCATGATTTTGATTGCGAAATGTGAGTACGAAGAATATGCATAGAAAAGCTGCCGCAGCTATCCCCGCAAGAGTAAAGTGCGGCTTTCGAGCCATGCTGTGTTGTGACCGAAGAGGAATTATTATTTGTATGGATGGCTGCCAACTTCTGGAATCGAACTCGGCTCCGAAGGTTTCGATGAATGCTTCGTGGTGTCGTTTGCGATGTCAGCTACAAAGGAAAAGGAGAAGTATCAATTCAAAGTAACGAATGTTAATGTTTAGTCGAGAAAACGAGTGAGAAAGAAATCAATTCCGAACATTCGATTAATTCATTCCAACTACCTACCTACTTAGGAACATGTGTAGCGTTATAAATTCCTATTTTAGACGGCGCCTTCCCTCAGATAAATTAATTCCAAGGCTCTTTACTCGTTCTATTTGATTGTTTCATATTCATCCACAATCGTATTCCAATTGGCTGCAAAGCTGTAACATTTCCTTTTCTCCACCCCCATTTCTTCAGGGACACTTCGGAGCATCATTCCTCCCCTTCCGTCATTACTGCCCCGCGTTCTCCGAGCTCGGAAACATGAAATATTTTTTGAGCTAGCTGACTGTGCTGCATTTACTCCATCTCCGTGGAAACATCGAAAGACTTATTAACAATCTTGAATCCTTCACATTCTTAAATACTTGCTGTGCTACTTCCAAATCTCTAAATCTCTTAACTTTTAAACCAATTCTCATCACATCTTTTTTGCAAATCAATATGGCTTTCCCCCCACCGCCTGTCAGCACAATCGATTGGAGTGATATTGGCTTCAAATTCCGTGAAGGTAATGTCAATTCCTCTGTCCCAGCCTTCCTAATGTTACTCAATTGACTGCTGTCAGAAGTCTCTTCCAAACAAGGCTAATTCTTCTTTCAGTCAACGGTCACATCGAATCCCATTACTCAGTCAAGACCGGCCAATGGACCCCTCCAAAATTCATTACTGATCCCTACCTCCGTCTTCACGGCATGTCCCCCGCTCTCAATTATGGCCAACAAGCATACGAAGGCATGAAAGCTTTCCGCACTCCCGGAGACTCTTCCATCACCATTTTCCGCCCTACCAAAAATGCCGCTCGTCTAGCTCACTCTGCAGAATTCATCTCCATTCCTCCTGTTCCTGAGAATGTCTTCATGGACTGTGTACATGCTGCTGTTTCTTTGAATGCAGAATACGTACCACCTCATGAAACAGGCGCAGCTATGTATATCCGACCTTTAATTTTTGGTTCCAGTGCTCAGTTGGGATTGAATCCCCCAGAAGAATATACATTCTGTGTCTACGTGCTTCCAGTAGGTGTTTACCATGGTGTGCACCCAGTGAAGTGCTTGATCCTCGAAGAATTCGATCGTTCTGCACCACATGGCACTGGAAGCGCAAAAGTGGGAGGAAACTACGCACCAGTGTTGAGATGGAGTGATAAAGCAAGAAACGAGGGATATGGTATAACCTTGCATTTGGATAGTCAAACGCGTAGCGAAATCGACGAATTCTCTACAAGTGGATTCATCGGTGCGAAGAAGGAGGGAGATTCCATTACATTGGTGGTTCCAGATAGTAAGAATGTTATTGCTAGTGTAACATCTGATAGTATTTTGGAAATTGGAAAGAGTCTTGGATGGAAGACAGAAGTTCGCTCGGTTAGTCAATTCCCCCTCCTTTGTTTCTTGTGTACTTCCCATGTCCCATCTATTGAATAACCTCTGTTTCGCATTCAACCTTTTCTGATCCTCCTGCTCCCAGATCAAATACGAAGAACTCCCCACTTTCACCGAAGTAATGGCGGCCGGAACTGCCGCTGCTCTTGTCCCAATTCGCTCCATAACCCGTTACTCCGACAACAAAACTACAGAATACATCCCCTCATCATCTGAAGACCCCGGTGCCATCTGCGAGAAGCTTCTTACCACTCTTAAGGGAATCCAAGCAGGAAAGCTTAAGGATACATTCGGCTGGAATAAAATTGTCGAAAAATTGGATATTAAGAACTTCACAAACGCAGAGACAAATGACAGCAATGGTTTGAATGGAAATTTGGATCAATTGCCTTAGGTTTCAAGGGACTTCCAATTGGAATAGTCTCAAAAACAATGATAACGGCGTTGAGCGGCTGGGCATTAACAAATTGTACTATCTATCAATAGAATTTAAAGTGCGGACCCTTAGGTTTTAGACTTCTCCCCGGATTTCGTGCAATTGATTTAACAGCGGTATTACGTCATAGCCCCAAGCGCCCGTTTTCTCGCTTAGTCATTTGGTCTGGATCTTTCTTATTGTTTTGCCTCTTCACAACCAACCATGCTTCGCGAGACACGAAATCAAGAAACAAGTAAATGAGTGAAAATCATCCATTCATATGGCACCAGCACAGCATAACTAATATAACGAAACGATGTGAGATGGGGGTTTTGTTATTGGGTGGAGATTACTTGCAAGTCGGGAGTCAATGAATGGCCAAGGGTTCTTCGGATTGTTTCTTTGTATACCAGTGAGGCGATGCTGGTCATTTGCTATTTTTTGTCCTTGGTTTACACTACCCAAGCTCGGAGTTGCAGGACTGATGAGTATTGGGTTCCAATCAAAAGTAAGGGTATATATGCGAGGACTTCTCGGGCTTGAGATGAGATTTATATGATGTCGATAACCACTGGCTTCATCTCACTTTCATCTCACGATTTTTCTCGTTTGTGACACGAGGGTATATGCTATCAATATTTTTATATTCTGCTACAACGGTATACTCTTCGCTGCCACCGTATCGTTATTTTGTCTGCATACTCTGGTTTACATAGAATTACTCTTACAAACCCATTACAAAATCACATCTCACAATGCTTATCCGCATGCCCATAAATCTCCTCCTCTTAATACCTCTCGCAACCGCGAAAACCATAACTGTTACAACAGTCACGGAATCGGCAATCTCTCAGCCAACTTCCACATCATATACCTCCGATTCTCAATTCCAATCCGATATGGTAGCGGCGCATAATTTCTATCGCGGAGAACAAAATGTCAGTAACTTGGAGTGGAATGATACCAGTGCGAAAATTGCGAGAGATTGGTCCAAACGTTGCGTCTTTGAACATTCTGTATGTTAAGTTCTTCTTTCTGCCTCCCATCCCCTTTCCTAAGTTGGATACTCTAAAAATTCAACCCTTCAAAATAATACTAAATGACTAATACCCATCACCAGGGCGGACCGACAGGCGAAAATCTAGCAGCTGGTTACCCCAACGCGACCTCCTCCGTTGACGCCTGGGGTCTCGAGCGCCTCAAATATTCGTACTCCTCTCCAGGTTTTAGCGAAGATACAGGTCACTTTACACAATTAGTCTGGTCAAACACCACATCTGTCGGTTGCGCACGCACCAATTGCGCAGGAGAAAACGATACGCCGGGATGGTATGTAGTGTGTGAGTATTGGCCAGCGGGGAATGTTGTCAATGGGGGAGGAGGGGATAAAGAGGAGTTTTTCAGAGACAATGTAAAAGAGCAGGTTAAAGGGGAAGCGAGTGATACAGTGGAAAGCGGAGTTACGAGTGCGGGGAGTAGTATTGCGGGAGGTAGTGTGGTGGGATGGAAGGGACGGGAAGGAGAATTGAGATGGGGTGTCCTGATGGGAGTTATGGCTGTGGGAGCTGCGGGGTTAATGTTTTAAGATGTGCATTTGGTCGGGTGTTTGGAACGGAAAAGGGCAAATAAGGAAAGATACGGAAATGGTGTTTTGCTTAAGCGCGGTGTTTGGCGTTTATATTGACTCGGGAAAATGGATACAGATACGTGATCAGGCATAGAGGAATCAGTTTGGCAATTTATCTAGTCGGAAAATAATACCCCATGATATAGAAGAATGGGGCTACTTGCTCGAAGGGTTTGAAAAGTCACAAGCCAAAATACTTTTTAAATATTTCTGTTCGGGTATACATACGACTTCTTCATTCATAATTGAAGTGACGATATCAGTCTTTTGAGAATGGTTAGATGGATCGGCGATACATGTATTCGGCAGCGTAGAAAATGAAGAAAATAAAAGGGGGAAGATGAGAGCGGGATTCAACTTGACTGGAACCGATCTATCTTATTTAAAATCGTGACATCCTATTCTGTTCTATCCAGTCCTAAACCCTTCGATATTTTATGTGTGATATTCTTCACATTCAGCAGCCAGGATACTAACGCACATGAAGCTTGGTACTTTTGAAGGTGACGTTTTTGATTCAAGTGGTTGTGGTAGCCCGAAGACTTCTCAAATAACATTACGTTTGCAATCCTCGAAAACGAGAAAGAATCATCACAATCTTAATTGTGCATCATTCAGCTAATAAGTATCACCAGAAACCGTTTGCACAATGACATGAAAGAAAATTATAGATGGAACGGATTCTCAACTTGACTTGACTTCAATAGCCAACAGCAATGAGCGAGGAACACAAAACCACATCATCTCGAGCTCCACCCCTATCTCCAGGCATGAGCCTGTGTACATCACGATCTCTCAGCTGAACATATCCTTCAACAATTTTCCGCATCGAAGTCATCTGTGTGCGCCCTTCACGTAGCACGATGCTGACAGTTCATCGACCGAGTCTAGTCAACCGACCAGAAAGACCCCCCTCCGTAGGTATTCTTCGCAAAATTGTCGATCCAAGATACAATTCAGGATTCTACTGTTCAGTTAGTCAGGGCCTCAAAAGTTGCAGAAAGGACTGCTTGCCGATAGGAGGATTCTCCTCAACCAGATATCTGTCGTCAGTCATCTGAGGATGTCCCCTCGCCCTAACATTTTGGGGGATTTGTCTTTTCAAGGCCATTATAACATCCACCAGAACCTCCACCGGGTAAGAAAATAAAATTTGCCTATGAAAGCTTTCGGTCTTGCCACAGCAATACTGCTCAATCACAAAACGACGAAGAGCACTTTCCTCGCCCGTGTTATGAAAGACATATTCAAGTTCGTTTGAAACGAGGTGTAAATTGCAAACGAGGGATTTGCTATACAGAACACGCATGGTGTAATTCTGAAGTCGGCGAATTAGATACTTTTCGGCCAAGACCCAAATACCGAGCAGGACACCATCTTCTTCCATACACTGGATTATTAAATCATAATCACCGTTGTGTCTGGAACTAGAATCTCTCGAATGCGCGTGGTCGAATTTCTCTTGGTAAACCCATTGTGTCAGTAATCGAAATGACTCAGGGTCAGCGTCTTCAATGCGATAAGTCTGAGTTTGCCCCTCGATGAATGCGCTATTGAAAGCCCGATTCCAGACTTCGGAATGCTCGCATGCGACTTGCTTATGTATCATGAATGTCTCTTGCTTGTATTCTGTGCCAACGATAAAAGTGACCATTTCGTTTGGTGAAGAGAACGGTTTATTCTTAGGGTTTGGAGGAGGACGAGGACGAGGAGGAGTGATGTCCTCAGCCGGCGACTTCGTTGACGTAGACATTTTTGTCGTTGAAGTGGGTATCCAGTGATTAGTTCGTGAGGCAGACTCGACATGGTGCTTTGATCTGGGGGAGGTATCAATTTCGCTACTGAACAGACTTGGTTGTAGAAACAATGCAGAAATTTTTATTTGGAGGATGGGAAAAGTTTTGATAGATTTGGTACTAGTTGCGTAGATGCTCCAGAATTCACTCTCGTTGGTGAATAATAAAAATGAAATATGAAAGCAAATAAATAGTAAACATTTATTATTATTACAATGGCTGAACTGACTTCAGTGGCCTAGGAAAAGTCGACATATCCTCCAGTTTTGACTTCCCACTCAATTCGATGTGCTAGGCAGATTTCATTCGTAAATATTCATTGAACAACGAGCTTCTTACTTTTCCATTGTAGTACGATTGATCAAAACAGCTCCTTAGTATAGAATTTGAATCTTCAATTATTTTTCAAGACCACACACAGTCAGCTACCCATATCCCAAACTTCTGTCTTTTCAATCCAAAAGACACACAATTCCCTAATACCCATTACCAGAATTCTATTCGCCCATTCCTGTCATGTCCTTTAACACCTATTCGCCTATACCATCCCACTGCGAAATTAGTAAGATAAAAGCTCATCATCGCCAGACCTTTCACTTTCCCCATTTCTGTCCCTCAATTCCTTCCCCAATTATAATAGATTTCTAACTTTTCGCCCCATCAAGAAACCACTGCGATGTACTGCCAATTTTCTCCTTGTATGAAGATGCGGTAGCTTCTTCTTCGTCCAGATCTTCCAGAGCCTGCCTGCATTCGAAATCTTCGTATGCGGGGCCTACTTGCATGCAGTCTAAGTCTGGACAGCAAACTTTGATGCCGCTTATGGGGTTGCATTTCACTGTTTTCTTTTTAATCTAAAGGTTTCCCGAGAGGTGGAAGGGGAGATAACTTACTGTTCATTGGTTTGCACTTAGGCAATTCGGTGATATCGTCCAGTCTAGGCGGCATTTTGATTGCCTCTAGAAAATCCCACTTACTTTCTTCTTCTTTCTTCTCTTCTTTTGGCTCAAGGCTTTCATCTGTATTCGAGTTCGAGTTCAAGTTCTGTTCAAGTGACAGATATGGTTTCCGCAATACATTCAGAGTTTCTTCGTCTTCAGACTTTACATCAGAAGGTGGACGGCATTCACTTATGCTTGAAGTTCGGGAAGTGTGGCAAACAAGTGAGGAGCAACAGTGTTCACCTTTGTGAAAATCGCATGATACTATTTTTCCGGTCATGAGTTTCCATAAGAGTGTATGTATTCTGGAAGGGCCAATACATACAGCCGGCTTTACTACAAGTTTTCCTCGCAGTAATAGTTTCATCACCTAGTCTCAAAGAAACTTCTATTTTCATCCCAACACCTTCATCAACCTCCTGATGTTCAGACTGAAGAGCGAAGGTATTCAAAACCGTCGAAGCCCTTCCCCCAAGTGCTCGAAGAATCTCATGGAAAGTATCCAATGTCGATCTGGTAATCGGAAGCGCACTACCTTCCTCGTGTTCGCAAAAATGCATGCCATAGCCGTCTGGTCGACATGCTAGGCCCGAGTTTTTACAGCAAGATGATTGGGCACAGAGACCTTATTTCATTTTAGTATGGTGCAAGAGAACGAGAAAGGAGGGAAATTTACCACCTTGCTTGACGCATGTTCCATCCTGGGCAGTCGCTTTGGACCCGATACTTCCAGCTGGACTTAACACAGCGAGGGAGGACGCGATCGATAAGAAAAGTATGACTTGTAATATTGGGGCGATGAGCAGCATTTTAAGTGGCAATCTTTATCGTCTGATATCGAGCTGCTATCTAACTTAAGGGGGGCGAGGGTCAATGAGCTTTGAGATCGTTGGTCAATGTTGATATCACAATTCCCCGCATTCTTAGATCCCATAAACCGTGAATCGCATTCCACGCACAAATTAAGTTTTGATATTTTACATTCCAGACCGTTGAGGCGCGGCAATCGATAGTGAATCACCAAAAAAATCACGAGTTTTGTAATTGAAAACGGAAATAATTCATGTTGGTATCAAAGTGATGTTCTCCGGAGATGTTGACATAAATTTTTGGTGTGGCTTATACGGCACCATTTAGCCAGCGAATGATGTGTTGCGCTACTGTACAGATATCTAAGCCATCAATGACTCTTTTGGGAGTGCGCTTAGAGAAGTGACGTTGGAGGAAATAGCAATTGAAGTTTTGATCGATCTGAATGATGCTTGGATGAGAGATGGAAAAATCTTGATGTAACTTTTAGGATAGTTTTTGTTCAATGCGGATGATAGTTGCCGGTTTTGAAATTGGTAAAATCCTACATCAAAAATTCGGGCATTCGGTCAACCCAAGATGTTCAGCTCTGATGTCAAATATGATCAAAATTCAGAAGAAAGCATGGATGTGATGAAGATTTGAAAGGCAGTAAGGGTTACTGCCACGTACTGGCGTCAGCTCTGGTGGTAGGGTGTTGAGGATATATTGCTGCTTCCTTTTTGTTTCCTGGGTGGTCCGGATCTCCAAAGGATAAAGTTTAAATCAAGGTCCGAGTGATAATGCTGGGTAGTCAGCTCCTCCGAACTACCTATCGGGAATAGATTCAGCGATAGAATCTCCACACTGCGTGGATCCGACCTACCATGCTCGAGGGGAGGGGGAAAGTGGGTAGCACCTCGAGAGAATTGGAATTTGGAAGTTTCTGCTGAGACTTCCATCTGAAAATAGGAAACAGGATGGGATGTGATGTGGGAAATAGGAGACGGTGATTTTTGCTTCTTTGTCGACTGAGAGCGAAGCTGCTCGAAACGGTGAGGTTACAGCTGGACATGGTCTAACGGGCTACCATCCCATACCCATACCCATACCCATACCCATACCCATACCCAGAGCCCGGCTGCTGTACGTAGGTGTTGTTCTACGATGTAGGTCTGGTAGCTTCTAGTCTAGCCTTGAATGCTGGGTCACTCTGTACACGGTCACACATGGATCGTCTCAAATCATAAATAAGCACGGGGAGGTAGGTAGCACGATCCAAAGGGCACGATCTTCAGAGCTCTTTCTCACCACCTCGCCATCGAAACGCATTTTCACCACCGGATTCACCAGTCCAGTGTGCCATCCATCTCCATCTCATCTACAGTATGAATTTGCACAGAGCGTACACAGAGTATGATGCAGCGGCTGTTTCTGAGCTGACCGTCGATAGAAACCCCTGGGAATCTAGGCTGAGTTTGATTTCTTTTGATATGTATGAAGTGCCACTTTTGATAAAACCCCCCGTAATCACAAGAGCAAGGAGCAACTCTTTCCTCTAATAGAGTTTGGAGAGTGCATTTACCCCATCCACGGAGCACGGGAATATGTGTGCCTTTGAGTCTAGCTCGACTTTCATGATCCTCCCAAAACTTGTCGTGAAGAGATATCGTGAAACTTGAAACGATTGCGTCGGAAAAGTAAAGTCTCCATGTCAGCATTATCAAGATTTAAGATTCGATGTCTGCTCAGATGCTACGCGGGCATGATCGCACGAGAGGCACTCGAGTTGAGCGAAGAATTTGGAATTCCACGCAGCGAGTCAGAAAAGGATCAACAATACCGAAGCCAATGGATGGCAAATATTGCACAATCCCATCGTGGGTTCCCGTCCGCACGGGTCACACACTCCCTTTCCCTCTCCCTTTCCTGCCGCAGTAGTATTAGTCAGCTTCAATGATAAGCTAGAAAGTAATCATCAGTAAACACGGTGATGCGAGACTCGTGTACCTTTCTCAATTTCAGATCATGCTCTGCGCAATCACCTCCTAGATAATGAATGATGGGCGTGGAGCATACGGCGATATCTCCTTTGGCTAAACAATGAGCCCGTGAAGTAAGTCCAGACCAACACGATGGATTGCCAGAAGATTGTTGTGACGATGAGGCGAAGTCTTCCCGTCTTTGTCACTCGAGATCGCATTCGCACCCTTTGTGGATGCTTTGATGAATTCGTAGGAGGGGTAACCGACATGAACTGTGCCAAAATCCCAACTGCATCGCTTCCATCGAGCCACCAGCCCATTCTAAAACATTTGTTTGCTTCTCGACATTCTAGAACTCCTTGCACTTGACGCATAAAGTTTTCGGCATCCTTGTCATTCCGGAGCATTTCCCGTGGCTGGTGTCGATAGGGATTCACTTCGATCTCCATAACATCGCGACTAACCATGGGATCGCTCGTCGAGCGGTCTCTCTAGACTTCAAGCTAGACCACGGCCTTGCTCAAATAAAATTAGTTCCCATGCACTGATGGGTCAAGTTCTCTATTGCACAGCATTTCTTTTCTACACGCCAACCAAGCGTTTAGAGATGGACACTTTCAATCTTCACTCTTCTGTTTGCTAGGATACAACATGCTGAACGATGTCCAACATAGATACAGTACCTTCCAAGTCGGTGGTTTACCCATCGGTTGAAGAGTTTCAAGTCGAACGGATATTTCCCATTCGAAATCTTGTCAATGGGAAAGGTGTCGATACCGAATCAACCTCGCCGAACACCGACGATGTTTCTTCGTCAAATTCAAGCTGTCGAGGTCCTACTTCGGCTCGAGAGCCTTACGATAAAGATGACATTTTGAATGACAGCCATTCCGATGGCTCGAGCGAAACGAACTTTCTACCACCGCCCTACCCACCAATACCTCCAGATGACCAAATTCGCAGATTACCTAAATCTCCGAAACATGATTATTCAACAGAAGTTGGCGGTGGTGAAGGCTCGTCCGAGTATGAAGCCCGGAAGATATCGCAGCGTTCACAATTAATCCCTTCGAAATCGGGGCCTCCAGGTATAGCCCCGGGCGAGCCTGTGAGCACTGAGGAGCGGACATTTTTCAAGTGTGAAGATGAACCTATACACATCCCAGGAGCAATTCAACAGTATGGCGCATTAATAGCCTTAAGATACAACGATCAAGGAGATCTCATGGTTCGGATTGCCAGCGAGAATGCGTTCAAAATATTGAAATATACCCCAGAACAACTTTTCTCTTTGAATTCGTTCCTTGATCTTCTTGGCGTCGACGTCCGCGAAGATTTTATCGCACGAGTGGATCATGCTCTTCGAGCTGTCACCAAAAATCCATCTGCCGATACAAAGCTGGATATTTTCTCCATGTCAGTTGTTGCACACACAGGTTTGGTAAATCTTTGGTGCGCAATTCATATATCGAAAGGCACTGATGATTTGATCATCTGCGAATTCGAACCATTTTCTGATGAAATGTTTTTTCCTGATGAACCTCATAATACCAAGAACGATTTACCCAAATTTCCAACGCGGACCATCGACAATGACACAGTACTTGAAGAGCGACTAAAAAGTATCTCCAGTGGAAGCCAACCGCTTCGTGTCCTGCAGATTGCCAAGCGGAAGGGTAGGCATGCTGTTGGTTCTCTGGAAGTGTTCAATGCTATGACACAAGCACAAGAACAACTTGCTGCCTGTACTTCCGTTCAAAAGCTTCAAGACGTCTTGGTGGGCCTTATATTTGACTTGACGGGCTTTCATCGAGTTATGTTCTATCGATTTGATTCTGCCAAAAATGGATGTGTCGAGGCTGAATTGCTCAACCCCAAAGCTAGCGATGATATATTTAGAGGACTGCATTTTCCAGGTTCGTTTTTGGGAGAATCCCCCCCCCCCCCCCCTCTCTCTTTTTTTACTTTTTTTTTTTTTTTTTTTTTTTTTTTTACAAATGTAACCGCGAGTACTTACAATTGATAGCTTCGGATATCCCTAAGCAAGCTCTGGACTTGTACAAGATTAACAGGATCCGAATGCTTCATGACCGAGATGAAGAGACCGCACGACTGGTAAGCAACGTTTCAGTTACTTCGTTGTTGTTTTTGTGTAGATGAAAGCTACGTGTCATTTCTTCGCCATGCGCCGGAAGCCGCCATGATTAACTCCATCTACACAATTTCACGTCAAATGCTTGAAGTTATTTCGAGCATCAAATTCAACGCGTCTCAAAAGTTTGAAAGTGTAGTCCTCAAACACCCCCAACTGACATATACGTCAATGCATTGCTCGGAGTTTGTGAGGGAATGTTTGAAGTGCTTGTTGCTTTGAAGCAAGGCCGAACTTCGTGCTGACAATATGATAGGTTTGCCGTCACCAGTCAGATTTTGAGAAGCCCCTCGATTTAACACACGCTTATTTACGCGCCATGTCGCCACTTCATTTGAAGTATCTTTCGAATATGGGAGTACGTTCGACGATGTCAGTTTCCATTGTAATCAATGGCGATCTATGGGGCCTTATTGCATGCCATGGATATGGCAGTCATGGCACCCGCGTAACTTTACCCATGCGCGAACGTGAGTATTATCCGAACTGTCACATTATCTTTCAAATTGTTTCCGGAGATGGTTATTGTCTCTAGACGCATGAGATGCGTGTTATATTCAAAAATATCATTTTCAACTTCACTCCGTCTCAAAGAAGAAAAGCTAACTCGGTCCTATCCCTTAAATAGTCGCCAGGAACATTGGAGAATGTGCTTCAACAAATATTGAGCGATTGTTGATGCGTCAACGTATCGAAGCTCGCAGAGCACCACGTCAGAATCCAGGAAAGACACCTTCTGGTTTTATTGCGGCATCTTCTGATGACCTACTAAAAGTATTCGATGCCGACTTTGGTCTTTTGAATATTCAGGATGAAGCACGAGCTATTGGAAGACTTCGCCCCTATCGTGAGGCATTGTCGATTCTTGCATATTTACAATCCCGCCATTTTACAGAAATATTCTCTACGCACAACATCACAAAAGACTTGCCGAAGTTGAAAGATTCTCCAGCAATTAATTCTGTAGCCGGAATACTCGTCATACCTCTTAGCACTGGAGGGAATGATTTTTTGGTGTTTTTCAGAAGAGGCCAACTTCGCGAAGTCAGATGGGCAGGTAACCCTTACGAAAAGATCAAGCCTGCAA
Organism: Botrytis cinerea B05.10; assembly: GCF_000143535.2. NCBI lineage: Eukaryota > Fungi > Ascomycota > Leotiomycetes > Helotiales > Sclerotiniaceae > Botrytis > Botrytis cinerea. The sequence continues at coordinate 3,208,532 of NC_037310.1, forward strand.
AAGGGCAATATCTAGAGCCAAGAAGTAGTTTTAGTCGCTGGACACAGACTATCAAAGGAACTTCTAAGATATGGAATGCTGATGATTTTGAGACTGCGTCTGTACTAAGTCTTCTGTATGGAAGGTTCATTGAGATCTGGCGACAGAAAGAATCAACAGGACTCAATCGAATGACTCGCCTTCTACTGAAAAATACCAGCCATGAAGTTCGCACCCCTTTGAATGCTGTTGTCAACTATCTTGAAATGGCACTCGAAGACAAAATCGAAAGTCCAACCCGCGAGTTGTTAGAGAAAGCTCACAGAGCTTCAAGATCCTTGGTTTATGTCATTGATGACCTCCTAAAGCTTACCAAAGCCGAAACCGGTCCGGTGACTTCCGTGAAAGACGTTTTCGATCTATCAGCTACAGTTTCAGAAGTCATGTCAGCCTTCCAGAAAGAAGCGGTCCGAAAGAATCTAGATTTAACGGTCACTATTCAGCAAGGTATCCCAGAAATGGTCAGGGGTGACGCTACCCGATTGCGACAGGTTATCTCTAACATTACAAGCAACGCATTCCAAAACTCCGTGGTTGGCGGTGTAAAAATCGACATCAAACCCATACAGATATGGCCAGCCAGTACTGTTATCTCTCTCACCGTTCAAGATGTGGGAATTGGAATGTCGGAGTCACAGCTTGATGAGTTGTTCCAGGAGTTTGAGCAGATATTGGATGAGACTGATCACTCCACAATCAAAAAGCCGGCACAACCGCTAATTGATGTGAAAGAGACACTTGGTATCGGCCTTGCTGTAGTTGCGCGATATGTTCGTAATTCTAATGGTCAAATTCGAGTACATAGTGAGGTAGGTAAAGGGACTATATTCGGCATTGAGTTACCTTTCGAACACGCCCCTGCTGCATCGAATACCCAAGAAATTCCAATCATTAGTACTGGTAGACAGATTCGTCCATTTTCCGATTCTGGAAGCAATTATGATGAGAGTGATAAGATGAATTCTACTTACACGATGTCGAATTTTGGAAGCACTCCGTTAGCGACACCTATCGAAGAGGGTTCGTCTGCTACTACATCATTTTTTGATCTCGCAATGCATTCGAAAGAAGAATATGTCGAGCCACCATCCGTGCGGCGAAGATCAAGCCTGCCTTTCTTAAATATGATCGATCTTATGTCATCAAAGAAGTCGCTTTCGATTTTAATCGCAGAGGATAATCCTATCAACTCAAAGCTTCTGCATAAAAGACTCAGCAAACTTTCACATAAACCTGAAATTACAGCTGAAGGGCAATCGTGTTACGATTATTACACGTCTGGAAACAATAAGGTTGACGTCATCTTGATGGACTTACAAGTACGTCATCTTCCACTCCTATTAAGGGTAATGTATGGCAGGCTAACATTTGGTAGATGCCACTCGTTGATGGCACGAAGGCAACGAGAATGATACGCAAATTTGAGAGGGATAATCTCGAATTACATCAAATCAGGAGGAGAGTTCCTATTATTGCTGCTTCAGCCTCACTTTTAGAGGAACATCGATTCGATTATATCGAAGCGGGGTATGCTTATTCCTCTTTTTTAATCTTTTCTGAATCGTTTTACCAAAGAAACTAATGATTCTTTTGTATAGCTTCGATGGCTGGATAATGAAACCTATCAATTTTAGCCGACTAGAATTTCTTCTACAAGGGTTAAATAACCCGCAACTCAAACAACGGTCTCTCTATACTCCAGGGATGTGGGAATTGGGTGGATGGTTTTTCGCTTGAACATTATGTTCTTGTTGTACAAAAGTATTACAGGCGTGGCACACGTTATTCTGGGAGTTCTATACATCTCGTGCTTATGTAGAACGTCATAGTTCAAATTATGGGTGTTTCGGGCGTTGTTTGAGTGCTACCTGGGAGTCTGACCACGGCACTGTGTTTACTCTACCGGCTGGAGCCAGGGACTAAGAATGGTTCAGTTTTGCGACTTTGCAACTTTGCCATAAAGATGAGTCCTTTAGGTTAATAAAGGGGTAGATTACATGAATGTATAATATTAATTTTTGAATGGCGAATTCAACTATGGGGAAACGGAGGCGGGTATGGAGGGAAAATAGATGTGAAGTGACTTATGGAGCTTAAGCTGGATGACATGATACAGGCTTCGGTTAGGGATGCCCGACATGCGAGATCGAAGATCAATGAAACTATTCTCGAGATTGGGGGCGAAATAGGTTTGGGATTGAACGTGAGAAGAAACATGACTAGGGTACTAGAATTCAAAGCTTCTTACGGTCAGTATAGTTCGATCTTCGCTGGTGATAAATGTGAGGTTGGTGAACGGTGCATATACGTCCTCTTTCGGAGAACTTAACAAACGAATTAATCCTGATTCGTTTCCTGGAATTCTGTAATGTCTTGAAATACTATGTGGGTAGTGGTGGCTTGATTTGATGTGGATTGTGAATGAAAAATTCCCAGTGCTATTCTGTTCTTCCAAATTTAAATAATTATCATGTCCCCTAGTCCAAAAGATAGGACGGGGGTTTCAATTGTGAAACGCAGCACCGATGATGGTGAAGTTTTGGCATATTGTATCTGGGTCCATGATGGTGTTGTAGTGTATTAATGGCTGTGCGTATTTGATAGGTAGTTACTATAAGGCAAAAAGTCATAGTTTCTGTAGTGATTACCAGTAAGCATGACCTTTCAACTAGTAACAATGTGAAATCATGTGGATGGGAATTCCCATCTCTCGTTGTGCCTGAGTTTTTCGTTATCGACTTGCTTCCAGCCCCCTTCGTTTAATTGGTTGTCGGCACTAACTGTGAACTTGCAGATATTCGATCATGTGAATGTAATAAGAGTCCTGATAATGACTAGGTATCCTAGAAATTACTGGGTGGGCTGGGACTGGTTCATGTAGATGACGTCATGAAGCTAAAGTTCTAGCTTACGATCTCAATACTCGATTTATTAGTCTGTAAAGATTGATGTTTGGCACCCTTAAGATTTGTAGTATATAGATTTGTGGAGTACTGTCGACAGATATATCTAGTAGGCATATTATTTCTAGTCAATAGCAACAGCTACGAGGTGCGGTGGGCCCTTCTTCTTGGTAGCGGAGTCTCTGGCAATTGTGTACAGCTAATGCCTTTGGTCTTTATTTTTGGACCATCAAATGTGACATTTGATACAATGGCATAATTTCTGACGGGTCTTCCCTAAGTTGCATGTATTTAGTTGCCGGCTACGGCCCAACTGATGGGAAGCGTGTCATGGGATCAATTCGCTCAAGGGGGCTGTCCTTAGCCGTAGTTAGGGTACTTCCGAAAACCTAATTATCTACTAAAGATTTACTAGACTCAATATTAGATGCTCTTCAAAACCCAACCACCTACCATCCAAGAATTACTCTCAACGCAAAAGGTTTTGATATCTGTCAAATTTAATTCCTCATTGATGAAGTGCTAGTCCTGATACAGTCGAAAAGCATAGCACAGTTGTAGCATCTGTTCAAGGACTCTGGATAGTCAATCAATTGAAACCCAATTGAATGATGGAGTGAAAAGATCCTATTATTGACACAATGGAAAGATATATTGGACATTTTGTACTCACTATTAACAATGAACATTTCAACACCTAAACTGACTTGAGTGGGGCTATGAGACCTGTGTGTATATACATTTGTGGCATGTGAAGAATTTCCCATTGAAAATGCCATCTAGTCTAGAAATCTGGTCCTACATCACTATTTTATTGTCTAATCTGTTTGAATTGGAGCATCCTGAGAATATCTATATCAACTTGGGTTTCATTATCCACATAGGTAGTTCTTCGCACTTATTAGAAAATGACGCTCCGCTGGCCCCCTGGGAGCCACTGCCGTGGAGGCGGAATAGATACTTCATCGGATCAAATGTCTAGATGTTTAACCCCTAAATAACTATTTGATTGTCTAATCCCAGTTCATAGGGATGTTAGAAAGAGCTACCCTATGTCAACTTGCCAAGTTTGGAGTGTGATATGCTTTCCATTGGGTAGAGCATGTATAGATCTCTAGTTCCATAGCACTATTTCATTGTCTAGTTCCGATTCGGCCGTTGAGAAGAGCTATTGTATAGATGGTGTAAATTATATGCGAATAGCTCGATGTCATGTGCTTAGTAAACGATCATTTCCAAATTAGGCTAGAGCACAATATTTAGTGGGAGATACTCAGAATCGGTAGCGCACAGGCATTTCTATAATACTCGTCTCCCGCCCGGTCCCTCTTACAACCTTTTGTCGCGTTCTGATTGTTTACTTTTGATTCAAAACATTAAAATCTGTAAAGTTCTGTACATTGTACCTTCTCAACAATCAATTAATTTACGACATGGCTCGCAATAACTACGAGGATACTTTATCCTCCATTTCAAGTTCTCAGAATCTCCCGCAACGACCCAAGAGTCGATTTCAATCAAACCGCTCCATCAGCTCCTCCTCATCTTCTCGTGAACTCAATTTGAATTCAACAAATACTCAACACCATACCGTCAGCGACGACTCTCATAACACTCTCAATTACTTTGACCCCGATGACTCCGCAGAGCAATGCTTCATGTCAACTGAATTGGATATCGAAAGACTGAAGCGTAAGCAGACACAGCGTCCGGATATTGACATTCGCGACACCGCAAAAAAATACAATCGATGGAGCCCAAGGAGAGAGCCCGAAATTTCAGCAAACATTGTGGATTTCAACAACTTTTTCGAAGACTTCACAGGAGGATCTTCTCAAATTAACGGAACAAATAGCAGTTCTAGATTGGCAGCCAAACTTCAAAGATTAGACAGATTGGACCAAGATCATACACCTTGCCGAGTTCCAAAATCGAAAATGTCTGAACGATCAAATTCAGTCTCGAAAAATAACTCCAAAATGAACACCAGGCCAGCACCTGAGTACGTTCAGCCTGCAAATACACCAAGACGAGTTGTCAAGAATCCAGTTGACGACCACGAATTTTCCTTGGATCTATCACATCCAGTCCATAACAAGGAGAATATTCTACCTAAACAACGACCATATATCTCAGCAAGCTCCCAGCATGAGAAGATTGCTCAAGCTGATTACAACGAAAGACAAGTGCTTGCGGAGCTCGAAACGCTTATTAAGGACCATCCAGCAAACGCATCTATCAAATCCGGCAGATTTGCTAAAGCTGCCAGCCCAACCTTTACAATGTCCACAACTGTTAACGGCTCATTCGCAATTCCGGAGGTTCAAAACATCACCAAATTGGTAGACAACACATCAACTTCATTACTTAAAAAGATTGAGATTCTTGAACAGCCCGCCCATCCTATGGGAAAAGAGGAAGTCGACATTTATCGCTCCATTGACGAACTTCAACAGCAAGTGGCTATATTGTTGAATGAACGCAAGGAGCGTGATTTTGTTATAAACTCTCTTCAGACGGAAAGAAGGGAGCGGGATTCTATTATGTCCTCTCTTCAAAGAGAACTGAATGGGAAGAGCGACCAAGATAATGTTATATCTACTCTTCGCAACGAAAAAAAGGCACAAGACGCCATCATATCCACCCTTCGCAACGAAAAAAGAGCACAGGGTGAAGTCATTTTCAACCTTGAAGACGAAAAACGTGCACACGATGAAATTACAACTACTCTTCGCACACAGAACAACCACATGAACGAGACCATCCGAGAACTCGAGCGTGATGCCCACACACAGCGTCAAGAAAACGAGCAGATGATGAAGTCTATTTCTAATGTCGAGGCCATGGCGAGATCGCATCAGACAGAGAAGAAGGCAATGGAAAAGACCTTGGCCGAAATCTCTTCCTCTAATGAGGAACTCAAAGCCGATATTGAGAATATCTCAAAGCAACGGGATATGGTTCTTGCTCGTTACAAGAACCTTGTCGAGCGATTCGACACTTTACAACACTCAGCAGCAGCTGAGACATCACAACGTCCAGTAGATGCTGAGATATCACAATCTAAGGAACACCAAAACATTGAGACATCACCAGATCAATTACCTAAAACGAATGAGGCACTAAATGGACAGGAGAAAAAGGTTCAGCATGATGGGGATGAAGATGAGGAAGAGGAAGATTGTGATGAGGCTGACATGACCATACGTCCGACCATGGAGCCTCAACTTGCGCTGGAGCAGATCATGGCAAACGTACGCAAACAAATTGAGCAATTAAGTGCTCAACATGCGGCTAAATCGGCTGAATTACGTGCCTTGGATAAGAGCAAAAATCTTAGATTGAGAAGATCACTCGCGGAATCCTTGAAGATGCTTGTCGATCAGATTTCGTCACACAGTGATTTTCTATATCGTCTGAAGGATGTTTCGTATGCATTCTAATTCGGAGGAAGATGGGAGGATGGATTGAAGTGTTGGATTATAATGTTTATAATGGAGTTGGGGGTATCAAATGGTATCCGGCATGGAACTTGGTGTTTTTCTTGTTTTTGCTCTTCTTTTGCTTGTTTTATATTCAATGGAGTAATATGAAACATCATTGGGTTCTGAACGAGAGCTTTTTCTCGTCTTGTTTTTTTTGTACTTGTTGTTTTTGGACAGGAGTTTTCAAGGCAAAGGATAATGGAATTGTTCTGATTTTTTGTTTTCCAAGGAGTTGTTTTAGGAAAATTCAGTATCGATACCACATCATGAGGGACTTGGGTTCAAAATGGGACAAACGGATTACAGTTAAATTAGCATTGTTAGTATAGGAATAACAATGAACATTAAAATGAATTAATAATCTTGCCAATCCTATGAGGTGATCCTTTTTGTAAATCTTTGACTCTCACTTCCCCAATGATACATGTGGTAAGAGGTAGGAAAATTGGCGAGACTGCGTAAGGATATTTAGCTTCGCTGACCTAAGTATTCAAGGATGAGCTTGCTCACACTAAGAATCTTGCGATGGGATATTGAACTATCCAGCAACTTAACGGACGGGCAAGATATGTTGGAGGGAGTGTGAGAGGAAATGGGAGGAAATGGGAACGATAGGTTGATGAGGGGATGTCGATTCGGTGAGATGGGATAGGATGGGATGGGATGGGATGGGGACGTATATTTATTTCGGATTTTATGAGTATTTAGCTTGGCCCCTTGTTGCCAGCGAGTCGAAATGTGGAAATACATGTACTTTAGGGGGGGCAGGAAGAAATAGGGGTGTGGATAAACCATGACATATGATTTCAGACCAGCTCTTCATGGATCAACTTCATGTATTGAGGATGTTACTCTGCAGAATATTCGGAGTTTGCAAGCAAGAAGCAAAATGTACAATTCATTTCCAGGGGGTATCAAAATTATTCAAACAGCCTTCTTTCCCTCTAACGCCAATGCAGCCCGTTCCATAAATGCATTAAATGCCTTGATTTGTTTGAGGACGCCTCCTTCATCGCTTGCACTGCTTGCTTCAGATGCGATACGTTTCAACCTGAGCTCTATATTTGTTTTCCCGTGATTCGTAGCGTCGGAAGAAGATTTTCCTCGCTCAACTGCAAGTTCGATATCATGAACTGTTGTGTTAAGAACTTCCCGTTCCTGTGATGCGAGGTTAGCAGAGGACAATTTTGACAAGACGGGAACATTACCTGAGCATCGTGAGAGTTTTTCTCGTGAGCAATTCGGATTCCATCCATGCGTAGAGCGACCTTCTCTCGTTCTGCTCTTACACGAAGGATTTCTTCTCGCAAAGAGAGTTTCTTTCTCTGGCCCTCACGAAGACGTTTCTCAAGAGAGTACGAATTGTCGAGGTTGATTGTCTTGGAAGACATTAGCGGAGAAGGCAGTTATTAGTCGTTGAGTACTTACATGTTCTAGAAGGCGGACTCGCAATTCTTTACCAAAACTATCTACAGCACGCATCTTTGTCTTGTATTCGAGCTTTTGAGCAGAGTCCTGAGTTTTAACAGCATTATCCCCAAGAGTTTCCAAGCCAGCCGCCACTAGCTCTTGACAAATTTGGCCAAGAACATCCACCGCATTGACGCCTGCTCTTGTCGTACATGGTATTTCGGAATTCAGAATCTCAGCATCAGAATCGTCATCATCATACACAGGACCTTTTGTTAAACGATGTACAATAACAGGTATCGGGCTTCCATCGCGAGCCTTCTGTTTCTTGCTCATTTTCTCCGCTCTTTGAGGTTTGGGTTTCGGGGGTGCTGGTTGGCGTTGCTGTACTGGACTGGTAACTTGTCGAACCCTGCCTCGCTTTTTCTTTGCGATTGGAGATCTAGGAGGTGCAGCATCTTCTGGGATAGATTCATCGGAAGCAACAATATTTCTGGATATTCTTCGTCCTCGACTTTTCTTTAAAGTCACCGCAGCTTCATAATCATCTATAGCTTCCGCTTGCTCTGTAATATTTTCAAACTTCTCTTCCTCGTTAACTCCTAAATCTTCCTGCAAAGCCGATTTTCTGCGGGATCGTCTCGGTTGTTGAGGCAGAATTTCCTCAATATCGTCGCCGGTGGTATCCAGTGGGTCAGCTGCAGTAAGTGCCGATTCATCTAAGGCTAAAGGTTCGGAAGATGGCTCGTCTCTCTTTCGTTTGTTCCATGATGGACGTGGTGGTCTTCTGGGAAATTTCGTTGCTTTCACAACAGCAAGGGAGGTTCCCTCTTCTAACGACGTATTTGCGCCCACCAATGAGTCTTCCTCAACATCTGCCACTACAGCTTCATTAAAAGGATCCCTTTCGATAGACTCAATTGGCTCGGAAGCTACGTGAGTAGGTGATAAGGCGGTCTCTGCTATTCCTGATTCCGAAACATTTTCCTTCGACTCTAAAATTGATAAATTTGAATTATCTGTCACATGTTGCTCTCGCTCATCATCTTCTGGTAAATCATACACATCTTTCCTAGCAGAGCTCCGAGAAGACCGCAGACTCCTGGTAGAAGAAGATGGTGGTTCATCAGTCTCCAACTTTCTTCTCTTCGCGGACGTATTTGCATCATTCCCAGTATTAGATCTTGTAACATTATTCGATTGCAAGTCGACTATATTTGAGGATCTCTCACGACTTCTGGTTGCAGTAGCAGGCGTTTGACTTGTGGGCTGTGGAGGTAACTCGGGCTGAGGCGTTTCTGGATTTACTGGACCTTCTGGAAGTGAATTTGGAATTGCTGGAGCTGGAGCTGGAGTTGATACTGGAGATGGTTCTGCTGCTGGCGGCGGTGCAGCAAAAGCTGGTAACATAAAACCGAAGTCGACATCTTTAACTTGACGTCTGAACAGCCAATGGTCAATTCCGCATAATGAAGAGGGGTTAGTTCTTAGAACTTACTGCGCTCCTCCTCGTAGCCGCTGTTGCATACGCTCTTCTCTAGCTATGAATCAATTAGCATCGATTTATTCCAACAACTAAATATCAACTTACTAGACTCCATTTTTACTTGATTGGGAAGGGAAGATATCTCTCTCTCGTCATTGAAGTCGCGTCCGTCACAGAGTTTACGCGATTGTCTAATGTTTCAATAAATTGAGGTTATAATATTATAAATTCACAGTACAGCCTGCTTACCCCACACCCGATCGCGCTTGGTTGCCCCAGCAATACATTAGTATCACCCGAAATATTACTGTGCACACGACTACTTCATCCAATCGTTCAAATGCTCACACAATCCTTTGAAGTGGCGTAGTGAAACGCATTGCATTGATATCGAAATGCTTACTTCAGTGTTACCAGGTTTTTTTCCTTTCATAATATTCCAAAGTGCTTTTCATCTTGCAATTCAATGGATGGTGCCATGATGGATTACATACCAATTCCCTCTTTCATCAGCAAGGCTCTTCAAGGAAGAAACCAACCTAGGAATCGAGATGTATCATCGAAAACTCCCAATCCTTTGAGTTATCCCAAGAGTTCTTTGCCTTATGATTCTCAATTGTTCAAGAATCCATCATCGGAATATCGTGGTTGTCCTTTCTGGGCATGGAACACAAAGCTCGACAAGGGACAACTCCTGCGTCAAATTGATTATTTCGCTGAGATGGGGCTGGGGGGATTTCACATGCATGTTCGCACCGGTCTTGATACAGAATATATGGGAACAGAATTCATGGATTTGATACGTGCTTGTGTTGATTATGCCGAAACTAAACATATGTTGGCTTGTTTATATGATGATGATAGATGGCCTTCTGGTGCTGCTGGTGGAAAGGTTATTGAGAAATATCCTGAGCATAAAGGAAAACATCTCCTTTTTACACCTCATGCTTATGGAACAGTACCACTTGGCGGGTAAGTCATGAACCAATCCAATTCCCCTCATGTTCTGATTCGATTCACCAAGAGGTGCTCCCGCGTCTGCCAGAGCTAGTAGGAGTGAGAATGGACACCTCATAGCGAGGTTTGAAATTGAGCTGGACAACAATGGTACACTAAAATCAAGCCGCATTCTGGAAAAGGGCGAGCACGGGGAAAACGTGTGGTATGCTTATGTCGAGACGAATCCCAATTCATCTTGGTTCAATGATCAGACATACATTGATACTCTTAGCGAAGATGCAATGGCTAGATTTATTGAGATGACGCATGAAGCTTACAAGAAGAAGTGTGGCGACAAATTTGGGACTATTATACCGTGCATTTTCACCGATGAGCCTCAATTCGCTACCAAAATACGTCTTCCTCATCCCCGAGCTAACGAAGATATATTTCTCCCATGGACCACTGATTTGCCAGAAAGTTTCAAAAAAGAGTACCATGCTGATATCGTGGAATCATTGCCCCAAGTCATATGGAATCTTCCAAATGATAAGCCAAGTTTACCAAGGTATCGATATCATGATCATGTTTGCGAAAGGTTTGTCTCGGCTTTTATCGATCAAATTAGTGGTTGGTGTCAGAAGAACAACTTGTACCTTGACGGGCACATGATGGAAGAGCCAACACTTTATTCTCAAACCACAGCTCTTGGTGAAGCTATGCGTTGTTATCGAAACATGGATATGCCGGGCATAGACTTACTTGTTGATGGTGTCGAATACAATACAGCAAAACAAGCTTCTAGTGTTTCTAGACAAATGGGTCGTCGAGGTACAATGTGTGAAATATATGGTGTTACTCATTGGTATTTTACATTCGAGGGCCACAAAGGTTGTGGAGATTGGCAAGCAGCTCTTGGTATCACTTTTCGTGTTCACCATCTTGCTTGGTTAAGCATGGCCGGAGAAGGGAAAAGAGACTATCCGGCGTCCATAAATTATCAAAGTCCCTGGTACAAAGAGTATGGTTATGTCGAAGACCATTTTGCAAGAGTCAGTGTTGCAATGACACGAGGAAAAGCTGTTACTCGGGTTGGAGTCATTCATCCCATTGAGAGTTATTGGTTATGCTTTGGTCCTGATCAAAGTGGTGATGAGGCAGGATTTCGTGATCGTGCATTCTCCGAGCTCACTAACTGGCTACTTCATGGTTTAATCGACTTTGATTTCATATCTGAGAGCTTATTGCCAACTCAAGTGAGTAAACCCCAGGAAGGCAGAAAGCTGATAGTAGGATTTTGTGAATATGAAGTGATTATTGTGCCAAATTTACGTACCATCAGATCATCAACTCTTAACGTCATACAAGCATTCTCAAAAGCGGGGGGCCGTGTAATCATTGCTGGTAGTTCACCTGAGTAAGTGACAACCACTTTACAATTATTGGCTCTTTTAATTATTGGCTCATGCTTTTTGTGGTTGAAGAGTACTAATTTATTGTCTAGATTAATCGATGCCGCAGTCCCGCCAGAAAAGCCAACCATCAAGCATAGTATCAACGTATTCTGGAGCCAGCAAAATATTTTGTGTGCACTAAATGAATATCGCGATCTTCGTGTCACAAATGAGAATGGCTCATCCACTGAACATTTGTTGTATCAAATGAGGCAAGATGGAAATGAAAAATATGTTTTCATCTGTAACACAGATCGCAATTCTCCAATCATGACGAAGATCGAGCTGAAAGGCCATTGGGATGTTTCAAAAATGGACACTTTCAATGGGGAAGAGGGTCTAATGTCCAGTCAACTTGTAAAAGACTGGACACAATTGCACCATAAGTTTGAAGGATGTGCAAGTCTTCTCATGCGATTAAGACCGAGGACAAGGCAATCTATCGCAGAGACCTTACCATTGATTAAGATTTCTGAGAAGATTCCTGTACTTGAAGGAGATGTTACTCTCACGAAAGTGGAGCTTTCCGAGCCAAACGTACTCATGCTCGACTATGCATCCTACAAACTAGATTCTGATGAACATTGGTCAGATTCTACTGAAGTTCTCAGAATCGATAATGCTATTCGGGATCGACTGAAATTACCCCACAAAGGAGCTGCATTCAGACAACCTTGGTCGGTACCGGCTTCAGAACGAGCTCCTAAGACGCATGTAACCATGCGTTTTCTGATAATATCAGCATTAGACGGCAACAAGTCAACAAAACTTGCACTGGAAGACATCAAAGGAATGAAGATAAAGATAAACAGGATCGAGTTGGATTCCCAAAATTTTGATGGCTGGTGGGTTGATGAAGACATCCGAACTTTGGAAATACCAGCCTACACAATCAGACCTGGAAGGAATACTCTTACGCTTTCTTTTCCTTTTGGAATTCTGACAAATATCGAGCGTCTTTATTTGTTGGGCGACTTTTGTGTTGGTAACAGGCATAATAGCTCTCTTGGTACTGACTCATATTATCTTCAACAGCCGAGGACTGTATCTTGGGGGGATATTACAAAACAAGGTCTCCCATTCTATGCTGGAAACTTAACCTATATTTGTGATATATTAATACCGCCAACGAGTCCCACCACAACTGTTCATCTTTCATTACCTGAATATTCTTCACCAGTACTCACCGTGGCTTTAGCTGACACAAAACAAAAGCTTGGGCGTATAGCTTTTCAACCCCGAACACTAGATATTACATCGCTTGGACCAGGAAAACATAAGATTGCAATAACAGCTTTTGGGAATAGGTATAATTCTTTTGGGCATGTGCATTTGCCTGATGGACTTACGAACGGTTGTTCACCGGATATCTGGAGGAGTAGGTTGTCCCACTTGTCCTTTTACTATATGATCATCAACTAATTGAGTTAGCTGGTGGAGATTGGTGGACGGATCGTTACAACGTAAAACCTATTGGTATATTGGAATGTCCGAGTTTGAAGTCGGAGATGAAGCTTGTTGATGAGGTCGATGAAGGCAACGAGGAAGGATGGGAATTGGTCGAATGAGCCCTGTCTTGCGAAAACAACATGATTATCTACTTAACAATAATTTCTTTACAGGTCTACTCTGTCTACACTGTTTGTTGACCCAGGAGTTCGGAAAACTGTCCTCGAACCAGCTGAATTTATTCTTTCCAATTCAATATCGTGTGAAATCCCCTCTTCAACAGCCACTGCATTTTCAGTTCCATTTCCACTTCCCCCTTCATTCTCGCGTCTCTTCTGAATCCTTCTTTTGATCCAAGGTAGAAGGTTGAAGTATCCACCACAAGCAAATACTCCACACCAAAGAATAAACTCCGAGGCATAAATTACTATCCCAAGTATATCGAGGCGTGGTTGAAAGACTGAGAAATTAGTATTGAAGTGAATATGCACCATGCAGAAGAATCACACTTACAAACAGAAACCAGAGAAAACACATCTCCAGCAGCATCAATACCTACAAAAATGAATGAGATGCCACGGACAGTACGATGTATATAAATATCATAGTAATGTCTCAATACTCCAGCGGATAAGAGAACAGCTGATAGTACACCCATCAATATGACGGGCCATTCGAGGTCTCGACGTTGACCAGCCTAATCGTGATCTTTAGTGACTGCAACCCACTGCTCGCCGTGCATAATATTTAGCCTACCTTCAACCCCGCAACAAATGCCACTTCAATCCCCCCAAACACCATCCCAATACCTCCTGTAACCAAGACACATTTCTTCAAACTCCATCCCTAGATCTCAAAATTAGCTATCCTTCAAGTACTCCTGTCATACAAACCGCTTCCCGTCCATTCTTCCACCCTAAAAAAAAGAAGAAAAAACAAAAAAAAACAAACATACTTCACTATAATACAAGCACTGTCCCCAAGTAACCAAACTCAAAACAGTCAATATCTGCGGCTGCACTAGCAGCGCAACATTGAATCCAGATGCGATATTATATGCCCCTAAAGGCACGCCAGCGCAAGCCCAAAGCAGCATCATAGAGCGTTGAAGTCCGATTGTGTGGTGCCGCTTATAATTTATAAATATTTGGGGTATGAGCTAAGTGAGTGTTAGCATGAGAGTAGAGAGTAATTGGAGCCAGGAAGTGATGGGGCAAGGAGAGGGGTGAAAGGCGAGGAGGGACGAACTTGGATGGACCAACATATTGCACCTAATGTTCCGAGAACATTAGCAGCGATGGGAATATTCATTGAAGACAGATTGAATTGATTGAATTGAGAAATGAAAAAATTCGAAAGGGAAATCGCTTTGTTTTATTTGAGACTAAACTTTATGATAGCGATATCGGACAAAGCCACGGCTACAATCTTGGATAACTCAATTTGTGATTAATGCGCACCTGTCAAGACTTTGGAATTTTGCTGGAAAAGCTGTTTGGAGAGATTGGAGCTCTCGTTGATTGAAAATTTAGCATCAAAAGACTGATCTGAAGATTTACTTGATCTGGCTGCTAAAACAAGCGGATGCTCTTGATCCGGATAATCTTATCTAGGGGAGCATTTTCCGTCGGCTAGCGGTAGGGGTAATGACGAAAATTCAGCCTTTGGCGAGGATTAACGACAATTGCTCGGCTTCATAGAGTTTATAGTTTATAGCCAGATTTGTGGCGAATATTATCCCGGGCCGAGGAGAACAGATCATCACGGATTATTCAAGTAGGTCATTTTAAAAGGGTTATTGCTTCTATGTCTATTCGATCCTTTACTCGTAAGGGAAATACCATCTTTATATCCTCCCTGGGAGGTCCGTTCTGATCATAAATGCTATACAGATCAAGCCACTAATAGATGTTGCTTTGAAACGATAAAGTGGAGATGTCGTGATTCCCCGATGTATTAAAAACATTTCCACAGGTTCCTCCACCTGCACTATCAAACATACTTGACCAACTAATGAATTCGAAAACTAGAAGCTCCAGAAGGGGGCAGGCCCTCAAGATAACGAAGCTGGGTGCTTTTGGGCGATAGGTGAGTATCTCGAAGGTGCGATGTCTTGCTATGGTCTTCCCCCACCATACTCTTATTTGTGAGGCCAAGCATCTGGCGCGTGAAGGTGGTCAGAAGAAGGCATAGGCGGGTCTCGCGCAGCCACTCAAGACTCTTATCATCGTCCACGGAATATCGAGAAAAACTTATCGCTAATAGTTTCCCTGCCCTGCTCTTTCCTTTGCCTTCTTTCTTCGTCTTGTTTCTCGTAAATCTTTCCTAGTTGGCCTGCAACTTGTTCACCAGCTTCGATTTCAGCCTGGATTGCTCGTTCCTCTACTAGTCTCTCATCATCGTTCAGTCCTTCAAGACGCTTCTTGAATGAAGCTTGTACCTTCGGCGAAAGATCAGATGCCTTGAGCTTGTTATTTTCTTGTGTAGAATCCGATTCACCAGGTCTTGACTTTGATATGAGTGGAGGAAATATAGGCACTGGTCTCCCTTCTGCTTTTGCTTCCTCAATTTGTTTCTCTTGGTCGATCATTCGATGATATAATGTATCGGCATGCAGTTGTATCTGTTCATCGACTGCTGGTGGACGATCGTAGGTCGATAAGTAGCCTAAAGCTTTCAAGAATTTCTATACCCATTAAAATTCGAACTTCTCATTCCTGGAGCGTTCAAACTTACACCTTGCATAGTATAACATCTTTCAAGCTTCCTATTCTCCTCTCTGCACATAGTCAATCGAGCTTGCCACCCCCCTGAACGAAAACACTCATTCACATCCCACTGTTCTAAAGCGCAATTCTCCAAAGCTGCTCTCCCGATCTCTGCCTTTCTATATTTATACCCCTCGATAACATCTTGAATCTTTTCGGCATCCGATTTAGCTGCTTGCTCAACTTCTGCTTGTGGTTGGTATGTTTTCCATAAATGTGCGTAGCGTCCGTCTTGGTATAAACTCTGTGAAGGCACACTGGGTTTTGTAGGATCCTCAGTCGTATTTGTCGATGTGAGCTCCGGTGACTTGGCTTGCGACGAGACTGTTGTATCTGCAGACTTTGTAGAATCGTATTTGACTGGTGATTCTTTTTTAAGAAATTCTCGCAAACTTGGATCGAGATTCTTTAAAGGATCTTGTGATTTATCCTTGTCGCCATCATTTGAATCGCCCCAAAACCAACCCATTTTGAATCTTGTGAATCTTTGAGCAACGCGGGGGACCAAAATTTCCAAAGCTGGAGAGCTTGTTCAATGGTATGCTTAGTCATCACCGTGGTCACTGGGAAAATTGGCCCAAACCCTAGCGATGTCACGTTAGGAACGACCTTTGGGGTTGCAAGATCTACGACAGTAGGGCCTTGCAGTCATTCATCACAGGAAAAGGTCATACTTTGAGCTTTCCAGAACATCACCACTAGCTCATTTTCCCGCACCAATGCTATTTCCCTCCACAACTGACTTGTGGCCTAAGCCAAAACGTCGAACGAAATGCCCACTCCAGAAGTGGCATTTACCAAGGCCCAAGGGTCGTACGTCAGTAACCAAGCAATACACAGTGCTTTCCACCCATATTTCCCTCCGACACACAGCTGGCCAATCGATGCTTTTCGAGCTCACATATTAGATGGACACTGTGGAAGCTGGTGACCTTTTTTTCCACATCTAAAGCATTCCTTCCTAGACGCCGAGCCCTCACGATTACTACAGTCACAGTGGAGGCGCCCCTGATCAGAGTACTGAAGCACCCCAGTGGCCCGGAATTTCATTTTGGGGTCGGTAAAAACACTAGCTGTTCTACCACTTGACAATGTCTTCGGTTGCAGGGTTGGAGGCAAGGGACCTTCAGCTTTCGCACGAATTGCTTCTACCTCAGTACGAAATTTCAAGACCTCTGGCGAATTTGGATCACCAAGAAGGTTTCCAATAACGCTGAAGATAGGCTTAGGTGGCCTCGGAGCTGAGGTAGAAGGCTGAGAAACCTCTTTTCCCTTCTAGTCCTCGATACTTTTATCAAGTCCTCGTTGAGGCAGGTGTGGTGTTCTAGAATGGATGATACACGGTTGGCGATAAGTGTCTGTCAACTCATTTACTATGCCCCATGAACCTGATTGAAGTATTAGCTTGTTCATGGCTTTGAACGAACCATTGAACAAGAATCTTCTTGTATAGGTTGTATCGATACATTCTGCAGAGAAAGAGGTTTGAAGTTGCCAAATGTAGAAGTCTCGCCACATAAAGTTGCATTCGGCCGTTCTACAATAGAGCGATTAGGGCTACTGGCGGTTGAATTTGAGACTCATAGCCAGACCGGAGCTCTTGGACCCACGGCCTAAGCCAATCCAAACAGCAGTCGCTGGATCGTGGAATAAACAAAGGTGTGTGATGAATTGCACAACGCAAGACCAGAATATTTCTATTAATACCACACACCATACATAATCAATGACGATCCTGCTTGCAGTAGTAGTAGTAGCAAGTCTCTTCCACAATTCAGTTATCTAGACAGTTACCACTTTTTCCACTTTTCTTTTGTAATTCTAATTGTACTTTCATGACTCACACTTCTTTCACAAGGTGAAACAAAATAGCAAAAACGGCATTTTCTATTGGAAGTGTGAAGTTTGAAAAGTACATGATAGTTAGGCAGTCCTCCAAGTCTTCATACTACATTTCGTATCATATATACTGCCATTAAGGTTAAGCTGTAAATAGAAAGCTTCGGGGTTCCCATACTCAACTCACAACATTGAAACCTCTTTGGCATGATATTAGGATTTTAATTTTCATCCTATCCCTTTCTAAAACCCTCCGCCAAGTATTTATCCATTCACATCCAGCTCCTGCAATCATTTCTTTTTTATCAAACCATACTTCTCTCTTCAATACCTTTCTCTTCAGCATATGTGTCTGCGACGACATTTTTATCAACTTTCACTGGCACACTTTCATCTGCGTCTAGGATGCAACGAGCGGGGACTAATTCAAGTGTCGTTTCCATGCCGGAAATATGTTTCCGTAGGAAATATACATTGGTACACTAGAGTGACTTGCTAGCATCAGTACTAGCAACCGGATGGTTGGAATAACATGGAAATAACGCGATAATCTGTACACATGTGTTTTTGGCTTACAAGACAAAGCAAATTGTTAAGAAGATCGCACCATTACTTGTGATACCAAGGACAGAGTGCATGACCACAATCCTGTGCAATTTAGAGACTATGATGGAGTATAGACAAATTGGACAATCATATTATGCTTGGTGGTAATAGGGATCACCTTTTGCTAAGGTAACTACGTGATCCCGATAGTACGCTTCAGCTATTCCCCTCACACGAGCTCCACACACAGAGCCCAAAGGTTCTGTCGAGTTTGTTTGAGTTGATCGAAGAATGTCCGCTCATTATCAAAAAGCCTTCCTTAATCGATTACCGACAGCGCTGATTGCATTCTTGGGTCGGGACCTTTGAAAGCCCATTCAGAAATATGTCCGTCTCTGATAGAAAGGCATCCGGCTTCGAGGCGAACCTCAAGCTCTATTTCGTGAGGTCCCGAGCGACTATAAATCGTTCGTTGTATGGGGATAACATGTTTCTCTTCTTGTTCACGAATACCATTAGAATTAACAGTAGCATTAAGATAAGCACCATTAATGGCAGCACTACTAAGAGTAGTGGTAGCAATGCCAATAAGTATGTTGATACCTCTTTCTTGCTCAGTTTTCACATCCAGGTTCGGTCTGAACTGCACATTCTATAGTTGTCGCTTGATGAAAGACTCTATGCCCATGATAAATGCTTGAAGACAGGACAGAATCAAGAACTTCTCGCTAAACTTCGGTAGCATAATATGGTAATATGACTGAAATATTGTATCAGTATCACGCAACGAGCTCTTTATCAGCGCGGGCTACCCATAATCGTATCACATATATCCTCAGTGAATTAAAGATCAATATCAAAAATCAAATGACAGTGAAATGACAAAAGTGAAAATATATTTAATTACCATGTTGAGAACAGACAATGGAATAGTCTCAAAAGCAGGATGCCTTTTTTTCTGAATGTTGAAAAGCTAGAAAAAAAAAAAAAATTTAGTTGACCTAAAAGCAAGATGCTTTTTAGTTCTGCATTCAAGCTATGTAGTAATGTAATAAGATCGGATCCGGATTTAAAGTTATCACGTCCAATTAATCAATATCAAGCAAAGCATCTCACATACAATGATACTCAATATTGAACCCAAGTAGTCATCTATATTTCTAATTTCTAATATAAAACGCCAAATTCTCAAACTCTATAATACATTCCCAAACGCTAAATCTATTCATTGTTTTAATGTTTTATTCTTCTGGACCGCAATATGGTTCAATCAATCCCTTCTTCGTTCGCCCTCATCCACTGGCCCTTTTATCTTTCTGACTGCTGTATTTCTACTTACTTGACTTGCATTAGTGGGGGACGTGGCCCTGGTACTGTAGTATTCGGATTCAGCTTTTCGAGACCTTCCATGTGAACGCTTGTCACGAGATCTTTTTTCAGTCTCGGTCTCGGATCCGGAATCAGGTTCCTCATCATAACTCCGATTACTTGTAGTTCTTGAACTTTTTGTTGTAGAACTTCTTGTCGTAGAACTTTTCGTCGTAGAACCTGCTTCACTTTCAGGGGCGCTGCGTCTGCTACTTTTATGTGGTCCGCGACCATCGGACTCGGTATCCTTAATTCTCAAGGGAATTTCGTGGTCTTTACTTCTATGCTTTCTCTCCCCGTCTTTATGTTCTCTGTCTCTGTCTTTGTGTTCTCTGTCTCTGTCTCTGTGCTCTCTGGGTTCTCTATGTTCTCTGTGCTCTCTGTGTTCTCTGGGTTCTCTGGGTTCCTTGTGCCTCGTGCTTCTCCCAGAATCTTCACCATGGGTACTTCTCCGAGAGAGATGTTTTCCATCCTTGATGACCTCACGAGTTGAGACCCTGCTCTCTGTAACGCTTGGTACAGCGGAGTACTCAGAGGCCTGGTAATTTTCAGCGGCAGGACCATGGCCTTTTTCCCTCAATTTCTCAACAAATTCATTATTTCGTCTAATATTTTCGGCAAGCGTCTCGTGCCTATCACTTGAATATTAGTTTTCGTGAAGTTCAACTCAATATATATAGATTTACAAATGGCAGGGGGGGCTATAACTTACTTCTTCGGATTTTCCTCTGGTCTGCTGCTATGCTTGCTTCGTCTCTGACTTTCACTTGGGGCAACATCAGATTGCCACGCTGTTCGATCTTTCCACCCTAATAATAATTTCTCAGGTTTCTCCGCTACCAGAGTTGACTCTGTTGTTATTGATGATGCATATCCTGTAGATCCATGATCTTTTCTTCCACTTCTTGATCCGCTAGCTTGAGCAACTGAATTTCCTCGTTGTTCACTCCGTATACTTTGAGTTTTGGAACGACTAGTGGGCTTCGGCTCATCTTTCCCTGGTCTCTTTTCTGGAATTTCACCTTCATCATATTCCTCTGGCTCATCGAAGTTCGATCCGCTACCATAACCCGAGCCGTAATCATCCCCGGAGCCGTAGTCATCCTCCGAGTTCTCACCGCGTCTGTCAACTTTCTTGCCGGGAACTAATTCAGTGTATTGTTTTTTTCCACTCCCAGTTTTGGATTTAAACCCCACTTCCCCTGTTCTCTTGCTTACGGAAAGGGAGAAACTATTATCCCTCGTCTTTTTTCTCGCGTCTAATTCCGCTTTTCTTTCTTTTTTCTGCTGTTTCAGCGCCTCCTCCTGTCTCCTTATATCTTTCAGCTCTTTATCACCACCTCTAGTTTTGACAAACTCATTAGTTGCGCGGTAGGTTTTATCCATGATGACTTGCTCTTATAAAGGGGATCGGTTGTATGAAAAATATTATATTGTTATAGTAGTATAAAATAGATTCGATGAACGATTTTGATAAATATCCTAATTATTGGAATGATTTAAAATGTATTGATCAAAGTAATGATTGTACTAATGATTGTATTGAGTATATTGTATATTGAACATTACTTATTATGTAGAATACTTTAATACATTTATATTTATATTTATAATATATATCTAGTTATTTTAATAATTAATTCCAATTGAATTTTACGTTTAAATCAATATTGATATCAAATAACTCGTGAGGGTCTGGTCTCTATTGCAACATTCAGAAACTTGGAGACCGGAGATAATTCACCATTTAGTTGAAGCAGGATTGAGGTTATTCAATTAAATCATATCCAAAATCATCGCTCATGTAGAACATGTTATGGCCTGGTCTAGAGTTCTTCTTTGATAAATTAACGCATGGCGAAGCAAATCATATTGAAAATTATTCATTTTCTAAACTAAAATATAATTAGCCATCAACATGTATCCTTTTGTAATAGCCATTGCATCGCTCTAATATCCTCATCAAGGTTATACTACAGAATAAACTCATTCGCTTCCCGAGTAGTTAGTACATCATCAATCTATTCATAGATTTAAATTTTGGGATTTCGGATCGCTCAACCCCTTTTGAGCGCCGATCGTGCGAAAATCTCACTCATCAACATTCATACTGTAATAATTTGCATACCCCAAACAAAACCGCACAGCTTCTCATACTATATATACATCATGAGCTATCTCGCCTCCAAAAAATATACCCCAAAACTAACCCCATCTCCTCACCCTATCCTATCCTCCTTCTCAAACCAAAGCAACCCTACATCTCATCTCATCTCGTCATCCCATCACATATTCTCACACTCCACAGCTCAGTCTACCTAGCCCAAGAACCCCCATATCAACATCAACATCACGACGCCGAAACACATAAACCGCCCAAAATCAAAACATCCAACAACACAAGCCAACAAATCAACTAATCAAGAATCATAAATCCCTTTCTTCCACTTTCCAAACCAAAACCCACTTTCCAAGCCAGACCCCTCCCATTTCCCAATCAAAATCTAAAGACACATAAACCCCCCTCCTTCAGCACAGAAACCCCAGAGCTTCCAACTTCCAAGTAATTACAGAATTATCAGTCCAGACCCCAGAGATTTAAAACCCAATGAGTGTTGCATTTCCGTATATATATATATATATATATGCACATTTTGCTGGAGCTTCGTTTGATTACTTCTTTCTTTATCTATGTATTTATCTATATTTAAATAATTAAACTTTTGACTTTATATATACAACATACATAACAAATAAAGTATTTAGTTATAAACCATCAAATCATACCAGGTATATACTTATAACATTATCAACCTTAATATTTTACCAAAAGATAGATTGCGTATGCACCAACCACTGCAGTACAAACATTCTCTCACAAGTACAATATACGAACAGAAGAAACAGCATTTTCGACCAACGAAGCTGTGGGGCAAAGTTTCATTTGTGAACTGATGGAATCAAACTGAAAAAGAATATTATGATTTCTCTTACTGTCCCTAAGTCTCATTGTATATAACGATAAAAAAACCAGAATTTCTGCTACCGCGCTATGCATTTGCCCGACTAATTACCCATCCCATCAATACGGTATTCACCTCCACCTACTCCTCCAACAACTTCTTCACTCTCCCAAAAACAACCTTAACACTCTCATTTCTTTCCCCCTCCAACGCCTCGCTCATTCCCTTTATCATCATACCTCTCACCTCCTCTCTCCCCTCACTCCACATACCAAACACTCCCGCCTTCCAAGCCTCTACGATCATTTCCGCCGCTTCTCCCCTCTTAATTCTAATACCCTCGCTTCCAGCTCCACTAGGCAATTCCAGTACCTCAAAGAATTGCACGCACATTTTATAGTGATTTTCCTTTTGTTCATGAGTCCTCTTTCTTAATCCATCAAATAACACTTTACTACGTTCGTAAAGGGTTGCGCACGTAGTTATTGTCATGAGAGGTGATTTGAGAAGGGGAGTAAGAGTTTCGATGAGCTTTGGGAAATGAGTAAGAGGTGATGGATCGAGGTGTTTAATATTGATACCTCGAAACAAAGCTTCGATACCCGCAGTTATTGTTTCCGATTCCGTGGACTCTCCTCCCTTGCTAACTCCATCTTTCTTCCTAGAATCAGAAGTCGAAGTAGCTGTACTTGTATCCATATGATCTTCACTACTCAAATCTTCTAATATGGGTGCGATGATATTATATATCTCATCCCACATGTCTACATCTGTTCTCGTTTCTGCATATTTGCCTAGTTCTGTAAAAGCAAATGGTCGATATGTATCGTTATTACGTTTAGCTTCTCTGATTGCAATCTTCTTTGTCTGAGCTGCGATGCCAGATTCGGCATCTAGGAACGAAGTTGATGCCTTTATGAATTTAACAAAACTTGCCAGTACAATTTCCTTTCCTGCAAAAGTTTTTAGTGCAAGAGCTTTTTCGAGAGCAGGCCAAATGAGTGCAGATGTTTCGGCAGGAATTGTCGGCGATGTGGTTGAAGTTGTAGATTTGACAACATCGGCTATAGTTAGAGCGGATGTGTGTTTGATGGTCCATTTGGGAGAATCAATATATTTGAGCACTAACTCATTGATTTCTTTTGTATACAATAAGACCGCTCTGCTTCCCCCTACATTTTCATCCCAAGTTTTCTCAAATTGCTTCTTGGTCGCATCATCGAAATCATGTTTAGCGAAAAAAACAAAAGGAACTATAACGTTTGGAGTCAGTAATTGCTTCATTTTTAGATTGCACATTCGGTCCGAGCTGTACGTTGGATAAATTCAGATATTAAAAGAATTGTCAAAACTTACGGAAATCGGAAGCCAGGGAGTTGAAATGATCAGTGGCGAATTTGGAAATGGCATAAATCAAATCCGATGCTACTTGACGACGAGATTCATCTTCGGCATTGAAGTAGAGATCTTGGGAATAAGTGAGAAGTCTAAGAAGTGCTTTATCGGAGGCCAATCGGGAGACATAGCCAGCTGCACGGGCATAAGATGCGCTGACAGCATTATTGCGATCAAGGACAGACTTCTCGAGGATCTTAAGAAAGTGGTCGGCGTGAGGGCGAAAGGTAACACTATGACGAGTTGCGAGACTAACAAGAACGCCACCACAACCAACTTTAGATGGCATACCGACAGTGGTTTTGATAACGTTTTCGAGGTGGGGAACGAACTCTTTCATAGTAGGTTCGTCAATTATATCAAGACAACGTTCGATAGCTTCCATGAGGGGAGATTGAGTAACAGCATTTGTGCGGGCACTATCAATTTTCTCCTCGGTGAGATTGTAATGGGCGGCACGCAGGTATAGATAGTCAACACCTTCCATTTCCATAGTACTCAAAAGACCCAAGAGTCGCTCAACAAGATTGGGCACAAATGGCAGAAGTGCTTTACCACCACTCTTGATAAGTTTGAGTACGGTAATGGTTGCGAATGTTCGAACTTCTTCGGCCGAACTTTCTAGACCTTGGTCTGAAAGTAAAAATGGTAAAACATCCTTCAACATTGCTTGTGCATGCTTTGACGATGTACCTGCTTCTACTTGTCTCACAAGTATACCAGTAAGAGCCATACTAGAAAAATCGGAAATCAGTAAATGCTCATCAAAGAAGGAATTTGGAGAGATAATTCTCCAGAGAAGCTCTTGAAACTCTATAGCTGTGAGGGGATACATGATATATTAAAAATACGACATCCAAAGACTATCAGATACTTCAAAACACAAGAAGCAAATACAACATACCTAAGAGACAAAGCTGCCTTTCTCACAGATCCCTTAATATCGTCCAGAACTTTGAAAGCCACGTGCCAAATATCATGAAGGTATTTTTCATACTTTTCGAAATCTCTACCTTGTACTAGATCGGCAATGGCGGCACAACTTGCTTCTCTTGTTCGCCATTCTTTTCCTAAAATACTTTTCAATAAATCTGTAATAATCTCATCAAAATATTGATTAACAGTAGCATTTGAGTCTTTGACGAGTGCACTCCAAATATCATTCATGGACCGCTGTACATTAGGATTCGGATCAAATCGATATCGGTACAATTTTGGGTACAATTTGGGATCAATCTCAGATTCGGAGAGAATGTTACTTAAACCAAATCTAGGAATCAAAGGTCAGCCAACGATCTAGAATCCAACACAAAAAAACTAATTACTTACCGACCAAATGCTGCCCTTGTAGACCAAGTAGCCGCATTCGTAGCAAGAGACATGAATTTGTACACCAAACTTTGATCACCAACCTCATTGGCAAGACTAACAATATCCTTGTATGATGTGATAGATTTACCTTCACCAGTAGGGAGTGCACCAGGTTCAAATAATTCAGTTTCTTCATGAACCTTAATCTGAGTGCTGGTACCAGTAAAGCTTGCCACGAGATCCTTGACAAGTCTTTCTCTGAGTTCTTTGTCACCTTGCTCATAAACAAGACTCAAGCCTCGAGAAGCAGTCTCTTGTACGATTTCTTCGCGTGCCGAAAGCAATCCCATGAACGCAGCTTGGCACTCACGTAGTCGTGCTTGAATTTGCTCCAAATGTCCACTGTATTGAATTAAACAGAAGAGCCATATACCAGATGCCTTCTTGAGTGATGGCTTCGTAGTTTTACAGTCTTGCAAAAGCTTTTCAAGAATCTTCTCGAAAGTATGCGATCGTTTAGGACGTCCAATATATCCAGCGTCAACATCCAAGCTGATTTGTAAGACCTCCGAGTCCCAACAGGCACCAACGCAACTGAGAGCTTCACCAATAGTGAAATGAATTTCAGGTTGCTTTAACTCATACAAATCATAAAGACCTTTGATGATAGTATGGAATGGGCTATCTTCCGTGGAAGTATCAGGCTCGTCAAATGTAATGGAAAGGCGACCTAGAGTTGCCATTGCCTTCTCATTTCCTTTCTTGGCCTCAGCAAGTAAAAGTTTTATAAGCCCATCGATCTTGAGAGTCGATTTTTCTATGATTTCTGTCGTCAGAACACCAGATGCACTCGTCTGACCAATAGCGTTCAGCACAGCTTCTCTCGTTGACGCATCTTTTACACCTTCAATTATGCTAAGAAACTGTGCGAGAACTTCTCCTACAATTTCTCCTTGAATAAAACTGCTACGTCCATAATAAGATGATCTACTCAACACATAGCCAAGTGCAAGTATTGATCCGTGTACCTTATTTGCATCAGCACCCACAGCCGTCGACCAAAGTTGTACGTCAGTCATGAGTGTCTCGATTAGTTTCTTGAGAGAAACCTCATCTCTATCTGGATGCGGTGCGAGGATACCGATAGCTTGAGCTGCAAGGAATCTGGTTGCAACGTTGTTGGATCTAATACACGGAAGAAGCTCAATAGATCTCTCCGCCAGTCGACCAACGACATCCTTTGGCGCGATTGAAGCGATTTCTACGAAACATTTCCCGCATTCTCCTAATCCATTTCCATCATTGCGTAGCATCCCCTCAAAAGCAGCTGAAATATAGGTGTATAATGCGTCCTGATCAACACTCATGATATGATCTTTCATGGCTTTTCTTGAAGCTTTATCGGAGCGGAAAAGTACATCTAGTTGGCGTTCCCAGTCTGCGTCGATTCCAAGGGGTGTTTCAGTCTTTTCCAGAGCACGTAACAATAGTATTCTCCTACAGTAGTTTATAGCAGCTGGAAAAGCATTAATTCGTGTACCGGAGAAATTTCCAAATACAGAAACGCTGTCGACTTCCATCCCAGTTTTCATGGCGTTGGCAATATTGGAGTTCTCAACTAATGCTTGAGTACCGAAAAAGACTTTGATCATCTCGTTCCATTCAGGGAGCGGACATTCGACAGAAGCGCTGGTAGAATTGAGAAGTCGATACCAATATGGATCCTAGATAAAATCAGTTTGAGTTCCAAGCAAATAGTCTTCGATAGTCTAAATTGTAGCCCCCCAAAAAACCTTCAATGCTCGGAAAGCTGACTCTTAGAATAATTCTATAATCTGGACCTATTTGAAGTAGTTTGCAGATCCAAGAATTTCTCTTGATCAAGCTACAATTCAGACTATTGGAATGACAATATGGTTAAACTCACCAAACCTTTTGCTCCTTCTTCTATAACATCACTACGCTCATCTGTGCGTGCACTTAATGCAAGAATATCTATCCAACGAGCCACAATATCGCTATACTCTAAGCATCGATTTGCCCAACGAACAGTTGCAAAACGTGCACTTCTGACGATCTCGCCCTCTTCCTTGAGTGTCATATATTTGAGGAGTAACAGTCTGAGTTCATCTCGAAGATTTGAAGATAAAGGTGCTTTAAACGCACTCAACAAACTCGCCAATGCTCCTTCTATGCTCACAAAAATATCATCAGATGAACCTTCTTCTGTGAGTGATCGAAAAAGCCAACGAATCAAAGAAAGTTCCTCTTCAACAACGATAGACGGTGTAGTCTTCGCGAGTGAACCAAGGGTTTCATACGCTAAAGCCCGTAAAGAAGCTGCGTCAGAAGATCTTTCATGAGGTATTGGCCATCCTTGATCTTCAATATAAGTTCTTAAAAATCCAACAAGCTGTGGAGCAACTTGACTGAGATCATGAATTGATCCCATGCGAGATACCCAATTCATGTAATTGAATAATGCATTTCGAAACTTAATAGTTTCTAAACCTGGCGCAGGGAGATTTGTGTTGTCATCAGGTTGAACTCCATCTTGCACGATTTTGACGATATCAGTAGGAAAGGTAGTTGAAATTGCGGACTTTGTTAAGAGTACAAGCACCCTCGTCTTTAACGCGGGTTTGAGAGCAAAATAAATACCTAGCAAATTGCGTACAATTTCAGCATCTTCCAATGAAACGCTTGAACGCTTTACTAAGTCGTCACCAATGCTCGAAATACGAGAGTTGGTGTCAGCAGACGCGAATAACGCAGGCAAGAATCTCTCTTCGTCAGTAAAAGCACCAGAGGCGAGAAAGTTTAGAACTGTAATTTTTGTTTGTGTGAGATTCAATCCTTCATTTGAGGTTGGATCCCATGCTTCTTGTTTTCCGTTGAGTGTTAGAAATTCGTATTCCTTGACGGTAAGTCCTGGGCACGTAACTCCAGATGGCGCTGCTCGCACAATAGATAGTAGTACAAGCTTTCCAAACCACGATGCTATAAACTTTGAATCTTCTTGATGTTCATCGAGACCAAGTTGGTGCCTCAATTCTGTATCTTCTTTACTTCCACGAGAAGGTACTTTGAGTTGTGGTAAGAGACGAAGAAACAGATTAAATATAGTAGCACAAGTTGGCTTCTCAGCATCTTGAGCTAACCCATGTATTAATGTTGGTATTAGATCCATTTGGTCCTGAAGAAAAATTAGCTCAAATCATCCATCAAATTTCCACAAATCTTTACTTACTTTGGAAGATAGTTTGCCCACGCTTTGTTGAATGAACATAAGATCAAAATGCCGCAACATCGACGATTCTGGATGCTCTTTATATTGCTTTAATAAAGCTGCCACGGGCAATACAATGTCTCTGCAGAATTAGTCAGTAAGCTTTCAAGAACATCGACCATGAATTCCTAACTTGTTACCAGCAAGGCGAATTTTGACATGTTGACATGTTGAAATAACCTATGACAAGCAGATTAGCAGTCATTTTCAGTAGCAATAAACTTTATGACGCTCCGCTGGCCCTCCGGGAGCCACTGCCGTGGGGGCAAAAAATTTGAAGATATAAGATCAAGAGTAATGGAACTATTAAGAGAGAGGCTTTTCCCTATCCTCCACGCGCCCTCCCCACCATCTTCCCCGACCCAGGGCTTTCCCCAAAGAAATTATACACCACAGCAACATCAAAAGCCTCTCTTCCCCATTCTTTCCAGCTTCTCTAAAAACTAATCCCCTAATCGAATCCAACAAAAACACCCTTGAATAAACCACATACCTTATTTCTCACACTCTGATGCTCACTCGCAAGTTTAAGAAGCAACGGTGGCAAGTACGGTTTCAATATAGCTTCCAGTTTATCATCTTTCGCCAGCGCAATCCGCATTTCCACTTTCCCCACGAGTTCCAGTTCTCTAGCTTCCGTCGATGCCGCCATATTGATGTTATCTCAAGCGTAAGTAAGGTTACAATTCGTTGTATTATTGTCTCGGTCTATGTATGAAATTCGAAATCGTGAAAGAATGTAGATTTCTTTGTAAATGAGAATGAATATCGTGAGGGAGAAAGAAAGCAAGAAAATCGATTTCACATCACTCGAAGTATGTGAAACGAAAGCGTTACGAATTCATTTGCGCCTTCCAACTTCTTGTGCGCGTCAGATCTGCCTTGAGATCCACGCCGGTGGAAGACAGTCACATGATGTGCTATCATTTTGGCCTTCAATACGAGGCATTTAGACTGACCTCCTAATAAGTCCAATCAAAAACTACATTCCCATTTCGATATTGAATGAATGATTTTTTTTAATGATTTTTTTTTAATAAAAAAATCAATATCAAATCATGAAGAAACGAATCAAATTTAATAAACATGTTACACATTTGATTCAAGAGACACTATTTAAATTCCTATTTACATTCCCCGTGCTATATGACCGCCAGGAAACAAAATCTAGACGATTTCCCGCCCTACTTCCCATCTCATTCAAGACAGCTACCTCACAATTTGTTTCATTTGTTTCATTCACACCTTAAACTTCATTTGGCTCTAGGGCTATTCTTAAGGTCCCAAAGTTCCTAGTATGTGTTGTTATGATTCATGTAGGAGTATCACTTTGGATCTGATACTTAAGTAAAATGTTCATGAGAGACAGGCTGGATTGATCTTTTCTATGAATGCCATAAGTGAATTCCCCATCCAAAGCTGTACATGCGAGAAGCAATAGGCAGATGGAATAGAGGGATTTATAGCTCCCCGGGTTTTCCTCCCTCCCACAACCTTATATCCTCCCCATCCATCACCTCCCCTTCCTCCTCCCTCAAAACCGCCCAACTCCCTTCCCATCCTTCATGTTCACTTGATCATCCTTCCCTAATGACCAAATCCTCCTACAGGCCGCCAATCTGCTCTCTTCAGACTCACATGAAAACCTGTCTCTCTTCAAAGTGAAAGCAGCATAGTAGACAAGATAATATCAGAATCGTTTCTCGGCTCTATGAGCGTGATCCATCTGAACAATGGAACAGGAAGTAATTCGAAGGGGAATGTCATGAAATGCATAAGAACCAATATAGACTCCATCGTATGCCACTTACCGTCTAGTAGAAACACAAAAACTCAATACAATTACATATTACAACTCACCATTACCATTGACGTTCACAAAAGTTCTTATGTACACGATTCACTCAGCAAGAAAAAATCAGAAAAACGGTTCCTGTCATGCGATTGCATTTGGTTTGGAGACAACAACAAAATAGTGTTAGGTGAGTACGTTAGGCTATTCGCTATGACAACATTGAGATGTAAGAAATCCGAGGGATATCTAGACCAGAAAAAGCACGCCAACCACAGAGTACGCAAGCCCCCAAATGTGTAAAAACTTGAAAAAAGAGATTACGAGAATGGGGTGATCTATTGTCCTGCCATAGAGGCACTGTGTGTTCTGAGAGGAAAATATGCATTCTGTCGAGTAGATACTTGTGCGTTCAAACTTCAAGAATCCTTATCCCGTGAGAATGAGGAGAGAAGGGTAACCATTTGTTGAAAGACAAGCAACTGACTTGAGAATACCGCAAGGAAACATCGCAATCAGAAAAGAAAAAACATTGATCATCAGGATTCACAAAATCTTGGTGCCTTTGACAAATCACAAGTATTTGCAAATATGCACCTAATTCTGCTTTTCATATCAACTCCTATGCCCTAGCCATCATGCTGCAATCACTCCACCAGCAAGCCAGGTATATTCCAGCCACTCCAGAAGATGAACAACATCAAAGAACGAAGACGAAGAGATTCCGAAACAGTTAAGAGATCTAAGATTCAGGTGCAGGGGCGGCCTCGGTAGCTGGCTCATCTGCCTTGGTCTCTGGCTCGACTGCCTTCTCAGCCTCCTTTGGTGCATCACCAGCAGCGGCAGCCTCTGGGTCACCGTTGTCGGATGAAGTCCAGAGGGTCAAGTTATCTCTGAGAAGTTGCATGATAAGAGTGCTGTCGCGGTAAGACTCCTCGGAAAGCGAATCAAGCTCGGCGATAGCATCATCGAAAGCTTGCTTGGCAAGATGGCATGCACGGTCTGGGGAGTTCAAGATCTCGTAGTAGAAAACAGAGAAGTTAAGAGCCAAACCAAGACGGATTGGGTGGGTTGGGGTCAACTCTGTTTGTGCGACATCGGTAGCATTCTATTTATGTGATTAGATCATGTCATTGATTAAATAGAGTTGGGGTCATGCATACCTTGTAGGCCTCGTGGGCAGCAGTAGCGGCAACCTTGCGCTTATCACCGGAGGCAAACTCAGCCAAATAACGGTGGTAATCTCCCTTCCTGTAATAATCATCAGCCAAAAACTCGGGAAGCCGTGGAATCCGGCGCAAAGAAATGTGAAGCGATAAGACTTACATCTTGTGGTAGAAGACCTTGGACTCTCCAGACTCAGCTTTTGGGATCAAGGACTCATCCAAGACGTCGAGGACATCTTGGCAGACCTTCTCCAATTCGGTCTCGATCTTTTGACGGTAATCACGGATGGTGGAAACGTGCTTATCGGTACCCTTGGACTCCTCTTTCTGTTCGATCGAGGAGATGATGCGCCAGGAAGCACGTCTGGTGCCGACAACGTTCTTGTAGGCGACGGATAAGAGGTTACGTTCGTCAACGGTGAGTTCCCCGCCCAACTGCGTCACGCGTCATCAGTATTTGTCTATCGCGCCGCAATCTGCAATGAATAACGGATGAATTTGGGAGTCGCATACCTTGGCCACCTCCTTCATGTATGTAACCATCTCATCGTAACGTTCAGCCTGCTCACAGAGCCTAGCAAGGAAAGTCTTGCTGCAAGGTAGTCGTTAGTACCACGTACGTCAAGTCAAGTATAGGAGGTTTTTGGGAGCCGCATGGAAACAAATCGAATCATACCTTTCACGCTGTCATTATCAAAGTATTAGCATAGGGTTCGAAAAAGGAGTGAATGAAAAGAACAACAATGTACGTATGCTGTTGGGTGGCAGTTGGAGGGGGTAAGATTCGGGAATATGGACAAACGATGGAGGGGAAACGAATTAAAGGGAAAAGGGAAATCGAGAAAGAGATGCACGGTGGTAAGCAGAGGGGTTTGAACTTACTTCAGTAGTCATATTTGCTGATGTTGGAAGGGTATTGTTTTGTTGTGAATAGTATTAAGTAGAGAGAGAGTCGAAGTGGTTAGATGGAAAGAAGGTTTTGTGGTTGGGTTTCTTGCTGGTTTATTAGAGAAAGATGGGAAGTTTGCAAGTGCAAGAGTTGGGTATTAAGTGCGAGGAAGATCTAATCCATGGATCTGGTGTGAAGGTAATAATGGAGAAACTGACGCTAATTCTGATTGATTCAATAACCGAGCGGTCAATATTATATGAATTGGTAGGGAGGACTTGGAATAGGTAGAGGTGAATGAATGGATGCTTTTTCGAGGGTAAGATACCGGAACCGTAAAATCACTGGAAAACAATTAAAAAGAAAATAAAATTGCGTGCAATTTCATGCGTGATTGGGTGCATCCGTCCGATTATTGGATTTTGGATTCCTGTAATATACAGCGATATACAGCGATATTAACACACCGAGCACCACACCAGAGTCCACGGCATTGCTATCAAATTTGGATGCTGCAAAGCATCCATTCCCTTGACGTTCCCAAGGGCGGTTCGTGGTGTGGATGCATCAACTGGACGATCGTCACAAGTGAATGGACGATTTACACCACGGAGCACCGTACACGGAGGATCCTGTGGGAAAGGAGCCAAAGAAAGAACGTCTTTGGAATGCTTCTAGAAAGAAAGATAATGGATGATGTGGTGATATGGCGGAACAACACCAAGTCTCAATTCACCAGGACGGAGATACCACATTTGTGAGCCCATCCCCAAGTAATATCATTTCATTGGTCTTCATCAGACGAGGGGTTCAATAGATACTACCCAGGTAGGGAGTTGTGGTCGGTATCTTTTCTACCCAATACATCTACGGCCTCATCTTACCTGCCTCCTCTGCTACCCTACCTACACCCATATCTACGTCTACACCTACACACCTCCGTCCTATCAAACGAAGACCGTGGAAACTTGATATCTGGCTGGCCGATGTACAGTGATGGGTGGATGAGTCAACTTTCGTTGTGTGGTAACCCTCTTAAATTGCTCCTGGCCAAACACGAAGAGAACATGTCCTGCCCTATCACGCGTTCAGAGGCATGTCGAGTATTAGGAGATGCTAGAGATTCTAATAAGGAGTAATCGCAGAGATTCTTCAGAAACATAAAGCTTGGTCTGGCCTCAACTACGAATAAAGTCACGAGTCCCTTGATCCATTAAAGGGTGTTGGTATGGGATGTCTGCCCCACGTAGATGTGGATTGATTCCCTTGTGACAACTGGAAATCAACAACAACGTCAAAGAAAAGTTCGGAGTATCCGCACTGCGCAGTCTTGTTCTTGCCTACCCAGCAGGTGTAAAGTCAGAAGGGATTAGTCGTTATTAAATACAGAACATTTTACCAATAATTTGTCTCATTAGTGAAAAGGGTCACCACTAATTCCAGGGTCTAGTTGCAATCTAGAAAATCCAGGAATTGAAGACAGAACTTCCGGTAATCTGATAATGAGGAACTATCAAGGATTCGTGTCTCAAGTCTATTTCCTACATATTGGTTCAAGATCACATTATAACTTATTCGCCTTCTATTTGATCGAGATCGACAAAGCCCCTGTTTGCTTAATTCCTTTGCATGCCTATGCCTATGCCTATGCCTATGCAGTCAATCCTGAGATTCAGACGAAAGACGAAACACCAACCTGCCTTCGGCCAGCTCAAGCGATTCCTCCCAACAATTGTAAGATCCGATGGCTTCGAGCGTAATGGAAGGATGTGCCTACCTAGTATCTTGCTTCCCTGAGAACTATATATGGTAACAAATGAGTTCTCAGAACAGTGGGGAAAAGTGTGCTTAGAACTCGAATACTGTACAGCTGGCGGCATTTTTTACCATTCGACGAAGGTGGGAGTTGAGATGCCAGCAGTGGCCCAGCACCTATGTTTTTCCGACCCATTAGAGAATAATGAGTGACGAACAATCATGTCTACCTACCTCGTGGTAGGCAAGGATTACTACAAATTAGAACCAATCGGAGACGGGCTGTTGATGGAGTTGGGACGGATTGGAAAGTAAATTTTCCATAGAACCTAGTTAATAGGAGGATCCTAACAGAAACGAGGCTGCATGTTAATATACCAAGCTTCATGTGAAGAGATGCCGTTGGATCTAGGTTGTCAAGTTATGTCGCTTCCTGGGCACTTTCGGTACACTCGCTTCGCCCCTCTGTTTCTTCTTCGTTCCAATATGAAGGCTCATCCTTGTGAATATCTCTCGAACAAAAACGATGTTGAGATGGACGGGGTACGTCAATCATGAGATTAGTGTTCGTCTACTCCTGCCCTGAACTCCATCGGCGAATACGATCAATTCGGAGAATAAAGGTTCGGGTAATAGAGGTG
This sequence comes from Botrytis cinerea B05.10, assembly GCF_000143535.2. Classification (NCBI taxonomy): domain Eukaryota; kingdom Fungi; phylum Ascomycota; class Leotiomycetes; order Helotiales; family Sclerotiniaceae; genus Botrytis; species Botrytis cinerea. Next base: position 3,243,419 of record NC_037310.1, read on the forward strand.
GTACGCTGAGTCTGCTTCTGGCAAACAAACGACATGAGAATTACTCGGGTGGCTGGCGGGTTGTTCTTTCGGATGAAGATATGGTGCCGGTGTATCTGTGAAACAGACAGCTTTAGAAAGACAGTGAGATTGACATCTGCAAGTATCATGCCCTCCTCTTCTTCTATCGCTACCGTGCCAGTCCTGAAGCTGGTGATAAACAACGATTATTCTATTTTATTCTATTTCAAGAATGAAACGACGCTGCGCTGGCCCTCCGAGGGCCTCTGCCGTGGAGGCAGACTGTTTGGAAAGGAAATACAGAAGATTATTGATGTGACACTATTCATTGCCTAGGGTCCAATTGCAAAACGTGATGCATGGGTAGATGGGTAGGTAGGCAGTAGGTAGTAGGTAGGTGGATGGATGGGCGAGTGAGTGGCCCAGTCTCCATGTCCGATTTCCAACATCCAGAATCAATATCAGCTCCAGTCTATACTCGCTCTGCACTTATCGAGACTCGAGACAGTATCAGTATCTCCCAGAAGCAAGCCTCTATTACTCAATCGCTTCTACTGCTTTCTACAGACAAGCGCACAGACCAAGCAGCATCAACAATCAAGCTTCACTCCAGTTACGGTGATTACAGTTAGAGTCGCAGTCACTGTCACTCTAAACATGCGCAGGCGGCTCGGCATGTCATACCCGTTTCAATGAAGGCGACTGACTGACTTCTTTTACTAATTAATAATGAGAGAGAGAACTGGGAAAATTCTGGAATTCCAGCCAATCAAATCAACATGTGAATTGTCATTATTTACGATTAAGAGAGATTCCTAGAAAGGACACTTGTTCACGAAGATAGCACTCACTTAGTATCCAGGTATTATTAAATAATCGCATCTCTTTTGGGAACTTCTAGATTTATCATCCTGTTGGAATAGAATCCCTCCCTCCCTCCATAGCATTCTCTTTCTCGTCCATCGCACTTCTTTCGGTTTGGCAGAAAGAAAGAAAAAGGAGATCTGTCCATAAATCTTCCTAGTTAGATGAGACAATCAATTTGATCGAAGTGGCTATTATCGCTACAATCCTTCCTCTCTCTACATATTGCCCCACGTTGTCTTCAACATAACATAAAGTCATGGACAGTGCATATTCCCAATCGACCTCTGAGGTCTTGGATCATTTCTCCGTATCCGAATCTCAAGGTCTCACAGACGCTCAAATTACTGCATCGAGGGAGAAGCATGGTCGTAATGGTAAGCACGCAATATTCCTCTCTCCCGCATCATTTGTGCCGCTTCAATCAGAGCTTTGGCTAATCATACAACAGCTATCGCAGATGAGCCTCCAACTCCCATTTGGGAACTTATCCTCGAACAATTCAAAGATCAATTAGTTATTATACTCCTCGCCTCCGCGGCCATTTCCTTCGTCTTGGCTCTTTTCGAAGATGAAGGAGGATGGACTGCTTTTGTCGACCCCGCAGTGGTATGTGTTGACTCTCCATAAAGATTAACTTGTCGCGGTGCTAATGTGTCGATATAGATTCTCACCATTTTGATCCTTAATGCCGTCGTTGGTGTATCGCAAGAAAGTAGCGCGGAGAAAGCAATTGCGGCCCTTCAAGAATACTCAGCAAATGAAGCCAAAGTGGTTCGAAATGGACATGTCACTCGAGTTCGCGCGGAAGAATTGGTTCCTGGAGATATCATCACAATCGCAGTAGGAGACAGAATTCCTGCAGATTGCAGAGTCATCGCAATTCAGAGCAACAGTTTCTCAGTCGACCAAGCCATTCTTACTGGAGAGAGTGAGAGTGTTGGAAAAAGTACTGCGGCTGTCACGGATTTGAAGGCCGTTAAGCAGGATCAAGTAAACATGCTTTTCTCTGGAACCACTGTTGTCACCGGGCATGCAACTGCAATCGTCGTTCTTACCGGATCTTCTACAGCCATTGGTGATATTCACGAAAGTATTACGGCACAGATTTCAGAGCCAACTCCACTCAAGCAAAAACTCAACGATTTTGGAGACACTTTGGCGAAGGTTATCTCAGTTATCTGTATTGTGGTCTGGCTTATCAACATTCCTCATTTTAATGATCCTTCTCATGGAAGTTATGCTAAGGGTGCGATTTACTACCTAAAGATTGCAGTATCCCTCGGTGTTGCAGCTATTCCAGAAGGTCTCGCTGTTGTCATTACAACTTGTTTGGCCCTTGGTACCCGTAAAATGGCCGCCAAGAATGCCGTTGTTCGAAGCTTGCCTTCAGTAGAAACTCTAGGTAGTTGCAGCGTGATCTGTTCGGACAAAACTGGTACCTTGACTACAAACCAAATGAGTGTCAACAAAGTCGTTTATATCAATGATGCAGGTTCTGACCTTGAGGAGCTGGACGTTGAAGGAACTACCTTCTCTCCTAACGGTAAAATTCTTTCAAATGGCACTGTGATGACAGACGTAGCCACAAAATCGAATACCATCTTTCAAATGGCCGAGGTAGCAGCTCTTTGTAACGAATCTGCACTTGCATTTGATTCTAAGTCTAACACTTATTCAAACGTCGGAGAACCTACTGAAGGCGCTCTACGTGTTTTGGTAGAGAAAATTGGAACCTTGGACGCAGGTCACAATCAAGCAAGAGCCAGCATTGCGGCGAGTGACTCTCTCCACCACGCAAGCTCCTGGTATGAAAAAAGAACTCCTCATCTCGCTACTTATGAATTCTCTCGCGATAGAAAGAGCATGTCTGTTCTTGTCGGAAACGGTCAGCAACAAAAATTACTTGTCAAGGGAGCCCCAGAAAATATTATCAATCGTTGCACTCACACTTTGGTTGGATCTAACGGCAAGAGAGTCCCACTCACAGAGTCTCTTGAGAAGCTTTTGTTGAAGGAAGTCGTCGAATATGGTAATAAAGGTCTACGTGTTATCGCACTCGCTAGCGTGGAAGATGTTGGGTCTAATCCATTATTGAAGTCGGCAACTACTACTACTGAATACACCCAAATTGAGCAGAAATTGACTCTCCTTGGTCTTGTCGGTATGCTTGATCCCCCTCGCCCAGAGGTAGCAGGATCCATCCGAAAATGTAAGGAAGCCGGAATTCGAGTCATTGTCATTACTGGTGATAACCGCAACACTGCCGAAGCAATCTGCAAACAAATTGGTGTTTTCGAACAATTCGAGGATCTTAAGGGCAAAAGTTACACTGGCCGAGAATTTGATAATCTTAGCCAAAGCGAGCAATTGGTTGCTGCTAAGACTGCCTCATTATTTTCTCGTGTTGAACCAAGTCATAAATCCAAGCTTGTAGATCTTTTACAATCAGCTGGTGAAGTGGTAGCTATGACTGGTGATGGTGTCAATGATGCACCTGCTCTCAAGAAGGCCGATATTGGTGTTGCTATGGGTTCTGGTACTGATGTCTCTAAACTTGCTTCCGACATGGTTCTTGCCGATAATAACTTTGCTACTATTGAAGTTGCAATTGAAGAAGGTCGATCCATCTATAACAACACTCAACAATTCATCCGTTATCTCATATCCTCCAACATTGGCGAGGTTGTTTCTATCTTCTTGACAGCAGCAGTGGGTATGCCAGAGGCTTTAATTCCTGTTCAACTCTTATGGGTCAACCTTGTTACCGACGGTCTCCCAGCTACAGCTTTATCATTCAACCCTCCTGATCATGATATCATGAAAAGACAACCAAGAAAGCGTGATGAAGCATTGATTGGTGGCTGGCTCTTCTTCCGTTACATGGTCATCGGTATCTATGTCGGTCTTGCTACTGTAGCTGGTTATGCATGGTGGTTCATGTACAACTCAGAAGGACCACAAATTACCTTCTGGCAACTATCTCACTTCCACAAATGTTCAGCTCAATTCTCAGACATCGGCTGCGAAATGTTTTCGAACGACATGGCTAAATCTGCATCCACGGTCTCACTCTCGATCCTTGTCGTTATCGAAATGTTCAACGCCGTCAACGCTCTCTCTTCTAGTGAATCTCTTCTCACCCTTCCTCTTTGGGAAAACATGATGTTGGTCTACGCTATTGCCTTATCTATGGCATTACACTTTGCGCTCCTCTATACACCTATCTTGCAAACTCTTTTCTCAATTCTCCCAATGAATTGGAATGAGTGGCAGGCGGTTCTTATTATTAGTGCTCCTGTTATGTAAGTTTTTCCCTATTCCTTGCTCATGGAATCTGGCTTTATATATGTATGATCTTACTTGCTAACGTTCTTAACTTATTAGTATCATTGACGAAGGTCTGAAATTCTTAGAAAGACAATTCTTCATGCAAAAGTCGGCAATTAAAGAAAGACCAAAGAAGGAATAGATGCCTCTCCATGGATTCGCATGAAGAATGCGCACTTCGATGGGAAGTAGAACAGCTGCTTGAAATAGCTGGTAAGAAAACGGTGGGGGTGTAAACTATTAGATTTTGGTAGATATTAGATTAACATACATGTACGATACCTCCCACGTAAAAGGAGGGGTATTGAACTTGAATCAAGAATATAAAATTACACATGCATGATTACCAATTTATTTAGTACTACCTGGGCATTTGGAAAAATACCTAAATGTTTGCAAAGAGTTCAATCATGAAGAGGCAATAGTGAAATTGAAAAGCAAACGCCTACGTAGATGTGTCATTTATGCTCGTTTTGTATCTATGAAGCCCTTGATGCCTTGGCTATTCGCTAGATAGATCTAATACTACAAATCTTTCCTATCTTGCGTGCTTGCTAACTGCACACAAGAAGGCATCTTTCACTGCTTCCTGTAAGAATCCCTGAGCATTGTCTTCATACCGTCGTATGCATCGTTTTCTGTCAGGGATACGAGTTCGTGTACCTTCAAGATTACAACTGCGTCCTCCATCACAATTACGGCTTCGTTATAATTCACACCATTTAATCTTGTCTGCCCTTCAGTAACCTCTTGGTAACCTTATCCTTCTCAATAATGTAAACATGGGCTCCCCAACCTGACAGAGCATCTCTGTCGACTGCGTTCAAGAGTGCTTGTGATATTGTCTCGAAGAGATCTTCTGGTCCCTGGATTTGAGAATTGAGCTGTTAGCATTTGATAATATATGTGATGAACCTGTTTTTGATTCCCACAAAGATAATTCCCATAGAACCGTTCCAGAAGTCGATCCCGCAATCATCTCAAGAAGAAGAAAAGCAACCAAGAAGTTAAACTCACCAAATCTGGCTCCCACAACCCTTCACAAGTACCAAATAATTGATCACTTGCAGTTCCACTAACAATGAAATCCTTTGCGAAATCAATACAACCAATACTATCAAACCCACAGATAAACGGCTTCCCAGTCTTCTGATCCAATCCCGCAACCACAGGACTAACGAAAAACGGACCAAAGCGACGTTCGTACAGCGAACTTGAGACGAGATTCGCCATGGTGGTGGGAGAAATATTGCGCTCCTCGCGGAGTCGATACATGTTTACTTTGTAGCGGAAGAGATCCGAGACGGTAGAGACATCTGTGGCGAGACCGGTAAGACCGAGATAGACGGAGGGGCCGTAGGAGAAGATTTTGGGGAAGTTGTTGGAGACGGTTAGGGCTTGGAGACCGAGGCGGAGATCGCAGGCTATGGCGACGCAGTCTTTACCTACCATGGCTACGCAGGCACCGCCATCTGAGGAGAATGGTTAGTACTTGTGGTTTGGGGTTGGGATCTTGTAGGATAGAGAGGAGGGCGTACTGATGGAGAATGGAGAGCTCTAGATGTAAGTGTTAGCTGGGTATTCATAGCGTAGATAACATGTTTAAGATATGTATGGTTTTCTGTAGGGAAAGCAAGCTTACCATTGTGAATAAAGTATACGAATTCAGGGTATCAAGAACTGGATAAATCAGAGAACGACAATTTTGCTCTTGCTGGTAAGGAGGTTCGCAGATAAAGGGTTTGGTGATTCAAGTTCAAGTGGTCTGGGGTTGCAATATTGAGGTTGTGAGAGAGATATGGACAAGGTAGACACGGCTGGCGCGTCGATGTTGAGCTCTCAAGCTGACGCTTGGGCCAACAAGGCAACGATTATGAGGTACGAGAGGGTCCATCAGCGAACACCTACTTTGATATGATTTCACACTCGTTACTTGTATAAAAGAAGGGACTTTGGGATTATATTTCATACTACTTCCTGGTGGAAAGATTATAGATTCGAAGGGAAGTACATTATACTCTTGGCCTTGTTTACTTATTATCCATTACAAATTCACTTATTACTTGGCTTGACTTCCGCCGTGCTCTGCAAGGTTGCTTTACGACAAGCTTGTCAACACCCCGCCACAAACTTCCAACGCCCTTACAAATATCACAGAACTTTATAGAAGGAAACTACGAATACAACATAACAACTTCCACCAGCAATATTTCTATTTACTTGAAGTCGATAGCGGTCACTCCCTAAATCTCATAGTCGAGCCATTCTACAATTCATACCATCTACTGCAGTAACTACCAATTCCTAGGTATGGCTTCCAACGTGGTAGTCATCGATAAGTCCTTCAACAGGGCAACTATAAAAGTCACTCCCGGCACGTACATGAGTGAAGTTGTCTCGGAAGCCTGCAAGAAGCTTGGAAAGAAAAGCACCAACTACGATCTCAAGAGAAACAACGACAAAGCCATCGATTTATCCCAAACATATCGTCAAACGGGTCTCACCACCGGCGCAAAACTCACCTTGGTCGAAGCTTCCAGATCTCCCGCTCCCGTCTCCATTGCGCTCCAATTACCACAAGATCTCGCATCTGCGGTTCCGGGTGGGAGGTTAAAAGATACGTTTCCTAGTAATACAACATTATGGCTTATTCTCCGCAAATTCGAGTCTAGCAACGGAGCTGCGAATTTAAATTTCACGGGGAGAGGAGTAGCGCAACTACAAAATGGCGCTTCGGGAGCTGGTCGCATGGTGTATGAGATGCCGGTGCTGAATGTGATGGGAAGAGAAATGGCGACATTTGGAGATTTACAAAAGACGCTTGCGAATTTGGGATTGAACAAGGGCACGGGATTGCTGAGACTTACATTTCGACAAACGGATCAGCCGATTGAGGAGGCGATGAAGGATATTGGAGAATATTTCAAGGAGGAAGAGCAAGAACCTGAAGCCCCTGCCGAAACGCCAAAGAAAGTTGAAAGTATAACGGATACTATTACGCATCTTCCTTCTGAATCAGAACAGCAAAATGAAGATATAACTATGGAGGATTCTGATCCTTCAGATACAACTCCCTATTCAACACCCACACCCGCCGGCGCAACCACAAACACTACACCTTCCAACCCACCTCTGTCCTCCTCGACCGACCCCTCCACCTCCCCTCAAATTCTTGGCCCAGATGGCCTTCCTCTAACTGTCTTCCTTGCTCCCAGCAACTCCACTCCCCTTGCAGCCCTCGTCCCTCACAACGATGACGATTACACCCCCACCATCCACCACGCCAAATCCGTGCTATCTCGTCTTCAAAACAGTTCTCAAAACACAAAACTTCTTTCCTACGATGAAGAACTTGCGCTTGAAACTTCCAATCAAGCTCGCCTATCCAAAATCAAGGAAATCCCTCTTCGCATTCGATTCCCAGATCAAATGGCTATTAGCAAATCCATCACTAATGAGTCTCACGGAAAATGGCTTTATGACTATGTACGCGGATTGATCGTTCATGAGAATGAACCTTTTAAATTGATCTATCAGGGTAACAAAGGAAGAGAAACAATACCTAATGAAGAGAGTAAACTCTTAATCAAACATTTGGGAATTCAGGGTCCAACGGTGGTTAATTTAGCGTGGGAAGACTCGGCAAATATCGGGGGATTGAAGGGAAAACCGGTGTTAAAGGATATTTATAGGGAGAAAGCTACAGAGCAGCCAGTGCCCGTTGTGGAGAGTGTGGGGGAGAAAGAAGAGGAGAGAAAGCCAGATGAGGTGAAGAAGGATGATGGGGGTGGGGAGAAGAAGAAGAAGGGATTGACCAATCTTATTATGAAGAATCTGAAGAAGAGGTAGGTAGATGAAGGAGGGAGGAAATAGACGAGGTTTTCGAGAATGGTTGATGGATTGTTCATGTTCATTTTCACAGCGTCGGTCTAGATTTCGCCAGATGATACCTGAAGAGTGAGTGGTGCACTAGGTGATAATGATTTATGACAGTACTCATAGGACGGGTGGTTGGACTTCTTCGGTCTCGAGAAGATGTGTTTCTCTGGATCAGACTAGCAGGGAAGGGAAATCATAGCGAGGCGTTTGTGCTACTCATTTTCTCATTGGCTCAGAGTGCAAAACATAACAACTTGAATAAAGAATTCACACAGAGTTATATATCAAAGATCGTGAACACAATTTTTGTAAGGTATCTTATTTTTGCCCTGAGATCTTCATGAATGCTAGGTTACTAGCAACTTCAGATCCCAATCCCCAGAATCATAGTAACTCGTAAAATTCTTCGTTGTTACAGCTCCAATTCCCATATGCTTGACTTGTGTAAATGTGGAGATCCATCATAAACCCATGTATCGATCCGTTGTATTGGAGAGACGAGATGTGATTTTTTCGTAGTGAGAGAATATGAGGTTAGGAATTTAGTGACCGGCTCTGCGGGACTCGGCAATGACACCTTGGAGCTCGTCGACCTTGGCCTTAGCACGTCCGAAAGTACCGAGCTATTGTTGAGTTAGTATTTGCTTTGCATAATGCGATGTATGTGATGTGGGAGCAAAAAAAAAAAAACATACCCTCTTCTTTGCGAGCTTACGGGCACGCTTGTCCTTGCTGTTACGGAGCAATTCAATGACTCTGCGCTCGTATGGTGCGAGACTATTGAGAAGATGATCAGTCGATTGTTCACTCTTGAGAGAAGAATGGAAGAAACATACCCAGAAACCTCCTTGACGATATCTCTGACAAACGCAGTGCGCTTGCTCAAGTGACCCTTGGTTCTGCTAACCTTGGGCTTGGAGACACGAGCCTCGGTTTTCTATATCACATCATAAATCAGCCGGTCCATCTTCTAAAAAATTTCGCAAAGAAGATCCTCCAAGAGGTGAGACGGGCGGGTTTTTTTGGGTTTCCCGTGGTTGGGAAGTTTCATGAACATACGTGTCCTTTGTTGAGACCGACGGCGAGGCCGGTACGAGCTTGCTTTTCGGCGGCCATTGTAGATGTTGGCGTTGGGATTGTCGTGTTGTCGATGATTGATTGTGAGCGCGAGGGAGAAATTTTGAAATGGTGGTGGAATTTGAAAATTTGGAAGTGTGGTCACGTGTAGAGCTAGTGAGGGTAAGCGAGTATAAAATCTTGGCGTTTTGTGTGGAGACAGCGAGTTTGGAGAGATCTCATTAATTGCATTCAAATTGTTAGACGAAGAATCATGCTACAAGAATGGTTGATTTCCCGAATGGCTTCTCGAAATTTGTAATACATATAAACAGCAGCAATGATTTGTTTTGCATTTAGCACAGTCTTGCTATCATTTCTCGAAACTCCATCAGAAACGATGGTACTGACAAAAAAATTCTCAATTCATCAACAATCTCGAATCTTCTGCTTGGGTTTATTCTCCAAACCTTGTTGGATAGTTAGTAGTTATTCAAAGGTCTGAGAAATGGGTTGGCAAGTGATATGATAGCACCGGGAGGGTACAGGACATGTGCTACGAGCATGCAGAACCTGCTCCAAAATTTTGATTACGCTTTCACGGCAGTGGCCCCAGAAAGCCAGCGGGCCATCATTTTTGATAATTGTGGTTTATCAATTCTACTGGCGTCATGAGAGGAAGCCCCCATAGCTGGCTGTGCTTCTCGAAATTCTAGAAGGAAGGCTTGTATCACAGCCTAACTCGTGGAGCAATGATGTTTCGAGAAGCAAGTCTCCTGAATGTAGTCACAAACCCCTCTGAAGAAATCCAAATGCAAATGTTAAAATTCGTGTATGCAGCCATGCTTACAACATGGTTTCCAACGTCTTCAATGTTTCGAACACAGGTGGCTTCCACCTCGCAATTCATAACAAAGCGTCATTGTAGAATTTCGACCACCTGCTTATTCTTAGCAGCTACAGGAGACTAGAAACTTACCCTATTTGTCGAAATGCATCTAATACCAGCATTTAACATTTTAGGGTCGCTCTCGCTCACTACAGCTTGGCTAACTCTTCTGTTGCACCGCCAGAATATCTCAAGCTCTAGACTGATCCTACAAGTTTCACAGCTTGCTTTGATGGAGATGCACCTCTTGAAGATGGTGTCTAAATGGCCTGACATGAATTTTAGCCAAGGAAATTCGTATGGAGAATAAGGGTTCCGAATTAGACCCCGCCCTTTCCCCCGCTCCTGACTCCCGACTACTAGGCCTCCAAAAGGCATGAGTAGGCACGTGATAGGCTCAATAAGTCACCGTCTAATGGTCTGGCTAAACATATCAAACTTTCATTAGGAAACTATCTTCACATCCTTCAAGATATCCATCGGTAACATGGCAAATGGCGACAAGGTATTTCCATAAAGTTATTCCTATATTATATCTATCTATATCGTCTTTGAACCTTTATATGACGTGACCATGAAGCAAAACATCAGCACTAACCCTGGTAGATGTGGTTGAAAAAGCCATTTTGCTTGCTTGAACCCTTCGTTCCAGACCGGGCCACTTACTCTGTAGATTTCTAAAGGCATTTATTTATTAGTCACACAGCCAATCCATAATCCATCACATCTTGATCAGCAAATACTACCGGCGATATATGATTCTAGAAACGTTCACCTGGTGGTTGAAAGAATTCTGCTCACATAATTCAGATTTCAAGTCGGAACGACCTCCGCACTCTCACATTTGAACGTTCCGCGCTCGGAGCTAAGATCTCCATCAGGGGTTGCAGCCAATCAGAGGCAACAAGAATTAGCTGACCAATGATAATATTTCGAACCTCTCTCTCCCTCTCTCTTTTCCGAATTACAATAGAGCCTCCTCAGTGGCGTTCAGCCTTATCATCAAACATGATCAATCGATGTAGCACAAGGGAACGGAATGAAAAACGGTCTGTCTCTCTGCAGATTGAAACTGTCACTACTGTGTTTCTCAGCCGGTTGTGGATAAATTCAATTAACCCCTCCCAAAAATGGTTGCAAAAGTCAAATATCAGCCAATTTGTCAAACCGAACAATCCAGAAGAGTCATGTCAAATATTCTGCTCATAATCTTTTGAATACGCAGATGCTGATTGGCCAATGTGAAACGATGATTGATAAGATTTGGAGAATCAAGTGGGTCGAGATTTGCTTCGTTATCATTTCATTTTGGGAGATATTTGCAGCTGTTGTTCTCATATTCGCACCCTCTCACTGGCTATGTCCAAAGAGAAGTGAAGCTAGAGATAGAAAATGGAAAGTACAGAGGGGCATTCGATGGAAATGCTAACTCAATCGGGAAACTCGATGCAGAAGGCTTCAAGAAATGCTGGTGAATCTTTTATTGGTGAGTGGGTTTGGCCTTTGGAGAGGAAGAGGTCTGTGAGGAGTGAAGTGAGGAGTGAAGTCAAGTAAAGTAAAGTGGAGGTTACCGATCATTTAGGTTTCAGTTCCGTACTACTAAAGGTTGAAATCTTACCACCTTCGCCTTTTCAATCTTGCGAATATCATCCATAACACCTAGAGATACCAGTAGTGTGTGAGAAAGATTCATTCACTTCTGTCTTTATCCGACTTCTCTTGTATTCTGTAGGTTTTCATTCTCTCTACTCTCTAACCTTTACCTTGCCTTACTTGCCCTCGAAATCTTTCGATCCGTTTGCCTGTCTTATTTCATATAAGAAAGATATAGTGGGAAAAGAGAACACTTGCTTACTTTTTGACTTTTTGCTTCAACAGAATACCAACCATCAATACATCATAATACAACCCATTTATCAAAATGGCATCCGCTACTCGAACCTTTGCTCGCGCAGGCGCTGCATTCAAATCAACACCTTTCAGATCCGCCACTCGCACTGCATTGAGTGCTCCTCGTCAAGCATTCCGTCAACAATCCCGTCGTGGATATGCATCTGAAGGACCTGCCAAATCTTCCTTCCCTCTCTCTATCGGTGTTGCTGCTTTGGCCATTGCTGGAGGTGCTGGATATTACTTTGTTTCTCAAGGTAATGGATCACTCTTGAGTGGTTCTGCCAAGGAAACCTCTGGTCTCTTCACACCTAAATTCGACGATTACCAAAAGGTTTACAACGAAATTGCAGAGAGATTGGAAGAGAAGGATGATTATGATGATGGTTCTTACGGACCCGTCTTGGTCAGATTGGCGTGGCATTGCAGCGGAACTTTTGACAAGGAAACTGGTACTGGTGGTAGCAACGGTGCTACTATGAGATTCGCCCCAGAGGGTGACCATGGTGCCAATGCTGGCTTGGTTGCTGCTAGAGATTTCTTGGCTCCTATTAAGGGTAAGTCACTTATTTTACTTTTTGTGGATGAAGATTGTGTTACTCCTTCGGAGCGGGGGAGATGGAGACCAGTTTGAAGAAGTTAGAGAAGACTTTTCAAACTGTTTCTCTCGATTTTTGAGCTATGGGATTTCGGGGCTTGTTCCTATCACACTTGGAGAAAGTAACTTCTTACTAACCTCTTCACAGCTAAGCACCCATGGATCTCCTACTCTGATCTCTGGATCTTGGCCGGTATCTGTGCTATTCAAGAAATGCAAGGCCCAGTCATTCCTTTCCGACCAGGTAGACAAGATAAGGACGCTGCTGCTTGCACACCTGATGGACGTCTTCCAGATGCATCCCAAGGTAACAAGCACTTGAGAGATATCTTCGGTCGTATGGGATTCAATGATCAAGAAATCGTTGCTTTGAGTGGTGCTCACGCTCTTGGACGTTGCCACACTGATCGTAGTGGTTTCGAGGGACCTTGGACTTTCTCTCCAACAGTTGTTACCAACGACTACTACAAGCTCTTGTTGAATGAGAAGTGGAGCTGGAAGAAGTGGAATGGTCCTAAGCAGGTATGATTAACCCGTCTCTTCCCTTTGGGGTGCAAAATTGGTATAAACTAACATGTAATTTCAAAATAGTACGAAGACAAGACCTCCAAGTCTCTCATGATGCTTCCCACCGACATGGCCCTCGTCTCTGATAAATCTTTTCGCTCATACGTTGAGAAATACGCAAATGATGAATCTCTCTTCATGAAGGACTTCGCAAATGTCATCACCAGGCTCTTTGAGCTCGGTGTTCCTTTTGCAGAGACTACTGAACAAGCTCCCATGAAATTCAAGCCTACTACTGCCTAGATAATTCATTTCCATCGCCAGCTCAGCTTTAATACAGAGATGTAAATAAATGGAGATAGAAAATGTGTTAGATAGGTGGATAGACTTTGTTTAGCTTGTTCCTTTTTAGAAGCGGGAGTTTGGTGAATTAAGGTATCTAGATGGATGAGTTGATACTCTGTTATTTGAGAGAAATATCATCTCAGGTAGGCGAGGATGAGATGACATGACATCCTGTGTGATTTGGATGAATGGTAATAAAATTCTGTGTCTGGCCAGCTTTGACTGCGTTGGACGGCTTGGTTGTTACATCATTTCGGCGCGAGGAGATGAGAAAAGATGTACAATAAGAGATTAGATTTGTTACATAGAGGAGAGACAAGAAAAAGAACATTCCGCCCAACATTTGATTACATTACGTTGTTGAAATTTAAAAATAAATGCACATCTGATGAATTTGGTGTATGGTGCAAACTAGAGATTGAAGAAACGTGAGTGATAGGTAGTAGATATATAGTTATCCTTTGCTAGCAGCTAGCTTGAAGGAGTTGAGGAAGTAAGGGGTGATGTTTGAGAGGCATGATAAGACAGGGTTCCCCGCATCTGAGGGGAAGGGACCATGAGGGGGGCATAGCCGGGTCCGCTTGAGTTCTAAGGGCGATGAGATGACTTCATGGATGTAGTAAAATTCATTGGGGACAATATAAATGTTTCGATTATTCGCTCGGCACTTTCTTGGATGAGAGCAGAGAATGTGTTTCCGGCGGTGGGGGGGGGGGGAGGGCGGAAAGAATTGGAAGTGAGATAGATGATGAGGGGTAGGAGGGAGATTGAGATGGATTTTGTTGGGTGTGCAAATTGTTTTGTTATTATCTTTTATTGGATTGGTGGGGATTGGGAGGGGGTTTCAGGCTGGGTTTTTATATTCGTACCTATCTGTTGAGATTGAGAGAGTGGGTTGGAAATATATTGGTATTGGTATTGGTATTGGTATTGTAATTGTAATCACTGAGTATCAAATCACGTATCAAGTTCTCTCATGTAACATGTACATTTGCATTCCGCAAATTCCATTCCATCCCGTCCCATCCCATCCGTCCATTCGTACAACTCTTCATAGATATGCGGTACACCGCGAACCAACGCAACCTCTAGTTTCAGATTACACAGGCACTAATAAGCGCGAAGCTTGAATGTTGTATATTGGATATTGTACTCCTATATTCTCGGCAGAAGAAACGGTAATGATATGTTTTACTTGTCTACCCCATCCCATCACTATTTGTAAACTGGTGCTGAGATACTGGTATCTACATCCACATCCACATCCGTCTCATACCGATCTGGAAAGCGATATGCTGGTTCCTTGTTGTATTTTTCTTCGGCTGGGTTATGCTTGGAATCGTCAAGGTGGTGAGATATGCTGCTCGATGCTTGGTGGAGAGAGGTGTAGGTGGATAGAGAGAGGTTCGAAGGTTCTGAACTTTTTTTTTTCTTCTTTTTTTTTCAAAAAAATTCCGACGACGGCTTTATGATTACGGCGAGTAGGGTGGAGAGATCTGCGTTTTGTTTGGTGGGGGTTTTGATGTTCGATGGGTGTGTGGAAGAGAGATGCTCACTCATCTAAAGTGGAATCGTATTGATGGTTTTGACAGACCATTGGAGATGCTTCGTCGGAAAGTTTAGAATTGAGGAACTGATTGGGATTTATCTCAATAAGTTGTACGAAAGAATCATGGGTGAAGTGTAGAGAAACAAATTTCAACAGGCGAAGAATATCAGCTGGGTTGTCTAATGTGCTCGAAACCATGTGTTTCCTTGCGAAGATGCGGAAGCTGATACACTATGAACAATCATAGCTTTCGGTCTGGTATCTCGGAAATATTTGAGTGCCCTGGATAAGATGAGAGGAAATGTGCATCGCGGTGCTGGCCATATTCTGTTAGATGTCTAGGCTGACATATGTATGATATGAAGAGATAAGGGTAGCAGCAACAGAATAGGAATGAATGTCTGTAAGGATCTAGAAGAGAAATAGATATAGGAGAGATATGTATGTCAACTTGTATGTGTGTCGACTTGCAGAGATGGGCATTTCCAATAGCAAACAATTAATGATATCGTTCCCATTCGGAGCGTATCATACATCATACATTCCCCATACGGTTTTCAGCCTGATACATTCCAGCTTTCCGAGAAAGAGCACAACAATCTTTGCTGATGCTATGTCTCCGAACAACCATGGTCTTGGCTCTGGTGTACATTGATAAATCGCCATCTCAGAGCCTGACTAGCTTCCCCTCTGAATACCGTTTCAGTGAGATTGGGCGAGTTATGGCAACTAGATCATCTTGGGATGCAGAACATCGACGAGAAGCTAAATCTCACCCGTGTTATCACACTTTTGATCGTTCGATACTATTTTAGATGTTTGGAACTCTCGTATGCTTTCACTGGAATGACGAAGATAGAATTGTGTCCTTTGATCATGAGGAAATCATCTCGATGGAGCCAAACTACTCTCCATCTTCGATCAACCCTTTCCCGCTGAAATGGAATCAATATCGATACACGGTATTAGGCTTGGATATGATCCTGGATTACGTGGCCCGCTTGCACAATCTGTGCAATGGAATCATCAACAGTTACCATTATGGACACAACGAGTTCAAGACATCCGTAAGAAGCAGAAAGATGCGTAGGGTTTGGAGGAGCTCGAGAATATCAAAAGGGAGAAAGATTGCGAGGATGTTGAGATATGAACAAAGTCAGACCTCTGGTGGAGATGGTTGTCATGTGTTCAACTTCAAAATTGGGCCATAGGACAAATAGATATACACGGCGATTCTCTTGCTCTGTATTCAACTTAACCTCACGTTAAGTGTTATATATGCGCTGCAATTCTCTAATGGAGAGCTGTCGCGAATCCTTGCTCTGCTCAGAATGCAACTCGCTGTCGCTAATTATAAGAGAGTGGTTTTTAAGTTTGCGTATATCTAATCCTGGGTATGTATATCATCTGATCTTGATCTGTTATCTCACTTTCAGACCCTCTTCGTCGGTGGACGTTCGGGATTCTCATGCCTGGAAATCAAGGTCAAAAGCCTATTGATATTATGCAATCCAATCACCTATATGTCTGAGTATGAGATTCTTATTATTCTAATTCTATATTTAACCTAGTCTTGTTTCTATATCACGTGATAAAAAAACACTTCAAACTTTTTTGCCATGCCATGTCACTATAGCTCACCGCCCGCGTTAAAGCGCGATTAATTCAGCCACCTCATTTCAACTGGAACATCCCTCCATTATTCCAATCTTTATTAATATCTCTTACAATTATACAAACATAATCTTTTCATCGCCGTCGCTATCTCCATCTCTATACCATTCATCCTCATCGCATAATATCTATTACGACTATACTAGTACAACAACCCCGGGGGCAGTTATGTTCTTTAGCACCTGTAGGTAGGCGGATCTTGAGATTTCTCTTCTAGGGTGGCTCGGTATCACCTCTTGTAGGAAGATCGAGTATCACCTCCTGTAGGAAGATCGAGTATCTCCTCTTGTAGGAAGATCGAGTATCTCCTCTTGTAGGCTGATCAAGTATCTCCTCCTGTAGGCTGATCAAGTATCTCCTCCTGTAGGCTGATCAGGTATCTCCTCTTGTAGGCTGATCAAGTATCTCCTCCTGTAGGCTGATCAGGTATCTCCTCTTGTAGGCTGATCAAGTATCTCCTCCTGTAGGCTGATCAAGTATCTCCTCTCGTAGGATGATCGAGTATCACCTCTCGCAGGATGTTCAAATGCCACCTATAGCAGACGGATCTTGAGACTCCTTTCCAGGGCGGCTAGATATCACCTCGTATAGGCCGATCAAACGGCACCTGTAGTAAGGAGACCAAGCGTCTTCTTCCTACTACGAGTCTAGTTAGTGAATGATCATATCTTATAAGGATAGTATTCTAGGGCTTTCTATCTGCCCCTGTTGGTATTATCCTATTACCTATCAGAATAGCCCTAACAATTGTCTTTCAAGGATCCTATCTTGGATACAGTATAACAAAAGGCCGCTATGCCTTCTCCGACGTTCGGCTGTACAGAGGTACCTGTAGTTATTAAATGGGCTGATACTGAACAACACAACTATATTGGCACACGAATTCAAAATCTCCGAATGAATATACACCTCGGCACGCAGACAAGTCCCAAGTTGCTGTTTTGGTTTAGTGTAACAGTTGTAGTTGCAGCGAGCCCCGATTCCTCTAATACACGTACAAAAACTCTCTACTTCGTTATCCCAGCTAGTTTACTTGGTCATAACGAGAATGATGCATGTCTCTCCTTGGAGACTCCAAACTCGGATTGTTCTCCCGATACTAGCACTGCTATACGAGAGGCTGGCATATGTTCCGATTATACCTCTGTTTCCCGTATATGCTTTCAGCTCCCCAATCCCGGCACGGTGTTTATGCCTCCTATTGAGAGGCATGCCTTCACCCCTGCGTCGGACAATGTTCTACAACTATTGGTTAGCATGCAGTCTCTTTCCCAGGCCAAACAATTCTGGGTATATACATCGCTCGAAGGATCGCTTCTTACAAATATCTGGCAAAGGATCGATCGAATACGCAAGGGAACCTTTACCGGTGACTTTACAACTCTGAGTGTGTATAAACATGGAATGGTATGTGACAAGTGGACGAATTTCAATCGGTTTGTTAGAGAGGGGAAATCGGCGAAACATAAAAGCACTCTTCATGGCGTAAAGCATAACTCGGATGCTCCACCACTATATACTAGTGGAGTCTCTAGCAGAAATTTGTCTTCCGATGATCTCGACCAACAGCTTGTGGATACCGAAAGCGATGAAGAATTGCCTACAGAGCGGAAGCGCAAATACAGCAAGATATCTTCCGGTACTACAACATTAGGCGACTCTAAGAATATTACCGGTTCTAGTATACTTAAATCTAGTAAGCGATTCCTATTGTACCTCCTTTTTTCGCTCAAGATTTCTCAAGCACTACTAACTATGTCACCTAGATAAATCCTACGCAGATCATCAAAGCTCTAGAGTTCGGTTCGTCGAGCCTACTAGCGAAGTTCCGGGCTACCTTGAAAAGCAATTGGCTGCCTTCATACGTTGGGTATTAGAGATCGACTTATACTTAGAGAAGGATTGTGAACAGGTCTTCTCGGATCTTGGCGGGGCAGTATCTTGTGGGGATTTAACCAAATTCAACGAAATAAAGACCGATTGTATGGCGAATATTTATATCACATATGTCAAGAGGGGATCTAAATGGGTTTTGAGGAATACTATCTGAAAAGAGACATACATTTCCAGAACTCTATTTTGAGCTATAGTTGTGACATTTTTGATACGGATAACAATAATTTCACCCTTCACCTTCCACCTTGGCTACTTTCTCTACGTTATATCCTCAAACTGTATAGACTGGCATTGTACTACTTGGGCTAAGCGGGGGGGGCATTTAACCATACATAGTCACATGGACTGGCTGCACAGGCCATATATCACGTTTAATGGTATCTATCCTCAAAATTCCACTTTTGATGTTCAAATATTGCACTGTCTGTATACGGCCGTTTGTATGTGCTACAGCCTATGCGTTTTACAGGCCTTCAAACGCAGTGTCGTTCGTTCGAGAATGCCCTCAAACAGCGCTAGTCTGCATGGTTTCCACTACTGATAATTATTGTCCTATATTCAAGCTACCCCTCCTCCGAGAAAAATGGGCCAGGTTATCGTGGGATACAATACTTTGCCGCGCATATTAATAAGGCCCGGCTACTTCTGCTACCCCGTCAATCTCCTACGCGTCAACCATTTGTAGTGTCCTTGGAAATAACTATAATTGATAATAATCTGTATACTATTTTACACGACTTATTACAGCTGACAGTTCGGAGGCCCGCTAACGAGCTGCTCGAGCTGCTGAGGCAACACGAGACCCCTGGTAGAAATCGCTCCGCCAGAGACTTGTAGCGGCTTGCATCCTCGCGTTTCTAAAGCTGTTTCTTCAAATCCCCGTCCACGGCAGCGACGATGTGTTACATGGAAGCAGATTATTCTAATGGATCCAGCTGGTATGTTACATTCAAATTAGCCCTAATCTTGAAAATGATCGCAAATGAATCCCATAGCCATAGCCAGTCGCCGAATGACAATGAAATTAAGATCAATTAGACCATTTGATAGCAAATAGTACTCAAGTGGCTCTTTAGACTGGCATTCATTAGAGGCGGGTTTGGACATCTTCACCAACATTTTGATGCGCCCTTTGACCATTAGAGCATTTTTCATTTATTCTTCAATTAGCCATTGGTAAGTTTTGTTGGCTTTGTAAGTGTTGAAGTGCAGGAAATAAAGTTAAAGGTCGAAGGACATTCCCTACTCGGCCTCAAACCATATTAGCCACCGCCAACATTCAAACAAACAAACACTTCCCTCATTCTTTTAAATCTCAAACGTATGTTGGTAGATCTCATCTCTTGGATTTTCTTCGAGTAACGTTTTAGTATATCTCAAGCTTTCTATTACTTAATACTGTTCAATACTGTTCAACACTGTTCATAAAACATTTAGCTAATGGCATCATCCCAAGCGGCAATTATATATGATGTATGGACTTTTCATTCTATCCTTGCAGACACTGGAATCTCACAAGCTGGAGTAATTGTAGTTTACGAAGGCGGAAAAACAGTGGAAAATGACTATCATCTTTGTGTCTATCATACATCTCGGGACCTTTCAGGAAGGCACAATTCCTACAAGCAATCACTACAACGTTCACTAGGTGGAAATATGACCTATAAAGGTAAAATCTTCGGAGACGACAAGCTACCATTTGACGCAATTTGTCGGGGCGTGGAGCCAATGGCGAAGAACCTAGGTGTACCATTGAATAGCGCCGCTGACTGGATTGAAACATGGGAGGACTATATGAGCCGTGCAAATATCGCGCATATTCTTTTCGACAGACCTGAAAAGCGTCCTATTGATTTTGCCAATTCTGATGCTCATTCACAATCGCGGAATGATGATCCACCAGCATATTTTTTCGAATCCGTTGATTGGGGCAACATTGCACATAAGCCACGAAGAAGTGATGTGCTGGATCAGAACGGCTATGGAAAATCTCGGAGTTCTAACATGGAACCACATCATAAGTACTATGCTCGGCAGCGATATGTATCTAGAGATTTGGACTCTTCTGATGATGATTCGGACTACAGTGGGGAAGAGGAGGAATTCCATGGATCCCGATCAGCAAGACATTCTCGCTTACCTAGAGGGTACAGATCAGACGATGAGCCAAGTGAGAAGCCTGAGAATAAGAAGTTAAAGTATGCTGGTGTAATTGCTGAGACTGTCACTGCTAATGCCGTAGGAGACGTGTTTGGGTTGATATTTGAGTCTGTTATTGGGGCTATCTTGTAGAAAATCGATAGCAAATACTTTGTAATTCTAGTTCTTATAGCATTGTCGTATACAGCACAAAATAGTTCTTCTTTTCGCCCCAATATCTATCTACATGCATCCCTGGCTCGGAGCCAGAGCAAGGGATTCTTCATATATACTATATACATTGAAGTATTCGAGCATTCTGAACCTTTCTAAAAACACTCAAGAATTCGCGCAAGGACTAGAAAGTACCGCTCCACAACTTCTGAATCATCTATTGCGGCAAGTAAAGTTAGCAACACTTGCCACAATTCACTTTGATATCTTCATGAGGAAGCACAAACCTTTGAATTGGGATTCTCATCTTCTCCTCGATCATCTCTGGCTCTCCCAGGGCGTAGAACTTGTCGTCGTCTTCTGCGTCGAAATCCGCTGGCAGTATTCCTGTTCACACGTCCACCCCTATCTTTTTGTCTTTCTCCCCCCTCGCGCACCCTTACCTCACATCCCAACCTTGTTCTTAACCTTCCTAACATCATAGAATCGCATACCCCTGGGCGCTCTGTCTCTCTTCTTCTCCTTCTCCTTCTAGATTCCCTTTCTTGCTGCCTCTCCTTCCTCCTCTCCCTCTCTCTACCTAAATTTCTATCTCTATACTCTGTGAGAACACTTTCCACCCAAATTCCCTCTCGAGCCAAATCCAAAAACAACATCTTCGTCCATTCTGCTGGCCTTTTCAACAATTCTCTTTCTTCAGCACTACAATGGCGTGAGGTTATTGAAGCGCATATCTGGAGATAGAGAGGTAGGGAAGAGGCAAGAATGTTACCTTGCCAACTAGATTTACCCCCAATGGAGCTAGGTAGGGAAGATCCAGATGCAGACGGGACCGGGGACGAAGAGTTGTGCGTTGTGTGAAAAATATATGGGATCGGGAATTGGTTTGAGGAGGATAGCGGGGATTCTAACGTGCATGTAGACATGGGTATGGGTGAGGATGAGGAGGGATATGGAACGATGAGAACGCCTTCTTGAATGATTCCCGTCTCTCCATATGCAACCCAAATCTCAAAGACTTGTAATTTCTTTTCGCTTCCCATGTTTCTTATTCCCATCTTTCCTATAACTGTATGACTTTTCGATAAAGAGTTCAGAATGTGTATCTCCAATACAATGAAACGATGCGGAATACAGTGATGAAAGTAGTAGCAGATTGCCAATGCTCTTTGAACACAAGTACAGGCTTCTCTCTGAACCATATATAATGATTCCCAAAGCATTCAGATGAGTATCCACAAACCTCGCACTTGTTCACACGTAAGCAGTCTAACTCTCCTTTTCCAAGCCCTCCCCACAGCTTATCATTCAGAAATTCATCGACCAGGCATCATGAAATACCGAAACATAAAGATTCCGAGGCAGCTAAATTACCATGCGCGCGCGTACGACATCTCACCTCATCGCATCTCGATTCTTCTCAAAACATCCGTATGAACCGAGTCCCCGAAATCAGTTCAGAGTGGAGATGTAGGTCTGTGGCCCTGTGGGGCACTAACGATAGAGCCCAATATACCCTGAAGTATCCATTATTTAGAGTATAGTGCGCAGTCTTACAGTAAGCGGGGATGTCAAAACCCCTGAAAAGTCAGAGCTTAAGAACCCGAGAATATTAATTGCCTGTCCTGTCCTTCCGTAAGCACAAGATTCTTTTCCAGCCGATGAAGTAATAGGGGTGAATGTTTCATGTTTGAAGCTTGAAATTGATGTCTGTGATTCATGTCCGGTACTTTTCAAAGAGCGATAGAGGGACGAGTGAAGATAGGAAACATTTGGCAAGTACCTGCTAGCTATAGGTACGTACACCATCCTCGTAGGTCGATCTGGTTTCTACAACATATATTGAGGTGTGTTCTTATCAGTGCGAGACCATTGTCACATGACGCTTTAGCCCCACTTGGTAAACATTTGCCAAATTAGCGGGACACGTCTGCTAAGTTCGCACCTGATTCTTCATCCTACACTTCCAAGCCCCGCGTCAACCAAGTTACGATTATCATCCTTCACAGTTCCAAGCAGGCCGCGATTATAACAAGCTGCAATCATTCCTTTTCTTATGCTTTATTCTGTAGCCTGATTCTGTGTCAAGCAAGAAATTTGACGCACGGGCTTTCTGACAGTCTTCTGTCTTCCTTCAAGGCTGATCGACGAGAGCACCACGGAGCTTTCTGGAATCGCAGTGTTGGGATTCAATAGAAAGTTGTCTTTGTTTTTGGATGAAAGTTGGATCAAGTGGTTCTGATCTTTTTGCTCCGTTGTCGCCGTCGCAAACTTGGCGGATGTTGCTGATGTTCATATGGTATCCAATCACTCGAACTGGCAAATTGAGCCAAGCTTCCAGTGACTTAAAGAGATACGAAATGAGATTCAGTATTCAAACGCAGTTGAATCATTCGATTGGATCCGAAAATCAAAGCTTTTGATTGCTAGACTGCAGTCCAGTCCACTGGAAATTCCAGACAGTCGAATCCATATTCAATCACTTGTTAAAGCCCATCACCCTTTTAGCACTATTTTCATCTTGCGCAAAGCTTTCCTTGCTCACTTCCAATTTACTGCCATAGAAACGTGTTCGATTTTTGCCATGTTCATACTTTCTTTGCGGGATACCCTCGGTCTTATTCACCACCGTGTCGGGAAGCTACATCCTTTCATTCAAGGGTGGTCGTAATGGGCCGCTGTTATGCTTCTTTCTGATCACTGCAATTGCGTCAAGCATAACCAGGGACCACGAATACCTGCTCCATCAGAATTTCTATGGTTTTGGTTCTCTTGGGGTTACCTAGGTGCTTTTTCGAGTCCACTTTAACTTTGGGCCATTACTTTAGAATATTCGGCGACAATCCTATGTCATTCTAACATTAAATTTCGCTCCCTTTAAAGTGATTTTTGTTCGACACCCAAGGCAAAAATAGCTCCACCTTTTCTAATTCGTTACGGTTGAATACAAGCAGCACTTTCGGCTTGCTTTATGCCCATGGTTTGAATACGGCATCGTTCGATCAGAAGGAAAGAGTTTCCTGAGTCGACGACAACGAAGTCGTCTGCGTTGTTGATTTGAAGTCCTCAGCTCATAAACCTGTCTACACGCGGTGGCTGATAGATAGGGACACATGTTTCAATGGTTCATCTCGGCCTCTCCTTCATCGTTGTACAAATTCTATTTCGACGCATTGCAAAAATACCTAGAAATGAACAAAAAACACTGCGAAGTATACGGTAGTGAATTTTTGAATCACATGAACTTACTAGCTCAGCTGCCGAGTCATTTCAACTGCTCATACTATCTAGTGCCTCAATCTCTTATGCAGTGATTTCAATTCGTGATTCACACGGTTGGTACCGAGACACGGCGACTTTCCGGCCTTACATCGGTGCCAGGATGTCCAAGTAATACCAGATGACCATGCGAGCCCATCTTACTGGAATGCGGGGTGCAGGCTGGATAAATATACATTATATGCCATGTGGCTTCAGAGGCTTATCCGCTTCTTTGGTTTGTGGAGTAAAAGTCTATGTAGCCCCCAGTTGTACGGGTTTGAGAATGTCAGAACAAACAAAACAACCAATCATACCATTTGATATATACATACGCATGGAAAGTTGGTGAGATATTGGATCGGCATTTGATTCAGGCTGTTTATTACCTATGTATTTACTCATACATTTACATTAAATTCTATATGAAACCGACGAAAGCCCGTCTGCGCCATTACTTGTTGTCTTATTTACCACGGCGTGGTCTTTGGTTACACATACTTTCAAATGCAACATAAGTTTGGCACCACAAATGAGCTTCTAATATGTTCGTCTGACCACCTAGACCCTCAAAATTGGAACATCACACAAATATGTCATTTCTTATTTCTTACCCATGGGCTCAAATATGCCGAAAGGAAACTTCGATTCCGAATAATCTGATTCGACAGTGCGTACTGCCTAGAGACTAAGAAGAAAGTGCCGTGGTTCCTGATTCACTCCAACATGGAATGTTCGCTCCGATTAGATTTGCGCTCGTATGATATTATGACAATTTCAAAGAATCATTTTAGTTTAAAATCAGGTGAAATCCGGGGAAATTTGTGGAGATTAAGGACTACTGTTCTCACCTGCTGGTCTCTTTATATTAAGACAGAAGACTTGAGCTTAGGATCCTCATCCTTCGACTTCGAACCTCCAAACAATACTGACGATCAACTGTCAAGTCCAGTCTTCAACATGCTTTTCGTTCAAGCAATCTTCGTTGTTACATCTGCTCTCACAGCAAATTGCATGACAATTAAATCTCAAGATGTGCAAACCAATATTGAGAAGAGACAGAGCTGGACATCCATCGGCTGCTATACCGACAATGTTTCTGGTCGTGGTCTGACTACCGGCGTATCAGTATCTGGGGCCATGACAAATGAAGGTTGTCAAGCCTCTTGTTCAGCAGCTGGTTTTTCGTACGCTGGTACTGAGTATGGAGGAGAATGCTGTGAGTTACTTACCTACCCTACCCATCCCCATCCTTCCTCAGCACTCTCCCACGCTTGCTAATACATCTATGAACAGGGTGCGGCAACTCTATCATCAATGGAAATGTACCTGCTGCAGATGGTTGCAATATGGCCTGCAAGGGTAATAATGCAGAGATATGCGGTGGTCCAAATCGTCTTACTGCATTCCAGAGTGGTGGCGGATCTAGCACAACTCCACCTAACACCTCCAATCCAAGCAAATCTGGAAAACGTGGTATAACATACGATTCTAACAATGTCCATGGCGATTCGACATATGGAAATATGCTCAAGGGATATAGTAAGATTACTTGGGGTTACGATTGGGGATTCAAGAGTAATGGTTTGGATTCAAGTATTGAATTGTGAGTTTCTCTCTCGCTCTCCCCCCCCCCCCTTCCTTTTGGTTCAACCCACCCCTTCATGATGAGTAAATACTCAACATATAACTAACATAACTCTTAGCGTCCCAATGCTTTGGGGCCTCCCCAAGATTTTGGATCAAAACTGGGTTTCAGCCGTTCAAACCGCAAAAAATATCCTCGGTTTCAACGAGCCAGATCTTACCTACGAACAATCTTCCAACATGCTTCCCGAAGCCGCAGCCGCTGGATACAAATCCTACATTGAGCAATTCAAAGGACAGGTCCGCATTGGTGGTCCAGGTGTCTTATGGAACAACTGGAACAGCGTAAGATTCTCATTCAT
Source organism: Botrytis cinerea B05.10 (assembly GCF_000143535.2). Taxonomy (NCBI): domain Eukaryota; kingdom Fungi; phylum Ascomycota; class Leotiomycetes; order Helotiales; family Sclerotiniaceae; genus Botrytis; species Botrytis cinerea. The sequence goes on from NC_037310.1 coordinate 3,269,416, forward strand.
TCTTCCCAATCCGTTCAAATTTTCCCACCACTCCACCCTCTCACTTCCCCTCATGATATCTCACTAACTCCCCCCTAAACAGTGGTCCTCAGGCGGCTCCTACAACTCGCGCATCTGGACGCAATATTTCCTCGGAAACTGCACCAACTGCCACATCGACTTCGCCGCCATCCACTACTACCAAGACTGCGAGCCAAGCTCGGGACAATCCGGCTCCGACTGGTTCATGGCCAACGTGACCAACGCCCACGAAACCCTACACCTACCCATCTGGATCACGGAATTCCAATGCTACGGCTCGGATCAGCAGCAGGCGGATTTCTTGAAGAAGGTCTTGCCTTGGTTGGATGCACAGGATTATGTTGAGAGATACTCGTATTTTGGCGTTTTCCCCGGCTTCTTGCTGGATGCGGCGGGGACCGCGTTGAGTTTGGCGGGGCAGGTGTATGTTAGTTAGAGAGTTAGTGGGTTGATTGGATTTGCTTAGATGGTTTTTGGGGGTGGGGGTTGCTCATGGTGTGTGGTGTTTTGCTTTTGGGGGCGGGGGGCGGGGTTTCATTGTTTCTGTGAGGGTGCAGGCGCCTTGAGATAGAGATGATTTGTTGCTCGATGGAGGGAACGATCAAATGAAGAATTTAAGCTATGAATAATTTGAAGATGTTTGAGACGAAACGTGAATAGTTTGGATATTCTTCTGTTAAGCCATTCCATCCCAAGCTTGAGATGGCTTGAAGAAATTCACCCAGTAGATCAAACTCAGAATCTACAAATTCGAAAACCTATATGACTATTTTAAGAAGGAAAAAAAAATCTCATTGTATAATTATACAAATCCATAGGAAAATGTGAAAGTGTGCAAGCAGCTATGTAAAGAATTATAGTATGATAAGAGGCTAGCGCATGATATATTGATCATATTTGCTCCCTCTCTCCTATCTCTCGTACGTGTGCAATTTCCTAACCCATATTCATCACCGACTCCTGGGGAACAGGAGCAAGAAACATATCGCAAAACAATTATAACTCCTTCTCAGATACTCCGCGCCCAAAGTCTTATTTGATCTCTTCGTGATATCATTAATTCATGTAATGGCTTTACACATTTACATTTCCGTTACTATATCCGACTCCTCTGCCTACTATTCTCGTACCATGCCGTGCTATGCCATGCTACTGCATGAAAGAAACCTCGACTCAATATCCACTATCCCAAATATCCTCTTCACTCTTGATCATTTCCACAACCGGTGTCTTGGGCATGGCTCTCTTCATCTTCTTTCTATCCTCCTTGGTTACTAATCGCGGGGTAATCGGCATCATAGGTGTAAATGGTTGGTAAGGACTGTATGGTACCGTGCCTCCGCTAAAAGGTGTTTTGAGACCTCCCGTTCTGAGGCCTCCGGTTTTCTGTCCATTATCCCGAGGAACGCGTTCGAGAATGGTGGTTTTGGTGGGGAGGTTTGGAGAGAGCATATTTTGTTGAAATTGCTCACGAAAGGGAAGAGAGCGGGTTGGTGCCGAGGAGGTGTTGCTTGCGGTTTGGTAAGTAGAGGTAGAGCCGATAGCTGTGGATGATGAGGGGGAATCGGGAGAGGCAGAAGAACCATTCGAGGTTTGAGGTTTATGGAGGAGAGAGTTTTTGGAAGGAGCGGCTCGAAGAGGTCGGGAAAACATGGTTTTGGTGCGTTCTTCTGCTGATTGAGGAGAGGCGGTATTTGGTTCAGATTTGAGGGAAATTTGGAGATTGCGGGTATTAAGGGAAGGAAGTTTTTGTTGAGGAGATACGGGCGATATTGTGTCGAGGGTTTCTGCTATACTGCGAGTAGGTGATTCACTATTAGATGATGTGTAGCCATACGGGGCTTGATTTCTTGGAATTGGTGGCGGGGCTCTATGCACGTATCCTCGTGGTGTTAGAGGCTCTTCATCCGATGCGGCATGGGAAAAAGTGGTTGAGTGTGGCGTTGCTATTGGAGATGAGATTCGTAAACCCCGAATCCCCTTTCTTCGTGGAGATTTAGGTGATTTGGGTACAGATCTAGGAGAGGTAAGAGCTGAAATTATGGAGGATGCCCGAGAATGGGTCTTGGTTGATTTATCGTCGTTGGTATTGATTTCCGAAGGCTTATGTTTCGCAAGTTTCCTTGATGACGGTTGTACTTGATGATGTGGTGCTACCTCAGATACTCCTCCAGGGACCTTGGGAGGTGGCATGTTTCTTACATCCATTCCTGCAGCCTTTGCTTCCTCTTGCTCCATCACATGAGCGTACAGATCCTCTAGATTTCGATTCATCATTTCTCGATCAGCTTCAACGATCTTATTATCAATGCTAGGCTGACTTTGATGTGAATATATGCTTTGTTGTATACTGTGATGCCTTTGAGTAGGGTAGATGTAAGGATTTGGGTACGATTCCTGTATTGAAGGGAAAACAAAAGCGTTTGGGTCGGGATTGATTGCTGGAGCGAAGTACTTTCTATCTGGAGATGGCCAGGAAAAGTTCCGAAGGTTTGACGGAGAAATTGGAGTTGGACCTGATGATCCAGTATAAACGCCGGCGAACGTTGAGTCGACCAATTCCACCTCCAAGGCTCTAGCTTCTAATTCAACTTGTCTTCGTAATCTTTTCCCAAGTGCAATTATAAGGATTCCCACGATACAAAGAGAAAATAGATATGCACCTATGATACCACCAATCTGAGCTGGTAAAAGTGCTTTGTTGCGTGAAGCTCCGGCTGAGAGAGGTGGACCGTCTTCTGGTGGTGGTGCTGGTGACCAATCTATCCCCAATGGATTACTTCGAGAAAGTTTTCTTGCTGATACTGGATTCGCAAATACCTTGATAGGCAAAAGAGCGAAAGCCGAGAAGATGTAAAGAAAGGACGACAATGAAGCGGATGTCGGGCAAATCAAAAGAATGGACGATGGTATATTGATACGATCTGATTCACCTCGAAGCATTTTGTGGATGTGATGATACGATTGACCTCTTTTATAGCCTCAACATTTCAAATGGAGCACATTGTACGTGTATCATAAACTCCCGTTGAAACAATCTTAGATATTTTGAGAGAATAAGTGACATGAAGTGTTCCAGCTTCTTCAATTTCAAGGGGGGATGAATTGATGTATATACGGGAGTGGAATCCTCCAAAGCCGGGAAAGCTGCATGCTGCACAACTGCATACTATCACCATTCTGCGAGAGAGAAATGCCTACATGCCTACCTAGGCAATATCGAGTATAGATGTTCGAGCGCAAGGTATTCTGGCGACCGGATTGGCTGAAGGGTGTGAAGTGATAGAACATTTGTTTGGTCGATGTGCATTTTGTATGGCCGAGGAAGAAGAGAATGAAATGCTCTCATGGTGATATTGATAGCGCCCGGAAATATATTGACCAATAGAATAATAGATCATTGAGCGTCAGCAGGGATTAGAATGGAATATCAACAAATATAGACAATGCAGATACTTCATTGGGAGAAACATCCAGAGTTCTCGTTTGGGCTGCAGCCAGATTTTCGCATGATCCGAGAGTGAAGGGTGATGAATGTTGTGGTTGGTTGAAGAGATGTGAAGGGATGTGAAGGGATGCGAAGAGAGTGAAGGGTGCAGAAAATGTTGCTCTCCTCCCATACTTGTTCTGCATTTTGATTGGTCGACTGTTATGGATATTGGCATTATTTTCTAAGCGCCCGGGACAGAAGCGGAGTGGAGTGGGGTCTAGAGTTCTGTAGACATTTATCCGGGAGTATCAATTTACAATTTACAACTACCGAATCCTGATCTCCATCCACAAGGTTTGCTGGGGAAAAGAGTCAGGTTTCGCTCAATGGCTCTGGTTGTAGCTTCTTCCATCACATCACATCATGTCACATCACGCCAATCAATGGCTTTGATCATCCTCGCCATCTTATCCATGTGGACGCCAACTACTACACACACACACACACACACACACGAATATAGCATGGCATTGGCATAACTCAGCGAATCGATCTACTGAATATAACTTTCAGGGAGAGGCTTCATATCCTCAATGCATACTCAGGTAGGTAGCTAGGTCAAGCGAGGCCAGCACCAGAGGCTAGACTATCCGAGATCAACTCTCTTCTCGTGAAGAATCTTTCATTTCTAGATCTCATTGTTCGTATATGAAGTGTACCTACGTAAAGTCACTGCACTTCATCACGAATTGGGTTCTACTTGATGTTCACCATCCAAAGCTCTGTATGTTCAGTGAACAATACACAGAATTTATATGGATTGAATTATGATAAGCTTTCAATATATTGTTTTGGACCCCGCAGAAGATCATCCAACTTGTCTGCCCCCACCTTCCTGCACATAATTCACGTTCTTGCTAGTTATATAAATCTTGTATTGAAACCTGGTTCTACTCGATTGAGAAAAGGCTAGCTAAAATTTCTGCTACCCCTACTTCTTTTGTTTGATTTATCTGCCGCCTGCTTTATTCAATTTTGCATTTGTTGCATCAGATCCGTTGTACTGATATGAGTAAACGGGGAATCACACAGGCGATTGATCAGTGCAATCGGCACTGGATATCACGAGACATACCGGTATCAGGTTAATTTGGAGAACGATATTTTTGGGTTTAGATAAACACTTGAAATTCTTAGTTGAAGCTACTTCCCAAATTGTCTGTGAAGCGATTTATCATTTTATATTGGTTCCAACGCGCGATCAATGACACCCTGTGTCCTACCCCTTCTGCCTAGCAAATACCAACGTGCTTTCCTTTTATAATCCTGCCTTGTCTTTTATCTTGCCCACAAGTTTTTGCGTTGTGCTTGGGGCCGGGTCAGTTTTTCTTGCTTTCAAATTTTGCTCCTTCCGGTTGGCAATCCGTCTTTCATCTTTATCGTATGCATCGGTGATACCACCATTGCTGTTGTCTCCTTCGTTACGGATCTTTATTGTTCTTGTTCGGGAGGGCGTCGCAGACTCTCCAGACGACGTCTGTGTACTCGAAGACGGTTGTGGCTTTACGACTTTTGAATTTGCTACGGTGTTTGCTTTTGTTTGTTTTTTTATGTCTGCCTTTGTCGGATGACCGGTTGGCTTTGGAGTTGCTTGCATTTTGTAATCTTGATCTAGAATATCTGATGTTTTGTTTCTCAAAGTAAAATTCTTGAAATTTATATATTTTTTGTTTTGATGTGATGTGATGTGATGTGATTTTTAGCCTACTCGACTGTATTCTCATCTTTATATACAGTTTGGTTTGTTGTTCTACTGCCCGTCGTCATGTGCCATTCCCACTTAATTGAACGCTACATTACTTCATTCACGTAAATTAGTTGGCGGTCTTGGGTGGTGCTAGCCTGCGGCCGATGAGCTATTATCATAAAATCATTTTTTGTACGAGACCCTAATTGACTTCGAAAAAGATATACTTCATCAATTAGTCAATTTATTCATGTCAATGATCAATTGGAAGTCCAACCGAGACCCGTTGATTCCATCATTCGGGCATGAATAATAATGCTCTGAGATTTAAAAGGGGCACATTTTGGTGACGATTTGTTTTATTTGTGCAAAAAATTGGTATTTTCAAAATTTCATACCTGGTCATGTTTGTCTGTTTGCTCTTCTTCCTCAACATTACCTTGAAGTTTACATCAGCAAAAGCTGTTGTCAATCCGTCAAATCATCTATTTTCAACCTCAAAATCTTGAAGAAGAAAAGGTTGGCATCATGTTTGGAAGACCCCCCACCCCCTGGCCATACATGGCCGCCGCGGCCCAGATTTTATCAATATTAGCATGCCCGCGGCCTTCCAACGATAGAATTTTACATTAAGACAAGTGTCTTGTTGAATTAATTAGATTGAAGCCTTGTGGAGCTCGATGACTGTGGCGAGAAAATGTTCTTGAATGTAAATCTTTTGCAACGTCACATTAAACACATAATCAATTCAGTTGTGCCAACTGCAGGTTGTGCTTCGCATACCTATAGATATCTGTATGCTCGAGTTCGAGTATAAGATCGGTCATAATGGCACTTTTCATGGAATCAGATGTATTTTTTGGAGATGACAGAAACTCCGTTGCCGTTGAAGTAGCCACAGCGGGACTTGTATAACCATACGCGTTAACAGCGGTAATTTGTTTAGTTAAAGTAGGGTATTGCTAGATTCTAATGGCAGAGTAGAATAGATCGTTGCTGATTCTGTTATCCAAGGTAACCATGGCTTGAAGTTGGTGAGCTGTAGTGCTATCTGGATCTGTTGATACCTCCCCAGATATTGTTTGGCGACCAGCAGAAGTCTCCAAAAATAGTCTAGTGACGCTTCCAAGGATTCTAGAAACGCCTTTCAATATTTGAAAGAAGTTTGATTTGTTTTTGTTCTTGGCGTTGGATATTGTGACATTGGCAAGTACGATATAGAAGTTTCTATAGGTTGAACTAGCCTCGAAACTTCCGATGTTGCTGCACGATCTCTAGCAACAGTAATGTCATACCTGACCATCGTCTCATGTACTGATAAGCATGACACTTAAGGGACAAAGTTAGTAACAAGTTGTGCTGTTTGTGGCGGTACTATTAGTATATGAAATTACGCCAGCTACCGCCACAAACAAAACGACGGCTTCTCGTGTCTCATTTTGAATCACGAATTGGGTGGTTAGGATGTTCGAGGGCACTTAGGTGTCAAAGCGAGGAAAAATACATTCATGTGCGACCACGAGGTTTGGTCTCGAAGACAATGATCGATGAAGATCTACAGAATATAAATTAACACACGCCCATTTTTGATGATGTCTGAAAGTAACTAGTAGTTACTGACATCATGTAGATGGGGCTGAGATGTGGCGGGCACATATTCAGTAGTGCGGTGTATTCAACCCCCAATCATCCACAAGCAAAGGATTCACTCGCCAACTGAACATTGTGGCTAATTGAATGATTAATAATCGCCGTTTTTATAGTGCTAGAATTGTCTCAATAAAGTTGATTAAACTTTGGAGACTCCTGAAAAAAGAAATGCTGCTTGATTATCACTGAAATAGGTTTAGTTGTTCAGCTGGCTAGGGCCCGCATTTTGTAGGTGAGCCCTCCCATTTAATTCTCTTACCTTTCCGAAATTCATCTCCAGTATGTAATTATAGGCTAGTATTAGCCTGAGATCTGGTAGAAACCACTGTACCGGTATCGAATCAATAGTATCGTCTCAATGATCACAGGTCTTTTGTATTTTGGACTTTTCCTTCATCGATCGACAGACTTTACATTTTATTTGGTATTGCGAGCAGAATGTCGGTGATTAATTATGACATGTACTATTATACAAAGTCGACCCTTTTAAGGGTTCTATAGTCTGTGCTAAACCTTAGTATCCCAAAAGGGCGGAGTAGTGATCACATTGGGAATTGACAATAAGAATCGTGATCACGAATCTGAAGTAATCAAGCAAAAGATCTACATTTTACCTCATGCGGATTCAAGTCCGAATCTATGAGGATAGCGGCAAGAAATTTGTTATTATTAGCGGATCGTGGAACAGAAGTCATCTCATCGTAGATCTGCGACATCTCGATTAAGGTTCACCTAGTAGCTCTAGTTCAACTTTAATCAAACATATGTGCCAGATGAAGAGATAAGTCAAGACCACCATGTGTCCCCTACCTTCCGAATGTTTGAAGAAACACATCGCGAATACAAATTTTACCACGTTATTAGGTCTAGACCACTTCTTGCAGAAAATTAATCTTACAAAATTTGACTTTTTTTTATATCTCTTCAATCTAGGGTTGAAACCTGTTGCGAATCGTAAAGATCTATCGTCTACTTTTATAACAATGACTACCCGTCGAACTGAAATGGAATGACAAATTATGCTCTGTGATTAATATACTGACGTTTCTGCTTGACCTCGAAATATCTCTCAACATATTTCTAATGTCTTCACCGATAGCAGCCATACCCGCACCGGAGGGCTATATCGTGAACTTTGATAATCCGGCAAGATATGAAGATATAACTGGATATTGGGCTTTTGGAGTGGGGACCGTGTTGAGCTTTTCATTTTTGTGTATGCGGATTTATACAAAAGTGGTTGTTTCTAGGAGCTTTGCCGCTGAGGATGGTGAGTCTTTTATACCATACTGCAACATTGTAGGATTTGCTAACTCGTCTTCGAAATGCAGTCTGTTTGATTTTGGCTTGGGTGAGTGATTTGGTTCCAGTGGATGGGATGGAATGGGATTTTATTGATCGATGAAATAGCTTGCGGGAGTTGCTGTGCAAGTGCTTTTTGTTTGTGCGCGAAATCCAAGAGTCTGTCGAGGAAATAAAGCTGATTACGTGTAGTCATGTGGCTTTACAAAGCAATGGGAGTACATGCGTGGGAAATTCCCATCGAAAGATATCATTTATACGGCAAAGTGAGTTATCAATGATCCACCACTTACGCATGGCCATCTACGAAGTTTATCCATCTAACGTCTTCGATTTAGCTGATTATGAGCTCTTCAGTCATCTACGTAGCCTGTCTCGGCCTATCCAAATTCTCGCTCCTCCTCTTCTACAACCGGTTATCGCCCGTCCAATGGTTTCGCAACGCCGTTTACTTCCTGATGTTTGTGGTCTTGGGCCATAGTATCGCCCTCATCTTTGCCCTTATATTCCTGTGTCAACCACTAGCTATGAATTGGGAATACGATATCACAGATGGTACATGCATTGATCGAACGGCGATATTTATAGCGACGGCGGCTTTGAATGTAGCGACTGATATTGCGTTGCTTGCTTTGGTAATCCCGATGATTATGGATTTACAGATGCCGCGGATTCAGAAAGTGGGCTTGATTGTGATTTTTATGGTTGGGTCGCTGTGAGTGGATTTTTCTCTTTCTCTTTATCTTTCCTTGGTTTTGGTTGTAATTTGGTATCTGAGCATGAGAGCAGCTGCTGATTTCTGAGATGTAGAACGTGTGTAACGAGCATGATACGTTTGAAGATCATGTTACCTCTTCTCATAGCGCCGGATCAGACGTGGGCAGTTTCCGTTCCTTGCATATGGATGTAAGAATTTCTCTCTCGATTACCCATCACCCATCTCCTCTCCCCAACAAATTAGTAAAATCTAAACCCCCCTTCCAGTCATCCGAGCATACTAATCCATTTCCCCCCACAGTATCGTCGAAGCCAACCTCGTAATTGTCTGCGGATCCTTTCCCATCATCCTGCAATTCGCAAAACACGTTGCGCCCAACTGGGTCGGCGAAACCACATGCGGTTCTTTAGAAAACTCGGGCTCTCGCCTATGTGATCTCGAAACCATCGGACAGAAGTCCTCGAAGAAGAAAAGATTTAGATATGGAATCGATTCGTTGGATGATCATAGTTTTGATTTGAAGCTGGATGGAAGGTGTGTGGAACATAGGGTTGAGATCACGGCGATTGGGAGAGCGTTGACGAGGGAGAGGAGTAATGGGACTATGGAGGATATCGGGATTGAACCGTATGGAAAGTGAAGATTATTGTTTACTCATGTGGCGTTTTTTTATATAAAAAAAAAAGGAATTTGTTTGTAGGATTTAATAAATATACTGATGAATTTAAAGAGCGAGTTGGGTTACAGAGACACGCGAGTTTTATTCACAGCATTACTATCTACTCTTGTTTATGATTACGGGCATAGTTCAAGCAGCTGGTAAGAGTAAAGAGCACAATTAATCCCCAATGCAATGGCTATTTTTTTTTTTTGCAAAAACTACTTGAAGAGAGGACTTAGTGGTCAGATCCAAGTGGAATACCTCTCAACACCTACGCTACTCCCTAGTTAGTTAAGACATAGCACAAGCACTTAACATTCATTTGTCAAAGCACGTCTACACTTGCAATACAAGCAATCCACAAAAACTTAAACTGTATTTTTCGTTCATGTTTGATTGATCTCATGAGATGCTACATACAGAACTCCTCTCGAAGACTCGATAAACGAGGTCCCGAATGACAACAACTCCTTTCACCCAGTCTTGTCAAACCATTCCCAACCCTTTTTTCTTTCTTTCTTTCTTTCTTTCCTTTTCAAGAAAGAAATCCTCTAAACAGACCCCACAGCCTTGACAATAAATGCGCTTGCGGTGGGTGCATCATCCGAGTATGTCAAATCTAGAACATTCACATCATCAGTCAAGGTATTCCCGAAATACTCCATCTAGATCTCAAATCTCAAACACCCCCCCCTATCGAACAAAAAAAAAAAAACTCAAAAAACTCACGTGTAGTAAATCCTCCACTTCCGGTACAGATAATATCCTGGTCATGGCAAATACTCAACACCTTACTGCTTGGTACTGTTCCCACAGCCTGGCCGTAGTCTGGGTCGCCAAACATGACCACTGCGGCAATCTTGGCCGTTACAGCTGCAGAGAGAGTCTTAGCAGCATTGTGGACGAGTTGAGCGCCTTGGGAGTAACCGGATAAGACAAGTTTGGCGGAGGGACATTTGGTGGAAGCGTAGTTGGTGAGGTTGGCCATGGAGGTGGAGCCGGCTGAGTCGCCACCGACGAGGTAGCTGGAGGGAGGGTTAGTTTTGGGTGAGAAGGAGAGATGGAATTGACATACCCCAATACACTGGCCGAATATTCAACACCCTGCACTGTAACTTTGGCAGTTGTAAGTGCAGCTCTCAAGTCGGTGAAGACGTAGGGTCCGACGTCTTGGCCGACATTTCCCTCTGGAATATTGTTAGTGAGATGATTTTGGACAACCGCAGAGAATGCAAGGGAGATTCAGATAGCAGAAGGAAAATAAGGAAGGGAGAGATGATATAATCATGAAAAAGACGAAATCTCAACACAAACATACCTTCATTAGTACCCCTTGCGAAAATCACAATAACGGGCTTGCAAGCATCAGTAGTCAAGCCATTCTCTGTAGTTACAACGGCAGCAGCTTTTTCAAAGAAGTGTGCGGTTGTAGCAAGGTGCTCAGTGGTTGTTACTTGGGATTCTGTTGCTGTATTGACTTCCGATTCTGCAACTGGAAGAGCGAAGGCAAGGGAAGAGACCGAAAGGAGAAGGGGGATTGAGAATCTCATTTTGAGAGTGCGAATTTCCCTGGACGGAGCCTGGTTGAAGAAGGGGTATGGGAATGGAGTGAGGGTGAAGCGAGAGGAGATGGAAGGACCGAAGAGAGTACAATGAAGATGGCACTCGAGCTTACGGATTCTCTAGAGATGGAGGGGGAGCGAGTATTTATGTTTGGACCAAGCCTCATTTCTGTTCCAGTTTCATTGTAATGCTCCTGTTGTTGTCTCCTCTTCTAAATGGATATCCCGAGGTCGTTGCGGTAAACACTCGCATACACACACACATACATACGGACCAGGCTAATCGGAGTCACGTATCAACATAGGAAGTCCGAATACATCTATGCACCTGCATGTAATGCCAAATTCAAAATAGCTCCCCAACCAAATCCCTCTTTGGTTTTCCACATTCACGCCCACTCTTCTCATACCCAGATTTTATCCACTTTCCATCTCTAGCCAAGAAGAGAATCGAGTCCAAGCTCCATATAGTTCATTTTTCTCTCATTTATTTGGTAAATCGGTTCCCGTTTGAACTTAGCCAAATTAAAGATCACACCCTCTTCCAAATGGTGTGGGTTTCGGACCTGCGTATAGATGCAGGTGATAAAGAATTGAAGATCCGACCTGCCTGTATTGATATATAACACCGTAACTCTGAGCATTAGTTGTACACCAATGGTATTGGCATTAACATTACTATTGGGATATAGTAACAGCCTCGGCTCTCTTGATGAGATGCGGAGGAAAAGAGGGTGGAGAAAGTTCGATAGATGTTCTATTCTTTAAACTTTCGGGCTTAGGTCTTGGCTGCGGGTATAGATGGATTCGGGTGGACGTCGAATCTCCGGGTGAGTGTATCTTCCTAGAAAGGAAAGAAGATATGGGTTGGCGCGCATACCTCGAAGTCGATTGTTGAAGTGATTGTTTTATCTTAATGACTTCCATGGAGATTTGCGCCAGAAACACTTTCTTGGCCGTTTCCGAATAGTATTTCGTATCTTTTGATATTGCTGTCATATTGGTGTTTAATTCCGGTCTTATCTTACTTTCAGATGTTGTAATCCACAGTCCTATAGTTTGCATTCCGCTTTGCACGTGCAGGAGGAGTACAGCACTATATGCAATATAAATCCAATACTTCTGGATACCTGCAGCACCCAAGAATATCCAATCGAGCCAGCCAATCCAAATTGAATCGCTTAAAATAGTCTGCTTCTACGACCATGAAGATTCATGTGAGATTCTCTTTCGTTCAATTCATCCATCCGCATGTCTTCCCAACAAAGACCACTAATCCGTTTGCTGTATCATTGGCAATAAAGACTGCTACACATAATTGCCCATTCCTGACAGAAAACAAAGCAAAGAAAAGAGAGCCAGACAACCAAAGCTGGTACCCACTTGAGCACCTTGGCCCCTACTATCTTCCCAGCTCGCGGTGCTCCAAGTGACAGCTGCCCCGAATCTCCCGAAATCTCCCCACAAACACCATTCCCTCCGATAGCCAACCTCCAGCAAGATGGCAAAACTGCGGGGGTGGAGTCCTCTACCTAGTAAATTCTCCCCCCCCACCCGACTAATTTTCCGTCTTCGGGCATGTACTCCGTGTATAACTTACTAATCTCTGCAACCTGCCCACTCCACTCCTTCACACCGTTTTCCGTCAACAGAATAAGGATTAACTACCGACATACATCGAACATGACACGAACTGTATGCGGAATTCTTGGGGTGCATGTCACTTATGCAAGAGAGGTATATGGAGTCAAGGGCTATCCATAATAGGAAGGAGGTTATGTGATTAAGATCATTCGGTCTTTTCTTCACTGCACTTTCGGAGGATGAAGTGATTAGAAAAGGAGATTTAGGGTTGTTAATTACATCATTTTATTATGGAAGATTTTTCCTCGGATCTTTTACCCCATAATCTCCCTTGGCATTGATCTTTTTGACTGGGCATCAATTTCTACCGAGGCCTGATATATATGAAAATAGAGTTGAGGTATGTAGAGTAAAGAGAAAATTTTGAGACTATATTGTACTTCGTAGCAATCTCGAGAAGATTACAATGATTCTCAATGCAGAATTGACCACAAGTACTATTTGCAATTATTCAAGCATACAGCCACAGATAATCCGGCCTATCTCCCAATCTTTTCACCATACACTATACAAAAGTACCCAGTAAATATTTCCAGATTTCTACCAACACAATTCCTCATCTCCAATATAGCCAATACAAAATCCCACCTCCTTCCCTCATCTCAAAATCTTTCTCCTACCAATCAATCCAAACCCCACCCGGTAAAACTCCCCTCATAACTCCCCAATGCCCCTTCGCACTTTTAACCTGCCACTCCTGCAACCTCCCAGTCTCATTCCTCCTTAATACGCCCGCAAAAGCTTCTTCTCCTTTCTCTTCTCCCAGCTTTAACTCTTCGTCTTCTATCTCCCACTTTGGTAATAAAAATGCTCTTCTCGCATTACTTCTCAAAAAGTCCTTTTCAATTGGTTTGCGGAATGTGATTGATGGCGCAGAAGTTTCAGGACCCAAAGAAGGCGTTTCGGAAAGAGGTTTTGTGCAAAAGATTACCATGTTAGTGAAATCCTGTCCCGTTTCCGCAATGTGCTGATCCGTTGGTGCTTCGGCCTCACGGTAAATACGACAGGCGGAGAAGAGTGAGCGAATTGTACGATGAATGATTACGAAAGGGGGAAGAAGGAAGTCTCCAGCAAAGTTCTATAGGTAATCAGTACAAAAATCTTAAAACTTCAAGAACGATAGAACGTACAATGGCAATAACACCACCCGGTTCCAAGATATCGTGAAGATCCTTCAAAAACTCATATGTAAATAGTTCAACGGGTTCAGCCCCGCCTGTAAACACGTCGTGCACAATGTAGTTGAACTTCTTTCCTTGAGCTGCAAAATTTGACGCGACAGATACGGCGTCATCAATGATAGTTTCTTGGGGCTCAGGAAGAGAAAAGTATTTTTGAGCGAAGTCAACCACGACGGGATCAATCTCCACCAAAGTGGTATGAATTCCATGGGATATCAGAGCAGCTGGAGTAGTACCAATACCAAGACCACTATTTTGTATCAGTATAATGAACAAATTCATCGTAGAGAAATCTGGGAAACTCACATGACCAATGCACTAGCATCCTTGTCTTTAATTGGCTTTTCGACTTCAATCAAACGTATTGCCTCTAGCATCACAAAAATTCCATAAATAGGCTCAGCAAGTCCTTTAGCTTTTTCCCCATTGACCAACCACTCTCCTCCCAAAAGACTATGATCACAACGCATAGCACGGAATCCATTGCCCATCGTCAAGCTTTCAATAACGGATACATAACCAGTCAGAGATTCTTTTCGTTCAAGTATCGACCAACCATTGGCATTCATCGTACTATTAAGCTGATTTATCGCATATGGCGTTGGAACATGTATGTTAAATAATGCAGTATGGAATAGTGCTGGTAGTATCCAAAGTAGAAGTTTCGAAGGGGCAAAAGCTGAATACAAAGCCTGGAGTACAATTTGCATCCCAAGACGTGTGAAAATGATGGATTGACCAATGTATTGAGAAATCTGATTTGCGGATACATATTCCACAGTTTTGAAAAAGATGTATGAGACAATCCCTGGTGCTGCATCGGATATCCAAGGCCATCGACCAGACGTGAGTTCTAAATCGTCCAATGTAGTAGCCGTACACGAGACGGACAGGATGAGTAAAGGTAAAAATGTGAGTCCTTCCGTAATAGGAGGTCCAAGATTAGCTCCCATATAACCACTCAACTTGAAGAGGAAATATTGAGCCACTGGAATGTAAGCCGCGATAATTGGAAGAAGCTGGACTGGTCTCCTAATTGGAAGATAACGCCTAATGAATAGGTTTGACGACCAGCCTAAGAAGCAAGCCGTCATGACTCCTTTCGAATGCCATATTCCAGCTGGATATGATCCATAGACTGGAGAGAGAGTAAGTTGAGAGACATTTGAGTATATGGCGGCGAGTGAAAGGAGGGTAGCTGATCGAGCCAAGACCCAAAGTTGAGATAAGAGAAATCTGGTTGTGGTCTCTTCTTGGGCTTTCGATGCTAAGGCTTTGAGCTCTTTCTCAAAATTCTCTTGAGTAAATGATTGTAATTGTTCATCATTTATACTTGTTGCTTTCGATGATTTGGAAGGTTTTGGGGATGATTTTGGTGCCATGATATCTATGATTTGAAATTGTTCGGAGAAGGGGGTGAGATGAAGGTATTTAAACACCCACCAATAATCTTATCAAGCGAAAATTGCAACAAATTAAAACTTCAACATTACTTCCGCAAGAGAAGAGGATTCGAGTTTGTATTTCAATGAACTGACATCTGAATACGTTGCGACAATTGTTTTGTTTGAGGCCAATGCGTGAATTCTGAAACGCGAAAGAACCACAAAACACGTGATGTTTTAGATGAAGGAAGAGGAACAAGACCTCGCTCGGAGTTTGATGTTTTTGTTCCGCAAGGAAGTTTAGGATGAATTGGGTAAATTGGAGTTCTGACCATGGGATGAACTAGTTGGTTGAGATCAAGGACTTGGACGTGTACCGGTAGTTATCATTACATCGTAATTCATCAATTCAGTGGGGCAGAACTTTCAAAGCGATGGCTCGTTGTTAGTTTGTAAAGTAAATAGATAAATAAATAGGTATATAAATAATGATACTACATTTTTAGGATAACGAAAAAGTTATACAGGATGCCATCGTTGCCCTGCGGAAGAGGGCCCAACATGAAAACCCTCGACCCCCATTGGGATGAAACATAATCATACAGGATGCCATCGTTGCCCTGCTGCCGAAGACCAAACATTAACGTCGTCGACACCCCTCGCAACTCCATCGCCAACACAACTTAGATCTTGATACCCTCCAAGATAGGCTTAGCCTCTTCACTCTTCCACCAACTGACTCCATCCTTTCCTGGGTACTCAAATTGATCCATACTTGCTGCCTTCATCTCGACACTGTATCCTGGCTCCAATGGAGTCTGGTAGTAACCACCCTTGATGACCGATGGGTGCTCGAAGTGCTCATGAAGATGGTCAACATATTCGAGGACACTCAACTTTCCACTGACTACGACGTAGTCGATGGTACTCAAATGTTGAGTATACTCTGGAAGTCCGACACCACCACTGTGTGGAACAATTGGGACACCGAACTTCTTGGCCATGAGAAGAACAGCCAAGACTTCATTGACACCTCCCATTCGGCAGGCATCAATTTGGCAGACATCGATGGCGCCGCTAGCCAAAAGTTGTTTGAAGATAACTCTGTTTTGGCACATCTCACCAGTTGCAACACCGATTCCATATGGTTTGAGAGCTTCACGAATAGCCTTGTGACCGAGAATATCATCAGGAGAAGTGGGCTCCTCGATAAACCATGGCTTGAACTCTTTGAGTTGTTGCATATATTCGATAGCTTCAGGGACAGACCAGACCTATATGATTGTTAGTTTGGAAACGGATTATCACTACTCTGATGTAACATACCTGGTTTGCATCAACCATAAGAATATTGCCCTTGTCGTAGCCAATGACTTCTCTTGCAATTGACAAACGTTCTCGATCATCTTCAACAGATGTTCCAACCTTAAGCTTGAAATGTCTGTATCCCTTGGCCAAAGTTTCCTCCAAGAGCCCCTTCATCTTATCTTTGCCATAACCCAACCATCCGGCACTTGTGGTGTAGGCAGGAACAGCCTTGTTGTTTAAGGCGTCTTCAATTCTCTTTGCCTTTCCTCCCTCTTCAGCCTTCAACATAGCAATGGCCTCTTCAGGTGTAATAGCATCAGTGATATAACGGAAATCGATACAGCTGACGAATTCCTCAGGGCTCATGTCTGCAACAATTCTCCAGACAGGCTTGTTGAGTGTCTTTGCCCACAAATCCCAGATAGCATTGACGACGGCTCCAAGGGCAAGATGAATTACACCCTTTTCTGGGCCAATCCATCTAAGTTGCGAATCGGAAACGAGATATCTCCAGGTTTGACCCCAATTTGAGACGAGGGAGGAAAGGGTGCGTCCCTTGAGACGATCGGCGACATGATCGATTGCAGCACATACGATATCGTTTCCACGACCGATTGTGAAAGTCTGCGAGAGGAAGGATTGGTTAGCAAGGTACAAACAGAGCAATTGAAAGTAAACAAAAACGTTGTAATCGTCTTACCATGCCATGACCAGAGAACTCGGAATCGGTCTTGAGAATACAGTATGCAGAACTATAATCTCCAGCAGCGTTCATAGCATCTGAGCCCGTCTTGTCGAGGGAAGTGGGAAATCGAACATCGCGAGTATCCCAACCTGTGATTGTAACTTCAGCCATGATGGTCGATATGAGGAGAAACTGTGAGTCAAAGAGGTGAACGGATAAGTATAAGAATGGACGATTGAAGAGAGAGAGATAGTTGGAAAGAAGTGTTTGACCTACAGATTGGGAAAGAAGCAGACAAATATATACAAATTTATTGAGCCATTGGAACGTTTGGAAAGCAGTCAAGAGAGCATAATCGATTGGCTCAACAGTGGGGCAATTGGACCGAAGTCAAAAGTACGACGATGATTTCTGTGTTGTTTTCCTTTTCAGTCAACGACAATCAAGGGTTTGTATTGGTGGAAGAATAGAGTTTCTGTCGACCCCGCGCTATTTTTTTGATCATTTACCTCACACGGTCCTTCTTCCAATCCTCCCTTTCCCCCATTCACTCCACCCACACTTCACTCACAACTTCACTCCAATCACACTTCACCAACCCCTCGTACCCCCTGATTCGGAACCCCCACATTGTTCGAGATTCTGGCGGGAGAAAGAAAATCCGGGTGAGACTAATTTTTTGCATCCCAGCTACTCGTACTTGCCGGGAGGTATTCATGCAATACACAATTGGCCCATCAACCCATCAACCCATCAACCCATCATACGCCAGCAAGGTCCTGCAAGCAATACTAATATCCCGAGCTCGTACTCTTTCTTAGAATCCTCCAAGAGCGCTCTATGCTCGAGGAAAGACTTGGTATAACCTCGTCCTCTTCGCATTCAATTTCCACATCATGGCTCAACTATCGTTTCGACGGCCTTCGTGGAAAACTTACACTGCACATTGTCTATTGTTTGATCAAAGCGGAACGAAGGACACCTCTCGTGACACTTCATGCATTGAAATGTCAATATCCGGGTTTGCCCCCACCTATGGTCCGAGTTATTGAGGTTGCTCAACGGTAGTATTGGGACTTCAAATAGACTCATTGCTCCACTTCGTCGATTGAGATCGCAGTCATTCATGTTGGAGGAACATTCGGTGACAGGAAAATACTCGACCATTCGTGTTTCTTATTCCTTTAAGTTTTCTTGACGGGAAAGAAAGGGTATTTTGATCACGCCCTGGGTCTTTTCGAATGACCGACGGGCAGACCCTTTCAAGTTTCATGCTAATATACCCGGAGACTTGACACCCACGAAGTTAAATCTTTCGGGGCCCATACACGGTCTTCCAGTCGGCGCTGTCAGTGCAATCAATCCTCTTACGATTCGTGCCGGGCCATTTGGCAACCGTTGCCAGCATCGATGCCAGATCTGGAGCGGTTGATACCTTATTTATGAACGAGAACAAATTTATCCATTCTTCTGGATTGATTTTCTAAATCGGGAAACTGCGCAGACGTCGATAAGTAAATGCATGCATTGCAAAATGCAAAGAAAGAGGTTTGAGAAGATCAAGAATCAACAAAAATCTAATCATTGTTTCCTTTGGTGGGAATCAAAGCAGTATATTAATACTTCCTTACCTAGTGGTACCGGCAAGCGAGCCACTTGGCTTCCCGAGAAGTTTGTCTGGAAATTAGAGAGATTTTTGAACCCAAAAAAACTCCAATGTGTATACATGTTACAATTGCGTTGGGATGTCTCACATTTACTGTGCCGTTTTTTTCTATCAAATTCTCAATTGGCTGGCATGCGAATAATACGTTCTATTTCGCGTTGTTTATATTTCGGGAAATACAGAATATGAATGACCCATCAAGTCGCTTTTTCAAAGCAATCAAGCTCATGCAAAGTTTTAACAACATAGGCTCCTGACCTTCACTCAGGATACGATTGGGAAGTCTCCTTAGAAATTGATCAGGAATCTAGAGTGCAATATCTTGAAATAAATGATGAACGATGTGGGTGTTTAGGCAAGGATACAATTCCTACCAACATGCTTTGTGTTGGTGTGATGCAATAGATGCATGGGCAGTACACACTACTCTCCTATCAAAAGACGAAAAAAAAATACAAGTCCAAAGAATTCTCCCAGAGATGTTATTTTGTCCCTGACGATAGAGCAGTCCTTTCAAAGCGTGGCTGAGCCGAAAGTTATCTCAAATAAGAGAATGTGAAATGCTCTCCGTTTTCTATCGCTCCCTAATCATTGTATGGATGGATACTGCTGGCTAAGTTTAACGGCCATACATCGAGAATCAATAATGTCTTCCTCGGCCCACGATCCGATAACTATCAAAGTAAAGCAATTTTCAATTACTTCCGGACGCCTACTAACACTCTGTAGAGATCGAAAGTTTTCTACTGAAACGGAACCCAATTCTTTCTTCGAGGAGTTACCTATCAGTCGGATTCGTTGGATTTATTGGCTAACAGGGAAGCTTGTGAACGTGGTATCAAGGCATTAGTATCTTTGGGGATCAATGTACTACATGTATCTGGGATCGACCCAAGTCAAGATCATAAGAAATGCATGGACAAGTTTATGGAAAAGGGCATTTACCTACTAATCGACATAACTACCACGTCTACGGATATCTACAGCGGTTCTCCCACATGGACAAATGAAAAATTCTCTGCTTATATGGATATGGTGGATGCATTTGCTTCATACACGAACACACTCAGATTCTATCTAGTCGATGATTCCCTTTCAGATAGTACCACTTATATAGCACCACTCTGTAAAGCAGCTGTACGAAATGTAAAAGGTTACATCAAAGCAAGAGGCTATCGTTCTATACCCATTGGGGGATACGTTTTAACTGATAGCGGTTCTGCACACGAGACCTATCGGCTGATTGCAGATTACATGGCTTGTGGAAACTCGGCCATTGATTTTTGGGTGTTGGCAGATTATTCATGGTGCGACAACTCTACGTTCACGTCTTCGAATTGCTCTCGTCTCACCGAAAGCTTTTCCGACTACCCATTACCAATATTTATCACAGACTATGCATGCGATCCCGCTATAGAAAATAACAGTAATATTGCCGGCCGGATCTTTGATGAAGTTGTCACCATATATGGCCCAAAAATGTCGGATATCTGGTCGGGTGGAATTGTGTATGAGTGGGCGACCTTCGGCGATTCAGATTTCAGTGACTATGGTAAGGAAATCTCTTTGGAAAGGTATGCAGGTTTTCTCACAGGTTTTCAACAGTTCTAGTAAATGTAACCGATGACACGATCCAGCTCAATCAGAATCATAAATCGCTTTCAACCCAACTTGCTGCGATCAATCCCTCCATGACTCAAATGTCAGCTTATACGCCAACTATTACAACAGCACCATCATGCCCGGATAGAAACGCAACTTGGGGTATATACAACCATTCAATATCTATCACATTCCGCTAATACTGACAGCCGCATCGACAATACTCCCCCCAACAGCAAATGACGTAGTATGCGACTGTATGATAGCCTCTGCACTGTAAAGTTGACCCATCAACATCAGCCAACACAATCACATCAGTTCAAGCAACTCTATGTACATCAAACTACACCACCTGTGAAGGATTTACATCGAACGCTACTTCTTCAACCTATGGCGCATTTAGCGTGTGTTCCCCTTGGCAGCAGGTTTCCTGGGCTATCAATCAATGCTACCTGAATACGGGAGATTGCTCGCAGAAAACAACAACGGCAAGTTTGCAAACTTACGAAGCTCTAAACTCTAGCTGCATCGATCTTTTAGCAAGAGCCGGTCCGTTAGGCAAAACACTTATTTGTTCAGATATAACGATTACCAATTCCACTTCAAACTCAAATATCGCATCCATGTCTTCAGACACCCAAGCTGATAGCTCTAGATTCTTATCTGGTGGCGCCATTATCTTTCTTTCCACTTTCAATCGAGTTTCTTCTGTCCACTTGTCCAATCTATGAATCTGGGCTCAATTACGCGAAAATTGTGAATTTGCATAGTTATATTTTGACCGATGCTTATATCCTACATACGTAAATCAGGAACAAATACCAAGTCCTCGCATTAAATTGAAGAACAGCAGTCGAACATGTAGCAGGTCCTCCATATCAGAACCAAGGAAAGTAAATTCATTCAGGGTATCAATATTTTGCCAGCCAGTACACCTACACACGCTTTCAATTCCCAAAAACACCATCATTCTCCATGAGCCAATAGTTGTCAACAAAAGCACCAACAGTCGTCAAGCAGTACGTCATGTCATCATCTGATTAAGACATCCACTGTATCCATATCATCGAAATCCGCCTCTTCCACTGTAGATTCTGGCTCCAAATGATCCCCATCAAAGCTCAGGATGATTTTCTTATCCGCCGGAATCTGATTCGTACTTCTGAATCCATCTACCAATTTCTTGATCGTGGTCGTGGGCTTGACATAGGTTTTGAATTCCTTGATATCTTTCGATTGGGCTTTGAGTATCAATCTCATCTTGTTGACTGGTTCGGGTACAACTTCAACAGGTTCTTCTTCTTCGTCGTCGCTGATTTCTTCAGCTTCGGCTGCCTTGCAGCATTCATCCCAGAGATCGTTTGTCCATGCTTCCATATGTATTCTACCACTATTGAAACCCTCACCTGTGGTATCGACATCGCCATTCGTGTTAAAGTCAAGGCCAAGGGATGCGCATGTCATGGAATCGAATAATCGTTTATTTCTCCAGGTGAGTAAAATAGAATCTTTCAATTCTTTATCCATGTGTATTCCGTCAATTTCTTGTTTCCCGCACCAAGCCTGTCGAACTTCTCGTAGACGCTGATGAAGTTTCCGCCTAATAATTAAATTCTTGGTGTTTTCCAGTCGAGACGAGATAAATATTTCTAGTACAGGTTCGGCTTTTTTGTCATCTTGGAAAACATCGTCGTCGACTGCATTTCTGTCCGGTTCATGATTTTTATTTGCCCATTCGGCATTACTCCTCTCTTGAGCTAGATCCGCAAGTCTCTTGTTTTCTCGAGCCTTTGCCAATAGTTCCGGAAATTCCTCTTCGGAAAATGCATCTTCGTCTTCGTCCTCAATGATAGGAATTGGTTCGGCCGATGTCACAATGGGAGAGGAACTTCTGCTGATTCGCTGCGTAACAGGCGCGGCATCGTCGCTGTCACTGTCGCTCACAGATATATAGCCCTTTGCAATAACTTCCTGCTCTTCGCTCTTCCTACTTCTACTATGTATATCTTTTGCAAAACGACCCATCAACCCCCCCGGCGAACGACGCTTCTTCTGCGGAGATCCCGTTTGCGACTTGCGACTATCAGGTGTAGATATTGACGATTTCCTAAGCCCATCAGCATACACACAACACCATATCTACGAAGCCATAAAGTAAATACCTAGCCAGTTCTTCATCTTCCGTCTCACTATCCAAATCTACCTTTTCTTGCACATCCTCATTCGAGAACTTCCTTTTTTCTACTCTCGGACTTGAAGATGATTTCTCCCTGCTCTGCGATGAACGCTTTCTCTCTAAACTCGCGATCTTCTTTTCCCTCTTAATCTCCTTCTCCCTAGCATGTAGTGGAAACAGATCTTTTGCGCGACTAAAAGCATCGGTATGGTCCATCCCCGGTTTAAGCTCTGGAGCTTGCGCTATGGTCAACTTCTTCTTAAAAAGAGAGAACTTTTTCTTGACGGGAGGCGCCGATGTACCAGTATCGAGGTCTGCCATATTTGGATATTATTTGTGCGATTTTTGTGATTGTCTTGATTGTTTCGAGTGTATATGAAAATGAGGTCGAGATGTAAATACGGGGAAATTTTGGAGGGTTGCCGTTGTGAGGCTGCATGCGCTAAAAGTACCGGTAGCGATACCGATGCTTCATTTGCTGCCATTGTCTGTGTAGAACTGCAATATATTCAAAATTGTCTCCTCCATCAACGATAAGATTCCATCAAAGTCATAGTGGTATTTCGAAGAAAGATATGGAGAACGGCGCATTACAACAAGGCGAAGGCAAGGATCCTTCATCCTTCCTGTCAGAAATTATTGGCTCAAAAGTCATTGTAAAGCTCAATAATTCTCTCGTCTTCAAAGGTTAGCTAGCCACCCATACCTCCGGTTCCTGTCTAAAACTTACACATTTGCAGGAGAATTACAGTCCGTCGATGGATATATGAACATCGCTTTAGAAAAATGCGAGGAATGGGTTCATGGAAAGAAGAAGACAGTTCATGGTGATGCCTTTGTGCGGGGCAACAATGGTGAGGATTCTTCCTGAACATCATTCGATATAAGCAGCTAATTCCGTGTGTCTGTTAGTCATGTACATTTCGGCCGATGAATCTGCTTAATTGGCACAATAGTGGAAAAGCATTGGGTGGGAGTTATGGAGTGCTATACAGGAAGGATCCTTTTACGAAATTCATGATATCCAAAAGACGACGATGAGACGCGACAAGGTAGCAGAAACCGGCGGAATTATATGCACAGCCTTATGGACAGGTGTGCCGATAATTGGAATTCGTGGAAACATAACAATGGAGCAGCTTCTTAAGCTATCTACGGCCATCTATCTACACTAGACATTCAAACCCTTGAGGTCCAGAAGAAATATGTCTTGCCATGCAACGCAACCTCACCATTTTCATTACGCTCAGCATCCATTCCCTTCAACGACCCAAGAACCTTCTGCTTCACTTGTTCTTTCTTTTCAAGCTCCATCACCGCTATAGCACTCAAAGTCCCAAACCTATTCCAAATAGCCTCATCACTCAACCATACCGTCCACTCAACATGATCTTCTCCAAGCGGCAATGAGAACTTTGGTAGATCCTGCGTGAATGTATCTTTCAAGGTTTGCAAGGGAGTGGAATCCAATTGGTCCTCAAATACATCTTTCCATTTCCCATGACGAAAACGTGGAAGGTCATCTTCACTACTTTCAACAATGTCTTTCAGGACTTGCTCCCATTCTGTAGTTGTTTTTCGACCATCTCGTGGTGAGTTATCTGTATGTTTTGTGATTAGTAGTAAGTGGAAAGACGCAATGTTATAACATACAATCCTCTATATTCCACTAAAACGGACATGTTAGCATCTCAGGCTTCACCTTCATGAATCAAGACTTCTTACGATCATTCCAAATACCCCTCCAGGTCTTAGAGCTCTATGAATCTCCTTCAAAGACTCCTTTGTAGCAAACCTTAAGCGACAAATCAGTATACCATTTCGTTCTGCCATAAGTTCATCCCCTATCACTCACCAATGCCAAGACTACCAGAAACCCAAATTAGCAAACATTCTCTCATCTCATCCCTATCCTTGACCCACAAAGTAACTCACCTGCGAAGCAATAACCGCATCAGCCCAACCATCCTCAATCTCCATGTTTTGCGCACTTCCGCCAACAATCTCCACACCTCCCTCCCACGCCCCCTCATTCCCCTTCCCGAACTTCCCCCTCAAAACCTCCTTCATCTCATCATGCGGCTCCACACACTTAATTGCAAACCCTTCCTTCCTCTCCGCCAACAAAGTAGTAAATTTTCCCGTCCCAGCGCCTACGTCTATAACTCTAGCTCCTTCCACGTTTTCCACTCCCAGATTCTTTAGGAGTTTAGAGACTGCTTCAGGTGGGTAGCTTGGACGATGTTTGTCATAGTCTGAGGCATTGGAAAAGCCGTTTAGGGCTTCAAGAGCTAGGGTTGACATTTTGGAGGAGTCTATTTGAAATCTGGTATTGTATTGATGGCTGTAGATGTTGTGTAAGGCTCGGCGAAGTTGGGTGTATTTATGTATCTTGGTTGGTGGTTTGAATGACACTACGTCAGCGATGTGACAGGGAAGCGGAACGGCACCGTAAATCGCAATCGCATCAGCAAAGCTTGTGGGGAAGGTTTGATTATTATTATTGTAAAGTATTATGGTTGCAAGAAAACTCAAGTATTATTTTGTACCAAAAGTATGTAGAGGAAGAAGAATTAAAGATTGCTATCCCATGCAATATCCCGCTGCTTTCAAAAGACTGTCTATTTACAATATCAAAATCACTACAATAACCGCCAACGATTGATTTCTTCTAAGATTATTCAACCTAACATCATATCTCGAACCCCATGACAATACAAACCTCACTACCTATCCAGCTCAAACTCATACATTCTCTTCTCTAGAACCCAGTGACGTTTCTAGTACGGAATTCCATTAGTCAGAAGCTGGAACTGATCATAGACTCCAGTCGAATAACTTCCATAACTCCTCTTTACCAAGCTTCTCATGAATAACGCAGCCTCAGCCTCCGTCTTTTCTAACACGAATCTATCCCTGAAGTGTTGAATAGATTCAGGCTTGAAGCAAGGAAGACCAGAGTCCATCATAAGCATAACGAGTTGCGACAGCTTGTCTGTGTAAGGACGAGAGGCCAAGTAAGCCTTTACGCATAATTCCTCGAACCATTTAAATGCCTGGTGCTCAGTGCTTCCTCCCATCACAGCCACCATCTCCGTTGTAAGCTTGAATGGTGCTCTTTCAAATTTGACACCTCCAGGGGCGATGTCAAAGCAGAATCCAAAATCAATGTGTAGAATATGACCAGCATCGTCAATCATAATGTTACCATTGTGACGATCCTTGAATTGCAATAAGAAAGAGATGATCGAGTAGGCGGCCATACTTTTGACAAAGTTGGCGCGCGCTTCTTGGAACCTAAGAGAGTCCTCGTTTCCGTATTTCGATATGAAATAATCATATAGGCCATTCACGGCTTCTCTTCCCAGAATATCACGCGAGATTGAGTTTGGTAAAACATCAATAACACCACAACCAGGTGCTGTCGCAGTAACACGATATGGGAAGACGTAGACATCGAGGCCGACGCTATTGAAGATTCCACGGAACGCAGCGATCATTTGAAGAGCGAGAACGTCTTGACGACAATCATCACCAACTTTGAAAATTGCCGATTGCCAAATCTCAATCGAATTATCCACTGGAGTGCCCCCATTTTTATTTGTTTCTTCGAGCATATCATCTGTCCCTTCCATGTCTGCACCTATACTTTTCTTGATGCGGAACGTTGCCATGTATGGTGCTTTGGCATGACTTTGCAGAGGTTTTCCGGATTGTCGATCGATGCCAATTACCACACCATCAGGGTTACTGGGGAGATATACTCCAATCTCCACCTTGATCTTGCGCAACTCTTCTTCAATCTTCTGCTTCTTCTCTGGCTTAGGTCGTTTGATGTATGGCTTCAGCTTGCCTGAAATGCTAGTAACTTCGTCGAAGAATGTGAATTCGCGCTCATAGAAGGCTTTGTCAACACCTGAGAAGGATTCTATCATGCGATTCGTAACCTTGTCGAGTGTAGGTTTAACAACATCAGGCTGGACTCGTTAGTTTAGCACTTTGGAAACATGCGCGCAACTTACAATTAGTGAATCTTCATCTTTGAAAGCATTGGCTTTCATGTTCCAGATAATTTGATGCGCAAAAAGTTGCGAGAACTTTGCAGTTTCGACAATATATCGCTCAACATATCCAAGGTCATCATAGCGCAAGGTTTGGACTATCTGTGGCACGTAAAAGAATGTGACATCAACGGAATGACTCTCCAATGCCCGCATAGCATACTGAACGATGAAGGGATGGTTTCGGTATGATGGTAAGAAATATGTAACAGCAGATATTGGGTTGACAGGAGCCCAATATAAAAGGTACTAATTTTGTCAGACTGTGGACGAATAGTTATTTCAAATCACGTACCTTCATTTGAAATGCAACATCAGATGGCAAAGTATCGCCAAGTAATATATGGACTGCTTCAGGCTCCGATATTGCCTTGTCGGGAAATTGAAGCAAAAGCAAGCGAACGTCCTGGTGTAGCCTTGCCGAGGGAAATCTAGAAACAAGTTGAATCGCCAAAGACGGGTTTTCGTTCCAGGCAGTTTTTACAAGAGGAAGTAGCGCTGCATCGTTAGGAACTTTAGCAGGAGCTGGAACCTGGATATCACGACCTTGACGTAAAGGATCAAGCCAAACATTCAATCTTATCTGTTCACTCTCTATTAATACATGGAGAAGCTCTTCCTTTGCTTGCATCAATTGGAGCATAGCTGTGGGCTTGGAGCCTGCCATAGTCACGCTTCTAAAGGCAATAACGACATCGTTCAACAAGCGAGTTTCCGCTTTCAATTGCAGACGGTTGCCACCAAATGACCAGCGAGGTGCAAATGTGAACCAACTGAGGGCAGCAGAGAGGATCTTGTCCTTCAATCTATATTTCGAGGGTAAATCGAGAGTAGTGGTATGTCTCAGGACTCTTAAGCCGAATAGGACGATCTGAAATCTAATCTCTCGAGCAAGCGGGTGCCCAGTGGAGTGTTTCAAGCTATCCAGTGTCAAGTCCAGAATTCTCAAAAATGTCTTCTCGGTATGAGGACTGCCAAGACGAGTTGCATTGAAATGACTACTGAGGAGCTGTAAAAGTCGCGTATGGGGGGCGAGCATATTATTGACAGCCTGTTGCTTTTTGGCCAGTACTGTCCTATCGCTGGGTGCGAACTCTTCCTTTATATAGAAAGGATCTTGATGGCTATCGACTGTTAGTTTGCAAGAAAATGAATCCGCGAATGTACTTACATGAACATGCCATTGAAAATTCCAATTTTGCGATGTGAGGTCAATTCCCATTGTTGTGCGATTTCCATCAAAATTCTAGGTTCCATGCTGGGATTTTCGTTGATAACGCCAAACCACAAAGAACCCCCAAGCTTAATTGACTGCTTGGTAAAAATAGCGAAGGGTATGGAAACGAGATAGCGGATGATAGCACATTCATCTTTGTCACTTCGGCAAAGTAAAGCAGCAGCTCTTCTTAGCACATCACGGATCTCGGTAATTGCTATGTGCTTCTTTTTGTGGATTTGCGCTTCAAGTTTGGACAGAACTGATACTGCATCGTCACAATCCTTGTCAGTCTTCGATGTGATCGAAGGTCTACGTTCGTCTAGATGCATGGAGCGTAGCCATTCAGCATTGTGGTCAGGAAGAGCTTCTGCATATCGATACTCTTGCCTTGTAGTATATTGAGCAATGAAATCAGAGGCCGTGTTGATATTACACTCCCCGTGGCGATCGATTGCCTCAAGCCTCTGGTCCATACTTGGAATGACCGTTCCCATCTCGGAAGCAAATGACCGTCCGAGGGAGATATGACCATAAGCTCCTTCATCATCATATTCCGAGAGGTATGTCTGTAGTAAACCTTTCACATTCGCAGGAGCAATATTGATCACTGCTGTTACCCAGCCTTTAGCCTTCTTGTATAAAGCATCAAGGGTGCGACGACGGAGGCCATAATCATCAGACATTTCGATGGTTATATGTCCTTTTGAAGAAGTAAAGGAAGATCTCAACCCATACTCATCGGTTTCAGCTTCTAAACAACTTACCCACAGGAGTGACAAAATTTCAAGAAGTGCAAACAAAGAGGATTTTTGACACAGAGCAGATGGCACATCTCGAATTATCCTGTCTGCGCAGTTCATGGCAGCTTGCTGGACTCTTTCAATTCGATAGCAACAACCAGTAAATATTGAGGCCAGTTGTTTAGCAACATGCGGTGCTGAAAAGGTTGGGTTCAGGCCTGTCAGAGATTTGCGTAAATAAGTTTCCATAACAGCAGCTGTGACAGCTTCCATTGTGCTGCTCATTTCACCTCTACGCATGCTAGGCTCAAGGAAATAGGTCAGCGCTTTGCTGCAATCGCCTGCATCAGCCCGTAGCGTTTCAACTAAATAGGCAGCCTGAAGAAAGATGACTTTACGATAACTAAGGGCACCGATTTCTCTAGCTCTGCTAGGAAGAAGAGCTGTGAGTCGTTTTTTCTGTGTAGTTTCGTGGTCTTGACTGATTCCTCGACGTAATACTGTATTTAATTCAATATCACTCTCCACCTGCTCACCTCGCTGCTCGGCAACAAGGGGTTTCGAATGGATCGCCAAGATACGTAATTCTTTCAGGTGCAGCTGACCGCGCTCGGTATTGGTAGTAAAGCCATGGACAACAATGTTGAACCAAGCATCCCGTACTAAAGATGACATCTCCTCGCTGAGATCGTTATTGGAAGCCATATTATTAGTAGAAAAAAAGATTGCCAAGGGCTGCAATAGTTGCGCAATCTCTTTGGCTGCAGCTTCTACGTCGCCTTCACGTGTATTCTGACCTTGGTGGACATCGCCTTTGCTAATGATATCCTCTAGTAAGTTCTCAAGATATATGTTATACAAAGGAGTGTCTCTTTGCAAACGAGAAGATAAGAGGTTTCGGCCTTTCATTATCTAAGTCGAATTAGTTAGTGTGGCTTTTGCTGTCTACGTAGTGAACTTACAGCATGAAGTATAATTTCATTGTTTTTCATGACACCCAGATGAGTGATTTTGCCATAAAGCTTGAGCAACGATCGGAATTCTAGAGGCCCTCCACATAATGATAATTCTGCTGCTGCCGTAATAATACGAGCATCGATTAATTGGTTGATTTTGTCGATCTTTTGCAAAAGCATAGATTGAGCTAAAGCAATAATTTTAGGGTCCTGGCAATCCTGAGCAATAGCACATATAGCTTGTACGACGTTGCCGTATACAGTAGATGTATCCTCTTCTGTGAAAATCTCCAAGGATATAGAACTTCCATTAGAGTTCTTTCCATAGAGGTTTGACTGTGCAGCTCCATCCAAAGCCAAATCTCCGTTGGGTACAGAATTATGTTTTTCCGGATGACTTGCGCCAGAGTTGAGAACATTCCCTAACGTATAGAGGGTAGTTATGATGGCATCCTGGGATAGATGATTCAGAACATATGCGAGACAGGCAGAGGCGATCGTATTTGTATTCCCTTGCGGATTACCCTGGACGATGAATCGTGGGAGAAGTCGGCTGACTTCTGGAGCTAATTGAGGACTGAGTTTGGAGACCAAGGCCATTGATCGAAGGACAACATTGGCCAATGTATCATCGGCCATTTGCACAGGATCCGCCAAAGTATCTTCAAGCCAGGACATCAATGTCTCAGGTTCAACTTCATCGTCAGTTACGCTCAACATTGCGCAATTCATATAGGTAGTTAAAGCACTTGCTTTGACCGAGAATGCAAGTCTTTGCTGCCAAGCAGAACCCAACCGGAGATAATCTGCGCCATCTTCGAGAAGACTTATTTCATTCGAAGCAATGTTTGCCAATGTGTTAACTGTCTCAGGATCAACTTGCTCATTGCGAGGAGTGTTTGGTCTCAAATCCTCAAAATGTGACATTAGTACGCTCAAAACATCTTTATCTTTGAGGTTCTCGACATCAACAAGTAGGAGCGATGACCCTGCAACAAGGAGCCACATAAAACTCCGTTGTAGAAGCATAGCACCCAACGGGCGGCCAATGGCTGCATAATGGCGTACATATCTCTTCCACTCCTTAACATGACTGCTCTGAAGATGGGTGTTACGAATAGTCGAGAAAGCGGTCTCTACTGCCACCAAAAATCCTTCTGACAATATAGCCTTGACACGCTCACATAAGTCCAGTCTCTCTTTTGCGCTCCAGAAATTGACCAAAGAAGCTACTGCATCTAAAAATCCCAAAAGAGATATCGTTACAGTTGCAACATGGATTGCCTCCTCAATCTCTGTAGCATACTCCGAGCTAACTCCTCGGTTTTCTGTAGCGATCTCGCTGGCATGTACACAGTTGTCTAGGTATATCGATAACTTTTCCGAGATGAGCTTTTGTAGATGTCTGTGTTTGGTACCAATAGAGAGAAGGGCAGTGGTAAGGTTATAGCTCAGTGCCTCGACGGGTGATGGTTCAATTGCGCGAAAAAGGGGCGATTGCACAAACAATTGTGTATGCGCCTCGAGAACGTATGGGCTCAGCTGACTGGTAAGCTTCTCCGCGCTGTATGTATTGTCGATCAAAGGAGCTGCTTTGCACAAAGCCAGAAGCACTTCGAATTCCCTAATGTTCTGCTCTAGGCATTAGTATCCTGTAGATAAGGAGACGTTCCCCTTTCCGTACCATAGGAGAGCCCGCCAACGAGCCCGGCGAATCATTGTTGATTCCATTCACGCGCCCATATAACTTATTGTTGCCAGGAGAAACACGACAGAGCCTTTCAATATCTGAACCCTCAAAATTTCCATTTGATGACGTCGCAGAGAGTTCAGCTATTTTAGCCAGGGCATTTCGCCGTATGCTTCTAGGGAGACTTGAGATAAGAGTTTAGTGTTTGTAGATCTTCAAGAATAATAATCAAACAATACATCACACATACCTAGACATTTTTGTTTGTAAAAAGCAATCAACTATTCAGACATGCTTACTGGCACCTAGGTAATTTTCGTGTTGTTACTGGTATCTTTAATTTCTAGTGTTATAATAAAGTTGTTCCGTTGTAGCTACCCCTGTCAGAAAGATTGGCGCTAGTTATCACCAGGCTGAAGGTCGACGCGACATCTAGAGTGATACCTTTGAACCTCAAATCTCAAACCTCCACAATATCTACCAAATTCCTTCAAATACCTCTCCGCATTTCAACTTCAGAGATACCCAGATACGATAGTCAAGATGTCCATGTTCAGTCAAAACCCATTGATGAATGGTCCAAATTACTCCTTCAATCAAGCTCCAACCAAGCAAGGTGATGGTTTCACACAGCATCATGGTTTCTACCCGTACGTATTCTATGGGGAATCTACTGGCATTATAACTAACATCATTTTCAGATACACCGATAACGGTGGTTCTACTCTAGCAATCTCAGGCTCTGACTTCACCATCGTCGCCGGCGACACCCGTTCCACATCCGGATATAACATTAACACAAGATACCAACCAAAAGTCTTCAAGATCGGTGGCACAACCGCTGCTCAAGATGATGCTACTCTCGTTCTCTCCGTTGTAGGATTTGCTGCAGATGGAGAAGCACTCAAAGAACGCCTCGATGCAATCGTCAAGATGTACCGTTACCAACACGGCAAGCCTATGAGTGTTAAAGCATGCGCTCAGCGATTAGCAACTATTTTATACAGCAAGCGATTCTTCCCATATTACGTTACTGCAATTCTCGGAGGTTTGGACGAGGAGGGAAAGGGAGCAGTTTACAGTTATGATCCCGTTGGAAGTTATGAGAGAGAACAGTGCAGAGCCGCAGGTGCTGCAGCCAGTCTGATCATGCCTTTCTTGGACAACCAGGTCAACTTCAAGAATCAATACATTCCAGGTAGTGGAGAAGGACATGCGTTGGCGGAAAGAGAAAAGATTCCATTACCTAGAAAAGAAGTGGAGGATTTGGTTAAGGATGCATTTGACAGTGCGGTTGAGAGACATATTGAGGTCGGTGATGGTTTACAGATGTTGATCATTACGAAAGAGGGCATTGAGGAGATTTATAAGCCATTGAAGAGGGATTAAGATGCTCTTATACAGAGCGGTGATGCGAATTTGTATTACTAGCAAGGCATGCGTCATCGAGCGGTTGCCTTTACGAGACCAGGTGTTATTACTCGAAATTCATGAACTTTGCCACAATGCCGAAATGACGATGCATGCAGTTGTTCGATAAATAATTTGCAAGTCGGAATCATATATGCACATGGCAAAAACTTCAGTGAATAGACGCAGGTCACGTCGGAACATACGAGCACCCACTCTCCTTCTAAGATTTGTATTTTCTTTTGGCTAGACTAGTAATAAACATTGACTCAAGGACCACTAACACATTTTCAAGCACTATAAGGCCATGCTCGAGAGTTTATAATGGCGCAGGTCTCGACTTCAAGCAAGCAAAGCTCTAGTGAGCCGAGACTCAGAAAGTATGTTAAAGATGATATTGTTGAATTTAATTCCGAAAGTGGGACCATGAAAATATCCAAAAGTAAAGACCGTACTGACGGGGCTCGAATCGTCCGACCAGAAAGAGAGAGCATTGTTGCAAAATCATATGTCTTCCTTTAGGATTGAAGCTCTTGACGTGGTTGACGAATAATAATATTTTCAAAGTCTGTAGTGTATGATTCAACCAGCATAAAATCAGGGCCTTTGGGAGAATCAAGCATCGCCAGAATCTGACCGCCTCCATCTCCTACAAGAATACCTTTAACACAACGGTCAAAGAGGCATTCAATATCTGTTGTAGAATCGCCATAATAGGCCGCTTGATCGGTGGTGTCGAGTCTCCAATGTTGCAGCAATTTATGCATTGCGCCTAGTTTCGTGTCCGATGTTGTTAATGGTGCCATAAACTCTCGATTATGAACTTGTAGTAAGTGATCAACCAAATTTTGGGTGCTAGGAAAGGGTCCGCTATTGCAATTCATGCATTTAGCTTGAGTAGTGTTAAATCCAGGCTCCCAGCCCCATTCAGGGCCCCTTAGGATTCCTGCTTCGTCTGGAGCATTCGCTAGGATTGGTGCGTCGATACAATCTCCCAAATACTGCTCCAATACACCCTTTATGAAGTCCTTTGAGAAACTAACTGAGACGACCCCCCAAACACCATTTCGTCTCTCAATCTCATCTATAATTTCCTTGAAGCCTTTTCTAATCTTCAATTTTCCTTCCAAGACAGCAAGCCCACCAGCAGCTCGCCATTCCGCTTTGTTTATGCCTGCAAACATACCTGATCTGTTAAGGCGGTTGATGCTTCTAATCTCGACTTCCTTCTGATTCCTTTGACGCTCAATTATTCCCTCCAATGTATCCCATTTCGGCTCGTAGCCCTCAATATAAGCAGTATGCTCAGCGTCATACGTAGTGAAGATTTCTTGCCACACTTGAGTGAAATCTTTCGCTTCGGCAAGATGATGTGCAATCGCAGTGTCTGCAATGAGCTGGCTAGTGTCATTCATGGTAATTGTGCAATCGAAGTCGAAGATGAAATGAGTAAATCTTTCATCCTTCGGCTTTGTCGCACGAAGAACCGGAAGCGGACTGGGCTGCATGATGTTTTGTATTCTTCTTTTATGTAATAGACGATTAGAACCTTAACCGGAGGGGTGTAAGAATGGGATTCGTGGATTGGAAGTCGGATGGTAGATGCCATGAGCAAAACTTGAACAGTACAATCATAGCCACTTGCCATGTTGAGCACTTGATCGAACTCACCAAATATAGTAGGTCTTTTGTAGAGAGTCACTTCCCTGGCAGGGAGAAGAGGTCTGTACGTTGAAGGCAGGTGATGAGCACATGATCATCGATAGATAGACTCTATCACGACTTGAATAGAAGCCGGAAAGTGAACCAAGAGAAATACCTACAGAGCAGGCCTTGTGATGATCCTCAATGTTACGATTCTGATTTGGTAACTCAAATGTCTCTTCAATCTCAAAGTCTTACTTAAGAACCCGAACCAAACAATTAATGGCTTCTCGAAGTTGGTGATGGTGGGGGACTTTGCTACAAAGCTGCCTGTCCCACCACGTGACTGCTCCGGCACTAGCTATTTTTAACAGCAGCGATTTATTGCAACGTTGATTACTAAGCAGTCGCAGAAAGCACCTCGACCACTACCCACCTACGACCTTCTCGAACTACCTCTCATCTTTTGATCCAACAACACCAAGACACTGAACATAGAGACGACTATTGAATTAGTTAACTCACCAAATTTGAATTTTCTCATCATATCAGATGTTTCTCATAATTACCATGCCTAGAATGTTCTCACCAATTCTGGCAAGTTTCCAACACCTTCTAGCATTTTCCAGCACTTTCCAGTGATTGCTTCATGTTTCAATGACCTGATGTCTCTTGATTTCTAACCCCGCACCCATTCTTTGAAATTCCATTTGCTCTCAAACATGGCTGTCGTCATTCTAGAAAGTGCTGGTGTTCAATTGAATATTGATCATTACATCAACATCGTAAATTCTAGTAAATGCTAGAAATCCCAGGAGTCCGTCAAATTAAGTATATAAGGTAGGCTCAATCTCTGAATAACCTCTCGTCTTTCTTCTTCATCAGTACAACAATCTTCAATACAGTTTCATGCAATCTTGTTATCGAACAACTTCAAGACTTCCAGTCGCAACAACTATCAAACGAATTCTCAAACCACAAACAACCACACGCAAAATGTCTTTCTTCCCACGACACTACATCACAAACGACACTTCTTCCTTCCACCCTCTCTTCCGTCTTCTTGACGACTTTGATCAATACAGCAGTGGCCGCAATGACAACAACTCTCACCACCGCCGCAGCAATGTCATGAAGACCTTCACCCCCAAATTCGATGTCAAGGAAGCCGGTGAAGTCTATGAACTCCACGGTGAACTTCCAGGTATCGAGCAGAAGGATGTCGAAATCGAATTCGTCGATGACCAAACCCTCACCATCCGTGGTCGTACCGAGCGCTCTTACACTTCCGGTACTCCACCAGCCGGATTCGTCGAAGATGCACCTAAGTCTGGCGCCATCACTGAAGGTGGTGAAACCGATCACAAAGACAAGGCTCACCAACCGACCGTCGAAGATGAAGACGCATCAACTTCAGCCAGCACTGAAGCCAACACCCAAATTACCAAGGCCAGCGAGCAGAAAAAGGCCAAGGAACCTGATCACAAATTCTGGGTCTCTGAGCGTAGCATCGGTGAATTTTCCCGATCTTTCAGCTTCCCAGTTCGCGTCAATCAAGATGAAGTTCAGGCCAGCATGAAGAACGGTATTCTTAGCATCATTGTTCCAAAGGCTAAGAAGCAAGAAGGCCGCAAAATCACCATTCAGTAAATCGTTTCTCTTGATTTATCTGATCACTTCTATGATATTACGAATGCATTGATGGAAGGAAGGAAGGCAGCGAGGAGTATTTTGGCACTGGCATTTTCTTAGCAATGGATTAATTATGGTGTTTTAAGGGGGGGGAAGGCGAAGGAACTGGCAGTGGTAATGGAAGATTTGCTTGCAGGAGGAATTTCATGGTACTTTACTACGAGTTCGACTTGCTCTTTCTTTTGCTTTGTTTACTAGCACTAATCCTATGTACTTACATAAAACATAATAAAAAAGAGCACTTGATATCAAAATAAACTATCTGACCATAGGCTTATAGGCTTGTGAAATTTGAGTGTGATTTTGAGTGCGATTTCAAGTGAATTCCCTCCTACCCAACTTGACTTTATCTTGTTTTAATTCCACCTACATTTTGTTAATGCTAATAAAAACAATACAAGATTTGCAAGCCACCCTTCACAGCTTTCATATTGCCACGAATCTGTTTGGGCTGTGATTTTGACCCAGCTTGAGTTCAAAAGATAAATAGGTCTGAGGTTTATTTGTTGTTATATTTGCAACTGGGTGTCCTTTAAATAGAGTGTTTGGGAGAAATGAATTATGAGTGATGTATAACAGACCATCCCATCTTTTTTTTTTGTTCCACACATGAAAGCTCCCACTTTCTATCTGGATGGTCTTCTAGACTTATTGGGCAGCCTGTCATTAAGTGATAGCGATATTAACAGTCGAGAACTCTCGATCTACACACTGATCACCATGTGCCCATTTCGTTTCAGATGAGTTCACTGCTTACCTACCCCTTTTAAGACACATCCACCGATTGCACACTCCTTCATCTTGCCAATGAGACATATGATAGGATAAGCGATCGAAACCCTCCGTCAGCTGCACAGTGCACAGTGCACATCTAAGACCTGACGCGAAAGCTTCATCTTAACCAACAAACCCACACATCTCCAAACTTGCATCGAGATGGAACAAAATTAAACACCATCCATGACTTGATGACAATCGCTCGAAAACATGAATCATAAGTTCGACCTTGAAACGTCAGGATGGAAGAAAGAGAAAAAAAGTCATCTCGTAGATATTGCTTCGGGTCCGTGAATTGTCGTCGTGGCGGTCA
The DNA here is from genome assembly GCF_000143535.2 of Botrytis cinerea B05.10. NCBI lineage: Eukaryota > Fungi > Ascomycota > Leotiomycetes > Helotiales > Sclerotiniaceae > Botrytis > Botrytis cinerea. The sequence goes on from NC_037310.1 coordinate 3,306,656, forward strand.
AGGAATGGTGCAAATGATGGAATTGAGGATACCTAGATTTTTCATATAAAAATAAATTGACAGACGAGGGCACAACCGCCAAAACAATATATGAATTCCATAAAAGCCCTGATGAGGTGCCGATCCCCAAAGCCTCGAACGTGTGGGAGTAGTCTCATTGGTTTGGCGATGGAGTGAATCTTGATGATACCTGACTACTCCTAGGAATCCTCCGGCATCTAATCGATCCTTCCGCAGCAGTTATCTTTCCAGACGTCGTCCAAGAGATTGCTTGGCTGGGGGAGAAACAAACGTTGACCTCCCACACTGCCACGCCATGCCATGCCATGCCATGCCGTGCCCAGCCGTGTTATCGCGATTGACATGAACATATCAGTGAACTACCATAATCCAGGAACCATTTGAGAGACAACATGGGGTTTAATCTTAAGCTGCTGCAGGGGCCCGCATGAAATACCACCGATAGCCCTGCAAGCACCCATCCACCCGCCAATCATGATTTGTCTAGAATTCTAGAGGATCAATGTTTGAACATTTTAGAATTCGCTTTTCGTCACGATCGTTCGTGGCCTTTATAAGATTTCCTCGTGCCGTGCGACGGATTCGTATGATGAACGATAGATTGTGACTAGTGAGTCCGTTAACGGCTGCTATTCTTGTGTGGACTATGTTTTTAGTAGCACAATGGCATCTATGTGTAGACATATTAGTTGTTCATCTTTTGGCTAATCCAAGCTACAGATGACGTTTTTTCCAATTTCTCAAATCGCTGCCGGACATTCACCAATGATAGTATCTATTTGACTTCATCAATTTCATGATTTTAATGAGAATCTTGAGAGCAAACAATGGTATCCCCTGCATGCTCCAACCTTGACAGGCTTGAGTGGAGCTTCGAGTCTTCGACGATTAGATGAATTGATATATTCCATGCGGATATTGTACGGTGTGCCAAAGTATGTAAATCATATAATTTTCTATCACAAGCGATGTATCCATGTCACCACAGCAATGCTACAATCATACCACAGACGATATGGACCTAAAAGATTCCACCCATCGCCAAGTGCAAAGAAAGTAAAGACCTATAGGTTAGTTAAGGGCGAATCAAGATTCAACGGCATGGGCCCATGAGGGCGCACGACAGGAACAACAAGGAGATTTGCCATGGAACCATGATGGATGGGTTGCAGCCCCAATCGCATCAACGAATCGCCTCATTCCCGTGAATTCTTCCCATTTCCTCAATCAAAATGCGGAAGAAATGAGAATTGGAGACGGTAGAGCTTGTCAATCTCCGCTTAGTGGGTCGGGGAGATTCACTTTGTGGGTCGACAGGGGAATCGTTATCAAAGGGGAGAATAACCCGGGATATCACCTTTGATGGCCTTTATACCTGACAATTAGACGCGTGTATATATGACGCTGCCGTTCGTCTTCAGTTCACCTTTTTCTTTTCTTCTGTATCCATCGATCAATTACACTCATTTACAATAAAGTAATACCACACTCATTTACAAAAACCATCAACCTCTTCAAAACCCAAACACTTCCAAACCAAAACAAACCAAACCAACAAACTTCAATCTATCAAAATGCAGTTCAACATCCTCGCCCTTACCGTTGCCGCTATGGCCTCCGTCGCAGTTGCCACTGAGTAAGTTCTTCCGACTTCGAAAATGTAGATCGAACTTCAGTATTAACAATATCTGTAGGACTGTCACCGTCTACGCTTGCCCAAGCTCCACTGGTCTCTCCGGCTCTGCTGCCACCGCTGGTGCTTCCTCTGGATCCTCTGCTGGAGATTCCTCCGGCCTCACCTCCGGCTCCAACCCATCTGGTGTTGCCGCCGCTAGCGGTGTTGCCGCCCCAACTGCCTCCTCCGGTGTCGTTTCCTCCCCATCTGGAACCAGCTCCCCAATTGCTTACGCTACTGGTGCTGCTGGCCACATCCAAGTTTCCGCTTTCGGAATGGTTGTCGCTGGTGCCGTTGCTCTTGTATGTTTTTCATCCACAGTCTCTCACCTCTATCTCGAAACTAACCCACAAACTAGTTCATCTAAATTTCTTCATCGAGTATCGAAAGGCGTCCGGATCATTAACGATGGCGTCTTCAATCCTTTCGATAATTTAGCCTAACGACATTTTTCTTTCGTAACCCAGCGACGAGATACCCTGATGTGTGATCTACACTTGTGACGCAAGTTGGATGACTGATTTGGTTCAATTACGGAGCTGCTGGATTTTTGCAGAGGATGTGGATGAGGCTTTGACATCGACTTCTCTCTTGTACATATGATACTTCATTGCAAGCATATTAAATCAACAAGACTGTGTCGATTTTCTGAGCTGTGAATACTACGAATTAATAATAAAATAATCTTTCCATTTATTGTGAACTTCATTTGATGCGTTCTTTGATTTCACTGTTTGCAGTCCCATAGTGGAGGTGATTTTTTTCCCAGCTTGGCATTTTGGGATCTTCGAAGTCCCGATGATCATCCACAATTTCCCTGTATATTCGTTTCAGATATACTCAGCGGTACTCTACTTGGAGCTCTCTGGAGTCATAATATGATATACTGAAGCAGCCCACAGCTTTCACACAGGCACTATATACCTACTCACATCACAACGTCGACCAAACGCATCCGCAACATACCATCGTTCCGAACAAACAACAGCAATTAATAAAGATATGCCAAACGATTTACACTAAATCGAAGACAATAGACGTGGGAGTACTATTCTCCATGAATATTGGTAGCTACCTAAGATGATTCACAAGCATACCTGTACATATTTACCCTACCTAGGTAGGTAGGTAGTCTTCGGTCTGTTAAAGTTAATCTCTATACCTTTAAGACCACCGCAGCTCTCCTTCACAGTAACCATTCTCTCATCTCTTGAGGCTTAGATATTTCCACCCCATCAAGAAGCATTGTAAATACTATGAGGTCTTCTTACCATCCATCATTTCCGCCGTCCAATCTGCTATTTACATAATCTGGTCTGTAGCTCCGTTGACGTGGAAATAAGCCATGAACCTACTGCTTTCTCTGTTGCCTACCTTTGCGATGCCATCAGTTAGGAACCGGCAAGCTCGTAGTAAATCGTTGTATTCAATTTACCCAGGTGTCGAGAAAACATCTATCCATGTACCTCATATCTGCGGGATGTAGATATGGAGATAGGAAGAATAGGAGAGGAAATGAAGTTACCAAATTTCCCTGCACGGTCGTCACTGCCAGACCCCAGCCAAAAAAAAAACCCCTAGCGAGCCTCGTCCAAAATTCCCATCTCCAAAGCTAAGCTTCCTCATGCACATGTAAATCAAAGCAAAATATCTCCATCTCCTTTTCTACCATACCACACACCACACCACCAAAATGGCACAACCACTCCCCCGATTTTCGCGTCGATTTCTTCAGCAATCTTCGCCCTTCCAATCTCTCCCACGAACACGCAGTTTCCGTCCTCAATTCCATGCGAATGCCAAATCTACAAGAGGCTACTCAACAGGAGGACCTAGTAAAAGTCCATTGAAGATCTGGCCTTTTGTCGCCATTACATTGGTGGGAAGTGGTGCTTATGCGTTGATGGTTAGGAGTAGGGCTGGCACTGGTATGTTGTATTTTCTACTTGCTATTGGTTATGGATGATTGGGGTAATTGCGATTGGAAGATTGGATGATTGAATGGGGACAACGCATGGGATTGATGCTCTTGATTGAACGGTTTCGAGAGCCGCTTTAAGTTTCGTTGATGGGCTCATCATCATACTCAAGAACCACCTCATCTCAATCCACCTATCCACCCGTCTGCCAGAATCCCTTTTCCCTCTCCCTCGACATCCCATACAGTACTCGGCACGAATTCATCTCTAACGTCCCAAATCACCAGACATGGCCCCTCCAGCTCCTCAACTCCCCTCTCCCCCGAAACCAACCCCAACCTTCTCTCCTGAAAAAATAACTATCCTCTTCGTTCTCGGCGGTCCAGGGGCCGGAAAGGGCACTCAATGCGCCAACCTTGTCCGAGACTACAACTTTACCCATCTCTCCGCTGGAGATCTATTAAGAGCTGAACAGGAGCGTCCTGGCTCTGAATTCGGAGAAATGATTAAAGATTACATCAAGAACGGTCTTATAGTTCCCATGGAAGTGACCGTGCAACTTCTCGAAAACGCCATGACGGAAGTCATTTCCAAGTCCCCCTCTGGAACAGGAAAGTTCTTGATCGATGGATTTCCACGCAAGTTAGATCAAGCGCATAAATTCGAAGATACAGTTTGTAAAGGAAGATATGTGTTGTTCTATGATTGTCCCGAGGCGGAAATGCAAAGGAGATTGATGGAGAGGGGGAAGACTAGTGGCAGAACAGATGATAATGCTGAAAGTATTCAGAAGCGATTTAAGGTTTTCGTAGAGACGAGTATGCCGGTTGTAGATTATTTTGACAAGCAGGGCAGAGTTATCAAACTCGATGCCACGAAGACTCCAGAGGGGGTTTATGAGGAGACTAGAAAGAAGTTGGAGGAGAAGTTGGGAAAGACATTTTAAGAAGGGTCGAGGATACACAAGTTTTGGAAGTGGGTGGGTATGGATATGGATATGGGTAGATTGCATGGAAGGGAGTTTGAAAGATATATGGGAGCAAGCAAGAAGGTATAATCCGGAATATAGATCAGGAAAGTAAAAAAAAATACATCATACAGAGTATGACCAGAGGCATACAGCAGCAAATAACAAACATATAATACGAATATGGGATTTGATATCCTTAATTCTCATCCACGCCCCGTACTTGTGAAGGATCATAAACGTCAGGCATGTTCAAATGTACATCTCATTCAATATGTAGATTTCTATTCTTAATCTTCTTTTCACTTCACTTCCTTTTCATGGCTTCATATCGTGGCTTCATCGTGAACATGAAAATAATGGATGTTCTCCTACACCATTACCAGATGCTAATGCAAACCATTGCCTTGCCACTGTACAAACATCTAAGAACGCCGACGAAACGAGGAACCTTTTTTGAGACCAATCCATGAATTAATAACAACTTTCATGAGTTGATGGCCTAATCAGTACCCATCTCTACCATGTTATCATTTCTTCGTCCAGCTCTCATACCCTGTGTACCGGAAACCTTCTTATCGGCCTCTTGGATCTCTTTCTCCTTTTGAGTTTCAGCAGCTTGTCTCTCCCTGCTGATGACCTCCTTTACACCCCTCAAACTCTCCTTCCATTGATCCAACCTCGTGGCAACCTCACGCCATTGCTTCTCTCCAAACACACGGTATGTGGTTCTGTGAATAAGGAAAACTTGCTTCTGTTGTGATAATTTGCCCTCAACCAAACCGGCTCTGATAACATCGATAACCCACATCTCAACATCTTCCGGTGCGACTTGCAAAGCTTTGGAAATGCGCTTGTATTCGAGTTCGCGGGTGTGAGTCGAGGCAGCCAAACTAGCCAAGGTCAGGAGTCGCATCTTACGGTGCAACTTGCTGTTGTCCAAGTTCTCTTTCTCAACGAAACCATCGTGCTCGTCTTGGAAATCATTGTAGTCCTCAAGCTCCTTCTCGGCAAAAATTTCAAGGAGTTCAGAGTAGATTGCGTGGGAATCGCTCAAGGCTTGAACGGCGGGAAGGGAAGTAAGATCGTGGAAATCGAAATGGGTGTTGGAGAGAATTGCAGTTCTTAATGCTTTAATCGCAAGTTTTTGGGCTGATTCGGAAGCGATGGCTTTCTCGTCTTTGCCGTCGAAAGTTCGGAGAGCTTTGAGAATATATTGGTATGATTCCCTAAACGTAGTAAGATTAGTAAAATATACTCGAGTCCCTAGGATTGGCTTCAAACGTACTCCTCCTCGCCGGAATCATCTGCCACTTCTGAGATCATTTCGAAAAGTCTTCTTTGCTCTTCCTCCTCAATCTGCCATTCGACAATCCAAGTGTCCAATTTCTTCAACTGTGGTCGCAACATTTCGTAATTTCCACTGTTCTTAATGAGCTTAAGAACAGCTTGGAAGACGTTAAATCTGGTCTCATTATCTGGTTGTAAAAGGTTGAAGATGGTTGTCAAAACATTCAGCGCGAGGCCTGGTCCATTCAGAGGTGATGTAGTAATTGGCTTTGCGAGGTTGTCGCAAATTCTAGGCAGATACATGTTGACATTTGGAGATTGGTTGCAGAGATAGACCAATAAGTTGTATGCGGCGGTAAATTCTTTCTCTGGGGATGAGTTCAACTTTTCCGAAGCAGTGACAAGTTTCTTTAAAGCTTCATCCTTTTGTTTTGCTGCAAGGAGGGGTTGGACTTCTGGGCCGATTTCAAGGTATTCGGCCAGCTCTTGTGCCAAATCCTCGAAAGTGCCATCGATGAAGACTTGCTGCGTCGCGGGCGCCATATTTGCAGAAATGATCGAAATGTGGTTGAGGCGGGGAGGTTGGGGTCTTCGATGGGGTAAAAATTACGATTCTTGAAGTTGTCGGTATCAAAATGTTCTCTTCTCTTGTGGGATGCGCTAACCGAGGGGCTAGTACGGTGATATTTTTACGACGCATATCGGTATCAGTACAAACAAATGTCAACGAATACTTGGAAAAGACAAAGAACGAAACAATCGAGAGATCTTACAAGATCAATACAGGTATAAAGAGTGAGTTGTTATAATTTTGATATCTAGGCTATTTGTCGCCGTGTTCATTTTCACTCCGTAGCCTAGTGGCGAGGATAGGAGTGAAGTTCTAAGAAGCCGTTTGAAATACCCAAAATCATTAATTAATTTCGAAAATTATGGTGGAAGGGTTTCAGATCTTCGTGGTTAATTAAGATACGATTTAAATATTGAGAGAATTGTACTTCGTAGGAAGAATCGTCCATGAGTTCAAAGTTCGAAGCCAATTCAAAAATTGCAGAGGACCCAAGTGGGCTTCATCAATGGCATCCGGTGAGGTTTGTTTCTGGCGATCCTTGGAAGGATCTTGTGAGAGATAGCTTTCAAATGGAACTTCACGTCATTACTTCTTCCTAATGGAAACAGTGTTCCAAGCCTTTTCTAGTTTCGTATTCGTAAATCTGTGTCAAATTGTACAGCATTGGCATGTATTTATGCTTCAAGTCTGCGAAATCGAGCATGCCGAATTTATAGCAGAAATTCTCAAGTAGTTCGTCTGAATCTATAAACTGGTATTGAACCTTTCTCTGTTTCAACTCTGCCATATCTTGCACGCCTAGTACGCTACCTACTTTCTTTGGCGGAGGTGTTAGAGCTTCTTGGTGCTATCGTGAAGGCCATCAATGAATACCTATGTTATGCTGCCTTTATAAATTTTCAGAAACTCAAATTTGGGAGTACCACCCATTCTGTCTTTTTGTTAATCGACATGGAATCTCAACATCATGCCCACACTGTTGTGCTCATCGACGCGTAAACACCCCCGTTCTCTATGAATACTTTACTCAGAAAAATTAGACTACCGATGCTTCATGAAGCCTGGAAGTAAATGTGCTAACTATGCAAACATTGTTTAGGGAGTGGTCGAACTTTGAACATTCCATCTAACATCTTTCGTACAGTTCTTTGTAGATGTTAATGGCCCTGGTTCCGTAAGCAAATGTCTCTTACGAAATTGTACTGAGAAGTGAGATGTTTGGTTGAGTGGAAGACCCGTTCCTATTCATTCCTTGTTGTATACACCCAATGATAGAACCAGGGAAGCACGAGGATACTTATCAAAAGTGAGTTGCAAAGTAGCTAACAGGGGAAAAGTAATTTAAATGTCTATTTGCCACCCATATCCCCTATGAGCATCAAAAGCACTTTTCCCTCTTTCCGGAACATCATTTGAAACTAACTACTAGTTATTTTTATTCACTTTCTTCAGTTAGAGATGTTTTTCCTACCCAATAGCTTATATCAATGATTCCAAGTGATATCAAACCTCATTAAGCGTTGACCACGGAAAGGTCTCATTAGGGAATGCGTGATAAGGGTCTATTGAGGTCTCTTGATTTCAATAATTCCGTTCAAAAGGAACTTGTGTCAGGTACCTAGTTACAAGTGGGTTTTTTTGTTTAGCTTCCGCTGCAAGGTGCACTTAGAGTAATCTCCAAATAGCATCTCGAACATGTATTTTGTGTCGATTCATTTCTAAACGAACAACAAAGCGTTAAAGTAAGGCTGTGGTTCTATTGGAGATTTTCAACTGCCGAATGCTTAAATGATGTGATTTCGAAAAGGAAATGTGGAAACTAACCGCAATCGCTGCACCTTTCCTCTTATAATTATTTCCAATTTAACACGTATTACATCTACAGCCAATCGATGTGATCATAAGCGCTTGTGCGGCTCTTTGATGCGCTACTTCAACATCACACGACCCCGGAAGTCGGATAATTTGTGCGGAAACTTTGCGTTTCAACTATATATGCACTAAGTATTCCAAGTACCCATCGACAGTAAATAGAGCCAGGCTTCTTTATGGGCCATATTGTTGCTAACATTCATAGGACAGGATTGCTCACTGCGCCGTGTATCGTGTTGTTGGAGAAATCTATGTTGCTACTCTATTGACCAAAGTTAGTGTCGAGGCCCTCATATCAGGTGTAAGCAAGGCTAGAGGGACAGTTCCGTATCGTGTGCCCATCTCTCCCGCGGTATAAATTAGATATCTTGACTAAAACTTAAGCTATTCAGAATATTCATATAGATATCAGATTTAATGGGAAATATTGTATTGAGCACAAGAATATGGCTTCGGGATCTTTGCTCTCTCCCGAAGTCCAAGAACATGTTTTTCTAAGTGAGGTTGCCACGCTGCATATCTCACTCAAACCGAAGTGACCTCGCCAAGAACCTGTCGGTGCCCAAATATAAGACACGTTCTCCTCATACATTTATGGAGTTCGTATGAGAATATCCGTTGGACTAGGGCTCGGTCAGTCCTGTCAGCCAACCAAGATCTTACAATAACTGGATTATTCGTATTCGCTGAAGTTATTGAAGTCAAGTTTAGATTGCCGCGTATGGCTGACTTTGACTTGTAAGACGATTACAACATCGGAACCAATAACTGATGCAGGGGCGATTTGGATTTCACTTGATCCTTCGAGGACCAGGATCTATAGGACGCCGGCGAGATAGTAAGGAATGGTCGTCAGTGGCAGCGCTTCATTTTTTTTCCCTTGGTGCTGAGCGGTGAGGTAGGTTTAATGCGCTGATTCAGGATCTCCGGGGCGCTTGTTCTAATGTTATTGCATGTCTTTCAACGAACGAGGGTTGGAAGAAACCGACTTTTGTTTCTGGTTCTCGGGGGGATAAATATCTTCGGGACCTTTTGGGGAAAGAAGGAAAGATTATTGTTTATGCATGAAGCCGAATGAACACAGTTTCTATGATAGAGTTTTACATTTCGACAGAAGTACATAAATTCTTGTGTGAAATTGTGATGCGCAACGAAATTTTCCAGCCGGAGTATAATCACTCGATGCAGATGGCATACCATGATACGCATATTTTAAGACGGTCAGGATGAATGATTGATGTTGTGGACTTACGATGCTCATGTATTTCATAGCAAGAAATCTGGAGAGCTTGGCTAGGGGCGGTAATAGACGGCGTCTATTCCTACTTGGATGTTGCAGGTGTATGAGAGGGACAAGTGGGAGTGCCAGACTTCCCATACGATTGTTCTCAGTCCCGCTGACATAGAAGTGATCAAGCAATTCACTATTCTCCCGAACATTCTCAATCTGTGGACAGAAAACAGCATTAAGATTCCGTGTGGTTGATGATGCGACGCGATGCTGGTGTCGATCTTTGCAGCTTGTTCGTTGGGCGTGGGGGTCGGGTAGAGATGCTTAAGACTTCGAAGAGCGCCTGGATGCAATTATGATTCCATATTTATCCAAATGGGCTTATCACATGTCCATAAACGGATATTGATATGCCCAAAGTATGAGATTTTCCAGGAATCAGATAAGCCTTCATTTTATAATTGAAATCGTGATGCCATTCAAATCTCGGTTATGGTGATCGAGATCGAGAATTTCAGAATTTGAGTTTTGGTGGTGGGGTGAGCTGTTGTGTGGCGAAATTTTGCAACCCTGAATAATCGAGTTCAAAAACCACTTGTAACCACAGAAAAGGGGCTCCAAGATCATGGATGTCTCTGCTGCTACAACATCTCATTATGGGGTTCATATCTTAATGGAGCACGTTTAAAATTGTCGAGCTTTCAAGTTCTGGAAACCCGCAGACCCTAATGGTAACCTGACGGTTGTTGCCCCATTAGGGCTCCATGCTTGTTCCCAGAGCTATCAAATTGTACTGAATTGGTGCTGTGTTCCACGGCTGTTTGCGAGATATGAGGCTTCAATAGCCAGAAGTCAAATTTTTCGCCGGTGTAGCCAAGCAAACCTTGTGGTTACAGACTTGTGCAATATTCATGTGCAATGCATAAAGTATGCTATACTGCAATGTGTCTTTTGGGCATCCACGTAAAGATGATTCACCGGCTTCATGGGAAGTGGCTCTCAAGAACATATGGCTAGAATGAGAGCAACCATCGCCATCAGCAAAGGTGGGTCTCCTCCAAGCAAAAACAATCATGGGGGGCCGAGGCCCAGCGACGGAACCATGGGTGCAACGGGAAATATCCTGTCCAATGCCTTCAACGGAGAAAGCATACTCGGCCATGCACTTCATAGCGGATGTGAAAAGTCCAATTTGTGCTAAATGACAAGTAGACTAGACTCGGAGTTTTGCATCTTTGGGGACCCCCGAGTCTTTTTTAGTTTGAACATCATGTTCACCTCCTCGATCTTTTAGACTCACTGCTATAGAATCCCTCAACAAGCTATGCTAACTTGGGGCTCGAAGCTAGATCGTGCATGGGTGTCTTATGAGAGCACTGCTAAAGACATATTCAGTCGGGTGTCAGTAAGAGAACCAATGATATATGCAAATGGCAGTTACACTATCCTAGTATAATACAGTCATGCTTGTTGGTGAAGGGTAAATTGTAAGAACAAATTTGCGGTAGTTTTTATGAGCCATCAAAGGAGATAGTGGGGGCCAGCGTTATAGGCGGCAAATATCGAGTTGCCCACGAACTTCGCTGGCACGATCTAGAACATGATTTCTGTGTGGTGTGGCGATCAGAGAGCTGAGTGGTTCTGCTCTTTCTATAAATTGCGCAATCGCTCACACCGTGAATTCAGCACTCATGAAGGTGCTAATTGAGATCTTCAAAGATACCTAGCATCCTGGGAGATGGGGAACTTAGATATGAAATGGGCATTCTTTTGCTGTGATTTCACCTACTCAAGTATTAGCTGGGTATAACTGCGGGTATCTCAAAGGTTAACACATGAAACGTATACATTTTCGAGAACGCTAAGGTGAGCTGTCTCCTGGAACCTTATACCGATCAAACTTCAAACAAACCCACAAAATGGAATACTCGATTACTTTCTGGCGATGCAATAGAGTTACTTGATACTTGGCGTCTGCTTCTACTCTACCGTCACTTAACGATGAATTCGTCTCATTGCAAGCTTTAGTTTGACGCCAGTAGTCAATGTTCAATGATCAAACATCAATCATTAGCGTGTGCAACTGAAGCTTCTAGCCTTCAAGAGTGACACCGAGTGAGAAACCTCAAAACTAACAAGCTACCCTGACCTGGCCAGGGTTTAGCCATCCGTCCAACTTGACCTCCCCCAAAGGAGAGAAAGTACGGCACCTATAGTCAATATATTTAACGGAATTCTGATATCCAGTCTGTTAAAGCAGCATTGGGTGGCAAGGACTGTTTCGTCGGCAATATTTTGCTTTTCTCTGTTCGGGCGACTGCTCCTCTATAAATGTTACAACGTAGGATGATTGTGCATTTTCCCAAGTGCGCCGGAGGTAAGCGGAAGTCACGATGGGAGTCTTCATGAGGTCCTATGGTGATCGTTTACTTGATAAGGCTGGTGCACCGTTGATCATTACTATATAAAAAGAATTGTGTCTCAGCCCCAGTGTGGCGTCAATGATCATGGTATTGGCGGCACCTAGGTACATTCCAAGGTGGTGAACTTTCTACCTAGCTCGCCTCGATATTACTGATGGATACGTTACGAGAAGATGCACTTATCATGCTAGTGATGTGATAAGCTATTTTGAGAAACACTGACATGCCGATTACGTATAGAATTAAGCCTGGCATCGTTGATGAATATCTTCCGTCTTCAAACAGTTACAAATAACCTATTACAAGCTTAAGTTCCATACAACTTGTAGTGTTCATGGAGAGTTGATATTCGGGGAGAACACCGGTAGAATTACATCCCATCCATACACCCGAAAGTCATCCAATGATTGCATGGGAGTTGCGCCATTCGCTTCGGAGACCGGGCCCCTTACCGAGAAGTTACTTTTCCAATCATGTTTTTGTACTTCAATCCTTCTTTTTCTTCCCCACAATGACGATTAAGGGTCCATTTCCTTGGATCTATAACAACTAGGGCAACTTCTTGATACTCAAGACGAGACATCATCTCCAGTCTCAACCCCTCCTTCTACATAAGCAACACCGAATTGTATGCTTTTGATGATTTGCAGATAGACATCCTCAAGGATTGTTATTTAACAAAGTTAAAAAAGGCAAAAAAGGCAAAAAAAAAGGTAAAAATCGGGCGATAATTATTTCTTTTCATGGAAGGATGATATCAGCCGTTGATGTTCATTGATATCCTTGAATAAATCTATTTCTGGTTCCGTCCATCTTCATCATATTCCGCACACTTGCATTTACCGTTGAACTACCTGATATTTGAAATAGCATCAATCAACTATTAGGTAAGCCATGGAAAAAATCTAGATGCTTACTAGTACTCACAATCCTTTAATAAGTTCTGTGTTGCCAGAAATTTCATACTCGCCTGTTGGGTGGATGAAGGGGCTTGAGTTTTAAACACGCTTAATCAATTGAAGAAGCGGAACACAAGTCCGAATTTGTTGAATTTTCACCTCGGAAAGAGATGAACCCGTGAGTTTAATTGGTCAGAAAGGCAAAAACTCAAATCAAAATCATTCGAAAGAAAAAATTGCGTGCCATTCACACACTATTTCATAGTGATAGTGATAGTGGCAATGCCTAGTAATTAGTCGTCAATTAGTCGTCCGTCGTCCCGTCCATCCTTTGGGGCTCTTGTTGTAATCACAATAGGTGGACGAAAAGAAAGCACGTCTCTGTGAATCTGATACTAACCAATCGTAAATATGGCTTTTGAGACCAAGCAGGATCATGACCTCAAATTATGGCTTCTGTTCATTCTATCCGATTGCAAAGTAGTGCACGAACGTGATGCAACTCACTCACTCTGCTTCAGTACATTTTGTAACCCAATGATTCTTTTTCCTCGTACGAACAATGATTTCATCGATTTTGTCAGTGGCTTTATACATGTTTCATGCATCAAGCCACAACGTTACCTACTTTTTGTTGGATCTTCACACAGGTATTTCGTATCAGCCGTGCCAGCCCGGAAGGCAGATATGGGGTCCGCACATCATTACTCAAGATATTTGTCTGAGAATGGATCGAGACATGTAAAATTATATCGATATGGCTGTTGAAGATCTTTTCAAAAGAAGAAAAAAGCCCACCCCGAAATTATCAATAACAATACCTGTAGCGTCTAAACAGCATACCACAATGCCGGGTAATACTTGTATGCCTCAATACCTAAGGATGAAGAATTGTCTAGCTTTCCAATTGCTGAAACCTTCGGAGAAACTCCCGTTTGCATCAATATCCAATCAGTTTATTCGCCACTTCTTCTACTAGCCGTGTTAACCTTACGAAGGTACACGCAAGTCTCGATGCTCAAGGGTTCTCCCGTACAGCAGAACGAAGTAGTGGTAGGCGAAGAACTCCTAGGCAAAATAAGTTACGTTCCTTCCCTTTTATAGTTTAGTCACTGATACTCGCTCGAACCATGGAATTCTACAAATCCCATGAAATTTTTACCATTTTTAAAAGCGGCCTTCAAGCTCAACAATCAATTTCCCATCAAGGGTATCAGGCCAACTCCACCACATTAAGATGTTCGATTCTCCTTCCTTCTCTGCCCTAGATTTGCCTACCTGGACACTGATACCATGCTAAAAACATTGCTCTACCATGTATGATTACAATCTAGAAAGCTAAAGCCAATACTATTCTGTCGTTATGACTCCAGATGGGTTTGTAAACGACGTTGTGGCTTATAAATAATGTTTTCTCTCTCACGAGTAGACTTTACCGAATATACTTATTAATGTTTTCGGTTTTCGGTCCTCGTGCTTTCTAGTTTTCCTACCCGATAGTGACTAGTAAACGGGTGATATTTGCCTCCCTTCATGTTCCTGACGATCTCTACCCTTTCTTCTGACGCTCGAGTGCCTACATCAAGACGAGACCACCGCCACATAAACGTCCCGACCCCCTTCATACCCCGCGTGGCCTTCGTTTTCCGGCCGATAGACCGTCAACTTGAGATTAGACCTTATCTTTACAAAGCTTTAGCGCTGCCTCATCCTATATTTTGTTCGTAACTCATTCAACAATTCTTCGATATTCTATAGCTCGACAAAGATATTCTCACAGGAAAACAATCCACATATATTTCAACTGTCTAGAATCTTGGCATTGGGATAATTTCACAGCTTCTATGTACTACATTGCATGTCCCTGTTGATCGACTGCATACGACCATCCTGCCATTTTTCTATATCCTTCCTCACCCTGGGTTTGGACAGCTGCTTTAACTTCTATCAACCTCTACCGAACGAGCCACGATTAGACCCTTGTTTTTGCCTCCTCCACACAATCTGCCCAGCTTCCCATCGTCTAACCTCGAACTACTGCCACACTCGCCACAATCCTTATATCGACTTTTACCACTCCGTGTTCGAATTGGTCTCGGATTCAAAGCTCTCTTCTAGACTCTGAGTTGTACTATCTTTTGTTGTAGTTGAGCTTTTCGCATCAAGTCCTCTTTCACCAACGAGTCACACTAAATTACCCTTTTGCTCATTCATTATCATTGCGCACTCTCCTCATACTTCAGTGGGTGATTGGCACGTGGGACCCTTCTGACTCCCTGCCAATACTAACTTTGCATAGATCCATGGGAGACTCATCAGTCGTCGGGTCCAGATCAAACGATGGCGGATTCCCAGATACTTCACAAGTTCTAACGCAAGATGCTGCGCAGAATCCAGGAACAGAGTCTCAACAGGATAGCTCAAGGAAAGCCTCGAACAGACCCTCGCAGTTGACCAGCCCTCAGTCAAATTACGCCTCGAACTTGGCATATTCTCAACATCCCACGTCGCATGCAACACCGGAATCTTTCAACATGACAACACTTAGTGTTACGCTTCCAGATATGTCTTACCAGAACTATGGCCAACGATTTCCTCAAAGCCCCGGCGCTCCCTTGCCTTATATGTATCAGACGCAGTTTGCAAATCAAGGCATCTTAAGTCCTCCGCCTACCGCTTCGTCGTATAGTACACCCTACCAGATGCAATACGGAGTTTATGCGCCAAATCAGCAAATGCACCAACAGCACATGCATATGGCCACCGCCAACCATCAGTTCTATTTTGGTCAAGGATATATGGGACAACCGCATCAGCAACAACCGCAACAACAACAAACAGGGTCGCAATATTATATACAGCCCAGCAGCTATGGACAACAAAGCCAAATCTATACAGGAAATCAAATTGGAATGCAGTATCCGCAGCGCGGTAGTTTCTCTGGGGAAAACAGACCTATGTCACAACACCGCAATGATTTATTCGTCAACGTGGCGGGTCAGGTTGGGAAGTCGAATAGCATTAGTAAGCTCTAGGCTTCTTAAACCAGTCTTTCCACCCAATGCTAAGCAAATCAAAGTCTCTAGTCCAACACAATCATCAGTTGTCAGAGGACCTCCCCGAAAGCCCCGTCAAAGTGGTATGTCTAGTCTGATTCCTAAGTCAAATTTTATTCAGTGGTCCCCAAAACTAACAAATTTGCGCTAGGACACGCGATTGTGAGCATAATTACCTCTTTCATTTCACATACCATATCAAAACATATATTCCCAGTCTCATGTATTCCCTCGAACCCGTATCAAGATTCAAACTTCTTGGTTGATTTATGAAGTCCTTCATTGGTAATCACTAACCTTTCTATGTTTTAGTGGATCGGCAATTTGCCACCCCAGACAGATCTCATGAGCCTCGTCCTTCACGTTTGCAAAGAGACTGTTGGCCTGGAGTCATTGTTTTTGATATCCAAGAGTAACTGCGCTTTTGCAAATTTCAAGGATGAGGCTGCATGTGTCGCAGCACAACTCAAGATTCATGATTCAAGATTCCAAACTGTACGACTCGTCAGTCGTTTACGAAAGGCGTCGGTTGGAACTGTCGGAGGTGTTTCCGTTCCAACGGGTCCAGCAGCCTTGACACTTCCACAGTCATCACCGATCCCATCGATTGATTCAGAAAATGAAAAGGTCTCAAAAGCAGCTGATGAAAAGGCACAGGACCCAGACAGGGATTCTCCACCTCTCACAAAAGATAAATTCTTCGTGGTCAAGAGTCTTACAGTTGAGGATCTAGAGCTAAGCGTACGAAATGGAATTTGGGCAACTCAGACACACAACGAAGAAGCTTTGAATAAGGCATACCAGGTAATGTTAATCCGGACTTCAGCCGAGACACTCTAACATGAAACGACAGGCGGCAGATAATGTCTATCTCATATTTTCCGCGAATAAATCAGGCGAATATTTTGGGTACGCACGCATGATCTCACCCATCAACGAGGACCCAGCAGCAGCCATTGAATTTGCGCCCAAAGCCCAGGCGGTCGAGGATCCCGATCTTCCCAAAGCGATCTCAACGCCAGCATCTGAATTTGCACCCAAAGGGCGCATTATCGATGATTCAGCCCGAGGAACAATTTTCTGGGAAGTCGAGCATGACGATTCCGAAGAGGTAGATGAAGATGATAGATCCCAGAGTGGCAAGAGCGATGTGGAAGGCGATGCGCCGTCAAAGGCTTGGGGCAAACCGTTCAAGCTTGAATGGATATCGACGACTCGATTGCCGTTCTATCGTACACGCGGACTTCGTAACCCGTGGAACTCAAATCGCGAAGTGAAGATCGCGAGGGATGGGACTGAGTTGGAAACGAGTATTGGGAAGAGATTGGTGGGGCTTTTTCATAGGGTTCCAAGTCCGGTTGTACCCAGTTTGCCTCAGGTGCAGGGTATGCCGATGCCGATGCCCATCCAAATGATGCCTCCAGGTGGATATCAACAGATGCGTTCTTATAATTAAGATGAGAAGGGACGCCGATGTGGATATCAATCAGATTGGGTGTGGAAAATGACGTGGAAAAGTTTCTTCATTTTTTGTGTTCATTTTTCGTGTTGGCTCGGGCGCCCTGCCCTTCTTCTTTCATTGTACGCATGCATGCTGGACAACGCACGTTAACATTCTCTTTTGGACGATATTGAAGATGAATGAAAGGTCTTGGATCGACGCGAACCATGCGACCCGGACGGCATACGATTCACGATTATCACAAAAGGACAATATTGAGGTTAATTTTTGAGAGAAAGAGTTGGATTGCTTGGCGAAGCGTCACATGAGTATTGAGCGAGCGAGCGAGTCTTGCGATCATGATTTTGATTTCGTACCTGTGCAATTTTGTGGTATGTCTGTATACGTACATGTAGCCATGTTGTATTAGCCATGTTCTCATGTAGTTATTGTCTAGAAAACCCTCAAATATTTCAATGTAAATTCATTCAATTTGCGATGTTCCTCGTTCATGCTCCGGCATCTTTACTTCAATTGTTTCCCTTCACAAAACTCTCTCCTCCAAAATCTTACCCAAAGAAGTTTCTTCGGTAAGATAGAAAAAAATATGTCGAAATTTGCCACCTCACGCTATCCATAGACAATATCATCCATGCACCCAAGAGTCTTCCCCGCCTAGTTGTATTACCGCCGGCATTTCGCCAAACTCAAACTCAAAATCAAACACGATGACAAAGATGTAAAGATCAGACGATTTACTCATAATCAAGACGGAATATACCGATGAATTGAGCAAAAGTACAAACTTTATCGAATAGGATGGACGTAAGCGGCGCTCCCCCTTAAGAATTTTTATCGCTCGCTTATTTACACATTACCAACGAGATGCTTTGTAGTGGAATGAACGAATCGTATATTACAGTCGGATTTCAATTTAAATCCGAAACACAGATAATGAGTGTGGCAAATTTCTCTTCTTATCAAATATATATTGCGACGGATAATAAGACGTGGCTGTGATTTTGTAGATCTGGGAGGGGAAGGGATTTGCAGTTTGCGAAACTTAAGACGGCATGGAGGCGCACACATGTGATTACTAGGTATGGGTGTGCGGATGGGTGAGTGGCAATTATGTAAAGCCACACTGGATTAGAGGCGCACACTGTGTAGCATGAACGGTAACACATCACATGCAAAAGCGTCGTATATGTTCTGGTAAATTATTGTTTTGGTATATCTAAAAGTAGTCTGGACTTAGATATTTGTGACGTCGAAATCTGAAGAATCGTCAAAATTCCCACATATTCGGTGTCTATAACTTATACTTGCTGCGAAAATAATATCATGTAACTTGCGTAGGAGAGAATACTCACACAGGATGGATTTTGGTTCGAGAACATAGGCTATTTAAGAAATATACTCACCTCAAAAGTATCCCTTCTACCAAAAAGTTACAACCCCGGAGCGATGAGATGGAGTGATAGTTAAGAAGTCTTTGCTATACCAGCCATTTCGCGAGACACTCTGTCGGATCATAAGCGAAGCTATTTTAAGATTCGAATTGAGGACAGCACATGTTTGCGAAAACAAATCAGCCAAATCTTTTGATCGAAGAAGCGAGAGATGCTGATGCAAGATTGCCATTCGCTCGCTTGGGAGTCGATCGAAATATTATTGACTGAACTTTCTACTGTTCCCTACTTTCTTCGGTGTTAGTAGATACCATCCCATCGAGACGACAAACATATGCACTGCAGAAAAGTCAGCTTTACGTTCAGGACCCAATCACTTTGAATTTCTATGACACTCTCTTACTACTTTACTCCAGCATATCATGATACTTTGACTTATTCAATGGAGCCAAAACAAACAATTTAAAGAGCTCATTTACCAAATAATAAATAAGGTTAATCGCTTGTTTTGAGTAAACCTTTTCCTTCAGTAGTTATGACTACTATCCTACTACACATGATTTTGTGAGGAGGTTGAAACCTGAAACCCGGAAATATTCTTTGATGCTATTTCCGTCACAAGAACTACGGGCTAGAAAACATATACGTATAGTCTTCGCTCTGTAATCTCGTAATCTGCAGGATATGAAAGACAACTACGGCACTTAATCGTCCCGCATATATTATGCATATCCTCCAGCATTCTTTTCTATCATCGTGGGTGTTGTCTAGAATATCTCTTCCGGATTCTTCCAGCTGCAAGTACATGGCCTAAGGAATATTCGCAAGACTTCGGTAGTTATCTGTGACCTTGCTATCCCAGAAAACAAGATGTCTTCGCAGCGCAGTCCATTTAAAGGAAATTAGCGAATTGTTTTTTTTTGTCTCCTTACCATGGCTTTTGAAGAGGGGGGGGAGGGAGGGGCGGAGAAACGTTTTATCAAAGTGCTATATGTACTGTGGTCCAGGTAAGGAGGGACCAAGTTCCATTATCGAGTGCACTAGTATCAGAGACGGTACGATGGGGTAGATATACAACGAATAGGTCCTGAAACCCAAATGAACAACCTAACTTTGTTGGTGGCTTTAACCAGTTGCGTAATCACAAATGAATGATGCATATATCACTTTAAATGGTATTAAGAATGTTAGAACTCAAAATAAAATCTCAACGACAGCACATGCTTCCGTGTATATGGGTTAGCTAGAGGAATAATCCAAAGACTGCCATATAAAATAAGACGTGTTCATTGCCGGATATATCATGGATCTACTCTCGGTGCTTCATGCACTGCCCGCTAAAGCACCACCGTCAATCCACAGCGAATGCTCAAATGCAGACTCCTTGCTGCTACCAATATCATATTCCACAGTGGTGTACAAAATCTAAAAACAAAATGAATAGTATCCCACCCCAATGAAGCCGACATGGCTAACTTGACGATCTGAATAAAATTGAGACGTAAGTCAAGAGAGGTATGGATCTGTTGCTCCCCCTTGACTTTAATATAACAGTCGTTATATGTAGATAAGACGTTACTTATCTCACCAAGATGATTGGAAAACAATATATAGTGGTTTGTTTCGGATTTTAGCAAATACGCAGTGGTCTTCGAGCACCACGTTTTGTCATCAACACAGTGGATCCGGTAAATATTAAGTCTCTTCTAAATTTAAACTCCTTGGTGGAAGGTTTGATGATAATATGTCCAAAAGAAGATGTACAGCTGACCATTTGATAGCACACCTTTTCAGGGCACGAGGTAGTATCTTCGCACCCTAATGAGAGATGACATTTTTACACAAGGAGGTGCATCATGGAAGCGTCTCCGAAACACGTCGCCCTCGTTGTTCTCACTCAAACGTACCAATATCCTTACATGGGTTGAAGAACACAGTCAACGTATCAAGTATGTACCAGAAAATAAATCATTGGCTTACAGCCATTATTTGACCGGTCTGCTTTGACTGCCACTACATCCTTTCTTTCCGGCTGATCCACGAATGTATTCCAGGATTCAGCTGCAACCTAAGACGCTTCCAAAGCTAGATTTCGGAAGCACTACTTATGCTTTAAGAACACCTGCTTCGCTGGAGTCGCATAGGCAAATCAAACTCGTTGATTGGTGGCAAACAATTTCGTGAGAAGAACTCAGTTGTGATTCATCGACGGAGCGGTTCAAAGGGGGATTTCTTTGGGCCCAAAAGACATAGATAGCAATTCTCACAACTTTCTGGACGCTTTGGTCCAAGAAACGCAAGATCCCCAAGTCTTGCGGAGCAGCTATCAAATATCATGTTCACTGTTAGAGGTTCAATAGCATGTATCCTCACATGGACTTTGCATGTTCGCCCGCGGTCATTGATGACTTTGATGACGAGGATAATTCCCATTCTCGTGTTCTAGAGCATCAACTCAAGACATTTTAAAAGCTACGAGGAGATACATTCAACTGTCGAAGTCACAATTAGGCTAAGATCGCCAGATATAAATGATTTAAAGAGGATGAAATGTTTGAACTCCGTTATGAAAGAAGGAATGGCTACTCTCAGTCTCCAACGTGGTCATTCTGACAGATGATGCCCTTCGATTACATCCTACCGTTTCCATCAATTCACGGACCGCTCTTGAAGTAATCATATTAATAGTAGGAGGGATTTAGATCGGGCCAATTCTGCAGTGGTTTGAAAAGACCCTTTTAAGGCGTATGTGCTGCATCGCCTACCTAATTTTTTTTTTATAGAGCAGATGTCAGCTTTTTCTGCCCAGAGCGCTAGGATTCAAATGGAAACAGTATCATATATCTTAAGAACACTGGGTATGGATATTTGTCATTCAATTCAGGGCCAAGAGTTAGCTTGGGATGCAAGTAATGCCATGCAAAATAGCAGTACAAAACACATTAATAACGATGGCTTCATGTATAGAGATGACTTTGTAACCGTTCGCATATTGTAGAACTTCTGAATTCTTGACTTGAATTAAGAGACAAGAAAAATTATTGCAGGAGTAGAGAATTGAGATACAATTTTGACGCTTGTCAGTATAGATGGATGTCGGGTACCGGTTGTAGCAACAATTGAGGGCTTATGAGTCCAAACCTGGAATGAATGAATAAACTTGTCCAAAATATTACTATACACACACCTAGCACACGAAGCGCAAGGGCTAGTCGGCTCTAAATTCACACCCTGCAAAATGCTAATTATAATTGTTTAACTTTGAAAGATTGAGATGGAAATGAAAGCGTACAATAGAACAAGACATAATACACGCAGAGGTAGGTAAATACTTCTTGAACAAGTGATACGTTCGTGCACCTGAGATAGTGACGTGCAACATCATCTCTTCCATACCTACCTCGTTATGTATTATACATCTTGTATGGTCGGTCTTGCTTTTTCCCATCCTGATATCGACGACTGTAACCACACGACAACACGCCTGAACTGCAAAAACAACCAAGATGAGTGATGTTTGCAGGCTTGATTCTACAGTTTCATGAGTCATGACAGGTCAGAAAAGGGCTGGAGACGGGATGAAGATATAACGGCATCAAGTCGCGTCTTATGCCACTCAAGCCATGTAACACACGCTGACTTTGTGCTTCATGGGCTTGCTTGCACGAACAAACTGCGATATGCCACTCTCTTGATATTGATAAGATCGAGACTACATGCATGGAGCATCGTGTCATGGCAACCTGGCTGTGTACGGGTTCTCAAAGGTGTCGACAGCAGTCATGCTTCAGATATCCAACCTCCAGATCATACATATCGGGATCACACGTTGTGGCATCTGGTGTACTTGGATGATTCCATCAACAGCAAGTACCCACTGATCACATATTTCATCATCATGACGCGGCAATGCATCGAATCAAATATCAAAAAAATACAAATTTACAGATTGGAATGTATGGCCAATCATTGCGACCCTTCCTATAGTGAAAAAGGAAGCGCCGCACCCAAGATCGATCAATTTCTCTCCATTTCGACTGACGATTCTCAAGGTCGTGGAAACCTCACATCATCACGAATGATGACGGGTTTCTCACCGAAAATGCTTTATAGCGAATGTGATGTATGCGTTGTACTTCCGAAGAAGTTTGTGAAGAAGAAAAAGAGAAATCTTGCGAAGTTTCTGAAGCTTTTTATCATCAATTTTTTCATTCGCTTAATCATCAGCCATCTAAGCCATTTCAGGATTAGTGCCAATCACCCCACCACCCAACCCGCGAAATGGGACAAGCCTGACAAAAAAACTCATTGACTGACCTGTTGCCCCGCGTTGAATCGTAATTTGTAACAAACTTCATCGTTTGATTCAAAATCTCCAGATTTTTATTGATTTATTAAAGTGCGTGATAAATTGTTCAATTCCATCTCGCTTTCCTTCAATTTGTATCAATTACTTTTTTGACTGACACACATTCTCGCAGTAAAGCACAATGTCTGCCCAAAAGACTGGTCAGTTAGTCTTATGCCATTCAGTTCTGGAAGAGAAGATCGCAATTAATGGAACCTCGTCGACTGACATGATTCAATAGCTATCATTTCTGTCTATGACAAGAAGGGGCTTCTTGACTTGGCCAAGGGTTTGATCAAGCAGAATGTTCGTCTTCTTGCTTCAGGTGGGACCTCTAAAATGATTAGAGAGTCTGGTTTCCCAGTCGAGTAAGACATTTTCCCTTACGTTTTGAACTTCTCAAACTTCCAAATCTCATCATCAACGCCATGATATATCAATTACATCTCTGACATTTACGATTAGAGATGTTTCCGCAATCACTCATGCCCCAGAGATGTTGGGTGGTAGAGTCAAGACACTCCATCCATCAGTTCACGCCGGTATCCTTGCTCGCGATCTTGCATCCGACGAAAAAGATCTCGCAGAGCAAAATATCGACAAAGTTGACTACGTCATCTGCAATCTTTACCCTTTCAAGGAGACAATCAACAAGATTAATGTTACAATCCCTGAGGCTGTCGAGGATATTGATATTGGAGGAGTTACTTTGATCAGAGCTGCTGCCAAAAACCACACTCGCGTCACAATCTTGACCGACCCAGGAGATTATCCAGAATTCTTGGAAGAACTTGAGAAGGGTGATGTCACAGAGCGCAGCAGAAAGTTGTATGCATTGAAGGCATTTGAACATACTGCAGATTATGACGCTTCCATCTCGGATTATTTCCGTAAGCAATATGCTGGAGAGGGTGTACAACAACTTGCTTTGAGATATGGTGCCAACCCACACCAAAAGCCTGCTCAAGCTTATGTCAGTGAGGGGCCCATGCCATTCAAGGTTCTTTGTGGCTCTCCAGGATATGTCAATCTTCTAGATGCTCTTAATGCATGGCCTTTAGTCAAGGAGCTCAAGGCCGCCCTTGGTCACCCAGCAGCGGCCAGTTTCAAGCACGTCTCACCTGCAGGCGCTGCTATCGGTGTTCCTCTCACAGCTGATGAGCGCAAAGTCTACATGGTCGATGACATTGCTGGCTTAGAGAACTCTCCTTTGGCTCAGGCATACGCACGTGCCAGAGGTGCAGACCGAATGAGCAGTTTCGGAGATATGATTGCATTGAGTGATATCGTTGACGTTCCAACTGCCAAGATTATTTCAAGAGAAGTTTCGGATGGTGTTATTGCTCCAGGCTTCGAGGATGCTGCCCTTGAAATTCTGAGAAAAAAGAAGGGTGGTAAGTACCTTGTCCTCCAAATGGACCCCGACTTCACCCCACCTACTCAAGAGACAAGAACCGTTTATGGTATCAATTTGAGCCAACGCCGCAACGATATCGTCATTTCACCCAAGTCATTCTCTTCTATCATCACACCAAAAGAATCCGCCCCTCTTTCCGACTCAGCTGTCCGAGACTTGACAGTGGCTACTATCGCATTGAAATACACACAAAGTAACTCTGTTTGCTACGCTCTAAATGGTCAAGTTATTGGCTTGGGAGCTGGTCAACAATCTCGCATTCATTGCACCAGACTTGCCGGAGATAAGGCCGACAACTGGTGGTTGAGGTTTCACCCACGTGTTTTGGGTATCAAGTTCAAGACTGGTACCAAGCGCCCTGACAAGAGCAATGCAATTGATCTCCTCGTCAGTGGGGAATTGCCAAAATCTGGTCCAGAGCGTGAAGGATATGAAGGGTTCTTTGATGAGGTTCCTGCCGAGTTCACTGAACAGGAGAGAGAAGAATGGATGTCGAAACTCACTCAAGTTGCAGTTTCCAGTGATGCATTTGTAAGTTTACGTTATTTCCCTTCCATCATTTTATACACTACTAACATGACCAGTTCCCATTCATCGACAATGTCTACCGTGCTGCAAGATCAGGTGTTAAGTACATCGCTGCACCAAGTGGCAGTCAAAATGATTCATATGTCTTTGAAACTGCTGAAAAGCTTGACATCACATTTGTCGAGCAAAGCATTCGTTTGTTCCACCACTAAACTGCCTATTCCGTAAGGTTCGGGATAGAGAGCGGACATTGCAAGGTTGGAAACCTTGCTTCAACCCATTTGAGGGGAAAATTAGAGATACCCTACCATAGAAACGACCCACAGGGCGTAACGTGATATGAAAATTCAACATTTATGACAATTTTTTCAATTGAGCTACCTTCCACAATTTCTTCTTTGCTACCATTATCTATGGAGTATCTATATGTAGTATAATCCACGTGCATAATCAGAGTAAGACAAACTCATCGAATTCTTGCGACTTCCTGAAACGTTGGATTGGGCAGGAAATGATACGACCGTTTTTGCCGACCCATTGGCCCAGACATGCAGCCATGACTTTCAACTGGAAACATGAATCTGCAACATGCAATGGACTTTTTTTTAGAACATTATTATATCATCTGAGGTATGGCAATGCTGAAAAGGCGTTTGTAGATCGTAGGTGTCGCTTTTGACTGGTGCGTTCAACACCACCTGAGAGGGTAGATGATGGGCGAACAGAGTCAGCACTAGAATTGCAGCATCTCTTGTGCAGCAGCCAGTGTGAGGCATGTTCGTACGGGTAACTGCTTACCCAGCATTCAACTCAGATGGGTTACGGACTTTGGGGGAAGAGCCTATTCATGCTTATGATATATTTTATTGCCATCATTATTGTTGTTATCGTTACATCTAGATTTCTAATGGAGCGGGTGAGCGGGAAGGCGTCTGGATTGTGGTTTGTCTCCGGTCTTTTTAAAATAGAAACGAGGGAAATATGTTGGAATTGATTGCATGGATTGAATGAAAAATTTCTCTCGACAAAATGATTTGAATTGATAATTTGATTTAATCAATTTTCTATTGTTTTGCGGCCAGTAATACTAATACGGATGAATGTGTATGCGTGTCCTATCACATCTTATAAATATAGAATCTTTTATCTGGATGATGTGTGTGTGTGTGTATGTATGTATGTATGGTACCTGCCTCGAGCCTACGTAGTGCACTGCATGGATGCTTGATGAATCTAATGGGTATTCCTTTGCATTATGATTAATTAACTAGTAGCATCTTCAATCATCGACAAAGTTAGCATAGTATATAGCAAAAATAGTTCTTTAATGTCGAGGTAAAATCTATCTATTGGATATCAATCGATGGTAAAATTCTCTATCGAACGATCAAACGATTGATGTCCAAGCTTCTTTTGATAATGAAGGATTGATTGGAATCCGAAGATCAATACGGTAGATAGAGACTTAGTGATGCTGGTCAAGGGTCTATCATAATGGTACTTGTGGTACTTACAGAAGTAGATGCCGCCAAGTCCATGCTGGTGAAGGGGAAGGATGGATAAATCGCGATTGGTGCTGACGCACCTGGTATGTTTGTTTACCGCCCGAGCTAGTCCTCGCTAATGCGGATAGGCTGGGGGAGTAGTTGCTGTTTTAGTTGTGCAAGACTTATCACAATCATCAAATGCAACCAAAACACTGGAAGCAATATGTGGATTGTGATTATTGTCCCCTGTTTTTTCATCGTGCACACCATGTTCACATTTAAAAGCAGCATGTACATCACTAACAAATCATAGCCGAAAGATTCAATTTTCACTCTCACTCGCATGCGTTTCCTTCAAGCATTGATATCTGTTTCCTCCAATCATATCCTGGTTTGCACCATTCACATATCCAATATGCAGATGCAAAGTGCCAAAGAGGTCAGCCCGGGAGCATTGAAGGGAATTGAATCCCCCGCTCTGCAAATCATCGATAAAGACCAGGCCAGAAAAGGGCCCTGAGTGGTGGTGTGTGAAGAGTGGGCGCCAAAAAAAGGATGAGAGATGGGTAGTACCACCTTACTCATTTGCTCTAACCGTGTAATTTCTGCTTGCAATCTTCTGTCCTCTATATCGTTTTCAATTTCCTCTATCTCTTTCTGTATGTTCAAAAGTATCTTTTTTGCATGTTTGATATTTTCGTCGTGGCTGAAAACCCAGCAAATGTCGAATAATTTGTATTAAATCTCACTCAGCCTTGTGTTGAGACCGCAGTTCTTGCCCCCAACGATCTAGACAATATATCTACAGGTAGAACCAACCTTTCTACTTTTGTTTGGTTCGTGCGAATAGAAAAACGCATCTTTCATGCACACTACCAGCGGGCGTCTATTTCGGTCCCAATATCTGTAAGGTTAGACCCCACGATTCATCCAGTTATATTCTTTCCTTTCAGTGCGAGGCCAATATTTGGCCACTAGGTGTCCGATATCCTGGTCTTGCATCTGATCAACAAGTCATATCATTGCTCTCCATCTCCCGCTTTCTTCAAACAGTTGTACGAAGCCTGGTATTTTATTCCAATTTCTTGCTTTTGCCATTGTTGCGCGCGCTACACAAAACCCTACGGCATCCCCTCATCTTGAAGAACTGTTTTGTCTTTTTTCTCCCTTGGTAGCTGGTCTCTAATTGTACAACCTTCTCTTCCTTTAACCATTTTACTTGCTTGCACTTCCATTGACAGTGCTTCTGGTCAAGTCTCTTTTGGCCTCGCGATATACTCGAGTAACTTGCGTCAATTTGCCCTTCTTTCCTTTTCAATATATCATAATGTCATGTTAGTAGTCTGACTATTATTTATCGTTAATGTATCGGTATGCTCATTGATTTATTTAGCACCACCATCAAACAAGAGGCGTCCACCCCCCCTCACACAGCCACGATCCTCCAGCGATTCATCTACAGCTTCATCAACTTCATCACTCAAAGTTCCCCGAACACCCAGATTCGCCGAAGCGACGGCTGTATATTCTCCTGTAGATGATAGGAGATCACCATTTGCAGACCCTCCAAGCACATCAGATTCCAACCCCCCCAAATCACAAGCATACATGGCTCAATCACAACCCTCCGATATTGGCTTCGGCTACATATCGGATAACCAAAGACAATCCCAAGGTGTTCCAGTCGAGATGCCACTTACTCCATCCTCACCATTAAAAAGCGCATTAAGAGTACCCGGTACGCCAGGAAGAATGATGAACCCATTGAGTCCGACATTCCGAGAGGAACAGGTTCTAGAAAAGCATGAGGAAATGACTGAGAAGGAGCAAGTCAAGGACTTGGTATGAGAATCTTCAAGACAATGATCTTGGTTCATACTAACAATTGAGCAGAAAGTCAAGACCAGAGTCAGAGTAGCAAAGCTACTACTGAGATTTGTAAACTTCAGCTGTAGTCTAATCGTTCTCGCCATGATCTCAACCAGTGTCACCATCTTCAACGCAACCAAATCATTACCATCCCGAAGCAATCTTCCGCCTTGGGCCGAGGGTACAAAGACTTGGCCTCAAATCGTCGTTCTTTCAGTATCCTGTGTATCACTTGCACTTTGTTTAGTCGTCTTTTACAATTATTGGAAAGGAGGTCACAAGCGAGCAGAGAAGGTCGCGGTTTATTACACTCTCTTTGCAGTCGCCTACTTCATCTTCAGTACAGTCATGTGGGCAGTAGCAGCTGGTATCTTACAAGGTGCAAGAAACAGCGGAAACAACAAAGATATCTGGGGTTGGTCATGTGTCGACAATAAAAGACGAGAAATCTTTCAAGAAGAAGTGGACTATGCCCTAGTTTGTCGATTGCAAGTAAGTGTCTCCTCCCGTTCAATTCATGCTCGTAATTCATTCTAACATCTTCGCTCTAGTCCTGGGGTCTCGTATGTTGTATCATTGAAGTCGTCCTGGAATCCATCACCATCGCGATCTACGGCGTCGTCTTCTACCGCTACTATTCCAAACAACGACTTCGCAAATCCATGGCCATTCGCGATCGGGCTCGTTCGGATCTATACCTCGCTCAACTCCGTTCCCAATCTGCACCCAACACGCCTGGTTTTGGCCCCTTGAGCCCTTCCTATTCCCAATATGCTAAATCCCCGAGATTCCCACCAAGCGCGTATCAGAATGGTCCGGATGCGGAGGAAGGCAATGGAACGAGATTTGTAGAGGCAAAGGCGCATGGTGGAATGAATGCAACGAAACCATTTACGCTACAAGCACCTCCGATCAGAGTGCAAAGCGCTACGCCGAAGATGGACCAGGGAGGATTTGAAGCTCAGACTCCTCTGCCGCCACCACCACCACAGCAACAACAACATAGAGTTGTGGAACATGTGGAGGCGGCGCCGGGCGAACAAACTTATGACAGTGTACCGATACCCGGTGCGTATTAGTCCGCTTCCGGGTTCAGGGAGATAGGACTGTCTGAGAACAAGAGGGTGTGAATGTAGATAATTTATTTGGTTCGGTGATGTGAAGAGGGTCGGGTGGATAGTTTTTGGAATTCCTGGGCTAGGATTTGGATACGAATTTGGGTTCTTGTGTTTGGTTGGTGTCTAGGACATACACACAACGCACCCATACTTTATGTTGTCCCTTGACATTTACTTTATTTTCTTTATTTCTTTTTTTAACTACCTCTTTGATGGACGGAGTTTGGTTGGTTGGTTGGTTGGAAGATACTCCCTATAACGCTTCAGTCGTTTACAATTTCTTTTATTTGCTTAAAGTGTATGAATGGATGGATATGTGTGGATGAAGGGATTGGGGGTGACACTGCATTACCACAGTATATTGGAGGATGAAACAAACGAACGAACACATACCAGGGGGAAGAGAGATGGAAGGATGAATGAAAGGATAAATACATCCGCTACGAGAATACCTGGACGAAAAACCCAGGGAAATCAAAAAGAAAACCCACTCGTTGAAAAGAAGAAGCTGGACTTGAAATCTATGTAATATTGCTGGATGCAATTTTTGGGAAATATATACCTAGGAATCTCATGTTGGAAGATCTGCCAGCTAGATTGATTGCTCAATGAAAATGAAAGAATATTATTATACCTTTACAGTTTGCTCGTTGCTTGCCTTTTGATTATGGGGTTTCATCATGTCCTCTCTCTCTTTCTCTGACTATCGGTTCTTAGAATCGACTCAAAAAGAAACTCGTTCACCAACCCTAACTCATCAAAATCCATTCCATACCCATAAGTTTACATACAGTATTACAAAAACCAGCAGACCAAAAATCCAATTTTCTCCCCCCCCCTCTTTCATTTCCTTTCCTCTCCCCCCCTCCCTTCTCACCCCCTCTCCAAATCCAACATCCCCATTCCATCCCGTAGAATTGATCACGAATATACAAGCAAGCAATAAACACAAATACAGCCAACCCTCTAAAATCTCGTCTCGTCCAGATAAATTTACCCAAAAGTTCGCAATCTTACCAGCGTCACATCGATGAAACCCCATCACACCACTTCTCGCTAGTTTCTATCTAATTTGATGACGTTGAATATCTACCTAGCTATATGTATTCCTTGCGCTGCATGCGATTGATACTACATGATATGATATTAGGTAGTTGATACTCGCATCATTATATATATATATATATATATATATGATATATCTCAATACGAATTTCCACTCCAAGTGGCCAACCAACCATCCATCTACTACCAATACAATACCCCCCCTCCCTACTCCTTCTTCCCACATATCATCATCTTCTCCCTCCCCTCCCCTCCTCCCTCCCTTCATCACCATAACAAACCCTAACAAATCCCATGATTTCACATCCCACCCCAACTCCCACAACACCTCTTCCAACAAGCATATCAACATTCTCACCTCCCACCTCCCTTCCCTTTCACATTTCCGATTCCCTTTCCCCCTTTCAAAATACATCGGCCCACCGAGCCACTACCCACACATCCCCAGAAATCGGTGCCGCAACCCGTGCCGCAGACCAACATCTTAACCAACAAATATCTTGACTCTCGTCGCTTGACGAGATTTGATTCTCGGGCCCCCTCCCTCCGTAGCCGAATGATTCCGGGCGGGATTGTTGTATAGCTTGTATTAGATACTTGTCTTGTACGCAATACATAAATACCGTTCCAACTTGACAAATTCGGAACCTACGTAACCGTATATTGAAGACCATCCGAAATTTTATTCTCTTAAAGTATTTGTGAGGAGCGAATGAACAATTTTTTAAGAAAAAACGAAACCCTCTTACGATTCGATTAAACGTTGATGCAATAAACATATGTAGACTTCTTTGGCCAGATTTATGAATGCAAAAATCGTGATCTTTTTATTGAATAGGTATCGGCTCGTAATTGCATTAAGGATTCCCTCCATCATCTGCCCGTCTATCTTCACCTTTTGCATTGCTTTACCCCCTCTAGGTAAAATGCACAAACGCACGCACTCTCTGATATCTTTTTGATACTCCAGCATCCGCATCTCCCATAGCCTATAACCCATTGTACGAGTACAGTGTTGCAAAGCGCCTCTCCCATCTCACCAACTCTCCTTTACTTCATCTCTCATATTCAAGTTCCACGCCTTAAATTTATTTTCCAACAGCCTTCTCAACCTTTGCCTCAGCCTTCTTCACGGCCTCCACGACACTCTCCTTAACACCCTCTACCCCGGTTCCAATCTTTGCCTTGGCTTCGGCCTCTTTACCTCCCCATTGATGATATTGCATCCATCTGTATCCTTGTGTGAGTTGTGCGCCTTCATTTACGAAGTGGCAGAGAAAGAGAAGAGGGTTAAGTGGTGTAACGGCGAGGGAGTAGCGCATGAAAGTTGCGGAGTAAATGCAGAGTGCCAAAGTCATTTTACCCGAGATCCTATTTGGGGAGAAATCGTTAGCTAGCTGATTTTGAAGATTTGAATTTGGAAGCGAGAAGAAGAGAGAGACGTACAAATCAGGACTCTTTTGTGTGTCCATTACTGCGGCGACGGGAATACCGAAGTTGGAGACTGGACCCCAGAAATCTAATAACAGAATTAGTAGGTAATCTCATACATAAATGCCATACGCTCTATGAGATTCCAGAGCTGCGAATGCGAATTCTGGATTTTGGAATCCGAGTTTCTCTAACCCGTCAATTCCCCAACCATTCCCCTCATTCTCACTCTCAATCTTCCCCAATATTGAAATCGACCTTCACCTCCTCAGATCACTTCAACTTCTCTACACAGCTCTCAATTTCATCCTCCCAATGCCTACTCATCCCGAAACCCCAGCTCCCTCCTTCCTTCTTTCCAAGTTTAAAAAGAACAAGGGAACTTACGAGTAGAGCAAACATAGCTAACCGCAGGGTTGCTACGAATCTTCGCATTAATAGCTTTGACCAACGCAGCCATCTTGAATATTTTTCTTAGGTATTCTGGATGGTGATGTGTTTGTTGTTGTTTGATCCCAAGCTATCAAAAGAGGTTTTGATGGGACGGACGGAACTACGTGCTGGGATCGGATTTACCCTCAATTTGTCCGAGATTGTATTTTAAGGTAGTGTCACGTGGTGACGAGATTGTATTTTGATGGGCGAGTTTTGGGGGGGGGGAATCAGAAGAGAATACGGTAAGATGAAATCAAGTTAATGGCGTGAGTGAGAAATACCACACCTGTATTGAGAGAATGGGCAAAATTATATAGGATTCAATTAGCGTTGTCGCTTTGCTTGCTTGCTTTTATGCTACAAATTTGCGAATTTTGGTATGTGAAGTCAAAAGCCACCCCTCAACGCCTTTATTCTGATTGAATTTAACCTTCTCTGCATTGCCCCTATCATGCATATCCATAGATTTCTTTTGGATCTCTCTTCTCTCATTTCTTCGCCGATCATCATGTTCAATATGCCTTGACCCTTCATCAGATTATATGCAGCATGCTCCTCTGAGAATATTCTTAAAGATTCAATTTGACATGATCGCGTAACCCGTTATTCTTCAGATATTTACCTGCGAGGTGGAGCGAAGCCTCCTGGTGGACCAGGTGGACCTGGGAAACCTGGAGGAGGAAATCCACCACCAAATCCTGGAGGTGGTGCACCTCTTCCAAATGGCGGAGGAGCTGGCATACCCGGGAAACCACCAATTCCAACAGCAGGACCAGCCAGGCCCCCTCTTCCAGCAGCTGGCCTCGCGATTCCAGTTCCAGCGGCCATAGCAGCTGATGGTACAGCACCACCTGGGACGCTGGCACCTAAGCGAGAACTTGGGTCTGCTGGTGGTGGCGATTCGACAGAAAGAGATATGACGTGTGTGCCCCGAATAATAGTAAGACCTAATGTTCGCTTTTCTTCGGTTTCAACAAGAGGTGGTGCAGCAGAACTAGCTCCAGGGGCGGCTGTGGTTTTTGGTGCCTTGCGCTTGACGCGTCTGAATTCTTCGGTATCGGCGAGAACGAGGTTCATGTGCTATTAAATAGTTAGCATAAACCATTGTGATTGATGCACAGGAACCTGACCTTGTCAAATGCTAACATCTGTCCGACCATTTGACGTCCATCATTCATAGTCACTCTCATCCGGTAGTTGATCTATAAGTCAATCAGTCCCCATCTCAGGTCGGAAGGGTCGCGCAAAGCTGCAATAGCTGCATCGAAGGATATTACATACGAGACCGGCCTGTGGAAAGAGTGAATGTCAGCCTACAATGTCAACACAAGCTTGTAATGGTTTTAAGAAGGGGGTATTAAACTCACCATCTTTCCCTGCTTGTTCGCCATGATGATGAATTTTGAGTGCGCGTTATTACGGCTCTCTGGTTTTCAAAGAATGTGTATAGAAGTTCGATGACTTCTTTTGACTTCACAGCTCTATTATGAGTATATGAGTTCTTGATATGAGGTTCTTCAAGATTGTACAAGGCTGGCTCGAGCTTCAAATGAAAAAGTATTGAAGCCTCAAACACGAGGCTACAAGAAATGCTTACCTAAACATCGTCGCCCACCTTTTAGGGTTTGCGCACTTATTAGCGAATATAACTTTTTGGACCTTTTTCGAATTTGTTTTTGAATTTGACGATCCACGACGAAAAACGACAATCCCTCACGACTAATCGTAACAGCATCATTCAAAATGGCTGCCACCGGAGAGAAGACCGCAAACCCCATGAAGGAGCTTAAAATCCAGAAGCTCGTTCTCAACATCTCCGTCGGAGAATCTGGTGACAGACTTACTCGTGCTGCCAAAGTTTTGGAACAATTGAGTGGTCAAACCCCAGTTTACAGTAGGCATACACCAATGATACCCATTGTTCTCAAGAAACTCCTCTAACTTTTAAACTATAGGCAAGGCCAGATACACTGTCCGTACCTTCGGTATCCGTCGTAACGAAAAGATTGCTGTTCACGTCACTGTCCGTGGCCCAAAGGCTGAGGAAATTTTGGAGCGTGGATTGAAGGTCAAGGAATATGAGCTCCGCAAGCGCAACTTCTCCGAGACCGGTAACTTCGGTTTCGGTATCTCCGAGCACATCGATCTCGGTATCAAGTACGACCCTGCGATCGGTATTTACGGAATGGACTTCTACGCATGCATGACCCGCCCAGGTGAGCGTGTTGCCAAGCGTCGTCGCTGCAAGACCTCCATTGGTGCCAACCACAAGATCAGACGTGATGAGACCGTCAAGTATGTGTACACTGAAGAATTTGATGCCAATGATTATGCTAACATTTCAACCTAGATGGTTCAAGAACCGTTTCGAGGGTATCGTCAGATAAGCGTTTCGATCAAAAAAATATGGCATGGGCTTCGAGTGTATCGATTCGGCGAGTTCTTTAGGATTTTGTCGTAACGTGGGCTTCTGGAGTTAATTGACAGGAAAACAAGGGGCATCATTGGTTGTACTTTACTGCATCTACGGATCAGATTACAATGAAGCAGTTCATCCAACTGTTCAGCTTGCTTCCTATTCGGATCAAGTCTGCGGCCTTAGAGACCGACCGGCTTGCCGGCTTTTCTTGCAAGTGCTGATTGCATATTTGTGAAATGAAAATAAAACAAAATTCACACCAAACTTACATCTCAACTTACTTGTTATTGGTGATATTCTGAACCGACGGGTGTAATATCGTGGACACTGGAGCAAAGCGATGGAATATATGAGCCAGGCATGACAGTTCTTCCTTCAGCGCACTGAAAAAGGAGAGCACGAGATTATAGATTGCTCTAGATTCATTAATGGATGTGCAATAGAATAGATTTATAGCAAAATCAAAACCAATCTTCCAACACCTTCAATTTGTTCTAGTTCTTGTGAACTTTGAAAGTACTCGACTATACCTTTGAACAAATACAAATCTGTGAGCAATAAGGTACATGACCATACATTCGAAGTTGCACAAGTGTGTAAAGGTCTCATGGAATATATCAGACAGATATTTACCAGCTTTACTCGATATTCTCCGAATCTTCTTGATGTTCGAGAGCTGGAAACTAGAAGTTAAGCCGACTTGACCAGAGTACAACGAGTATTTGTAGTTGAATGATTCTAGAGCTATACTTGACATCAATAGATTATCGTCTCCTCCTTTTCGACTTCCTTTCTTTTCCATGAGTATATTAGATTGTCTTACAAGCTGTCAATTGAGATGAAGAATGACGCTCCGCTGGCTCTCCGAGGGCCACTGCCGTGGAGGCAGACTATCTGGAAAAAGAAAAGAGATTGATCGATTCCTACTCATCTCTCCGGGATACTTTGAATCTTCGATATCAGAAAGCTGAGACGGGAGTGAAAAGCAAAGTCGGCCATCGGAGCTTGAAAACGCCGACGATCAAGGGTGAACCTTACCCCAAGCTTTCGCTCTTTTCGAGTCCGCAAATGCATGGGGAGTCAAGTCAATTCGTCATGGGTTTATATGGATCCCCCCACATCACATTCCCAGTTCGTCCACCGAGCCACCATATCATTGGAATCACTCAATGCTCGTGCTCGATCGATGGACCTTCGTAGACTTCGATTTCTATCTCCAGTCGAATACGAGACGTCGATACCGTGGGTGGACAGAGAGCGAAAGGGGAAAGTGTCAAAGGATTAATAATGCCCGCATGATCTCCACATCAAATGGATGATGAGACCGACCCTTGGTATCAATCTGCACAATGCCCATGCACCGACGTGGGAAGCAATCACGCCAGGTTTGCGGGGTAAAGTGGTAGAGTCACACCTTGACGTGAGATGTGTATGTGAATCTTTGGCTCTGATTTGGAGGCACAGGATCGAAGATCGAAAACATGTCATGAATCATGACGGTGCGTCGGCTGATTGGTCCAAATTCAATTGCTGGTCTGAGATCTCCTTTGTTGGATTGGCGCAGATAGAGTTTGATTGGCAGGAAGGGCTGCGTATCGTGTGCTATTGGTTCTATCTGTACTTTTACTTGAAGCTTGAGGGGTTTGAAGGCTCGGACTAAGATGCGTGGAATGGCGTGGAGGGGAAGAGGGGAGGGCGGAGGATGGCTGAGATGTATGGATGTATAGAAGTATATTAAGAGACCTTTTCTCGATTCTTTTTAGATTCTTTTGATATCACATCGTCTTCTTTGTATGCACTTGACATATATTCGAATTGCACATAGTACCTTTACCATTGCCAGCCAATAAATAAATCAATACCATTCACCTCTACTACGTCCCTCTCACAAAGCAAACACACAACATAACACAACCCAATACACTTCAACCAACCAACCAACCAACCAACCAGAAAAAATGAATTCCCAACAAACAACCGCAGTCAAGGGTGGAACTGGCAGTGTCTCTACTCCAGCCAACAACATCAACTACAGACGTGTATGTTACCCTAACTTCTCCCCCCTCTCTTCCACCACCATCCCATCCACTTGAACAAACCTCACAAACACACATCCATTCATCTCCTCTCCACTCATCTCCAACTCCAGACCTCTCGCTAATTAATACACAACACAGGGCTCTCAAGAAGGCACGCTCTTCTCCGGACTCCAGAACCAGAAACGCTCGAGCAGTGATGCGGCTTCGAAGGCGAGACGGGAGAGTTTTGCAGAGCAGGCTCCGAAGGCGGGGTTTGTGGGACAGATGTGGAATGCGTAAGTTTTTTTTGGTTGTTATTCTGTTGGGAGTGGGGAGAGAGAGAGAGAGAGAGAGAGAGAAGTGATTGGGATTTGGGCTAATGTTTGTGTGAATATAGTTTTACTAAGGGGCAGTGAGTACGAATAGATGTTTGGCAGATAGATGGGGAGGGATTGGGTGTGTGAATGGGGGATATGCATATGGATATGGATATGGATGTGGATGAGTCGGCGAAACTAGCACAGGCGTCCAGGAAAACGAATCTTCAAAAGTGTGGAAGAGGAGATGCAAGATCTTATTACAATGATAGCGGGCATTTGTTAAGTACTAGCGATGCGGTGTTTGGGTTTGGAGATGGGAAGATGGGATGCAGATGGAGATGTGTGATATGGATTACTTGTGACGAGAACATTTTTAAATTTACATGAAAAAAACAATTTCAAAATATATTTATCCATTTTTTTATATCTTTTTTGACTTATGGATGGTATTTTGTATTGTCGGGCTGTGCTGTAATGAAATGCTGTATTGATGAAATATTATCCTTCTTAATGCTTCATATGAAGGTATATATGTATGTATGTGTATATACTTGCAATTCCTCAAAGCCAGCAATACAT
Source organism: Botrytis cinerea B05.10 (assembly GCF_000143535.2). Lineage (NCBI taxonomy): Eukaryota > Fungi > Ascomycota > Leotiomycetes > Helotiales > Sclerotiniaceae > Botrytis > Botrytis cinerea. Next base: position 3,344,467 of record NC_037310.1, read on the forward strand.
CGCTGATATATCAAAAGATAATTCAATCTCCATCTCAATCTCTTATCCAAACCACCAATCTCCTAACCACCAAACCACCCAACTCCAAACCTTCTCCATATAATCATCAAATATCACATCGCATCGCATCGCATCACATCCCATCATAAGAACCAAACACAAACACAAACAACACCCACCCGATCGAGAGAGAGAGAAAAAAATGGATAACTTGAGATCTTCGGGGACCACACCACACCACACCACCACACTAACGGATTCCGGTATTGAGTACCCGGAAGGCGGAAGAGGAAAGGATCAGGGTTTTGGTGGGGTCTTTTGATGTTGTGGGTGGATATGGATATGGATATGGATGGGGATGGGGATGGGTGAGGGGGATGTATGACGAGTTGATTTGATCTGATCTGATCCGATTCGATGAGTTGACGAGTTGATTCGACTACCACCTATTGTGTTTTTGATATTGTTGGTATGAGTTAGACATCTAGATCTGTATCTAGATCTGGTGTTCGTACTCGTAATTTGGATGTAATGTAAGGTTAATGTGTGTGTATATATATATATACTATGCACCTACTATCTATCATCTTCTCTATACGAATAGAGTAGAATCAAGATCTTACCTATAAACAATAATAAATAATAATAAATAACCGGAGAGATCAATGGCATTCCAAAATCCTGTATATCATATATATATATATATACATATAATACCTATCTAGTAAATAATCAAGCAACTCCCATCGAATGACGACATTTATACTTGGGACCGGGTTAAGTCGAGCTGGTAGCTCTAAGCTAGTAGAGAAACTTTACATACCTACCTAGGTGTCTCTGCCGTAGTATGTATCAAGTCAAGTAATAAGTGATTACCCGCCCCGGGACTAGTTTAGGATCTGAGAGAGGAGAATCTTCTCGCCTCTTGCTTTTGAGTGGGTAGGGTAGGGTAGATAGAGTATTATTCATATCTTCTCGATTCTTTCTTTCTATTTAGTTTGGTTTGTGTATTTATATCTATCTCTATCGGTATCTCTCAAGAAAAAACCCTCAAATTTCTTTTCGAAATTACTTTGTTTTTTTTTTTTTTTTGGATATCTTTTATCTCTATCTATCTATCCATTTGAGAAAGAACCCCTTTTGTATCTGGGTTGTGAATTATCAGGATTTTATACATATATTTATATATATCTATATCTATATACACATACAAACATACAAACATATCTACTACAAAATCAAAACAAAATGTCCAATCCCAACTCCTCTTCTCCCGACGATGTGAAAAACACAAGCACATCCGCATCGACCATAAGCGATTTCCTGCCATCGTTGAAAACTCCAGGTGGTGAGTTTCTCTCTCTCTTTTTCTCTTCGCATTTCCCCCCCACCCTCTTGCTGCTATGCCACAATCCAATCCACTAACTCTCCCCCCCCCCCCTAGTCCAAAACATAGAATCGGCATATTCCCGCGCCGGCGCAGGTAATCATCATACGCCGGGCTATGCATCGACACTCGGTTCGCAGTCGCAGAAACCGGGGAGTGAGGGGGTGCAGGGGGTGGGGAGTGAGAAGTTCAAGGAGGGGATTAGTGATCAGAGGGTTGAGGTGAGAGGAGTTTTTTTTTTTTTTGTTGTTGTTGTTGTTTTTTATGGAGAAAAGAAGAAAGGGGGGGTTTAAGAGGAGGGAGAGGGACTTTTTGCGATTTGTGAAGGGGAAGGGGATGAGAGTCTGTGGAGGGGGGTTTGCGTGGGGGGTGTTGGGTGGGGGGGGGGGTGAGAGATCTATTTTGAAGAAATTTGAGAGGATAGAGGGATAGAGCAGCGCGGAAGAAGAAATGTGGAAGTGGAGATGATATATTTGGATTCTGGCTAATACTCTTTTGTGGAATTATAGCCATCTGTCGTGGGCAAAGTGTTTAATAACTTAATCAACGGTACGGATCAATCGAAGTGAGAAGGGGACTGAGGAGATGAGGTGAAGATGGTGGTTTCTGGGTTTGTTTGTTAAGTATGGCAAATGATTGGGTGTTCACTCACTCCCCTTTTTTGAAATGGATCGGGGGTGATCTTGGAATGAAATTTGGATTGCATGGTGTGGTTATGGTATCTTTAAGGGATTACAGTGTATGATATGAATGGATAGGATAGGATAGGATACGACAGGATGTATGAATAGAAGAATTAAAGTATTGTATATATATAAATACTACTTAATACTCTAAGCATACATATAGTATATTAATGAATGAATAGTTGATATATAATCTCAAGAAAATTATATACTTTGAGAGTTACAGAGTAATCACACTTCACTATTATATATAATATATAATGAGACAATACAATTTTCACTTACAGAGATTATATCTAACCTCTGTCCAACCAACCCCCTTTCTCTACCTATATACTCTTCAAAATACACAATATCTATCTATTTATATATCCATCCATATATCCATCCCCTTTCCATTCCATTCATCTAACTTTAACTTCAACACAACCGCAAGCATTCATCCCACCCCACCCCATCCTATCCTATCCCATCTAAACACAAAAATCCCCTACTCATCCATCCATCTATCTAATTACTTCTCTGATATTCTTCCTTCCTTTCTTTCTTTCTTTCTTTCTCTCCTTGTTTTTATATACCTAACTATATACTCAGCTGCATATGTAGAAGTATATCTAGAAGTATATCTAGAAGTATATCTAGAAGTATATCTAATCCAATCTATTATAAGTTGAGAATATAATAACTGACTGTCATAGCAACTTTGCAATTTAGCAATTTAGGTTCGGTTCGGTTCGGTTAGTTGGCTGGATTGTGTGTTTAGAAATTGGAATTGAAATTGGAATTTGAAGCTTGGGGATTGTGGGTGTGGGTGTGGGATGGAATGGAATGGAATGATGGGAGTGGGAGAGGTGCTATGTATATATATATATATATATATATATCAAATGAGTAGATGGGTAGATAGAAAACAGATAGAAAAGCGAAATAGGGATTATACATATAAACAAGTGAGTGTATAAAACGTAAATTTCCAGATTCTATATATATGTATATAACTACACTTCATCTTAACCTTGACGAGTTGTATAAATCTCCCTCCTTTGTTGAGAGATGAGAGATGAGAGATGTGGATTTTCTCGGTGTGTGGATGCACGAGTGTTTGAGTAAATATTAATTTTAATATTAACATCTAAAAGGCAGGAGGGAAAAAAGAAGAGAGGTAGTTAAGAAATATAAAGAAGAAAAATCGATATAAAAATAGGAGCGAATAAGAACAAGGAGGGAGGCGAGGTGTTGCAAATAAACAATAAAACACCAGACCAAACCAAACCAAGCCAAACCACACAAAAACCATCAAAGAAAGTAACGCCGAACAACCAACTGCCTTGAGTCTTGAGCCTTTCGAGAACTAAAAAAGGAATAAATGAATATTAAAGATAATTATTATATCATATCTTCTCATCTCACCTCATCTCCATCCCCATCTCTATCTCTTGTGTATTTACGTAATTATATTCCTCTCCTTTCATAATATAATCGAGCAAATAAAAAGTTGAACAGGAGTAGAAACCTCATTTCCATTTTCCAATTTTCACCTTTTTCTACCTTTCACTTATCGCCACACCCCCGAATAGACCAATCAACCAACCAAATATTAAAGATTTTTCTCAATTGACAGGTGCAAAGTTTAGACGAAACCTAAACGTCTCTGATACACAATACCACAATACCACAAGACTACCATACACCGTATATCTCCGCGCGAAAGATAATTCGTATCATATCATACAATATCTCATCGCACCGCATCACTTAGATGCATATGATAAGCAATAGTAACGATCTGCGGACTACTTACTCCATATTTAGTACTTATTACTACTCAACTCAACTCTCCCATCTAATCTGCGAAACAAAGTCAATATTCCCCTCTTCATCTTCAACATATACTCAATCCCCCCTCCAAAAAAAACCAAAGAAAGAAAAAAGAAAGATAGATTCATAATGAACCCCCCCCCCCCCCCCCCCCCCCCTCGCCTTGCCTCTTATTAGCTTATATCCCTCCAAGATCGATATCAATATCAACATCCCACAACCCTCCTCATATTCCTCTGCAAGATGAAAACAGAAACCCACAACCCGCAACCCACAACCCATAACCCATCTAGCAACAAGTACAGCAGTAATAAATTCCTAATCGATTCAGCGTGAACGCAGTGAATGACTTCAATTCAATGGCTACTTTAATTAAGCCCTAAGCGAATGCGAAAGAGGCTAGCTCCTTCTAGTAGATCTTATATAAGGTCTACTACCCCCTGTATATAGCTAGCTCTTTAGATAGAATACGATTAGACAATTAGGACCTACGCAAATCGTGGGTACTACGTCTTCCGTATCCTTCTCATACAAACAGATTCAATCTATCAATACTACGCCAACCATGACAACGAGTATACAAATCTTATATGAACCGGAAAATCTCTACCTACACTTCTCTAAAGTATTGCAACACAAAACAATATAATACAGCATAAGAGAAGAGAAGAGAAGAGAAAAAGAAAAAAAGAGAAAAGAAAAAAAAGAGTCTTGCAACAAAACCTCTCCACCCTCTCATCCACAAAATCTCCTCAAATAGAAATAACACAATTAAGAGTCCGCCCAGTGAACAGGGACACATAAAAATATACCAAAAACCCAGTATTCGATTCCTACATTCCAAAATTCTCATGGAGATTTATTTCATTTTAATTCACTTCGGTTCATCTTTGAACTATTCTCATATATAGCTAGAGCACGAAAACATGTAGAATTTTTAGTTTATCTTACTCCCTGCTGTTTCTGCTGGGCCCATATATCTCAAATTCGAATCGCAGAGTAACTCAACAAGAAATTTAAGAAAGAAACAGGTACCGTAATGATTGAGACTGTAGGATTAATTTGACTTCTTTCATTCTAATCATCCCCTTCTGCACCCGTGTAGTAATCAAATCCATAGAATGGATGTAAGTCTTCACTAGAGGACATTAGATTTACAAACTCTTATTTCCGAGTTGTGACTTAATTGGGGTTGAACTTGTTAGAGTATAACCCGGAAGAGATAATGTGGTTTAAAAAGTGGTTGTCACCTCCCAAGTAAAGTGTCATTTTGTTCATTATGTAAAATTAGCTTTTCATTCAGCTATCATAAATATGAAGAAAAACCACCATCCAAATATGTGTATGGAATCCCTCATGAATCATCGTATCTATCTATCAATTTCATGCCTTCATACCAGGTATCTAGTTATTCATTTATTGCTGACTAACACACCAATTTATAGCTTGTTAGGGGCGGTTTGGGTAGTTGGCCATTGGTAACCAGCTGCGTCGCTAAACTTGTATCCGTAGGAAGAGGTGAAGTCATCCAAGACGGCGGGTCCACGGGAGCCTATTATGTGATTAGTTTTTGTTGGTTATGAGAGTACGGGTTAAATAATGTAAATATTTCTTACCATATGGGTATTCCATGGGGATGATCTCCTTGTTGTCATCGAGGTAGTGTAAGAGTGGTGTAAAAATTCTCCAACTTGCATCGAGCTCATCATCACGAACAAAGTTGGAGTGATCACCCTTAAGAGCATCAAGGATGAGGGATTCGTATGCTTCTGGGATCTTGAGATCAGAGAATCGGCGGCGGTAAGTCAAGTCGAGTTCAGTGACAACAGTTTGCATGCTCAAACCTGGCAACTTGGAGTTCATCTTAATGTAAACACTCTCGTTTGGTTGAATGCGCATAACAAGCTCGTTTCTTGGGATATCTTTGAAGATACCAGATGTGACATCCTTGAATTGAATTCGAATCTCGGTTTTTTGCTCGTTAAGAGCCTTACCAGCCTTCAGGATGAATGGTACACCATCCCATCGCTCGTTCTTGATATATGCAACCATGGCACAGAAAGTAGGGCACCTTGAATCCTTTGGAACGGTGTCGTCTTCCTTGTAGGAAGGCTTGTTTCCGTCTAAGGATTTGCCATATTGACCAATGATGACATTCTTTGGCTCGATTGCTGGAATAGCGCGAAGGACTCGAACCTTTTCATCTCTAACATCCTCTGCGGAGAAAGAGATTGGTCTCTCCATGGCGAGGAGGGTGAGGACTTGAAGAAGATGGTTTTGCATAACATCTCTGATGATACCGAACTCGTCGAAATAACCTCCTCGGCCTTCGGTTCCAAAAGGTTCCTTGAATGTGATTTGAACGTTATCAATGTGGTTTCGGTTCCATGTAGCACCAAAAAACTCGTTACCAAATCTCAAAATCAAAATGTTCTTGACCATCTCCTTTCCAAGGTAATGATCGATACGGAAGATCTCATCTTCCTTCCAGTTTGGCTCCAATGCCTTTTGCAACTCGCGGGAACTTCCCAAATCCTTTCCAAATGGCTTCTCAACCTATAAGCTATTAGCAATCGTATTCAATCGAGTGTGGAAATCTTGTATCGTACAATGATTCTTGCAACACCGGTCTCTGGATAGGCGTTTGCTTTTAGTTGTTGGGATACAGTTGTAAAGACGGAAGGAGGTAAGGCCATGTAGAAGATTCTGTTGGCTTCTTTTCTTCCCTTTTCGAACTCCTCGCAGTGTTTTCTTAACTCGATGAAGCCCTCTGGCTTATCATACTGTCCAGAAATATATGTACAGATATCGCAGAACTCTTGGAGTTGCTGTTCCATATCCTTGGTGGGAGTCTTGATATATGATCTCACTCTCTTAATGTATTCCTCGTGGTCCATCTTCGTTCGCGCATATCCAATAATTCTGACATCCTTTGGGAGGAACTGGTTGCGATACTATAGTGGTATTAATATTGAATCTTCGGCTGGATGTATCTGCACCACTTACGAGACCGAAAAGAGCTGGGAACTACAATCACACATGTTAGCAAGAGAAAAGAATCTAAGTTGGAGGATCTTCCTTACAGTCTTCTTCTTTGCAAGATCACCGGAAGCTCCCAAGACAATGATAACAGTGTTGTCCTTCAGTTCGAGAGATCTGTAGTGGGGCAAGGCAATGCAATCAGTCATTATCCGGATGAAACGGGGTTGAGATGTCAAGAGAAAGAATGGAAAGCAAGAAATTCATCGTGATCCGAGAGACCCGGATTAGCCCCTTGATGTAAACATGTTGAATGTGTGGTGAGTGTTGTTGACGTGAATGAATCTGTGTGCAGTACGTTGGTTGAAGAAATGAACCAACTTACCCAGCATTGCCAGACTCCTCTGGTTTGATAACAGTGTCAGCCATTTTGTGCGTATTGTGTGTGATGTGTGGAAAGAGGGAGAAAGAGAGAAACAATCAAATTTTCCTGGAGATCAACAAGACTTTTAAGTGAAGGAGGATTGAAAGATTGAAAAGAAGCTCAAGGAAAATGTTGGGTTTGTCCGCTTTTGATGAAAGACTCGACCCCGCTAAGATTGATGGGATGTATGACGGACGAGAAGTATTTCCGGGTAGCCTCCGAACCCAAAACAGACCTGTCTTATGTTTAGAGTAAAAGGACTAGGTACGAGTACACAACCCAACCTTTTGAATTTATAATGCATTTTGATTCTTCTCAGACATATATATGGAAGTATATTATATTGGCTGGTTTGTAATCGTTCTTTTTGTTGGTGTTACTCTACTAGATATCTAATTCACTCTTTAGAACTCGCAAGACTGCGTGTGTTAATGGTGTAACTCTTGCTCTCGCTCTCACGACTGTGAAGCTTCTACTCTTTATAAAGCTGTGCTTGGGAGCCATATAGACAGAGTCATAGTCATCCACAGCCATCACATCCACATCCACATCCAGAGCCAGAGCATCCAATACCATCTATCTTCTACCTTCCAAGTTCCAGAATACCTTGTACCTACTTGACAAGGCCCGACCGCCCCTCCTTTATCACCGATGCGCTCCGTGGAAGATTGGGAAGGGGGGCTTCGATTTCTTACGGGTCCGATTATAAAGCATGTTGCATAGTACTGATGGCAATGCTCGGTGAATCTGTACAAAAATGCCAGTAGATCCCGTCAAGGAGGTTCCCCAAAGCATTACTCTACTATTCTACAGCAAAACCTCTCTATAAGGACATCCTAATGAAAAGGTTTCCAGAATATAAGCCATTTTTAGCCTAAATTTTGGGGAGGGGAGGGGAGGAGTGAAAAATATATCCTTATAAAGAGGTTATCCTCATAAAGGGGATCCTTACAGAGAGGTTTTGCTGCACGTCGACAATAGCCTTCCAAGCCATTTCCCACCAGAGTAATGTTGCTATCCAAAGAAAGGGAGGTCGTAACCCGAATCACTGATCAAGCATTCAATGGTCGCTTGGGGCTCTAGAACTGCGCTTCCGTACTCGGGGCTTTGATGATTTGATGGATGAATGTCTTTGCGATTTGTGGTTTCAGCTCATTCGATTACTATTACACTCGTATAGGCACTTTGGAGAGAGGAGAGTTTTCGGCCGGTCCTCATCCACCCCTACCATGGTAAATACTCCACCGATCATCAATATCATCACTTCACTCAAGAATTCCCAACAGGCAAACTCGGGAAAATCGCTTCGGGATTTGAAACATCAACTGATTAGACACAAATTTACCTTTTCACTCTGTACAATGTATACTCCTGCTTTCTTCCGCTACCTTCTTTCATTCTACAACACTGCCCTGCTAACCGTGCTATCCAAAGAGCACTGCGAGGAAGGGACGAAGGAAAGGGAACCTAGTCTTCACAGCAGCTGGAAAAATAGCCTCCGACATGGTCTCGACAATGTCTGATACTGACAACTCGCATAGTCCCCTTCGCAAAACTTTAGCGACGTTAACATCTGTTTTTTTTTCGTTTGCTGTTCCATGATGATGATGATGATGATGTGATTGCGAAATGGATACATCGGAACTTATTCCTAGAATTCTTCCGTTCAAATTCCCCGCTTCTTGATACCTTAAATTCCAGAGAACAATAAATCACGCTTCTGATTGCTTAGTCAGATATCCTGGCAGCCCTAGTTTTTCGCTAAACTTCTAGGAATTGTGTGCATTCTGGAAAGACGAAAAAAACATCCTCGACGCCGACAACCATTTACGCCAAACCGAACGAAGTCTTCCCTCTCAGAACCACGAGAGACTTTCGCCAAAATGCCTACCGACGCCGGACACAGACGTGAGTAGCCCTGATTTCGAGATAGCATTGGCTGTGCGGACCTTGGAGAGGAGGAAGTAGTTGGGGAAAATTGCGAAGTTGCAGTTTTCCTAAGACGAAGGCAAACTCGTTGTCCTTGAGAGCCATGACCGCGGGTTGTTCTTGATTCAATTGCTGACTGTTGTGCATTTTTAGTCTATGTTAAGTAAGTTTACAATTTATTCCGATCAACGAACATATTCTGGATTCGAATAGCGATGTGGAGGCTGGAAGTAGGACAGGGATCAGAGATTGATGGATAGGAGACGTCGACAACGCACCTACGGATTCGATTGTTTGATTGAGATGGATTTTATGAATTAAATTATCGGACACATACTGATATGGATGACTTCAGGGGACGCCATTTGAGCTACCAACGCGGCAAGCGCAACACCACCCCAGGCACCAGCTTGATCCAAATCGAGGGTGTCAACAACACCGAGGCTGCCAAGTAGGTCACATTCCGACATTCGAACACCTCTCGATTCTAACAAAATAATAGCTTCTACTGCGGAAAGAAGGTTGCTTTCGTTTACCGTGCATCAAAGGAGGTTAGAGGATCAAAGATTAGAGTTATCTGGGGAAAGATCGCTAGACCACACGGTATGAGGAATTCGATGTGCTTCTCTCTGGAAATCAGACACTAATTTGTACCAAAGGAAACTCCGGTGTCGTACGTGCTAGATTCAGACAAAACCTCCCACCTAAGTCATTTGGCGCATCCGTTCGCATCATGTTGTACCCATCATCGGTCTAAATGGTTGATTTGGAGTTGTTAGCATGGACTGGGAGGATGGTTGATGATATGTCATATTTGGGCACTCGAAGAGGGCGGCAATAATGAGCACAGCCTTGCGGGTAGTATACCAATTAAGCAATTCAACACCAAATGGCCGCATGGGTAAATGATTAAAAAGTGCATATGGGATCGTCGTGGAAATCTTCACTAGACGTAGACAGGAGTTATCGATCAAAGGTTTCACAATTACATCCAGAACGCCATGGAAAGATGTGCTCCTGAATCTTTTGGTCTTACCCATGTCAATTATGCTTTCACAACGAAAATCGAAGTTTGGTACAATGGTTTGCACGTTTTACTGGTTTCTGGGAACACACATTTCGATTTTGAGACTCTAGGCAAAGTAGTGCTCTTGATAACAGTGATTTTTGACAGTCCTGCCATGTAAATGGAAAATGACTTGGGTACGCACTCTAGAGATGGAAATTGACGTCAAGATGGAATACTGAAATATCATACCGGTACTTGACCGGGACCCCAAATCTACGGACTCCGCACCCCCAAGCAAAGTGATCCATAGGTTTCATCCCAAAGGCTTGATCCGCTACTTTAGCAGTGATTCATCCATCCAACCACCCTCCAATGTTCATGCATCTCATCCACCTCTCCAATTCTTCAATATACATGTCCCCCCCACGCAGCTCTATGTATCAATACCACATTTCACGACACCCGTAGAATACAAGCCGCAGATTTCGAAACACAGATATCACACAAGCTGAAAATCCTACATTGATGTACTGTTAGTGCTTTATGTACTAAAATTCGATCTTATCTTGATCCCACCCCCCCCAATCATCTCATTGAAGAGTCTCGAGTATGGAGATGTACAGATAGGTATGGAATAAATCTTATCGAACGACAAGGTTTGGCTCAATCGCCCTCGAGTTAGTTGCATGTAGTTATCAAGACATATAACGAGTTTCAAATTCTAACCACCCCGCCCCTCCAGTTAAGATGTCTATTGAGCCTTCATTATCTGAGACCTGAATCTACTGTGTTTTATTATCACCGAGTTGGGAAAGTGAGGACCCAAAAAAGCGTGGCATGTAATAGTAGGTAGGTCGATCAAGGCAGGATTAAGCAAGATTGATATTCAGCTGTCGTTGCATGCATGCATTGAGTGAAAGGTAGATGGGAAAGATAGAATGGATCGATATGTGCCAGAATTTGTACGTGGAGGTAGACGACAAGACAAGACAGGGCAGGACAGGACAGGACAAGACCAAGACAAGACAAATACCGAGAGTTCCGATTCCCGATGAGCTGATCGCGGAGACGAAAGAAAGTTCGTGTCTTTACCTGGCTAGTAGTTCTTCAGCCACCACCATTTTTTGTGGGGGGCAACCTCATTTTTTACCATTTGAATTCTTGAAATTCTTGGGGGGGGGGTGGATGGATGGATGAATGAATGGAGGAATGGATGGAGGAATGGATTCGATAGAGAGATAGATAATTAGATGGATGGCGAAAATGAAAACAGGATTGATTGATATGTCTATATGTCGAGGAAGACGCATTGGGATGAGATGAGATGCATTGGGCCCAGGTATGGCTTGCTTGGTGTAATTATTGGCACTGATAGCTGTTGAAGTTGACTGATGCCTTTTGAAGTGGCATTATTTGCTTTACTCTTCTGGAAGAATGTCTCGAGGAGATAGATGGGGGGGCGGGGGGAGGGGGGTTGTTGATGCTTGTTTGCGGCGCGAGACTAGGTAGGTACTGTTCAAAGTTTAACTCCAACTACGATGGACCAGGCCGGTATCTAAAGTAGCATTCTCTCTATATCGAGTACTATATTGTCAGATACCAGGTAGACATCGGGATCATGGCAGTCTCCGTTGCGATGTTACGCTACCCACCTAGTCCTAGGTCAAGAAAACGAGAATCCGACACTGGTGATCTGCAATAAGGACTTGGGACTGTGAAGAACATGGGAGTGGAAATGGACATGGAAATGGACATGAAACCAAAAATAACTCAATAATGTGACTAAGAATAAGAGCGAGCAAGAACACTCGTCGCAGCAGCCACTGGAAAGACCGTTACCTCTTCTGCGTTGGTTCGAAGCATGGAATGCACCAGGTGTACCAGCAATACCCAGATGTCCCAGAGGCATCCATCCTCGTACAGCACCAGAAGAGGATTCTTATCCGGGAAGGGAGTGTGTGTAAATAGCCTTGTTAGGACTAGTGGTAGATCATTCTGTGATCGTTTGATTTCATATCACCACACACACCACCACTTTTCTACTGTCCTTTGCCTATCTTTCCATTGCATCCCTGCGCGGTAACGAAAGAGCATACGAATTCTTGTCGCCATTGCCCTTTGCTGTGCTGCTGGACTTCGGATCGAGAGTAGATTTCCGACGAGCGAAGAGCGCTCTGCATCCCATTGGTGGCGAGTGAAAGATTTTCATCTCGGCCATGCCCTTCATTCGCATCGAGAGACGCATCGACTTCGTACCATTACGACGGTAGTACAGCACGCAGAGCATTGCTTGCTAAGTGCCCTTGAAGTTGTTGTTGGCTTACGATTGCATAACGAATGAAAGGCGTACCTGTGTGCTAGGTCGACATGTAGAGAACAAGAGCAAGGAAGCTATACGAATTGCGAAAAGCTTTATTCACTGGCTTGAACAGCGAGCCACCTTGGTCAAGAGCTCCTCGTCATCAAAATACCCTAAACACCTAATGTTATACTTTTCCACATTGCCTAGCATGGATTCCATCGATGGATGATAAATATTGATTTTGCTTCACAATCCCCTCCAGTGGCTGAATAACATTGAATGCTTCGTATTGACTTTTCTCTTGTCCCCGCGTGTACGTATAGGCGTACTGATATCCTCTGCCTCTTTCTCTTTTCGTGTTTCTCTCACAACCAAACATCCATCAATCGTTTCTTCGTCTCAATCCATCATTTTCCTATTATCTAGCTATCATACTTGTTAGGTGCGCACTTGTGAAGGGTTGAAGGAAACGCTGGGCAACTGGGCAACTGGGCAAGGCAAATAAACAAACATAAAACAATCTGCATTCATCGGTCATCCAAAAGAAAAAAGGAAAGAAGGGGAAAAAAAAAAACATTCGCTGCAGCACTTCCGATCAAAGTTTTGATTCACATCATACGAAACCATCAGTCGTTATATCTGGAGATTATTTTGAGGAGGGAAAGCTTAACATCAAACGCATTTTTGATCGTCTTCAAACTATCCAATACCGTCGTTCCATTCATCAAAGCATCAGGTTTTCAATTCTCATCAAGCTTAATCCAAACATTGTGAAACGGATATCTACTTTTGATATAAAGCCGCCAGATTCCCAACCACCGACTTTTGACGTTCACGACCGAGACTCAGACCAAAAGGACCAACTTCATTTCAGCGTTCCACAAATATCCCTACAAACCTCTCGATATTACTCCACCACACCCAGGTTTCACGACGATAAGGCTCAGAATATCTTGATAAAAGTTGTAATAGACCCACACCGGCGACAATCACTGTCCACTTATCGACTTATACTTAGAAATATGCAAAACCAAAATCACCCGCTACCCTCGCCCCCGGGCAATCAAGAGCGGCCTGGGAACCGTCCAAGAGCAAAGACTTCATCTGGCTTCAGTTTACATTCTCATAAGAGCAGTGGCAGTGGACAGAAACTCGATCTCACAGAATCACATCGAGAAAAGGAAGCAAAAAGACTTCATTCCAAAGCCGATCCATCTCTGGCCATGACGGAAGCCGAACCTTGTGAGTACTCGTTCAAATCATGGGATTCACCATTCGCATACTGACGATGTTATCACAGCTGCTGTTGCAAACGATGTTGCAACTTCATTAGCACCCATTCGAGCAATTCAACATAGAGATAAGCAGGGAAACCCCATCGGTTCGTTACTTGGTTCACTTTCACCATAAATATTGTGCGCTGACTTGTTTTCTACGTAGCGGATCCCGATCGTTCAAATCCTACGAGAAGCAGATGGGAGAGACCTTTGGATACAATTCGAGCCTTCGAGGCAGCTATTGATGGAAACTACTCTTCGAGGAAATCAATGATCCGCGGCTCTGGTAAGAATTTCCACGCTTCAAAGTTCTCAAGATTTTGGCGTATCGATTCTGACTCTTTTACTTCACAGAATCCGATGTAGGCTCAACATACAATCGACGAAACAGTTACTATGCCGGTTAGTGCATTCCCAATATTTTTCTCATTTTTCTTGTTTGCAGAATTTTCCTGCACACTACTTTTAAGACAATTATCTATCCTGTTTTTTGTTGGATTTGAGCGCTCAGACTATTGTGATTTGTGGTCTGTGGTAATGGCCAATGCCAATTCACCAACCGAGCACATTTTCGATGAGCTGAATGGGAATTTATTATCTCGCATGCTCTAGTGATTTTCGTCTCCTCGTGGATTCTTGGCGCAAAGCGCGTGGAAATTGACAACTGTCGTACATACGCTAACAGATCGCCATATAGCAAGTCAAATGCACAATGACGAACGGCCAAGATATTCTCAGCAGAGCTATTATGGAGGAGGACAACAACCTCAAAGACAAAGTAGCCACTATGGTGGTGATGGACGACCAAATGGAATGACTAGGCCTGACAGTTATTATACTACCGATAATCATGGAGGTCATGGCAATGGATATACCCCGAACAGATCTCGATATCCTCGAACAGCATCAGAACCACAATTCAACAGTGGTGTTTACACCGCACCTGGTGGCCAGCAGCATTCATATGAAACAGTGACAACTGCTTCCGGTAGTGGAATGTCTGGAGACGCCGCAGGATATTCAACCGACCCCAGCAGCTTGAACAGTTCAGTAGATGGACTTCATGCACTACCGCAACAAGCAAAAGAACCCGCGGAGACATATGGATTCAATGGATTTGGAAACAACCCCCAATATCCTCCACCTGGAAATGGCATTAATGAGCAAAACGGAGCCCGAAGACAGCAGATTGGCTTGAATCAAGGACCTCCGCCCTCCAACAATGATAGTACACCACGAACTCCAATTAACGTTGGTATCACCAGTGAAAATTCTTTACCTCAGAAATCAGTCGTCCAAATCACCAAATCAGATGCCAAACCTCAACCTGAAAAACGGAAAAGTTGGTTTGGAAGAAAGCTGAGCAAGAATAAATAAGATAGATGCTGGTCATCCTCCAATATCTATCACGCTATTTACAATCTAATACGGATATGAGGAGAGAATAATCTTGGAGTGGATTGTTGGATTGTTGGATGTATGGTATTGATTGTGTTCTAACGATTCTCATGATGGGCAAACATAGGGGGTAGGGGCCAAGGGATATAATGGAATACACTTGGAAGCGGTTGGATTATTTTTGCATCGGAAGGCGTCTGGGGTTGTATTTCTTTGTGTCCACTACTATTCCCAAAAGTTGGATAGGGAAGGAGCTGTGAGCTTGCAGGCCTTACGTCTGGCCTTAATTGGCTCCTTTGCCTAGAAGAGATGATTGGTGATGATTGGAGGTGATGAGTTTGGATGCGGAAGGCCTGAATATGAAGATGACCATTTATCTGTCTACATATTTTCACAATGATTCAGCAGACTTCATCCATCGATCCAATTTTTGGGATACTCATGATTTATTTCCCCTATTATTACTCGAGCTTTGTGATTATTTGTTTTTCTATAAAAGATAACAGACACATGACCTGACCCGATATATTTTTTTTTTTTAACGTGATCATTTCTCATACAACCACAAGAGTTCTTTTTCATGATCGTGACGTCTTCAAATATGCATGATTTGTACCTATACTCCGTTGACGACTTTTCCTCTTCCACTGTGTCAATATCTTTATCCACCACTATCTTCGTGGTCAACTGATTTGACCTAGTTTTTTTTTTGGTAGAATTAAATGATGATGATAGGTGATAGATGAGCCGTGAAAGAAAGTGGCAACTCATGGAGGAGCTGTCAACACGTGCACCTGGAAGACTTTTCTTTTAGGTAGATAGATGGGTAAATTTTGAAATTCCTATCTTCGTGGAACGAGGATAGAAATCTTCTTCTTCTTGTGTGGGTGGGATTTGATTTGGGAATTTTCTTGTGTGAGGATGGGATGGGATGGGAGGCTTCTCTCTCGTATTATGTGAGACTTGGAGGAAAGTATTCTCGTATCATGGAAGACTTGAATAAGACTCCTCTTGTATAAGAATTGGAAAAAACATCCTCGTCTACAAAGACTTTTTGGATTCCTCTTCCTTCGCGGCGGCTTCAAGTGCTTCGCTCTGGTCTTCTTTCATGGCGACGATTACGTAGCCGATGAGGACGACGTTGGCCATTATGGCGGCGGTGGCGCCGGCGAAGGTGGAGTTTCCTGTGGGGGTGAGTGTTAGGGGGAGGGAATTGGGGATGGGGTTAAGAAGGGAGAAGTACCTCGATAGACATAATTCAAAGTTAGGAAATAGGAACCTATTGGGACGACGATCATGGCGAGGGTGAATCCGAGGAGTTTGAATATTACGTGTCTGGTGAGGGGAGGGATGTTAGTGGGGAGGTTGAGAATGTGAGGGATTGTCATGTGGATAGATGGTGAGTGTGGTGTGAGGACTGGAAGGGGTGAAGATGGGTGAGTGTGAGGAGGGGACATGTGATTGTGATTATAATCATGAGGCTGATGTGAACATGAGACAAATCGTAAAAATAGAAAACGTACGCCGGAACAGCAGGTGCAATGTTACTCTTGCCTCCCACGACGGGTTTGAATTCTGCTTCTTTTTCTTCGCCGGCTGCGATGCGGTCGTGGGGGGTTCGTCGTTGAGTCGCCATTGGATTGGTTTGTGAGGAGGTGAGGGGTGTGAGTAGTTGAAATAGATGGATGTTTGGAATACTTGGTGGGAAATAGATGGATAACTGGTTTTTGTTTTGGGATGTTATTGAAATCTGGTTGTTATTTGTTTTTCCTTGTAGATCTGGATATCTGAATATCTGGCTGGCTGGCTGGCTGGCTGGCTGATCTTTGCAAAGCAATTTGATATATGTATGTGTATATATATATGTATCAATTAGGAAGTGGAGGTGGAAGTGGACACTGCTGACTTCGCGCATCTCGCGAAAAAAGGGCAACGTGGGGAACGCGTTAATTGGATTTTTGCTAGCGTGTTAGCGTGTCTTTTCATTGACCGATAGTGGACCTTCTGCTAAAATCAAAAGTTATTCTACGACCTAGTTATCGTTGGCCAGATTAGGGCAGAATAAAGAACAACGACAAAAGAGATTGCAGGGCGAAGATTGAAGAGATATCGATCAGAAGGTACGAGAAAAGCTCATTTTGGAAAATTCACTTTCGGTTTTGTCAAGGGGATCTTTGAAAGAATAGGTAGTCTGGGGAGTTAAGGTGGACGGCTTTGCCATCTCACTGTCTGCAGTCTCGCCAGTTCGCAAGATTTCTTTTTCTTCTCCCTCTCCCTCTGCGTCTTCTCCCACGACAACTTCTGGGAACGCATCCTTTTTCGATCAGGAGTGTTCTGGACATTTCACCTGGAGGAATCTTGATTTCTAACCGGAAACAATTGCAGATTGCGAACCTACATCGACCAAGATCCAAATTTTATATTAATCTGATCTAATTGTTGCTTGTGCAACTTGCAATTCTATCTATCCTCTTTTAATTTCTCGTCGAACGACGAAACCATCTCTATTTTTCATTCCAACAATACAACAACAGAAACGAATTATGGCTTCCAATTTCCCCAATCCCTCGCCTCTTATACTTGACTCGCCTGCAGTAAAACGGCAAAGAACTGAATCGGGTTATACATCTATCAACAATTCTGCGAGAAACACAGATACCTACAACTCAGATGCAGATGATGGAGACGATCTTTTCAAGGATTATGTGCCTGATACACCGGCGACAGTGAAGAAGTTCGAAACACAACCTACACAGATTATAGGTGCTGCTGGGAAGTTCGAGACTCAACCCACGCAGATTGGACCCACTACCAAGAAGTTCGAGACTCAAGCTACCCAGATAATCGATCGATCTACCTCGATGGCGTATCCGCCAAGTTCTCCCGCTATCAACAGCTTGAATGGTGTACAAGTACCTGCTTCGTCACCTTTACGACAGTCCCCTACACCAAGGAAGTTTATGGCATCCGCAATGGCACCTGCTGGAACCGAATATAGAGCACCATTTGGAATCAATCAAAAACCTATCGCCCCTCCAAGGAAGATCATCAATTTGGATAGTGATGATGAGGAACCGTCGTTTGTTGGAGATAGTTCTGATGATGATGACGAACTAACCAGCGCGGATATCAAGCCTACATCGTTCATTTCAAAGAGTGCTTCTTTTGGGTCTGCAGGTTATTCAGATGCTTCGCGATCATTCAATGGCAATTCTAAATTTCAAAATGCTCTCGCGAAGGCCGTATACAATCCACAGAAGGGGATGAAACAACAGGGTCCGGAGAGAGCCAGGCCAGTCCAGGATATTTCGATCAATGACATTCCGGATGGTGAGTTTAGAATGAAAGCTCAGCGCATCAAGGACATCTTCCCAGGGGTATCGATCATGGAGATCAAGGATGCTTTGCTCGTGACTAAGAACGATTTTGATGCTGCTTGTAATTTTTTTGCCAAAGATAAACCTATTGAGGTTTCCGACGATGAGGATGAAATTAAAGAGATTGCTGCCTCGGAAATGGCTGAACCTCAGATGAGGAGAGGTCTGGCGAAACCTATTAAGTCAATCAGGGACCGATATACTTCTACTCAAAATCAGCCTACGCAAAGACCGGCTCAAGTACCAGCTCAAGCTACCACGCCACCAAAAACCAGAAAAAGACTTATGAAAGGGCGTAGAGATCCAACTTCCCCTGCAGCAGCCTCTTCTCCAGTCAAGTCTCCAGCCAAGTCCCCCGTGAAGTTGGCTTCATCTCCAGTTATCATAGATATGTCTGATGATGATTCTGACCTTGAGCAGGAGGAGGACATTGAAGAAGATCCAATTCTTGAAGACCGACTGCTCAAGTATTTGAACAAATGCACGTTAGATGATCTTATCGAACTTACGAATACCACCAAGAACAACGCACAAGCAATGTTGGACAGTCGGCCTTTCAGGAGTCTCGATGCTGCGAGAAACGTGTCAAACGTTAAGACTTTGAAAAGTGGCAAAAGAAGTGCAAAGGCTCCTATGGGTGAACGTCTCGTGGAAACTGCTTTGGAAATGTTTTCTGGCTACGAAGCTGTGGATCTCCTTGTCAAAAGATGCGAGGATCTCGCGAAGCCATTGGAAGCTGAGATGGCCAAATGGGGATTCAATTCTTTTGGAACTCGCAAGGAAGGAGAAGGTATTGAACTGGTATCTTTCGAAGATGCAGATTCTCAGCGTGATTCCGGAATTGGCACTCCAAGCAGCACTTTATCTACCAATGGCGAGAATGCTGATGAGGACAAGATCGTATCTGCCAAACGTAGAAAAGCGAGTGTCGAATTCTTGAAGAAGCCCTCGCTTATGGCAGATGAGGTTGTTCTGAAAGATTATCAGATTGTTGGCTTGAATTGGTTGAATTTGATGTACGAGCAGAACTTGAGTTGTATTTTGGCAGATGATATGGGTCTTGGAAAGACCTGCCAAGTTATCTCGTTTCTTTCGCATCTTGTGGCTACCGGCCGGACAGGTCCTCATGTTGTTTTTGGTCCAGCCGCTGTTTTTGAGAATTGGTGTCAAGAATTCCAGAAGTTTGCTCCAAAACTGGCTATTCAACCTTATCACGGTAAGTTTAACATAAACAGATTCGTATTAAGTATCTGAGGGTGCATTAACTAATTAAGTTCTAGGTCCTGCGGCTGAGCGTGTCGAGTTGGCTGAATCCATATTGGAGAATCGAGATGAGATTAATGTCATTGTTTCTACCTACGATATGGCCGTTAAACCCGCCGATAACAAATTTTTCCGGAAATTGGGAGCGGACGTAAGTGTTGACCAAGGATTAATCTGATTTCAATCACTAACTAGCCCTAGGTTCTTGTTTGTGACGAAGGCCATATTTTAAAGAATGGAGCAACTCAAAAGAATCAAGCTTTGAATAGAATTCCTGCTAGCTTCAAGCTTTTGCTGACGGGTACACCTCTTCAAAATAACTTGGTTGAATTGGTTACTTTACTTGCGTTCATCCTTCCAGACGTTTTTAAGGAACGAGAGGAAGACTTGAATTACATTTTCAAAGCAAAGGCAACAACTCGAGATACTGATCATGGAGCATTACTTTCTGCTGAACGAATTACTCGAGCTAGATCTATGCTGACTCCCTTCGTTCTACGACGTAAGAAGCATCAAGTTTTGAAGCATCTCCCTACAAAATTATGTCGGGTTGAACGTTGTAGTCTGGAGCCAACGCAGGCTAAAATCTATAACGAGCATGCAGATGCAGCGAAAGAACGGGCACGCAAGCGCCTTGAAGGTGCCAAGATGCCACCTTTGAAGTCTGAAGAAAATAATCCGATCATGCAACTTCGCAAAGCAGCTATTCATCCACTGCTTTTCAGACGCCACTTTACCAATGAGAAGATTGAGAAAATGGTCGATATCTTACGAAAGAAAGATCCAGATAATTTCCCCCCCTCTGCTAAACGGATTCATCTTGTGGAAGAGATGCGCAATGCTTCGGACTTTTGGTTACACACGTGGTGTGTATTATACCCGTGTATCAAATCATTCGACGTCAAGAAGAATGCATGGATGGATTCGGGGAAGGTCTCTGCTTTAGTGGAACTTGTGACGAAGTACAAGGAGAACGGGGATCGAGTTCTTATCTTCTCACAGTTCTCGCTTGTTCTTGATATTCTGGAATCGGTATTGAACACGTCCATGATCACATACACTCGTATCGATGGTGCCACCAAAATTGACGAGCGTCAATCTTTGATTGAGCGATTCAGGGATGATACTGATATCACGGCTTTTCTCTTGACGACCAAAGCAGGTGGGACAGGTATTAACTTGATGTATGCCAACAAAGTCATTATCTTCGATGGTAGTTTCAATCCTCAAGATGATGTGCAAGCAGAGAATCGTGCTCATCGTGTGGGGCAAACTCGCGACGTGGAAGTTGTCAGGTTAGTTACTCGTGGTACAATCGAAGAAGCCATTTGGAAAATGGGTAGAAGCAAGTTGATGCTGGATGGAAGAGTGGCTGGTGAAGAAGGTGAAGAAGCGGGTGAGAAGGCCGTGGAAAAGATGTTGTTGGAAGGTGTTACAATTACGGATGAAGAAGCAGCCCCGGTTGCTGAGGGACATGAAACTACGCCCAAGAAAGATGTGAAGGGCAAGAGGTCAGGACAAAAACTACCGGATAGGAAGAAATCTGGCACGTTTCTTGATTTGGCGATGAAGACTGCGGAGAAAGATGATGAAGATGAAATGCTTGTTTGAGGTGTCTGACTAATATATTGGTCGTACATGTTACGCAAGATAAGTAGGTTGGATTGTTTTCAACAAAATGATCAAGGTTACTGCTAGAGGGTGGTTTTATTTGCGTCATAGCATTATATGCATTCGGTGGATCTTTTAGACTAGGGCGGTGTTCTGACCTGTTTTATTCGAATTGATGAGGCATAAGACGTAATATGAGGAAGAGTTTAAGCGAGCTAGATTTGGGATGGATTTGATTTATTATTTACTTTTTTCGCCCGCATGCATAGAAAGGGATATGCCTGTATAAGAGTTTAAGAGGCATGAGCATAATATGGGAAGAGGGAATGTGTTACGGTATACATAGACTACGATACGAATCACCAGAGGAAGTAGAGGCATCGGGTGTGGAGATGATAGAGAGGTAGTGGATATATTTCAGATGGTGCGTTGGATTCCTAGTGGAGATGTGTAGATGAGAGTTAGATGGCGGTAGATTAGATACCTGGGAATGAATGAATGGATACATAAATATCTAAACCTTCCATATATACATATACCACAAGATCAACTAAAACGCCAATCTATAGTAAGAACTAGTCCTTAATCTCTACGCGACAATTTTGTTTTGAGGAAGTTGAAAGCCGAAGCATCAGTGATTGCGTGCGTTTGTGGGACGCATCTCAAACTCTAGATATTCATAGTCAATGCTAGTATCATTTGATTTCGCGAAAATAGATGGACGGGTTTGGTTGTTTGGTCTACAAAAATGGTGAGTGAAATTAGGAGTGGATGTTCGCTCGAGGTTCGCTCAAGGTTCGCTACAACTGATTAGCTTCAGCCCTAGTGGTCTTTAGCTTGTTCACTAGCTTCAATCATGCACAGGCCAAGCACTACTTACGACTCGGAAAAATCTCCAAGAAATCTTCATCCTTGATTTTGATATCGCGAGCTGAACGGTATTATATGCACACCAAGATCGTGTACCATTTCAATATCCGACTATGATTCAATGAATCAATGTTACCATTTCAAGTTGAATTGGGATTATTGCAGAGCTTATAGTGATTTCGTCATATTGACCACATTGTATGTCAAGAAGATAGATATGTGGCTGTTATATTGTATTATATATCTAAATGTTCTTGATTTCTGATGGTTTGGTGTGCATATAATTTCGTTCATCTTGTGGATGTTTAATCTACTGCACTCGAGTGGGTGCCTTTACCTGGAATGTATATATGTGTGTGTGTGTATTGGGATACTTCTTCGAATCACGTTGGATTTGAGTAGGACATGGGTATGACAACAATTGAATCACCGAGTCATAATCTTGGAGAAACGTCTATTACTGACTCCGACTGCAGATGTTCTATCTTGGGCTTGTATGCCGCGCGCGATTTGACCAATTGGAAAAAACCCGTAGCCCTTGCAATTCCATTGCTACGCCGCGGATTAGATTGCTTGTGGGGAAAGATTCGTGATAAAGTTATCCGTACCTGGATTAGATGCAATTCTCAGCAGACATCATAGAGAATATCATTGTTGATGGTTGATTGTCTGCACGGGTTTTTGAAAGTTCAAAATGCCATATCAAGTGACACTGTGATTGATTTGGAGAGCAATCCAATCACCCATTTCTGATCTCAAGGCATGCCTATGACGTACGTTCTGGGTACGCTTTTGGCCATCTAGAGGACCACTGTGTTGGAAAAGGAGAACGTTCCGTGGCAGGATACTATGGGATATAATCAAATGCCATACCAACTGAATATGGAAGGTTGCAATGCCTCCCATGGTCGCCCCCATTAATGATAGAGCAGACCGGGAATATGAATACATGCCCTGCAGATTGTTGACTCCTTACTGTCGGAACCAGGAGTTTCGTATCTAGTCCTTGCGCAAGCCATGTTTCACTGCTCCGTTGTGCTCCGTTGTGCTGGGTTATTCTGTTTATTAGTTGTTGTATAAATAGTGTGCAAATGTCAGCAGTTTCGAGACAACCTTCTGCACAGCAACGAAGAGCTTGATATCTCGAATTTGACAGTTTTTATACCATTCATTCATCTTGGATCTACAGTTGCAGACTTGACCTAACTAAAATCAATCGACATGAAGAATTATTCTCAAGAAGAACTCCAAGACGCCAGAGCTTTTATTGACGATCTGCGATCTGCGAATGGCGGAATTACAAAAGAAGAAGAAGAAGAATTAGATCGTTTATTGCCTAAAGTCAAGGAGGCACTGGAAAATTTGCAAAATAAAGTCGGGATCTCGACTAAAATGTTTGTATTTTTCATAGTAAATGCTGATTTCGCGTTACCTGAAAGCAATCGTGCTTGGCTAACTTTCGCAGTTTGTCTGAACAGCTCTATCAAAAGTCTACTCGCTTTATCTACGAGATTATCCAAAATGCGGAAGATAACGAATACAAGGGCTCCAAAAAATTACCCTTCTTGTCTTTCACTCTCTACTCGGACCGCCTCATTATAGATTCCAACGAAGATGGCTTCACCAAAGAGAACATCAAAGCTATATGTTCTATTGGCGAGAGTACTAAAGCATCTATCCAGGGCTATATTGGAGAAAAGGGCATTGGGTTCAAATCTGTTTTTACCGTTGCCCACAAAGTTCATATCCAGTCTGGGTGCTACTCCTTTGCATTTGAATATAGCAAGAACGATGATGGAAAATCCGGTCTTGGGATGGTCACACCGATGAACGAGACGCCACATGAGCTTCCCGGTGATGTCCAAACAAGGATGATCTTATATCTCCATGCGGGTGAAGATTGTGGAGCACTGTATCAAGAACTGCTAAATTTGCCAGACACTTTACTACTGTTTCTCAAAAAATTACGGCAACTGACGGTCAACTTTGAACTTCCTGATAGAAATGTTCACCAGGTTCAATTCTCTCTGACGCGTCCAAACAACGATCGTCTCTCTGAAAACATAGTTCAGACTAAAACCGCAATCACGGGTGCAGTCAATTCTGTCACACACAAGAGCTTCTGGGTCAAGAAGCGCCCCGTCTTCAATCTCCCTGCTGATTCCGCTCGTGGCAAAATTCGTGAAGCTGAAGTCATTCTAGCCTTTCCTATCGATGAAGATCATGTACCAGTTATTGAAGAACAATACGCTTTTGCGTTCCTTCCCATGAAAAAAACCGGGTACAAGGTAAGCCAAGCTGGGAAATTATCCAACTGTTGATATATTGAAACTAACTTGAACAATAAGTTTCTCATACAATCTGATTTTATTACCAAAGCCAGCCGAGAAGATATTGTTGATTCTGCGTGGAATAGGCAGTTACTCGTGGAAGTGGTCGCAACATTTCGCAGCGCAATCAATGACTCCAATGGGTTTCTTAAGCACGATACACTTCGGTACAGCTGGATCAGATATATTCCCACAACCACTATTACAGACGAATTTTGGGGGCTTCTGCAACCTCGCTTGCTTGACGAACTTTGCAAGAGTAAATTCTTCTTTTCTATGGATGGATCTCTCTGGACACCTGATCGGTTGCGAGTTCTGCAGAACGCCGACCGAGATGAAAATCGCGATCCTCTATTAGCAGATACTAATGCAGGCACAACTGCGTACGTTTCGGAGTCCTACAATGCTTCTGATATCACTATTTTGGAAAAAATGAGAGCAAAACATCTAGATACCGAGGATTTTTTGCAAAGACTAGGCGAAGATCTTGTTCGAACTCATGGTTCTCGAATGAAAACTACGCCTTTGAACAGCTCTTGGCATACGAGAGTGGCGGATCTTCTCATTAGTAGGTGTTGTAATGAAAGTGTTAAAAAGGAAATACAGAAACTAAATATCATACCGCTTGACAGTGGGGCGTGGGTTCGTCCACTAAATGCGAGTATATTCTTCCCGACTTCGGGCGGTATTGACATACCGAAGGGCTTACCTCTGAACTTGGTCGATAAAAAATCACTTGGGAATCTGAGTAGGAAACAGCTCTTTGGACAACTTGGAGTATCTGTGTGTTCACCAGAACGCATATTTCCTCTCATTGAGCAACGACATTTTCCTCCAGCGAGTGAATTTGCAGACTCGGATCTCCAGGATATTCGGTTCCTTTTCTGGCACCATGAAGCGCTAGCTAGCGATTATTCAATATCCATGTGGTTATGGAATGGGGAACGCCTTTCACCACATAAGATTAACGAAGGCGGCTGGATTTATTGTATGGAATCCAATCACGCATACGCAACGATCAAAATTATTGATAAATCTATACCACTCGAATTAAAAAAAGACAATCACGTCAGATATCCAGCGGAGAGTTACTACAAGGCTCTTGAAGCTTGTGGCGTTCGAAGTAAACGCACTGGAATTCAGTGGCTTCGGTCCCTTGGGATTAAAGAAACGCCGCAACTACGCTGTAGAAGGAATGTTCCAGGTTCACAACTTTCGGCAGAAGTTAAACACATCTTCAATAATCTCCCGAAATATACGCTTGGCACATTGCAAGCAAATTGGTCACAGTACAAAGAGACAGAACCATGGGATAACTTCTTCAAGCAAAAGAAGGTTCCCATCCTTGCCTCATGGGCGATGATGGATTTAAAAGATACGTATTTACCAGTACCAAAGCTAAAAGGTATCGCTTCAAGTCTGGGGCTAGAAGAAAGTTTCGGCTTTTTGGAGGAGTTGGATGGTATCTCTGAAGCTGAGGTTTCTAAATGGAACTTTCTTAAGCGATTCGGAGTTGGGTTGGATGAAAATGTTTCATTTTGGCTGAGGTTACTAAAGCAAGCTAAACAGAAAGATTCAACCAACTTCAGTACTGTCTTCAGAATATACACAAGTTTACAAACCTATATTGATGAGGCAGACATCATCAAAATCAAGTAAGTCACCTAACGCCCAGAATTTTTTTGCATAGCCAGATCAGCTAATGCTTGTTAGGGAAGCATTTGAAGAGGATATGATCTTTGTTCCCAGATCCAATTCTATGGATGACTGGGAGTGGAAGTATAAAGCTGATTGTTCATGGAGTGGCCCCGAGTGGTATGAACACAAGCCTCGTCTTCAAACTGTCAATAAATACCAGAAACTACAAGCGCTGTTTGTGAATACTCTCGAAATTTCCGATGCCACACTGAGCGACTTCCTCGATTATCTAGGTCGTATTAAAATCGATGACCAAAACAAGCCCAACAACGAGTCTGGCGAACAGAAGAACAAAATTATCTTGCTATATGACAAGCTCAATGAATTAGCGGGAAGTGGTGAAAATTCCGGAGAGACCGAAATAGTAAGGTACGTATTTTCCACAAGCTAGAAAATTACCTTTCCTGATTGAACAGATCGCGTATCGAGGAGGGTAAGCTTCTTTACTACCCTCCAAACAAGTCATGGTATGCGCCATCATCATGTATCTGGGCCCCAGAGGATATTCAGCTCCCAGAAAAGATCTCTATTGCCACCGAATACAAGAATCGACAGTCATTCTTTCGGAATGTGTTAGGTGTTGAGAAGCCAAGTCTGGAAATGCACATTGTTGCGCTCCAGAAACGCGCTCTCGAGAACCCAGATAAGCACGGCATTCTACGCGAGCTAAGAAACATATGCGCACTCAATCCGACTGCGGCATTACGTGACAAAATTTCCAAATGCAAGTGTTTGCCAGTATGCAGACCATCACAGGAAGTTGAATGGATGGATAGTACTGATAGCTTCGCAATTATCGATCGTAAAGAGCATGGTGATATTTTTAAAAACAAGATCAATGTGCTGGACTTTTCCCTAGAAGAAGTTCATTCTGTAAATCAATTTTTGGTTGAACTTGGACTCGAAGGGCGATACACGTCAGGGGCCGTGAAGGAGGGCACAAAGATCGAAGACGGACTATTAAATGATGGGCTGACGAAGGATTTAAGAAGAAAAGCATATGCTATCTGTCGGTAAGAGATGTCTTCTGGGGCTGTTTCGGATTCATTTACTAACATGAAGCTTAAGGTATGCTGCTCATCACGGGAGTAAGGATGCTACATCTGCTTATGATTTGCTGCGGAATCTTGAGGTTTTCACTAGCGACAGCATCACCAAGGAGGTTTCTATTGCCCAGAACAAGAAGATCACATCGGTAAAAGTGCATACAGCATTCTTACATATTGCACAAGATGGCCACCAACTTAAACTTTACGTTCCTAAGGAGCAGCGACATAGGGAAGTCTGTCTGTCGCGCCAGCTACCTATTGAATTGCTCAAGCACCTTGGAGTTCCCAACTACCGCAAGGGAGCTGAGCTCGGTTCCATCATTAGAGCGACTAGTTCTTTTGCTATAGATGCAATTCTTGATTCGGATGGAATCATTGATGTACCTGGAATCTTCCCCCCAGAGGATTATAGCGAAAGCGAGGCATCAACGTTTGACACTTCTCAGAATATTGCCAGCCCAGCTATCAATACTGAAGTAGAAAGCAGAGTAACGTCGCCAGAGCCCCATTACCACATCCGGCCTTCTACAGAGGATCGTTATGTTCAAGCACAATTCATTGATAGTTCTCTTTGGACGCCAGCTACGTCCGGTTCACATACACCTGAAATACTCCCTGATCAGCCCGACCTTTTTAATGAACTTCTAGACACAGTCATCAGGCAAGCGCGTAGTGTGCATAGTATTCCAGAGGTTGATGATGTTTTGATTGCTCCCCTCTCTACTAATTCTCATATCGACACGGGTCTAGCTGTCGGCTCAAATGTGGCTGGAGAAAGTTTGTTCAGAATAGGTGTAGCTGGAGAGTTATTTGTGCGTATTTTCGGAAAGAATTTACTGTGGCTTTTCAAATTTGCTAATATCTTCTAGATGTTTGAGATACTGAAGAGCCTCGGCTTGCCCCTTTTCGATCTGGGAAATTGGAGAAGCACGATTCGACATCGAGTGGCCGCCCACGATGACTACAAAGATATGCCTCGCTGGAGTGGCTCCGAGACGTCAGATATCGTATATGAAGATCATGACAAAATGTTGACTTCATTGCTTACCACAAATAACTACTTTCATATCGAGGAGCTCGCAGGACTGAGATTTGCCAGTTCTCCTACATACTACATCGAAGTCAAAACAACACCTGGACCCCTTGATAATGCATTCTACTGCAGCCAAGGTCAATTCGACAGGATGGAAAGTATGAAACTCCAATCCGATGAGCTAGTGAATGAAGTTTACTTGGTTGCGAGGGTTTTCAATCTTGGAGCTTCCGGCATAGGATTTAAATTGTACGTAGACCCTGCTGGGCTACGGCGAAGAGGTCAGCTTAAGTTCGCGGCGGATAAGTATGTTGTGACATCATAAGAAGGCCACAGTGCGATGCATGGTTCAAAGGAAATTCCATCTCATTCGAGGTGTTCTATACTCGGCCCTGTGGTCTGTCTAGTTTATGGTCAATCTTTGACTGGATCTTTGAGGAGGGACCGAAATCATCGCCCCATAGATACAGTGTTGAAACCCCCCATGTCATTGTATTTTAGTCTAGATTATTGGGCCCCTTTATCTTACGGGTTGTATTTGTAATGAATTTGATATTTCGAGTAGGGAAAGAACAAGAATAATGAATAACTTGATGTTGATAATTTCTCTAAATAGATCCGCGGATCCCTTCCCAATTGGTGGAACGTTGTAGTCGTCCTCAATAGGCTTAGAGGATATGTATGTTGTGCCTGTCGAAATTATTTGTACCAATCAATCACCATCAACCATCACTACTGTTTTATCTTTAGAAATATGGACTTCATCTATTCTGTACTATCAATTGCTGTTATTATATCATAAGTTCGGTTTGATAAATACTAATGAGCATTGTTCCAATAACAACCATGGATAAGCTTACACCCAAACATCACCGGAAAGCAAGGGCTCAAATCGAGATAAAGACAGACCTCGAAAGATTCCCTGCTTACACCACCGGCAAATCGTTTTTGTGGTCTTTTTTTTAGAATATAAGGTTTTCCCTATGGCGGGGGTTTTAAGAATATCGACCATTTTCAAACTTAAATATATAACTATATAACATATATATAACATATATATATATTCTTGTAGAGAGGATATCCTTATGTTCAAGAATCTCATAGAGAGCTTTCGCTATCCTACACAACTTACAACTTCCGAGTACAACGACAATATCGATTTTACGTATAGATGATTCGAAATCAAGATAGCTCGTCGGGGAAAAGAGACATTCGGAGCGCGAATCTCTTAGTAATTCCCCACTTCATAAATCCATGGCACGCAGAGCTGACAATGCCAGGATATATATGTATTCTACCCCCCTCTTTGGTTTGTTAGTTATCTATCAACGTCTGTTCAAAGACTCGTGATATCTCCTTGCCCATTCTTGAGTGTTCTTATACAGAGAGGCCTACTTCGACAATTGAAAATCCGGTCAATCTTTTCACTTCATCATGTTACCTCCCGCGCAGGCAGAATCCAAAACCGTAACCCATACATACAAGCCTTTTTCCGGAGAATTCTTTGGACGGGTCGAGGAGACCTCGGATGAGGAACGCACTACGCACGAGGGGGGTTGTCATTGTGGTGCTGTTACCGTTAGTGCTTTTCTCCTTTCAACAATATATACATACTACACGCAATTGTGTAGAAATTGTATGACGAAAACCCCCTGACTAACGCTACGCCAGTTTACTGTAACACTCAAATGGCCATTTCCTAAGTACACTGTTAATTCATGTACCTGTTCAATCTGTACTCACAATGGATATTTATTAGTTTATCCCATGAGACAAGATGTTAAATTCTCAGGTGGTAAGATTGGGTTCTTTCCCCCATTCTTGCAATTTGGATCAGCATAGAATATATCTAACCAAGCACTAGATTCGGAGGAAAATATGGGCTCTTATAAATGGAGACACAAAGTTGCAGATCATAGGTTCTGCAAAACTTGCGGGAGTAGCATTATGATTGATCTACGTCGACCAGAGATATTTGGAGAAACGGATCCGAGAAAGGATATGGTGGGCATCAATGTGAGCTTATTTTTCTTGTGACTTTCGGGTTTTTGCATTGAGCCATATCCGAATCTGTATGGTATGCGAGTGCTTTTGAAGCTAGTGCTTCTGCAGTTTTGAGTGTTGAGTATGGAAAAACGTAATGGGTAGAGGGTCAACCCCTCGATTTCCATGAAGCAAGAAAATATCATTCCAAGGGAGTGTCACTCACGGACTAACGCCGAACAGGTACGAAACTTCAAAAACATCGATCTTGATGCACTGAGTTATACGTATTTCGATGGGAAGAACCTCATCTAATCTGGCAATTCTGATGCGCAAGCTGGACACGTTTTAGTGCCGTCTGTGGAGGGGATCTAAAGATTATCTCAAGGTAAGAGGCTTGTTGTCTTGGAGTTCTTCAATGAAGCCTTTGTATTCATTACCGAGTCGGACTTATAAAATGCTGTAAAATTACAGACTAGCATCTGCAAATTATGTGCAAGGAGGAAGGATGCATTCGTAAGACGTAGCATTTATATGTTGGTTCCTCAGATTTTATGTACATCATTCATATAAAAGCGCGGAGAATAGAATTTCTGCTTTGGTATTCCACTATCTGCTCCAATCAGACTTCGCATGCTAGATTATTGTTATTATGCATTGAAATCTCATAGTTCATCGGGTCTACCAGCAAATGTTATGTGCTCAAAGTTACAAACTCCCACTGTATGTATCTTTGGGGTTTCATGTTTTGTTTCTACTAGTGTAGTGTGTATATATTCTGTGTCTTGCCTTATAGTATTGACTAAATTCCATCCCTAGCCAACATCTTTTCTCGATTTCCCTTTTCAATCATTGCAATCCTCACTATCAACTCATTCAATTCCCTACCAACTATCTAAAAGTATACAATACCCACCAATAATATCTCAACCCCCTCCCATCAACATCCTCGTTATTGGCGATGGCACCACTGGCCTAGCCTCCGCACCTATCCTCTCCCGTTGACTCCGCATAACCATCGTAGTTGATTCTGGCGACTGCCGCAATCTCGAAACTTTGTATATGATAGTGTCATTATGAAAGAACGGTGCTTATTAACTACCCCTATGGTTCTGACATGGAACCATAAGTCTCCCAAGCATTTTCGAACTTCGGCCGACTAGACAAGAAATGGAGAAAAATAATACCATACCATGAAATTCGATATCTTCGAATTAAAAACCATCAAAAAAACTGAAGTCAGTTTTGAGATTGTCAACGGAATTAAAAGTCTTGGCCAGAGGAAAAAAAAACTCATCCTAGTTATCGGGTCTGTAGATGCTTTCCCAGATATTTCTGACTCTGGAGAGTACTGGAGATCAAGAATATAAGCTGCTGCTCCTTTGACAAATACGACATGTCTAGACTGGGAGAAACAAACTAAACTTCCACCATCTATTTGTCCACGGCTACGAGGAACACGATTCTCCCACCTCGGGCATTCTCCCCTCACCTCGCACTGAAATCGCAAGCTTACACACACCCTCACAATCCACCATCCCCCATCTACATAACCAAAACATCCAATTGGTTCTCCAGTAAATCTTAAACATCTATCCATCTACTCGTATCCATCTATACCAACAACAATCATCCCTCCCCCCCCCCCCCCCGCGGATAAACCACCCTCCTCCAAAACACTCACACTCCTTCCCGCAAAACCACTCCTCATCTCGCTAGATTAAGAAAGCAGAACCCCCAATACATCAATCACTCTCTTCTTCTCCAACAACAACCCCCTATTAAATCCCTATACTCATTCTCTTTTTTATCCTCTATAATCAAAATACCTATATATGTATATACTTAGCCCATCCACAACCCATCCACAACACCACACAGCTAGCTTTGAATCTCACCCACCCACTCACTCACCCACACAATCGATATCAATACTTCTTTCTCAACTACATTTTATCTCCTCACACATATCAAATAGAGAGGGACGGGCAGGGAATACAGTAATCAATCATCAATCACACCCCTCTGTTCTGTAAAAGTTATCCCAGAGTATCATCATCATATAGATACAAAACAGCAATTACAGCTTTAGCATCGTAGATGAAGGTTATCGGGATTTCTTTCGAGGGGGTGGAGAGGGATATCTGATTTTGCGAATGTGAGAGAGGGGTTATATATATATATATATTCCGTTTAATTTGTGAATCTTGTACACAGGGGATATATCTCGCTCGCTTGTATATAGGAGCGAGAGACTTTTACGGGGAAATGAGATTATGTGATGAAGGTATTTCGATCATGATTATTTGTAATTTCAAGTCAAAATGTATTTCGTGTTGACTGACTGTTTATGATTTATAGTCTTTGGGTTTTTATACTTTTTTTTATTTATATATATATATTTTGAAAAGAAAAAAAGGAATCGGCTTGTGTAAGGATCTAGTTATTATTATCATTATTATTATTCGATGTTATTGATTGTGTGTAATTCGGGGGTTTAGGTTGTTATGATGTTGTTTGTGTATATATATATATACGCCATCACCCTTCTCAGTACAGAAAGTAAATGTAGAATTACATATAGTATTAGTATTGACATTAGTATTAGCATACAGACTCAAATCCAAATAAACAATCATTTCCCCCCTCAAATATCATCCCATTCATCTCCATACACTATATCTTCTATCCCTATCCCTATCCCTCAAATCATCTTATCCATTTCTCTATTTCATCTCACCAATTTCCAATTTTTAGAATCCTGATATTGGAGCTAGAACTTATATCTCCTTCTCCTTCTCCTTCTCCCTACTTCTTACAACTACCAACCCTAATCCAACATCCAACATCCTTTTCTTTTCTTTTCCTTTCTCTTTTTCTTCTTCTTTCAAAAAAACTCAAGATTCAAAAGAAAAAGAAAAAGAAAAAGCAGGATTCTTTAGTACTAGGTAGTTATGTCAAATACTATCACTATATATCATATCATATCAAATTACTTTACAAGATTTAGAATTAGATTTTTTTTAATAAATAAATATATACATATACACATATATACACGTGTATACATATATATATATATATATATACCTCACAATCTCACAATCTCACAATCCAATTACTATCCAACTAGAATCTATCCATCCATCCATCCATCCATCCATTCATTCAAACCTCAAATTCCAAAAGTCATCTACACATCTTTAATCATTTAACAAAAAATCATAAGAACACATTCAATCTCAAAAGAATAAAGGTTCAGTCCAGGGCATTAAAAGATCACAAGAAAGCAAAATAAAACATCCGATTACCAAAAAAAGCTATAAACCCCCCCCCCCCCCCCCTAATAAACACCCCTTCCAATTCCCTTTCTCATTCCCTTTCCTTCCTTCCCTCCCTACCCCAACCCCAAGTCCCAAGTCCCCAAACCCCCAAACCAAAGAATCCATCCCACCCTTCCCTTCTCCTCCAAGAAAAGAAAAACAAGAACCCCCCCCCCCCCAAAAAATCCAATCATCTACCGCCCCAACCTAACAGGCAAAACCCCACACGCGTGACTCCCTCCCTGAATCCCAACCACCTTCCCCTGCACCTGCACAGCAGAACTACTCAAACTCTTCACCTCGCTTACGTTATTAGCTACTCCCTTCGACTCGACACTTTCCACCTCGTTGATCTTGATTTCCCGTTTCCGTTCCTGTTCCTGTTCCTTCCCCTTCCCCTTCCTCTCCAACATCAAGTTATCTGTTAAATTCTCCGGACTAGTGGTTTTTGTACCATCCACCCCTCCAAGAGGTTTAGTCTCTTTGTTCTCTTTAACATCCACACCGACATCCATCACAACAGGGTTTCCCTTCCCCATCTTAACATTCTGCACCCCCTCTCCCCCCTTTACCTTCCCCCCCTCCATCCCATCAAAAACCACATAATCCCACAACTCATTACTAAACCTCCCCTTCAAATCCTCCAACCCCCACCCCTGCTCCCTCCCAATCTCACCCAGCACCGCTCGAAACTCGCCCACTTCCTCTCTATACCCCACCTCTCTCACATACTCCCTCGCCTTCCTCCCTCTAATCTTCACCCCCTCCCACTCCTTCGCCCAATGGGGCCTCACATTCAACAACCGCTCTTCCCCATCAACACTCATCCTCCCTTTATACCCCGCCCACAAATCCACCACCTCCTGACAAAACGGCAACCACTCCTCATCCCTCACCGCATCGGGCACACTCAGAATCTCAATACTCGCCGTGCCCCAGCGATTCCCTCTCTGAGGCGCCATAATCAGATTCGAATCCCCCATGATCCGTAACTCGAGCGTGAGCCGCATCGGCGTTTCCGAATCGCGATAGCAGAGGTTGATGATATCCCACCAGGCGCGTCGGACGATGGTGTAATCGGGCGTTGCGTTGGGGAGACAGGGGATGGGGATTTGGAATTCGAGGTCGCGGACTCGCATGTTTTGGATCTAGGAGAGCATGCAATGTTAGTTTAGGAGAGAGAGAAGAGGAGAGAGGATAGAGGGAACTTACGCCGCGACGGAAATGGAGACCGTTGGGAAGAGCGGTTTTGTATTCGACCGTTTTCTTTTGTTCGAATTCGTTGAATTCAAAGGGGGGGAGTGCGACCACTATTGTTGCGAGTTAGAAATATGTTTTATATCTGAAATATCCATCTCCTTCCTTTCTCAACTTTTAAAACTTCCTTCCTCACCCAAGCCTCGAGATCGAGCCACAAAAGATAGAAAGAAAAAGAAGAAGAAAAAAAACTCACTCCCAAAAGAACTCAAGATACAAGCCTGCCACCTCCCCGGCAACAAACCAAAAACCTCACTCCCCGTCAACACACTCCCCACCCACCCCTGAACCCACTGCACAAACGTATCAAACGGGCTCGGATACTCGACTGCGCCCTCAGCATCCGCCGTATCATTCCACGTATTGACCCACGCCTGCTGACTGCGCGTAAACCAAAACCATTCGCTGTAATAGTCATTATTGGCTTTATCTTCAAACTCTTTCAGCGCATCGGCGTATTGGGCTGGGGTCCACGATTTGCGGAGCGCGATGGGGATATCGGTAGGGGAGAGAGGGGGGATGGCAAGTGCAATGTCGGGTTTGGTGGGGCGGAGAACGGCGTATGTCATGGGGGAGAGGAGGAGTGTTATGTGGGTTACGATACCGAGGAGTCCGAAACAACCAGCTGCGGCGCGGAGATGGGCTGGTTTTGTCACGGTGCGGTGCACACCATTTGCATCGATGTATTCGATGGCACGAACATAATCTGATACTGTTTGATGACGACGACCGGCGCCGTGACAAATGGGACCGTTGACGCCACCTGCTGTGACCCTGTTTGTGTTAGTATATATTGACTTTCGTGAGTACAAACAGAAGCGAGAAATTGTATAGAAACGAAAAGAGAGGCAGGCAAACTTACTCAACAAGAATAACATCCACCGGCAAGGCCCATTTGCCATGACCCACGGCCCACCTCCTAAACTGTTCATTCGTAACCGCCGCTCCAACTCTACAGAGCATTTTCCCTTTTTCATCCCCCGCCAAACTCAATCCCTCAATTTTCGGCGCCAACTCAATCGTCTTTAATTCATTGACATCTATCACTCCATCTCCATTCAAATCCACATCTCCTTTCTCCTTCGTAATGCTCATGACATCCGGGATTTTTTCCACACTCTCCAAGTTCAACATACTGACCAAAATCTGTTTGTCTTGCGAGAAAGTATTACTCCACGAGTGTCTGTACCCACTACATCTCACTCTATAACCCTCGACTTTAGCCCACTTGACCAGATTCGACAGGCCCAGAACTGTGGTAGGAACAAAGGTATAAAGAGGAGTATTCTTCACGCTGTTCCCCCAATTATGAAACGGGGCATTTTTGTGGACTTCCATGATCCTCTCTCCTCTCTCATCTTCCCAGATCTTTGGAGATTTCCCACTTCCAAGCATCGAAGCATCTAGTTTTGAAGTCAAAGAGACAACATCATTGCTCTTCAGCAACGCTCCCAAGTGACCATGTCTCCCCCAAAACTCCCCCACATGGTCCTCAACCTTCTGAATCATCTCGATATGGCCTCCCACCTCCTCCACAATCTCTCTTTCAATCTCCTCTTTCGCTTCTTGAATCTTCTTCATCACTTTACTCTGCACCAACTTCATCTTCTTCTCGTGAGCCTTTTCCCTCACCGTCTCCTTGACCATCTCCTTGAAATGATGTTTCACTGCCGGCGATGGCGGAATGAAAAATTCCCCTTTGACTTTCCCCATGCCCATAATCTCCTCCTCCTTCACATCCTTTTCATCATCCATAAACGCACGAATCTGCGCTTGCAAACCGGGTTCTAGTTCCTCAAATGCATGTTTGAATGTATGTGTATTTTCAAACACTCTCAATAAACCTCGCAAATGTGTTTTTGGATCCACATTCCGATTTCTAATGTCCCAGAGTTGTTTGCGAAACAAATTGAGCTTGGTGTGTGGGAGATCATCGGCGAGTTTTCCAATGTGGTCGATAATTTCTTGGAGTATATATTCTGTGCTGAGATTCTCTAGGGGAGGAACAGGGAGACTTTCAAAATGATGGGAGATCATTGTGACTCGTTATGGTGAGAGTCAGTGTGACCTCGACCTTCTATATACTTGGTATGATATGCAGGGGGTAGATGCGAGATATGCGAGGTTGGCAAATGTGAAGAGCCGGTGGGGTAGTTGTTGGATTGCAGATTTAAGCGCCAGGTATATCTGAAGAAAGTTTCTCAAAGTAGAACAAGAAAAAAAACTTGGTTTTACAAGAATGAAGAAAGCAATGGAGGAAAACAATCTCGGGAACAAAACATAGGGAAAATCATTTCGTATAAATAATCTTCAAGTAATCCCTCCCTCGCCTCTCCAAAAACTTGCGCCGTTATTGAAAATGATCCTACTATAACTCTCCAAAACTCACATCAGATCAGGCCAGAACCGAGCGAATAGGTCAGCTCTCCTCGGGCCTTATCCACCTCCCCCTACATAGACGCGGGAATGCCTCACGTCAGCTACCAATCACGATCCCTATCACGACATCAGATAATTGTCCCGTGCATCATCGTCGTACAGCTTTTCCAATTCTGTCAACTTCAATTGGTTAATCATCCAGTTCAGCTGTTTGTCTTGGACAGCCTTGTCGGACACTATCACCAAATGTAGACACTGTTTCTACACCATTTCTTCAACGATACCGCTGAGCCTCAGCTCATGCTCGGTTTTCAATATTGGGGTCCCAATGGGGCTTTCTTTGGCTTGGAGTGATGATCGTAAAGTAACTCTCAATGTCAATCTTTACGTGTTCGGCGTTGAGCGTCTTATGATTTCACCCGTAAAAATAATTTGCTAGTCTCATCACAAGATTCCGAGACTCGCTGAGAAGACAGTAGCTGATACGAGTCACCGCTATCGTACAGAACTTACCTATTGCGTAAATTGGTGATAGCCAAAGGTGATTGAAACTTCCCCATAAGCTTCGCGTTTGTGAAGCAAAATACTGTTGATAGAAATCATTCATTAGCTTGGTCAAGACTCACCAATTGTACGAATGGCCGAAGTGATTGGTGCCAAATTCCTAATAGCTTTCCAAGATATTGAATGAGAAAATCTTTCTTTGGATACGACTATAAACATCAGCCCAACAAATGCATGCCTTAAAAAAAAACATATCTGTACGAAATGCCAAAAGACAACTTCGCAATGTAACCTATACCCAAAATCATAATAAGAGTGGTCTTGTAACCCTCGATACCCTGGGAATAATCAAAACGCCTATACCCTCTTCCAAAAATTTCAATCCAGTCTATGATGACCCATAATGACCAACTCCTCTCTTACCAATTTATTTAAACCCAATAATTCCATCAAATGACTTAACGGATATCCAACTGAAAAGGTTTGAAGCGTCCTCCGATGGTGGCGCATCTTGGACATTTTCTACGTGCTCCCTGCTCTGCCATGAGAACCTCGACACATGGTTGGCATATACCGCATATACATTCTGTGCATGCGTAAGATTCTTTCAGGAAAGAAACATTCTGGCAAGCAGCACAGTAAATTTGTATATTTATTGCAGAAAAGCTTGGCGATGAATCCGAGAGCCCCTGTGATCCAATATTGAAATGATCACCACTCCCACCACTTTCTACTGATGGAAAAGGTTCTGGAGCTTCAGCTTGATAAGATGGCGGGGTGAGTGCTTGTTGTAGTGGCGAAGCCTGGTATCCATGAAATTGCGATGCGGAAAATGGAGGCATTGAAGCACGATTCACTGAAACCGGGGATGGAGGAATCTGTATTTTCATTAGTATGCGAGTAAGGCCTTTGTATTTACACATGGGACAAACCGGTGTTCTATCATCATCTACATCTTCTGTAGCTGATGTGGCAGCATCAATCAAGTCTTCCCATCGTTTGCCATAAAATGCACTTGACGGTTCGGCAGATTGAGCTTTACGATCATGACTTAAGCGTCGCAGATGAGTATGTTCCCCACGAGATTTTTGCCTTCTATAGTGTGGCTCTCGAGCACGCTTTGACACTGATTGTTTGCGAGGACGACCTGTGCTTGGATTTCTTTGAATCGGAGGAAGAGTAGACGATCGTCCTGGGGGTGATAATATAGAAGGGAGAAGATCTCTGCGACGGTGAACATTGTAATGTGAAAATGGATCGCTCGTTGGCTCGAGTTTGCTGGAATGAATTGGAGGAAGCTCTATAGAAGCTCGCATTGCTTGCTTGTGAGCTTCGTTATCTGACATCCAATCCTAGATGAACCCCATTAGTATTTTGCAGTCTCTGAGTTTGGAAAGTCAAGCTAGAAAATGAACCCACCACTTCGGATTCCCATTCATGATCCAATTTGTGATTGTGTAGCTGTGCTAAAGTTGCTGCAGCGCTAGCGGCTGGAAGCATTGAACTATCGTCCAAGATTCTGGGAGTATTTGGGGTACTCGAATGATTCGAATGTTCGCCATAGTAATTCTGTCTTTCGTGTGTGAAACCTGCATGCACCGTGTCAGTCAAGATGCAACCAATGATTGACGATTCAATTTCTACAGACTATTTGAAGTTGGAGCCGAGTTGGCGGGTGTTGTTGTTGTTGTTGTTGTTGGCGGCTGTGGTTGTGGTTGTGGTTGTGGTCGCTCAGAGGGCGGGGTATTGATCATGAGTTGAAAGCTCTCTTCGGTCGCAGGAAGCTTGGAGATGTAATGTTCTGGATGAGCTCTTCTAATGTGCTCTTGCATGGATCGATATCGTTTTTCCTGTCCATCCCACTCGCTTGTTACCACGGATTGAACCGTACAAAAGGAAAATAGCTTCCAAAGGGGTACAGCAGATACAGCAGAGTAGAGGCACTCACGCCGAGGCAACGTTTGCGACAACTGGAGCCATCTTGATTTCTCAATGGACAAACAACTTCATTATTCGCATCTGAAACGGAAAAGGACGATGTCAACGAAGAACGAGGAGGCATCGTCAGTGTGGACTCGATCATTACCAGATCCAAGTCGACAGTGAGTGGTGATGGTGGTGGTAATGGTTAATGGTTAATGGGTAGGTGGAAGATAGGTAGATAAGATAGGTAGATAGGGAGCGTATCGTCGCACTGTTGTTTCGTATCTGGAGGGGAGGGGGAAGCGGGAATCTCTAGAAATGGATGATCTTGGGAGCAAAACTTTGCATAATTATTTAATAAAAATCAGATGCGACGTTTAATTTCTCTTTCTCCTCTCTGCAGCCTCTTGTGGCGATTCTTTCAGGGGAACAAAGATGCAAGAAAGATTGAAGCTCAAAGCTATGGAAGGGGGTTTCCAAATGATTTCTTACAATTGATGTTTGAGGAAGAATGTGCGAGTGAGGGTGAGGGTGAGGGTGAGGGAGAGGGTGCGAGAGTTAAGTTGTAGGGTAGTGGTAGTGGCAGTGGCAGTGGCAGTAATAGTAATAGTATAGTATAGTATAGTATAGTATAGTAATCGTAATCGTAATAGTGGCAGTGTGGCACTGAAGGAATCTCTGGAGTGAGAGTGAGGGGTCTTTTCTTCGCGAGGTAGATTCGAAGGAAGGGCAGCAGTCAGAAGTCAGAAGTCAAAAGTCAAGAGTCAAAAGTCAAGAGTCAAAAGTTAGAATCCAAAACTTAGGAGGAAGCTCTTTTCTACTAGTGGGGGTCAGAGTCAAGAGAAGAGCTTCGGATAAGAGCTTTTTTCCTCTTTTTCCTCGTTTTTTTCTTGCTATCTTTTCTATCCATGCTTGTACATCCTGGGTATCTCGAGAAGTTTAGATGGATGCCAGGAAAGAGCCAATGAAAAGGGATGCATCTGGAGCTCTGGAGCAGCATCGGTGGAGACTCGAGAGCTTAAAGGTCCAACATGGGGAGGGAGGACGAGAGAGAGAGAGAGAGAGACTCGGACCAGATAGGTATTGCTATGAACCGACCGAGCTTGCTCTGCTTTGCTTTGCTTTGCTCTGCTCTGCTCTGCTTGCTTGTCTCCGTGTCTGCTTGTCCCCAGTATTCTCTGTCAAGCAAATCCCGTAGCATTCGATCCGATCCTGTCCGAGGGCTGCGTGCTATAGCTACCTATCTATGTCTCCTCGCATCTGGCTGACACCATGATTTGATCTTACCAGACCAGACCTCCCTCCTCCCACCGTAATTGAGTCACCGTCTCAAAGTGCACTAATACCAGCGGCAAACGCAGGCAAGTGGCCAAATGTCGGACCGTGGAAAGCTACCCTTTCCATAGCTAGTCAGGTCACATACCGCACACCTAATACATGCGCCGTTCGTACGCAAGTGCCTCCTCGTTGGGCACGATATTCATGCAACCAATGCCATCCATTGAATAAGACCTAGGTAATAATTTTACTATCGGTGGAGAGGAGCTGTCCAAACAAGAAGTACCGCATCTCGCCTCCGTCCAATCAGAACGCCCGTGGGATACGATGTACTCGTGGATGGAGCACTGCTTGTCTCTCCAAACCCATCCCTACGACGCCATTGACAAGTAAGAATTCGAGGATACAAAGTGACTTGATCTGCTGATCTGCCGAAAAAAAAAAAAAGATTTTGTTGGTGGGTTGGTCTTTCCGCATGGAGAGGTGCGAAGGGACAAGCAATACAGGTTTCTTCTGCTACGTCGACCTCTACGGAATCCCCATTCGATTGGAATAATAGATAAGAGCTCTTTTCGTCTCTCTGCCTTTCTTTTATCTTTTATCTCTTATCACTTGTTGCATTGTCCTATACCCTTTTGGAAGCTATCAACGCAACACTCGGAAACTGGAGAACCCTGAGTACAGTACACATACATACGTAGCATGCCGCAGCTTACCAGAACTTGTCCCGAATGTGCATTGAGCATGCGAGTACAACCCTAACAAGCTTAACATGCTCTGCACGCTCCGTTCTGGAAAGACAATTCGCCAAAGGGACCGTACTAGGCCACTTGCATCCGCCACTTTCTACAGTTACATGTGAAGGATTTGGAGCTGCGTTCTTGCACTGATTGGCCGCCGGTTCCTGTGAAGAAAGTATGAAGTTAAAGGTCGAAGGGTTGGTGCAAAGGAGATTTGTGCCAATCCTTTTCAAACATCGACCAACTCCGTTTTGATGCACCAGCAGGAGATTCATGAGTCAACGGTGAAGCTAGGTCTTAACAATCTGAAGAGTTTAGGGTTACAAATTTAAGCTCTCCCAGGTCCTTGGTCCTCGGGATCAGTGAGTAGGATTGGGATTGGGATTGGAGATTTGATTGTGCGACTTTCGTTAGCTCTGATGCAGCTTAATAGAATTGAATAGTTCAGCTGCGGCTTCGATTCAGCATGTTCACTTGCAGATTGCATCCATGAATCGTCGAAACCGTTGCATTGATTTTTCATCCTGCTAGTAAAGTTGGGGTAAAGTTCGAGAAGGTCTATTCGAAGCTTTCTGAACGGCCAGTCCGAGAGAGTCTGTTCGAGACTTTGAATTACATCGTGTCGTATATTGCCAACGGTAACTTGTGACTCCGAGATGAATGATGATTGGGATATCCTTGATGTTTTGTCTTCGTTAGGCATGTCTATAGCAAATTGATGAACGTGAAGAATGATACGTCTTCTGTCCTTTACCTCTCCTGCCCTTTACCTCTTCTGCCCTTTACCATTCGACGTCGTTATATCTTATGATGGTCGTAATGAATGACGCTCCGCTGGCCCCCTGGGAGCCACTGCCGTGGAGGCCGACTAATCGGATAGATCACATTCATTCCACTGCAAAAATCTTCACCCATAATGAAAAGTCTATCAAATCTATAAATACCTGCGCGTATTATAAGTTAATGTATAATTGAACCACGCTGTACTGCCCCTCCACTCCAATTTCGCACTCTCTTCGCACCATACAAGATCCGATATTGACAATCGGTCCTTACTCCTATTCACTCGTGTTGATGGCTCTCATAATGATCCTGTCGATCAACTAAGTGAGGCGTGCAGTGCTCCTCTGCTGAGCTCATGCTTTCCTAACCGGCTAAGACTTGGATCTTCGCAGTGAGGCTGATGTATTGGATATCTAATGGCAGCCGCTAGAAAATCCGGATTGGAATCGAAAGTATATACGAAAGACTCGTCGAGTTCGTGACACCATACTAGGTACACACACATCGTGCTATCCTCGCTGGAATTTGGAAGACACTCATTCCGCGAAAACATTCGCAGCTCGCGTATCGTTCCTTCAATCGATCTTTCATCTCTTTCCCCGCCAATCAAATCCACCGCACAGCAATCCAATTATTGAAACAAGGAAAGCAGAACCACTTTTCAGCACCGCAGCTGAAAGCTTCATCGTCAAATCCTGCTTCAAAAATGATCTGCGTCCCCGAAGCAGGTTTATCATTGCCGTTTCGAGAAATGAAGGTGCTTCTATTTCAAATGGGTCAGCTATAACCGCACGGTACTTCCGCAGAATGATCCACTTTCGAGATATTGATTGATATTGAAGCTCGACGAAATGGCATAGATGGATGAAGGATGAGGTTTTGTTGAAGATTCGCAAGGACAGTGATATATCATATACATCGTATGTGTTTGCGAAGAGCAACTCAGGTCTCATAACCTGTTCAGAATGCTCCCCTCTGAAAAACAAGGGAGGATCAGGTCAAAATGACAGGCGTTCAACAGATCCAAGTACAATAATTTCTCTATCGGGTAACCTTTCCATTTTCATCTAACAAACGGGGATTTTGATGAGTTACTAGGCAGTGTGCCGCGTTGGACCTTTGCTTCTATAAACAAATTCCACATCATCCCGCATTGGATCTCCTTTGATACTCTTTTAAATATGTCATCTAGTACCTGTGTTTTGACGAGTGTGTGGAATCACTCATCAAAATCAAAATCACAATCAAAATCAACTTGATTCATTGATTCACACAACTCTGCTTCCATGTCAGAAAAATCTTTACTGCCCATCTACTCCTACAATCCGAGTCACTCTATATCTCCCTGCCGTCCTCCTTTCTCCTTCTGGCCTCACCCTCCCTTTTCCTTTTTGGATACTATGAGTTTTACAGATTTTCTCGATCTTCTCATAGCTCGATTTGAAGATGTCCTTGACAGTTAAGCATCTAAACAATGATGCATCATTCCTCCTAACCTTCTCGCCCATCTCTCCCTTTCCACCATCTCCCGGCGGACCAGGGCGACATGAAAGCTCCTTTACTATCCTCCTCGATCCATGGATCTCCGGTCCTTCCAAAATCTTCCACCACAAATTCTCAATATCTCATCTCAATTCTCCCTCATGCATATCTTCTCTCACCGAACTCCCAGAACCGGATCTGGTTATAATCAGTCAAGATAAAACCGACCATTGCCACGAAGAAACTCTCAAACAACTCTCTCCAGATGGAAGCAAGACGTTAATCCTTGCCGAACCCGGGGCCGCAAAGACGATAAAACGATGGAAATACTTCTCTCCCTCGAAAGTCGTCCCTCTCAAACGCTGGGAAGACCCTCGTCTGCGTCGTCCTGACAGTATCCTTCGAATTCCTGTACCTCCTCAATCTCCCAATGGGGCAGCAGGCGAAGTAACCATTGCTTTTCTCCCTCAAAAGAACGATCTCACAGGGTTGCACAACGCAATTGGGATAACATATCGACCACCCACCCTCT
This sequence comes from Botrytis cinerea B05.10, assembly GCF_000143535.2. Classification (NCBI taxonomy): domain Eukaryota; kingdom Fungi; phylum Ascomycota; class Leotiomycetes; order Helotiales; family Sclerotiniaceae; genus Botrytis; species Botrytis cinerea. Next base: position 3,389,091 of record NC_037310.1, read on the forward strand.
CAAAATCCTTCTTCGACCCAGCCGAAAATGCATACGCTACTCCACCCTCCTCGCCCAACTCCATCGCCTCTACTCTCTCCAACCCTACCGAGCGTGCTCTCTCTGTCATCTTCTCTCCACACGGCTGTACATACAACACGCTCGCTCCTTACGCATCTTCGCATCTCGTCTCCCAAGCAGCTCTCCCTCTCACATCTCTCCTGCACCCCTTCGACCGCATCTCCAACCCCTGGTACCTGGGCGGAAACATCATATCCGGCTTTCCGGGCGGAGTATCGATTGCACAAAATCTGTGTGCCAAGACGTGGATTTCCGCCCACGATGGCGATAAGACGAGCACGGGAATGGCAACGTGGAGTATCAAGAGCGAGAAGTGGGAGAAGGAAGATGTGGAGAGTGTAGTGTCGCCGCGGAGTGAGAATTTTAGTGAGAAGAAGGGGACGGGTACGGAGGTTTTGGTATTGGCGAGTGGAGAGGGCGTGAGGTTGGTGCATGGAAGTGATGTTTTGGGGATGGGAATGAGGATTGAGAGGTTGGATGGAGAGGGTGATGGTAATGGTAATGGTAATAGTGATGAGAGGATAGAGGAAGTTGGAACGAAAGATATTGGGGAGGTGTATTGATTGACTTTGGATTGGATTGGATTGGATTGGATTGCGGCGAGATGGATTTATTAATGAATATCTCGGCTACGGGAATTTGAATGCGCATGGGAATTTGGATAATGGGCACGCAATTGCAACGGGGAAATACATTCACGAATGGGTTATGGAAAATAAACTCCGATAGCTATCTATGTCTATCGCTATGATATCAGATATTAGGACACATGGCGTTTTGATTCCTGTTGTGGTTATACTTTTTGTATTTGGTTTTCGGGTTGTTTTCTTTTCTTTTCTTTTCTTTTATACCATTGTTTGAGGGTTGGTTGACTTCGTAGCTGCTATGCTATATAGGCGGAGAGATAAGGGGGGGGGGGGGGGGGAGGTATTGGATTAGATTAGATACATAGAGATGAAAATACATGATTGTTTTGATATATATTCTTCTTGTCTCTTGTTATGTTATGCCATGTTATGCTGTGTTGTATTATGCTGTGTTTTGGAGTGGAGGGTGAGATGATGGGGTAGGAATGATAGGGTAGATGTACTTTTGGTATTGAATTAAGATGCGGATGATGGATATCGCATTTGGGGATATTGGATTGGATTGAATTGGATTGGGGTTTGTTTTTGGAATGAGGGGTGAGGGGATAGTGAGAATGAGAATGAGATGTGATTGATGATGGGCTGTGATATGATATGATATAAAATATCATAGAGATATAGGTAGCTTCTGGAATTCAAAAAAGAAAGAAGAGAGAAGAGAGAAGAAAGATATGATAAAACTTTCTAATTTCTATTTCTAATTTCTAGATTTCTAGATTTCTTTATATCTATCGCTCTTAATCTTAATCTTAATCTTAATCTCAATATCAATATCAATATCAATATACTTCTTATCTACTTTTCAACTATTTCAAAAATCGAAATAGATGAATAAATAAATAAATAACTAAATAGTTGTATTAATATATATATATATATATATATATATATATTAAGATAAAGTTAAATCCGATAATTGATCTATATATGGTGATATTCATGAATTAGGTTATGATAGGAGAATCAGATCACGCTATTAATCGAATCAATTTGTGAATCTGTGAATCTGTGAATCTGTGAATCTGTGAATCTGTGAATCTGTGAATCTGTGAATCTATAGATCTATAGATCTAGAGATTTATCTAATACCCGTCTAGCTATCTCTTTACATACTACTCACATACTCACATACTCAAAGATCAGGAATCAAACCCCCAGGTAAGCGATTAAGCGAGTGAGAGTGAGAGTGAGAGTGAGAGTGAGGCATCGAGATATAGATACTATATACATACATACATACATACATACATACACTTATTATTTAGTGAGATATAATACCCAAGCATACAGCACCACCATAGATACGATAGATCTCTGCACCTTCCTCCTTTCCCACCCACCACCTACCCCATGAATAAGCGATTACGATGTGATTGTGATTGTGATTGTGATATGATTTTGTTTTTGGGGTGGATGAACGGGGTACCTATCTACTCATCTACTCATCTACCCAACTAGCTAGCTACAGTTCAGAGCCGAGAAGATTGGGCGAGAGAATGCCAAAGGCAAGGAGAGAGATATTGGATTGAGTGAGTGTTGGATTATGATGGGTGAAAGGATAGGAAATACGACTATATCAAACTAGATGTCGAGGGAGTCTTTTTATGGGTCTGGCAGCAGGAAGAGTGTCGACCTATGAAATTGCATTTGTTTTATTTCCAAAAAAGGAAAGGTGATAGATATGAATATTATTCATACTAATAAACTCAGCCGACTGGAGAGTAGAAGGTTGCAAATAGAGATGATAATACATAGCGAGCTAATCAGAAATATTGAGGCACTTGCAAATTCGTGACCTTTACGTGAATGTACACCAAGTTATTCCCCTCTTCGATTTTCCTTTTCGCGCCCTGCGAAGCAATCACTTGAAACCACTGATGATCCTTTCCCATCCATTTTAACCCAATCTAATCCCTTCTATACCTCTACCTCTTTACCGCCTTCCCCTTCAACATCGATTCCCTCATCGCAGCTCTAGCACTCCTACTTCCACCCAACTTCGGTCCTTTCATATACAATTCCTCCTCTGTCTTATCCTGAGCTCCCTTCTTCTTATCCTTCGCTGCCTTTTCAGAGATCTGTTGTTGTCTCTGCAAAGATGCATGAGAACTAGCTTCTTCCCAATCCTTGCGGAATGATTCTGCTACCATTTCATCATTGGCCAATCCTGTCGTGTGATTCATTTCCTTACTCGAGGGTACGGGCTCATAAATATCGAGACGATTTTCATGAAGAATGGCATCGACAAGAGCATCACGTTGTACATCATCGCTTCCTCTTCTTTTGCGACCACGCCAGGGTTTACCATCACGGCCAAGACGAGGCTTGGAGGTAGTTTGTGTAGATTCTTCGAGTTCGATGACTTCACCAGCTGCTTTTCTGCGAGCCATTTCTGTTCGATATGCATTTCTTGCCCTCGATTCTTCTCCCAGGTCGATTTCGAGAATTTGACCCATTGTAGTAGGTGCTCTTTGAGATTCTTTAGATTGTGTTGTAGAAATCTCATTCTTTGGAATTCCTGCTTGAGGATTTGTGAATGGAGAATCAACGGATTGAGATGTATGTCCGAGTTTCGATTCTATATATGCCATCCTATACTATTAGTCACCGCACTTACACCCAAGCAGTTCTCTCGGGATGAACAAGAAATGTACTTACATATGTTTGTCAACACCACTTCCCACTACTCCCATCTGCGGCGCAAATCGTCGCATTGAAAGTCCACCTTCAGGTTGTGTTTCCTCTGCATCCTTGTCTTCATATTTCACCAGCGCATCTCCATTTTCCTCATCGTCATTCCCATCTCGAATTTTAGATTCGGCCTTGAACTCCACCCCTCCAATTTTCTTTCGTTGTTTTCGCAGACGTAGAATTTCTGATATATTCAGGGGGGTCTCTTCCATTCCAGCTTCTCCATCTTCCTCTTCTTTCTTGATGGGAATAGAATTCGAAGCAATGAGTTCATCTAAACTTTGTTCTGTGGGTATAGCTGCTGCTGTTGGCGCGGGCGCGTTTGTGGAGATTTCGGGTTTGATCTCATTCTCATCATCCTGATTTCGCTGTCTATAAATCTTGCGCTTTTTGGAAGGTCGGAATAATGGTATTGGGTCTGAGTTTGAAATTGGAGTTGCCATGATTGACGTTTAAAGAGTTGGTAGGCCCAGAGATTTGGTCTATGTGAATATTGTAGTTATAGTTGAGCAACTTATACGTGAAGAAAGATGAAACTTGGATTGAGATGGATAAGATATTGATTGTGTTAGCGTCTACTGATAGGCTTTAGCTACATGGTGCTAGGGTCCCTGTGCATTGGCAGATCACATCCGAGCCTCAGCTCATGATTGATGTATTTATTATCTTTAAATCTTCGGTATGGTGCGAGTAGCTTTGTTTGCCTCAATTCCTTCAAGACAATTCGTATATTGATACTGGATCTTTCAGAAGCAAGATAAATAGAAGAGCTAATAGATATACCGTACAGTTCCTAAGGTGGGTATATAGTGCATTTTTGGTAATGGCCAGGCGAGCAAGGCTAGTGAGTGGTATATTGTGGGGTAAGCTCCCGAAGCGCAACATCAATTGAAGTTTCAACAGTACTCCAAAGTTTTTGGAATTCTGAAGCTCCTCGACCTATTTCAACCTTCACTCGATCTCTATACTTCAAAGTAGCAATGTCGCGAAACGCAGCAGCTTCTGTCCTCCGAAGGGCTCTCCTCTATGGTATGCTATCCATCTGAACACCATATATGGAAGCTCCCTCATGGGTAGCTAACCTACGAACAAGTGCCATCATCTTCACCCAAGTTTTTAGAGAAGTCCCGAGGTTTGAAAGTTGATACTGTTGCGTATGATCTGGAGGATTCGGTGACATTGGGGAATAAGGAAATGGCAAGGAGAAATATAGTGGACTTTCTCAAGGGCGAAAGGCCGAAAGGTGTGGGAGAGTATGTATTTTGTATCTCATATGTCTTTTTTATCCTCTAGGAGGTAAAATATGTGCTGATTCCAATGCCACCATAGACTAGCTGTACGAATCAATTCCGTATCATCAGGCCTCGCTCTACAAGATCTCACACAAGTCCTCAAAAGTCAACACCTTGACACTCTCGTAGTACCTAAAGTAAACTCGGCTTCCGATCTCCACTTCATAAATGATATTCTTCGTCATACCCTTCCCTCGCGACATCCATCTACTCCTGAATCCACTTCGAATCCAGTCAAAATACTTGCTCTCATAGAATCTGCACAATCTCTCATAAATCTCTCATCGATCTGTCAAGCATCTCCCTACCTGCATGGCCTAATATTCGCCGCGGAGGATTTCTCTTTAGATTTAAGCATTACGCGAACACCTAGTCTAGACGAATTTCTATATGCGAGAAGTCACATAGCAACTTGTGCACGAGCATTTAATATTCCATCGACCATTGATTTAGTGTGTACTGCATACCGGGGGAGTGAGGGACTAGCTCGTTTGGAAGAAGAATCTCTTCAAGGAAAGGGTCTAGGGTTCAATGGGAAACAATGTATACATCCTTCCCAAGTGGACGTTGTTCAGAAAGCATTTGCACCAGGGGAGAAAGAGGTAGAGTGGAGTGTACGAGTAGTCATTGCGGATGAAAAGGCGGAGAAGAAGGGGAAAGGGGCGTGGACATTGGACAACAAAATGATTGATGCTCCAGTCACAGGAAAGGCCAGAGAGGTAGTTAAGAGAGCAGAATTGTGCGGTTTTGATGTTGAAGCTATGAGGGAAAAGTGGAAGGGCCAGGAACCCGAATGATAGGACAAGCAGTTCGACCTCTGTGTTTGCCATTGACAGATGACTTTTTCCGAATCTTTTCAGCGAAAGACGTTCATCCCATCATGCCTCAAGTCTCTGTATGTACGTTATTATGCAGAAAGGTATTTTTTAAAAGTAGATGGCTAAACTCGTCCTCACCCAACCTACATCAACCATACTAAATCTATCCTCTTCTAGCTATCACAACTTTTGGGGTTTATCTCTGAGAGAAATTGTTTCCTGGCTTGATAGCTAAGCCAAGATGCTAGATTACTCCGGAGAATTCCAATTCATTAGTTGGGGAGGGGGTAAACATGATGGCAGGAGTTCATCCCATGCAATCATGAATTGCAATATTTTTTGCTCCTCATCAGCCAGAGCAACAACTGCAAGTCCAAATAGAAGTCCATTTGTCTCAGAGTATCCCAATGGAACAGTGCCTACAGGGTATCATGCGGCGACGGCAATTGTGAGTATGCGACCATTCATCGGTCCAATAATCACATCTAGACCATGTTGATACATTGTCTTGTCAATTTCATTTGTCTTAGCAGTCTCCCGTATTGATGATACTCCTTCAACATACTTCTCGTCAGACATTTTGTCTCCCAAGACACTTTTCAGCAGTTGCTGGCTTGGAATGTCTTCACAACAATCGTTTATATCGCAAACAGAATGAATCGCAAATCCACTTAACCCGCAGGCAGAACAAGGGCAACCTTGCGTTTAGTTTGTTGACTTTTAGGATATCTGAAATGCTTTTTTTTTTCATTGAACTGGTAGGAAAGGCTGTTAAAAACTTCCCCTGCGCTTTCACATAATTGTGGCCTGTGTGACATCAAAAGATGGTTATCGACACACACCCAAAATGGCTATTACTTACTCCGTTGTTGGTCGAAAGCATTACCATCATCATCATCATCATCATCATCATCATCATCATCATCATCATCATCATCGAGTGGAAGATCATCCATGGCACTCAGAGGAACATTTCCATACAAGATCGCACCGTGTTCAAGAGGGGTTTTCTTGATATTTATGTAAACTTCGCGTTGTTGGGTAATGGGCATAGGATCCGCGGTGTAAACAAATCCAGAAGTCCATAGAATGCATCATCATCCGCAAAGGTACCAATTTGGCTTTTCTGATATGTGTTTCACGCTGGAATAGTATTTGTGCTAAGAGGAGGGATACCATGTAACATGGCAATGTCGCAAAACGAATATTCTGGGCCGGGAAGAATCACACGGATCTGATCGATCGGGTTTACTCTTTCGATTCGAATATGTATGTATATGCAATTGCACTGTAAATAAATATAAATATATAGATAGATAGATAGATAGATAGATAGATAAATAAATAGGTGTATACAATTAGATATACCAAGATCGCGATATACAATATCGCAATTTCACACCTGTCTACATTGTAGATATTAGAACGGTGTGTGTATACCAGCTAGCAACTAGCAACAAGCAACTAGTAAACGATCCAAAAACTCCCAAACCTCCAACTTTCCCACTCCGAGAAATGCCTATCTCCCTCTCGCCTCCCTCGCCCTCCTGCGCTCCTCCTCCGCCTCCGCAATCGCCTCATCAATCCTCCTCTCCTCCTCCTCCAACCTCGCCACCTCCTCCGCCGACATCCCCGGCTCGCTCAGAAACGGCGCTTGCAACGCCCCCTTGTAGACTTGCGGCACGTCCAAATTCGTGCGTTCTGCGTTCCTCTCCGCGCTTGCTGCTATCCCGCGACTCGCGCCGATATGATCCGTGTACGGTTCCTGATCAAAGATGCTCCTGTCTGCGATGGGGTCGCGGCTATTTTCTCGACTGAGACTTGTGATATTTCCCGCGCTGCTGTGGACGGGGGACACGGGACGAGAGATTCCGGAAGCGACGCTTACGGCTCGGCTGCCGACCGCGTCGCTTCGGAGTGTGTTTGCTGCTAGGCTGCGTCGCGGACTAATGGGCACGGGTGTATTTGCAGTAAAGGCGGATCCGGGCGCGGGCAAGTCTTGGTGGAGATCATCGTCGTGGTCGAAAGTTCCGCCGAGGATTCCGGCGCCGCGAGATGTGAGAGGGGTGTTTGTGTCGCTGCGGTTGGTGAGGGCGAGTTTTTCGGCGATGAAGAGGGAGTTGGAATCGTTGTTGTGTTTGAGGGAGGAGGAGAGGAGATGATTCTCGGGAGTGCGGGAGGTGTTTTTAGGGGGGTTCTTGCGTCGACGACGGAGGAGGAGAAGAATGGCTAGCAGAATGAGGAAGACGAGGATTATAGCGCCCAGGGCAATGCCGATTTTTGCGCCTATGGACAGTCCGTTTGAATTTGAGGAGGTGGAGGTGGATGAGGATGAGGATGAGTCAGATGTGCCAGTTGAACTAGCCGGGCCGTCGTTACCGGTTGGCGTTAAGATAGGTGTCGTTACAGTCGACGCATATGATGTTGAAATGGGTATATTGGGTACAGTTGTTGACGGTGGGATCACTGTTCCTCCCGAAGGCAGAAAGATTGTCGTGCTTGCTGTGACGGAGAGCTGAACAGTCGGGGGTGCATAATTTGTGACGGCGGCCACAAACGAGCTCGCGAAAGCCGACAGAGACGCCGATTCTGCTGCTTCTATATCTGTCGTGTCTTCTCTTCTCTGGTTGAGAAGCGAGGGACTGTGTAATATTTGGAAGTATGGGCTGTAAGAATCGCAGAAGAAGCCCACGACAGTGTCGGTACCATTACTGAAACACAGAAAGAAGGCCGAGTTCGGCTTTATAAAGGTAGAGAGTCCTGCACTAGCATTATAGAGATTGACTTCCAAATTCACCGTTCCTGTTTTCTGGGCTTCGATTTGACAAGACCGGTCAATGATTGGACAATTGTCTGCAATTTTGATTAGACCTGTCCTCGTAGACACGGATATTCTGTTGTCAACAACTTACAAGTGAGAGGTATAACATAATATATGTTGGCCGATTCTGGAGCCCGATAATTGGTAGTATAACACAAAGCCAGAAATTTCGCGTCTTGTGGTCCTTGAGTTCCAACTACGAAAGGGGGCATATAGGACTGATTTAAAGACACAGTACGATTCTCTTCAAGAGACGACCACGTGGTAGGATAATACCATGAATCCCCATTGACTTCATCCCCAGCAGCTCGAGAAGTATTGATTTGCGGCGATAACGACGAGCTCTTCATATCCCCATCACTGTCCTGCCCAATTTCCCTCCCATCCGTCTTCCCGTCGTGACCGCCCAACGCCATGCCCAGTAACCCGCACCAGACCACCAAGACCCTCCATCTCAGAATCGATATAATCATTTCCAGCTTTCTCACTTCCTATTGTCCCATTCAAATATCAACCCAACATTATCGCTCTCTATCCACTTAGTGATCTTCCAATGTTCTGCGAACACTTGTCGCATTTGTCGTCTTCAGATTCGATTTTGGCAAGTTCAAATAATCGTTCACTCAAACAAACAATTAATCAAACACACATGTACATAGATACATGTACAAAATTACCAAAAGAAGAGAAGAAAGAGAAGGAGAAAAAACAAAATCCTCAAGAAAGCCTATATGACCAGGGAATATACCAACACGTTAATCAACACCCCCCTCCCCTACCTCACCTTGCCCTTCCATACATAATCCATATCCATTGCACCAAAGATCCTTCACTCATCAACCAAGCAATCAATCCCCGTTAGGATTTTTCAACACCCACGCTCACATACATAGCATGGAGGCGCAGCGCGGGTGGGTATGTAGAGTGAGATGGGAGCGAGAAGTGAGAATGGGATTTGGCGTGGTGAGGCTAGCTTAGGACAGGCCAAGATAGGTTAAGATAATTTCCTACCCTGAAGCAACAGGATGCGCATGCACGTTTGCGGGCTATTCGTTAGCGCCCTCACCATTGGCTCGTTTAGCCCGTGAAGGATGGGTAAGCTATGCGCCCGCTCCCTATTTTCCCTCTCGCTCCCGCCAATGATGGGGCTCCGTCTGCCGATTGGGATGGGCATGTGGCACGCAAACTGTTTGTATGTCACTGTAGGTATGAGGGTATGGAAAGTGCGTGTGGGATTTGGGGGCTGAGAGCGAGGTGTACGCATGAGCAGATTGGATTGGGGTGTGGGATGGGTAGATCGTTGTCCATCTTGCCCTTTTATTTTAGACGCGGACCGGTCTTTTGACCGGGTCTGATGTATGATGGACCAATTTTGTGATGCGCGGAGGTGATGGGGATGGGGATGGTGATTGTGATTGTGATTCACAAACTCTAAAATCATTGATGCTCTGTGATGCTTTGCGAACCTTATGCACCTATCCCATCCCATTTCCTCTCTACCTGATCATCTCACGACATAGGATGTGCAAATCTCACACTGACATTGAATGAATCATTTACTCGTCATACATTCCCACATCGAGGACCCAGGTCTCGTTTGAAGTTTGTGTCAGCAAACGATTGCGGCCTTGAATCATTGACCGCTTGGAACGGCGAAGGGGGGAACATCGCAAATAGTATCTAATCGAAATGACTGCAACCCAAGGATTTCCAATGCTACCCCGGAACGTTCAAAGTAGCCTGGTGATGGCAATGATGATACTGTCGGATTACAAGATTGAAGAAAAAGTAGATTGGAAAGTACCTTCCTTCGTTCCTTCCTTTTCTCATCAAGGCAAGGTGCGAATAGCAAATGCATCTTTAAATCCTCCCGTTGGTCAGACGTAAATCTATAAGATTGCATCAGATGCCTGTGGAAGAGACAGTGAGGTCCAAGTTGGAACCTACTTGATCGATGAAGAATCAGATATCGCACAGAGGATTGAATGAAGATTTTCCGGAGAGGGTAGGAGTTCTTCGTTATGCTACCGTTGTATTCTGCATGGATAATATAAATAGATTCTGCATGTCTGACAGAAAATGAAGCGGTACGGTACTCAGGGCCAAAAAATCGAAATGAGATGATTTTAGCAGCAAGCAGGGTGCCAATGTATCAGTACTCCACGCTCCATCCAGACACTTTTGGAAGCAAATTTACTAAACACACACATATAAAAGCTAGAATCCCGCCTATACTATCATACGTCGAAGCACAAACGAGGCACAAAGTAGAAAGCAAGACAAGATCTTGAAGTTCATATCCATATTATATATAGTTATTTCGTAGATACTCTACATTCTTACTACCCTCCATTCTTACTACCCTCCCCACAACATACATTTGATAAGCAACCCTCACCGTCATGAACCCATCCAACCTCCCCTCAAAACCCAAAACTCAATTTTCAAACCCCCCTCAGCTGTTCTTGTTGTCACTTCACATGTACGCTACAAAAAGCGTCGTTGGGTTCGCCTTTCATGTATGTCAGGTTCCTGCAAAGGAATGAATTAAAAAAACAATGCACACAATAAAGAATGTCTTAGAGCTCGCAATTCAGAATTATACATTCATTTACTTTTTCCTAAGCTAATGCCCCTTCAAGTACAGAGGATCAAGTGGTTTTGCCTTATCCTTTCGCTCTACAGCATCCATCCATCCAATTTACTTGGTATACAAAAGAAAAGAAGAAAAAGAAGATGTGCCATTTCTAGGCTAGTCGAATTTATCCCCAGCATTTAACTTTAGCCCAATGTAGAAACCCCCCTCCATCCAGCCGTGTACGTGAGCCTTCACGCCATGCCCCCGCTATCAACAAAAGAAAGAAAGAGAAAAGAGACCGAAAAGAAAGATAAAGACCAAAAGATTTTACAAGAACAAGAATTGTTTCTATTCCAAACGACAATCTTTTTAAATCCAAATCAATTCAAGATTTTATACGAATAACGCCAGGCTATGCTGCCAACCTAATGCATATCCTATCCATAGTATCCAGAGTTCCTCTGTCCTCCTTGCGTTGGTGGATATTGAGGGAAATATTGCTGTTGTTGAGAATATTGATGAGGGGAAGCTTGATACCCAGGAGAGTGTGCTAAGGTTGGTTGATATTGTCCAGGGGAGTGAGCCAATGTTGGTTGATATTGTCCAGGTGAGTGAGCCAATGTTGTTTGATATTGTCCAGGTGAGTGTGCCAGAGTTGTTTGATATTGTCCAGGTGATTGCCCTGGTGTTGTCCATGCCCCAGTTTGAGGGAAGTTTGGCCCCATCCATGAGCCTCTCTTACTAGGTACTGCAAACTGTGATGGTGAATAGTTGGTATTGGCATATTGCGACTGGCGACGGTTCTGCTCAGTTTGTTGCAGAAGACGATTTTGTTCGGCTATTTGTTCAAGACGGCGTTGCTCAGTTTGTTGCAGAAGACGATTTTGTTCAGCTATTTGTTGATCAAGACGGCGTTGTTCAGCTTGTTGCAAAAGACGATTTTGTTCAGCTATTTGTTGTTCAAAACGGCGTTGTTCAGCTTGTTGCAGGAGACGATTTTGTTCAGCTATTTGATGATCAAGACGACGTTGCTCAGCTTGCTGCTGCTGCTGCTGCTGAGCAAATTGCTGTTGACGAAGTGCAATCGCATGCTGTACTGACTGAGATTTGAATCCTTGCTTGACTTGTTGCCTCTCCTTCTCACGCGAATCAATAGCTCCAACGAGACCGGCGGAAACAACATTGTCTTTGTTGTTATTCTTAACCATAGCAATCAGGGGTCCACCAGTCATTTTAGCAACAAAAGCTTGCTCTCGGGCAGAGAGAGTTGTTGTAACGGCACCATTTCCAGAAGGCCCTAAAACTCTATTTGCACCTCTGGAGCTTGGACGTAAGAGGTCAGCTGAACTGTGACGTGCATGTTGCTGTTGACCATATACTTCAGCAGAGTTTAATAGATCTGTTGAGCTACGATGTGAGTGGCGGTTTTGACCATGTCCTTCATTGAAATTTAACAAATCTGCTGAGCTATGGCGTGAATGTTGAGCTAAAAGTGCACTGGAACGCTTAGAAGTTTGACCTGGCGTAGGGGAAGGGGTATATCTTCCAGGTGTAGGGGAAGGTGTGGCGCGTGCAGGCGTAGGAGAAGGTGCACGTAGAATGTTGCCCGAAGGTTGACGTTGGTGAATATATTGTGGTGTGGCAGCAGCAACCATGGAACGCTGTTGAACATACTCTTCCGCCGTCAAACCTTGCTTGTGGCCAAAAGTATTATTAGCAGCGGTTGCACTCATTCCAGGTTGCCAAGCTAGTGCATTACCGCTAGGAGATCTTTCATGGTTTGGACGCTTTTCAGAGCTGGACTGATTAAAATTATTCTGTTTAGGAGGAGGACTTGGAGAGTCTTGGCCGGGTGCTCGATTGAGATCAAAGGTAGGACCGAAATCAATATCAACCCCTTTTGACAATGTGTTTTCGTCGCCATAAAGAGGTTGCCCAACTTCGACATTACCGATGATCTTCTTCCTGCCTGCTCGAGGCTTTTCGACAGACTCTTGCGTCCGAACAGAACGCACAGACTTTTTAGTACTGGCATAATCTGGGGTACCAGTCGATGCAGCATCATCATATGCACTACTTAAATCACTATTGTGTCTATTCATCTGTGGGAGCTTGAAGTCTTCGGCTTTAGGCAGTATCAAGTCGAAAGCGCCTGAATCGAGAATATGTTGAGTCAAGCTCCCAGAGCTAGAGGGTGGGTGCGATGAATTAGGACTTGATTGGTTCTCTTGTTGTGTAGGTAGAGGTTTTCTTGAGATGCTTTGGCTGGTCTGTAGATGAGATGGCTGGCTTGAGGGATTCTTTGGTGGGAGCATATCGTTTGAGAGATTCGGTTGTGATCTTGAATTAAAATTTGTATTATTGGACTGATAGTGTTGGTTTTGATACGGTATTTGGTCGCGGTTCGAGGAAAGAGCTGACTCTTGTTCGTTGCGAGGTTCGTAGGTTGCTACGATGCCTTCATTAATGATGTCATGGTTAGCAGGCATATGGTGATTTCTGGTGACGTCTGAAAGTACCCCTCTACCTTGATCTTCATCCTCCTCTATTCTGTCATGCGTTTGAGCATTTAATCCTCGCCGTTCTTGACTTTGGTAAGAGGCTGCAGCACCGGCAGCACCAGTTAATTGAGATAATGTTGCGGTAGACATACGATTGTTCGCTTTTCGAAGATCCGGTGATTGTAGAGGTTTGCTAGGGGGTTTGGCGCCCGGCGCGTGCCTGAAAGCTGGGGGTGCAGCTACAGGTTCTGGGATCGTAACGGTTTGCAATTCTTGCAGTTCACGAACTGGGGTTGCATTGGCTGCTTGCTCATCTTCTGAACTGAGGCGATCGGGAGAAGGTGTACCATCTTGTGCGTATTTCAAACCTGAGCCAATGTGTAGAGGTGGGATAGAAGCAGGTTCATAAGCTCCATCAAAGACAGAAGGATTTTGATTTTGATCACGGCTTGGGGGTTGAGATTCAGATATTGACCTTTGATGAGGCAGTCCTGAGTTCTTTGGCTGTTGGAATGCAACAGCGCTTACAGGTGCCGAATCAGTTCTGGGGAGACCGCTATAGCCAACATCTCCCGATGGACGGGCACCAAACTGTATCGATGGTGATGATCTAACCGATGCTGCATCATCAAACTGAAGGCGAGTACGAGGATTTCCTGCACTATTGCGACTTCTCCTGCTACCGTACTGGCTATTTCTTTGGCTGTTGTTCCTGAGCGTCACCATTCGCTTAGCTGTCAAATCTTTCATTCTTCCTCTCCATTCAGATTCTAACCAGTTAGCACTACCTTGCTCCGATATTAGACCTGAAACATCGAGGGTTTCTAAATATCCATATCTTCGGTGTTCTGGCATTGCAAACATCAAACTTCTGGTATCATTTGTCTCTGCAATCAAACGACCAGGGCGTCCATACAGGCCAAACGTATCGTAGACTGGGAAAAGCCAACGGAGCATCATTTCAAAGCCACTTACAGCCGGATGTACTTCGGGCATAACGAAAACGAATCCTTCAGATGTTAAAGGGGGGTTTGAGTGAATCGTGATAGATCCTTCAACCTTGACTAAAGTGGAAGCATCTATGAGTGGTTTGGATTGAGGATATATAGCAAACGCAGAATATGAATCGTTGATCGTAGCGATTGGTCGAACCTTCTTCGTTCTCTTAGAATCATAAAATTTGATATCGCCTTTCAATATAGGGGGTCGAGAGCGGTCATATGCCGATCTCTTCTTTTGCGATTGCTTTTGTAATCTTTGGACCTCTTTTTCATCGGGTGGAGTTATCACGCACCAACATCGTCTCCAAGGCGTTCCAGCGCCAAATCTCACTCGGGCCCAGTCTGCAGTTTGGACCCTTGAGCGCTCCATGATGGGTTTGATGTTGTTTAATAGTTTACCTTTACCAGCAATGAGCGCACCTGTATAGGCTTCTTGTAATGTAGCATGCTCATACATGCAAAGACGAATACCGGCAGTCCATTGGACCAACGAGTGATGCGAATTGAAGTGCAATAGGTATCTATTCTTACCAGCTGTTGATATGCTGAGGACATTCTGCAAAGGCGCTTCTGTAGGTGACCTTGTGGGAAGGGATTCAATCTATAGATTATTAGTAGGTGCAATCATACCAATTTTGAGAAGAGTAAAAGTAACCATTTTGATCGAGGCATCTGTGAGATTGATAAACTTTGGAAGGACCTCGCCATCCTGTCCAGCAGCATCTAACTCTGCTGCATCCCACAATGAAAGAATAGTTCCCACAAGCTGTGCAAAACATTCTGTCCAGGTCCGATCGGCATTGGCCTTGCCATCTGCATAATGTTAGATGGGTGATATTCCACCAATGTAGAATATGATACGCACGTATGTTTTGATCATCCAATTTCAAGAAATACCCTTCCTGGTACAACTTGTTGCTGTGACTATTCAAGAATGTGAAGATTGGTTGGAGTTCCGGCAAAGTATCTTGGTTCACATCCATCAGTGGAGGTTGAAAGGTTTGTGCCATAGATATTGGTCTAGAAGATGCTCGCTCCCTTGTTCGAGTAGGCTGAGTAGAGGCGCGAACTTCGCTCGAAGGGGATTCCTGGTGAGAGGGCATTTGGAAACTCGAAGTTGGAAATGGCTCTTTTCCCGAAGACGACTTTCCTGTGTCTTGAGACCCTGCCTGTGTGTAGGATTCAGTTCGGCTTCGTGCTCGACCCGTAGATGGAGGTTGTCGAGTAGGGCTTTTAGAGTCTCTGTCCCTGAACTGGGACATGAACGACATAACTAAGGGAAAGAGCTATTTAGCAATGGTTGACTTGTAAATATGGTGGCGCATTCCAACGTACCTCGATTCCGGCCCATTTTGGGAGATTTAATTTACTTTGAATAATAGTAAGTTGAGAAATATATTAATGGAGCGGTGATTCCGCGAGCTCCGGATGAACCTTCAAATTGATATGGTTGAACTTATGACATGTACAATCTAATAAGGGTTTTGTGTTTTGTTCTTTCTTTGTCGGACGGTTGATTATATAACAACACAATGATTCCCAATTTAATAGCCGGCGTCAAATCAACCTCGAAACGCTGCAAACAGAAGATGGATTGGAGCAAAATGCAAAAGAATGACAGATTGAATTGGGAGTATTGTGATTAATGTTGAGGAATGATGAATAATTTGGGGGGGGGGGGAGCAGGTGAATAGTCTACCGGTATGCGTACTAATTCATGTACCTGCTTAGCATCTTGTTATTTTTTGGGGTTTGGCGGGATCTGGGGGACGTCACTTTTGTGAGACCAGGGAATGATGAAAGGGCAGGAGGCGGGAGGTCCGACTACCGATGCTCAAAATAGAAAGGAAAAGACGAATAAAAGTGTACGAGAGTCAATGGCCCGAGACGTCTAGCAGGCACTTTAAATCTCGAGCTAGGTAGGAAGAGAATAGGAAATGGAAAGGAGAATATATATATGTGCAAGAAGAACGAAGGACGAAGGACGAAGGACGCGAAAGGGTTGAAAAGACGGAGAGGAAGAGGAAGAAGAAGGGGAAATGGAAGCAGAAGAAAGAGCAGAAGATGGGACAACGGACAATCTGCGAATAATCTCTGGGAGAAACAATAGATAATCTGTCGAACCTGGGGCCAAATGACCGTAAGGGGGAGTTTATTTGGAGCGAAGGGTTCAAATTGATTTTACGGAGTAATTCGTTTGCATCACATGAAATGATTCAATTACGAGGTCTCATAACATGGGCGGAAGTGCCGGACGAAGAGGTACATAAGCAGTAAGTAAGGTGGTCAAGACATACATTGTTTCTCCCAGAGATTATTCGAGAGAGGGCCGGTATCCATCACACCAACAACACACACAAGCTATGCTCATCTGGTAGCTCATCTGGTCGCTCAGAGCACTCGTCGTCTACTCGCGGGCTGTCAATTGTTAAACACAGGCACGATCTGGCTCACGATTTGGAACTGTTGACAGATTCCAAGTCTACACATGCATACCACGCAGATGGATGGGCACGAAATCCAGACTGTGCAGCATGCCTTGCCTGCGCTCCTGCATTAGAACTTGCCTTGTGTACATGTCGAGCACAGTGCGATGGATGTATTGTGCTGCTCATCTTATGCCATGCCCCTCTTATCCCCAAAGCATGCTGCAATCCATCGGTCTTGGCTCGCTACTAAACTGCTCGCCTGCTAAACTGCTAAACTGCTAATCCCTCCAGTAATACTCAACACATGCACCCAACACATGGACGCGTCATTTTCTCTTGCCCAGATAGCGTAAACCCGCGCAGCAATGCTAAATTCGGGCATTCCAACTCAACAAGCGTGCTGATCGGATCGCCTGTGCCTATAGATTCGCAAGTTTCAACCTGGCCTGCCCGAATGCTGAAGAAAAGGCAAGAAAGGTCCAAGACGAGGAGGAACAATACGAGATCACAACGCCGAGCATACCTTAATTGGCTGATGTCGAACCATCGCAATGTGCCTAGGCCGAAGGGGGTCCAGGTATGTATGCAAGCGGCTCTCTCAGCTCGTTTATCGGGTATCGGATCCTTTCATTACCATTGGCAATGGCTGTGTGAGGGAGACGTGAAATAATGCCTCCTACCCAGCACGCCGTAACCATAAGTTTCAACAGCTTTAATATCGTTAATGTTGTTAATATCTCATATCTCCAATCTCCAATCTCCAATCTCTCTTCACATCATTCAGTGGCTCCAGTGTTTCTGAAACGTTGTGATTGCCAAACGGTTTGGAATTCGGCCCAAGCTCTAAGAGGAAATCCTCTGTCGCGCGCTCTGCAAATTCCAACCAATTTGTCCGAGATGCTCCTTCTTGCGGAAAGTTGCAGTACCACCGTGATACGAAATATTGATCCATTTTGTCCGCATAGATATAAAACATGCCTGCGGTGATCATCCTTTTAGGCTTGACAACGCAAATCGAGAGGGAAGCTCATTCACATTCAGCCGAATTCTCCGGATCATGCAAGATTATGTTCAAAAGACAGCACAGCCGGTCTGGACACTCACCAATCGATGCAGGCCAAGTCGAGCAACACAGACATCAATTCGTCGCTTCACTGCCATATAGAGAATGCTATATATATATACTGTCTACGTCGGTAGAAAGCGACCAGCACGTGGTAGATTTGCACCGACGCATCACCAAATGATGAGTAGTGAACATGTCAATTTTCTTTTTTTCTGTATTTCACCCACTCTTGATTCAAATATGCTTCGTGAACCTGGTGTGCTCCACACAAATTGTCATTATCCACCGCTTTATTCAGCCTTAAGAAATCTATATTTATGTCACCCATCACGTGTCTAGTGCGTACCTGATTCGTTATCGCGGTTGGTCCATTGTTTAATGAAGGTTCTTATCGTCTAATGTGCAATTTTTGTTAAGGAGTTTCTCGGTTTATAACCCGACAACTTCCATCCACTCGACCACGAGGTAATTTTTCACCTCTGCGCATTAATCACGACGCTGGGATGAGGAGGTCGATCTGCCGAACAAACGTTGCGCAAGCTATACATAATCAATTCCGTCGTACTCTCATTCACAGTTCTCCAAGATGGCGCCCTGAATTGGCATTTTCAACGTCTGCAGATGTCGAGATACCACCATTTCGAAAAGAAACCCTTCCATTTAAATTCGAAACTGGATTTGCCTTATTTGCTAAGAGACAGCCTCGACCTTTCCCGCCTCCATTTCTATCCCCTCCATCGGGATCCTTTTCCGATCCTTTAAGTACGCATCATAGGAGTCGCGACAGAAGACCTTCTGTGAACGGTGAGGTAATTAGGGGATATACAAATGGCGACGATGCAGTTTACTGCAGTGACTACTTCATTGGCGCAAACGATGGTGTCGGCGCCTGGTCTACAAGAGAAGGTGGCCATGCAGGGTTTGTGCCTTTCTGAAATCCCGATTTACCTTGGAGTGCTAACTTATGGTCAGTTTATGGTCAAGACTAATATTACACTTCTGGGCTGTGGAAGTAGAAAATGATGCAAGAAGACCTCGACCTGCAGGAAAGTACTTCGAGCCGAATCCTGTTGATTATCTACAAAAGGCGTATGAGCAAACGATTCAAGCGACTGCGAATCCGAATAAATGGCAAGGCACAACTACAGCTACCGGGGCACAATTACATTATAAATTAGATGAGACAGATCTTACCGCGCCCGCCACTCCTCTCTTATATGTTACCAACATTGGCGATTCACAAGTACTAGTCATAAGACCGAAACAGGAGGAACGTGTTTGGAAGACTACAGAGCAATGGCATTGGTTCGACTGCCCTCGACAACTTGGCACAAATAGCCCCGACACGCCTGCTAACAATGCTGTCATGGACAAAGTGGAAATTGCGGAAGATGATGTCGTTCTTGCCATGTCTGATGGCGTAATTGACAATTTATGGGAGCACGAAATAATTGAAAGTGTTGTAAGCAGCATTCGTAGGTGGGAGCGAGGTGAGGGAGGTGTAGGTACTGGAGATCGTCAAGGCGGTGCTGGAGGTGGCATGAAATTTGTGGCCGATGAGCTCATGAAAGCCGCGAAAGTGATCGCGCAAGATCCTTTCGCAGAGAGCCCCTTCATGGAGCATGCTGTCGAGGAAGGTCTTGCTATGGAAGGAGGTAAGTAAAAAATGACTGAAAACTTTACCATTTACTAATTGATTGTTAGGCAAACTAGACGATATAAGTGTAGTTGCAGCTCTGTGTAAACGCAGTAACGGATGAAGTGAAGTAGTTGTATAAGTTGAGGTATCTGGGACACGGAAGATATAATCTCAGGTTTGAAGTAATTAGAAGCTGTTCAAGCAATAGCAACTCGCGCCAAGAGGCACATAGGGACAATTGTCAGGGGGAAGAAGAACAGAAGACTCCGATTTACCAGGGACGGAAATCGTGACAAGAGATGGGCAGAGTGAGGAGGTCGGCGGGTAGGAGGAATACAAGGCGTACGAACCATCCATGTAATACGTATTAATATTTAGGCAGTATATAGACTTTTGTACATTCATATAACATCAAGAAACGACCTTGAAAGTACTCGCTAGACTCCTATCCTTTGATTCTAGACTTGCTGGCCTGGCTCGCAGCAAATACTAGGAAGTCATTGGGCCATTGGGTCATTGGGAAAACCCACCCTAGTTACCGATAAGTTCTTATCGTTAAATTTATCGGATAAAAAAATTATCAATCTTCATCCATCACATCTCTTGACATTTTACCAAACTCAATCAATCGACCTTTAAATTGTATTGTCAAATTCAAAAATATGAGAGGAAAAAGAGCGAAGCAATATAAAAAGCTCATGCAGCAATATGGCATGAGCTTTGGTTTCCGTGAAGCATATCAAGTACTCCGTAAGCTCCCCAATGTTGCGCATTAGTACTATTGCTCGTTTTCAATGACTGACTTTCTTTCAACAGTTGACGCAGACATCATTAAGGATGCCGATAGATTTAAGATGGACTTGGTTGGTGGTTTAGAGCGAACACTTCATGGTCAAGTTAAGCCTAGTATGTTCATCTGCCTTCATGTCCTGTCGCATTAATCATTAACGTACATTAGTGATTACACAATGCTCAATGCGCCATTTGTATGCTGCTTCATCAGAACCCGGAGTTTCCTATCTCATCGACAAAGCGAAAACCTACGAGCGACGCCGTTGCGGTCATCTCCCAGAAGATTATCCCGAGCCTCTCTCTGCCCGTGATTGCATCAAAGCAGTCGTTGACGGCAAAAACAATGGAACCAACAAACACAGATACGTGGTAGCAAGCCAAGATATAGAAGTTAGAAAGGCAATGAGGGCAATTCAGGGCGTACCTTTGGTTTACATTAACAGGAGTGTTATGATTATGGAACCTATGGCAGAAACATCTACAGAGACAAGAGATAGAGAAGAAAGGTCGAAATTCAGACAAGGCATTAAGTCAGGAAGAGCTTCAGGAAGCCTCAAGAGAAAGAGAACCGAAGGCGATGAGGACGATGACGAAGAATCAGCAAAGAAAGATATGGGTGTACCAGAAGGCGCTGCGAGAAAGAAGAAAAATGCACCAGGACCAAAAGGACCCAATCCATTAGCCATGAAGAAGAAGAAGAAGGTTGAGGGAGGAAACACGAAGCCGAATGCGTCTACCAAAGTGGCTGACGCGAATGATACGGGAGCGGATGGTTCAGAACCTGTCAAACGTAAACGAAAACGTCTACACTCGAAGAAAAAGGCAGAGGATGGAGCTGATGGGGAGACAGCAATTCCAAGTGAGAAAATGGATGAAACAGCTTAACATACACAGGAATATCGAGCAGAAAGTCATATATAAATTAATTACAACTTTAGAATGATACCCAAAGAATTGGAACTGAGCTGTATGATTATGGTTGTTAAAGTTGCAGAGATAAAGACATCGGGCAGCATGATGTTGCGATTCCAATTCGTCATGTAGGTAGGTAGCATTAGACCGACCCCCTGGATTACAGAACAAAGAGAATGGCCCCCAAATTACATATCAAATAAAGGTAAAGGCCAAATCTATTTAAAGCATTACAATATAATGATTCTCAAAAGTTACAACTTCTCAACGTCCCAAAAGTATTTAAGTTTACACTGCCCATGATGAGTATTAGCAATATAAGCCATCTAAATCACTACTATACCCGTACCCGTTAGAAAGCACGTCCCAATCGTTTACTGGTTCACTCGCTGAGGAAGTGCATCGGTCATTCCAAAATCCTGGTCAACTGGACGGTGTCTGTGTGTACGGTGTGCATACGAAATCCATACAAAGCACAGAGCATCGACCTCGGAACACTTTTGTGCTTCAGAATCTATGGATCCGCGCAAGAACACACATTTGATAACTTAACAACGAATGTCTAAGTGTCGTTAGATGATTTATCAGTTAGAGACGCCACCTGCCCTGTGAGTCAAGGTGGTGGTCGAAGTGCTAGAAACAATATGCCACAGAGTGATGAGACCACCACAAATGCTAAGGAAGATGGCATTGTGGGACCGGGTACAGCTGTTCAAAATGGACCTGCAGAACTGGATGACTTCGGATTGCCCCTCAAGAAGAGAGTTGTTCCAGAACCGGTAGCATATGATGAAGATTTGGAGGATGTCGAATCGGAGGATAAGCCGAGTGTCCCAGGAGATCGAAATGCTGAGACTAAAGACAATGGATTGAAGAATGCGGATGTTGCTAAGGAAGAGGCAGAAAAGACAGACGACGTAAAGGATAACGGGTCAGATAACGAAGAAGAAGAGCATCTTAAGGATGTCCAAACAGCGCCATTGCCTGCGATCACGAATCCAGAACCCCAAGAATCTCGCGAGACAACTCGGAATGAGGACTTGCTAGCTCATGGGCATGCTACCCCTCAACGAACAATCGAAGAAGTCGAATCGATAAGTAAAAAAGACCTGGCGGAATCCTCGGAGCCTGCGAAGCCTGCAGAAGAGCCAACTTCCGCCGAAAGTTGGAAGAATACTAGTGGCGGCAATGATAGCAATACGGTTCCCACAGTGGATAGTAGGCAGAATCGGATTCAATCAAGTCAGGGAATATCAGAATGGTCGCATCAACATACCACTGTACCTGATCCAAAAAGCCCACCTCAAGAAGACGATGAATGGCAAACAATGCCAGCTTATGCCCCATACGATATTTATGATGACGACAATAGGTTAATTGCGAGGGAGGCACATGAATCTGATGATGAACCGGATGCATATGCAGGTTTAGGTGGTGCAGGTAGAGGATACACGAGAGTTCAACTAGACGAAGATGCTCAATCGGCGACAAGTTTGGATGAGAACACACAATACCTTTTCAAAGATGTTCATGGCACTGGAGCTGGAGAAGCGGAAGATGAGGAACAGCGAGATGCACTTTCTCAAATGCAAGCTACTAAAGATCTTTTAACGGAAGGGCAAAGAATTGCATATGTTGGCATGACTCGACTTATATTATCCAAAATGCTTGAACAACAGGAATTATTGGTGACAGCAAAGAAAGGAAACAAGAAAGAATTGCAAGTTTCAGCCGAAGCTATGAAGATGTGGACTCAAAAAATGATGGTCCGGCTATATGCGCATATGGAAATCAGTACAGATGAACAGATCATGATTGAGCAATTAGCTGAACATGGAGTAGTCCCTTCAGATTTGACTGGGACTCTCATGCAAAATGCACGAGTAAAGAATCCTATGGCTGAGAAAGCTCATTCAAGCAAAGACTCGATTGCTTCTGGCAGAAGTCCTAGGGAGTCTATCTCATCTCCGCGATTGCCACGAGAATCCATACAGTCTCCACGCTTACCACAATCACCTTTAACTCCACAAACTCCTCGGCGACATGATGAAGAAGAACCGGCTGCTGTGCCTCCACCATATGAAGAGCATGAAGGCGAAGATTTACCTGAAGTTCGAACTCCTTCACAACTTCCTACCACTAAGAATATTGATATCGATCTTCGCTGGACTGTTCTTTGTGATCTATTCTTGACTTTAATTGCAGACTCAGTTTATGATGCACGATCTAGAACTTTGTTAGAAAAGGTTGGCGATAATATGGAAGTTTCCTGGTTAGAAATTTGTCGTTTTGAGAAGCGAGTCACAGATGCTTTGGAGATGCAACAAGCAGCTGAAAAGGAGAACTGGAATGAGGATGATCATAAAGAGAACAGGAGGAAAATGGCTCTCAAGAAAAGATATTTGATGATGGGTCTTGCTACCGTTGGTGGAAGTCTCGTTATTGGACTTTCGGCAGGTCTCTTGGCGCCTGTTATAGGAGCTGGTCTCGCTGCTGGTTTCACTACAATCGGTGTAGCAGGTACAAGTGGTTTCCTTGCTGGTTCTGCAGGTGCTGCTATCATCACAACTGGTGCCGCTACTTCAGGTGGCTTCATTGCAATCAAAGCTGCAAATCGTAGAACTGGAGCAGTCAAAACTTTTGAGTATAGGCCACTGCATAATAATAAGCGAGTCAACTTAATTATTACCGTCTCGGGATGGATGACGGGTAAAGTTGATGATGTACGCTTGCCATATAGCACGGTTGATCCAATCATGGGAGATATATATTCAGTTCTTTGGGAGCCGGAGATGCTTACAAGTATGGGAGATACTATTAATATTCTAGCAACAGAGGTAAGGAGTTATTTTCTCGTCGCACTGTACATACTAACGTATTCAAGGCTTTAACTCAAGGTCTTCAACAAGTTCTTGGAAGTACCATCCTTATTGGTTTGATGGCTGCTCTACAATTACCGGTCGTTTTAACTAAACTTTCATATCTCATCGATAACCCGTGGACGGTCTCCCTTGACCGTGCAAATGCTGCAGGTCTTATCCTTGCAGACTCGCTTATTGATCGAAACCTTGGTACTAGGCCAATCACTTTCGTGGGATATTCCCTTGGCTCTCGTGTCATCTTTTCATGTCTAAAAGAACTCGCCAAGAAAGGCGCTTATGGATTAGTTCAGAATGTTTACCTATTTGGTTCACCTAATGTGGTGAATCAGGACGATTATCTAAAAGCCAAGTCTGTTGTGGCTGGTAGATTCGTCAACGGATACGCAAGGAATGATTGGATTCTAGGATATCTTTTCCGTCTTACTAGTGGTGGTATTAGACGTGTGGCAGGTCTTGCACCGGTCGAGAATGTTCCTGGGATAGAGAATGTGGATGTTACTGATCTAGTACCGGGACATATGGCATATCGTACTGCCATGCCCAAACTTCTTCGAGAGGTGGGATGGGAAGTTGAGAGCGACGAATTTACTGAAATCGAAGATCCAGATCCTGAAAATCATGCAGAGAGACAGAGAGAGCTTATTAATGAGATCGAGGAAGCCCGAAAAGAATTCGAGAAGAAAGAGAAAGAAGGGAAAGGAAGATTTAGTTTCTTCGGCCGTAAAAAGAAATCGGCCGTAGAACGTAAAGAATGGGAGACATATGTAGAAAGTTCAAAGAACGAGCAGAGTCGTGATTCAAGCCGATCTGGAACAGAGGATGGCCAAGGAAATAATCATGGCATTCTTTTCGACGTTGATGCTATTCGTGCAGAAGTCGCTAGTGGAGTTGCTGCTGATGGTGGTAGCAACAAACATATGGAGGTTAAAGAACTCAAATCCACACTTCCACCCATGAAGCTTAACCTCGCCTCTTCATCTAATAGTCCACAATCCAGTCCACGAAATTCTCTCCGGCCAACAAAAAGCGATGATGCAAATACAACGCTACATGCCTATGATTATCGTTCGCCAGGTCATTCTCCCCGTCCTTCGAATGGATTTGGTGCAGGCTCAACATATTCATACTCGAATTCGAATTCTAGTCAAGATCTCGCGAGGAATTCACCATATCTAGCTCAGGAACCTGAGGAAGAACTTGAGATGACTTTTGATACCGCTTATCATTCTCCTCCTCATTCGGCTAATGTCAGTAGTACAAGGTTGCCTGAGAGAGGACACACAAGTTTCAACTCTTTGGGTCATGAGGCTGCTAGTAATAGTGCGTTTGGAGGTGGTTTTGATGGAATGGGGTCGAGTAGTTCAAGACCGGAATTAAAATCTTCTTCGACATTACCTGTAGGAATCGGAACCGGAGTGGGAGTAGGATTGGGATTGGGGGTGACTGGAATGGGAATGGGATACGCGGCAGAAAAAAATGCGTGGGCGGATGATGATGATGATGAGTTTGCGGCGAATGGGGGAGAGGAGGAAATTGAGATGACTTTTGCATAATTGGATTTGATTTTGCTCATTTTGGGTTGCGGGATGCGTGCATTGCATTGTATGAATGGATGGGATATTTTATGCGTATGAATAGGATGGGTTGGTTGGTTGGTTGGTTGTAGCGTAAATCAAATCAGAATAGGGGGGTGAAAAGGATGATGAGAGAAAGGAAGAAAGAAATAAAGAAAGAGATAGACTTAATGTGCATACATGTATGGATATATGGGTTAGTGTGGAATGAATGCATGCATGGGTTGATATGGTAGCATGAATTATTCGAGCAAGCAACTGAGATGGTTGTTTATAGTTTGTGGACTGATGGATTGATGGTGGTTTTGTAGTGGTAGTTATTGTAGTGTAGTAGTTATAGTAGTAGTAGATATGCAAATACAGATACAGATACAGATACAGATACAGATACAGATACAGATACAGATACAGATACAGATACAGATACAGATACAGATACAGATACAGATACAGATACAGATACAGATACAGATGTAGATACAAATGTAGATACAGATGTAGATGAGCTCTATATATTATATTATAGTATATTGTGTCTTTGTGAACGAGTTGGCGCTTGTGTTTGTTGTTTGTTGTTTTTTGTTTGAGAGATTTTGTGTTGGGGGAGGGAGTGGGAAGGGGAGGGGAAGGGCGGGTAGACGAAGAGAGTGAAGAGAATGAAGAGAATAAATCGAACGAATCAAATAATTAAAATAATAGGACTATTATAACTTGCATTTTTGCATTATGCGATTAGTCAGTCTCATGATGAATATATTCTATTATGATTAACTAGGTATATCGATGTTAAACTAGATTTACATTGTTGGGATGAATATTGTGGATTGTGGATTCGGAGTTGGAGATTGGGTTTTGCTGTGGGAATGAGATGGGATGGGATGGGATGGGATGGGATGAGAGATATGCCTCGGGTATTAATACCTGCTTTTTTCTTGATAGGGGATTGGTAGGAGGAAAGAAGGAAAGAAAAATTATGGTTTTTTTTTGTGCTGTGCTGTGCTGTGTTGTGTTGTGTTGTGCTGGGTGGATGTGTAGTGGATGTGTGGTGGATAGGTAGGTGGAAGAGAGGGGAGAAGAGAAACTCTTATTAGTCTCATCGTCGTTTTTTTCCCGATCAGCAGTGCGACTCTTGGAGTAATCTATTGTGGAAGAAGAAGGTGCTCGCTAGCCTGAATCTGAATAGGGCACATGAGATGTAATTAGTTTAATGCCAACACCCCAAGGAGTATGGCTAGTCCAGTGGTAACCAGATCTATTACCATGGAAAATCCATTTTTCGATTGTAAAGTTTAGGTATGTGTCAGCTGCAGAGAGGGAAAGCTTAATGTCAATCATATCTAACTTTTGTAGAAAGCTTGGAGGGTACCTAGGTATGTCAAATTGATGATGAATGTTTTATATCTCTTGTCGATTCTACGTACGAGATGTATGTACTCTTGGGGAATAATGTTTGAACTTTTTTTAATAAATAAAAAAATTCGAAGAGTATGCGAGAGGTTTGGAGATGAGCATACTTTTGAATGTGTGTGTATGGGGCAGGGGGGGTTGTTATTAGGTCAATGGGGTTGGTTAGATGTAAGTGGGTGGGTGGGTGTGGTCTAGAGGGGATTTTGATAATGGATGTTGGACTAGATAGAGCTTGATTGGAATTTGGAAGGTGTTGGGAGAGAGGGTGTGGTTGTAGTTGGCTTTTGTAATGGGTTCGGGGTTTGGAGATGGATGGATGGATGGATGGATGGATGATGACGATGATGATGTGTGTAAGTTTAAAAGTTGTTGGACATCTTGAAGGATCGACTAGATGTCTGAAGGTGGTTAGTTACATGTCTATGTCGATGACTTCGAAGCAATTAGCATGTCTATATCTGTGGTGATAAAGATGAAATCGAAGAAGCTTAGGCAATCGTTGCTCAGAAGAGGAGTAGTTGAGCTGTGAGTTTAGTAGTGTTGTGATTATTCTGGGTGGTGAGAGTAAGTTTTATGCTATTTTGATGATTACTGCTTGGTCTCTTGTACTTGATGGGGAGTAATGGATACTATTTATTCTTGCTAAGGAAGTTTATTTCTAGCTGCGGTGATCAAGTGTCTATATTTAGTCATGAATAGAGATGTTCCCACTCCGGCCGAGAGAGGTCTTGTGAAATCGTAGGCGCGATTCTTCGGCAAATAAAGCTGGTTGTAATCACGGATTCAAGAGTAAGAGTAAAGGTTAGTTAGTAGTTTTACCTTGGGCTGATGAGACAAGTGGGTTCGACGTCATTATCAAATTTCTTAATATCATACTGGATACAGCACCTCACAAGAGAGACTTCGATACAAATAGATCAAAATTGTTTTGGAAGTCTAGTACAAATTATTGATGATACCAGATGAAGGTCTTGGGTGTTGGGAATCTACAAGTCGTTGAAGTTTTTGAGGTGTATGAAAGTTGAAAGCTAGAGAGATGTGCAGTTCACGAGCTGAAATACGCAATTAAATTATAATAACTTCAAAGTTCGCTTCGATGGGGCAAGAGTTTGGAAGAGTAAAGTTTAAGTATTTTGTTGTGTGTTCGAGTGGCAAGAGCAAGGTGATGATGAGACGGAAGGTTGTTTACCACTTCGACTTGGTATGCATTTGTTCTGCGCCTTCTGTTTGGGGTTGTAACTTTATCTCAAGTACATTCTAAGCTTCAATTTGTACTTACATAGTTCTCAGAATCATCTACTCTCTTTCTAATATCCAACAAAACTCTGGGCTTTGGACACAGCACAACTTTTCTTGGTCTTTGTTCCTTTAAACTGACTGCGAGTTCGTGATTTCATCAAATATTCATTTCTGAGCTTATGCTAGAGATAGGGTGGGCTACTATATCTTTCTTCAAAAAACTTATTGAAAAGAAGGATATTGTCGTACCGAGCACAAGAAATCGCTTCTGTAATCTTTCATACTTCTTCATCAATAAGAACACCAAACATCACCATGCCAAATACAGAACATTACGTTCTCAAACGCAGCGGTTGGCTCTTACTACTCTCCTTCACGGGTATCTCAGCATCTTGTCTCCGCGGGGGCATCTGCAACGATTTTCTCCTCATCGATCTCGGCAAGAAACCTTCTCCACGTCGAATATCTGATCGCGAGCTGGACTGTGTTTCTTGTCGGAGGGGGCTTAAAATGTTACAAAAACGAGTTAAGACTGAAGGGCTCAAGACACCTTTTTGGACTTTGGTATTCAAGTATAAGGAGGAGAAGAAGATCTCAGCTGCTCGCAATTTGGTTCTGGGGAGTTTTTTGGCAATAGGATGCGCGGGGCTGTGGAAGACGAGGGGGGTTTGGGGGAGAGGGGGTTGGGGGTGGTGGGTGGTTCCGACGGGGCTGGGGCTGGGGTCTTGGGTGGCTTTCTTTGAGGATATGGTTTGGGTGGGGGACAATATGGAGAAGTTGATGTTGGAGGATGATTCAGATTATTCGGATGATACTGATGATACGGATTTATGCGAATTATGCAGATGATGAGAATGATGAGAATGATCAGGGTGATGATATTGTTATAACTTCTTTCCTATAAGTGAATGATTGAAGTATTGAAGTATCGAGGTGGGACTATGTGATTAATGAAAGCTAGCAGAGGCTACTCGTTCTGTGAAATAGTTTTTTGGAAACACAATTCTAATTCGGCCATGTTCGGCAATGAATAATAACCCGTCGTTGGCTGCAGAACTTTCTGCATATATTTGTAGTGAATACTCCGCCAATAACATATTACATATCGATGTATCTTTTCCAGGAGAGAAAAAACAACGTCTTCAACAGCAGGTCTCAAATTCTACATTCCTTACCCCTATTAATTCTGAACCTTATGTATACGCTATGCACCATCCCAGAAACTGGTCGTGAAATAAGATTGAAACAACTCTGAGGATATCTCCCATTACATCTATAAGCATCATCTACGTCTTCTAGTGTATTATCTCCTCTCTGTAGCTCCTCTGACCCCATTCCTTCCAAACACTGATATACTCCGTATGTAAGTCCAGATACTTCCTAGCTATCACGCAAAGGCGGTCCGGTCGATGGCGTTGACGACATCGCTGAGTTCACTTGATGGACTGATAGAACACTTGTCAACTTTCAAAGCTTATAAACAATTTATTCTCTAACTGCTTGATATTAAGATATGTTATTTCCTTGTTCAATCTGCAATAAATCATCACAACAATTCGAATATCCAAACTGATACTTCAAGAGATCCGACATCTTGTTCCAGAGTCTCTAGTCCGTTATCACACTGATCATCGATTCCAATCATTATTAAAAGATCAAGAACGCCTAAGACAACGAGAATCAAGACGAGTATCTAACTCTCGGCTGTGTTAAGAGATAAGTTCAACTGTTCCACTCATGAGAGAAACAATTCATTAACATAGCAATTTCAAAAATGTGGTTGGGCTATTTCAAAAATTATATAAGAAAAAGTGTACTCGTATAATGTGGCTGATTGTTCGAAATCATTCAGTGAAACCATAACCTGCATCCGCGTCACATGACCTCATTTAAATTGGATACTCGAATTCCACTTGGAAAACGAAGAACTACAAACCACGACAGGGATTTTAATAAGTCTGCTATAAATGTGAAAACGCCTACCAAGTTACTTTGGTAAAACCTTTCAAAGGACAAAGAGAATGCGACACAAAAACGACGGAATGACGTTCAGGCTCATGCATCTCGAGCCGAACCGAGTCGGCACTGATCATATGCTCCCCCACGAGCCCATAAAAGCCAACGAAAGCCTCTGCGACCTTTCCAACCATTTATCTTTCACCACACCCCTTCAATTTTAGCACAGCTCATTCACTGAACTCACACAACATTTACACAGTTCTATTGACCCACCTAAAATTCACCATTTATCACCCGCTTCAATCAGCTCGCAAATAGCAGCTGACCCTAATAAATATCGCGATCGCCATATCTCAAATCCTCTTCAAAAACAGCCTCCCGTCACTCGAAGTCAATATGCACCACTTACAAGCCTGCTTTTCTTCCAAAATTCATCAAGACCAGAATTATTAGTCGGAGACTCTTTTCTCGAGCTATACTCAAAATGCCAGATATAGCACGCAATCGTATCGAGATTTGGCGTAGCGAAGTCGAGTCACAGACATCGTCGCAGTCGGGTGTAGCAGTGGATATGGGGTGGAATGCACCGGTTGTACAACCACAGAGCTTTTGGAGACGGGTACTCGGATTGGGATATAGCGGCAGCGGAAGCGGCTCTGGTCGTGGCAACGAAGTTGGGAATGGAAGTAGAAGTGGAAGCAGAAGCAGAAGTGGAAGCAGCAGGAGCGTGAGCATAGGCAGGAAACTTGGGTTGGTGAAAGGAGAGATTGAACGGACTGGGATGTATGCTGTGAAGATTAAGGGAGATAAGGATATGTCTGAAAGAGGAAGGGACTTGAAGGAGAGAGAACGAAGCGGAGAGAGGGATGGAGAAAGTAGTATGAAGCTTGGTGGTAGTGAGGAAAGTGTGAGGGGCGGATTGAGGGAAAGAAAAAACAGGTTAGAGAGGGCAGCTAAACTTTTGAGAAAGAATGAAGGAGCGAGGGAGGATGGTCAGAGGGGTTAGATTGTCTTGTTTATGGGTATCTTGATGAATTATTGGTATTGCAGAGTCGAGTTGGGATAAGTGGCAATGGGTTGCGGTGCAGTACATCATTCATGACACAGGAGAGTCAGAACTAGCATTGGACAGCTTGACGGGTGGGGCTATGTACTACAACCTCAAACAAGGTCACACGGAAGCTTCCAAGTACCTCATGAATAATCCAACATTATCAAATTTGACCAAACTCCTGGCTGTAGACTGTTCGAACGGAGTTGGTGACTTGAAACGAGCGTTGTGAAACATTCAATGAGAGTTCACCAGTGCGTGTACGGACTGACGGGACTGCAGAAATGTGCTTGGAAATATCTTTTGAAAAATTGATATGTGTATTGCAGAAATTTTGATGATGCTTTATTAGAGATTGAACAACGAGAAGACAGATTCTAATATCAAACAATTGAAGAATGAAACAGTTAAAGAATATCGAAAGTTGAGAAGTGTCCCATCAGTCTATACGACCACTGGTGATTCTAAGCACTAGCTCAGAGAAATCGATACATAAATGTCCAGATGGTAGTTTGATTGATGGTCATCTAGATAGGTATATATATATATATATATATATATATATATATACCCACTCAGGTAGTAAAACTTCACTCCTGTTTATTTACTGTCTCCACGTTACCTTAGTACGAGCCTCAAGAAAATGTGGGAAATAAATGGAAGGGTTGTTTACGTCACATGACCAGATATTGATTTCTAACACAGCGGCAAGAACCAACTCCGACAACTTTTCTATAATAATAATAATTCTAGTCCTTTGGTTCTGCAACTTTGTTACACCTTATTTCCAGAAAAGATGTCGAAAACAGTTGTTGTTAAGTCACCAGCGGAATTCAGTAATTTACTGAAAACCTCTAAGATTGTTGTGACAGATTGTAAGCTACCCCGCCGAAAGCCCCTCCATTATCTGGAATACTGCTATGAATCGGTATGGATCTCACTAATGCTTTATTCTTTCTACAGTTTACGCGGATTGGTGCGGACCATGTAAGGCTATTGCGCCTATGTACGAGCAGCTTTCTGCGCAGCTATCACGTCCAAACAAGATTACATTCACCAAGGTCAATGTTGACAACCAGACCGAGATTGCGTCCACCTATGGTATCACTGCGTATGTTTTCCCTGTATAGCACATTGCTGGACAAGTGGATGGAGTGGATAGTCCGAGATATATATACGAAGCCTCTGCTAATACAACTTTAACAGCATGCCAACTTTCATGATATTCAAGGGGGGCAAGCAAGTCGAGAAAGTCCAAGGTGCCGATCCAAAGAAGCTACAAGATATTGCAAGGAAGTTGGCTGCAGAGGCAGATGATTCAGGCGATTCTTCATCTGGATTCGCAAGTGGTTCTGGTTCTGGCGATTGGCGTGCAGGAGCTCTTCCAAGAGGCTACAGCGATGTGACAGACCAGGTTGATGTCAAGGGTCTAGAACTGTTGAACGCCGACAGTGAATTCGGAAGTGTGCGGACATTAGTTGATACAAGCAAGCCCAGTGCCTTGTCGAATGGAAAGGCAGTAGATTCAAAGGCTAAGGACTGGGTTGTCAGTGACACTGATGAGCAGCTCATGTTGTTTATGCCATTCCAATCTACGTTGAAAGTTCATAGTGTTCAGGTAAGAGGCGTCAATCATCTGCGCAAATTTCTGAAGTATATTGAGGCTAAACTCTTGTTCCACAGATCACCTCTTTACCTTCAGCATCCAATGACGAGGATGGTGATGATGAAGAGCCAATGCGACCAAAAACCATCAAGATCTACACAAACCGGGCTCACACAGTTGGCTTTGACGAGGCTGAAAGTCTTCCTGAGACACAAACCATCACACTGGAAGCCAAGGACTGGGATTCAACTGGCACTGCTACATTATCGCTCCGCTTTGTCAAGTTCCAGAATGTTACAAGCTTGGTATTCTTCATTGTAGATGGTGATGGAGATAGCGAGAAGGTACGCATTGATCGGGTTAGACTTATTGGGGAGACTGGTGAAAAGCGCGACCCAGGAAAGTTGGAGAAGATTGACCATGACCATTAAAGACGATGAGGTATGATTTGTTTACAATGTTGAGCGGTATAGTTATATGACGATAGGCATGGGATGGCGTTAACAGATGTGCCTTCTGAGGTGCTTTTGTGCATGGCATTTGAGGAGCATGAATTATGAATCAGCATGATGAAGATATCCCTTTTGTGCGAAAGCAGTCTTCACGTTGACATCGATGATAAGTGTGACTGTAATAATTTGAATTGAAACACTAATAAACTAGAATCTATATCTGAAAGAAAATGACCACAAACCAAATCTGCCCGAATCTAGTAGCAAAATTCTAGCTTGACTGGCGCGCGCAAGTGCAGCGCATCTTCGAATGCCACCCAGGCGATTGTAACCTTCCGACAATATTCCCGCAGTCCCTCGGATCTGCTTACAGTCCAACAACCAAAGCGGTATTAAAGTAATGAATGTCCGAACTCTCTCCACCCTCTCACCCACCAACCGTTATCCGTTGGGCCCTTTCAGACAAACCGACGAACACAGCCTGAATTCTCGACGAAAAGTTTCGAATTCGCGGAAAGAGGTTAAAGAGAAAGCAGCGGTTGCAATTGGGATCGATCTATGGTACCATTGACACTCGTTAACATCATGGCGAGCAGATGCGCGAAAAACACGAGGTACCAAGCCGCACTTAAAAAATAAGTTGAAGAAAAAAGATTTTTGGATGTGCGAGGAAATTTTCTTATATTTCAAAAACTTTGGCGGGTCGGAGCTAGTTGAAAGGCTAGGCTGGATAAAGATTAGTAAGATTTAGATGATGTCTTGGTGCCTTAGGTCTTCAATGGTGCAGAAAGTGAGTATCACGTGAGGCTTAACTCTGGCTTAATTCTCCGAGTCTAAAAGTCTGGACCTGGTCAACCAAAACTCTGTTCGCGAGAAGACCACCACAATGGCACACACAGCAATATTGAACACGTTTAACATCGAAAACGGTGAATATCTAGATATTTAGGTTCTAGTGTTTGATGTTTATGAGTTAGTTGACCCATATATCTGTCGTTTATCGATTTTCCTTGAAAATTGATTAGGCATCTAATCCTCATTAACAAGGCCCCTCGATACTTTCAGATCTTGTGGACTAGGTGGACTAGGTCCTTCTGGTGTAGCTAGTTTAGTGTACTCGCAACATCTTGTGTCACTAGTGTACAAAGTTAATTTCTATGCATCATAATCTTGCAGACTGTATTTCACTTCTTCGGCCAGCCTGAGTATAATGGAGACAGATCCTGAAGCAATCAAAAGCAGCTCTACAATAGCTTCTTATCATTATGGGCTGTGCGGATGCCCCGCATGTTCTCTGTGAGAAAAATCGATGCTTGGGCCACATCATCATCAGATCTTCTCTCCGAGCCCCAAGTGGATAATCAACAGTCAACTAACTACGTTTTATTGATCTTGGCTAGAACGGGTCTAATATGCGATTTCTATTTGGATCTAGAGAGGGTTTCGTCCTTAAAAAATTATCAAGCTCGTAGTTCGATGACCTACTTGCGCACGGAGGGTACAGTAGTCAACATGACAGAAGCCCGGTCTTCCCAATCATCGCTTTACATTGGTGTAAGTGCCGTTTTGCTAAACTATACCTTCTTTATGATAATGATGTGCATGATGGGCATGATGGGCATGATGGGCATGATGGGTGACCCTAGCCTTACCCCATATTCCGGAAATCAGAGGATTTCACACCACCTTCACTATTGTTTGAACCCAAAGCGACTATCTGGTTTCCCACCTCCTCCACAACTTTCGAATCTTGGCATTAGCAGCGACTAGCGTGAGTCGACACCTGCACCTGCATATAAATTGCAGTTTCCAAAAATATCTGTTCTAGAAAGGGCAGCCAGCTAGTTACCACTTTGTCTGGGCATCTTAAGGCAGGCTTGAATCCTTTCTAAGTCACGACAAATAACCGAGTGATTCTAGGTCATATCTCCCGCAATAAAACTGCAAAACAACAACATTTGATGCTCAGTACACTGCACTTGAGTGCCGACCGTTCTCCCTCGATTCGATGGCCGATCGACCTCTTAGTCCACTCAGGTCTGCATTGCCAGTTCATGTAGACCCACCCAATCACCCCGACCCTCATGCAGGTTCTTTACAGAGCAAACCTGCCAGAACCAATCCGCGCCCGCGTTCAAGAAAAGGTTGCTTGTATGTATTTCGTCCATCCGAATTTCTCACACCAACTAATTCAAGTGTAGGAAATGTAGAGATCGTAGTTCGTATTCTACCACATCCCTCCAAGCTTTTCATACTATGACTGCGGCTAATACTTTTCATTGCATAGAGGTTAAGTGTGACGAAGAAAAGCCCACATGTGGAGTTAGTAGCTATTCTGCTGGTGATCATGGATCATATTACTGATGTATATTTAGTCATGTAAACGTTTAAACCATGATTGGTACAACTGTTACTCCTCTTCGTGCGTAAATGGATGACTAACCAGCACAGTGAATGGAAACGATCAATCGTTATCAAGGATGAAACAAGCCATATCATACACCGTGAGACAGCAGTTTCTTTTAACAGCTGCTTGGTCTGGAATCGTATGTTGAACGGAACTACCTTATTCTCAAAAGTCCTATTATTGACGTCTTTAGCATCCGCTTCCGTGATGCCTACGGAAAGCAATCAACCAAAGGAACGAGACACATTACCACCCTTTCACGAATTGTCAAGCGAAGCGCTACGTGAGAAGAAGGCTTCATATTATAACCCGGGAACTTTTGCTTTAATTACTCTTCCGGAATATTATGCCTTACCAGATGACTTGACCAGCAGCTCACACCCGAAAATCTTTGGCACGAACAGACATTCTTCCGCTCAGCAAGACCATTCAACCTTTCCAAATTACGTTATCCCGACTAAATTTGGAAATTATTCGGTTAATCATAAGCAGTCAGAACATCCAGACTCCAGAAAAGACAACTTTGCAAGCGCCTCATCTCCCAGTGAGCTACCCGCTACGCTTGTAGGTAGAGAGAAGGACTCTTATCTCCTGGAGTATTATCGGAATGTACTGGCGCGTCAGATATACTGGCTGGCTGAGCAAGTTTCGGGGCCAGATATATTTGAAACTTGTTCAGCAAATTATCCTCCTGTAAGTGAAAATTAAGTCATCAACCTAGAAACTTACTTACAGAGAAGTTGTATCTTGCAATACTTGCTTTATCTTCCTTAAGTCTATCTAAATTGAACCAGACTCCTTTTGTACACGCTTTGTGAGTAATCCTTGTTATCATCCTGAGAATGCGCAAACCAAATTGACAAATTCGATAATTGACATTGAGAGCTGATATTAACGCAAGAAAACGGTACGATATGGTCATTACCGCGTTGTTAAGTTCATTGAAAAATGAAGATTCGGCCCATTGTGATGGGAGGTTGTTCACGCACTATTTACTTTTACTATTCGAGGTAAGTCAAGAGAAGTACTTCGTATTCGAGGCAGAATCATAATTGATGTCTTTTACCCTTTGGCAAATACACCTATTAACGAATGGTACAAAGGTCGCTGCGACCGGAAATCATGAACTCAACATGTGGGAACATCATTCCTCTCAAATAATACATATTCTTCAGCTTCGGCAGCAAGTTCGTGGCAAAGAACCATATGGATTCATTATTGTTGTGAGTGCGAATGTTCTTCCTTTGATTCCCGATTTCAAACCCCTGCCTTGTTCTTCAGCACCTCTCTTTCAAGATATTTAATATTTTGGGTTGGCAAATTTGACATCAGCTTCCAACGATGGAAAGCAGAACAATATTGGAAGCGGACTTTGAACCTCAAACCATTCGAAATTTTATTTGTACTTGAACATTGAGAATTTCTGAGTGTCGGGCTGCAGTGCGTACCATTGGAAACTTGCCCCTTTCTACTTCCTAAGAAAGCAGTTACTCTCCATCTAGTTCTATTTGCCTTCAGAACAGACAATTACTGATTACCGATATTGTAGTATATCTTCTATGTTGACTTGTACGCACTTTTGACCACCACTGGCACAGGGTCTTTCAGCAAAACCGTCATTGAGCAAAACATGTTGCCGGCTCCAGAAGACGCTTTGACAAACCGATTGCTCAACATGACTTTTATACCGAAGGAATCTCTTCAGATGCCTGATTTGCTTAGGATGAATCGAGAGCTAGCTTTGATTGCCCTTGAAATGGCGCGAATGGGACGAAGATTCAGGTCTGAAGAGAGAGATTTCTCAATGGCAAGACTCGAAGTGAAAATAGATCAATACAAACCCATGAAAGATTTGCAGGAACTTCTGATGAAATTCCGTGTCACTTGGTCTACATTTCTAGAGACGAAGACACCAAAAGCGAGCTGGCTTCACGAATTTGCAGAACTTCCAAGCGGGCTATTTACTTGTAGAACACATGTTAGTTTTCCCAGGATAATGCAGAAGAAAGACTACTGACAGACTTAGGCAAACTTATTTTATCGAGCTTGCAAAATCTACTGCCACACAAGTATGTATCAAGGCCAATCATTGATACGAACAGCAGAAGTGGAAGAAGAACTTTCTTCATGTGCCAGAGAGATAGTTCTGATAACCAAGATGATGATGGATTTAGGGTGTCTTAGGTCTAGATACGTGGTATTCCCAATTTTCATGGCAGGTATAGTATCTCAGGTGAAGAAAGAGAAACAAATTGCTCTAGATGCTCTTTTCAGACTGGAAGAGACAAGCATTGGTTTAAATACAAGAATCACGAGAGAGTTCCTAGCATCGATCATCGAGAAACAGAACATTGCGATTGCTGAGACGGGAAACCAATTGCGTGTCAGTTGGTTTGAAGAAATGCAAGCAAGTGGAAAACAATTAGTACTGATGGGCTTGTAAGATTATCGAGGGCATATGGTTTTTATGGTGTTGCTCGCTTACTGCAATGGAGCAACATGAAACGGGGTCAAAAATAGATTGGAATAAGCACATGGCCTTGTGTAATTCTGGTCATTCTGGTGGTTCTAGAATATTGGTTGCAGGGTTAGAACTAGACCAGATAGATTATCCCTGATGGGAATATTATAGTAATGGTAATTATTAATACTGAAAAATTCATATTACATCAACATGATTGCAATGTTTTTTTGTACACGTTGTTTCAGAGCCGGCATGTCTAACAATTGGAACACAGATACAAGAGGGAAATCTCTCCCTCCCAATATCATTGCACATTCGAATATTCGAAACGAGCACAGCAATTTGGGTGTTCTCATTAACTTCAGCTCTGAGTATTTCATGTTTATGAAGCTCAAAGACCAGAGTTGATCGATCATTCCCTTCTCATTGGGGTGCATATTGTATACGTTGTTTTTAGAGCTTCTGTACTTGCGAGTGGGAGTAGAAATGCAGATAGTTACAAATGCACCCACCCCCCTTTAATGCTTTGTAGTCTTCCTGATTCATACATAAAATCGCTTTTATACTCCCATATAGTATTATATAATTTTAATATTTGTATAGAAAAAACACCGCCTTTATAGTATGCAAAGACTTATGATACATGGGAATCTTCATACAACAATTTTCTCACAAGCTCTCTAGCACTATACAAGTTATTTCTACACCTCCCAATTGGGTAACATTGTCGAAAACTGCATTCACAATTTGAGCCTTATTTTCACAAGGCTGCAACGATCCGGAGCACAAGCCTTCATGTGTTGTATGATTGGTTAATACTGCCCCGCCGCCTTATGTTATCAGGTTGCAGAGGGGTGACGATTTCGGATAGTATCAATATCCACATCTCGATGAAACAACATTTATTAACTCATTTGTACAAAAGAAGGTCTAGGTTGAATCAGTATAAGTCACCACCACTTGTTCACCTGCAAAACCGAACCGTATGAACTGGACACACCATTTCTAGTCATCTTCGCAACCTTACGATTCACGAAACTCAGCTGTTCCTCTAATTATCATACTTTCAACCTCTAGTTTTCAACCGCGAAGCTTTCTAGTCAACCTAAATCCAACATCTTTCTGTCATTCCAAATCACCATACCCTTCCTCATCGCACATACAAACACGAATTCAGCCAACCATTCTTCGACCGATCATTCATCATGGATGACCCCGTCGAAGCTTTTACGTCCATTACAGGGCAATCGGAGGCTGTGGCAAGAGTGTATCTTGGAATGACCGAAAACAATTATGAACAAGCGATAGGATTATTCTTCGAAGCGCCAGAACTTGCAAGCCAAAATGCCGCTTCTCAACAAGCGCCGCCACAAATACCTACTTCTACCAGACCAGAAAGATCTACAAACCGCGCCCAGCAAAATGCATCTGGGGTAGTCAATTTGGATTCCGATGACGACATGGAAGTGGATGACGATAACAGTGATGGAGACTCTGAAACTGCAACAGCTGCCGCTATTGCACGCGCTGCAGAAGTTGAGGACGATGCGGCTATGGCGCGGAGAATGCAAGAAGAGCTTTACAGCGGTGGAGATGCAAGTGGCGGATTCGATGCAGAAGGCGTGAGAGCACCTATTGCGAGAACAACGGAGACGCTTGTAGGTGGTCCAGGAGGTTGGGATGGAGATGACAATCTGCACAGCGAAGTCATGGAGCAAATGAGACTCCGAGCTCAAAGACAAACTAGGGCAGCTGGCGGTGGAGGCTCAGGTGAGGACAATCATTAAAAAAAAATCTGCACTTATACTGAACCAGCTCGCATAGGAAATTCAAGCGGACGAGCTGCTCCATCGATTTGGGACCAGGAAAACGAAGATACAGCACGAGCGGTTGCAGGAGCAGAAGGAACTAGTAAGAGCGCCCGTCTTGCAGAGCTCTTCAGGCCACCATTCGACCTCATGTACAAATTGCCTTGGGATTCTGCTCGCGACGAGGGAAAAGAAAATGGAAAGTGGGTATTAGTCAACATTCAAGATAACTCCATCTTCGACTGCCAGTCATTGAATCGTGACATATGGAAGGACCCTGGAGTTAGAGATGTTGTGAAGGAGAATTTCATATTCATGCAGTATTCCAAGGACGATCCACGGGGCAACCAATATATTCAATATTACTTTCCCCAGAAGGATAGCGAGGCTGCATATCCTCATATTGCGATCGTTGACCCAAGAACTGGAGAGCAAGTAAAGGTTTGGTCAGGGCCCCCAGTACCAAAGCCTGCAGAATTTCTCATGCAACTGGTTGAGTTCCTTGATCGATACAGTCTCGATCTGTCCAAGAAAAATCCCGTCGCAAGACGAAAGCAAGAGAAGTCAAGTGTGGTAGACGTCAATAAACTCACTGAAGAGGAGATGCTTAACCTAGCGATGCAAAATAGTCTCGCAAATAACGGAACAACGGGTCCTAAAGCTGATGATCCAGATGACCTCACAAAGAGTTTTGGAGATGTTAGTAAAGGGAAGGGTAAGGAAACTTCAGAAGAGAGCCCAGAGATAGCTGAGCCTTCTCAAAACAGTTCCAGTGCAGAAGCCTCTCCTTTCTCTCAGATTGCTTCTGACAGACCGCACACTGAGCCTGATGGCCCCCCTTCACAAAGCACGCGCATTCAGTTCAGACACGCCAATGGTCGTGTTGTCCACAGGTTTAGGCTCGACGATACAGTACGTCGTATTTACGAATGGCTAAAGTCGGATCCACTGGAAGGAAAAGCAGATGTTCCGTTTGAGCTCAGAAGTGCGGGGAAAGATTTGATAGATTCTTTGGACGAAACTGTCAAGGTTGCGGGACTCAATAATGGGACTGTGATGGTGGAATTCATCGAGGAGTAAATGTTTTGAGAGGTTTGGCGATCGTTGATACCAGAGAGATTGCTCGCATCGCAGGTCGAGATAATAATGAGCTATTCACACCGTGCACGGGGGAAATACGCTCACTCTCCTGAAGTTGCTGATTTATTATTTCTAATAAAGAGAATTACATAGGGAGGGTCCCTTTTCTTACTTCGGCACTTCATCGTTGTACATAGACGGGACTTTCCAGCAATGCAAGGAAAATCGGGTTCCTGGGCTATAGATTTATGGGAATGAGAAACGAGAATATCATGATATGAAGATGCTTTTATTGGCACGATAGTAGTGACACTGCTATGAAGTTCTAGATGCTTGAATTATTAGATTGATATAAGTCTTTGGTGTTGCTTGAGTGACGTTTATGACATACAGTAGTAGCCGCCGGGGGCCACACGCTACGCTTTTTAACCCCTGAAATTATTGACGTTTGGCGAAGTGGGCGAGTTGAGCTCTTGGGTTTCAGCCAATTGGTTGAATGAGGTGGTTGGCTGGTAGACAAGATGCATGAAATGACAACAAAGACCGGCTATTTCATGAACATAATAAGCAATAATGTGTTTGTTCTTCTGGGATTTCGATTCGTTCCTGATTTCTTTAATCTCCAACCTGGGATTGCATAAGAGAAGAGTCATAAATATTATTAAATCAATAAAAAAACAAATTTGTTGACTAGGTCCATTCGTTCCTCGACAGCCAATGCATGCCTAGGTACCTTCCCCAGATTGATGAAACAATACCCATCCATCCATACTTGCTATCTATCTATCCCGCGTCCACCTCTATTCGTGCATGCCGCTTCCCATAAGTTGCATTCCTCTAGATAGCTAGCTCGAGTTGCTACTTCTCGTCGGTTTCTACACAATCGTTTTCTTACCCCTTTGCGAAAAGAAAGGTTTACGTTTACAATATTTACGATTCTAAACACCACGACAGGCTTCGACATTCAATCTCTTTCTTCTCTATTTGATATAGTGATACACACCCTCGGTAGCTGTTGACCCCACCATACCATACCGTACACCGCGTTCACAGGCCCAGATCGCGATCCCCTTGTCCCTCTGCAGAAAAAAGGAAGAGACGGAACCAACAACCCTTCTCCCGGCTGTTCGTATATGAGACGATAAGTTATAACAAAGTAAAACTGATTGTGCCGGATATCTTGGACGATAGGCCAAATCAATTCACTACTACGGCCCTTTCCTGGGTTTGGAGAGCGGCGAAATATCAGCGGGGTGCTCCCAGTAAAACGCGGACAACAAACCGACAACACAACCTGACATCAGCAGTGGTGCTATCTCATTTCTCTTTCCAGATCAAATCGATT
This sequence comes from Botrytis cinerea B05.10, assembly GCF_000143535.2. Lineage (NCBI taxonomy): Eukaryota > Fungi > Ascomycota > Leotiomycetes > Helotiales > Sclerotiniaceae > Botrytis > Botrytis cinerea. The sequence continues at coordinate 3,431,612 of NC_037310.1, forward strand.
TTGATTTTGAGTGATGGCGCATGAGATGAGTGGTGTTGTAGATCCTGAGACTTTGTATACAAAGCAGAATTGCATCGGTATGTCTGCGTACACTTTCATCACTCCGTACAAAGGCTCATTTTTATAGGTGGCGGCAGTTTTGGTAAAGTTTACAAAGGGTATGGTTCTTCCTTCTGCCAATTGCCAATCCAATCTCTCATATAAGTCATGTACTAATCTTCAACAGAGTTGACAAGCGCACCGGGCAGGCTGTAGCCATAAAAGTTATCGACGTTGAAAATGCCGAAGATGAAGTCGAAGATATTATTCAAGAGATCTCTATCCTTTCCGAGTTACATTCCCCGTTCGTTACGCAATACTATGGATCATATCTTAGAGGTTCGGATCTTTGGATCGTTATGGAATTCTGCTCGGGTGGTAGTTGTGGTGACCTGATGAAGCCGGGTCTGATACAGGAGGAATACATTTCGATTATTATACGGGAACTTTTACTAGGCTTGGACTATCTACATGGGGATAAGAAGCTTCATAGAGATATCAAAGGTTTGCATGATTTCCAGTAGGGACTTAAGTTTAGATTCCAGAAGCTAACATCTGAGGACAGCTGCAAACGTTCTACTGGGCGCCAGTGGACAAGTTAAGCTCGCGGATTTCGGTGTTTCAGGCCAATTGTCTGCTACCATGACTAAGAAGAATACATTTGTTGGAACCCCATTCTGGATGGCCCCGGAAGTCATCAAACAATCTGGTTATGACCACAAGGCGGATATATGGTCTTTGGGAATTACAGCACTCGAGCTCGCCAATGGTGAACCTCCATACTCTGATATCCATCCAATGAAAGTTCTGTTCCTCATCCCTAAAAATGCGCCCCCAAAATTAGAAGGAAATTTCACCAGGGCATTCAAAGACTTCGTCGAATTGTGCCTTCAACGAGACCCGAGAGAACGACCATCGGCTAGAGAATTGCTGAAACACCCCTTTGTTCGAAAAGCCAAGAAAACCTCATATTTGACGGAATTGATAGAGAGATACGAACGTTGGGCGGTACATCACAAGGGTGATGATGATGACTCGGACAATGAACGAGAAGAGGCTCCCCGACCCAAACCTATCGATGAAGACTTATGGGATTTTGGCACGGTCCGACCAGTTGGAGGAAGAGTAAATGGAAGGGTTGGGCTAAATACTATGGGAGAGTCTGACACGAATGCAAGAGCATCAAGGTTATCGGAAGAGAATAATTATGCAGAGCGTCCGAGACAGCAATCGCCCTCGAAAATAAAAGAACCAGGATATGTCTCGAGTATTGAAACTGTCAAAGCAACAAACTGCCCAGTAGATTCACAACCCAGGCAACCTTCTCCACAGAGACGGCCTGTTCCAAATATTCAGACTTCAATGTCTCCTACCAAGGTCCCTCTCCCACCATCACCAGAGAAATTCAGACCTCCAGGATTGGAGACACCTAGAACGGCCGCGAGCTACATAAATAGACAAGTTACTGAGTCTCCTGATTATGATCGTACTTTGCAAGAACAACTTCAAAAAGATATGGGATTTCTGAAGCTCGGTGAGCCGTCTCCACCGCCATTGCGAATACCCCCCTCTACCGCCCCAATACCGATACAGTACACGAATCAAAACACGCCACCTTCAGCATTACCAAGGCCAAATACGCAACAGTCATTGCCAAAACTTACCCCTATCAAACTACCTGAAATTCCTCCATTTCGCGGCAGCGGTCAGCCTCAACCACTACAGCAAAGGCTTCCAAATCAGGTACCCCCTGCAGAGCCTCGCAAACAGCAACAACAACAGCCGCTTCCATTACCTCCCAACCCTACAGGCCTTCAAAATATCAATCTACGCCAAACAGGTCAGCAGCCATTACCTGCATTACCATCGAAAAAATTACGCAATACTCCTTCTCAAGAAAGCATTTCATCTCAATCTTCTAGAGCCCCATCATCTATGCCTTCACCTGCTCCTGCTAGTCCAACCGGAGATCTTGATGCCTTGAATGATGTGATCTTTCCTGCACTTGAAGAAGCACTCAAACGACGTCAGTATCGTTTACAACATGCTTTCCGCACGACTGGAGCCACTCCAAAGCAACAGAGGGCACAAGCTGCCCATGAAAAATTACGAAAATTAGTTTATAAGCTTGCACATGTGTGCAAGGAAATCGACCATTGGGATAAACAAGAACCAGTGGGGATGGGGAAGGATGTAGATGTTTTCCTCGAGGGATTGCTGGAGGAAATTTTAGTCAGGGTCGAACCTGCTGATGAGGAAGATGTGGATATAAGACGATGAATTGACCAGTGCATGATTACGAACTTTAATGTACGATGCATGAGGTATGAGGAATAAAGAAGACCTAGGTAGGGTCTATCATGATGGATGGATGGATCGATTAGGTACAAACTTAATCGAATGCTACGATATGAGGCGTTGGTTGGCAGAATTGAATTTGGTATTCCAAGAGAGGATTGAGGGGTTTTGTGTCAAGTACTTAGTATCGAGGCTTGCTAGGAATGTTAGGCATTAATATTATAACAATGAAGATGATTACTCCCCTGGAAAAGGCAAAAGGCATCTTCTAATCCGTCTAATTTATCAGCCATCCGTTCAGTTTCATTGTATGTTGTTCTTTGAAATATTACTGTATAGTGCAGACACCTTGAGCGAGCGCCTCAACGGTACTGATGCTGATATTGGTGATGTGATGGGCTGCGTGTTTGAGAAAGTTATGAAGGCATTTAGACATTAAGAAAGTTCTAGATGGATTTGAATATTCAAAAGTGGTTTGGAGGGGGGGGTTACTAAAAGGGGTCTGAGGAATGAGATACATGATTATAAATGCGAGTATTGCTCGCTCGCTCGCTCGCTCTTCATTACCACTGTTCCCAATGTGCGACAAAATGTAAGACATCCACTTACAATCCTCGCTTCACTTTCGCGAATGGTGTTAACGAGTACGATACTCCGTTTCTTTCACCTTTGAACTCTTATGTGAGTCTGCGTGCGGGAGCTTGTCATCTTTGAGGCATTCATTCTATTAAGTAGATTTGAATATTCACTGTTGAGTGGTTTTCTTGTTGCTCTTGCTCCCGTTGACATTTTAAACTCTTTCTGGATTGGGAATGGGAGTTTGGGTTTACCCCGCTTCTCTTTTTTGAGGTGGTTGTTGATGGGTTCGTTGGTTGGTTAGTTAGCTATCTACTTAATTATCCCTCGCTGTCCTGTCGTTCTTCTTCTTTTAATCTTCGACTTCTCAACTTATGATTTACAATTTACAGCTTACAGCTTACATCGTACAACTTGCAAGTCTGGCTCTTCGAAAACTTATCTTCAACAACCTATATCATCAACAATACAAGTTTCTACCAGCACCTTGCTTGCTGGCGCTGACTTATCGCAAATTCTGGCAAAAGTAAGTTGATCTGGGAGCATTTTACTATTATCTTTTGCCTTTGGCTTCTTGGTTTATCTTACAGCTTTCGCATTTGCTGGCTTTGCTTCTTATTTTTGATGTTTTTTTCTATGGACCTGATATAACTTCTTTAGATATCTGATCATCTTCAATATCAACCAATTTCTTCGCGTAGGATTTCCATTAATACTTATTGCTTCTAGAGAGGGAATTTGAGGCTTGGTGTTTATAGACATCCTTCTGCCTTTGGGTTCAACTTTTGATCTGAAGGAAGAATCCCATCGCGATTCCGAGGAACTAACATCGCTATTCTGATTTAACCTCTTCATATCTTCGACAGTTCATTTCCCAATAACATTAAACTCGTTACTGATATTATGATTGGTAATGTTGCTTCAAGTGGTCGAAACAGTATGTCTCAGGTCACCTCATCTGCTTTCTCAAACACTCTCGTCCTTCGGCCACTAAAAAGAGAAGTAGGGATACTGGATATGCAGGTCATCGACATTACCGACGTAGGTATCCGCAATAAAGTTACAGAAATGCTTCCATCCTATCCATCCTATCCTCTACTTTATCTTGTCTATGTACTAGTTAAGAGCGATGGAGTTTCAGGCGTAGCCAGAAATTTCCTTCGCGATACATGCCAAAATAAGGGCCAATATCTATCGATCACTTATGCCACAAGTTTAAAGGAAATTGGGGATGTTACAATGCGCGACAAAGTTGAAGAAATTATCAATATTGCGCCGGAGGTGACTGTCTGGTGGGCTTTTTATGCCTTGCAAGTGTGTGATGGATCTTTTGATTGTGCTATTGGTTTGTTATTCGAGGGTGTTGTTGATGCTTCTAAGGATCCTGCGACACAGGTAGCTCCTGTATCTACCCAGCATGTCAGTCCAGCAATCAGTCCTATGAACAGACCAGATGAAAGCTCATTTGTCGATTTGTCGTCAGATTCAGAAAGGTCTGTTCCCAGTGACACTAGTGGCAATAAGTCATTCAAACCCAATCTATCCTCGCCTGAGCTGTTGCACCAGACGCCAGGCAACTTATTCATCGACACTAGCGATGATGACAAAGATTTTGATTCGGAAGGAGATGATGTGGCTTTACGTGCCAGCCCTGGCTACAGCAGCCTGCGAACACCATCTAGTGATAAAGGTAAAGGCGTCGATAGATCTGACCCGGAAGATTGTGACTCTGATATTGACTTGTTAAGTCTTCCGCCCTTCGAGGAGATTCCTCAGGCAAGCAGACAAGAGAAACAGAGCCGCAATCGCAGGTTCTGTGGATCGAAACAAAAAAACTGGTTGGCGCAGATTAGTCACGAGAAATCATGTCGCAAGAATACGAAGCAAATATGTGTCAAATGCAAAAGGGAATGCTCGAACTCTAATATCAGGAGGCACGAAGCCAGTTGTGATGGTCGTCAAACCTCAAGACGTGATGGCCCAGAATACGAAGTCCGTAATTTAACAAGAACGTCCGGTTCTCGTGACAGTTCTCCGGATTTCGATTCATCTGACTCTCTTACAGAAGATCAGCTTCAAAAAGTGAAGGAAATGCAAAAGTACCTTCCTCTCCTTTCGGTTGGTAGATGTACTGAGTCCTTAGGGTTGAGCAATTATGATGTCGATGAGGCTATAAAGTTGGAGATGGAGACTTTAACTTCGGATGACGAAGTTGACCGTCGGAGTTCGTATAGGCGGAAGGATGGTTCTCTAAAGAGAGAATTGGGAAGCACGTCGGTAGGTTGAGCCCAAATGATGATATCAGTGTACAACTCCTGACCATACTTAGGTTGAGCGCGTCACTAAAAAGCCTCGTATCCAGGCCGGTGACGGAAATACGAATTTAGAGCCCGCGAGCCAATGGATTAAGTATGTTCCCACTTCCCATTGTTCGAACATCGAACGGAAATTCTAATTATGCTTTACAGAATCACCTTTTCTGTTCTTTGTCAGCAGAACTCGGCTAACCTTACAATTGTTCATCTCTCTGGCTCAGAAAGTCGTTCAGTTCCGACGCAGCTTATTTGCGACAACTCGACATACTTGAAGAATATGATTGATCTAACAGGAGACGGAGATGTTCCAAAGAAAATAGATCTCTTACATGTCGAACCAGGTCTCTTTGATGCGCTCATACAATATATGGTCTGTCGCGACGTCTCGTTCAATTCTCGACTAAGCCAAACACAAAAGATTACTTCAATCGTGAATTTCATAGTTCTCGCAAAGGAACTCGAAGTTTCTGGACCGGCGACAGCCATGCTTCCAACTCTTGAGAGCATGCTGAAACAAGAACGAAACGGTCCGTCGCCTCTGAATATTCTGAAAGGTGACCATATACAAAAGATCTTTTCCACTCTTGAAGTTGGGCATCCTATTCAAAAACTATTCGTCAGAGCGTCGGTACGGCCATTTCTCGAATACAGAATTGACAACACTTCCATCGAAGAGGACTTTGATAGCGGCTCTGAACTTATGCCAGGCAACATCGAAATCTCTCGCAACAAGCCAGCGCATCTTGCATTCAAGCTGAACAATGACTTTAGATCGGCTCTGCTGTTAAAGGTCTTTGAAACTACGAGCACTAGGGAAAGTCGACAAACATTTACGCGCAGCAAAAATCCCAAGAATTCTACCACTTGGTTCACCGATCCGCTCGATGATAGCCAATTCACTATTTGAGTCGACTGGTCTTTGCCTTAATGAGATCAATTCATATGCTTTACGATTTTCTCATTTCGTCCCATAGCTCAGATGCTCGTGTCAGCTCTGAAATTGTTGCAAGGAGAGCTTGGTACGTGGTGAGGACGGGGCGTAAGGATTGCATACGAAGGTCGGGGCAGAGTCCTCACTGTTTATCCTAGAGGCGATATTATGAGCTTGTTATTGTGCTAGGATGTGTGGACTTGTTGAATTGAATGTGCCTTCAGCTTTCGGGCCTGGGTATGCTCAATCATGATCTAGTCTCGCTCAGCAACATTTTCGTTTTCCAATAGAAACCTCCCTTTATGTTCGCCTGTACTTATTGCTATTCGAAAAGCATTACGGGGAAGACGTAAAACAGGATATGAGATGAAAGTCCCAAGAGTGCTTCACCCAATGGGCTCCTAAAAATGAACGGTGAGTGGATGAGGGGAAGTTATTATTATAGTGGAAAATTCAAAAGCGAGGCGGAGCGGAAAGATTATAGAATAGCTATAGACGATACTAGGAAATGAGCAAAATGAAGATAACACTATTTGATATATTGGCTGTGAAGTAAATAATCCCGTGTACTCATGAGAACATCGATATTCCCTAAAGTGTTGGTAAGAAATATTATCTGATGTAAATAAAAATCACTGCAATTCCTTAATTCAAGTCAACTCGACGTGTTTGAGGTTTGTGATCAAATTCAATGATTGATCTAACATCCAGTTCTATTCATAATACAAAGCATTTTGGTATCAATACTGCTCTTCTCCCACTAAAGAAAAGGCTTCCTACATCAACAATCTCCAAGCACCCAAAATCAACGCCGCCGTACCGGTACAAACTCCCATCAACCACTGCAGCGTCTGAAACTTAACACCCTCCAACTTTTCCCTCAACCCAGCTACCTCCTGCTCAATCTTTGTTTCCGTTTCCTTAATTTTAAGATCCTGAACATTGGCCTCCTCTCTTATCCTGCCCTTTTCCAAATTCAAATCTAATCGAACGGAAGCTTGGGTTCGGGAAACCTCGTCGCGCAGACGAGCATTCAGTTTAGCGAGATCATTGGTGAGTCGCTCGTGGGAAGCGCGGGTCGTGGATGATTCGGTGGAATCGGCAGAGAGGAGTTCGCTGCGAAGGGCGGCGAAATCAACTTTTTGAGTGTAGGTTGCGCGAGCGGCATCTTCGCGGAGAACCATTGTGCGGGTTAAGTTTTGGATGCTGGGATGGAGGTTAGTTGTCTATGGCGAGAGCTTGGGGATAGGTGTGTGTAGTAGTATAGATAATTACCTTTCTTCAATGACATCGCTGAGTACTTTCATCATAGCCACAGCTTGGGGCTCTGTGAACCCCTCATCTCGTAACCGTTGAACAAACTTCAGGGTATCGAAATGGTGGTCCCGAGATTGACGAGGGGTTGCGTGGAACGCTCTTCGACATGATGGCTCTTGTAATATGCTAGTTCGAGGTTTGTGGCCATTGTCTATGGATCGTACTCGATTGGATATCTGCTGACCAGAAGCAGGTCTTTGTGAATTTCCATTATTGTTTGCTGCCGCGCTGAATGCTCGAATAGTATGCGGGGGTAATGAGGATCGTGTCTGCCAGCTCAATTTGGGGAGCAAGAACCGCGGTAGTGTTTGTACGGAATTTGCAATTGTCTTTGCCATTGTGTTTTACTTCCCTTTTGGAGCTGAGAAGGTAAAACTAGCTTCGAATTCGAATCTTGTGTAGTTCTTCCAAACTTCCGTTGGAAATGAGTTGTGTTCTCAGAGGTATCGATATTAATTTATTGATTGATACATCATCACCGGCAGTATCCGTTAGTCACCGAAATAGCGGAAGTACGGTGACCGAGATTGTTAATTTTCTCGGTTGAGTCACCCACTTCGAAGAATATTATCAAGATTCGAAATCTCGCCCATTCACAGTCAACGAGGAGTACCATCCACGGCATTTGAATCATCTCTCGAATTTAAGATCGTATCTTAGAGAGAATATCGAGTTATCTGAAATTATTTCAGCCACTCCAGATAGCTCCACACAAAGGAATCCCACCCGATTACCCCGCTACGCAAATATTCTAGCAAACAGAACAGCAAAAACCCACCAGAGGACGACCGCCCAACATGGCTTCGAACGGTGATAAGTTTGGAAATGATCTGGAATCCGAATCCGATTCTAATCCAGGATCCCCTAACCTCGATGCGCAAGAGGTTGACGACAATGTAGAGGATATTGACGAGAAGCCCATCAAATCCGCATTAAAGAAATCATCACATAAAGAACCTGCGCCAGCTATTGTTCGACCTACCTTACCACCTCAAACAGAACCAAAAGACTTGGATGTCAAGTCCCTGACACCACTCACCCCAGAGATTATCGCAAGACAAGCAACTATTAACATTGGTACTATTGGACATGTGGCGCACGGAAAGTCAACTGTGGTGAAGGCTATCTCTGGAGTACAAACTGTTCGTTTCAAGAACGAGTTGGAGAGAAACATTACGATCAAGCTTGGTTATGCCAATGCAAAGATCTACCAATGCGATAACAAGGAGTGCCCAAGACCTGGATGCTTTAGAAGTTATAAGAGTGAGAAGGAGGTTGACCCACCCTGTGAAAGAGAGGGATGCAGCGGTACCTATAGACTTTTGAGACACGTATCGTAAGTCATTATTGCTTGCACTTTTACGCGGCAGCAGTAGCTAACATGTAGCAGTTTCGTCGATTGCCCTGGTCACGATATTCTCATGAGTACTATGTTGTCTGGTGCAGCCGTCATGGACGCCGCCCTCTTACTTATTGCTGGTAACGAAACTTGCCCGCAACCACAAACATCCGAACATTTGGCAGCTATCGAAATTATGAAGCTCGACAAAGTCATTATTCTACAGAACAAGGTCGATTTGATGAGAGAAGAAGGCGCAAACCAACATTACCAATCGATATTGAAGTTTATCAGAGGAACTGTTGCAGGTGGAGCACCAATTATTCCTATCTCCGCCCAATTGAAGTTCAACATCGATGCCGTCAACGAAGCTCTTGTTTCCAACATCCCTGTTCCACCAAGAGATTTCACCATGGATCCACAAATGATTGTTATTCGTTCCTTCGATGTTAACAAGCCAGGTGCTGAAATTGACGAATTGAAGGGTGGTGTTGCTGGTGGAAGTATCTTGCACGGTGTCATCAAGTTGGGTGATGAAATCGAAATTAGACCCGGTATCGTTTCTCGCGATGAGAAGGGAGGTGTTAAGTGTCAACCAATTTTCAGCAGAATCATTACTCTCAACTCGGAGAACAATGAATTGAAATACGCTGTTCCAGGAGGACTTATTGGTGTTGGTACAAGAATTGATCCAACTCTTTGCCGTGCCGATCGTCTCGTTGGTTTCGTTCTCGGTCTTAAGGGCCGCCTTCCTGACATCTACATTGAAATCGAAGTCAACTACTATCTGTTGCGTCGTCTTTTGGGTGTCAAGACTGCTGATGGTAAACAAGCTAAGGTCACCAAGCTCACCAAGAACGAGGTTCTCATGGTCAACATTGGATCTACTGCTACTGGTGCTAAGGTCATGGCTGTTAAGCAAGATGCAGCTAAATTGCTCTTGACCAACCCAGCTTGCACAAACATCGGAGAGAAGGTTGCGCTAAGTCGTCGTATTGAAAAGCATTGGAGATTGATTGGTTGGGCCACTATTGCTGCTGGTGTCACTCTTGACCCAAGCACTTCTTAAGCGAGTGGATAAGTAGATGTGTGCAATATTTTCACACTTAAAAAGTAGATATTCAAGAAGGAAGTCAAAAGGAGAAACGCAGCGATGTATTTTGTGACGCAAGTGATGTGGTGATCTGATGATTGGGTGGAAGGGAAAAAGGTCTCGACATCTTTGGACTCTTGGCTTATTCTGGTCTGATCATCGCATGCATACTTAGTACTCGAGGTCATGGGAGGTTGATAGATTGGGCATTCAAAAGTTAGCTCGATAATGAAAAAATCTTTTTAACAGTGTTTGTGATGGTCTGATGAGTTTGGAGTGGATTGCTTGATTGCTGATTGCTGGATTGCGTGGTTACTTGCTTGCCTATGGATGATAATTTGAGGGGTCTCGTATTCGTCTTCGTCTTCTTGGGTATCTTCAATTATGGGCGAGGTTATCAAAGATCTCGCGTAGGAGCGATGAATGAAATGAGTGCTTGGCGGTGAACAGGTGACGAACGGGTGACGTGAGCTTATGTTTATTTCATTGGGTTGAATGCTGAATGGGGATATACGGATGGGGGTATGGGTATATACGGAGGAGAGGATGGATGGCGACTTTCAAGAGATGGTCGTGATGGGTATCTTGGGAGGTGTGTGGTGTGTGGTGGGGGTTTGTATTTTGTATTTTGTAAATTGTTTGTTGTGTATTATGTATGGTTTGTAAAGGGGGTTACTGTGTGTGTATGCGTGGGTGTAATTAGATGGTAGGTGGTATGGGATGATTGGGATGGGATAAGATAGAACGATGCTATGGATGGGAATTTTGGAGTTGGATTTGTTTGATTGTATGGGATAGATAGCATGGATGTTCTAGATTCGAGATTGATGGTTGTGGGATTACCTGAGAGAGAGAGAGAGATACATAAACTAAAAACTCAAACCCTCGATTAGAAGTACTGGTTGATTTCAACGTTATTTGCTGGTGAGATTTAAAGATATAGATTTGGCTCGGGTTAGATGTCGGGTTAGCTAGAAGGGTTTTAATGGATTGATTGGTCTGTCTGTTTATTAGTATAATTGCTATCAGAAGCTCGAATGGCAGTTGGGATTCGTGTGATGGCGTGGCATAGAATAATAACGTGCGATTTGCATGTACCTGTAACAAGGTCGGTTATGAGTTCGATCGTGATAATAAATCGTCAATCGTAAATCGTAACCGAGGTGTATTTCATTTACCTAACATATGTGTCATCAAGATATTAGGGTTCTGCAAGTAGCGGTCTCGAGAGCTACCAGGTATAGGCAACCTTATCTCCCGAGTATTCGTTTCAGCTAGCTCGTGAAACGGGTTCGCTGTTAGTCATGCATGATGCTTCTCATCGTTCTTCAAAACACATCGTAGGTTCGTAGAATATGTAGGAAAGATGCGATGCGAAATTTAGCACTCGTCACCTATGACTGACTGTCTTGTTCTGACGCAAGATCGTCTCAATTCCAAGAAGAAAATCATTAACTCTGCTTACTCGGATTTTTTAAACACCCGACGTTCTACTTCAGTCATTCTTGGTGCGAAAATTCCTCGCTTTGATCTCTTGCGGCCTGACTCATATCTACTCATATCATTCAATGAACATTCGGGTGGAGAATGCAGGATGAACATCGGACAGTTGAATACATCCGTGTCCATGTTTCGCGGCGACTTTTTTAAATCATCGCATCGGATTACATTGGCTGTGATTGGTTGAGATGGATATGTTACTCCCAAAGCGAGCCGATTCGGTTAGGAGTCGAGAAGAATCTAGATGGAAGAAAATGATAGCTAGGATGAAGAGTGGATGAAAATGGGGATTTTGGCGCTCAATCTCACCCTTTTCCTCCCTTCCCCTTGTGAGTAAGAAATTGACATATCTGATTTTTGCTATTTCGAGTTAATCCAAGTGACAGGAAGAGGACAATGGGGAGGAAAATTTTCGGAGACTTTTTCTTCTTCTTGTTCTATGACTCTTGTTTCTGTATATCCTCGAATTCGAATTCATCAGTTGATGAAGGGTTATATATATGTTTACATGTATGTATATACACACAATACTTATTCTTCATCTTCTTTTCTTCTCTTACCTTTCACCTAGATCAAGCATTTGCCCAAGAGCCCCCCAAAAATAACCTTAATTGAAAAACCATTTTTACCCCAGGATTCTTTAATCGAACATAATTGGACCCTCAATATCTGCCAAAGAATTCCAATTTCTTCGGTTGCCCTAGTCTACCGGACATATTTACTTTTTGGATATTTTTACATCAAATCACAAAGGGATTTGCCCTTCTTCAAGCAAGGCTCTCCAATCGGATTTTAAACATCTTCTATATCCGTTCATTTTCGATCCTCCGATCATTTTATTCTTTCCTCCGGTCTAAACACGGACGACGCAATCCCGCCGAATTCGTCCGTTGGCAAGGGTTGAAATACAGCTCTACCCGCAGTACTGTGCATTTTAATATATATTTCTGATAGTAATCATTTAAAGATTACTTCTTCAACTACTTGAACTACTTGAGGTACTTCTAAGAAGTCTTATTCATCAAGAGAAAAATCACACCACGGGATATCAAATGATGACAGACGAAAAGTTACCACCTACTACGAGTGCTTCGATTAGTTCTTCAAGCACCACTCACGAGAAGTCCGACGCGGAACAAGCGACTCTAGCACGCGAAGCTATGAAGACAGATGCTGAGTTGTCAGAGAAACCTTTGGGAAAGACACCTTCGGTTCATGATGGCGACAATGATAATCCTATAGAGTTGAAGAAGACCAAAAGCGCAGCAGATATACAGCAGGAGGAGTTGAATAGAGTTCATACAAGTGCAGAGGGTGTGGAATATCCAACCGGGGTTAAGTTACAGTTGATTAGTTTGGCGTTATGTTTATCCGTTTTCTTAATGGCTTTGGTAAGTTGCGCCGAGTTTCCCTAGGATCATGGTATTGTAAATGTGTGTTCTAACTGGCGAATAGGATAACTCTATTATTGCAACGGCTATTCCCAAGATTACTGATCAGTTTCACTCGTTGAACGATGTTGGGTGGTATGGATCTGCATGTAAGAAACCCTTCTATCTGTTTGGTTTTGTACCCCCATGGGGAAGAAACTGTTAGGACAGAACTTAACCACTAACATCATACCCTTTACAGACTTACTCACTACTGCTTCCTTTCAACTACTTTTTGGAAAATTCTACTCATACTTCTCGATAAAATGGGTTTACCTTGTTGCAATTGCTATCTTCGAGCTCGGCAGTTTGATCTGTGGTGTTGCACCAAATTCAATTGCGTTGATCATTGGTAGAGCTATTGCTGGCTTGGGTAGTGCTGGAATCTTCTCCGGTGCTTTGATCATTGTCGCATATTCAGTTCCATTAGTTAAGAGACCCATGTATACTGGATTGATTGGAGCTATGTATGGTATTGCCTCTGTTGCTGGACCTCTACTTGGAGGTGTATTCGTAAGTCTGACTTAACATATCACTTGATGGAGACAAAGTACTGACTTGGACAGACTGATAAAGCAACTTGGCGTTGGTGCTTCCTGATCAATTTGCCAATTGGAGCTGGTAAGTCTCTCTCAAATTTTATGTAAAAAGTAATCGCTAATTATTCAATTTCTTAGTTACCGTTCTTGTCATTTTGATTTTCTTCAAGGCTCCTGATAGAGAAGCTGTTGCAGTCCTTCCATGGAGTGAACGCATAAAAGAATTCGATCTTCTCGGTACCGCATTCTTCATCCCAGCTATCATCTGTCTATTGCTCGCACTTCAATGGGGTGGAACAAAATATCCTTGGGGCAATGGACGCATCATCGCACTTTTTGTACTCTTCGGAGTATTGATCGGAATATTCATCGCCATCCAATTTTGGAAAGGAGATAGCGCCACTGTACCACCAAGCATCATGAAGAAGCGAAGCATGTGGTCTGCTGCATGGTTCTCCTTCTGTCTCGGATCATACTTTCTTCTTTTGATCTACTATCTTCCTATTTGGTTCCAAGCGGTCAAGGGCGATTCGGCCGTCAAATCTGGTATTTCTAACATACCAATGGTTTTGACTTTGGTCATTGTCAGGTTCGTACAATCTTCCTCGTTTCCGCAGAACTCCGTACTAACTAAATCTTCAAGTATCATCTCCGGTGCTCTTGTCACAACAATCGGTTATTATGCACCACTCATGATCGTTTCATCAGTTATCGCATCGATTGGAATCGGTCTCTTGACCACCTTCAAGCCTGATACCAATCACGCTGCCTGGATCGGTTACCAATGTCTCGCAGGTATCGGTATTGGTTTTGGCATGCAACAGCCTCTTATAGCCTGCCAAACCGTGCTCGACATTTCTCAAGTGCCAACCGGTACTTCTGTCATTATTTTCGTTCAAACACTCGGAGGAGCTCTGTTCGTCTCCATTGGTCAAAATGTTTTTACAAACAAACTTGCCCAAAATTTGGCACATTATGTACCGGATCTGAATCCAGCAGTCGTTTTGACTACAGGTGCTACTAGTATTCAAAAAGATATCGCACCAGAATATTTGGCTGGTGTGACAATCTCTTATAACAATGCGTTGACGCAATCATTCTTGGTGGCTGCGGTCATGGCTGCGCTTACCATTATTGGCAGTGTGTTCATTGAATGGAAGAGTGTTAAGGGAAAGAAAATCGAAATGGCTGCTGCTTAATTGCTGATTTGAACTGGATTTCAATATCAACGTTGAAACTTTAAGGTTAGAGCTTGCAGTTTAGATCATGCGGGATGGAGATGATGGTCTTTTTTTGGATGTGCTGCATTTTTTTGCGTTGTACGATATACCCCTTTGGCGTTTGGAAAGACAGATTTGGCCACATGAATATGATAGCATTTATGAGGTGTAATGAAGGCAGTTCACTCCACTCCTTATACTTGTATGACACATGAGATAGGGCTCAAGTGTCTGAAACGTTGAAAGATTCGATAGATAAACGGATGAATGCAAAGATGGATGATGATGAAACATGGAATATGTACAAATGGAGAGATAGATGAAGGGGGTAACAACCAACTCTACTACTTACTTTAATTCATAGAAAAAGATTTTAATCTTAATCATTTATTATTCTCTTTCAATATCTGAATGTATGCGCTAGCTATATGAACCAAGTATACTACTATCTCCGTTTCCATGCTTTTCTCTACTTCAATCGCCTAAACAGCCGATTTTGTCATACCAATGTACTACATTAACTCATTTCTTAGCCGAAACGCTAGTACGAGCCATCTGCGCTTCTCTCCAATACCAACAACCCACCAATGCCGCACCGGGCCCCACAGCTACATTCGCAAGAAGTAACAACACAGCCGCTTTTCCGACATCGACGGTGGTTCTTCCCACGCGCTTGATATCCCATACTGCGTTGCAGCACCAGATATAGGTTGCTAGATAGAACGACCAGAATTCGACGAGGAAGTAGGAGTGCAGGTTGGGGGTGGAGGTATTGGTAATGGGGGTGTTGGGGAGGAAGATGGAGGGGAGAGAGAGGATGGGATTGTTGGAGAAGAGGATTTGTGCGAGGATGGTGATGTGTAGGAGGAGACCGAGGATGAAGGTTGTGAGGTAGAGGGTACGGAGGTGTGGGATGTCGGCGGGGGTGTGGGATGCGGTGGGGGTTGCGGTGGGTGGGGGGATGAGTTTTTTGAGGATGGTGGAGGTGAGGAGGGTGAGGAGGGAGGTGAGGATGGGGGTGTAGCGGAAGAGGGAGTCTAGGGTGAGGGTGAGAGGGAGAGATTGTGATTGGGAGGGGAGGAAGAGGAGGAGTGTGGGGAGAGCGTAGCAGAAGAGGATGCAGGGGAGAATGACTTTCATGTAGTGGGCGGGTACGAGGCGGGAGAGCGGCCACCAGTAGGGTTCTGCGTTGGAGAAGAGGGTGTATGCGGTGTAGAAGATTGGGGCGATGATGCCGAAGCCGAGGTATTGGGATAAGGCGAGCCAGATGGTTGGGCTAGGGTGGATGTTAGTTTTTTCTCTGAAAATTTGAAAAGAAGCGAGGGAAGAAGGGAGGGGATATTCAAGCGGGTTAGGAAAGTCACTTACACAGCTACGAGGTTCATATCGTTGCGCTTGCGACAGCCTTCCACCAACCAGATGGATAGGGGCTGAATCAACATTCCGAAGAAATACATGCTCAAAGGACCCAATTTCTCATCTTTCTCCGCCGCAAGTCGCGGACTCCGCAGAATACTCGCGAATTCCTCCGCCAGCCCCGCGTTCTTCGACCGGACCCACATGCCATAGTACGCGAACACCGCAAGCGCCATATAGCACGCCATCTGCAGCCAACCCACCACCCCTCTCAATTCCGGCGCCCTGGCTAACTCATCTTTGTAAGGGATGAGTTTTGCGCGGGGCGGAAGCTCGACCATATCCAATTTATCCGCGTACGGCTGGTTTCCCGAGAAATTAAACATGACGTCTTCGGTATCTGTGATGGGCAACAGAGTCAGCGCGATGAACTTGTGGAGACGATCTTCCATGGCCTCGGTGCGCTGCTGCTCATGCGATGCGTCTTTTAGGATTGTAGCGCGCGTTTCGCGCAGGGCTTGCAGATCAGCGAACAATTTTGTTATTTCGCTTGTGCTGGGGCGCGAGGAGGTTTTCAGTAATTTCACGAGGGAGTTAACAAAGGCGGCGGAAGTTTCGAATGCAGTATTACCGCCATGGCCGCCGATAGGGTTGAATTTATGCACGGAATCACCGATTGTGACGATGCGCTCGAAGAACCATTTCTTGTAGACGTATTCTGGGAGCGCGGTGAGGGTGGAGGAGATTTTCCTCTCTTGCAGGACTTTGAAGGTGATTTCGGGGGTGATGGGGTCGTTTTCGTGGGCTTTGAGGACGGCCGCTTCGTCGGCTTTGGTGTAGCGAGGAATGGCACTGCCGTAGAGGGTGGAGGGATGTTTGAAGAAGTAGAACCAGTAGACGCGGCCTTCGGGGCCGCCGTTGATGAGGTAGGAGTTTTGCTCGCGGAAGACGGAGTGTAGGTTTCCCGGCTCGAGACCGGGGACAGGGTTGGAGATGCCGAAGATGCAGCTGTAGTCGCAAGGAGGGGCTGAGATGGAGTTAGTTGAGGTGTTTAGATAAATTTAAAACTAGGAAGTGTTTGTGTGTTTGGTGTGAGAGCTGGGTGTGATTGATGATCGAAATTTTATTTCCAGCTAGACTGTCAAATATTCTGAACTAGCAGACTATATCTGAGCGTCCATCATCTGCAAATAACTCCATAAATAGAGTGCATCTAACACTTTTAATGATCCAAATATTCTGATAGGACTCAGAACACAAGGGAACTTTTATTGTTTGCCCACAGTGTAGACTATTGGACACCCAGACTCCAGATATGTCTCAAACCTAGGACAATGAAGAAATCACCATATCATAGCATCAAATGGAAAAAATAGAGACCTACCATTATCTTCCCCAACAGGGATATAGCCAGGAATTTTCTCTTCAGCCAACCGCCACATTTCGGATCTAGTCTTGCTATGAATGCCATCACCGCCGACTAGTATATCACCTGTGAACTCAGACCCATCTGTCATGATTGCTTTGACGCCATTTTCATTCATGTCGATCTTCGCCAGACGCTTCTCGGTTAGAACCTTGGACTTATCCTTAATATTATCATACAGGACCTGTAGTACCGCCTGTCGATCGAGGAACAAAATAGGATATCCATGTCTATATTGTATCAGAACATATTCTCATTTTCCCAACAGAACCTGAATATGATCAAGCATAAAACTATTTACCTCTGTTCGAAAGAATGTCTCATTCCAGAGTGCCCCGCGATTCTCTCGCCCTTACTATTGCGAAAATTGAATCTCTCAACCGGAGGCGCCAGTCCTAAAATCGTGTCGAATAATCCCAATTGGTCGAGGATTCGGTTGCCGTTGGGGAGCAATCCTATGCTAGCCCCGACTTGGGGAGCTATCGCGGGGTAGGCCTCTAGAATGATAAAATCGATACCATTCAGCTGAAGCATGTTGCCCAACACGAGACCAGCCACGCTACCTCCAATAATAACGACTCTGAATGGGGTTTTGTCGGCCATCTTCGCAGCTGACTGTTAGGATAATCCGTACCGTCGTGCCTAGTAATCTTTGATGAAAAAAGAAA
The DNA here is from genome assembly GCF_000143535.2 of Botrytis cinerea B05.10. Lineage (NCBI taxonomy): Eukaryota > Fungi > Ascomycota > Leotiomycetes > Helotiales > Sclerotiniaceae > Botrytis > Botrytis cinerea. The sequence continues at coordinate 3,449,659 of NC_037310.1, forward strand.
TTGTTATAACTTTGTTATTTTGCAAATGCAAAGAAGACCAAAGCACTTCTATATACTTGTCCCGCCAGCAAGTATACAACTCCGGAACTAGAAAAACAAGACCAGTCCTTGTGTAGTTTAACGTCTGGTGGAATGTGCATTTTGTTTAGCTTCGAAGCTGCGTACGCTCTGGCTGTGTGAGTATCTGGGAACATTGTGACCCTCAGATTAGTTATTGGACCTGGTCAAGACGTGGAGACAATTCTTGTTGTTCATATACGCAAGAGCCCTAATGCTTGGAGAATAACGGGTCGTTCTGCATGCTGACCGTTTGGACAGATAAGAAAGTAAAGTGTGGCATCCTATGGGTGCGTCCTTGGCTCCTTGCACAATTTAAGAATAAGACTCTGCTTTTGCTTAGGGATCCTAGAGCCCGACAGTATGGTCCATACAACAAATAACAAGCAAAGTCACCACCACAGGTATTATGATATACCAAATATGCAGCTCACCCATGTTCTGCAACGCCGTAAATCCACAGTATGCTTCGTTTCCAATTACCTTGTCAATATTGTTTACTCATCCAATTATATCATAGGCTGAAAATTAATTTGGGGAATAAACTTCCGGGAATTCAGCGGGGATCAACTCAAAAGTGGAATATGAATAAATAAGTGGAGTGGCACACGAAATACAGTACAATTCTCTCCCTGCCCAACGAACCACATTTATAAGAAAAAATAAAGACATGTTTCCAAGGGTGAATGAATACTCCACACTCTCCACTCCCAAATCCTTTCAAACGGTTTCTGGCTGCATGAGGAAAGAGAGGAACATCGATAAACGTGGAAGAGTTCTGGATTGAACGAAAGCAAATGATAATGGAACGACTTGTAACTTTCATGGGTACTACTAACACGAAACGTTTGTGTTCCCCCGTACTCTATATACCTTGCTCGGGGCAGGTGTTCCGAATATGAAGTATTCCCAATAGGGGCTTGCTCGGCTCATCGACCTCAGTGTGGTCTGTCTGGCAAGGACGAAAGAGGACGTCAATAGTTGACCCCTTGGCAAACCGACATTAAAGTTTCCTAGCCTGCATGAAAAATCATAGTTATATATGACACCCACACTAAAATGAGATTTTTGCCGTTTGGTGATCTCTTCCTCTTAGGCATGGTGTCGCCTATAGCTCTCGACAATACTTGAAGTATTTGTTGTGTTAAGTGGTAAGGTGTGCACAGATCAATGCTATGTGTCCGTTGGTGGTATAATCTTGCCTTTTAAACTTTTGAGATTTCCAAAACGAACCGCAAATATGGAACCTCATCCCGATTCTCAGGGTTGTGTTCTTGAAGGCTCGACTTTAAAGGACGTCCTAAGACCTAGAATCTCTCTGGTGCAATTTATTACACTTCAGTTGAAGCTCACTTATCTACATGACTCCGGCAGTTGTGCTATTCGATTATTCTGTTTTGTCGCGTACTTCCTGAGATCATCGTCATTAAAAGAGTGCCGGTGGTGTGCTGAGCACATATTAGTCCATCATGGCTTTAGAACAGAGGGCTCTTACAATTGTCATTGTCAATTTTGTATTTCTTGGACTATCGACCATTACATTAGCACTGCGATGCTTTGTAAGGATAACGCGTGAAGTTTTCGGCTTGGATGATTGGATGATAGTGCTGGGATGGGTATATAGAGTAGCCTTTTCTCATAGTTTGGCGAGTTTGCTAATTTGATATAGATCATGTTCGTGTTGAATGTCTCCATGTCGACGATGTCTGCAGTCAATGGTCTAGGCGTTCATAATCTTACTATTACTGCCGCAGAAATGGAGCCTGCAGTCAAAGTTAGTACATGTATGCGGATAGTGGTATTGAACTTGGGTTACTAATTAACGAGAACAGTACTTTACCCTCTTTCAAATGTTCACCTTGACAGGTACATTACCAGTCAAAGCTAGCATCTGTATCTCCCTAATGCGCATAACACCCAGCTTGACCTACAGAAAAATCCTCTACGCAATCATGGCAGGGTCCGTAGCGACCGTCCTCATTTCCGACATCGTTGTTATTGTAACGTGTCGACCCATGGCATTCACCTGGGACAAAACCATTCCCGGTGGAAAATGCAGCAGTATCAATGCTATCCTCATCCTAAGCTATTGTTTCTCGGCCATGAACATCATCACCGACTGGTCTACTGCCATAATCCCCGCATTCATAGTATGGAACTTGAAGCTCTCTCCCAAAATCAAAGTCGCCATCAGTATTCTCCTAGGAATGGGTATGTTCGCTAGCGTAGCCACGATTGTTCGTGTCAAATATTTTCCCAACTATGCAAAATCAATTGACTATCTCTACGGCGTGGCTCCCATCGTCTGGTGGTCTACCATTGAAATTGGTTTAGGAATCATAGCAGCATGTCTCAGTGCTCTTAGACCATTACTCCGTTTCGCTTTAGGAAACAGTTCTTATGGCCCCTCGGACGATAAACCCAGCCCTCCAACTATTGGAACACCTAATAGAAAGGGCTACATGAAAGCTCGCGCCATCAAATTACGGAATATCGAAGACGGTCTTGCATCGACGATGATTACGGGAGCTGGAAACGACACCGTGGATAACTATAATGAAAGCATAAATGCTAGCGATGGGGATAAGAGTAGCCAAAGGGGGATATTACAGCATATTCCAGAGCATCCCGAACCGAAATGTACCGGGAAGGAAGTGGGTATTTTGATTACGCAAACTTATAAGATTGAGGATGACGGCACTGAAGACAATATCTCTAAAGATAGAGGCGACAAATACAATGGTAATAATGAGTCAAGGGAACGAACAATACAGGATATAGTATAAGTATAGCTTATGACGACAGGCTCCGTGCCATACTTGAATATGACATTAGCGCAATGGAATATTTTGTGAGCATGTTAATATAGGAGTCTGTAAGACTTTTGCTTTTGAGTCGTGGCCCGGACAATGCAAGTTAATGAGACATACTGATTGGAGTGATGATTGTGCACCAGATGGTGTTGCTAAATCTCTTGAAGTTAAATAGACATCCAAGACTACCTGAAAATCTAGTATTCTCCATGATCTAGAACAACTTGATCCTCTAAGCTTCTCTAAACACTACATCCATCTCGGATACTGCATGAATCGAAACTACTTGACTAACGGTTGACAAACTTGTCTTCGTGGTCTGCTTGGTAGGCGGAAAGGGCAAACACAAAAAGAAAACAACGACTGGGCAAACCTGTGTACATGTGCCATTTTCTGAATATCACATAACTAAAATGAACAATCCATTGAGGATCATATCATGCCAAATAAAAATATCGTATAAAGCGATTGCCAATCAACAAGCAAGCAGCTATACCAAACTGTAAAGGCACAAGAATGTTGCTCCGGGTCATTGCCACCGGTCTACCCACAGCCTCACCACTAGAAGCCGGACTTTGTGGAACACAATCATGAGTTGATTTAGATGTGAAAGCAAATCATTCTATTTTGAAAACTTCCAGAAAAATTGATAGCTTCATCTTCGCCAAAATGAGTGTTGACGTAAAGCTGAGCGCTGGTGAGAAAAGGGTCGTGCCCCTTAGATACTATATCATGTGACGCGGCTGGCCCGAATTACTAAAACGGATTAGCGCGTTCCTTGCTCACTGATCCAGCCGTTTACAATTGTCGTCGTCGCAAGTGACAAGGCCAGTTTTAGAAGCAATACAACCACATATCCTCTCCACATTTCAAATCTCATATTCCGCAACATCCCCTTAGTCTGGATATTTCTCAAATTCTCTTAATTAATTCCCACAACACTTGTACTTTCAAACTTCCGTTTGTTTTTAATTGAGCACGTTTCTGGGTGAACAGCGCCTCTGCGCAGATAGCTTGCCCACTACATTGGGCCAACAATTAAATAAGGCCGTTTCCTTTGATCGCATAGATTCAGAGAATTAGTAAATATGGCTCCATTACCAATCAAGTTTACGGAGCTTCTCCAGGTACGATATGAGTTGTGCGGTGATGGGATTGTTGACCTGTGTTTACTGACTTTAATTTAGTTAACAAGTGTCGGAGTTGAGGTATGTACCAGCCACAACACAGCTATTCTCACCAGCTTCTGCCATACCAACTTCAGCTTCAAATACGTGACTTCAATCTGGCTTGCTAACAATCAATCTTGTAGGCACAATCGATAGGTTTTAATTCATGTGTAAGTCATTCCGTAATATTGAATTGAGCTTTGGGCATGTGTTGATTACTCGAATAGACACTGGAGTCAGATTCCTACATCTGCGTACGAGAAAAGAAGAACGAAGCTGCACAACCAGAAGTCGTTATCGTCGATCTAAAGCAAAATAATGCTGTCACTCGAAGACCTATTAAGGCGGATAGTGCCATTATGCATTGGTCGAAACAGGTCATCGCATTAAAGGCACAATCAAGGACCTTGCAGATATTTGACTTGGGCGCCAAGGCAAAGCTGAAGTCTGCTACCATGAATGAAGATGTTGTTTTCTGGAAATGGTTCAGTGAGACAAGCTTGGGATTAGTTACCGATACAACCGTTTACCACTGGGATGTATTTGACCCAAACCAAGCATCCCCGGTAGAGGTGTTCAAGAGAAATCCAAACCTTGCTGTGAGTCTTATGTATTTTTGAGAGAAGGAATGGTATTAATATTATGCTAGGGGTGCCAAATTATCAACTATCGTGTTAGCGGCGACGGAAAGTGGATGGTAGTCGTAGGCATCACACAACAACAAGGACGAGTGGTGGGAGCGATGCAACTTTATTCGAAAGACAGAGGCATCAGTCAGGCTATCGAAGGCCACGCGGCAGCGTTCGGTACATTACGATTGGAATCAGCCCCAGCAGATACGAAGGTATTCACATTTTCGGTTCGGACTGCTACTGGCGCAAAGCTACACATAGTCGAGGTCGACCACCAAGCTTCAAACCCAACATTTTCGAAGAAGGCAGTCGATGTATACTTCCCTGCCGAAGCTGTAAACGATTTCCCAGTTGCAATGCAAGTTTCACAAAAATACAGCATTATTTACTTGGTTACCAAATACGGCTTTATTCACCTTTACGATCTTGAGACTGGTACATGTATTTTCATGAACCGTATCTCGAGCGAGACCATTTTCATCACAGCTGGCGATTCGGAATCTGCAGGACTTGTTGGTGTTAACCGAAGAGGACAAGTATTGTCGGTATCTGTTGATGAAACGACAGTTATTCCATACCTCCTCCAAAATCCTGCAAACTCCGGTTTAGCCGTCAAGCTTGCTTCAAGAGCTGGTCTACCTGGTGCGGACAATCTCTATGCCAATCAATTTGAGCAACTTTTGGCTGCAGGAAACTACTCCGAGGCATCGAAGATTGCTGCAAACTCTCCTCGCGGCTTCTTGCGAACACCACAAACCATCGAACGTCTTAAGAACGTACCGGCTGTACCAGGTCAACTATCTGTCATCTTGCAATACTTTGGTGTATTGCTTGACAAGGGATCGTTGAATAAACACGAGACCTTAGAGCTTGTGCGACCTGTCTTGGCCCAGAACCGAAAGCATCTCCTTGAAAAGTGGATGAAGGAGAACAAGCTTGACTGTTCTGAAGAATTAGGTGACATTGTCCGTCAACAAGATACACAGCTTGCACTTGCTATCTATCTCAAGGCAAACGTTCCTCACAAAGTAGTTGCTGCTTTCGCAGAGAGTGGCCAATTTGAGAAGATCTTACCCTACGCCCAACAAGCAGGTTATCAGCCAGATTATGTCCAATTACTTCGCAACATCATCTCCATCAACCCTGAAAAGGGAGCTGAGTTCGCTACACAATTGGCAAACACGGAGGGTGGTTCGCTTGTCGATATTGAGCGAGTTGTAGACGTATTCCAGTCTCAAGGAATGGTTCAACCTGCTACGGGATTCTTGCTTGATGCATTGAAGGAGAATAATCCAGAGCAAGGACACTTACAGACTCGTCTTCTTGAAATGAATCTCATGAACGCTCCTCAAGTTGCCGATGCCATTCTTGGTAATGAGATGTTCTCACACTATGATAAGCCTAGAATCGCACAGTTGTGTGAACAAGCTGGCCTTGCTCAAAGAGCTTTGGAGCATTATGAAGACCCTGAAGCCATCAAACGCGTGATCGTCAATATTGTTGCTTCACCAACTTTCAGTCAAGAATGGCTCACTGGTTACTTTGGTCGCTTGTCCCTTGAGCAGTCGTTAGACTGTCTTGATGCTATGCTCAAGGTAAACATTCGTCAAAACCTTGCGGCTGTTGTTCAAATCGCTGTCAAATACTCCGATTTACTCGGTGCTGTCAGATTGATTGACCTATTCGAAAAGTACAAGACTGCCGAGGGTCTCTACCATTATCTTGGTAGCATTGTCAACTTGAGTGAAGATCAAAACGTCGTGTTCAAATATATTGAGAGCGCCGCCAAGATGCAGCAATTTAACGAGGTGGAACGCATTTGCAGAGATTCCAATTTCTACAACCCTGAACGCGTGAAGAACTTCTTGAAGGAAGCCAAATTGGCCGAGCAATTGCCACTCATCATCGTCTGTGATCGATTCAACTTCATTCACGAGTTGGTACTTTACCTCTATCAAAATCAACAATTTCAATCTATCGAGGTCTATGTTCAGCGTGTGAACCCAGCCCGAACACCTGCTGTTGTTGGTGGTTTACTTGATGTTGACTGTGATGAGCAAATTATCAAGAACCTTTTGAACTCCGTTAATCATGCTTCCATCCCTATCGATGAACTTGTTCATGAGGTTGAAACAAGAAACCGTCTTAAGCTTCTGTTGCCATTCCTTGAGGCAACCTTGGCTGCAGGCAACCAGCAACAAGCTGTATACAATGCTTTAGCAAAGATATACATCGACAGGTTTGTTTATCGTCACACAATTTGTGGTAATATGTAGCTAATACAAGAAAAAATAGTAACAATAACCCCGAAAAGTTCCTTAAAGAAAATTCTCAATATGACACCTTGGTCGTCGGGTAAGTCTTCGACATTATCCCTTATTAATTGTCCCCCAAACTGACGATCTAAAAGTTTGTATTGCCAGCTGAGAGACCCAGGGCTAGCTGTAAGTGTTCCCGTCCTTTTGTTTAGAGCGATCAATTCGATCTTTTGAATGCTCAAAGCTAGTTTGAACAATTCCCATCTTTGAATGCCCAAAATCATTTGATCGATCCACTCCTTTGATTAGCCCCAGGTTACTTTTATGAATATCAGCTTCTGAAAGTCCAATATTAATCTGGTCAATCTTATCTTTTGGGCATTCAACATTAGCTTGATCATTCTAGCGCATTATGTGTCCAAATTTGCTTTCAACAATTGCTGACCTTCTGGTGATGTAGTTTATCTGTTATAGCAAAGGTCAAAACGACCTTGAGCTTGTCAACGTCACCAATGAGAACTCCATGTACAAGGCTCAAGCTCGCTATCTCTTGGAGAGAGCTGATCGAGAGCTTTGGGAGTTTGTTCTCTCGGAGAATAATATACATCGCCGATCCGTCATTGATCAAATCATCTCTACAGCTGTTCCCGAGTCAACTGAACCCGAAAAGGTCTCTGTCGCAGTCGCAGCTTTCCTAGGTGCTGATCTTCCAGGAGAATTAATTGAATTACTGGAAAAAATCGTTCTCGAGCCTTCGCCATTCAGTGACAATGAGAGCTTACAAAATCTCCTCATTCTTACCGCTACCAAAGCTGATAAGGGTCGAGTCATGGATTATATCCACAAATTGGATGCATTCAACCCGGCGGATGTAGCTTCTATCTGTATTGAAGTTGGCTTGTATGAAGAAGCATTCGAAGTTTACAAGAAGATTAACGACCACATCAACGCTGCAAATGTGCTCGTTGAGCACATTGTCAGTATCGATCGCGCGAACGACTATGCTGAGAAAGTGGAGCTTCCCGAAGTATGGAGTAGGGTTGCCAAGGCTCAATTGGATGGTCTACGTGTAAGCGATGGTATTGCCTCATATATTCGCGCCGATGATCCCAGCAATTATCTCGAAGTCATTGAAATTGCAACTCATGCTGGAAAGGACGAGGACCTTATCAAATACCTTCGTATGGCTCGCAAGACTCTTCGTGAGCCTGCCATTGATACTGCACTTGCTTTTGCATATGCTCGTACCGATCAACTCAGCGAACTCGAGGACTTCCTCAGAGGAACCAATGTCGCTGATATCGAAGAATCAGGTGACAAGGCATATGCTGAAGGCTTCCACCAAGCCGCGAAGATTTTCTTCACTAGTATTTCAAACTGGGCCAAACTTGCCACCACCCTCGTTCATCTAGAGGAATACCAGTCTGCTGTTGAATGTGCCCGAAAGGCCAACAACATCAAGGTCTGGAAGCAAGTTAACGCTGCTTGTGTTGAGAAGAAGGAATTCCGCCTTGCCCAGATTTGTGGTCTCAATTTGATTATTGATGCTGAAGAGTTGCAGAACTTAGTCAAGCAATACGAACGCAATGGTTATTTCGATGAGCTTATTGCGGTGCTTGAGCAAGGTCTAGGTTTAGGTACGTTCTTTCCCTGGTTTTTAATTACTCTTTCCCCAATTGCCCGTTCTTTCCTTCCATGAGTACACAGTGTATCCAATAGTCCGGATTGCAGTCCAACAATATAAGGGTTTGAATGTCCAAAAGCAATTAGAAATCTGAAAATGGTTCAACATTCTAATCAAATTCAATATCTCAAATGATTTGAATGTTCTAATTGGTTTGGAGATTTGATAGTCTTCATTGTTGGACTGCAGTCCGGACTATTGGACACTCTGAGTACATATGCTACTAACCACTAACACTCCGATTCCTTGTACTGATATACATATTTCCAAGTACTGATATACGTGTTTTTATAGAGAGAAGTCACATGGGAATGTTTACTGAATTAGGCATTGCCCTTTCCAAATATCACCCAGACCGCACAATGGAGCACTTGAAGCTCTTCTGGAGCAGAATCAATATTCCCAAGGTGATTCGTGCCTGCGAGGAAGCTCACCTTTGGCCCGAGTTGATTTTCTTGTACTGCCATTATGACGAGTGGGACAATGCCGCTCTTGCGATGATGGAGAGAGCTGCCGACGCATGGGAGCATCACTCATTCAAGGATATCGTTGTCAAGGTAGCAAATTTGGAGATCTACTACCGCGCTCTAAACTTCTATCTTCAAGAGCAACCATCTCTCATTACCGATCTTCTTCAAGCACTTTCACCAAGAATCGACGTCAATCGTGTTGTGAAGATGTTCGAAAAATCTGACAACATCCCTCTCATCAAACCCTTCCTTCTCAACGTTCAGACCCAGAACAAGAAGATTGTCAACAGTGCCATCCATGACTTGTTGATTGAAGAGGAAGATTATAAGACCCTCCGTGATTCAGTCGAGAACTATGATAACTATGATGCCGTCGAGCTTGCTCAACGATTAGAGCGTCACGATCTAGTCTTCTTCCGTCAAATTGCTTCCAACATCTACCGCAAGAACAAGCGCTGGGAGAAATCTATTGCTCTTTCAAAACAAGATAAGCTTTTCAAAGATGCAATTGAGACTGCCGCTATTTCTAGCAAGGAAGATGTCGTTGAGGAGTTGCTTAGATATGTACGTTCAATTTGTTACCAGATTTTCTCATTCCTTTGCTAATTATTCCACTAGTTCGTTGATATTGGTAGCCGTGAATGTTATGTTGGCATGCTCTATGCTTGCTACGACCTCATTCCTGTCCATGTTGTTATGGAAATTTCATGGCGTCATGGTCTTACCGATTTTACTATGCCATTCATGATCAACTACTTGGCCCAGCAAAGTTCCACAATCGCTGAGTTGAAGAAGGACAATGAAGAGAGAAAGTTGAAAGAGAAGTCACAAGTTCAGGAAGAGGACAACACCCCAATCCTCGGAGGTAATCGTCTAATGATCACCGCTGGACCTACCGGACGTGCATCTCCAGCCCAGTTCGGCCAAACTAATGGATTCGCACCACAGCCAACAGGTTTTGGGGGATTTTAGATGATGCTAGAGGATGAAAAACGCGTTTATACATAATGATATTGCATTTGGGTTGTAACTTTTTCTTGATTTTTTCATCAGGTCTGGAATTTCATGAAGATTTGCATCTTGGCACATTCCATGATGATGATGATGTAATTGTATGCTTGGTGCAGCATTTACTGGGTGGAAAAATTTTCCTTTTTCAATGGAAGACTCACCATGCTTGTAACTGATAGTTTGAGGAGCGTTGATGGAATGGTTTGCTTTTAGATTCTCTGATGTATCTCTGAACAATATGAGAAAAGTAAAAGCTTGTTTTACCCAAGTCTTTATGTTGAATGGAGTGAAACCAAAAGTGCCGTGCTCGCACCGTCCCGTTGATCCCGCCTTGGTATTGTGTAGAGATACTATTTGTAGATTAAAGTGAGACTGCAGTCTGGATTATGGGAAACCCTGGCTCCACCATATTCCCATACCCCTCCAAAAGCAATTCAAGATTTGCAATAAATTCAATGAATCCAACTCCTTGAATGTTCTAATTGAATTCAAACAATCAAACCTCTTGGACGGCCCGACTCGAATCAGATATCCACACCGTTTGAATTATTCAAATGGATTTTGATCATTCAAACCCTTGTGGATATGCCAATTAGAGTCAAGCATTCCAAGCACTTGCGAATGTCCTAATTAGGTTCAAAGATCCAAATTTTTTTAATTTTTTTTTTTTGGAAGATCCGGTATGGTATGTCAATCAAGATTCTTGTGGAAATGGAAATTCAATGCGCCCGAGAAATCTAGAGCGGATGTTCTGCATTGGAATGGATGTGATGTGATGTGATGTGTGATGGGATGGGATGGGGGTGGGCCAAGCATGCCAATTCTGCATGAGTGTTTCACGATGTTACTGAGGCATTTTGAGGGGGGGGGGGGGAAGATAGCTGGATGTATGTGCGTTTGAGTTTCTGGACGGATCTTGGTATTCTGGAAGGAGGGTGGAGGGTCGAGGGTCGAGGGTCGAGGGCTGGATGGGGTGTTTTGACGTTTTGACGTTTTGATTTTTTGATTTGGGGATATGTGCCAAGTAGCTTGGGGAGGGCTATGACGCCGGGTATGCACCGAGAGGAGAGTTTAGGGGTCTGGATGGATGGGTTGGAGGTTGGTTTTGTGTCACGGTGAGCGCGCTTCGTGGATAGATGGATGGATGGAGAGAATCTGGAATTGGGACTTGGCGGTTTAAGAGACAGATTGGCGTGCCGGCTTGGCGGGGTGTGGGAGGGTTAGGTTGGATGGGGGGGGGGGGTTAAGATGCTGAGAGGCTGAGAGGCTTGGGTGGTATTTTGGGTGGGAATTTGAGGGAGTGTGCGAGGGGTGGGAGGGGTGGTGGAAGGGGGGAGGAAGTTTAAAAAATGGAATGGTTTCAAAGTGGAGGAATGAATGAGTGAATGAATGAATGGATGGAGTTGTGCTTCGGAGTTGTGAGTTGATTGATGGATTGATGGATTGATGGGCTGCAAACCTTTCGGACAATTAGATGGCGAATTGTTTGGGTAGGCTGGTTCGTAGGCTCGTAGGGTAGGTAGGTGGGAAGTGGGAAGGAAGCACGAAGGATGGAGGGGTTGGAAGTTGTAGCGCTGCAGCATTGAAGCATTGTAACCGTAACATTACACATTACCGGTAATCAGCCAGGGCAGTCTAGTCTACGAAGGACGCAACGAAGTAGGATTGAGAATACGGGATTACGGGATGGCGAAATCGATGGATGGGATGGATGGCTAGCTAGCCAGGGAGGGAGGGAGGGACGAAAGGAAACGGAATGGAATTGGACAGCTCGGGGGGACGGGGCGCGTAGAAAATTCGATATTCATTGATTGCATTGCCGAGGGAGTGGGAAATGAGGAATGGGGAGATGGCGATATCGCTTGTGATGGATGTGAGGGAGGGAAGTGTAACCAGGTTGTATTGAAGAAGAAAAAGTGCGGCGATCAGGATTTGAGATGATTTAATTTTTGGGGGGGTGTGACTCCGTGTGCAGCAAACAGCGTGGAGCGGAAAATTATTCAGGTTCTGCGCCGGCCGGCGGCCGATGGGGCGCCGAGCCGCGGTTTGTTTCGCTGGATTTTGCGTTTGGCTTCTTCTTGGGCCTGGGGCTGCGGTGCATGTCACTTATATTGGCTTACGGTGGGTGTTGCGAGTGTTGATCGAGATTGGAGATTACCTGGTTGGGTTAAGGTTTATTACTTGCTCTGCTCCCCACCGCGCATTTTGGAGGGCCCCACGAGCGAGATGGGATTGGGATGGATGGATGGTGGTAGGTGGTGGTTTGTTTATTGGGCTAGTGAGATTATGAGTTGTTGGGTGTTATTGTTACGCGAGAGACGGAAAAATCACGATGGTTGGCCGTGTGTGGGATCTTGTGAGATTTGGGGGGAGATGAGCGATGAGCGATGAGCGATGAGGGAGAAATGGAAATGGAAATGGAAATGAGAGGACGCGTGGGAGGTTGATGACTGTGGGATGGAGATGGGATGAGAATGTGATGGGCATAGGATGTCCACATTGCGATTATCGGAATGGCATGCGAGGACGGAGTGGTGGGTGAATGGAGGATTGATTTTGGGGTGGTTTTGGTTTGTATTGGATGCTTTGCTATTGGTCGATGGGGTGTATCCCACGCGGCTGGATGGCTGGATGGCGGGATGGCTGCTGGTTGATGTGGTGGATGGGATGGCTGATGTGTGTTGTGTGTTGTGTGCGGGAGGTGGGATGTGTTGTGGAGGGGTAGACGCGGAGAAATGCATAGATGTATGTGTGTGTATGTGTGTGTGTGTATGTATGGTGAACGGGAAGCGTTTTGAGGTAAGCAGGTAAGCAGGTAAGCAGGTAGATAGGTAGGTAGGTACGTAGGTAGGTAGGCAGGTAGGTAGGTACCTTGCTGGCTTGTGTGATTTTTGAAAGTATGTTTTGTAGACAGGTGGATAGATGGATAGATGGGAAGATACATTTCGCTTCTATCGCTGGCTGATGAAGGGGTACGCAAGGAAGGTTAGTGGGAATGACGAAAATCTACCACATCACCGCATGACAGAGCATACTTCTCATAGAAAAAGTGTGTATTTATTGTAGTCTCTCTATTACATACTCAATTGCTATGGTGTTATCACGGTTAGGTAACGAATACGATATACAATTGAATCACATCTACCCAATTTGCACCGACGCCATTTGGATTTGATATTGATATTATATATTATTCCTGGCTGACGATCCGAATCAGTAGATTATCGTGCGGGTGTGATTGGCTCGGGACTTGGGACGCTTAGATCGGTCAAAACGCTGGGTAGATATTTCCGAGAGCTTTTAGGTTTTGGATGATGGGTGATGGGTGATAGACAGATGGATGGATGCATTAATGGGTTATAGATTTATGGGTGAGAGATTGACGGATGGATGGATTCCAAACGTATAATATATTAACGTTTGAATGTAACATCTTAAAACGGTAATGGTCAGTCCAAATAGTCTACCTCCACGGTAGTGGCCCTCGGAGAGCCAGCGGAGCGTCATTCCATTGGATTACATTGGATTATATTGGACAAGTTTTGACTTTCTAGCTATTGTGATGGACGGTCAATTGTGTACGGGAGTGAAAGTTAAAGTGATAATGGTGGGGTTCGTCGTAGAACAGTACATGCAAACCACAAACCACAAACCATCGTCATGTTCGGTATCCAGGTCCTCGGACTGATTCATTCGTAAATCGAACCCAAGCCTTTTTGAAATCACAAGAAGTATCAAAACGTGAATGCGTGGCGGCCGAGTGAAGCAAAGCAAAGCAAAGCAAAGCAAAGCAAAGCAAAGCAAAGCAAACAAAGAGACTCCTTTGCGTTGCTTTGTGTCTGGTGCTTCTGCGGTTGCTGGTGTGCTCAGAGCCCCTCCATGCACCGAACCCTCCACTGGTGTATCGGTGCTGCATCGGTGCTCCATTCTCCAAGACGCTTGAAGAGAGATAAATACATTCTGGCCAAGAGACTTGTTGTGTTTGATGACTTGACCAAGAAATCCCAAGAAATCCATAGGTGTGAGACACCGACAACCCTTGTCAGATATCCTTCCTGCCCCTCACCACATTGCACAAGCCTCAAGATCACCCAAGTAGTAAAACTCGGGTCTATTCACACCTCTCCCTCGATCAATACGACGTCTGCGGCTTCTGCAACCCATTGAGAAAGGTAGAAAAGAGGTTCAAAAAGTCGAGATTCCCCGTGCCTATTCTTCCTTCTTCTTCCTGTTCTCCTCCCACTTTCCTCCGTGTGATACTTCGTCTATATCTACCTCACCCCCTCCCCCTCGAACGCAGATTGTACCGATACCCCAAGTGATTCCGCCGTACCGTGTACGCGTTTTCATTAATTTACCATATCGTATTACCTACCTATTACCTACTACCTATTACCCATTACCTACTCCCTCCCACCACTACTCGACTCTACCTGGGTGCGTTGCGATTATATTCTTCTTCTTAGTAGCTCGTTTTACTAGAAAGCTTTCCCACCCACCCAGCTTGAACCCCTCCATTACCAAGAACTTTAAACGCTACCCATCCATCCTTGGGCCGAACCTAGACCGAAAACCCCTCCGTCCGTTGTGATAAATCCAACGAGCACAGAAGCTCAACAAATACCATCACCGTCCAAATCCCAATCTTCTCAAACGTTCAGTCATGGCTCACCACGATGAGAAAGGTCCTCATGGAGATGGAGCTTACAGTGAGGTTTTTGAGGAGGGTTCCGACATCAAACACCCACATACCGTCCATCGTATCAGAGCCAACTCCTCTATTATGCAACTGAAGAAGATTCTTGGTGAGCAATCTACCTATCAATCCCTCGACGGACTATGATGAATCGACCAAGATTTCAAAAAAGTTTCTGCAGGACATGCTAATCTATTCTCTTTTAATCTACAGTTGCCAATCGTGGAGAAATTCGTAAGTTTTCCCCATCAATCAATCAGTTCTTGTGTGATGTGACTCAAACTAACGTGGTGTAGCTATTCGTGTATGTTGTCGTCCAATTCCTACAAACTAATCACCGCAGGATGTGCTGACCCGATCTTTTTGTCATTCAGATCTTCCGTACAGTAAGTTTATTTGTTTTATTCTCGCGAGATTTCGCACGTCGTCTTTGCTTCCATGCATCAAACTGACTCGTCTCTTTTTCTAGGCCCACGAGCTTTCTCTCCAAACAGTCGCAGTCTTTAGGTAACGCCTTGGCGATAATCACATAGATGGATATCGGACTGACCGAGTTAATAGTTATGAGGACCGTCTTAGTATGCACAGGCAGAGTGAGTACAAATCTACAAACATAAAGTATACACGGTGAAGAGAGGCTGATTACGTTGTGTTGCAGAGGCCGATGAAGCATATGTTATTGGAAAGCGGGGTCAATACACACCAGTCGGTGCTTACTTGGCTGGAGATGAAATCATCAAGATTGCTCTCGAACATGGCGTTCAAATGATTCATCCTGGTATGAGATTTCGATTCCATCACAATTATTGGGGGCATGGTCTAATTTTGCATTAGGTTATGGTTTCCTTTCTGAAAATGCCGAGTTTGCAAGAAACGTTGAGAAGGCTGGACTTATCGTAAGTGGAACATTCGTCGTCTTAAACATGTGAGAATGATAGCTCATGAGACCCTTGCATAGTTCGTTGGTCCTTCGCCAACCGTTATCGATGCCCTTGGAGACAAGGTATCTGCCAGAGAAATCGCCATCAAGGCCGGTGTACCAGTCGTTCCAGGTACCGAAGGAGCTGTCGAAAAATTCGAGGATGTAAAGAAATTCACCGATGAATATGGTTTCCCAATTATCATCAAGGCAGCATATGGAGGTGGTGGACGTGGTATGCGTGTTGTCCGACAACAAGCAGAACTCGAAGATTCTTTCAACCGTGCCACATCCGAAGCCAAGTCGGCTTTTGGTAATGGAACTGTTTTCGTCGAAAGATTTCTCGACAAACCAAAGCACATTGAGGTACAACTTTTGGGAGATAACCACGGAAACATTGTTCACTTGTACGAACGTGATTGTTCCGTACAACGTAGACATCAAAAGGTGGTAGAAATCGCACCAGCTAAGGATCTTCCCCAATCAGTTAGAGATAACCTCTTGGCCGATGCTGTCAGACTTGCCAAGTCGGTCAACTACCGCAACGCAGGAACGGCTGAATTCTTGGTTGATCAACAAAACCGTTACTACTTTATCGAAATCAACCCACGTATTCAAGTCGAACATACTATCACCGAAGAGATCACTGGAATTGATCTTATTGCAGCACAAATTCAAATCGCTGCAGGTGCAACCCTTGCTCAATTGGGTCTTACACAAGATCGCATTTCCACCAGAGGTTTTGCTATTCAATGTCGTATCACCACAGAAGATCCATCCCAGGGATTCTCACCAGATACTGGAAAGATTGAAGTCTATCGTTCAGCTGGTGGTAACGGAGTTCGTCTTGATGGTGGTAATGGATTCGCTGGCGCAGTTATTACTCCTCATTATGATAGGTTCGTATTTGCTTTTCTCATTTCCCCTAAATATCTATTATTGATAAACCATGACTAACTTTCCCAAAGTATGTTGGTCAAATGTACTTGCCAAGGATCTACTTATGAAATTGCTCGAAGAAAGGTCCTTCGTGCTTTGATCGAATTCCGTATTCGTGGTGTCAAGACCAACATTCCTTTCTTGGCTACTTTACTCACTCATCCTACCTTTATTGACGGTAACTGCTGGACCACATTCATCGACGATACCCCTGAACTGTTCGATTTGGTCGGTAGTCAAAACCGTGCTCAAAAATTGTTGGCATACCTTGGAGATGTTGCCGTAAACGGAAGTAGCATCAAAGGTCAAATGGGAGAACCAAAATTCAAGGGTGAAATCATCATGCCAGAACTCTTTGATGAGAGTGGAGCCAAGATTGATACCTCTGTACCATGCAAAAAGGGATGGAGAAACATTCTTCTTGAGGAAGGTCCTGAGGGATTCGCCAAGGCTGTCAGAGCAAACAAAGGATGTCTTCTCATGGACACAACATGGCGTGATGCTCATCAATCGCTTCTTGCTACACGTGTTCGAACAGTTGATCTTTTGAACATTGCAAAGGAGACAAGTCACGCTTACAGCAACTTGTACAGTTTGGAATGTTGGGGTGGAGCTACTTTCGATGTTGCCATGCGTTTCCTTTATGAAGATCCATGGGACAGACTCAGAAAGATGAGAAAGCTTGTTCCAAACATTCCGTTCCAAATGTTGTTGCGTGGAGCTAACGGTGTTGCTTACTCTTCATTGCCTGATAATGCTATCTATCACTTCTGTGAGCAAGCAAAGAAACATGGTGTTGATATTTTCAGAGTTTTTGATGCTTTGAACGATATTGATCAACTTGAGGTTGGTATCAAGGCTGTACACAAGGCTGGTGGTGTTGTTGAGGGTACAATTTGCTACTCAGGTAATTACCCTAAAAACCATCCACTCTGTTGAAACTGCAATACTAACTTTTTGTTTAGGTGACAGTACGTACTTTTCAATGTCTAACTTCGCTTGGATGTTTCTTCCCCCTATGTTTTGTTTTGTTCTTTTCGCTCCTTCCCAATTCTCCCCGCTCCTGCCTTTACTCCAAACCTTATTCCAATTGTCCATCACAGTTGGATCTTTGCAAAGGTCTATCAGAAGAAGAAATATTTTTCTTGCTTTCTGGAATCTTTTCAATTGTTCATGGCACTTTGATCATTGAAAACATTCATGAGTTTCTTCTGGGGCACCTTGTCATTGGCTCTTCATATTCCAGACATCGAAAAGCTATATGAAGTCATAGAGCTTTTTCTTTTCATCTTCCTCCCAACGAGCAATATTTGAATTGTCAAAAGAATTTCAGACATTTAAAAGCTCGTAGGGAGAGCATTATTATCCCCATTATCCCCTTGCCACTGGAGCTATATTCTTCCTCTGAAGCCTCATTTCAATTGTTGATAGCAAATTGGACATTGAAAAGCTTGTGGGAGAGCAATATCTTTCGCTTGATTTTCTACTCCAGATTGGATTTTCAATTGTCGATAACAATTCAGACATTGAAAACCTTGTTGGAACAATATCATCACCTCTTTTTTCAAGGCATTTCGCAAAACCAATTACTAACTTACTGGTGCTTTAGTGTTGAACCCAGCCAAGAAATACAACTTGGAGTACTACTTGTCTTTGGCTGAGAAGCTTGTTGCTCTTAAAATTCACATCTTGGGTGTTAAGGATATGGCTGGTGTTCTTAGACCAAGAGCTGCTACATTGTTGATTGGAGCTCTTCGCAAGAAGTATCCCGATCTTCCAATCCACGTTCATACTCACGACTCTGCCGGAACTGGTGTCGCATCTATGGTTGCTTGCGCTCAAGCAGGTGCTGATGCTGTCGACACTGCTACTGATAGTTTGTCTGGTATGACATCTCAACCAAGTGTTGGAGCTGTCCTTGCTTCATTGGAAGGATCAGAGCTTGACCCAGGCTTGAACGTTCACCATGTTCGAGCTATCGATACCTACTGGTCTCAACTTCGTCTCATGTACTCACCGTTTGAGGCTGGTTTACACGGACCAGACCCAGACGTGTACGAGCATGAGATACCCGGTGGTCAATTGACCAACATGATGTTCCAAGCATCTCAACTTGGTCTCGGTGCTCAATGGGCCGAGACAAAGAAAGCTTATGAGCAGGCCAATGACTTACTGGGTGATATCGTCAAGGTCACTCCAACATCTAAGGTTGTTGGTGACTTGGCACAATTCATGGTTTCCAACAAACTTGACTTCGATTCCGTTCAAGCTAGAGCCAGTGAATTGGATTTCCCAGGTTCCGTTTTGGAATTCTTTGAAGGTTTGATGGGTCAACCATACGGTGGTTTCCCTGAACCATTGAGAACCAATGCTCTCCGTGGCCGACCCAAGCTCGACAAGCGCCCTGGTCTCACTCTTGCGCCACTTGATTTGGCTCAGATCAAGAAAGACATCCATGCTAAATGGGGCAGCGTTACTGAGTGCGATGTTTCAAGTTATGCCATGTACCCTAAGGTCTTTGATGAGTACCGAAAGTTCGTTCAGAAGTACGGTGATTTGAGTGTTCTTCCAACTAGATATTTCCTCTCGAGACCAGAAATTGGAGAGGAATTCCATGTTGAGTTGGAGAAGGGTAAGGTTTTGATCTTGAAGCTTCTTGCTGTTGGTCCATTGTCAGATACCACCGGACAAAGAGAGGTCTTCTACGAGATGAACGGAGAAGTTCGACAAGTCACAATTGATGACAACAAGGCAGCTGTTGAGAACACAAGCAGACCAAAGGCCGATCCAGGAGATTCCAGCCAAGTTGGAGCTCCTATGTCAGGTGTTGTCGTTGAGTTGAGAGTCAAGGATGGTGGTGAGGTTAAGAAGGGTGATCCACTTGCTGTCTTGAGTGCCATGAAGATGGTGAGTTTATTCTTTCTCGAGTTAATTTCAATGAACAATATACTAATTATGAATATAGGAAATGGTTATCTCTGCACCACATGCTGGTAAGGTCAGCAGTATGCAAATCAAGGAGGGAGATTCAGTTGGAGGTTCTGATCTCATCTGTAAAATTGTCAAGGCAGGAGAGTAAATAGCAAATTTCAGTGTGAATGCAAGTTTTGGAGCGGTTATTATGATATCAGATGTTGCAAGTATTGATGGGATGAATGGATTATGATTGACAGGTTTAAAGGTTATTGCTTGACCTACTTTTTATAGAATTATGAATAAGCTTTTATCAATTTCTGGTGTTTTTAGTGTCCTCATGAATTGTATGTAACCTAACATGATGTGAAAATTGAGAGCCAATGATGTAATACTGCCTCTCGTATACAAACCCCAAAGTCATCACCAATAGAGAAGATATTATACCCGCTTGCTTTTGAAATAGATTGAATCTCCACTCACACCATTTCTTCCAAAGCTTCTAGAAAAAGATTTATTGGTTCTGAGGCTCCACCCCATGTTGGTGAGTGAGGTCAGCTACACACACATGACATAATCCTTTTCCCAGGGGGGTATTTTTTGAGAGGGATTAGGGATTATGGTTCGTGGTGAGATGTGCAACAAAAAGGATTTTTTGGTGAAGAGATTGGAATGGGGGGGGGTATTTAGGGGGTTGGAAGATGTGTGAGGTGTGGATGGTTGGATGGATGAGAGATGGATGAGGAAGGGGGAAGGGGAAGAGCAAGAGGAAGAGGAAGAGAGATGAATTTGGGGGAATTTAGGAGGGGTGTTTGGTGAGTGCGAGTGTGAATGTAGATGTGGGTGGAACTGTGTTATTTTGTATATTGTTCATAAGGATCTATCAGGGATTGAAGGGGGTTTGATTGTTGAAATTGGATTTGAGAGATGGAGAGGATTTTGATATGTTGAAAGTGTTTGAGATGTTGATTTGATTTGATTTGATTTGATTAGAATGTGTAGAGTAGATAGAGTAGAGTAGATATATAAATAGAGTAAATAGTCGAGACTTTCTTCTCTATCCATACATATATTGATTGCTAGTAGATATATCACTTGTCTCTCGAACCACCTAACCTCCATTTCATCTCTCCTTCACCTCACCGCTTGCCCTTCCCGGCCCCAGCGTTGTCTTGATTCATTCATTCATTCATTCATTCATTCATATTTCGTACGCGATGGGCAGGATAGTCATGTAAGGTGAATGATATGATGATATGATCAAATATATACCTACCACCTACCTACTTGTAAGAAGTAAGAAGCGGTGAGATGTAGAATCGTTGATGTGTATTGTAGATTTTGTAGGGACTTGGTTTGTCGTGCTTGGGGATGGATGTGTAGGGTTAGTGAGTGTGCTGAGCGTTGAAGATGAGAATGAGGATGAGGATGGGATGGGATGGGATGGGATGGGGAGATGATTGAAGATGGAATTCTCGAAAGGGAAAAAGGAGAGAGGGTGGGTGTGGAGACTTTTTGACCAGAGGACCGAGTGACACACTAATAACTACCACTCACTGACTGGCTTTCTAGACGGCTGATAGATGCAGGGTGGTCGGGTCGGCTCTAGCGAACTGACTAGGTTCTCGAGTTACTAAGTTTATGGTTCGTGGATAGACGTGCAACAAAATGAAGAAAATCTCACGCGCGGTTTATTTTTGGGTGGAGAGGAAAGAAAGTATGGGATTTGCATCGCGATTCGATGTTTGCCTTAGGTTAGTTGGTGGTGGGGAGGAGAGGGCGATAGGAATGAATGCAGGGTGCGGATTGGTTGGGGGAGGGGGTTGGAGAGTCATTTTTTGATGTCATGGGTTTGTTTGGATTGGGGGGGAGGGAGGAGGGTTTGGTTTGGTTTTTTTTTTTTTTTTTGGAGGTAGGGGTGGGAATGGAAGGATGGGAGGTCACTGGTTGTGAGGGAGGGAGGAGTGGAGATTTCTTGGGTTTGATGTGATATGATTTGATTTGATTAGGGGGATGAATGAATGTATGAATGAATGAATGAGTGCCTGGGGTTTGAAATTTGATTCTCCTTCTGATTCATTTCCGACGCGGTGGTTGGTTTAGATGTGCAACAAAACGGAGAGAAGAGCAGAGCTCGTGAGGAAGTGATGTATGAAAAAGGGGTATACAGGATACGGTGTAGAGGTGGAGAGGGCACAGTGGATTCGATACTCGTCGCTCGCACGGTATTGGAAGGGGGGCGTGCGCGGGGAAGGTCTTGAGGAAAATGAACAGATTGGCTTGAGATGTGCAACAAAGAGGTTGAGGGAGATGAGGGTTGGGAAGGGGGGGAATCGAGAGGTTTTCTTTGGCTGGAAGGCGTGCAACAAAAACGTTTGGAGGTTTGGGGAGTGTGGTTTATTGGGGGGTGAGGTTGGGAGGGATGGATTGGTTATGTGGAGATGGGATGGGATGGAATGGATGATTTTCGCATCCCTCGCTCACTCACTCACCTCCTTTTTGGATTTGGGGAAAAGGGTTTGTGGTGTTCTCATTGGATTTGAGATGTGCAACAAATGGTTTTGATGGTTTGTTTGTTTTTGGTTGGATGCTGGGTAGGTAGGGAGGTAGGTAGGTAGGGGGGAGTTGAGTTGATATACATAAAAAATACTTTATCATTATTATTGTTATTATTATTCCCTAAAACATGCACATATAAATATACATATACACATACACATACATATACATATACATATACATACATTAACCACTCCCCTCTCTGCCCCCCCCCCAAAGATGATCTTACAGTACACATACCTAGCTACAACCTACAACCTACAACCAAAATATCATTCGCCTGAAACATAAGTAAGCCTCAATACGATCGCTCGATCATGTGTACAACCAATAAAAAAGTATAAATACTTAGATATGCAACAAAAGAGCAGCTGATAGCTTGGGTGCGGAAATTTGCATATTAAGATTGGATGATAGATATGCAACAAAAGTTTTTTTTTGTTTTTTTTTTCTTTTATTTTGATTTGGTTGAGAATTGGGTTGATCACAAGACGGCTTTATTATTTGGGGGGGTGGAAATTAGGTTGTGTGTGTGTGTGTGTGTGTGTGTGTGTGTGTGTGTGTGTGTGGCTGATTGATTGATTGATTGATTGAATATATATGGTGTGGATGGATGGGTGAAGACTCAATACATACACACACTTTTTGCAATACGAGATGGGAAAAGGATACTGATGCATACTTATTCGGTGAGAGGTAAATGATGAATGGTTATTGGTAAGAGGTGTGGTCTGGTAGGTAGGTAGGTAGGATGGATTAGGGTATGGTCAGTCAGCTGATTTGGTTGAATGATGTGTGAATGTGAATGTGTTTGGCTTGGCTGGAATTGTGTGAGGAGTTGGAATTGGTGAATGAGGATAGATAGTGAATATGAATTGAAAATAGTGAATGAATAATGAGGGGAAGAGGAAGAGGAAGAAATATAAGATTAGAAGAAGAAAGGTGAATACTTCGGGAACCGGGAGTGGGAAATATAGATATATAGATATATATATATATAAAGGGAGAATGATACATACGTACGGAGAAGAGGAAGGGGATGAGAAATGGTGAATTAGGAAAAGAAAGAGATACCGCAGGAGGAAGGGGGAAGAAGGGAATAGGAACGAGAAGAAGAGAGAAATATCACGAGAAGAACGAGGAGCGAGGAACGAGGAGCGAATAAACAACAGCGCATAGGAAATAAGAAGACGAGAAACGAAGCGAGAGAATCTAGACGTAAGATTCCAATCACTAGCATCGCATCATTATAGAATCCTTTCCCCAAAGGTCCTCTCTCTCTCTCTCAGCAAAAAAGACGGACTACATATTCAACACCAGATTATCATTATCACTGTATACATAAACTTGCAAGCAAGCAAGCACACCACATTTTCAAATACTCCTTCTATCTATCCCTTTCTCAGCCATGTAATACCCCCCCCCCCCCCCCCCCCCCTTTTTTTTTAAAAAACATCATTCATATATATAGATCAATACCGATCTATTTACATACCTGCCTAATACCAAAAGTTTATAGGAGATGTCTTTGAGAATTGAAAGAGGAAGAGAGGAGAAGAGGAGTATACTATATCATCCAAGAACATCATCATTACAATTGTTGATTTTGAGTATATTGAATAAGTTAAACATACAAGAAAATATCGCATCTACTCCTCTTTCCATCTCCCCTTCAACCTAGACTCATATCACTCCACTACAAACAATGAAACATTAGCAAATCTTCCTCATAAAATCTTTCCACGCGCTCAGCTCTCTAATATTTACACCATACTCCCATTGCAAATCAAAAGACACTCACCCTATCAACTTCACAAACAACCTCTTCCCACGCCTCCAACACATCAAATCCCATCCCCAGCAAAACATCCCTATCACTTCCCACAACCCAATTCAACACCACTGCCTTTCCATCCCCCTTATTTTTATTCTGTCGGATACTCAACATGACCAATCCTTGCAAGATTGTTTCACGTTGTGCATTATTCGATGGGATGATTGGGGCTAGGATACCCCCTACTGTGCTATTTTCATTTCTATTTCCTTCCTTTTCTTTCCCCTTGGAATTCGAGTTGTTGGAATTTGTATGGGAAATAGAATTAGATTGAGTAGGAGAAGAAGAAAGAACGGGCATCCAGCGAGAAAGCATGGTCTCAGAACGAGAGATGATAATCGTCCCCACGAGACTCCCATCGATTGGTGATTTAGCCCTCACAATACCACAACATCTGTTATCCATGATTGCGAGATTATAAATACTATGAATTTCAGGCGACGAATGAGTCTGGACGAAGTCGAGAACTTGGGTTGCGGCATTTGAAGGACCTTGAATTAAATCAAATTGAAGGGACAGGCGTTGGATTGTTCCTAAGAGGCCTTCCGGAGGGGTCCAAATTGATACGTTGCGAATTATCAATGTGTACAGAAATCGGGGAGAAAGGACGTCCCAGCCATTTGTAGCGAACCAGCGTTTAAGACGTGCGCCTTCGGTGAGGTCGCTCATAGGGATGCCTAGGTAGATAGCTGGGAGGGTAGAGCCAAGTTGAAGGTGAGTGATATTTGGTTTTAGAAGGAGATGGCGGAGAGCGCGTTGATGAAGGGAGTGACCGATAGAAAGATTACGTTTGGAAGGGTCGACAAATAGGGTGGAGATTGTACCGGTATGAGTACTGGGTAAATAACTGGTGGAGCAAAAGCCAAATAGAGCTTGAGTACTGCTGTTGCGCACAACGTAATGAGACTCTTCAAGAGAATTATGATTTGCGACGGATGGCTGAGAAGAGGGAGAGACTGTTAGCGATTTTATACTTGAATGTATATGAGGATAGGATATCATTGTGTAATGAAAGAGTCTAGAATACATACCATTTCGAACGAACCCGCTGTCGCTCCCGATAATGCCGATTGCTGATTCGGTGGAGTAGTCTTCTCAATAGATTTAATGAGTGCTTGTAGACCTCTTGCATCTCTATCTCTATTATAACTCTCCACTAACCAATGCTGTCTCGATTTCTGTACTTTCCTACTCTTTCTAAGCGTACCAGGTAATGTTCCTTGAGGAACAAAATCGCCAAATAACGCTCTCACCAATGCTTTCATAGCCGTTTCCGTAAAATCAAAAGTACAAACATATGTCCCAATACTCTTATCCATGGCAAAGTCATATGGAGAGCTCACTGAAACCACAATCAATGACTTTTTCTTTCCTGCAGAACTAAGCATTGAACACATCATAGCGACATGCTTGGTAAATCCATTTTGATATAAATTTCGAGTTGCATCTGCCGTTATAATGATAATGGTTCCTGCTCTATTGATCAAATTTTCATGAACTGGTCGAACTCCATTTGCGGTATATGAAGTATGCAGAAGTCGTCCATGTCTTTGACGTGCTAAAGCTCTCCCTAACTCTCGAAATACACCTTCGCCACTCATGATTGATGACTTGTGTGATTTCTCAGATTCATTATTGGTAGATTTTGCATTATCATGGCCAAGAGTTGCAGTTGACGCAGGTAATGGCTTCACTAATGGTGTTAGAAGGAGAAGATCATCGTCATCTTCGGAGTAACTATTTGATAGCGGGAGTAAATGGCCTTTATCTCTCATAATAGTTATTGAGTTATCGTATGCTTTTGTAGACAAAGCGAGGTGGCCAGGATGCAAAGATGTTAGGTGACTGATACCTGGAGGGTTTAAGGCTTTAGCCCAAGATGTGCACTGTGATTTGACCCTCAAAACTCGCTTTAGAGAGAGATTGATACGTTCTCTAGAGATCATGTCGTTTTCCAGACCAAGTTTTAATCCTGCAATGGCTTCTCTTTGAACGGAGTAAGAACGGCAGAGAAGTACCAAATCACACCCAGCTTCTACTGCCATGACAGTACCACCTCTGACTCCAATATCATGACTCAATGCCTCCATTTCAAGACATTCGGAAACAACTACACCGTTAAAGCCAAGATCGTTACGAAGGAGATCATCCACAACTTGATCACTAAGACAAGCGTGCATGACATTCATCCCTATTCGGTGTTAACAATACAAGCCAACAATACAAAAGATGAACAAACCAGCATTTGCTATTGCACATCCACCAACCATAATAGAATCCATTCCTTCACGAATAGCATTTCGAAAAGGAACAAGAGCACCAAGACTTAACTGTTCAAGAGTCTCTGTGATTATGGGCATATCAAGAGATGACCCTAAGAAATCTAGATTTCCGTAAGATGGAAAATGTTTCCCACAGGAAGCGAGTCCAGCATCCTTATATCCATTCATAGCAGCAATACCATACTGGGAAACTTCTTGAGGATCGTCCCCAGTAGCCCTAACACCCAATGGCTGATAACGAGCATTTGTCAAGACATCAAGACAAGGGCCCATTATCATATTAACCCCAACCGCTGATAACTCTTTGGCTGTGGCATTGGCAACTTCGTATGCAAGCTCTAGAGATCCAGTTGCTGCCATTCCCATTGCACTTGGAAATTGGCAGATGTAATCTTCATCAAAAAGGCTATTAACGCCACCATTCTCTTGGTCAAGAGCAATGATTAAGGGGACTAGATGACCAGCTTGATGCGCGATCGTTTGGAGTTCCTGTACTAAATTTGCTGTCTCGCGGGCAGCTACTCAGGTCAACGATTGTCAATAAGGGAACTCAAAGAACAACATCATCATCATATGAATGATATGCACGTGAAATATATGCGACTGGGAGGCGAATTACATGGCTGGGTCAATAGCCATCAAGGTGACAAGTGAAAGCCACTGCCAAGCACCCATTGGATTACAAAACGACAGAAAAGCAGAAACACTACAAACGGAAATAAGAAATACAAATTATTACACTTCATGTTCTTCGTCGACAACAAAATAGCACCTAGATGGTGATCTTCAATAAGAGTCCTGATCTGAGGAGTAACCTCGGTCCCTTCGAATCCCATCATAAAGCATCTGTACTTAGAGATACCCGATTAGTATCCTGGATCAAGAAATAATTGCAGAGCCATAAAATGTTGTCCCACACGGCTCAGTAGATCAAGAATACACTCACTGTCCCATGGCCCTTCATTTTGTTAGCCTACTTCCAAATCTCTACACAAGTGACCCAGGACCTACCAATCGAGGTCCTTCCACAAAGGATCCAGTTCCTCTTCTGTAACATCCATCTTGGATATTTCCTTGCTGTACAAATGTCGTTATTTCCCCTCTGGACAACGCAATTTGGAGAGTGTAACAGGGCTATAAACTTGAGCGCAACGTTGGCTGAGAGTCTAGGATGATCGTCTGCTCCGCTTGCTGTGTGCAATCAAGAATTCATGACATGTGAGAATACTATTGGGTGGTGTTATACAAGGAAAGGTGAAGATGGACGAATTCATCACAGCCGTCGCTTCTTCGCCACTATTCAAGAAGTATATTTTGATGTATGATCAATCATCAGCCTCACATATCCAGCACCTTGGTGTGTGCCACTTGAACAGATGTAAGTGGTTGGTGTCAGCTAGGGCCGCAGGATGTTTTATTAGGATGGAAGTACAAATTGTCCCCAATGATAAGTGGGTGGCTGGGGCGTTCTTCCTCCATCTGAAATGGTCACATGATGCTGTGAGGTTGCCGGGGAATGATCGGACTGTGCTCCGTGGGGTGTGGCTTCGCTTCACTTCACACATAATAATTCACCCAGCATGTTTTCCAAGATCGTTCAAAGTCCCCTCACTCAAAGTCCAGACAGATAATAACATGCAATCTCGGCGGCTTGGCATCTTGTCATTATCATCGAGTGATTTCAAGTGTGCTTGATAATTAGACTGTCATTCGACCAACATTTCTCTGGTCTCAAAACGACCGACTTCCGATGATCCGTCGATTCGATACGACGTTACATATGTATTTGCGGTTCCCTCACCACACAAGATCCCAAGACTAAACGTTGACGGTAGCTCTTGTTCCTCTCCACTCCACGCAATCAACCACACACCATGCCAGCCCAACGCTACGATGTGGTAGATAGGATGGGATAGATGCAATATGACATATGATGCTGATACTTGGGTCCTTGCATGATACAATCGATAACACATGAAATTGAGATTGAAATTTTCAGTCTGCAAGATAGCTACCTTTGCCTCCCAAGGGTGTTTAGGGCTATCATGTTTTGGATGAGCTAATGTTTAGATTTGCACTATCAATCCATTTCCAATACGGCATATGGGTGGATGCGGTAGGTAGGTAGGTAGGTAGGTAGGTAGATATGGTCATATGTAAGGAAACTATGGAAGGTACAAGTGAATTCTCACAGTCCAACTTTTTGGACTTCAAACCTAGAGATATTCATTTCCTAGTGCATGAGATTGCAGTACTATTTGCATGATATCTTCAATCTTCAAATCTTCAAATCCTCTTTCTCTTTGTCTCCTGCCTTATTATTCCCTACTTAAAACACTCCCTTCCTATCTTCCTCCCTTTCTCCCTTCCTCGGTGACATCACTCTACAATCGAATCCACGACCATGCCATCGGCACTACCACCACCAAGCTCGACTTCCAAAGTCACAAAGTTTACAAATTGCCGTCTCCTAAAGGGCGAATCTTTAGTAACCCAAGATCTATGGGTCTCCTCATTCAACGGTAAAATTATTCAAAGCCAGGAAGCCTTTTACGGTCAATTATGTGTACCAGATGAAGTTATTGATCTGGGTGGTCGCATTATCTCACCAGGTTTCATTGATACTCAATTAAATGGAGCTTTTGGTTTCGATTTTGCTTCTATACCAGAAAGTGATGATCCTAATGCTTATGCAAAGGAATTCAAGAGGGTTAATCAATTGTTGATTAAGACGGGTGTTACTTCACATTTACCTACTATCACATCATCAAGACCGGAGGTCTATCATCATGTAAGTATTTGGTGTGCTCTATACGGATGGACCTATACTGACAATTTCCTCAAGGCACTTCCATTTCTAGGTCCCTCGGGAGCAAATCGTCTTGCATCAGATGGAACCGAATCACTCGGCGCTCACGTCGAAGGTCCATTTCTCGCTCCCACAAAAAATGGAATCCATCCCCTCCCCGTCCTATTAGCTCCCAAATCCAGCGACCTCACTTCACTCTCAGATTGTTACGGTGCCTCAAACCTCCGAGGAAACATCCGTCTTATCACCGCTGCCCCCGAACTTCCACACATGACTTCCCTCATCCCAACACTCACTTCTCCCCCTCACAACATCATTTTCAGCATTGGCCACACAGAATCCACCTACGAAGATGCCACCGCCGCCGTCACCGCCGGAGCAACAATGATAACTCATCTCTTCAACGCCATGCTCCCTCTCCACCACCGCAATCCCGGAATCTTTGGTCTCCTCGGTACAACTCCTACAACCAATTCTTCCCCCTCCACTACCCCCCCTTCCTCTCCCCTCGTCACTCAAAACATCATCCCCCCTCTTCCCAAACCCATAACCCAACGTCCCTACTTCGGCATCATAGCCGACTCCATCCATCTCCACCCCACCACCATAACCCTAGCCTACAACGCGCACCCCTCGGGCCTCATCCTCGTCACAGACGCCATGCACCTCGTCGGTCTCCCCAACGGCCGCTACGCCTGGAACAATGATTTCATCCTCAAAGACGGCATCCACCTACGTCTGGAATCCGATGGGAAAATCGCAGGCTCCTCCATAACCCTAGTAGAATGCGTATCCAATTTTCTCAACTGGACAGGGTGCAGTGTAGCGCAGGCGCTGAAAGCAGTGACGGAGACCCCGGCGAGAATGCTGGGCTTGGAGCACGTGAAGGGTAAGTTGGAAGGAGGAATGGATGCCGATTTGTGTGTGTTGGATGTGGTGATGGAGGAGGGCAGGAAGAGGGTTGTGGTGGATGAGGTGTGGAAATTTGGGGTGAGGGTTTTTGAGAGGGAGGGAGAAGATAGGGCAAAGATTATCGGATAGGAAGGTGAAATTTGGGTTCGAGGTAGAGGTCGAATAGATGCTAGGGAATGAATGGGAGAGCAATTGTATCTTGATAATGGTGGGAAGGGAAGATTATGGAGGCTTTTTTCATTTGGAGTTTCGAGTTCTCTTCATTTGTTTGTACTTACAGATTAAGCAAATTGTCTACCTCTCCGCTGAATTGCCCAGGAATTACCTACATAGATAGAAATTGGTTTCACAGCCCAATTCAGAACGAGAACACATAGATATAGATAGATTTTTGTCAAAATACATACTCATTATACCCTTTGTAAGCATGCTATGTGGGCATATATGATATTTGTATTGATAAGAACTCATAAAAATAACACACACAATACAATACAAAACACGCACACTACTATAAAACACAATGATGATTAATTTATATTCATTTATTCATTTCTCATTTACTCTCATCTATCTAGTAATACACAGGATTCGTGGGAATCTTAGAAGTTTAGTGCAGATGCATTTACTTTAATGTAAAATAAGTTCCCGACTCCCTAGCCCGTAAAAAACAAAAGAAGCAGGAGGGACTCAGCATCTTGCAAAGATACATATTGTCAAAAGGAGAAAGTAAAGAGAAGAGTAAGAAAAGCATCGAGTAGATCTACCCCCCGCAAATAATCCGTAAGAAGACTA
The DNA here is from genome assembly GCF_000143535.2 of Botrytis cinerea B05.10. Classification (NCBI taxonomy): domain Eukaryota; kingdom Fungi; phylum Ascomycota; class Leotiomycetes; order Helotiales; family Sclerotiniaceae; genus Botrytis; species Botrytis cinerea. The sequence continues at coordinate 3,480,411 of NC_037310.1, forward strand.
ACAACTCCGCTACGAAGAGAAGAACTTGTTATCTTGTGTCCATGTAACCCAATGTGATCCTCCCGTGCCCACCCACCCAATATTATCGAATCTGTAACCCACTTACTAACCGCAGGGTTAAACCGACACGATTCTGCTTCCCATACGGTCGGGAATTAAGTCTGGAGTAATGCTTCTGCGAATGGGATACTCGGTAGCTGGTGCAGCTAAGAAAGTGCTTGTGAGAGGTTTTGGAGACATAATGGTAGGGGTTTCTTTGATTAAGCTCTCTGCCATCGGTGCGAGAGGGACAGTACGCTTGGGACCCGTACGAGCAGAAGATGGGAGGATTTGTTCGAAACCTTCATCGGCGGCGACTTTCTCAATCGATTTCCAGTACTGTTTGAAATTTTGTTAGTAACGGAGTTCAACTCATCTATGATGATGGAGGAGAGTGGTCATGGAGGGGTAAGTGGATAGCGGGGTAAAGTAAAGTGGGGCAATTACTCTGACTGTCTTAACTCGAAGCTCAAGTGTTGCGTCTTCATCTGCAACAATCATTGGATGTGGGTGCATCTGTAAAGAAGAGAGAGTCCACATGTGGTTCACGCCTTCTTCAATACATTTTGCCAAAGCCAAAGCCTTGTGTGCTCCAGTGATAATGATGACAACTTCTCTAGCCTCCAAGATTGTTTGAATACCCACTGTCAAAGCCATTCTTGGAACCTTCTCCAGATCATTATCGAAGAATCGGGAATTGGCGATGATTGTATCATATGCCAAAGTCTTGACTCTTGTGCGAGATGCGAGGGAAGATCCAGGCTCATTGAATGCGATGTGTCCATCGGGTCCAATTCCACCAAGAAACAAATCGATTCCACCCTTTGCTTTGATAGCTTCTTCATATTGTACGCATTCGGCCTCGAGGTTCTCGGCGTTGCCATTCAAGATGTGGACGTTTTGAGGAAGGACATCAACGTGGGAGAAGAAATGCTTGTACATGAACGTGTGATAGCTTTCTGGGTGGTTGCGGGGAATACCAATGTATTCATCCTATGCAAGTTACTTGTGTTAGTGATCCGATTCCTAACACGAGAGACAAATGTAGCTTCATGTGCCAAGTTTACAAACATACCATATTGAAAGTGACAACATTTCTGAATGAGATTTCACCAGCCTTGTACTTTTCGACGAGAATCTTATATATGCCAATTGGAGAGGAACCAGTAGGGAGACCAAGGACAAAAGGATGGTCTGGGGTTGGTCCGAAAGCGTTGATACGATCTAAGCAAATGTCAATCAACGTTTATATCTTCAGGTAGAGGTAGAGTCTTACCAACAATGTACTGCGCAACATAGGCAGAAGCCTCAGTTCTACCGTCTCTGATGATGAATCTCATTTTGATTGTATTTGAATTAATGTAGGAAGGTATGAGGATACTTGAATTCTCGATACAAAGTATGTAGGTGTTTGTAGGTTGTAATGTAAATTTGCAGAAAGCTTAGGTATGATTATATTCCCCCCGAGATGGAGTATACGGCATGCGAACAGTGAATATAAAACCGCAGATTGTCTACCTAGTAGGTAATCAAAGAAACTGGTCAAATGGTTCGACGTACCTACCGTACTTACTGATATCGGGTTCGCTCCAAGATGATGGCATCAACCCATTAGCTCCCGCGCTTCACAACAAGGAAATCCAAACTTTCATCGACAAACCTTGATACAAAGTTCTCGCGGTAGTGTTGTTCATTGGACAGTTTCGAGTATTGTGACCTCCAACTCTATCATTCTGCCCCTCCATCATCTTGATAGTGTATGGAACGTCACGATGACCCAGTACTGATAGCCTTCCTGATATCGGTAGTCTGATAGAAAGCAGTATGGTAGTTTGCTTACCCCACAAGATCAATACATCTCCACCAACGGCTGTCACCATGAGCCCTAGATGCCCCGAGTCACAAGTTAAGGAGCAAATTCAGATGGATGGCCAAAAGATTGGCCGCGCCATTGGTATATCAAATCAAAATCGTTGGTCGTCATACACCTGTACCTAGTCACCCCCTCGATACCAGCCTTCCAAACATCCTCCAGAATCTGATGGTGGTGAAGTTTCATGGAAGAAGGGTCGGGAAAACCCCAAAGGACGTTTGATGGATGGTTCATCTTGTTGTCTTACCGTTACATTCGCTTAAAGCTTGTCCTGATCAGAATTGTGGTTTGGAGAGATGTACTCTGTAGGCTAGAATGGCTTTAGTTACTTCGCACATTATTACTGTAAACGGTTGGATCGTGGATGGAATGATCATTTCATAGGAAAGTGCCATGCTATATCAGCATCAGACAATAGCTGATCGCCAGTCCGTAAGTACTTTGGCAACACTCAACACTTTAGAAGCGATAAATGATAACGTTAGCTAATGATGGATGCTTAGATAAGCCTTCCCATCTTCTCAGTTTCTTCTCAATTTCTTCTTAATTCCTTCTCCCCATAGATCCGTCTTCGCGCTCTCTCACATTTTCCTATGGTGTAATTGCATGCATGTACAGTACCGCAGAAAGAATATCCAAGCTTTCCTGTGGATGGTGGTACGGGGATGAAAATGCTTTCTTTCCCCAATTGTAACGTTGCTTTGAAACGAGCAAGGCGACTAATCATTTTGCTAGCTGTGATTGTACTGGAGCCCACGATAATATTACCACGTACGGCTTAGTTTCCATGCTATACGAACCACATATATCACGGAATTTTGACATTTTGACTCGTGGGAATGCTCTTGGGATGTTTCTCTGAGTCTGCGTCTGATTCGGATGCGATGGAGTAGGGACGTCGGGTCTGCCACTTCGTACGACCTGGGCAACTCAGATCATATCTCTCTTATCCAAAGATGGGGAAGGGCGCCATCATGCAGGGGCATATCCATTTTCAATGGTCTTGAGGATCTTGTCCTGCTGGACAATCCAGCAATCCAGCAACCCAACCCAGCAATGCAGAATTTCTCAACGTCTAAACAGATGGAGGGACGGCTCAGCACTGGACCCTTGATTCCCAAGTAGCTTGTTTCAATTGAAGAAGGGAAGGTAACTTTTATTAATTTATTTTCACTAGCATTGAGATCCAACTTTCGAGGAAATGATGAACCGAGTGAGGATACGATGTTACTCCCAATGATTCGTGCCTAGTTGTAGCATTCTCTCCATTCTTGGCTTAAACTTCTGCTTCCCTTATCCTACCCATTCAATCTATTCTTGGAGCTGGGTAGCCAATTGTTTGATATTGCATTCCTCATGAACGATGGCGCAATAGTCACCCTTCCCAGCAAAGTAAGAGGTCTTGTACGTGTTTCTTCTGTAGTCATTCGCTCGTTCGTTCACTCATCCATTCATTTGATGTTGTTACCACAAATCCGCCGAAACCTCCAACCGACACAATTTTTACGAGCACGCGGGTAAACGTCCTACTACCATAACTTCCTCTTTGCATCGTATACCTCTACCGCCCGATCTGGCCTTTCCTTTTACATCCATCGGATCCATTTTTTTGACTTAATTGAAGTTTGCCATCTTATCAATCTTTTACTTGTTTACACTCCCTTCTTCGTCTTTGCCGTGATATGGAGCGGGCGGGACCATATAAGCACCACCCTAGCACTTTCGTATTTTAGTGCGTTAGTCTCATTGAGTATTTCCTATATGTATGAGGACTCCATATCATGCAGCCGTTCATCGCTGCCATGCATAGGGTACGACAGGCTTTCTATGCCGCATTCATCAAATCTTTTCTTAAAACAAAGTCGATTTTAGAGATCATTATCAAATTCTGGATTGCGCCCTCGACTATCAAACGATTCAAGGACGAAAATGTTGATGTAAAGGAGATTTCACTGACAAAAGTCAAGAAGTTTCTAGACGAGGTTAAAGCTGCTTTTAAAGATTCTACGACAGAGGCCTCTTTGCTGGCGTTGTCGGATGGCTTGAGAAAAGAGTTCGCAGAGAGCTTATTGGAAAATCCACAATGTATGCTTCCTTCATACAATCATCAATTGCCTAGTGGTCATGAATGTGGAACATACCTTGCTCTAGATGTCGGGGGATCGACTTTTCGGGTGGCGTTGATTAAACTTGCGGGGAAAGGATGCGAAGGGAAAGAAATTGAGATTATTGAATTAAAATCTTTCAAGATCAAAAATGCTGAGAGACAGCTTGTCGGGGTACAGTTCTTCGATTGGATGGCAGATCGAATTGTCGACACTCTTTCCGGGGGAACAGAAGAACATGTAATGTCGAAGGCACCCTTATCCGTGGGACTGTCCTGGTCTTTTCCTATTAAGTATGACCTTCAAGATAATTGTCAAATTCGATGTCAGCTGACGATTGTTTCATAGTCAAACATCACTCAGGGGTGGTCTTCTGATGGGCATGGGCAAAGGATTTTGTGCTGCCGATGGATTGATTGGAGAAGACCTAGGCGACTTGATTGAAGACTCTTGCTTAAAAAGAGGACTCAACGTTCAGTTGGATGCCATTGTGAACGACTCTTCTGCAACATTACTCTCCAAAGCATATATAGACCCTACCACTCGTTTCGCATTGATTTTAGGAACGGGTTTAAATGCTGCAGCTCATCTTCCTGTCCATATCTTTTCACAACCAAAATTTGGAATTCGTCCTGCATCCTGGCATGATTGCGCAAAACAAGTTATTGTCAACACGGAACTTTCAATGTTTGGTGGAAATTATCTTCCGTACACGAAATGGGACAAAATTTTGAAAGCAAATCACCCTCGACCAGACTTTCAGCCATTCGAGCATTTCGCGAGTGGTGGATATATAGGGGAGATTGTACGATTAATATTAATTGATGGGATTCAGAGCGCAGGGCTATTTGGAGGAGTGGTGCCTACAAATCTAAGGGAGAAATACTCGTTAGAGACCGAAACTCTCTCATACATCGAAGCGTAAGTCACCGACTTTAAGATACCACCCCATGTAGTTTCCGGCAGCTTTACTCGTTGATAGTTACCAAGCCAGACTAACACTACTCTTAGCGATACGACTCCATACCTTACTACTGCTATAGAAATATTCACCACTCGTCACCCATCCTCTCATACCCCCACCGAAATCGATCTTCGTGCTTTGAGACTCATCGCTTCCCTCGTAACCCTTCGGTCTAGCGGCCTCATTGCTGCTGGTGTCCATGCCCTCTGGCACATGCGTAACACCTCCGAATCAATCCCACTCGCCAATTCAGCTCACACAGTCGTTGCTTACAATGGCTCCGTGCTGGAAAATTATCCAGAATTTCGAAGAAATACACAAAAACATATTGATATTCTGGTAGAAGCAAGTGGTGCAAGAAGTGGTATTGTGGAGTTAATGTATGCGGAGGAGAGTTCACTGTTGGGAGCAGCAGTCGCGGTGGCTTGCTGCAATGCTTGAATTGCAAAAGTAAGGAGTGCGGTGTCAGGCAGCATAGTTTTGTATGGTCTTGCATTTCATGAATATGGCATACTGGCAGTGCATACAAGCATGATACTCTATTAAGCGGGATATAGGTGTTACATGGGCATGGAAAATGTTTCTCTAAAGCATTGTCTTGGAGTTTAGGATTACATAGTTGATATTATCAGTATCATTCATAACTTACAAAGAATACGAAAATGTAATTTACTCTGCTAAAACAACTCATGCACCATGGGTTTGATAGGCTCTCTCTAAAAACTTCTACTGCTTGGAATTTGTTCTATCTGGAGGGATTTCGGATGAAACTCTGAATCTATTTAATCCGAATTGTCCTAAAGAAAACATGAAAAGGGGAGTTAATCCCCCAAAGGAACTCTAAAAAGAGGCTAATACATATGTGCACTTCTAAAGTTGCCCAAATATAAACATAAAGTACTTCATTCTGTCCAAACGGATGAGATGAGATGCTTCAAAACGCGTGACTTCGCGTATTTAGCGCGATCAAGATATGCCGATTCTTAACTTATCGCGTCGCGCATCATCGTCCTCTTTCTTATCAAATCCATCTTTTCCTTTCCCGAAGTTTGCAGGCTCAAGACCAAGCACGATTGAATCTATCGGGAGAAGAAGAATAATAACGCTCTTATTACCTAATTTGCAGATGCCTTAAATCCCAAGAAACCACAAATGCTCTACCTTATTTATCCAAACCATCTCTTATTTTCGACAACGCGCAAGCCTGAGACACTCTCCAGCGCAGAATTAAGCCACAGAAATGACCATTGATAGCCTTCTTAGGGGCCTTAATGCCTCACAAAAGGCCGCGGTTTCGTCACAAGCAAATACCCTTGCTATATTGGCAGGACCAGGGAGTGGGAAAACACACACTTTAACGTCGCGAACGGCTTGGTTATTGCAACAAGGACTGCAACCATGTAATATAATTGTGGCAACGTTTACGGTCAAGGCAGCTCGAGAGATGAAGGAAAGAATTGGGAAGTTGATAGGAAATGGATTGGAATCGAAGTTAATACTGGGAACGTTTCATAGGATTGCGCGAATATACCTGGCACAATACGGACATTTGATAGGAATTCGAAAGGGCTTTGGAATCGCAGATTCGAATGATTCTCTAGCCATCATCAAAAGAATTGTGAAGCGGAAGGACCTAAACATAGACCCAAAAGTCGCGCGATCTCGCATAAGCTCTTTAAAAGCAAAAGGTTCCGCATCTGCAAGCAAAGTCCCCGAGGCCAAGAAGAAAACTGTAGATACACAAGAATTCGAGATTGTTCATGCCGAATACCAAGCAACATTGGAGCTTTCGAACTTGCTCGACTACGACGATTTGCTTGTAAGATGTGTCGAGCTTTTACGACTCTATCCTTCCTGTGTAGCCAACATTGAAGCCGTTTTGATTGACGAATTTCAAGACACAAACCTGGTACAATTTGATCTCATGCGGTTATTTGCGGTATCTCAGAAACGAATCACCATTGTTGGAGATCCCGATCAAAGCATATATAGTTTTCGAGCTGCCGAAATTAAGAACTACAAAAGAATGATTACACAATACCCGGATACAGTTACCATCTCATTGGAGGAAAATTACCGGTCATCAGGCGCCATACTACTCACAGCACTCAATGTAATTGAGCAAGATTCGTCCAGAATTGCAAAGTCTCTTTTGCCTACTCATGTTGTCGGCACACGTCCAGTTCTCCGCAAGCTTGCAACTGCCCAGAAGGAAGCAGACTGGATCATTCAAGAGATACAAAGAATCATGGGCATGACAGGTGATCTACTGGACTTGAATGACTTCGCTATTTTGATACGATCTTCAGCACTTTCGAGAATCATTGAAAGCTCGTTAGGTAAAGCAGGTATCGCCTACCGTATGGTTGGTAAGCATCGTCTCCCTTCTGCCAACCGTGCAGCTCACAGCTAGATCGGCGCCTCCAAAAGACAGCTACGCGACTGACCTTTGGCTAACATATTGCAGGCGGTCTTCGTTTTTACGATCGTATAGAAATCAAAACGTTATTGGATTATTTGAGAGTGATTAATTTACCTGATCATAATGATGCTTTAGCGAGAATCATCAACACTCCCTCGAGAAGAATCGGCGAGGTAACCATAAAAGCTCTACTCGAAGAGGCAGAGCAATCAAAACTAACCCTTTGGTCACTAATCCTCAAATCCGTGCAGGGAAGACGCGCAACAAAAACCAAACTCACAGCATCAGTCGAGAGAAATCTTTCGGTCTTTGTTGATATCATCTTGACGGGTATGAAGAAAGTTGCAGATCCCTCAAACACGGAAAATTCAATTGTAAAGATTATGGAGTTCATTATAGAGAAAACGTCTTACGAGACCTGGCTTGAGGAACATCGTGGTGACATTACCAAAGCACAGTGGGACAATGTGAAAGAGCTTATGACTCAGGCTACAGACTTCCAAGAGCTTATATCCAATGGCTATGAGGATGAATCACTCCCTCAAATCGATGGGTTAAAACAAGAAGATGCTTCCGATTCTCTCTCTCGATTTTTAGCCAATGTAGCTTTGGCTTCGGAAGTAACGAAGGAGGAAGACAAAACAAATAACACACCTCAAGTCACAATATCTACCATACATGCTGCTAAAGGTCTAGAATGGCCAATAGTCTTCATTCCTGGCGCATATCAAGGATCTATACCACACTCTAGAGCAGAGGACACTGACGAAGAAAGAAGATTGTTATATGTAGCTATGACTCGAGCTAAGGCTTTACTTAACATGAGTTGTCCCCTCAAAAATTCATTGCAAGAGTTGACCACAACTTGTCCCTTTCTCTCTGCTCGAGGCTTAAGAGCACATTTAGACTACAAGGGCCCTTCGCTACGTTCAAATACTGTTCAATGCCTAGCTCAGATTCTCCGGCGACCGTTCCCGAGTAGAGAATCAATCGCCGAATCTTCTGCTTGTCTCGAGCGAATTGAGGATACATATTACCCCTTGGAACCGGAGAATGACAAAGAAGACGAGTCGAAATGGATTGTTAGCAATGGCAACCCCAATTTCACCATGGGTCAGCGACCTGCTAAACGTCGGCGAGCTGATATAGCGGACCAAGCGGGAAACATTTCGAGCGTGGTTTATAACAACACGCCCATGACAACCATGGAAAGAGCCTCCAGGTTTACTTTGAGTGGTGGTTTTGTTAGTGCCGGCACTCATCTTCAGGTCCTTGACGAGCAATCATCGAATCAAACCAGAGGTGAAATCAAGTCAGCTTCAGCAGTTGAGAGAACCAAAGGCTCTAAAAAGTCAATCAAAGGTCCAGCTACTAGCCAAGGCACACTCTTGGGGTTTTTGGGGAAGCAAGAGCCACAAAAGGAGACTAAGCCAGCACCAATAGTCGATGAGTATCGAGAAGAAAAGGCCAGAGCTATTGCGCAATTACACAGGCATCGAAATACAAACTCCGAAGGACCGCTACAGTTGTCAGCTCAGAATGATAGTGAAATTCTCCCTCCGCTTTTTTCCGGGCATCGTCTAGGAACAGCGGCTGTCCTATCTCGACCAAAAGCCAACCGAATTCAAGAAAAACAGGACGATAGCTATGTATTCCTGTCTAGCTCTCCACCTAGAGCAAAACAGCCTAGAATAACTGCTGAACCAACGCCAGCTGTTTCTGCTCCGGGTCTAACAGCAAAACCCGCAATCCTGTCATTGGTTCGTCCCGCGAGAACATTACATACCACAAGTATGTCAATAGCACAAGGATCGAACGGCGTGAAAAAGACACTCGGTGTCAAAAGAAGTATGAATGGCTGGGCCAATCGAACAACGCAGCCTTTCGTTCCCCCAACCAGAAAAAGAGAGAACTAGGTAATGCGTATGAAGAATAATGGTCTGGGATAATTTTGGATATAGAAATCGCTGTAATATAGCCCCGTTATGATATCTTCCATTCGTGGTGGATACAGTAGAGACATACCTCCACTAGTATGGATTGGGGGACTATTGGGTTTGCTCACGAATCTGTCTATATACTGCATAATGCATAATGAATATATGATTATGAGATGATCTGATTTGATTCCGCCTCAGCTGCAGTGGTCATGAACACAATATTCCTCCTTTCATTTGCATTGTTCATATTTTCCAGGTACTATTTTCCCTCAATTTGTAGATACTGGAGGTCGTTATAGCTTGAAGAGTGATTTGTGGATGTGTGGAAAATCACTATAGGTTATGCATATGCAATCACGAGTGTGTTACTGTAGCTTGGTCTGTTTTAGGGTCTCCGGGCTCTTCAGTGTCATTCTCTAATGCGGCAACATCGGTAGCACCGATTGGGGCACTATGTTAATAGGCGAGAAGGTTAGCCTCAACATATAAGGATTGCTTCTTCCTGTACATAGCCAGCTCTCTAGACTAAAAACAATATGTTGATGAAGTTGCAAGCTGAAAAGAAGCAATTCTGTAATGAAACATGATTAGAGAAAGTGGAAACCGAGGGATGATATGAAGGAGGAGAAGAAGAAGTCGAGTCTCAGCTTTATGCATATTCAGTGAAGTATTTATGGGTCATGCATGCACCGCCAAAAACGATTCTATTTCTCATCTTCTCCGCTTTCGTAGACATATCTCCTCCCCCTCCTTTCTTTTCAGTTCATGTGCTAGTGGAAGAAACGCCTGATTCCTCTATTCTCGCATTTGGAACAGACAACCTTGATTTCTGATATATTTCCTCGATCAGTATAATGTTCGAACCACATCTATCTTCTTCCAAGACTTCAAAACAAATAACCCCGATATCCGATAAAATTCCATCCCAAGCGCAGTTATTACAGTATTCAACCTACGTCTATCTTACCCCAAGGCTTCAAATCTGTCCGCGTTATTACCCGATACTTTCAAACCAGTTAAAGACCGGATAATCATCAGAAATTTCGATACTGTATTCCACGTTCAAGCTGAGTATATATTTCAAATTGCTAGTACCGATTTATATCCACTGGCAATGCTGATATTTGGATGGTTCAGTTGCTCCATATTTGGTAGTAATACCAGAGTCATCAGAAGATGGGAAGGGTGGATCGAGCAGGACGAATTTGTACGCTCTCATCATCGAGAAGCCTGTACCGAATAGTCTCTGTCTCCCAACGATGGTTCCGCAGGCAAAAGTGTTCTATCTAGCCAAGTATCGTGATAGTTCAACAACTAGGAATGGGAGAGTCGCGGGATGCAACAAGCTGGCTGCCAAAGAAGCGACTCAGAGGGCACCACCGGCAGTGTTGTCGAAAAAGCAAGCCCGATGTGGAAAAGCTCGAGAGACACTACTAAGGTAGTACTGGAGCCGGTTGTGTCTCTCAAAAACAGTATTGCTTTCCATATCAGCGCATATTCGAGAAAATTGGAAACATGGCACCTACAGAGAGCATTGCAGCTCATGGAGCAGGCGGACGAGGATCCCAAGTACATGCCTGCTCCGTCAAACACAGCTTTGATGGCATTTCTTAACAACGAGGAAGAAGATTCTGGTGAGGCTGATGCAGATGCCATGAACAAGGAAATTACTGAGCTCTGGCCCGGATTTTAGAAAATCCCTACTACCGATTTGCTCAAATTAAAGAAGCAAATCCTAGAAGCAGATATGTTTATCGAGTACAGATTGCTTCGTTCTTTTTTTTTTGGCAGAGGCCGCTTATGTACTAAAGCCGATTGACAAAAGTCAAGACCAATCGGGAATCGCAGGAATTGCCCTGGGGACGGTAACAAGAGTCATGATGAGCAATTGGGTGATGGTTCCGAAAGAGATTCCCAAGGGAATGGAGATTCTGTCATCAAGTAGAAACGAATTGAAAGACGCTAGCGAGAGTAGCAAGAAATTTGATGAGTCAATGAGAGATTCTTACGGTGATCAGTTGCATACCGTAGCACCTCAAGTCATTTGGGGAATGTTCGCCGCTGCTACTGATGCGGACTCAGCAAAGGCTGCGTGGATGCAGAATGCGAGGGTTTTTGCAGTTGCAGTTATGAATCGAATCGTGAAAGAGGCATGTGTTGATACCATCGATGATATTCTAGAGTCTTTGGTTCACCTGGGCTTGAAGGATTGATGATTGAACGATGTGATTGGACGAATGAATTTGGCATATGCATATGGTTGCGTGGCTTTCCGTTTCCATTGATGAATGCATGGTTTTAAACGACACGTTTGTTAGGGAGGTTTGTGCGGTGTCATTGACGATATCATAAAGTCCATAGACCATCTAGGCTTCAAGGATTGATGATTCAATCATGGGACAGGGAGAATGAAATTAGCATATAGTTGCGCGGTTTTCCGTTTCTGTTAATGAATGCATGGTTTTAAATAACACGTTTGTGAGAAAAGATATCACATCTAGCTTCTCCTTTCCGTGATTGATGCTTTTGGATATCTGAACAATGCCCGACTTGGCTATCGAAATCTGCAAAACTCTACCCTCCATCTCCCATTCTTAAACATTTCGCCCCACCCCCATCAATTCCATTTCGGAGATATCTTTCCATGGGGTAAACGGTTCTGCCTTGCAGAGAAAGAATTGGAAATGCTAAATCAGATCCAGACTTAGTGTTATCGCCACAACGGTCAATAGAAGGAGATGTGCGGTAATTGTGGACACGATGGCTGTGGACTGTGTCAGGCTTCCTTATTTTCGTCTCTATATGATACTTTTCCTATAGGGCGAGTGGGGGGAAGGAGGAGGTTGGCAGATTTTTCCTGCAGTCTGATAGGGGTCCTTGTTTTCTCAATATGACTCTCCTATGCATATAATGTTTCTATAGGATAACCCAGAGCAGGATGCCGTTTAAAGGTCTCCACTGCTTAAGGCGTCCTTGTTTTCTATGCCCAAGTGTTAAGGCTTCCTAATTTTCATCAAACCCATTTCCTGATACCCATTGCCTGATATTAAGCGCTGCGATGGATCCATTGACATCCCATATTTCAGGTTTGCTGAAATTACTGTGTTGCCTATCTAGACAATGCTTTCGCGTTGTTGATTGAGGCCGAGGGCGAAATTTCCATGGGATCTTTTACGAACCCGAGAAGTGCCAATCTGGATATTCCTTGTGTACTTACACATATCACACCGAGAATCCGAAGGTGGCCGGAATGAAATGTGTCAGAGGATGCTCCACTACTTTCATGGATGATAAAGGATTCGATGGCTTCCGGTGCCGACGCCTTCTTCCATTTGAATTTCCCCGGCCGGAGCGATAGCCGACACGCGGAGTTGGTTGTATGCAGCGTTTCCACTCGCCTTTGAAGCTTTTAAAGCGCTTACTTTGTCGCGATATTTATTGGTTATGATACACCGGCAATGGTGGCCGTTGTCCGGAATATCACAGGGTACCTATATGTTGCATGCCCATCTTTCGTCAGAAATTGCTTGGAAGGAGGTCGGAAAGTAAAAAGTGCAGAGTTGAAAAGTTCAAGGAATACTTAGGTAGAACTATTCCATGAAACTAGAAAAGCTATAGGATTCAGAGAGTGGGTATTCAAGATCTAGTTTAACGCGCTATGTCCAATGAATATAAGATTGTCAAGAACATGGTATGATCATGATGATATCTAGACTGGGCTGGAAATGGAAATGGAAATTTCGCGATGAGATCAATGACCAATGACCAAGTTTTTGAACGGAGTATATCCCGTTTGAAATAGGCGCGTGGGTCGGGGCTTCTAGCTAGGAAATAACATGGGTTTAGTTCTTTGTTCAATTCTCTATTTAATTCTCTGTTTAATTCTCTGTTTATATTTTGATCTTAATTTGATGCCTTGTGTGCCGGTTTGCTGGAAGCCTGGTACCAATTGAAAGTTACCTAAGAAGAATTACCCCTTCATCCCCGCTTAATCATGATTCGTGATTTGTGATGAATGAGGTCTTGGAATTCAACTTTTTTCTTTTTGCTATCAATGTAGATGATTTTGCTCTGTACGAGATACGATATACGAATTTTCATTGTTTGGTACTTGCTATCCATAATATATATACCTTAATCCCAATTAGCTTTGACCTTAAATCCTAAACCTTAATAGCAAACAAGCTCGGAGATAGTAAGCGTTCCCCAGCTCGATATCTGGGTATATAGCGGTGGTATTGTGGCGGTATAGCGCACAATAACGGCGGTTATTGGTAGTTCAGAGGCGTTCGAATGATCAAGTATCTAGGGTCTACGCGTCAGGGATAAAAAGAATTGATCTTTACTACCCAAGGTGGTTAGGTTGTAAAAGTCTGAAAGGATTTCCTCCGTTCGCAGTGTTCGGGCATCTAAATTGACCTACTTGATTTGAAATAGCCCTTCGTATCAGACTAACCTTGTAAGCTAGCCTCTTACCTCATTATACCCGAGTATGGATGGAGTACTATGCAATCTTACCATTATTTCTCCATTCCAACACTTTTGGATCTACTTACATCGTACTAACCCTCTATCTAGTAATTATGTCTAACCTGCTCTTTAGCATTCTTACTTCTTATCCTTAGCCCTGCTTCGGCAGGAGCGAAACCCCATTCAGTGAACGTTGCTTCCCCACAAATTCTCTTGCGCAAGAACCAAAGAATCATATCTTTAACATCCGAAGTTCCACGTTCCCACCAGAATGGTTCCGTCAAAATGGAGGCTCAAAGCCAGACTCAAAGTCTATCTGAATGTAACCAGTGTGGCAAGAAATTCCAACGCAAGGCACATTTACTTCGACATCAGCAGCAACGTATGTATTCTTCCCATCCCAAGACACAAGATACTCAAGCGACGATCTTATGCTGTCATCGGAGGTGGAGAGTTTCCTGACGTGTGCGAAATCTAGATTCCGGTATTCGCCCATTCAGCTGCATTTTTTGTACCAAAACTTTCAAACGCAGGTAGGTATCCGAGATACACACAATCTTGTATCGCTATAAACTTTTCAATACTCAGTACTGACAATATACCATAGCGATGTTCTCCGAGACCATTTCAGCAGATGCGAACTTCGTGGATCAGCCGCTATCCCAGATTCCCTAGAACGAGGGCGGAAACGCCACGCTTGCGATGAATGCTCGAGGCTGAAGGTCAAATGCGACAATGAAGTACCATGTCGCAAATGCAAGGAATTCGGAAGGCGTTGTGTCAAAACTTGGGGTAACAGTATGTTGTCAATGTTCACTGAAGAAAGTTTGCGATATCGTTAACAATACATTCAAGATTCCGCTTCATCGATAAAAACTTCTGCAAGTCCAGAAACGCCAGCTCCCCGAACCTTGACGCCCCCGTCTACCACACCGGAACCTACATCAGATCGAAACTCCATTGGTTTCTTGTTGAATTTCCCAAATGAGGCAGAGTTTATGCGCCAATTCCCAAAAGCTTCCACAGGGAGCAGTCCAAAGGAGAGAACTACAGAATACACAAGCTTGCTTCCTCAGAGTACAATCCAGCCATGGGCTACAGGAGATATGATGAACCAGAATATAGTGAATTTTGGATACACTTCGAATATGGAGGTGGACCCGAATCTATCCTTTCTCCACAACTTGGAATTCGACACATTCGAAAGACAAACGCATGGATGGCAGTTTCCTCCAGACAATTTAATTCCTTGGTCACCAGATGGAATGTTTAACGATCGAAATGTTCTAGAACGACGTGCCTACGATATACGGGAAAAGTTGAGATATGCTGCAAGCTCAATGGTTGGGCCCAATGCTATCTCCAAAGAGGTTTTGGAAGCAATTGAGGCCATAACTGCCGATGCTATTGCTGCGCATATCAAATTATATTTTAAACATTGGCATCATCATGCACCTATGGTTCATGAAGCTACTTTTAATCCATGTACAGCTGCATTACCCCTAGTACTTTCGGTCATGAGTCTTGGTGCGATGGTAAGCGTATTTCGTATTCCATGAAAACTAGAGCTGAATGGCTGATGAAACTTTAGTATTCCAAACAGGCCGATGAGATAGTGAAGGGAAAGCTCCTCTTGGACATCATGGAAACCTACATCTATTCAATAAACGGTTTCAATGATGAATTCGATTTACCTGGTAGAACGTATGCTGAGCGTACGAAGAACTTGTCCCAAGAATGGTTACAATACCAATTAGAGGAATTTCAAGGGGCGTATCTCATTGTAGTTGTGCAATATTGGACGGGCAATGAGATAGCAAGGACACGGGTGAGGCAACAACGCTTTGCAAAATTGATAGCAGTGAGTACAACAAATCATATGCTTTCATGGAACCGAGCTAACACTAGGCAGATATACCGCTACTTAGAATTGAATATCGTACAGCATTCTGCTGGCTTCGTTATCAAAGATCAATCTTCATTTAGGGATTGGATTCGTAAAGAATCGTATATTAGAACGGCAACTGTGATGATGATGCTCGACAACGCATTTGCAATATTCAACAACCTTACTCCAAGACTTCAATGGGCCGAGATAGATCTCCCGTTTCCTAGCAATGAGGGGTATTTCAAAGCTACAAAATTCGAAGATCTTAAGGATCATGCAGGCTTTCCCATCCCAAAAATAAAGATAAAGGACGCTTTCCTACTATTGTTTTCTCCTATGGAAAGCGCCAAAGAGGACTTGATGCCGTTATGCAACCGCAATCTTACTGCTTTAGATATGCAGATGCTCATTCACAGTAAGATGTTCTACTTGCATTAAACTATATACATGGCTGACTCTATAGTTCTCTACGTTCATATATGGAACTCAACATTCTGCAATCCTTTGGTTCACTTACCCTCAACATCTATTCCTGTGATTGTTGCACCTTTCAAGCTCGCGATGCAAAATTGGAAATTCGTTTGGGATGATATCAAATCAGCGGTAGATGCTGATGAATGGAATAGGCTCGGATTTGAGAGAACAGCGGAAACGTATTATAGTGCGGTTAGAAGTATCCTAGAGGTATTCGAGTCGAGGAATGGAAAATTCCCTCCTTTTCCTAGTGACTGTGAGAAGGGTGCTCACATGAAAAGGCTTTTGAGTTTTTGATTTGGTAGCATAGAGATTTATACACATGATTGGATATTCGGGTTTGGGAATCGGAGTGAGCCGGATCTGATGGAATGGATGGTCGGATGGATGGTGTTTTGGTTTCATGGAAAGTGATACTCAAATGCATATTGGGCATAAATGGGATTTGATTCAACGAACATGCTTATGGGTCAGGGTAGGAGCGGGTTTTATTCGGGATCTAACAGTCCGAGATTCTTGAGGAATTAATTGTATAATTGACACAACCACACCAAGTTTCCTATTATCTTTAATTTCTATTCTATAATGACAATCGATCTGTGGCATTCATTGGTTCAGCTGAGATTTTAATCCATTTTTACTTTTGTACTCGAAGAATTCAACTAGATTAATAATAAGTGTTGTTAACAAAGTGGGAAATACGCGCATGTACTGGTGTCTAATTTTTCACGTTTTCAAGTAGAGATTACGAATAGGTATTTTTCTGAACAAATGACTTCTGCTAGCGTATATGATGTGATTGTGGGTATTTGCCGACGGGTTTGTGATCGGCGACGTCCCGAAGTTAAGGAAGTTTTAAAGTCTAAATTAAGTAATAGTGCTAGATTGGAGATCATTGGTGGATACCTTTTTCTAGATAGAGGGTATAAATTAGCTTCTTTTCATTGGAAGAACATGAAATTATAGAGATGCTTACTATTCACCATTATTCGTACATCGGAAATTACAAGAACTCCGCTGCGAGAAGAAAAGAAAAAAAGTTATGTGACTTATCGTCTGCAAATTTGCATTATATCATTTTGTGGTGTGTGCGCGTCATGTGCATTTAGCTAGCCACCTAGCTTCGGAGGTGTCTACTTTTTGGCAATGGCTGGATGAACAATCGGGAGACTATAATTGCTGGATGTTTCAGATGGGCCAGTGAGAAGTGCCGAGGAGGCGAGAAGAGGTCTACCGGTGGAAGATTTCTCTCTAGGGATGTTTATCCGGAGGGAGGGGGCGAGCGAGTCATTGGTTGTTAGGGTCGGTAATATGGTTGGGATTCTTAATGTCCGTTATGGATATGTGTGGGAAGAGAGAAGAGGCGTGGCGGGGGGGAGGGGGAGGTGATTTATTTAGGTTTGCGTGATGTCGGTATGGGAAATTGGTTATGGGGAATTGGAATACGGTAGGTTTAGGTTTAGGGGATGGTGTATTTATGTAATATCATACGACTCGTCTTCATTTGAGTGTTGATACGCGCTAGCATTCAATTTTACGCTGGTTTTCTGGCTTCTTTCTTGACATCTTCGTTGGGTATAGTTGATCGGTCTTGAATTTACCTCGCGGCAGTGGCGCTTGTTGAGTCTGTTTCTTAGATTGGTATTGTTGACTGGCATAGTGATGATTCAAGTTTGCGGTTGATGAACGTCCTGATCGGTGGAAACTGAAACGAGGTTCACGGGTAAGTTCATATAGAGACCTGAGTTGGTACAGAATCTGTACACAATCTCGCTAGGTGATGATTCAGGGGATACTGAGAATTATTGTATGATATGTATTGGGATATTGCGGTTAATTAGAATAGTCATATCAACTAGGACAATCATACCGATTGAGATAATCATAGGGCCAGGCGAGCTCACAGGGGGTTGTTTCCCTTCTGTATCTACTACACTTCTACTCCCACTTTCTTTTTTTTTATTTGATGTAAGGGCATCAAAATAACGTGAGCGCCAGCTTGCACATAATTTGAAGTATGTACTATGTCTTAGCCGATTCAATTTTCTGAGTGTACAGCATCGGGTTGAAAAATGCATAATTTTCATTGTTGTTTTTATTGTAATCAAGACTACTTGAGAACTTTAAACTCTTTAAGATGTGTAACACAAATTATACCCATTCAAATAATCACTATCTGCTCGAATCCATCTTCACTCCTCTTGAACCCATTCGCTAATATTTGTCCTAGTCCATCTCTCTGTAGTATAACTGGATATGTCCCCAATTCCATAAGTAATTTGTCTTGATATATACTACTCGTAACCCTCCCAAAATGCCCACTTCCAACCCTTCTATATACTTTCTCACCCGGCTTGACGAATTTTCCATCATCGCCGATTTGGTCTGAAGCATCCACCTCAACGAGGAAAATGCATTGGCATGACACAGTACTATCAAATGATATCAGCAGTGGCATCCATACCAAGCTTCTAATTCCCATATTCCATCTGATCAACTCATATGCCTCTACTGTATCTCCAGTAAACCATAGGCCTTGCCCCGTGTGTTCGTCAATAAGACTAACGCTATTTTCCCAGGCATTCCAACTCGGTGCTCTTTTGTAAGATGCTGTTACACGATTCAAACGTCCACGTATCCTCATCCAGCCTGCTTTTACAAGACCAAAAAGATACTCCGTTTCAAGTGCCACATCTGCGGCTAGTACATTAGCCAGTACAAATTGCTTAGTTCCAGGAGTGGATTCATATTTTGGACTGACGCCGGATGCAGTGATGATATATTTATGTATTGGTGCTTCAACACTGGCCCAACTCCAACTTGGAGCTACGTACTCTGAGTCTCCGACTCTTTTTCTTGGTGGGGTAGTTCGCCCATCTATGTTAACCCAAGTCATTTGATACACAAGGTTGAAATCGTATAGTCCCGCGAGATATCTCTGCGGCATCATTTCGGCCAGTTCCTGAGCGACGGACGAAACGGCAATGAGTTTATCAATGCTTTTTGTCAATTTACAACGTGTGTATGACGCCACGGTGGATTGCCAGGTGGTTTCAAATTCTTTCAGTAACCTCAATAGTTGTTCTTCAGAAGGAGGGTTCAATGCAGACGTTTCCCGTACAGAGTGTAATGTTCTTCGTAAACTGGACCCTTCAATACCGGACCATTCGGGTTGTTCTCCGCCAGTATGTTCGTCGCAAGCCCAGTACACACTGTTCTTCGCAAAAGCGAGAGTCCGTCGAGCAAGACTGCGCTCTTGATATACCCATGCTCGTTTAAATAAGGGTGCGTTTGATACAGTATTACCAGGTATATCAGAGGAGAAGTTCCACAAAAGTTTTGCTACGCCACTAAGTAACAAGCAGTCGCCATTATCAGCGTTCTGTTGTCCAAGATCATGGCCAAGGATAGATGCAAAAGAAGCTCGAAATCCAAACTCAACTCGCGGATCTCGATATTCATTGATAAACCCTTCATAGTCAGATGCAGTGGACAGAGCCGCAATGTTTAGCCATGCAAATTTGTACACATCTCTCATCATAGCGCTCTGCTCCTTCCAATCTTCAAGGCTGTCCTGAATAATGCATAAGCTATCAATCCAGATGTACTGAAACCCTAGCGACACACAGACGATTATTGCATGCCTGAAGGTGAGTGGAAGATCATCGAGTGGCAAGTCAACTCGCCAAAGGGCAAGATTTGACTCAGTGAGCACTGCCCCGACACGACCACCAAGCGGAGCAGAAGGATCCGGCGACGGACCCCAAGAATGAGAGAGAGAAACATAGCCTAACCCTTTCCATCCAGGAAGAAAGTCATCAGGATCAGATCTTAGTACCAACCGCGCACTTATATCCGAATATCCAGGCTCAGTGTCATCTCGAGTAATTTTAAGTAGGCGATCTGGAAACCAATCTGATTCCGGCTCATATTGATCTTTGCCACCATTTCTGAATATCCTGCGACACTTTGTATGGGAGTTTGTGCAGTTTTGGGTCCATAACCTCACTCCGGTCATTGTTCCAGCGCTTACTGTCGAACAGAAAGCAACAGATTCAGGTTGAACAATATTAGTATCTTGCACTGTCGAATCCTGAAGATCCAGTGGTACAATAACAGGGTAATCACGGGACGTCTCCTCAGAGACTGGTATTTGTACGGTATCGTTTTCCGCACCGGGGTAGACCTTAAAGCCACCTGATCATACGTTAAATCATCATCTCGCCCAAAAAAAGATATGATTTTCGTTGTAGGTACATACCAATTCCCCACGAAAACCCGCCTTTATGTTTCGCAGTCACAAGTACACTAAGACATCCATCCGGAATATCTATGTTTCCCGCCCAAGTTAAACTCCAGTCCTCATACGGTGCATCTCGCAATGACGGTTCAAATGATACATGTGCTTGCATTGCATCAAAAAGAATCCTGATCTTTGCGCATATAACGCAATTCTCATCTAATGGATCCTCCTCGGGATCATCCTTAGGGTGTATCCAGACACTTCTGTGCCTCGGTCGAAAATCGCGTACTTGTATGGATTGAGAGTGTACAATCTGAAGTTTATCATGCTTTGTTCCATCTCCGTATAGTTTTATCACGTGTGAGAGTAGGGTGAGACATCGTGCACATATTGATCGAGTTCCTTTCCCCACCGGATGAGGCGGAGGAAAAGAAAGAGTTGGATATAAATCCTTGGGAGATTCCAAAGGCGTTGATTCTTCTTTGACTGAAAGCCTTTCCAGCGTAGAGTTCAAAAGCCGAGATAACATGTTCAAGAGAAATACTTACATTGCTGTGCTGGAATTGTAGAAGTGTTTCCCTTTTCAGCACCACAACTTTTCAGCTCCGCTTGGCGCCCAGCTCCTTCGATCAGGCAGTTCAACTGTTCAACCACGTGCATTGTATGACAACAAAGTGAGAAACGGAGATGTGCTACATGGGCCATCATAAACTCGTTACATCCCATTACCATTATACTTCTTAGAAAGTTCTAGGTCAGAGAGATGAAGGTGTCTACTAACCTAGATTAGGTATAGTCCATTTCTCCACTCTTGGAGTTCAACAATGAAGATTATCAGATCTCCAAACCAATTAGAACATTCAAATCATTTGAGATATTGAATTTTGATAAGAATATTGAAGAACCATTTTCAGATTTCTAATTGCTTTTGGGCATTCAAGCCCTTATATTGTTGGATTGCAATCCGGACTATTGGATGCCCTGATCTCATATATATCCTCCTCGACGCTCCCATATATCTCCAGTGTGGAAATCTACTCACATTACATCCGGGCGATATATCTTCAAGTAATAGTTATTAGGTCCTCATTTATGTGTCAGAATCGATTCTTCCCAGAGATGACTTCGATCCCGTCTCTTATATCTCCATGGTCAATTTCATTTCTCTCCAACCTTTCGGCTCAGTATTTGGTTCAACTCACATTCGGGACTCACATTCAAATATTTTAAATCAATTATTAGGTACAATATCTATTAAGGAAAAAAAAAAAAAAATTTATATCTCTCGTACTCAAGGAGTTCGATCTGATTGGTCCAGCCAATCTAATCCCACCCCCTTCTCAACATCTCGGTTCTGGTCAATCGAGGTGAGGTCAAGTAGTAGGATTCTTCAGCTGGTGATTCCTCTTCGATCAAGTCTGGCTCGCCAAAGAATTCCTGCACGTCAAACGAGTCATCGTCGTCGTACTGGATTTGTCCTGCCATCAAACCCTCCATGGCTGTCTCATGATCATAATCTTCTTCGTCTGAGAATGCCGAAACTTCTGAGACTTCGGAGATGTTTCCATCATCTGAGTCACGTTCATCTTCTGAAACGTCATCAATTGCAACAGTCTCGCTTGCCTCGTCAATTGACTTATTTTCCATCGGCGCACCGATTGCGTTCATCAAATTGTCCATTTCCGTCTTCTGGCCATCCTCGCTTGAGTCTGAGTCGTCGAAGATAGAGATCGGCTCATCGCAATTAATGCATGGATAATCAGCTATAATCTCGTTATTGAGTTTTCTGTAGTTCTTGCAATGAACGGCGTTTTGGCGGACGGGGTAACAATTGGATTCACAGTGGAAATCCTCGTAGCTGATCCTCTGTTTGCTGTCGCATGTAGGGCAAACTTCAGTGGTGCAAATCCAGTTGCACATGATGTGGTTGGTAAATTGGGCTGGTGTTTTCTGAGTTGGTTTTAGGTTGTTAATCGTTGGAGTGATAATTGAGAATTTGGAAGTATGGAATCAGCCAGATTTATACCTCATTAGAAAGTGTTGTTCTGATCCCATTCTGCTTATGTCTTTTTCCTGTCTATTTGCTTCGAATAAGAACGAAGATTTAACACAAGATACTCCCACACCTTCACGCAATCGATCTCTATAACACCCAATTCACAGTTCAAACTATAAATAAGGCAATTGTTCTTAACAATGAAACAACACAAAGAAATCTTCTACGCCTTTGAGTAAGATTCTAATGCCTATGAACATTATCAAACGTCGTTTGTCTTCTTTGTAGTTCTAAACCTGGCTTTCATTCTCTGCTTTCTTTGTTATGTTCTAGTACAAAAGCTCAGCAGCGAACAACCCTATTGTTCAGATCTTGTTCAAGAGCTTTTGTGATTCACTCGATTCAGACACAAACTGCAAATATCATCGAATGCCAGTCACCACCACATCAAATATACATACCTAAATCACCCTTCCGAGTCCCAGTATACTCGCCAGTCACAAAACAATTTAGCACAATAACCACAACCAAAATCATGTGTACCATTACCCATACCCACCATGATTGTTCTCACATACACAAATACACTTACAACTGTTCCCTTCTTTTGATAAACAAATCCCACAGGACCACATCTTCCTGTCCGCAAGCCAGGAAATCAAGGCTATGGAGTTTAAACAAATGTGCGAGATGTACAAGAGCAGCGACGGCGGAGGGAAAGAAAGCGATCAAGATCAAGGAAACCAAACAGAGCAAGATATATCGAGAACCTAGGGGAGGATGGAAGGTAGTTGATTGGTCTGGGGGAAGAAATACGGGTAGGCATCTAGAGAGTATGGATTGTACTCCTAGTCCAACGACAGGGAGTTTCTGGTTGTCGGGTGCTTTGAGGTGTCTAGTTTAATTAAGACGTTGAAGAATATTCAGATACTAACCCAAATTTAAAGTAAGTTCAGATATTGAAAACCTCTGTAACATGCATCTGCAATACTTATAGTATATACTTTCTATCTCCAATATGGGACTCTGGAAATAAGTGTGAATACCACTCAGTAAGCCCTTAAATAGGTTCGAATATAAGAGATACTTCAAATTCTCTGCCGGGAGTTGCAGTCGCAGTCTCATTTCCTGTCGAGCCAGGCAGGCAGCCAGCCAGCCCATCCACTATCCTCCTTACTTTCCCTTCAAAACAAAAATAATTCCAGCAACTCCCAGAATCCTAACCCTAGAAAACAGCAAAAGGTAATGAACCTGCCATAGGTCGAACCAGGGACCGGCTGCGATCTCACTTCCTTCTTATAAAATAAATATCTTTTCAAACTTTTATATTCGGAGTATTCTTTTGAAGGAAAATGAAGTTGAAAATGAAAATAAAAATAGAAATAGTTATTGAATCTTGAGATATCTTTGTAATATCAAAAAATTGAGTGCTAAAAAATACAAATCTGATAGATATTAGTCCTTTATAAGTCTTAATACCAGCGATACCTTGGGATGAAATTCGATCTTCTATTTATTTCCTGATGTGTAACGAAACGAAATATTTATTTATTCGACAGTTGATACTGAGGGGCGCACTGCTGCATATGAAAGTGTATGGTGGTATAGCAGCGAGGGTGAGAGGAATGCGAGACAGAACAGACGGTGTCATCATCGAGATCCGGGTCATCGCCAAAAACATCCAGCATACCATTATTTCATAATGGATCTCCCAGGTACGGTGTCACAATTCAGGGAATTCGCTAGATACGATGACGAGAAACCCTTGGGATTCTTCCTTCTTGCCGAAGGTCTCACGATTGCACTGCTGGCTTTATATGAAAATCATGGCCTGATGAACTAGTTGACAGACCTCGGTCTGCCGGCAGCCATGTCCTACGGCGTTGAGAAGAAAATGCCACGAGTCGGTGTGAATAGAGAAGCTGGACTACGACACTTGGGATGGGACAACGCTTCTGCAGCGGCAGCTCGATCCATACGGCCACGTAAAAATAAAAAAAACTACTGCACTCGTTACGACGGGATATCCGGTCTCAATTAAGCCAAACGGCCATTCCAAACAAACTAGCTTCTCTTTGATAGCGCAATATATGGTAAACATCTCGGCGTCAATGGAAGACCGCCATCCAGAGATCCGCAACTATACCCACGGGATCGCATTCATTAATCTCTCGCCAAATCAAATACACCCCATGCATACATACTACGGATGGAGTCGTGACAAACCGAGTCTTTGACAATTCGGGATTTGATTGCAATTTGGAGATGATAGATACTGAGAAGGGTTTCTGGATTGAAGAGAATTCCCTTGCTGGATCACAGAGAACCAGTCTTTCAAAGAAGCAGCAGCAGCGCCGGGAAAAGGGTGTGTTGTTATGCTGCGAGATCTGTGGTGTTTATGGAATGAAATGCGTCGACTGAAGGGGACAATGACTCGGAGCTCTTGCTTTTTATTTTTTTCGACATACACATTATGAGAGGAGAGACCCGGGAGGGAAACCAATGGCCATGTTTAGCACAGTTGTACTTTTCTTCCTCTCGCTATTATACACTAACTAACATATGAAGAGAATTCGGATCGATAGCTGCCTTGACTAATTTCTTTCTCTTTTGCATTATCTTCAGCTATCTATCATATACTCCGGGTATCATTCAAAATTGAAGCAAATCACATTCTCGTGTAGATTAAACTGACAACGGCTCGTTATCATGTGAATAAACTCGATGGGATTTGAGAACTTTCTCGGACGCGAGAGAAGGCCGGTGAGTGATCGATCGATCCACTACGTATACCTCAGAGGTCACAGATGGAGGAACTTTCTGACGACGTCCACAATTCCAGCGATCTTAACTAGTCCATAGGCAAGACAGATAGAGAACAGGGCAAGATGAAGAATAATAGGATGGGAGCATTTCTGCAACTTTATTGCGGATGCCCATGTCGGTAATGCCGCCGACCTGCACATCCAGTATCTGTGAAGAAGAAACCCAATGAATGAATACACTTCAGAGATCAATCAACCTTAGAATCAAAAGCTACATCTGGGATCTAAAGAGAGCGTGTGCTACGGAACTATATATATATATATATATATATATAAAATCGGCTCGTAGCTCACTTAGTGCCTGCCTGCCGCACTAGCCCGATCGAAGTGGAACAAAAAGATCAATCAACGCAAAAAGATCAAGAAAATTGCAAAAAGACATGAACCCGCCCGGGGTCGAACCGGGGACCTAATCCGATATTAAACTATTGAATTCAATGAAGAAATTGAAAGAATATGTAAAGGATGCGATATAACCACTAATCCACGGGTCCTGTAACGAATTGTTGTGTTGTCAGCAATAGTTTTAACAATATATTGCTAATGCTTAATTTTAGATCTGTGCGTTCTGTCCACCCAACCAAGAAGTGGGGGGTAATCTGTGTGCACTTGGCGAATAAGGAGTGGATATGGAGATGTAATCTATTGTATCGAGTGGAGTAACGACTTGGTACTCCTTGCTTGATGACAACTTATTAACTTGTAGCATTCATCTTGAATGTGAGTTTTGGTTTCTCACACGTAGGTCTCTCATAGGAGGAACTTTAGAAAAATCATTCTTATTACCTGATCAAAAAGTTGAGAACAATGAAAAGTCCCGTGAATAATGTTATGAATTGTTATTATAATAGGTAGCTACGTATCGATTTATGTACAAAGAAACAAAGCAATAACAGTGTCCCAGAATAGATCCAATCCTTCGAACTCCTGGTGTGTTACAATTCAAAACTCCACCCACACTACGCGATGAACGCAATGAACGCAATGAAATGCTCGATGCATCATCTGATACTGAAGTACTATCTGACTGTCTGATTCGAATGGCAAGATTGAAACTTATTATCAGATGGTCCCCAGAGTCCTAGGTAGTTCATTCGAGTTTGATGTGCCGTTTCTTCTAATCATCGCGCTCCGCACTTGGTATCATGTCAAATTCAGTTCAGCCATCTAGACTATCTTCAAGATATGACATATATCTTGTCATTCCCCCAGATTATGCGTCTCCTTATAAATTCCCAGCTATTGGTTTATGTAGCTATCAATGTCTACTCTGTAAAAGAAAGAGATATGTCCAAAAGGTACCCAGTGCTGTGCCAATACGTCTGGAGATATCATTATCAGTTCCGTTTCGATAAATTTTGCTATCAACAGTCAGTAAGAGTTCCTGTGTAATTGTATGAGAAAGGAAACAAATACGATTTTTATATCCTTGATTGGCAATTTGACCGCGACTCTTCACAATTCTTGCACCAGGCCAATCCTTCTCCCCATAGCGGACCAATCCCTTGTCACTAATATCATCGGCGACCCATGTAACTTCCCCTCGAGGTATATTTGGATCTCCAGTCAATTTAATAGCGCATAGAGAACCCGTGGGAATTCGTGTTTGCCCTTTTCTTGCTTCCCACGCTTCGTGCGATTCGTCTTTTAACTTTAATATGGTCGACTCGTCCTGTTTCTGAAGTCCATCTCGCTGATCTAACAGTAGATATTCGCATCCATGACCTGAGTAGTCCCCGACCTAGAATTGTGATTCGAATCAGCAGGTGAATTGGAGATCCTGAATTGGTAATGATCTGTTGAAACCCGCGTGTCTAATGATAGGTTGATGTGACGCATCCCGGTTTTGCAAAGTTATGAAACTCTGAGAGTGATTGAATTGTTTCAAATGTTTCTTGTTCTAGTTGGATTCAATGTCCTAGACGAATCGAACATGAGAAAAAAAGGTTCAGAAACCTTTGAGGTCTCCCTTTCCAGGTATCCTGACTGCCGGAAACTCTGATTGTTTCTTTGTTGATTGTACATGATATAAGTCATATTGTGTAGATACCAAAAGCCTGGAAAAGGTCATGAATGTGCAGAAGGGATATGCAACTAAGAGGCTTTGATGAGGACAGGAAATATTCCCGATGAACTTCCCGACAACAGCTCAGATCTAGGTGATTTGAGAAAGCGGGAATGAAATGAGAGCAAACTTACAAAGATACCTCTATAAGGCTTATCCTCTGTTGGTGTATACAATTCAAAATCAAGAGTTGAGTATGTTTGGATTTGATCTCCTATTTGTACCAGGCCGTTCATCTCCATCCAACCTCTAATTCGAAATGATTTCTCATTAATCTGAGAACGATTCTCGGGTCGACCCCATGTAGCTGTGCATGAGTTATCGTAAATGGTAGGACGATCTGCTCGAACTTTTGCTGCAATCTTTGGCGGCGGCCATTTATTCGCTTGCGGCCTGTTGGGATTATTACCCACTAACAATTTTGATAGCAAAAACCTCGAAGGACAATCCCGAGTAGAATTTCCGCGCTCCAGCATTTTTAGCGGTACCTCGCCCTTGAGCCTGCGTTCGGCATGACCCATATCTGATAGGGATCGGTGCGAATAAGAATGGACGTCTAGTTGCTGAGGACTAGTAGCTAAAAGCGTTCTGGGATTAAAGCAATGAATCACGACTGAGATATCATCTTTCCAAGCACAAAATTGAGGTGATGGCCTTTGCGTCAGAAGTCTGTATAACCCGATAGATCCAGTCTCAGGATTGTATTTAGAGATCATGAGCTGCCCGTAGTAATCGGAATCGCCAAACCATACCTTGTTCTTGGTGAGGAACCAGTGAGGGTCATGAGATTGGTATAGCTTTTTGAAAGACTCGCATGGGGAAGGAGAATTAAGCTTGATACCGGGAACATTTTCTTGTACGAGACGCCGCCAGAGTGAATCAGATTCTGTGATTTCATACAAGATTTTGCACGATTTGCCAAACTTTATCAGATCGCACGGCGAAAGATAGGAAGAAACTTGGCGAAGTATCTCAACCGGAAGGTGGGTTAGCTTGAGCTGGGATTCCTTGAGAGGTCCGATACCTAACGATAGGAAGGATCGCTATCAGCCGTGGTTCTTTCAAATGGATAATACAGTAATTGAGACTTATGCTTAACTGAAAGACCTTGTCATTTCCATCAAGCGAAAAAACACAACTCGGAAGCCAAGAACACCAAGCAAATACAATACAACGTAGAAAGATACATACCCGGAAATGCCGTATTTTTGATTTGAGATGATTCGGAGGATGATGCTTCCTGGGAAGAGAAGAAATTGCTCATGTCCGGACTTTCCACTGCCTCGACTAACTGTACATTCGATTCGATGCCGGGATCCAACCGACCATGCAAGTATTTTTCGTTCTCCATCTGATAGACTCTCTGTTAAACGAAAGAAAACTCGTTTGTTCTGCTCTATCGAGAAGGCCCTCTAACTTGGAAGGTGGAGCAGATTTTAAAGAGGACGAAGGGGGGAATGCTTGTGTCCTTATGACCAAACCGAAATAGACTGGGGACAATGTTGTAGATTGTTCAATCAGATATGGTTGGATACGAGGGGACTGATATCGTCTTTTGACAATGTCTTTCCTAACGTCTTATTCGATGATGATGATATCTTAATTGATCATTTGATATTGCTCGCAAGCTTTTCCTCTGTTTAGTCGCACTGTGATATCTCTTGGAAGGAAAGACTGAATGATCAATTAGAATGATCAGATTTCTTGGAATTGGATCGCCGTTACTCACTATACGATGAAAATGGTGTAAGGTGTATGTATGGATGGTTGGTGAGCTTCCTATTTCAGATGTGAAATCGGAAATATTCGTCGGTTGTTGTTTCAATGCACTAGATGAGAAAGCTTGATTATTGCGATCTACACAATTAGCGCATTTTACAGGTTGAGATGCCAGGACAACAAGGTAATTCAGCTTTCGGCCGATGGGATGTATTTATGAAGTTCAAAGAAGAGAGAAATGCATTGCAATTTCATGTAGGGGATAAGCAGGTCCAAAAATGGAAGAAAACCATCGAAACGATTGCTTGTACAGGTGTTTAGGTGTTATTAGTGAATGACTGGCAGTCCAGATCTGAGATGACGAAACAATCACAACATGATTTTAAGCTCACCGGTGGCGGCTTAAAGGATACTAAATTTACCTCAAGCGAGAAAGAGATAATGAGCGATGAAGGGGTAAAATGAGGAAGTTCGATATTTACTACGGAGTAAGCTTGAATCTGTCCAAACAACATAATTTGGAGACGAGGGTGACAATAAGCTACATGTGGTTTAATTCTTTCAAGGTTAAAGAATTCTCCGAAAAAGGGAAGTCTCACATCGGTTCGGTATCGCGGTGACATCCCGTGATAAATGGTGACAAGACTTCTAGGTTGCAACTTTCTCTAACACATCATTTGTTCAGACCATAGACGGCTTGAATGGATATGCTTGGAATTGAGCTAAGATGCCCATTGCCATTGTAAATCAATTACTAAGCTGCTCCACCAGCTGCGAAGTACAATCGCAATCACCTCGATGCATACGATTGATAATTGAAGCTACAAACGCACGTTTTCTTGTCAACACCGGTCAATCACTCACCCCCTCCTGTTTGTCAGCTCAGCTCAGCAAGATACGCACGCAATCTTATGCCAATCACGTATTGGCATTGGCATTGGCATTGGTATTGGTATTGGTATTGACAAAACCCTCGAATCTCATGTCGGCCATGTCAATCATCGCTCAATTCCCTCTCCTCCACCAATAATGGCGTCTACCAAGTCAGAGTTTTCCATCTAGTGCCCAACCCTTTCCAACCTTCTACAATTGAATCAAGCAACTCCGATGTCGCCTCCCTTCCTCATTCTTTCCATCCATCCTCAAACTATTCCCCATCCTGCAATCTACCCCTGCCAACCCAGCATGCGAGGTCTTCACCGTGCCACCCTTACTAGTCCACCCAAGCACTTCCGGAAGGTGCGTGGAGAAAGTCGCGATGTTGTTCCTCGTGGCATCGCTAGGATCTATATGTACATTGGAGGTACTGGGTAGGTAGATAGTATCTTTTGATAGTACCAACAGTTGTACTATGAATTAAATAGGAAGGCAAGATTTTGTTGAGATACAAGGGATACGAATGCCACAGAATACTCGTAGGCCTGGTTGAAACTTGAGCATCGATCGTGAATTGCTAATTGCGAGCGGAGTGTGATGTGGAATCCGAGCAAACTCCCACTCTCGGACTCGAAGCTACTTTGTCACTAGGGAGATTCGTCATTTGTGATCTGAACGGAAGCCCTATTTTGGTAGCCCTGCTTGGAGAGAAACGAGATGAAGTTATACATCAGGAGCAGACATCTATCTCCACGTAACCTGCCGAGATACATCCTAAAATAATTATGCATAATCGACGGTTAACACGCGGAGAGCACTCTTAACAACGAACTATCAATCCATATAAAGTAAGCTTAGATCTCTACACACGCGTCAAATAACTGCCGATAAAGTTCCTGGGTATCCAGATAAACATGGGGAATCCCCAGCCCACTCCAGTCCAGTGACATACAAATATGGCAACAGGAAACGAACGCAACGTTGATTACAAAATCGTCTATGCGATCCCCAACGGTATGGATACTACCACCTACCTAATATCGTCATCAAACATACGATAACAGATATATTGATCAATCTACGAGATATACATGGATACAACACTACACGCTCGCACATGCATCCGTTTCAGAACTCTATATCCTCCTCGAAACCAACCCAATCGGAATCCTTGACTCAACAAATACCCGTGATGTATGCAACGCTGCCGCAAAAAGAAAACCCAGTTTGCCATCCATCGTACATCTAGTTTGGGAGTTGCATGATTCCTGACCACACAAGAGCGTAATGATCACATCATATAAGACACACACATACTACATATATCCACTTTCAAGCTCCACCTCACCACGCCATCTCTTCCTCAAACCCAAATCGATTCAGCGCTCTCCCCCGCGCCAACCGAACAAGCAGCACGATCGATCACGAAAAGGGGCAACGAAACCTGATATATGTATGCGTATTAGTCGAGATAGCATGGCTGAGCACAGTATGGCAGTGTAGAAGTAACATTGTCTCTCCTCAAGCCGAGCAATTTCAAAGACGTCTGGAGAATGAATTCTGCGCGAGGGCCAATTAAAGACAGCGGGATTACTAGTGCGCAATCGTGCAAACCCCCTCCTTACTTCTCACTCCTGCGACCTCATACAAATAGTTCTTCTTCCATCACCTTCACCCAGAAGACGACGATCAATGATCCATCTGCTCTACATGCGAGAAGTTTTACTATGTCAACTACTAAAGTTTAAAAACGGAAGCACTCTTCGTTCACCATCTTCGAGATATTGCTTTAAATACCATTACAGCTTCTTGCAAATTTTAAATTTCAGAGTTAGTTATGATTGTAAAGATGAATGAAGAACCTGTATGGATTGTTGCTTGGAGTAGGAGTATTGTACACTGGTCATTAATATTTAAAAGGGTGGAGCTGAGATGCTTCTACTAAGGGGAAGGACGAATAGTGAGTGATGAGCTGTAAAAGAGGATTCCATATGAACAATCTTGCTTTGATTTTGTAATTTTTGACATCCCAAGCAATTACGCGCTTTTCTCCCCGAGAAACGGGATTGCCTTCATGACCATTCTGTTCAAACATGCCCAAAAAATAACCTCAGATAAAGAAAACTCCATCGCTCCATTTTAATCAATAAAGTTCCCCCGAGCCACCGACGCATGCATACCAATCCACAAGTAAATGCAACTTATCAGCATTAATCTACGTATCTAGGACCATCATCCTGCCAATTACCTGCTGGAGTATCCGCAGCATAGGCACCCGGTGTAGGAGCACCTGCATAATATCCTGGTCCAGGTGTAGGAGCATCCATAGCTTGAGGTGTAGGAGCACCCCAATAGCCAGGAGCCGGCGTTGGCGCCGAATAAGCCCCGGGAGTTGGAGCATTCATCGCAGCTGGTGTGGGAGCGGAATATCCACCTGGGGTTGGAGCATTCATTGCAGCTGGTGTAGGTGCTGATAAAGGACCACCAGGGGTTGGAGCATCGTAGGCCGTTCCCCAGTTGTTGTTATTGGATTGGCCAGAGTTCCAGTTGTCGTTTGCATTATTTGGTTGATAGGCTGGAGTCTTCGAACCCCATGCATCTCCACTATTACCACTACCGCCATACGCGGGAGTTTTGGATCCATAGTTATCTGATAAGCCATAAGCTGGGGTTTTAGCACCAGATGACCAAGCAGGAGTTCTATTGCCACCTCCATAGGCTGTCCGGCTACCATCATTTGCTGCATAAACAGTTCGAGATCCGTCGTTCGACCAACCAGGTGTTCGGCCGCCATCAGTAGAACCAGACTTCCAGGCAGGCGTTCGTCCACCTTGGGCACCACCATGAGGAGCTAAAGATGTTAGTAAATATTGGCGAATAAGATAGAATCAACTTACTTCTTCCCCAAGCTGGAGTGCGCTCAGGAAGACCACCCGGCATTGGTGTTCGTCCACCAGCACCAGAGTCCCAACCTGGCCCAGGAGTTGCACCTCCAAATCCACCACGACCTCTTGGAGCTCCTCCTCCTCTACCACCACCAGGGCCACCTCTGAAACCATTTGGATCTACCGATGCTCCACTTATCTTGTCCTTGAATCCAAGACAGTCTTTTGGCACACTGATTACCTTGCTCTTTGTGTGTAATTCTACTCTTGCATTGGTGTCTGTGGTATCTTTGACAATACCCAGTAAACCCTTGTATGGGCCTTTGCGGATTGTCACAGTCTGTCCGATAGATTTATCACGACCAAATGATTTAGGCGGAAGCATTTGGCCGTTGTTCTTGGGGTTAAGCTTCATTGCTGGGTTCATCGAGTTAAGATCTGGCGAAGATGCATTTTCAGTGATGCGTCCTCCCTTGGCAGAGACACTTTGTACGCTAGTAGTTCGTGCCACAAATATACCAGCATTCTCGCTCAATTCGGAACTCTTCAAGAAGAGATAGGCTCGATGAATGTGTAGAATTCTTCCAGACCTAGCCTCTCCCCCAAATTCTTTCACGGTATCCTCCATCTTGATCTCAGCACCATTACGATCTGTCGCCACTGCATTCCTTCGCTTTTCAAGCTTATTGGAAATCTGAGATGGAATAACTGTTCTGTTAGATCCATTCTGGTCAAGAACAACAAGTGATTCGCGGTCAACTTTGATGATACAAGCAACAGTAGATGGGTCTAGTTGGACTAAATCCCAAAGCTCGTACTTTCCTAACGCACCGCTCCCACCAGAATCGCTGGCTTCCCGAAGATCTTTGCTGAAAACAGTGATTTCATTATTATTTTGATCACTCAGCAAAGTGACACGATCCTCAATGATCTTGACGACCATACCAACTTCATCTCTGAACCTACTGCCGCCAATCACTTTGACGTGATCACCCTCACGGAAACGTTTGCGTAAACCCTTGATAGGAATTTCAATGGTTTGTCCCCTTAATGCTCCTTCGGATACAGCCATTGTGACAATATCACCAGTGACAGAAACTGCTTTACCAACGACGCCCTTTTGTTCCCCCTCGTAAACTTCAATGACGTCTCCGGGTAGATAAGAGGCATTGGCTGTGCTTGCTTTCAAGCTTGCAGCGAGAGCATTTAAATCCAAATTTTCGGTACCATCTTCAGCACCAGAAGCAAATCTTGTGACTTCCTCAAGGGTTGGATTGACATCCTTAGTGATAAGCGCCTGGATTTTAACTTCCTTCTCGCAATATCCATTAATATATTCTTCATTGAAGTAATTCCATGTTTTCGTGTCCGGTCGACCTTGTAGATGTTTCGCATGTCGTTTCTTAGCTTCGGCTTCACTGAAGAGTCGTTGGGGCGGGCGTGGTCCGGCTACTGGGCGCTTTCTTTTTCCGTCCGCTCCTACACTAGTATCCTCATGAAGACCATAGTCGAGACGAGGAACATATCTGACACGGAGTTCGAGACCAGTATCAGTAACTTCCAGCACTTGCGCAAGATCACCCGCATATTTTACTGGGCGCCTAAGTCGTACATAGGCTCCAACCTCTACAGTTGGACTTTTCGTAACTCTGAGAAGGTCGGGCATTTCCTTGATCTCAACCAGCATCATTTTAGTTCGAGGGTAGACATTCATGAGACCATCCATAGCAGTCAAAATGTCGGCTTGTCGCTGGGCTTCGACATAAATGAAACCCTTCATTGTAGATTGCGTTCCACCACGCTCAAAAGCGCAAGTGATCGCAAGCTCCTCTTTAGTGCCAGCTCTCTCTTCTATGCGCTTCATTATAGAGAAAACAGCCTCTCTTTCCTTTCCTTCTTTACATCGTACGGCCCAAATACTAGGATCGTCGACACTAGGAAGTAAGAGACGTTTTGGAACGACCGCTGAGTCTCCGGTGCCTCTCGATGATCGACCCTTGTTCGCATATCGTTGTCGTAAAATTTCTGCTTGCTTTTCCGCATCGAGACTCGCCTCCATTTCGCGTCTCCTGTCCAAATCTCGGTGACGCCTGTCATCTGTCTCACCACCATCTGGAAGGTCTGCCATGTCATCTGGGTGTGTGTCTGCAATGAAAGTGTGATTCATTTCGTTCAATTCATCTTCGTCATCCTCATTCTCATCCTCGTCTTCATCTACTTCAGCTTCGACATCGAGGAAAACATTGCGACGGTCTCTGCGGCGCTTGCGGCGGTGTCCCTACACTTTGCGGTTAGAAAAACTGTAGGTCACTGCATTGTGGGCGAACAGGAATTGTATATGCAGCACAGAAATGCTTACCGTGATTTCTTCTTCATCATCCTCTTCTTCCTCTTCCTCATCGTCATCATCATTAGCACCTCCACCAATGTCTTCTCCCTCGCCTTCATCATCTTCGTCATCATCATCGTCGTCAGCACCGCCCGAACCGTGTTTTCTGCCATTCGAAGGGGCTGCTTCATCATCGGAGCCATCTTCGTCCCCTACTTGATGACGCGAAGATTCATTTTGTCTTTGCGCGCTGGTTGTGTTGTGTCCTTCATCTTCGTTGTCTGAGAGATCCGCAGGTTGGGGATTGAAATTGTCGTCCTCTTCGTCGCTTTCATCAAAGGAGTTATTCAATAAATTCGAGGTAGACATTTTAACACAAAGGATGAAAGAAGAAAATGTGCATTCGAAGAGGGAAACGAGAGGTATTTGTAGATTTTTTCAAGAAGACAAATCTCAAGGTCAATGGATTAAGTAAATAAGGCAAGGCAAGCTAATAACCTTTGTTCAAAATGGCCTCAGCCTTTCGACCAGTAGTGGGACTAACTTATCTAGGGATAACCCCAAATTACCTAAGCCAATGAGACTGTACTAGTGTACTGTTCGAAGACTTAGGTTATACAATGCATGTACAGTTCTTCTTCAAGATCTTATTCAATACAATTCATTGTCATAGAGAATTGTGTTGAACTGAATTATTCGAGGAAACCCTGAATATGGAATGAAAGGCGCTCATCGATCTTTGGTAGAAATTTTGGAACAAATTAGGTCAGGAGGTACAGGTGGTTATCGATGCACTTACTACTAAGTATTCAAAAGCGACTGAAGAAAAACCTGTGAATTCTCTCCTGTGGATGTCTATTAACCCTTGAATTGTGTGTCCAAGTCAAGTTGATAGGATGTAATATAATTCTATGCTGCTACTGATCCCACTGACACCCGACTTATCCTCTCTCCTCTTGCCCTGAATGAACCATGCAGAAAAACTCCATACTCGAAGTCAAACCAATACAGAGCTTCCTTACACACAGAGATTTCAGGTCTTCTTTGCTGCATCTTTACGGATGTACCATTGGTCCGTCATATACTTTCAGCCAATCTTCGCGGGCATTTGAACCCTCTTTCAAATACAATAGTTTCATCCTACTGTTGGAAAGTAATGTTTTTTGCTTTCAGCCTTGAATCTAATCACTGGGTACTGCACGGCATTGCTAGCTCATGGGTTCGGCACATATACACGCTCACACTTATCATGGGCTTGTGGTAAACATTAAAACCTCAAATTTCTCGCAGGACCACCCATTCATAAACATGGGCTCGAGTTACCTGGCACCGTAACTGAGTGCCAAAAAGCAGTCGATGCTTGCTGACTGACCATGTTCATGGCAAGGAAGTTGATACAAAATTTTGATCACTGTAGGGCTAGGCATGCCATTCATGACTGAGGATGTTGTGGAAGATGCAGGGCTGTAGTCACAATAATTTCGGAAAATTGCGTATGTGTACTCCAATTCAAGGTGAAAATTTGGTTGAAGTTTCAATTTCGGCCATACGACTTACTCGTAATTGTAAATTCAAGTGACTAGTCACCTCACACCTATCATACATAAACTCCGATGAGTATAAGATCATGAATACTCGGATATTGTAGATGCAATCTCCAGAAAACCGAACTCCAGGCTTTGACATGCGATAATGCTACGCTCCTTTCTAATAGCCGACCTGAAAGCTCATCATAATTCATCACAGCTTCACGCCCCAGATACCCCTTCCTCCACTCACTCCGAGCCAATCGCCGTTCTCGTTATTGTTCAAGTTGCTTCGTGGCGCCCAGCTGATATTTCCCACTTCGTAGTCACATTGCCAACTGGCAGTAGGCCCTCGAGAATTGTCCGATGCTGGTGCACCATTCATGCTAGGACCAACAGGAGGGGCGGTGTTTTGACTTAGCAGATCCCAAATAAGAACCAAAGAATCATCAGCCCCAGAAGCAAGTGTACCTCTCCTATTTGGAGACCATTCTATGCAGTTTATAGATGAGGAATGGCCCTGGAGTTCGAGGAGTGCTTGTCCAGGCTGTCTAACATCCAAGATACGAATAATGTTAGAATCTTGTGAGAATGTAGCGAGGAGATGAGTATCATGTGGCGACGCTGCTAGTCGTAGTAAAGGGGGTGCATAGGACATAGTTTGCTGGGCTAAAGTTGGACTTATTCTGCCACCGCCAGGACTCGAATCTATGAGTGAAATTAGTAACATGCCTAACACTGACTTCAAAATTCATACCTTTATCATCCTTTGAAGTTGGCTCATAGATGATGGTACTGTGCTCCAAGCTTCGAAGGTCAAACATCCGCACACTTCCATCAGCTCCACAGCTAACAAAAACATCCACGCTGTTCGCGCAAAATCTGACATCGAAGACTTCTTTGTCATGTGCAATCAGTTGTGTCTTGGCAGTCAATGTGGGGATATCCCATATGGTGCATGTCGTATCTATGCTGGAAGTAATGATTAAACTAGGCGAGACAGTGTTCCAATCCAAGGAGGTCAGAGGTGCAGTATGTTCTGGGGTTTTCGAGTTAGACAGTAGGGCTAGTGGCGTAAGTTTGCTAGGAGGTAGGTCTCGACCGGAATTAGAAGAGCGACCTCCGATAGTGTTGCTTGCCGTCGCAACTGGAGTTTCAGATGGTAGCGACCACAATCTCAAATGGTCACCTGAAGTAGCTAGTAGATCTGTAGATTGCTTTTGCGATGATGGTGGTTCCCATAGGAGCCGAGTTACAGGATATGAATGTGTGGCCTCGGCAACCTTTGTAAATTCAAGTCCATATTTTGGAGCTCCAGGTACATAGGATTCAGACTGGGTAGGAACGATATGGGAATCAAGAATTTGAATCTGATCATTGGTATTAGCACTGAGTTATATGCCCAAGGCTCAAAGTGAAATTGATAAGCTTACAAAGTTATGCCCGTCTTCTAGATAACTTCCTATTGCGATCTTCCCCGCATCGTTGTTTTGCGCTGGCCATTTACACCAGTCGAATGCATATAAAGCCCACGGCGCGAGATAGTTGCTGTTGGTGGGTGTTGCGCTGGTACCATCATATGAATATGGATTGGCCCCAGGTAAGCCTTCGGCAAGTGTTGAATCGGTACGCGGTCGAATGTCTGCAAGGCCAAGAGGAGCATTGGATACGGTTCTTTGAGAGCCTTGTGGTGTATATTTCTGTGTATTCTGCTCAGATCCGCCCGGCGTGGTTGTTTGAAATGTTGCAAAACCTTGACTATCAAATCCTGCCGCTGGGCTAGATCGAGTATAATTGTGCGAATGACCTGCGGATCGCGAGGGGGTTGAATATTGATCTTGCGATATCGTGGGTATCGAAGGGGCTGTATTTGTCGAAGTCACACCTGGTCTTCCTGGTTGTAAAGCACCTGGAAGTGGTGCCGCATTTGAATATTGGGATGAATCGGGAGCGGCTTGGTCTAAGGTCATACGTGGACCACTTGCACCATAATCTCTTGGAGATAAAGTGCCTCGTTGCGCAGACATATTTGAATGGAGCTCGTCGGCGTGTCGAGCTCGCCTTGGTGTTTCGTATTGTTGAGACTGTTGATTCATTGATGTATTGTTGGAAGTGGTCGTCATGGAAGAATTTGGATGGGGTAGACCATATGTTGTTGGTGGTGGTGCAGATTGTCCTGTGGCAGAG
Source organism: Botrytis cinerea B05.10 (assembly GCF_000143535.2). Lineage (NCBI taxonomy): Eukaryota > Fungi > Ascomycota > Leotiomycetes > Helotiales > Sclerotiniaceae > Botrytis > Botrytis cinerea. Next base: position 3,519,237 of record NC_037310.1, read on the forward strand.
CTAGACAATGAAGGCATACCAAAACTACCTAGATTTGCTGCAGCTTGTAATATGCCTCCCGAAGTCGAATTTCCCGGCAAAGCATTTTGTTGCGATGAAGACGAGCGAGAATTTGAGTGAATGTTAAAAGAGTCGAAAGGCATGGCGCAGGCGCAGGGAATAAATTACCTATCCAATGTCCAATGTCCAATGTCAGACAACTGAGTGGCTGCGTCCTCCCTTCCTTCCCCTACATGCAACAACACAAGTGGCAGTAGCAACAATAACAATGGGAACAACAACCAAGACTCACTGCCCAATCTGATGGCGTTTCGGAATGAGAAAGTGGGAGCATACAGGTTGAAAGGCATACAATTGGCATGGAAGTATGGAAGTCCCCAGTAGGTATGTATGTACTTTGTAAGGTTATGGTGGCATGGCGGATGGGGCTTTTGATTGTTGTGTCAGAGCCTAACATCACATCCGATAAGGCTGGTTGAGAATTACCCCTCGAAGCCTGTATTGAGTGACGGACTGAGTATTATTTTGTTTGCTTGTATGATTCCTACCCAAACCACCGACACAAACACAAACAACCCTCTTCCTAGTAACCTGCGCTCTCAGACACGCAGTCTTACATTCATACCTCCGTTCAATTCTGACATCACATTTGAATTGATTCAACAAGTCTCGCTGTGTCGGCGAGATACCTAGTGGGCGATCATGTCACAATCCCTACTTTTGCTCCCTCAACACCCCGCACCGGCTACACCTTCAACGCTCAGTGCTGCATACTCTTCATCATTGTCGGCGGTACTTTCAAGTCTTAAAACTTCATCCTCGAGTACCAAGCTTATAATTGCACTTGCCTCGTCAAGTTTCAAGGATCGGTTGAAGGAGCCAAGATCTCAAATTTACAATGAGGTGGAGACGCTGCTGGGTGGTTTATACAGCTTGATCTGTTCTATATGTGCTAAGGAAGATGTCGACATCACATCCAAGTTGCCTGGCGCTGTGGATTGTCGCATTGTTCTATTGGATTATGACTCGACACGCTTTTCCACCGACAAGAATTCTGGGCGTGATGCCAGTCTTGGGGTGTTGGCTGGCGGCCCTATTGTTGGACTTCCTCTCTTCGCAAGTACCCGACGCCAATGGAGCAAATTATTTTCAGTGCAAGGCGAGGAAGGGCAGAATTTGCTTCGAGACTTTTTACATTTCGCAAATGGGATTAGCCCTCCTTTACGTGCCGAATTTCAAATGGTCAGTGGTGGAGTGAGCATGATTCAACATGCTTCACAGTCTGTACAACCAAATTCTTCTGCCTCCCATACTGTTGTAGCAGTTGGTGGCACGTTTGATCATCTTCATGCGGGCCACAAACTTTTGCTTACAGCTACGGCACTTTTATTACAACCAGCTGCCAGCGTTCAGGACCCCTCCCGGAGATTGATTATCGGTATCACAGGGGACGAATTGCTGAAGAATAAAAAATATGCGGATCACTTACAGAGTTGGGAAGAACGGCAAAACGACGTTGTTGAATTCCTCATCTCGATTCTTTCTTTCACGCAGACTAGTCAGGAGGAAGCAATTCAAACAGTTCCATTGACAACTTCAAATGGCCGGGCAACACATACGAAACTCAATGCTCGCTCGATCACTATTGAGTGTGCTGAAATTCAAGATGCTTTTGGGCCAACTATTACTGATGAGTCTGTTACCGCACTTGTTGTGTCTGGAGAAACTAGATCGGGCGGACAAGCAGTGAATGACAAAAGAGTTGAGAAGGGCTGGAAGGCACTGGAGGTTTATGAAGTCGATGTGCTCGATGCGCAAGCTGATCTTGAGACCACTCCTAAATCAGACTTTGCTACAAAAATCAGTAGTACTGCAATAAGAAAGCAGATGGCGGATCGCGCCCGGACATCGTCACTCTAATCAAAACTTCACCTCGCGAAACCACACTCTGCAAAGATAGCCCAACTTGGCCGGGGCCTATATTAAGGAGAATGATGGACACAGTACTATCGTTGTCAGGAATAAGGTTGTAGAGTGATGTTTTCCGTGCAGAATTTCTCGACCCAATATCGAGCCTGCTGCGCCGTCACAATATGCACGTCATTTGCAGAAATACAGAGTTCATGCACAAGAATCACCATCCTACAGGGTTTATCGTCTCATCTCTTCCCGCTTCACTTTGTCTGGAACGTAGCTCTCAATATTGATTCAACGTATTAATGGCGTCTGGGTATCGATACCCACGACTACTACCTTATAGTACCACTTCCATGATTCAACAACGCCTAGAAACCATGCTAACGAGGGACTCTCCAATCAAGAAACCGGATGGAACATCCAATGGACTCTATTTTATCAAGCCCCGGAGAATTATATAATGAAAGCTGGTCCTTCAGACATCTCTCCTCGTGTGGTGCAATTGAGTTGAGTTATGCGGGGACTCTTGAATTAAGCGCCCATCATCCAATCATATTTCTCTCACAAATGCAAAGGTTCACAGATGCATAGGTTCAAATGAATTCAAGCCGTTTTCCAATAATTGTGGAAGGATTTATCCACACTAAAAAGAACAAACCAACGTTTCTCCTGGACTAGGTTTATTATCGAATATAAATTCAATTCGACCAAAATAGTTGAGAGTTGCATTCACTTGCCTTCAGTTACATTCTACAATAACAAGCCGTTCGTTCTCAATTTTTGATCCATGTTTCGCCTTGAGACTAGGTCATGGGCATAATAAGCAAGCAAGAGCCACCCTTTTAACCCTTTAACCATTGGGTTAATTCAATTTGCTTTCTTTTTGTCGGTCTAATTTGTCCTTCATTTATCTGACGAACCATCTAATCGTATGCATCGTACTTTTTTGTCCATCAGCATTTGAGATGTCGGAAAATTAGATAAGTTTATCTAATTTGTCTGCATCGTAGTTTATCATCTTGTCTAGACACCTACCCGTGCTAGGGCCTGAGGACCACAATCATCGTGTTCTGACCCGTAATTCGCTCGCTATTCAATAATCAAGACGATCCATTACTCCGCTAAGCTACGATTCGTTGTCATTCCATGCAGCCATGAATGGGCGAATCCTTGTAGTAAATCTGTATCTTTTCTTGTATCAAATTATATCAATTACATCCTCTCAATATTCATCCTTTCATACTTGATTGGTATTTATCCAAGATCACATGATTGTAATTGCACCGAACGCTCGGTAACCCACAAGCCGCTGCAGCAAGGCCATGAAATCATTCTGACCAACCAAACCCAAAACAAGCAATATATCTGCATGACCATAAAATTCTAATAAATATCTGAGGAGGGATCCATCCACACACATTTGTCCGTTGCAATATCCTTCGAGTGATCCCTCGAGACGCATCGACACGTCAGAAATCACAAAACCTAGCTGCTCGACGTTGAAATCGAATTTCATACATAGAGTGCCGGCACTCAATTTCACCCACTATGATGTAACAATCTGACATACATTCATTATTTCTAGTTACATCCTTGCATATTCTCCGAATAACCTCAAGAACATTCTGCCCTAAAACGCTCGTTATGTGAGGTAAGGCCGCATAGATTATATTCAATCTTTCTAACAAGTCATTCTAGAAAAAAAGTGCTCTTCGTCCAGTGATCACACTTGTATTCCTCGAGATGGACGATCTGAAATCTATCGAGAGACTTCCAGATGAAATCCTTTCTCGAATATTTTTGCAACTACTTTACGAAGATTATAATGAAAGACCACCTTCTTGGAATCCATGGACTCAATCACCACACGTGCTCAACTTCTGCTTGACGCAGAGGAGATTTCACAGAGCATATTCCTTATGTAAATTGCGAACACCCAAGTCCAAGCTTACACCTATATTCAAACTCTCCAACGAGGTTCTAGAGAACATCCTTGAATATCTCGTTCATAATTCTGGGAAATTGATTCCTATTGACCATAGAGCCTCTTTAAGTGTAGAGAGTTTTCAGTCTATGCCACCACAATCCTTGGAGGATACGAACATTACCACAACTCTTGTATGGATCTTCTCATTTGTTACCAGTCCCCAATTATATCTCTAACGACAATATTATCAGAGCCGTACATGTAGGAAATTCTACAGTTTGTTATTAGGAAGACAGTTTGCCCGTGTCTCCATTCGATGCTCCGATGCTGGTTTCAATCGGTTGAAATTTTTGGTAGAAGAGCGCCCTCACTTATCTGAGCATGTCAAAAAGTTCTCGTACATGATTCCTGTCTTTTACCATCGAGGTATTATCTGATATTTCCTATTACTTTGAAGAGCTGCTAACCCATCTAAAGGCTTAAGTCAACTTCAGATTTTATTCGATGAGACACACGCAACGACAGTTGATCTCGAGAGACAAGTGACTCTCAAACAAATAAATGGCAATGCACGTCAAGTCGATAGATCTCGACCATCGCTTAAGCAGCTTCGAACAAAGCTTGATCGCAGTCGCAAGGATGAGCTCACTATTTTTCGAGTATTATCACGAGCACGTGAACAATCTACTATCATCAATAATAGAATTGATGTACAGAGTTTACTACGCGCCTTTCGATTGTTCAAGCATCTTCAACAAATCCGTCTCATGAGAGTTCAGGATAGAGTAGATATGGATTGGTCTTCCTTCCTCCGAGAAAGACGCTGGATCGCCTTTTCTCAAAACAACAACAATAACAACAATACAACCGACCCTATTCTATCTCTCGATCTCGACCCGCTGGAATGGACAGCCGCATGCGAACATTCCGCCCGGGCCCTCGGCTACGCATTTCTTGAATCCGGATCCCCGGCAACACGCTTCTCATCCCGTTTCGTCAACCCGCGTATTCCATTCCTTCTAAATTCACATTCCCATAACACAATATCGACCCTGGCAAATAGACTTACTTGCTTAGAAATTCAAATACAGGAACCTTCGGATGATAAAATGTATCAACTTTCATCTCTCTTCAACACGTTCTTCACTTCGGCCCATCAAATTCAGGGTCTTCATGTGGGTTTCCCATCTAATAGACCACTTGCTCATGTACCCCTCGAAGCGGTTTTTCATAATGTCACCTGGGAGAATCTGAGATACTTGGGGTTTGGAGCATGGCATTTGGATAGTGAGGAGATCATCGGATTGCTCAGGAGACATAAATATACATTGAGGAGCGTGAGACTTAGAAGTGTAAAATTGAAAGAAGGGAGTAGCTGGATTGAAGTCGTGCGGATGTTAAGGAGAGAGTTGCGGGAATTGAAATGGGTCAGCTTGAGAGGGATTGGGTATGTAGGCGGAGGGACAAATGGAAATACAAATGGGATCGCAGGGGTAGGTGGAATTGGAATTGGAATGGGACCCGGAAACCAGGGAAATAATCCTATTATCAATAATCCTATCGATGCAGATATGGACCTTGACGACTCGAGCGACGAGAGCGACGAAGAGGTGGATTTTGAAGATACGGCGATTGGAGATCGTACGTTGAGTCATCATAGTAGTTCGGTACATTTGCCTTCTTCTTCTTCTGCTTCGTCGTTGAATAAGGAGAAGGGGTTGGAATTAGGAGAGCAGAACCGGAGAGGAGGGGGAGAGGGGAGAGTGTGCCATGAGGAGATAAATTGCGAGTGTGCGAATGGATATGCAATGGCGGATTTGGGGGAGCAGGGCAGCGAGGTCGTGTTGAAGCAGCATTGGAAGTTTTGGGAGTTGTGGGCTGTGAAGAGGTGTGCGGTGCATGATGGGATGTGCTGAAAGGGGAGGGGAATTGGGGTGCGGTATTGGATTGGATTGGATGGGATGGGGTGCGGTATTGGGATGGGTTAGGGTGGGTGGAATAGCGTGGGGGTATGTATGTATGTATGTATGTATGTATGTATGTATGTATGTATGTATGTATGTATGTATGTATGTATGTATGTATCGTATCGTATCTATACTTGGGACCGGGATTTGGATATGGGAAATTGGGCTGGGTTTTTGCATTGTCAAGTTAAGTTAAATTGGGTCAAGATTTTTTTTTTTTTGGTAGGGAGATGGGGATAAGATGGGATTATCATATAAATACAGTATAACATATCTCGATCATCTCATCTTATCTCATCTCATCTCTGTAATCAGAAATATCACAAACAATCATCGAGGATAGGGATTGAGTGAATGAATAAATGCGTAAATGATGTAGAATTCGCAAGAAAAGTATGTTATATATATATAAATTCATCCATTAACTCATAAGCAACTCTACGCAATCAACCGCGTGATGAAACAAAAACAAAAACAAAAACAAAAACACACAATACACACACACACACACACACACACACACACACACAAACACACACAAACACACACACCGTGGTATCAATAGTACATACATGTATACATCTTCATCTTCATCTTCATCCTCAACCCTCTCGCCATTACCACCACCACCACCGTATATCCCAACACCCAATGTCCAATAAGCAATCCCCTCAAAACCCCTCATGATCCGTATCATTCTCCTCATCACCTCTACTATGCCCCACCATCAACTCCCTCAGATGTTTTTCCTCATCACTCTCTTCCACATCCACATCCGCATCCGCACCCATATCCGCATCACCCTCTTTATCCACACCCCCTCTTCCCTCTCCCAACATCCCCCCTCTCCTTCTTTCCTGTCTTGCGAATTCCGCTTCCAGTTCTTTCAACCCGTCATCATCGGTTGTCGATTCTCCGTCTCCCGAGTGAGTAGTTCTTAGTTCCAAATCTGTATCGATACTTCTATTATCATTATCTATCTTTGCTTCCGCCTTCTCAATACCAATATCAATATCATGATCATAATCATAATCATCACCGTGAACCCCTCCACCCATACCCCCCAACGCCTCTCTCAAAATTTCCTCTCCCTGTTTAAAAGCCTGCAGTTCCGCACCCACAGCCACAACCAATAAATTCCAGCGTTTGCTCTCTGCCACCCTTTCCATTTCAGCCAGCTTTCCTATCACCGTCTTCATTTTTCTAATTTGCATCTTTAATCCCTCTACATCTCCCACTTTTCCACTCTTCATATTCTCTCTCAACTCATCCTCAAAGTTTACAACCGTCATTACGGATTCTTCCCAGAGCTTTGCCCCATCTTCTAGTGCTTCCTTTTCCCTTTGCACCTCGAGTTTTCTGGCTTGCAAAGAATTGATTTCTTTACTCCACCATTCTTCTGCCATCTCTAAGGTACGTCGTTTGGGAGGTAGTGCCATGAATCCTTCTTCATTTCCCATAACAATCGATACCATAGCCGGCGGTCTCGTCAAGAATTCCTGGACTTCTGATTCCACTTCCCTCAGAGCACCACGATAACTAGACAATCGCGATTCTCTCTGATTAACTCTTTCATTAATCCGATCTCCTAGCCAGCTCCGCCGGGCTTTCATTTGTAACAACCTATCTTCCGTCTCTCGAATTTCATTTTCGACAGCCCGCTCTTCAGTTCGTAGTTCGGCTATCTCTCGATCTTCTTCGGATTTGCTTGCATGTGGAGATTGGTTTCTTTCTTCACGAGATGAAGAGACGCTTGTATTCATTGTGTCTGCTGATATGAATTCGCCAATTTCTCTTTTAACCTCGTCAATTCTGATCTTCCAATCTTTTGTTTTCGCAATACATATTTCTCTCCTCTTGATTTCTTCTGCTAACAACTCCCCTTCCTCAACTTTAACATCTGCTAACAGACCCATATTCCTTAACAATCCTTTTCTCGATCCTCTTAGTCCGACCGACTTTCTTTTTGGTTGTCGAACAGGAATTGTACGCATATGAGCCCCTTCTGTACTTCTACCTCCTTGCCTGTCTCTGTCTCGTTGTAATGACCTTGTCGTAGGCGTGCTACTTCCACTGTGCTCTTCTCTATTACCACCTCCACCGAACCCTTGCATCAAGCCCTCGCTCTGCGCATCCAGCAACATTTGTAATTCCGCCTGCAAAGCTCGTTCCCTCCTTTCCAACCCCAAAAGACTGTCATTCTGCGCAGAGCTTCCCACAGCACTTCCCATACTTTTCAAAATCCCAACTCCCTTTCCTTCCCGAACCAAACTCCCCCTCAGATGGGGACTTCTACTTCCATCCAAACTCCTCCCGATATTCCCGATATTACCCAACCCAGCAACACTCCCTACGATCGGCGGTGGAGGAGCAGCAAATTGTATTCTCCTTCCCTTCGCCTTCCCATTCCCTTTAAATTTACTCGCAGATCCCGATTCCGAGATTGGTCTCGGAGAGAGCGTTCTCGCACTTGCACTAGTAGGTGACCTCATATCCCTATAGAATTCCGGCGGTGGACTCGGTGTAGCCCTCGATGCTGAAGGGGAAGAGAGGTCTCGCAGATTGATTTCAATCTGCGAATCATATTCGCTTGATAGAAGAGGGTGTTTTTGATCGTTTGTTCCTGAAGAGTTGCTGAAGAATGAGCTACGGGAGCGGGACATTGTGTTTTCCAGGGTTGAACCCTTTCTTTTGTATTATGTTTTGGTACGATGAGTGCTTGTAGTTTCTTCAGGGATTAAAGGTGCGTCTAGAGGATATCTCATGAGTATAACATGTATTCGCTACTGCTGCTGTGATGTGATGAAATCGATTGTGAGAGCCGTGGCTACAGCTGGCTTGGAACGGAGAAATGTAAAAGTATTAGAATGGTAAAGGTAATAGAATTGGAACGGCTGCAACAACTTAGTTAAAGCTGCAGACTGCTATCGGAAGTGATATGAGCACATGCATAAATGTGAATCAAGCTTGATAAACAGAATTGTCAATTTGAATCATTGAGTATAATAACATTTCGACAAGTAGCAGTGGCTTCTATCACATGCGACAGGCACAAGATGCGGAGATCAGCCTCGCTGGGGACGTGCACGAAGACGAGGCTGAATGTACGCAAGGCCATAATTTCGACAGTATCAGCGCTTTTCTACAACTAAAGTTAAAGAAAGTATGAGAATCTCAAGAGTATTGAATAAATCCGCCTCAGGTCAAATAGTCATGCTGGTTTGTAATTTGGAACCTACACATTGCATAGCTTCGAAAAGAGTTAAAGGGAATGGGGAAAACTCGTTATCAAAGTATCACTCTTGTCGAACTACTTACTAACCATGGAATATCATCAAAATCACATTTGTAGGCGGTAAAGCATTTGGTATTCTTCTATAAACAAGGCAGTACATTCTGTACGTTTGCACCCAATCCGTAACCTTCTGGTTTGTTTGTTCTTCATTATCATAACCATTTTAAGCATGAAAGGATGATAAAACTAATTACGGTACGAACTCAAGAGGCCGTAAAAAGCATCGAACCTTGGTTCGATGCGAGGTGAGGTTCGGGTATATCGTTTCTATAGATGAACTAAAGTTCATGGTGGTATTATGTCAAGTTGTTTCCTTGATATTTAGATTTGTGCTAAACCAAGGTTCTCTGGCTCGGCCTTGATGACACGGAGACTAAAAGCTTAGGTTAGCAAGAATTTGGCAAGAATTTGGCATGATCAGAACTTACGTGTTGGTGTTACCCATACCACCCTTCCATCCTTGAACAACGACGACACTCTCACCTTGAGCCAATACCTTAAGCTTGAGAGCCTCAGCAATACCCCACTTGATTCTTCTGTCGACGTCCTCTTGCCAGTTAACATTGGAAAAGTCTGGCTTCTCCTCAGCAAAGTGGAAAGGATAGACACCACGATACAAGTGAGCGTATCTGGATGCGCTGGCATTTCGGGTAACCATGAAGATAGGGCAGACTGGTCTGTACTTGGAGAGAAGACGTGCGCTGTCTCCGCTGGTGGACAAAACGATGATAGCACCTGCATTGATGTCCAAACTGGCACGGACTGCTGCCATGGCACATGATTCGACAACGCTGACTGGGCGCTCGGTAAGGTTGCAAAGCTCCTCGAAGTGAGAAACATATGCGATGGAGTTCTCAGCCTTCAAACAAGTTTCGTGCATCTCGGTGACAGCCTCGTTAGGGTAGTTTCCCTTGGCAGTCTCTCCAGACAACATAACACAGTCAGAACCATCAGTAACGGCGTTACCAACGTCACTGATCTCAGCACGAGTTGGTCTTGGGTTGTAGATCATGGACTCGAGCATTTGAGTGGCACAGATGACTGGCTTACCAGCCATGTTGCACATTGCAATCATCTTTTTTTGAGCAGCAAAAACCTCAGCAGCTGGGATCTCGATACCCAAATCACCACGAGCAACCATGACACCATCAGTCTCCTTCAAGATCTCAGGGAAGTTGTTAAGACCTTGTCTGTTCTCAATCTTGGCAATGATTTGAATGTGCTTTCCATCTTCACCGAGAACCTTACGGATTGCCTTGATGTCCTCACCACGACGGATGAAGGAGGCAAAGACCATGTCGACGTTGTTCTTAACACCAAATCTCAAATCGGCTTGATCCTTCTCAGACAAAGCTGGAAGATCGACATCAGTGTTTGGCAGGTTGACACCCTTCTTGGAAGAGATCTTTCCGTTGTTTCTTGCGCGGCAACGAATGGTCTTCTCGTCAACAACCTCCAAAACATCGAAAGCAAGGACACCGTCATCAACGTAGATGATGCGTCCTGGAGTGATAACCTTGGTGATGTTCTTGTAGTCAAGGTACCTAAACAGCGTCATAATAGATTAGCATCGGACGCTCTGATGATAAATTATTGGGTGTGAATAATACGTACATGTTCTTCTCGTCACAAGCAGTGGCATATTTTTCATCGGTGGTAATGTTGATCTCTGATCCAGCAGAGATGGGGATATCGACATCGCCAACAGTGTTACCAGTTCTAATTTCTGGACCCTTGGTATCTAAAGCAATAGCAAGTTGACGTCCTGGTTGAACCCTCTCGGCTTCACGGGCATTGTCAATAACGGATTGATGGTATTCGTATGAACCGTGGGAAAAGTTCATGCGGACAACATTGAGACCAGCTACGCGGAGCTTGTTGAGAGCTTCGACAGAGTTGGTCTTGGGACCGATAGTGCAGATAATCGAAGTACGACGATAGTTCTTGGTAGGCTTGAACTCAGTGTTGAGATTTGCCAACCAAGCAATCTTGGAGGTTCCAGTAACTAAGTGATCCATTGCGGTGGCCATTTTGTAAAATAATCAAGAGGGAGGTTGAGGGAGAGGAAGATGTAGGTAGAATTCGGTGTGGTGGGGGTAGGTGCAACTGTCGAAAAGCCTTTTTTTCAATTCGTCAGTCAAATGTGAGCAATCGAATCAGGGCAATGTAGAAAAAAGGTTGAGCGAAGTACTTTCGACAGGTACAGGACGAGAAATAAAAAGGACTGAAATATGCAGCAGGAGGAAAAGGAAGGGTGTTATTAGTTTGGAGCTGTGCCGCGTTTCTGCCAATCTGTTGGCTGGATTGAAAGACACGGACAACGATAAAACAGACCAAGCATGCCAATATTTGAATTGTTGAGCTGCGGTCCAATACAAAGCACCAGGGGGCAACACCAATGCACCCAAGTAGGGAGAGAGGGAGGGAGGGAAAGGCAGCGGGAAATCAAGCAAGAGACTTACCAGTTGAGCGTGGATGTTGATAGGACGTTGGGTTGGGTTGAAGAAGATGATGAAGAAGAAGAAGAAGAAGAAGAGCGAATAGAATAAATTCTCGAGACCGTGTGGTTCTGTTGAGGAGGTTTTATGGGCGAAGAGCTTGGAGGGGAGAGGAGGGGAATCTTTTCTTTTCTTGCAAAAAAATCTAATCGAGTCCCCCTCATCTCCAAGCTAGCCATCTCACCCACTATGGTTATCCCACTGTGGTGTGGTGTGCAACCCCACATCAATCTGTTTGAGGTGACATTGGAGTGAAGGGTCCAGCGAGATACCGGCCGGTAGGTCCGTGATAGTGAACCTTGAATTTCTATGTCACATAACTTTTAGGTATCGGTGTACACCTGCGTGCTTGGTACGTCGCTCTGTTGTCTGCCATGCAATTGTTTCGAGGGAATTACGCAGCAAAAGGTTAAATAGATCAATAGATAGATGGGTGAAACAATTGATAATCACAGCAAGGAGTTGTGTCCACCGAAAAGACCTGTGTACACGGCCACCTCTCCTGCCTCCTCCTGCTTATTATTCCTCTTGCCTCTCTGCCTCTCTGCCTCTGCCTCTCTGCCTCTCTTTTCACTCACGCGTGCTTGGGTAGATGCTGATTATGTGTAGATATGGGTGTATCTGTACGGACCGGGAGCACCCCTTTCACTTACCTATGTGCCTGTGCCTTCTACCTGTACGCCATGTACACATTTCCCATATGTCTGCTCTCATGCACTGACAAGTATTGGATTGTACAGGTCGGTCGGCACAGATATCTAGATCCCTTGCCCCGAATGCCATTTGGTGAAATGCGTGTTTCGTTGTCTGGGCATTCTGTGCGTCTTTGCATGCTGAGACTGGCTCGAGACGACGGGGTACTCAGGTCCGATAGCAGATAGAGACGCGCGCTAGTCCCAATGGGGCACTAGTGAAGATCTTAAGTTTCCTTGGAATTGAATAATGTCGGCCATTCTTTCGGTCCTGAATGCCAAAACTTAAAGACTAAAATGTAACAGGAACCCACTTGGGCGCCTGGACGCTTTACGGAGTACTCCACAGAACAGTTCAGCTTCCGAGATTCGGCCTGGATGCCTAAGGTCTGATGCCTGAGGCTCGAGACCTGATGTTTGAGGCCTGATGTTTGAGGCCTCAAACATCAGGCCTCACATTGAAGGCAGCCACCGTCTCTTAGTTTCTTATCCTAAGCTTCTGATCTCTCGTCGGTGAAATATATCCGAGATTACCTATTATCTCAATCTCAAAGTCAGCTCAAGTCACAACAACCTTGGTCTCCAAAACAAGCAAATCACAAGCCAACCTTTTGCACATCAAACTTTGGTCGGCCTCCGGATAATCTACATTACCTTTTCCATACTATTATCTCAAAAAGCGTGTAAATCTCGCCCTTCAAGTCATAAACATGGTAATTAGTTGCCCTCCCCCCCCCTTGCCCCCTTCCCCCTTACACTTTCAGGTCTTTCAGAACTTGAGAACCTAATCAGCCCAGTTCTTCCTCAATTTACTGACATTTGGACTCGCGGGAAAGCTCGGAAGACTTACTCACTATGCATTCGATGCTGTCCTACGTAAGTAACGATTCCCTTCCGATTCCTTCTTGCGGCGAAAAGTTGGAAAATGTGCTGACCGTTCTTGATACAGTCTCAGCATTCTTGGCTGGCATGAAGAGATCAACTGGTTTAACGTGTGTTGACCCCTATACCACCCTTTGCGGCCATGTTGCGAAGTGATCAACTAGCACTGCAGATGCAAAATTTGGATTTCCTGATCTGGCGGTGTAGAAGGCTAACAATTCCCATTCTTCGGGACTCTAGACCCAGCCTTAAGAAAGATGTCACCGAAAACAAAGAGATCAACGGTTGGATCGAGAAATATCTTGGGGTTGGTGAATGGGTTATGGATACATCGGTAGCCTTTGCAGGCTCATCCGGCTTCTTTGAGAGAAAGAGATGATTGCGGCCTTCGATGCGGATATGCGAAGAAGAGTACGTGCATCTCGGATGCGCGGAGGGAATGAATTCACGGCAGATATCTTGCGATTTGGAGAACGATCGATAGGGGTCGAAATCCCATGGAGTTTTGGGCGTTTTGCAAGGATATATCCGCTTGAAGGTGGCGGTATAACGACAATATGGTTAAGGGTGACGGGAGGTACTCTCTTATCCAAGAGTTAGGATACTTTTGCGGGCAATGGAAGGAAATGAAAATGTAGCCAGATACAGAAGATGTACTGCGAACTATGTATATTTTTCTTCAGAGCGCATCTCCACATCTTGATACCCATCTTCCGAAGGGCCAGCCGAAAAGACCCGAAATCGAGTTTTCCTTCTAGACTTTAAATATATCCTTCTCTGTCCCCTTTCTACCTGGGTCTTCTTTACACCACACTCTCCCCTTTTCCTCACTCCTCTATCTCTATCAGATCTCCAAGATCTCTTGACCTCTCTTGGCTTTGACTTTCTTATCCCTCTCCAGCAACAAAAAGGCCCCCAGTAAACGGACGTGTCTGTCTAGCTCGTTACATGTAAGACCTCCAAGCCTATCTTCAGCTCAGCCCTATCATGTAAGGTTATGTCTTGCAATCAAAAGAAAACTATTTGGAAACACAAATTTCATGTGAAATGTCAATTGGGCTCTGGATTGACTGGTGTTAATGGCTTCACATCTTTTTAATGCAGATCTTCTACATCCCTATTACTTATATGCGACTTTACTTCGCTCGGCACTCGTCCCGTCACTGAACACCTGGGCATTGGTGGTTAGCGATTCTCTATAGGCTACGTTCGGGAGATCTACAGGCTGGTGGGGGCGCAACAGCCCTAAATCTCTAATCGGCTCGCAACCATTCCACCTCATCATGTTCCTCTTTCGATCTTGAATCCGCCGCAGTTTGCAAATACACACTTCGACTTCAATCGTCACTCTAAGAAACTGGCATTGATGTCATACTATTCTGGGGAAGTTTGCTTCATTATGCCAACAGAAATTCCACGGAACTTACTCCTGGGATGAGATTATTCATCCTCAGGAAACACCATCGCCATGCTACCACCGCCTACTTTAAGCTTTACAATTCCTTCTGTCCACGATAACTTGAGTCTCGAGTGTCGCATCTACCACCCATCAAGTCTAGTACCCACCTCCATCTCGCAGGCTTTGCCATGGAGAAAGAAAGCTGCTATTGTTGCGCACCCTTACGCTCCATTGGGAGGCAGTTATGATGATGCGGTTGTTGGCTTGGTTGCTTCTACCATTTTGAATAATGGATTCGTTGTGGGAACTTTCAACTTCCGGTGCATATGACTACCCATCTTTTATCATATGCTTGGACATTAGACTGACTCACTTACTATCTCCAGTGGTGCGGGCTCCTCAAAAGGGCATACTTCATGGTCCTCCTTGCCCGAGCAAAAGGATTATATATCATTTCTCGGATTCATCGTAACCTATTTGCATCACCTTTCTGTGCCATACTCATCCAGACCCCCGTCGTTTGCACATTCTGATCCCCAACTTCACAACCTTGCTCCTGTCCCATCAGAACGCTTAATGCAGCCCACGAATGATAGTCTTCCAGGTAAATCTACCTACGCAGGATCAAGCGTTGACAGCAATGATGCACAGCCTCTGTTACTACTTGCTGGTTACTCATATGGATCTCTCATTACTATAAATCTTGAACCGAGCCTCCTTGGCATGCTAGCCCCTTTTCAGCAACCAGCCTCTGGCAGTCCATACGCAGACATAAGATCTCGAGCACGATTCTTAGCTACCCAGCAGAATGAAATAATCGAAGCTACATATTCATTGCTTCGAGCTGGAGGTCATCGGAGAGGCCGTAGTCTTCAAGCAGGAGAATATATGATAAGTCACAAAACTCGGTTATCTAGCTCGGGGGTTAGAATGGGTGGAGATGAAGATATCAAAAGAGCCAGTCATGATATGCATGGTTCCGGGGCGAGGCGATCTTTTTCTGTGGATGCATCGATGAAGGTCAGAAAGAGTATGGACAAGTTCAAATCTATTGTTCAACACGGGTCGCCAAGGAGAGGAGAAAGCCATTCTTCGTCGATTAATCCGGGCCAAGATAGTTTTACGAATGTGGGAATTTCAGAAAGGCACTCTCGTGATAGAGAAGGTGTCAATATCATGGAAATTCTTGGAAATGATTACAAAGTTGCCTACTTACTGGTTTCCCCTTTACCTCCTGATGCCATAATCAACAATTTGGCCAGTATTGGGAGCTTCAGGTTGACTTCCCTCCTCGGAAAGCAAAGTCATAAAATAGATAACAACATCAAGTTCACAATTGATCCTACGTTGGTTATCTATGGGACTGGTGATCTTTTTGTTCAAGTTAAAACTGTCGAACGTAAGTAAAAGCTAATTGCTACTAAATTTTTGAATCATCGGGCACTGACTTTTGCTTTCCAGGTTGGACTAAAAAACTGTCGAGTTTATGTAAGACTAGAGGATCTGCGAACGGAGTAGTTTTTAGGTATGAAGAGATAGCTAATGGAGAGCACTTTTGGAGAAGTCCTAAGGCTGCTAGGCAGCTGATGGAGAAAATCAGGTTCTTTCTATCAGAGATTCTGGAATGAACTTCTTGCATGGCATGAATTGTCGCATGATCACATAGAGTAGAGATGATCAATGATAGTGCTAATGAAACTATGAAAGTTCATGACAATGATTATTTCTAAGTTTCCGCCGAGATTTCTATACCCAGATGTCTAGTGTAGGCTATGACATGCACACGTAACTAAATCGAAGAAGTGAAAATATATCAGGGGAACTTTGTCTGTTCTCTGTTCTCTATTCTGTTGAATAAACAACTTCCAAGTGGCTGCTGTAGTGAAGTGATGAGAGGGTAGTGTTCCTAATCAGAAGAGCATGTGACCATTTAGTCATGGTATATTATGAAGGGCTTCGGGCAGGGTATTCAATAGTTTGGATTGTAGTTTAATAGTACATGGGTTATATGTTGAAAAGGAATTAGAAATCTGGAGGTTGGTGTTTTAGTTAAATTCTTTATTTTAATTGTTGAACTACAATCCGAACTATTGAACAACAATCCAAACTATTGAACACGCTGTTCAGAAGGGGTGTATATGTTATTCGTCAAGTGCTGCTGTTTGTGCTTTTGAAGTAGGAGGAAAGTTGATGGTGGATGGATTAGATATTTTATTGTTACTGTGTTTCAATTTAACTGTTCGCAAGTGTCGAAAGCAGTCAGTAGCCATTGAAAGCAAACTAGGATAGAGGATTGGCAAAAAACCACCAATAAGCTCCCAGCAATTTGCTCCCCTCAATATAGTTCCTCTTGTTAAGTTTCTCATTCGGACCATGGGCCCCATCATCTGACATTCCTACTGGCAATAACATGATACTCTTATCTCCTAGAGCCTTTTGCAAATCAAGTGTTACTCCAATACTACAAATTTGTCATACTGTCAGTCAAGAGATTCTACACAGAGATCCCAAATGCCACAACCCAAAAAGAATATAAACTAACCTTCCGCCCTCTCTCGTCAAATCAGGCTCCGTATGATAAACTTTCTGCGTAGCCGCCTTGCCAGCCTTATAATTTGCATCATCAGGCGATGCAAGCCAATACGGAGCAGTTTCTCCAAACTGTTTCGCTGTGCATGTATTTTTACTTCCAAGTTTGTCAAACTCTTGGTAGAGATAATTGATGGTGAGATCAGAGACGGTCTCCTGATCCATGGATGGCACAGTGCGGATGGAGAATTTGGCGGTTACTTTGGGGTAGATGGCGGTGGTTTGGTCTGGGCTTGAATCTGCCCCTGCGATGCCGTGCTAGAATGAGCGAAATTGGTTAGTTCCTATGACGGAAGGATTTGAAAAACAAAAGCTGTGCAAAGAAACAAGCGGAAAACTGTAACAGATGAAATATTGAATACCACAGATAGTGGTAGCTATGAAAGAGTGGGGTATGAAAGAGCTGATTGAGCTTACGATGGTGAGAGACGGATACCTAAACCTGTGCATAAGAGTTTTCTTGGGATCATTATAGATATTCGCATCGCTGCCAATAGTCTGTTGAAAATCTTGGGTCGTAAACTCTATCGTGGCATATTCCTCAAACTCTTCCTTGGACACATCATCCACAAGTTCGTTAATCCCCGGGATCAAGATTTTACCCTGAGAGTCCACAAGTTTCGAAAGCAAAATCACTAGATCCGTCATGGGCTCATATACACAGCCTCCGAACATTCCACTGTGGAGTTGAACACCTGCATGTTCCACTGTGAGGTTAAAATAATTGATACCGCGGAGTCCGTATGTTAAGCAAGGTTTCTTGGTCGTAAGCCAATAATTGTCAGAGATGCATGCAGCATCGACATGTTCAAAGATTTTGGGGTTAGCGATTGCAAAGTCTGCGAATCCGGTGGATCCAGATTCTTCCATTCCTTCGAAACAAAATATTAGATTGACCGGGACGTCGACTTTTGCTTCCTGATACGCTTGGAGTGCGTTGAGCCAGCCGAGCACGGGTCCTTTGTCGTCGGTAGACCCTCGCCCGTAAAGTTTCTTGTCTGGATCTTCGCCTTTTTCTGTGATGGTCCAGGGGTCGGTGTCCCACTGCAAGATTGAAGAATCAGTACTGTCTGTTAAGGAAAGATATGTGAGGGCAAAATAGGAGGATTGCCATTTTATAAGGAATTACAGACATAACAATATTCGGCATCGCCAGCCGAATCGAAAATGAGAGTAGAGAACTTAATGAACAAATCAAACTTACGCCTTCTCCCGGAGGCTGAACATCATAATGGCCATAAATCAAAACAGTCTTCTTCTTACTGTCATACGCCTTTGGATATTTGGCAATGATAACATCCGGCAACTGAAGTTCTGTTCCTGGTTCTTTCCCCAACGAATGTCGGTCCACAGATGCATTCAACTTCGTGAGTTGATCTTCCAGAAAATCCGTCATCTACTGCGCGTCAGAATACAAGCTTGTAACATTTTATATATATGAATAGACAAGAATATACATACAGCAACCACATTGTTACGCCCTTCGATCGTCCGCTCGGAAGAGATCGATGGGATCTTGATCGCGGGTGCGAGTCCTGGATTATAGTCAGATCATCTATCATTTAATTATTCGCAGGCTGTCTTTTCTTGACTCACGATCATGGATAATGTTAAAGTTGGGAGCGGTAGCGGCAGCAAGCTCATCAATCCTATATTACACAAGAAGCACTCAGTGATTAGCAACGACTTCAAGAGTTCCTTTTTCAGAGACCTAAACACATACTTCCGAAAAACCTGGTCCAATTTATCAGTAGCCATAGTTAATTGCGAAGAAAAACTACTGTGCTTCGTAATCGCAGACAACAGATTTGAAGGGGAGACGATGGTATATACCAGCTGCTCGCAATTCTAAGACGGGATAATAAACTTTCCAAAGTAACACTCACACTTGGGCAGGATGTTGAAAAGAATATCACACTTAGGCCGAACTTTTGGTGAGATATATACACAAACTCAGCACCACAATTCCACAGCCGATCGTCTCACAAAGTCACATTTATGCATGTATCTCTTTACCTCAGAGTGCTACAACTAGAACGCTTCCCTCAATCACACACAATATTTTTCAGCTAGTACGCAAACTCCCCAATGTCATCACATCACCCAAGTACCACTCCACATGCCAACACATCACCCAAGTGCTACCTCCAAAAATGCGGGGAATTTCTCCTAAACCGCTCATCACACCTCGCGCATCGCAGTTGCAGATGCAGATATCTAGATGCACTTCCCTCACATTGTAACACCGTAACACCCAAACACACTAACCCATATCGCAGCCTCAGCCCCTCACAATCTTCGAGCTCCCGTTCCACAACCAGACAGCAGGCTCGGTCGCCGGAGCGAATCCGTGCGGGGTTTCTACTCTCGTGATACTGTTGTACAGACAGACAGATAGACAACCCGTTGCAGTAGCTCGATTATGAAGTTTAGTGACGAGCTGAAATCTGGGCTTCGAACTAAAGAGTTGGTGTACGAGGCGGGATTCTTGTTGCAGATCTGGAATGTGCGAGTTATTTGTGTGCCGTGCCGTGCGATGCGATGCGGTGCGGTGCGATGTGATGTAATCTCACTGCGCGCGCTGATGGAAACGTCTTCTTGCATACTGGTGAATTTTACAGAAATGCGTACCAAAGATATGCATTGCTGTTACTAAGCACGAGGACTCCGCAAATCGGGGTCTCCGAGGATGAAGTCTCAAGAGAGGGGGAGAGAATGGGCTTCTGTGAATGTTTTGAGAAAGGTGCGTAGAATTCACAACTTAGGTTGTGTACAGACGAGATGTTGGAGATTTGAGAATTGATGAGGTTCGCTCACAGATAGCTCGAGTACCACGGATGCGCTCATAGAATGGTCATTCTTTTACTCATTTCATTTCACCATGATTTATGTTGGCAAAACTGGACACACATTTGATTTATCCCAAGTAACCGAACTAATGAGTGTTCAAGAAAATACCCAAATTACAACCCCTCAATGTCTGGGATAATCGTAAGGATAATCCGCACTTGCTATCTGCCTAGCAAAATACTCATTCTTTGCATTCTGCTCCTCGATAAAATCATAAATATACTGTGGTGCAACCCTCGCTTTGCCCTCTGGCAGATTATTTTTGCCCGAAATCGGCTGTCCAAGTTTCTCCCAAAAAGGTATTGCGCCCTCCCAGTGCTCCGCGCAGAGCTCCTTGTCCTCGACATCGTTTTGGACTTCGAGGCCTAGCACCCTGGGCACACTATGCGTGTGCGACTTTTGCGCGTTGGGGGTGATCTTGATGATAGAGACGTACTGCACATCTGTGCCGATGGGCCGGAGATGGTCCCAGCGATCCGGGATCTGCGAGTTGACGATACGCTTCATGATCTCTTCTCTCTCACTCTTGGTATCCTCGGAAACACCAACCAAGCTAGCAGTTCCGTTGAGCACCGTGTTGGCAAACGAGAAGCCCGTGGCAAATCCTGAAAATCCAAGATAGTGACTATTGACTGTGCTAGCCGCGACGCTGACGCAGATGTCAGGATCGCCCTTTTCGATTCCCTTGAGACGACCCAGAACCGGTTCTTGCACGTGGCCGTGTACATACAAGGCTTCTGGGTCATCGTTGCATTTGAAGATCTTGCCGACGAGATAACAAACAGTTGGGTACTCGGAGTCTTTCGTGAGAAATGATACGTGCAAAATGTGCTGGCGGTTGATGATCTCTTTTGTGAGATTGGCGTCGTATTCATCTGAGAGAGGTGATGGGATCAGCAATATTCAAGACGATCAAAGGAAGTTGGAGGTCATACTACTCCATGCTGGGGCTGGGTTAGCTGTTGATCCGGCCATCGCTTCTGTGTTTTTGACTAAAGACGAGATATAGGGGCTAATGTTAGGGTGAAAAACTTAGACAATTGTGACAACTAAGTTACTCATTACTGGGAGAAAGAGCTTTAGAATATGATGTAAAAGATCGAAGCTACTTCGCTCTATATGATGATTTGTGACTGTAGACTGAGCCTATTGCACAACAACATGAAAAAGAAGAAAACATCAGAAGTCTTATTTTCCCACCCGATACTCGGATGAGAAGTGGAGGCTCTGCATATGACATGACACCGTAGATCCATACTCTCAAAGTTCACACCACATATCTTGCACACTTGTGAACTGTGATGCACTATAGTACATGTGTGTGCTTTAGGCCTTCCCCATTGCCATACCCTTATCTCTTTCTTTTCATTATCCGTGGGAATATAATATTCACCTGATCACCATGACACCAAAGCCAGCACTGCACAACCTCAAACGTCATATTACTCCGTCACCTATAATTCTCGGGGTGTCCAAACGCTAGATAGAGAGTTTTCCCTCATTAGCCAGTCGCCGCACACACTCTCAATGAAATAGAAACGTAAACATCGTCCGATCTCCACGTGTTCGATGCTTAATGCTTATTTGCACGCTCAAAGTTGGGCACGCAATTTGTACACTACTTAACCAAGACAGAATTCTCTTCGATCCAGATACACACAGACACGCATACATTCATTTATCATGACGAACCGTGTGTGTGGACCACTCTCATCTCTGTATCGACCATAATAACACAACATAACTAGCCACCTATCGGTTACAATTTATCCGCTGAAGCATCCTGCACCGAGACCGATTAGATGGCGTGCATATATCTTATTTCCGCGACATCCCGGCCCCAAAGAATTGATTTGTCGTTCCTGTAAATCTTCAGCACGGGAGGTGCATTACCCCGCAGTATCGTGTTTCTTATCTATAAGAGTTGATGTCGTAATGTTTGTTTTAGACGTGCGTGCGTGCTGCTATATTAGAGCTGATATGCACTGCTACCAATCGAGCATGATTTCCGACGTCAGATCAACGCAAGCGATTAAGGTTAAATGCGGATCCATCAGAACTTGTCCCCGCATGCCATGTAACTTTGACGCTAATGAATGTCAGGCATACCGAAAAAGAAGTCCATTTTCAAAATTCTTGTTTAAAATAATTGATCAATTTTTGATGGTAAAGTATATGTGAGTATTGATAGGCTTATAATGTATGATTCTTCTAATTTTACTGACTTTATAATATTGTTTCATATTGTTATTTGTTTCCCAAATAACAGTGTTTTTGAAAGAGTTTCAATTTTGGCGAGTTTAGTGTGCCGAATATCCAAAATGCCAAGTGAGTACTACTCGTGTAGTTTATCACCTTCTGATATGTGTCTCTAGCTTTAGAGATGCATACTTTCTGGTAACGCAAGTACAAGACAAGCTAATTTTTATGTGCGTAAATAACTTGTTCTTGTCCAACAAAAGATAGTACGAAAGAAGATCTCTTATGCCCCACTTGAATAACAGAGCTGCTGAGACAACTCCCCTTTGGCGTGCTCATTCCTTCTGCAATGTTCACCGAGAAGAAAAACTCAGCTAGCAACAAGTTGGTTGATATTTCCGTTCTGCAATGACTCGTTACAAAGCAGAAATCAGATGACATTTTTAGGTAATTCATGTTGCTACCTCGAAAGAGTAAGAATTTTCACCATCCTCATACTGCTGGCAACAACAATGCAACTATCTAATCAAGGCGGACGGCGAGAATGGTTACAACAACTTCAGGGCACCCAAAGATATCGTACGGCATGACTCAGTGTAACAAATGTGCCAGTGTGATGAAAATGGGCTCGCTTAGGACTTTCACGACCCCTCATTCCTATTCCAAGCATACGCATAATTACAACCACCGCGTACATATGACTATTACGTACCATCCGTACCTCACTCCCGTCTCCCGTCTATCAGCCCTTCATAGAGACATCCCGTCTGCATGCGCAAGCATATACACTCATGCGTGTTGTAATGTAGCGGGAACCGAACTGCTTTGTGGGTCGTCACTACCGACTGAATGAAGAATATATAAAGAGTTGCTAGAACCACGATGATTGCAAACAGAAACCCCAGGTCCAAAACAGCTCCTCAATCAATCAATTCATCCTTTCTTAACACCAAAAAAATCACCCATCATCCATCTTTCTTGATTCTTGAAGCATCTTCTCTCCAAATTAACCCAACTCGCCACCATGCCCACCTACGCACCCATCATCACAGAGCTCCGCGATGAGCTCCTCCGAGAAGTCGACGATCTTGACACGGCTGTGCGAAATGCCCTCGCACACGACATCCCTGACATGAAGACCTACGGCATCATATCCGGCAAAGGCTTTCTCGATTTCGCAGACTGGTTGGTGCGCGGCTGGATCCCCACCGAAAGCACCAACGGTCGCGACATCTACTACATTCTCTGCATGTTCTATTTCGTGCTTGCGCAAGAACCGTTCGGCGTGCGTCAGACATCCATTGTTCCCAAGAATGTGAATAAGCCACTCACTCCGCTCTCGGACTGGCTGGTTCGATTCGCCAAGGAGATCGGGAGCATTATGGATAAGCCCGAGTCATGGAATGAGACTTCCTTGACAAGCTACCGAAATTCCCCTCAATTCCGTGTGTTTGAAGCTGAGGACCCAAAGAATTGGAAGACTTTCAATCAATTCTTCTATCGCAAGCTTAAGGAACCACGTAGGATTTTCGGGCAAAACGATGACCGTATTGTCACTTTCCCCGCCGATTCCACCTTTGCCGGTGCCTTTTCCATCACCGATGAATCCGAGGTGATACTTAAGAACATCCCTTGGAAAGTCTCAGACATGCTCGGTAAATATGGGAAAGAGAAGGTCCCAAACTTTGACAACAAAACTACATACGGAGAATTGTTTCAAGAAGGAATTTGGACACATAGTTTCCTCAATACTTTTGATTATCATCGACAGCATGCCCCTGTCTCTGGGACTGTCGAGATCATTGATGTGATCCAAGGTGCTGCTTATTTAGAGGTCCTCGTCGAGACAGACAAGAAAGCTGGTGGACACAATTTCCTTGCACCCCGACGACGAATTTCCCCCCGTATGAAGAAGCGAGAGTCCAATGGAGCCACTACCCTTGACGCTCCTGATTCACCCGGTTACCAATTCTTGCAAACCCGTGGAATTCTCATTATCAATAACGAACATTTGGGTCGAGTAGCTGTCATGCCTATTGGCATGGCGATAGTTTCCTCTGTCAATATGAACACGGATTTACTGGGCAAGAAGATCAATAAGGGAGATGAGATTTCGCATTTTGCTTTCGGAGGATCGGATTGCGTCATGATGTTTGAACAGAAGGCCAGAGTTTCTAATTTCCCAGATTTGGAGGCTGGTGAGCATTTCTATTATGGCGAGAAACTCTGCAAGGCTCATTACAAATAAGCTGTTCCATGTAGTCTCAAGAGCAAAATTGCCGTCAACTGATGGGACAATGTCTTGGTTTCGTTGTCATTCTTTTGATGTTTGACGCGGTAGTTATGTTACTGTACCCAATTATCTTAGCCAGCTTAATATATCAAAATTTGATCTGGTAATCACACCAATTGCCTTTGACCGAGTGATAATATGATTTTGAGAAAACTCGCTGTTGAATTTGGTCACAGTGGAAAATGAATTAGTTGAATTGAGGGTATAGTTTAGAATAAGGTTGTGCTCATCGAGAAGCGTAACCACTTAATGAATTGACGCTAGTACCAATTAGGTCATGGCGCCAATGCTATTCGGACTTGGGGGGTCTGTTGGCTGGTTGATAAGCAACCAAGAAAACCGTATCCCATATGACTAGATCAATTGGTGATGTATATGGAAATAGCTGAATATGTGTGCAAGCCTTCAATCGAAGCCCTTTCATGGGTCTAGTGATTCAACACTACATAACGGTTCTCAAACTTTACAAGAGTCATATGCTATAAAGCTTTGCTGTAAAATCCTCTTTGTGTCCCCGATCCAGTTATCTCGTTTCTAGCACGATGTCTGTGAATCTCCCCTGGATGGAGTGAAAAGATATTGTTATTCCTTGGGAATGATATGATGACACTGCTATCCTGTCAACCAATATATCAACCTTCATCGTGATATACGTCCAGAAGGCTCGAAAGAAGCAAATCAATCCCATATCTCAATGTCTCTGAAAGTTTTCGAGACTGATGCATGATGATAAACTAGAACCTACTTTGGTTTTCTAAGAACGTTCATACAAAAATAATCGAGTACAATGGCTTAATCAACTTTGTACGGGTTACCCACTTCGAAAATTTCGACCACTTGGCTGAGGTTTTAAGAATTTCTTGGTGTATTGTTACATTGTCTCCACTACATTTGGATCCCCGGGTTAATAAAGTTCTCATTGACAAGTAGTCATTAACAACTTCTGGATACACTTATCTCGGAAACCGTCTCCATACCACCGAAGATACCATATCAATGAAATCATCCCGACTATATAATACAGCATATAACGAAATAATGAAAGAGAGAATACTGCAGGAAGCCATGATGGAAATCAGACAACCCACAGAAAATAATCTGTACACTATGAAGGTCTCGGAGTCGCTCCTTCCCATTCTGTCAAACGAATAGATGCTGTGTTGGTACGAAATCTAGAAGAACATTGTATTTGGATTCCCAAAATACCTATTTTTACTACATTGTTTGCTTCTGAGCTATTATTGATATCAACTTGATAATATTAGGCACACCAACAATGCAGGAGGAGAAGCCACCTCGGTCATTCGCTCCTGACAAATTAAATGCAACCATCAAGGCAAAGAACCACATTTTAAACGCGTGTTATGAAGAGCCACACCATCAAGGCATGAGTCGCTGGTGTTAACACAGTCTTTGGCGGATTTTGCTGTCAGCGTACCTATGTTGGTGCTTTCCTTGGTGATTATGAAGAAAGCTCTCAACCATTTTTGACGGCGCTCTTATCAAACCATTGCTATGATTCTTAACAACAGGTGGTCTTGAATTTTAAGTTGAAAATAGGAGTAGTTCAATGGGTCTGATTGATTCGATCATTGAATTGATCACAGTCAACAAGCTTACTGAAACTGTTCCCCATTGAGAATTCATCGCGAAGCAGGGTATTCAGCATCCCGTACTGGCAGACCGGATCTAAGCTCCCGATGTTTGGAAGTCGTTAAGTGATCCAAAACAGATCCAGCATTCCGATCCATTGGAAACTGTTGGAGGCATCTAGAGATTTAAAGTTGTCGGCCGGTAATTCGGAATATCAGAGAACCTGGCTGGAGGAATCTTGATTTAGTATTCTATGCTGCTTTGAACGCTTCTTCTGTGTCCCCTCGAAATTATTTGCAACGCGAGAGTACTTTTCTTCTGGAAATGGACGCTCATGTTGATATAATTAGGTACATATGACATAGTAACGCGTCGGCCAAAATCATCATGCAAGATTAGTAATCAACATTCTTTTTTCCACCTCGAATCATGCGCATCGGATCAATCACTTCATTGTTACATACACCAAAATCACATTCTATCCACACTACTTTTATTCGTTGCTACGTAGGTGTCGATCCGGTTTTGCAATTCCACATTACATCGAAATTAAATTTCTTCTTCTTCACGTCTCCTCTGCATGATGCGAATAATTCTGGTTTGACGAGGGCGGTGTGAAGTGAATGAGATCTACCTACGCATCCATTCGTGCTGTCAAAATCCATGCAACTCCGAAGCTAGAAGCATATACCACAAGATGGTGAACTACAACAGGACTAATCCATTTTTCATAGTAGCTGAACTGCATACTTTCTGGTTGCTCGAGTAGGTAAGAGGAGGCATCTTCAGATTTAAGGTTCAATTAGTTGAAACATGATACTTGTTTCTATTCTACAAAGATGTATGAGTTGTATGAAAAAAGCAACAAAGCACTCTATAAATAAGAAAAGCATGTATGAATCGAAAGACAAATTATTTTTACATATTTTTTCAAACACTTCAAGAGTCCTGCTGTGAGGTTTGAGGTCTTACACTACATTACTCCGGATTGTACCACCAATATCGGGAACGTTCTTACCGTCTCTCATTAAAAATGGTTCGCTTAAATGACAAAGTCTCGTCACCAGTAGTCTTGACACCGGAGATGGGTGCTTCCAACCAAACAGTTGTGACTGCCAGATATCAAGGAACGAAAATGGATTGCTTCAATCAGATGATCTTGTCGCATTGGAAAGACTTCTCACGTGCAATTGAAGATGAAGACTCTGGACTCGAGCCAATAAGGGCCGATGGCTCTAGCTTGAACCTAGCGACCTTGGTTGCCATAGCGAGGTAAGTGACACTTCTGACCGCGACGTGTAAGCAAGTCATTACTGACACAAACCTCGAAGATACCGTCGCAAAATATCACTCAGCGAAGAAGCAACCAGAAAGATGAAGAAAAGTGTAAATGCTTTTCAAAAACGGATCCAAGACGGCGAGTCAGTTTATGGTGAGTTCACACACTTTTGAGCAAACGTAAAAGCACCATCACGTAAGCTCATACATTCGAAGGTGTCAATACCGGTTTTGGTGGAAGCGCCGATGTTCGACCAAAGAACATCTCCGAAGTATCTGCAAGCTTATTTCGAATGCTTCATTACGGAATTATTTCTGGTCCTCTAGATAGTCGTCATGTTGGAGAGTTAGCAACAAACGACCCAATGAGCGCTGTGAAGCAGAGGGAGTCTAAAACTGCGAAACTAGCAAGATTAGCTATTCCGTTATCTGATCCCGTTTGCTCAACCACCATGCCAGAGAGCTGGGTTCGTGGTGCAATGGCTATTCGTGCCAATACGCTTGCCAAAGGAGCCTCTGCAATTCGACCAGTCATTGTTCAGTCTCTGTTCGATCTTTTGAACAAGGAAATTATCCCAGCCGTGCCACTTCGGGGAAGCATATCTGCTTCCGGTGACCTTAGTCCGTTGTCATACATAGGTGGAGCACTGGAAGGAAAGTCGGCGATTCAGGTTTACGTCGATTTTGATCGGAAACGTGTTTCAGCAGACAAAGCATTATTGCAAGCTGATATAGCCCCCGCAGTTTTCGGGCCTAAAGAGGGACTGTCGTTGGTCAATGGAACAGCAGTAACAGCTTCCGTTGCAGCTTTAGCCATGCATGAAGCCATTATGCAAGCTTTGCTTTCACAAATTCTTACTGCTATGTCTGTTGAAGCACTTTCTGGTACGGACGAAAGCTTTAATCCTTTTTTTGCCGAGGTCAGACCCCATAGAGGTCAGACGATATCAGCCAAAAATATTCACTCATTCTTGGCTGGATCCAAGTTGACAAAAGGAAATGATACTCAAGAATTTCAATTACGACAGGATCGCTATTCTATTAGAACTGCATCACAATGGATTGGTCCATCACTAGAGGATCTTTTGTTATCCTACGAGCAGGTATCAATTGAGTTAAACTCCACCACTGATAATCCCCTTGTTAGTGATGACGGAAAGATACGTCATGGTGGAAATTTTCAAGCGAAGTCCATCACAAGTGCCGTGGAGAAGACTAGACAAGCTTGCCAGTCGATTGGTCAAATGTTATTTGCACAGTGTACCGAGTTGATAAATCCAGCAACAAACAACGGTCTTCCTCCTAATCTGGTGGCAGACGAGCCAAGCGAATCCTGGATGTTCAAAGGTATTGATATCATGATTGCGGCATTGCAATCTGAGCTTGGTTTTTTGTCTAACCCCGTTGGATCACATGTTCAGACGGCTGAAATGGGCAATCAAGCTTTGAATTCTCTGGGGCTCATCTCGAGTAGATACACGCTATCGGCTTTGGAAGTTCTGACGCAGCTTTCCGCGGCACATCTAGTGGCTGTATGCCAAGCTCTAGATCTCAGAGGAATCCAAAATCTATTTTTTATGAATTTAAAGCCTAAGTTTGAGGGCTCTTTCATTCAGTGCCTTGGAAAATATCCCGTGGCACGCCCTAGTGAATGGGACGATCCCATGGAGACGAAGGAATCCTCCAAACTACAACTGCTCCTCTGGGAAAAACTGACAACAACGCTCAATTCGAGTTCAAATATGGACTCGACCACGCGCTTTAAACATACAGCTCAGTCGCTTCAGGCAGTCATTCTTGAAACGTTGGAGCCCAGTCTAGAAATGTTGCAAGTTTTGAAATGCTGGACCGAATTGTGCTCGGAGCAAATGATTTACGCCCACACATTGGCAAAGAGACAACATTTTGAATCAACTGCGATGGCTAAGTTCTTTTTGGGCAAAGCTGGTGAGCGGATGTATCGCTATTTACGCAATGAGCTCCACATACCTTTCGTTGATGAGGAATACCTCAAGTCTTCGGAATGGTTGC
This sequence comes from Botrytis cinerea B05.10, assembly GCF_000143535.2. Lineage (NCBI taxonomy): Eukaryota > Fungi > Ascomycota > Leotiomycetes > Helotiales > Sclerotiniaceae > Botrytis > Botrytis cinerea. The sequence goes on from NC_037310.1 coordinate 3,548,647, forward strand.
CCGAGAAGCCTGACTCATATCAATCTGTCGGAAGTATGGTAACCGCGGTGTATGAAAGTATGAGATCGGGTGAGCTATATTCTGTTGCTATCGAGTGCTTGAAAGATGCAGAAGAGGAAGTAAGGAATGAATAGAATGAATAAAGTATTGCACGGACATTCTTTAGATAACGATCATTCAATATTAAAATATTACAGTAAAAGTTGTAAATCAATGGCACTGAAAAGCCGTGAGAATCGTATTGCTATAGACGTGAAAATACCTTAAAGATTGACTTAATTGGTGGTGTATTTAAGCCCACTTCTACAATGATAAGCTTACCTACGGATGAAAATCAGCCACATCTTACCACCACCACACTCAAAACGTGACTGCCTCAGATGCATTACCAGCGCGAATAAAGTCATCCTTCACAGATTAAAACAGGTAATGACTTCAGATCATCTCACATATTTTGGAACGAATATGGAACTCCCCTCATCTGCTACTTCGATTGCGGATGCTGTTGACACGGGCTCAAAACCCGAGGAAATCCCGAAAGCCAGTGAGACTGACAATAATGGAACCAGTAATGTTTGGCGATCGTGGACTCCCGGCAGCGAGAGTGTCAAAGAACCTTTGAAAACATTTCATAGGAAGACTAAGACTGGATGTATAAGGTGTAGGACAAGGAGAGTGAAAGTAGGTGGTGTATTTCCTTCGGCACGTGATGCCGTTCGTGCTACCTGGGACGATATTTGAGAGTTGAAGAGAGCTTTGGATTGTGAAGATGGCTTGACAATCAGTATGGTCAATCTAAGTATACAGGGAGCGCAAATCTCAAGTGGGAGGCCCCCGGGATTCGCAATGTCCTTTCAGACCCCTCACGCCAATTCTGACCATCGATCTAGTGCGATGAAAGCCAACCAAGTTGCCTCAAATGTGAACGGCATGGAGTGGAATGCAAGTACGAATCTACTAGATCCAGAAAGATTACAGAGAGCCCCGATACGGAGAACATTACTGCTCAAGAACTACGCACTAGATTTCCCGAGACCGCCGAAAGACGTCTACGAGAACTTACTCTGCTTCATCACTACACAACCCACACGAGCCGAACAGTAACCCTTAACAATCCAGCCAATCGCGACCAAGCTGCTATCGATATATTTACACAAACTGTACCTGAGATCGCTCTAACAAACGAAGCACTTCTATATTCAATCTACTGTATATCATCCCTCCACCTCAACGACAAAACACCCTCATCCAACGCAGAAGCATCCACTTTCACCCGCGATACATCGCTAGTAGACGCCTACACCTACCTCGACATGACACTCCGACTCCACCGCCAAGACACCCACCACCTCACCCCCCAAAACGCCGACGCCATCTGTCTAACCTCTAGCAATCTCCGCGTCTGCGCCTTCGCCATGCTCCAACAACGTTCTCTATCCCCCTACACTCCGCCGTCGGAATGGATCAAAATAACCCGCGGTGCATCTATGGCTTTCAAAGCCGCGTGCCAATGCATCTCATCCCGACATGTAGATGCGAACGACGAGGCGCAGAATAGAAGCGTGGCATGGATGTTTGTGAAACGCATGCCGGTTTTGGCTGACCCTGTAGAAATGCTCGATGAGCAGAATGCGGGGATGTTTATCCATTTGTTGAGGAGAAGTCATTCAGATTGGGAAAATGAGGAGTGGAGCGAGGAGATTGAAAAGGCGTATCGGTCTACGATTTGTTTTTTGGGATATGTGTATAAGCATATTGAAGCGAAAGCTAATCCAGCAGTGATTACGCGGTTGTTGATTGGGTTTCCATTTTTTATTGAGCAGCGCTTTGTGGAGTTGGTTGACGAGGGGAAAGATAGAGCGTTGGCTTTGTTAGGGATTATTTTTGCGCTGTTTGTGAGGGTCAAGAATATTTGGTGGATTGGGTTGTGTGGAGAGAGAGAGACGAGGGGAATACTCGGAATTTTGGGGGATGAATGGAGAGACGTGAGGGAGGAGATTGCGGAATTGATTAGAGAGGGTGAGATGGATATATATGAGTTTATATGAATTAAATTATCTGAGGAGCCGTGATCGCAGTGACGTTCAAGGAGTAAATGAATAGGGTGATGAAACTCTAGATCAAGCTTAGCTATATTGTTGTAAGAATTCAAAATGTGATACCTAATTAATAACTCGAGTGCAGTCTCAATCTTGAACCTGTGTGGACGCATCCGAAAGCGAAGAACCATCTATGATCGATGCTCGTTTAGATCTTTCATCATCCCTAACACCGAAAATAACAGTGGCGGATGTTTTAGGACATTCCAAGGTAAGATTGCAAAGTGAACCGAGAGCGATAGCATTAAACTCTATGTCAACTACTTTTCCCAATCACATTTTTGGTACCCCGAGCGTTGAGTGTTAAACTTCCGAGACTTCTGTTTTAGATTTTTTTTTTTTTTTGACAGCTTCTGTCCGAAATGCTTGAGCTGAGATTCCTGGGAATATCGACGTACTACGAAGGTGGGGGCTTGGTTGTGACTGAAGTGATGAAATCTTCCGTTCTACGTTGTCGATCTTGTATCGTATCCGAACAATGGTGAAGATAGAAATGATGTAAACGCCTCGTGAGAAGATTGCACCCTGCGAAAAAGAGTCAAATCTGTATCTTGCAAGGTTATGGAGCAGAATCTCGGGAAAATACATATTCCCCAAGCCTTTTCTGTCGAAAAATGATACAAATAGGGGTTTATCCGAATCGAAGGTAATATTACGTAGGTGGAAAATGTCGAAACCTAAACGAGCATGTGAGGTAGAAATTGTGGAGGGAAATGTTGCTTTTCAATACAAGGACAGCAATCGGATGGGTTCAGCTGAAGTTGATCCGGATGTTTCTCGGTAATTGTCGACGGATTACTACGAAGTACTTTGCACAGCATCTTGACTTGAGTTGAAGAGACATCGCTAGGAAGTCCAGAGTGCATACTCCGACTTTGATCGACGTTTGTCTTGCTGCAGTAGTGCAATAACCTTGTCTTGTCCAGACTTCTACTAGCGACACACCTTTCATGCAAGACCCAGCATTGTCTCTGAACTAATCGCACCCCTCTAGAGCGCTAAAGTAACAGCAATCACTGTTCTTCATGAATCTAGAATGAAAATGAAAAACATTTGCTTTCAGTCAACTCCTCCGGTCCGCCGTTCCCTCCGCTCATCAGCTTGACATTTTCCCATCTTCCCATCTAGACCAGCCTTACTTTCAAGACATGTCCTATGCAACGCATTAGCGATCGACTGTACACTCGATCTTCACTGCCTCCACGCCCAACGGAACCTTCTCCAACGCAGCAGCGAGTCCCGAGATTGCCGACGTGGATACGCGATCGGCACAAGGAATCCGATTGCAGCCAAACTCGTCACATGACTATACGATAACAGCTTAGTTCTGGCACGCCTTGCGCGCAAGGCGAACACAAAAGCTGCCAACGCGTCCTTGGTGAGGCAGGGAAACCCTAGCCCGGGCAAGCCTAACGCCACTCGGATATTCCATGCGAAGATGTATGGAACGAATCACCAGAGAAGAGGAAAGATCATGCACGATAATAAAGACACAATGGTTTGGGTATCTGGAGTGTCGGGATAGGGATGGAATCCTGGATCTAGATTTCTGGATCAACTTCCTTGGAATATACCTAGATTGTTCGTTCGGACGGAGAATCTCTGGCCATGGAATGGTCTCTGCGAATCATTATTTGGGTAGGGCTACAGCGGGGATTCGTCAGCACGAAGTAGGGATTATCGTATGGACATGTGACCGTGGCTGGGGTTGGATTTTCTTTTTGCTTTTTCTTGTCGACCTTCTATTTTCGTCTTAAGGTTGGTTCCAGTGTGCGGATTGGTGGTATTCGGACCCTGGATTCCAATAAATGATGCGTTTATTATGATTGGAACTTGCTGCTATAGGTGCATATCGTCATGATGGGTCCACGCCTTGATATTTGATGGTAATGGAAGATGTTTGTGGTGAAGGGCAGGTTGGTGTGGAGACTGCAATCAATGGCAGCTGGGTGGAGATGAGGATATATATAGAGGGCAGGTACTCGGTCGGTGAAGAAGAAGTTTTTCTGGAGATTACATGGAAACGATTGAGTTTGCTATTTAATTGATTAATATTACTGTGGTATCCTCGAAAGAGAATTTTATTTACGATTGTGTTTAATACTCTACTTATTATTGACAAAACATATCTTCAAATACGCAAACGAACAGACGTAAAAAGTATAGTTATAGAAAAGAAGACATAATGTGTTTATTCGGCAGTAAGTAGTTTTCTTTCCTTACAACTCCAATTTAACACATTGTATTCCCACCGAAATCCCTACTCCGACTTCTCCAAATATTTCCATGCTAACATACCTCCCTTCATAGTCCCTAAAGACGAAGACATAGTCTTTGTTGATCGTCGGGCTCCCCGCCGTAAATCCACCCAAATAGTCCGCGAAAGACGTTCCCACTCGTCTCGCCCCGTATCCCGCGTCTCAGAAACAGTCATCAGACAACACAGCCACCGACCTTCTACACCCATGTCCGAAGTTCACCGGCACTCAACCTCAATGACCGAGATTCACCGCGGTGCGCCCAGCCATCGGCATTCTAGTTCCATGACGGAAATCCACCGCGGAGCACCTAGCCATCGACACTCTAGCTCTATGACGGAAATTCACCGTACTCACACTCCCGCACCACCGACCCCAAAGCCAGTTACTCCTGTTCCCCCTCCCGCGTCCGTTGCTCCTCCACCACCACCCCCACCAGCCTCGGTAGGATTTCCTCCAGGATATGCCCCAGGATATCCCCCACCTCCCATGTCGGTTGCGCCGCCCCCTTCACATCACTTTATACCCCCGCCCTCGCCATCCATTATGCCCGCGAGCCCAGCACCTTCATACCGCGATCTATCACCTCCTCGCGTGCCTACTCCACCGGAAGAAAGCAGAGTCGAATTAATAAAAGTGGAAGAAGAACACTGGCCGCCGCATTCCCATGGAAGATCCAGTCCGAGCGCAATCCATATTTCGAGGAGGAAGAGTAGGAAGGGGAGTGTTTCGAGCGGAAGAGAGAGAGAGAGAGATAGGGGTGATAGAGAGGAAATTTATATCCAAAGAGATCGCATTATTGAGCGTGGTACCCCATCTCGGCACCCGTCTTCAAGCCCGAGCTCGTTCGCAAGGAGGGGGAGTAGAGGAAGCGGTACCCCCGAACCGGTGCAAAGTGGGTACCGTACAGTAGAGGGAACGGGATGGGATGATAGAAGACCAATCACGCCGAGTGGATATAGAGTTGTAGACGGAGCGGGAACCAGGAGAGGAAGCGGGGTTGGAATAGGAAATATTCATCGAGAGAGAGAATGGGAGAGAGAAAAGGTATCACCCTCGGAGTTTGGCGGGAGGAGGGGTAGCATTCCCTATGATAGACCGCGAAGTTCTGGAAGATTTGCAGAGAGGGAGAGGGTGGTAATGGATGAGGGAGGGAGAAGAAGGGAGATGTATAGAAGGGCTTGAGAGAACGGAATACGCTTTTATGTTCAGGCCTGATATGTGATCATCTTGTGCGTGGTTGCTTTTCTGGTCTCCCTAGTGAGGCGATGACGAGGTTGGATTACTTTTCGACGCTGTTTTATACTTTTTTAGATTGTACGCATACTGAGCGAGCGCGTGAGCGAAACTCTATTAGATAATTAACACCTGTTTTTATTCCTGGCATATATATTAGATCGCTCGATACCATAGCATTCAATATTCCATCTGTTTCTATATTGAATCACTACCATTGCCAGCTCATGTGTAACAAGCCTATTTTGATACGCTAGTGCTATTAATGAGTAAATATCGAGCGTGATAGCGCAAGCACTTGTCAGCATAGAATGAGAGGGACAAGGAATTTCCAAAGTGTCTTGAGTAAGTATGATAGTACACATATCCCTCTTTGTCAATTCCCGACCCCTTCTCTCAAGTGTCCGCCTCTTTTGACAGGTAAAGTGGGGTCTGAATCGTTTCGCAGACACAACCACAGGTCTACTCATATAGTCATACCAGCTTTTGATTCTTTTCTTACCATAAAATATTTTGACATCAAGAATCGAGATGTGGAGTTGTCTTCGTGTAATTGGAATAATATGAGTGAGATTCTTCGGACTTGATAATAGTGTGTGCGTGTGTATGTGTGTTCTTGAGTGCAATCTGGTTCAGTGATCTTGCATAAAAGAAAGTCACCTCATCTTCTTTTGCCGCGGAAGGAGTCCGAGAATAGAAGGTGAGTCGTTTGGATGTTTTTATGGGCTGGACTGAGGTGGTTACCAGTACATTCAGGGAGGGCAATTCTTCAAAATTATGTGTCAATTTCCATCTAAACATGCCGAAAAATAACCAAAAGTGGCTAGCTTTTCGACGCAATCGACTTCCAGAACTTCAAACACTAGTCATGTTTAATTCATATAGCTCAATGCTAAATTGCTTATATGTAGACCTGGATTGAAAGCTCTGGAACTTCTGGATATAATTTGGAAATTATCTTTTGAAATTAGCTAGAAATTGAATAACATTTGATCTTTGCAAATTTCCATCTTTCTTAACCCCATAACTATCCGGAAGCACTGCTCGTCCTTGTCCTATCAGTAATTGATTTGAAAATAGCCCTCGTGCTAATTGTAAGAAGTAATCATCACTCAGCAAATCTTCACACAATCCAGTAGGCTTAACGCAATATGTCATCAAGGGACTGTAGCACAACGACAAATGATGTGTGCTGCTGACTTGATATCAGTGAGCTCTTCAGTTGAGGTTAAACTGCTCTGACGGTGCTGACACGATTTCAATTTCTCTTGGCAGGACCTCGTGTAACGCATGCAGGCATTGACAATGCTACTCCTGCAAGTCTGCGAAAAATTCATGTCTCTGTCGCTCCCCATTCTGGTGCTTGTCTTTGTATACTTCTGTTGGCTTTGTACATCCCTCTCCTTTCTCATCGCGATGATATGAACAAATCTCGGCTGCCCATCTTCCTTTATCTATCAGAAGACCTGGATTTGGTGGCTTATTATCCTCAGTGAAGTTCTGGAAGTACGCAAAGAAGTCTTCGAAGAAGCTGCTATGCTCTTTGTAAACAAGCCAGAGCTGCTTCAAGCGGTCTCTACCAGGAATGATGTTAGGTGTTGTTTCGTCGTGATAGAACCAAGCCAATCTCTTGATGCAAAGCAGTCTCAATGGCGATTTATCCTCGGTCTGATCCCAGATATAATTGACCACTTCTGGTAGTAGATGGTTCACATAGCTGGGGTTTTTGTCTTATAACCAGAAATGATCTTTGATACCATTGATGACCGTATTTTCCAACTGATAAAAACACCATTTCTCCGATAACAGGTAGAGTTTTATGAATGTATCAAATTGCGCGTGAGTCTGATTGAATGAAACCGTACGTCTATATAGCCATTCAATAAAGAGTGCTACAGCATCTGAGCTGTCTTCTGGAAGATAGATTTTTCCCTCGGCGCCTTCTAGGAAAGGGCCACAAAAGGCTTTGTTAAAGTAGTCGCACGAGTCACATGTGAGCTTCTTGTGTACTGCAAACTATTTTCTCTTCGGCCCAACGATGAGTGTAACGATTTCAAGGCCGAGGGAGCTAGAGAGAGATTGTCAGTTGTATCCAATTGCTATTGCGTACAAATGAACCACTCACTCTCTAAAATTTGGGCATACAGCGGGTGCTGGAGTACCTGCTACAATCGTAGAGGACATTTTGTTGCCTGGTGCATGTAATATCATCTCAAATCTGCAGCCAACTGTTAGTAATCGCACAGGTCACAGAAGAATAAGGTTGTATTCATGCTTACAATATAATAGACCGGCTGAGGTTCCTTTCTCTTTTTCGAACCGATGCGACGAGATTCGAGAAAAAGATCAGATTGTATAAAATCTTGTGCGTCGACAATCTTATCAGAAGAACACCTCTCTGGAACCGGTGATGAGTTAATTATTCGATGTTTGTTTGGAGGTCGGGAAAGAAGAGTGAAGATAAAGTCAAGACTGACGTGAATTTGGAAGCTCGTCCATCCTCGCTTAAATGGATTGCACGAAATGCATCAACTTCATACCGGGAAAGAGCTGGAGCTTGGAACTTATGACTGGGGTTTCAACAATATTACTCAAATTAACTAGATACATACAATTCTTCCTATCGATATTAAGACATATATTTATAAACATTACTTCTCATCCATCCAACACTATTATCTACAATCTGAATTATTATGTGTACATTATTGGCATTTGTCCAGACCTCAAAGTCACTTAGTGGGCTCTTCCCGCAACTCCCTCCCAATGTGCAATCGAGATGCACATCATTCCGACCTTCCTACTTTTACTGTACTTGTCACTCTTGTGATAAGAAACGGTCGTAGAATTCCAAAGTCCTGAATGATACTAATGATTTCCTCCCCCCATCGGTCCAATCCTGATTAACTTTGGGCTTTTTGATGAGAAAACCAGCCATATCTAAAATCTCAGCGGTATCAACGCTAGTATTCACCCCCTTACATTTCGTGTGAGCATCTCGATGTTCGTGAAAGTCACAACGGCCCCGTTCTCTTTTATCATGCCAAGAGATATTGTATTTGTGTTGAAAATCGCAAGATTTGCTAGACTCAAAATCGGCTTGGATGTCCTCAGCGACGTAGTCAGGCATGTCGACAATCGAACGCAGTCTGTTGATAATAAGACGCCCAATAACCCTGCCATCCCTTGGCTTATCCAGATCCTCGCGAAATTCCCAGGCTAAGCATTGGATGCAGAGTTTTCTCATGGTTGAATTTGGTAGCGAGAGTTGCCAAATGGCAGAGATGTCGTCATCGGAAAGTTTCCATGCATCTCGGTGTTCGAAGGGGATCATCGATCCTCTGAGAGCTAGAATCATGTCGGAAACATCGTTTGCAAGCTTTTCAGAACACCATTTGTCTGCGCTGATTCGGAGTTCCCAGAAATTCCTATATGTCTCGCTGATGAGGTCGAGGTTTACCTTGGATCTTTGAAGCCATGCAACCAATAACTTAATGGCTCCGGTTTTCTCATCTTCTAAATATATTTCCCTTTCTATGCCCTCTTCGAAGCGTCCTTGGAGAAAGGCTATTTGGAAGTATCCAATAGACTTGACGAGGCGGTCTTGAGAGACTGCGAACACTTCTTTTTCTGGACCTACGACTAATGCTACTAGTACGCAACGTCTCCTAATTTGTTTCATTAGCAAATTCGAGTGAGGTTAAAACTTAAATTATGATCCAGGTATGAAAAACATTGTTGGATTGATCATGAGAAGGGACGAAGCTTACTTTCTCGAAGTTACTATCTTAAATTCTCGTTCTGTAGACATTTTGGACTTGTTTAGACTTGCATGGGTCTGATCAGTGTTGTTCATAGTGACGAGATAGAAGTATATTGTACAAAGATAATAAAGATCTGGATATATCCAAGCTGACTGCAGGTTTGTAGATTATATCTTTGTGTCTAAAACTTCTCAATGTGCAAGAGAAATTCTGCCAGGGGTGATGAATCAATATATACTCCAGCAATACGGCTAGGTATGTGTGTAAAATTATCAAACTACTGAGTCTAGCTCCTCTAGATTTAACTAGCAAATTGTCACTCATCACAAGCATAATAACGTTCAAAAGTGTAACCACGTTGGGACATAAGAGAATTTTGAAAGAGCATGTATGATGGCTTCGATCAATGCTCTAGCCGATAAAGTTGAATCTTTTGACGCTAGATTCTCTAGTCTAGAGCCTCAAGTACCTAATTTTGTCACTAAGGAGAACGAAACTACTAGTTAGCTTGAGTCTAGCTCTGGTGCTTGGAACTGATAGCCTCATATCGTAAATATGGATATTGATAATATCAAAATTCTTGTTTATTTGCAGCTTTCACCTGGGAATTTTCGATAGAGAAAATGCTAGTAGATTTCTGACTGATTGAAGCATCTCATTCGGTGGTGGAATTGGCAAACTAAGCATGTGAATCAGCTTGGCGTAAAATATGATGAAGACTAACCTTACGCTCTTGGAATGAACTATGGAATTATTGAGCATTGAAAGCTAATACATAAGGATCCTGTTCTGACTGTTGGAAATAAGTTGGGAGCCACATGGATTAGTAATACGAAGGTGGTGGTGACAGCAGGCGCCTGTGGAGCTTTTTGACTCATAATCGATCTACCATGTGCATAGACTTTCAACGTCGAACTTGCATATATTAGGAAAGATGCATCGGGTATGTGAGATATACATGTAATTCTAGATTATCATCCATGACTAGAAGCCATAGCTGCAAAAGAATAAGACTTCCGGTTTCATGCAGCCCATCAAGAATCCTGTTTTCTGCTTCACAATCTAGCCAGCCAAATAAACCCATCGTGTCAATCTGAGCTCATAATAACTTTTCATATCACCGTAGACCCTTAGAGAATAGTAGTAAGAGCTCACGTAACTGACAGTGTGCATGGGCAAGCCATATGTCTCTAAAACTCTCGCAGTCTGCCAGTTGCGAGCATCGTATTTTATCTGATAGCTGCCAACACTATTTCCATCGTTAATGATAGTTTTATGTCTCTAGCCAGTCTAAATACTCTGCAAAGATTCACTTCAAGTGATGCATTCGAATGAAACCATACTGACGTACTATTAAAGAAGCTTAACCCTCGACCTCGTCCTCAGAATCCTCATCTTTTTTTCTAATCTCCGCTGTTTTCAAATGGCACACTTCTCCTTCCGAATGTCGATGGAAATAACAATCATCCCAATTCTCCTCCTGAAACGGACAATCTGGAAGATCATCTGCTGAATGCTTCTGTACTTGTGCAAAGAAACTCACATAAAGATCCCGGTGGTCTTTGAAGAGCTCCCACAGAGTGATCAATTCTGCCATATCCAACAGAAAGGCCTTCTTCTTTTTCTTTTCTAAAGAAGCCTCAATGTCCCACGAATTGTAGACAAGCTCATGAATACACCATTTGCGTAGTGGAGATGTGGGAGATGTGTTTTTCCAGATATTGTCGGCATGCACTTTGCAGTCGGGGACCTGATGAAATTTACCAGATTTTGTTATAGCTTGAATTGCATCGATAGCTTTGTTCGCAAGATCATTGACACACAGCTTTTCCGCGAAAATATAAACACCGAGTAACTGGTCGAAGTCCTCAAGAGCTTTTGCTTCAGGTACTGTTCCGCGATATAACCAATGCATGAAGTATTCGAAAACTCCAGGCTCATCCTCCGGCATATTCATACTGCACTCCTGGCTTTCTTTGAATCCTCCTGCTGAGAATGCACCACGAAAGTATGCCACGGACTCGCATATAAGCTGCTTGTGCACGGCGAACTTGCGCTTCTCTTTTCCCACAACGATTGTGACTAGCTCATGGCCAAGTGATCTGTAAATTATTAGTCGTGACACACCATGAGAAGCTCTGATGTTGACCTCACTTTCCGAGATTGAAGCTGTCTGACAAACTCATATTTTCAGAAGCAATGACACCGACTTGGCGATCTGCGAATCCTGCAGGACAGTTCAAATAAGGACTGCAATATTCTAGAGAAAGAAAATTAAGTTTATGTCAGAAAATAACCAAGATTCTTTCGCACAACAAAGGTAGTTTTGGCTTGTGAGTTGGAGATGTTTTGGCGAGGGAAGAGTTTCGAGGCGAATGATTTCTTCTTGGGATGAGAGTCGCAAAGCTCACCTTTTAAATAAAACCGTCGATCAATTCACTCTATATTTTATCCCAACCGATAAAAAATCTGCGGAGTCAAATTTTCACTTGGAATTTTAAAGCCAGTTTATTCCTTTCTCTTCTTTCATTCTGTTTCTCCTCCTTTCTCCCGCCCAACTACACATGTGGTTGTACACTTAGCAATACCCAAACACCCCTTCGAATCAACCTTTTGTTCTCAAGCAGAAAGTTAAGCCGTATCAACAGATAAATCCTACTAAGAACTGGTTTGAAATCCGATTGTATCTACTCCAATCTTCCGCCACGATGGGTAATGTAAGTAGTCCAACCACTTCGAGCTATTCATCGAGAAACTCTAACATACTTGGTCAGCCTAATGAGCACGAGTGTGCTGTATCTGCGGGAAATGATTCGCCCAAGAAATCGCAAAGTGCTAGTCAAAGCAACCGATCTACCGCGCAATCCAAGTCGACAGCAATGATGAAGCTTGAGCCAGACGTCTTGTTCACAGAGTTAGTACAACTCAGTTCTCTCCTTTACTCAGTATTTACCACCGATCTAACTCATGTGCAGCACAATGGGCATGGAGACAATTATGTTGAAGGTTGGACCGTCTGATGATATACATGGCAATATGGTCTTTTCCATCCACAAGAACTTGTTGATCGCTTCTTCCCGTCGATTCGCAAAGATGTTGAGAACAACTGGACCTTTGGATCGCAATCAGATGTATTCAATCCACGATACGAGTCCTGCTATATTCAAATACTTCAATGAGTATCTCTACACTCATCGGATCCCAGTCGTCAGTCGTCGCCTGTCGAAAGCTGAGCAAGGAACCCGAATTTTGGAGCTTTGTCAACTCTATGTCTTTGCGGAAATGTTCGAGATGGACAATACCTTTCTCAACAAGATCATTGATACGATTCAAGATGGTCTTGCTGTTAGTTCTACCTTTTTGTCATTTAGTCTGGTAAGAAACATTCTTGAACACTCCAAGCCAGAATCTCCACTTCGCAAATTCTGCGCCGCAAACGCTCTTTATTCTGCCATGGTTCCAGGTCTCGATACAACTGGATTCCAATGGTTGATAAAGAATAGTGAGGAGTTTCTTGCTGAATTCATGAAGATGCTCGTTAAGCTCACTAAGGCAACCGATCCTCGTATTCGCGACGTCAAGCAAGAATATGCAAAGGAAACCAAGATAAAGGAAGAGGAATTGGAGAACGGAGGAGTTGCTGTTGATAATGGCTCTGTTATCGTTTCTGTTGTTGGTCCAGGTGTTCATCCATGCCAATTCCATATTCATGGTCGATCGGGATCTGGTTCAGGAGCCGCTGATGGTGCCGACGATGATGAGATATGCTACTTATTGGCTGATCTAGAAGCATAAATAAAGCAAAAATGACTGGACATTGTCATGAGCACGAATAGAGGGTTCTCATGTTAAGCACACGGCGTTTGTGGAGTCGAAGGTGGTTGAGAAGGAGCAAATGGTGACGTACAAATTAAAGCGGCGCTAGTGGATGTTTGATATGGTAAGAGAATTATTAGAATCAGAGGTAGCAGTGAGACATCGGGAACATATCTGCTTTTCCTCCATATCATGCCATACAATGCATACGGAATTATCAATGGATGATTTACCTGATCGTTTTGCTTTCATAGCATGAATTATTAGGCAAAATTGGATGTTGACTCGAATTATTTTTAGTGACATGCAAATGAATTCAACTTATATGTTATTATTCCCATAACCGCAAGAATTTTGATACATGACATGAAGAGTACGAAAATTGCCCAGTCAGACATTTATTAGTCTATACATTTATGCAAATACTCCTTTGCATCGCTCCGTATGCCTGTCTTTTTCCCAATACATTGTACACAAAAACTTTATTCTCTGCAGACTGATCCAAACAGCCTTTACCAGCTCTGGCTTAAAAGTAATAGATCAGAATTACGCACCTTCTATATTCTTCAGGGCCATCATATTCATGAAACTCGCAATTATGATCTCCAAATCTGCTACCTATGATAGTGGGATCAAACTTGCCCTCTGCTCTCCATTGCACACAAGAAAAATCACAGTCTGGGCCGAACTCATCTATATCCACATCTTTATTTTAATAAGCTCGCCAGTTCGTATATTTTTCCATGTCTACAAGGTATGCGTGCAAATGCCGGGCCTTTTTACTTTTTTTCGCTTCGTTTTTCATTGTGAGAGAGCATATAGACGTAGGGACTGAATCTTGTTATCATAATTCTATAGGGTCTTCTGTCTGTATACGTGGAATCCGGTGTTAAATATGGATTGTAGTGGGTTGCGGGCTGGGTATGTTTCTGCAGGGTAAGCGAGATTTGGTCGTAATGGAGATAGTGTGTAAATTATGTTGTTCGATAGCTTCCCTGAACCTATTTGAAGTTGAAGTTGGTGATTTCCTGTTCTGGGCAACTGACGTAATAAGTGTGAATGTTTTGAAGCAAAGATCTGCGACCTAGAATGCCTATTTCTCATATGGCCTAATATCAAAGAGCCCCTTCACTCATTTGACATGGAACTCTTGACAATCTCTTGGACATATTCGCTTCCATTTTCTCGTCATTTCAGAAGGAAACCTTTGCTTGATATTCTTGCCATGTATCTATCAAGCATCTAATTTCAGATAAGGGTTATTGAACACCTTCAAATACTCATACGGCGCGTTATCAAAATTAACCAAATCACCATTTTCCTCGCACTGAAAGCCCATCTGTTCCAAGAAAGCCTTCAACTCATCCACAGCCTCCATACTAGAAGCGTACTCACCCCTCCAGCACTTCCCCACCACCGCGCCCAGCATCTCCTCCCCAAGCACAGGGAACTGTTTAGCGGCCACTCTCTTCCTCCTCTCCTCTTCCATCTCATTTGGCCCACCCTCAAACCCCTCCAACACAGCTAACGCCCCCTTTCCAGTCACAAGCCCATACACCCACGACGCCCAATTAAACAAGTCCGTCTGAAAACTCACAAATCGCTCTTCAAGCCTGATATCAGTCATCTGATTGCCCGTATTGGGGCAATAGTGCCCTATATGCGCGCCCCAGAGACCGAGCATGGAGAGCGAGAGATCAGGCTCCAGCTAGAGCGTCTCGGAACAGAACTCGTGGTGCACGACGTCGCGCGAGTGGAGGTACTGCAGCGCGGAGAGTGTGTTGAATGCCCAGCGGTAAATGATCGCGAGGGAGAGGGGGTTGGTAGCGAAGGTGGGATGGGAGTGTAGTGCGAAGGTTAGGGGGCCAATGGAGGATTTTGACAGAAGGTAGCCATAGCTATCACGGCCCTTGAATCTGTTTTCTAGTTAGCTCGAACTATATTCTCGCTTTAAAAGAATCTAAGATAAGTGAGACGTACTCAAGTAATTTAGGATGATTGCCTCGCAAGTGTTCATACACGCCCGCAGCCCACTGGATCCCACTACAGTCCTCCGAATCTTCGAGGCTACCATCTATCTCTTCTCCCTCATCATCGCGCAACTTCGCCGTGTAGCTTACTGGAAATACAAGATATGCGCTATCATCTTTAGAAGAAGGCGCTACCATGTATTTATCAAACATGGAAGCGAAGATCTTGCTGCCTGGATTCTGAGAAGCTGTTGGTGGGACCTGTGAGCGGTAGAACAAGTCTGCAGCGTTTGTGTTGGCCATACTTTCCGATTTGCCTCGGGCTCACACACGCGAAATTATTTAATATGGTAAGTTTGAGTGATGGATTTTGAGGATGCTCTTTTTTGCGAAGGAAATGTGGAAGCCAAAATATAATATACGGATAATATATCTTGTTAGAAGATATAGAAGTCACCATCACGCGACAAAGTCACGCGATGGCTTCGTCAGACTATAGGGCATAAATAGAATTCTTGGCCTTATCGAAAAGGACCAAGACACACGACAATATAGTCAATACCAGAGCAACTTCCATCATATGATCGTATTCTTGCAATATGTCTGTAAATAACGATCTCGCTTAATCTTATTATTATATAAATACTAAAATTTTGAATTCATACAGAAGTTATCATCAAAATAGCTTTTTATAATGAAAATCGTAATAATTTTGATTATTTTTGAAATATAATAGACTCTTTGTATCAATAAATCTATTATAAGAACTTTATCTTCTGATTGAAACGTTATACACATCATTATTAATGAATCAACTCATGAATGTAATTATGAAAGCCCAGATGCGAAACCATTTTGGAATGCTCACTTTGTACATACACTTCAAAATGCATTGCTTTTTTGCTTAAGATATCTACAACTGAGAATTTTTCACCGAATAGCTGATTCTGCTCTGAAGCATCCCAAACTTCTATTCCCGCTACCTTCATCTATTCTTTTTGCTACTATCCCTACAAGCTAGAATTTGCTCTGCTACTGACATAGCGCTTATGGAATAGCCAGCCAATTTCTAACTTTTAAATACTGAATCTTTTATTGCGAAAAAGAATATCAAGTACAATAAAGTAGGGTGCACACTGCGTATATGGCTTTAGAACCTGTCTAAATCCTGTTTCGTTTTCACCCCCAGTTTTTTCTCTTCTCCCATCATTTTATTTACTTCTACAAACCTCCTCTAAGAAATGTGTTACCCTCTAATATCAATACAGTACAGAAATTATCTAACTTAAGTTTCTTGCAGCATACCAAAAGAGATTCTGCAAAAACCTCAAAATGATAATCGCCTGAAAGACTTTGAAAGATTCAAGCCAAAAGCTTTGGTTATCATAGCTGAAATATCAAAGAACCATCGTATTATCTCATCTTTCAAGCACGAATTGAATGCTCTCAAAAAAGAGGAAGTTTATCCTCCTTTCGTTCTCCCCGACTCAATGGTCTTTGGTTTCTGACAAGCAAACCTAGTAAGGAACTGTTGATAAAGAACCGTGAGTCTTTTTCGAAATCATGAGCATCAAAATCTCGACGATCAAATAAACCTCAAGAGCTTTGACAGTTTCTCAAAAATAATAGCAACCTAATGTCTTACCCAGCTCCCATACTAAGCATCGAAAGGCACTTTCGTTTTGCGTTGACACCTAAAGAGGGTCATTTGAACGAATACTCCAAAGTATGGCAGACAAGGGAGCCGCTATGGAAGAATCGTCTTGAGAATGGTTGGGTGCGGGTGCCGGGGGTAGGGCCTCACTTGTATACCCTGATTCAAATCAAGTCCGATACACTAACCAAAACGATTAATAACCGATTGCAGATTTTGGAGATGCAATGAAAGTCAGAATAGTAGAGCTTCAGATCGATGACACTGCCAAGATAGATAGACAAGAGAGCTTGCTCCAACGTTTATATGGTTGGACTCATCATGCTAGGCCTATTAGACAGCACAGTATCTGTTTGTATGCCTTCTCAAGGTTACGTCGTGAATTATAATAAAAGGCTTAGAAGTGGTGCAAACATGGCATATTATCTCGAAGATGAAAAGGACATTAGAAATGCATATTCGCAAATGCTCAGAGGATTGATTGTGGAGTGTTGCACGAAAGAACCGCTACTACGACCTAAAGCGGTTGAACTATAACAACGAACAGGAATGATGTTTCGGATGGCTCAGAATGAATTTGTAGCGGATACTGTTGGAGATCATGCTTCTCTTGGTTTGGGGAGCGAACATTTTTTGCTGGAGGATCTGGAGTCACCTCAAGAACGGTCGATATGAAAATAACTATTCGCTAAGATTTTAGGCGTCTTTTCCTCTCGTTTCCTATTCCTGTCATTATGTCAAAATTCCTGTATTTCTGGCTTCGTATACTGAATAAACAATGCGAGCAACTTAGTATTTGCATGTACTGTATCTATGCAGGAAATTTCAGTGGAGAAAATAAAGTTCAATGTGAATGTATGGCATAGCTTCGTATTCCGATAGTATAGATCTAACTTGCGATTCGTCAATGAAAAGTTCCTCATGATTTTTGATAGCTCAAAATATACTCATGATTGATTCCAGATACGAAGGAAACCGGTGATAATCAGCAGAATTACGATGAAATATTTTGTTACCCTACTCTCACTACACCTCCTTGACTACTATGATTCTTGTACTGACGAGTATACGCGCCCAATCGGGCAAAGTCGAGCATTCAGATTCTTCAGTCTTGTGGCCAATTGAAGATCGATATATGTCGGCGTCTGAACTTACGAGTCCCTTACGGCATGTAATCTCAACACAATGTATACATGCACTGTATTACATAAAGCCCGGCAAGATATTATTAACAAAATATTTGATCATATCTTCTCAGATGGTACATTCTCATTAGGCGCCAAGGAATTGAAGCGGCGGGTGTCTTGCCGTAGCGAGATGTAACATCGACTTTCATGGCGAGATACAGTCTATAGACCATGGCGAGAGAATTTTGCAATGAGAAATGTAACTTCAGAGAGCAGCGAGTCTTTCAACAACACCAAATAAACTCATTGATCTGACTACTCAAAAAAAAAAAAAATTAAAGAATGATACATAGTCGTGGATCTCAGCTGTTCAATGGAGTGAGTACCTTCATTCTCGCTTACACGTTTCCTCGGACGCTCCATCATACATAACCGAGCACCGTCACAAGCATGTAGAATTAACAGTATGAAATCAATTTGAAGAAATTGGCCAGAAAGAAAGCAGAAGTGCTGTATGAGATGATAACGACAAAAGTTGAAGATGAAATGCAAAGCAATCTTACTCCAAGGATATTGGATGATAGCACTAAAATTCAAGCTTCCGGTAAATTTTAAAAGCATAACGGCAGGTTAGATGAGATTGCTCAAGTATGAAACAAAGCACCTTGATGATACAGGCTCACACAAGCTATCAACATCCGGTTTGTTTCTGCAAAACTGAGCAAAGCGCATTCGACGCCTCGAATACCATCCTAAACCTCAAGATCCACCATACTCGAATCAAAACATGCAGACGACAGTATCCAATAGAAAACCCAACTAAAACACCACCGTACTATCACCTTCGCCTACATTCATTCCAAGCGGGTAGTAACCATAACATGTTTCAACTCGAAAATTCACTCTACTCAACTTCACTCTTCTTCACTTCTAAATTCAATCCCGTTCCATTCCGCGTTCCACCTTCTTCAGTTTCGCATACGGTCAATCTTAAATATTTTTTTCCAACACAAACACACGCTAGTACCGCCAGAATTCACCGTATCTATTGTGCTGTAGATACTTGAGCCTGCCACCCCCACCTCCACCTCCGAAAGGTTCTTAATATAAGAGTCTCTTGCAGAGCTCTCTGTGAATAATCCAGGAAAACTCTTCAATTAAAACAACCACATCCAAATTTCAACACGATTTTTCTTTTCTGCCAGAATTTGATCGCAATCATCGTCAGTTCAGAGGAATAAAGTATCTGCATCAATCTATCAAATTATTGAACTTAATTACACAAATAAGATGTCTCCAAAGGTTGCGAAAAAACGCTCTGTCAGTACCTCCGCAGAGTCACGTCAACCTAAACGCGCTCGTGTCAACCCCGCGTCTCCTACGTCAGGTACCTCTATTCCCGCAGACAAGACATTGAGCAAGACTGAAATCAATAATGACAAACCCAAGACTACCACACCAAAACCGAAGTTGAAGATCATCCTTACCCTAAAGAAGGATGCAGAACCATCAAATGCGCCTTCAAAAAAATCCAAAGAACGGCCAATTAAGGCTTTAAAGAAAGCAAGTCGAAAGAAAAGTGCGCGAACCAGTGTTAAATCTCAAAAGCCCACCACAACTGGTTCTATAGATGATGCACCAAGCAAGAAGAAGAAAAGGCAAATAGAGGTCAAGCCAGAGAAGATTCCAGTACCATCGAGCAAGTCTCCCAAAGTGCCCCGAAAACAATCAGCCAGACCTTCAGTAGAGGCGAAGAACACGGGTCCACGTGTTAGTCTCGAATCTGTCAAGTCGACAACCTCCGATTGCGTGGACGATACACCGAGCAAGACCAAGCCAGAAACAAAGGTAAAGAATAATGCAGCACCTGAGAGAAAAATCCTTACTCCAAAACCGATATTGCCCAAACCAGCAGCACCACCGGTAGCACCAGAACCACCAGCTACATCAGCAAAAGATGTGCCCAGCACATCAGAAGTCGCACAAAACCAAGTTTCTGCTATTCGAAAGCGATCAAATGACGTAGACGAAGCAATAATCAAGACTAAAAGCAAGACGAACGCAAACGCCAATGAAAATGCAAATACAAGTACAACACCTTGCACAACCCGATTCGTGCCCATCAATACTCCGCAACCAAATTCGAGAGCACGGAAGCCTTTCAGAGAGCTCGAAAGTGCAGAAAACAACACCGCTGATGGACAGACGCAACCAAACAATACAGAAGACGAGCTCGAATCAGAAGTGATTACCAATGAATCAGATCCTACAAATACGACACTATCAAAATCACCGCCTCGAGACCCTGTCAAGCCATTTGGTCCCAAGGAAAAGAAAGCCATTACCATTTGGATGCGAGTCAACAATGCAGCTGGAGCACGAGGTAATCTTGCAGCTTTCCGAGACCTCTTAGACACTCTAGGTTGTCTAGACCCAAGTTTTGACCATGAGATCTTGGCGAATTTTCATCACCGGATCGAGCGATACATTTTAAGAATAAAGAAATTATTAAAGGAGTGTGGTGCTGTTTTATTTCACGAAGACGATAAGCTGGAAACGGATCCGATTTTTGCGGATTGGACAGTTGTTTGGTTAGAAGAGGATTGGGATGGGGCTATTGATACGAGAGTATACTATACTGACAACTATCTTGAGAAATACTCACCTCCTCTTGAAGGAGGCAATGAAAATAAGCCTATTGCAGCAGAACCACCAGTTGATGAGCCATTCGAAGAGGAGGCGGAGATTCTTTATGTTGAGAGTCCTGATGAACGCATTGCCAATATCGCCAAGATCACCAATACTAACACTATTAAAGTCAGAGTAGTCCCAGAGTGTGATCGTAATCCTTACGGAATGGCAGATTGGTGGAAATAGTGGCGAAGACTAAAGAAGTATGGATGAGGGAGGAATTTCCGAATTGTTTTGGCATTTGCTTTGCAGAATTTGATATGATTGTCAGAGATACGGGACAAGTGTATAGACTAAAGTCCAATCGATAATAATAATTTCCTACCAATACATGATTTGCAATTTGTGTGAACTTCATTGAATTCGCCGTGGTGCTCGATGCTGTATAATATAGCTAGTGACACATCGAAGACGCCGTATCATCACTCGAGGACTTCGAAGAGCCGGTCGTTTGAATCCACAAATCGAGAATATAGAATGGGCCCTGGCCGCCTCCTGACAAATGTGATTGATTTGTGATAATGTTGAAGTAGCATTGTCTATTTCAATGATGATTTGGTGACAGATGAATGAGGAATGGCGTGTAATCCATTCGAATGAGTGTGAGAGACAAATCAAGCTTGCGTATGGTTATTCTTTTCCTTCGAATCTTGCAAACTCAGTACATTTCATTCCATACACTGCGAAACTTGTGATCGGAGAGAAGAGTAATTACATGCTTACAAGTTTGAGCCAAACTCCAGCCCCAGACCACGTCTCAAGTCGTCTGTTCGTATCGTACAATTCGTTAATGCTTAAGCCACCTCTATATAATCTTTTCGGCCTCCTCGACCAAATCCTCTAATTTGAAAGCTGGATCGCCTCTTCCAAACATCTCTAATAACCGACGTCTATCACTCTTTTCCCCAACCGGACCATAGAACTTTTGTAAACACATAACCAGCCATTTTGCTTCGTCGACGCTCACACCTCTTCCTTCAACGACCTGACCCTGTAACAACACCAAGCCTTTATCTTTCTCCAACTCTAAATGATGTGTGATTGTAGTATGTGGTTGACTGTATTCGCCTCTCAATTTATATTCCGCAAGATGTGTGAATAGCACAGCGACGGTATTCTCAGCTGGGAAAGTCCATTGCAAGAAATGGATTTCGGCACCTTGTCCCTCCTTTGGAAGTGGGAGAATAAAGTGAGGGAATGCCTTCGCAGTTTTCTCAATTGTTTTATATGTATCTAAGGGTATAACTGCGCACAATGATCTGGCTTCGCTGGCATGTCGGAATCGCCAGAGAGCTTCAATCTTTTCTTGTGATAATGTGCGGACTTTCTCGAGATCAAGGTAAGAGGATAAAGTCTTTAGCCCAGGGGTTGAAGAAGGCGCCTTCTCGGCCGGAGTTTGAGGCGGTGGCGGAGGTGCAGGAAAAGGTGACGAAGTAGTCGGGGAGGGTGGTGGGGTGGGAGGGGCATTCGTAGGAGTAGGAATAGCAACGGTGGCTTTCCTTTTCATCTCTTCGATTTTGGATTTGTATGCTTCTTTCAGTTCATTGGCGTCTCGCAGACCTTCCCTATATATTTCATGAGCTACAGACATAACATCTACTGAATTTCCCTTCTTACTCTTTTGCTTTTTGTTCAAGCTTCTCCTTGTACTTTTCCAGCACTCTGTCTGATTGCTGAGTGGCCAAGAACCGGACATCATGAACTTGTGCCCATCTCTTTTGCGAAGCTCGCAGATAGGGGGGCGCACCAGAGATTATGCGACGGATCGCTGGAGAACGAATGATTGCCATGTTTTCGTCGAGTAACAATTATTATCTTGATCAATCTCCCAAGTCGTCAACCTCACAAAATATCAATTGTGGTTGATAAACTTAAATTATGACGCGGCCGCATCACCGAGATTCCGATGTAACCTACTGCTCGACTCGACCTCAAGCCGACCCCGGATTTCGGGATGTCGATGTCTCAAGCTATTATTTCCCGATTTGAAAACAAACAGAAATCATAAAAAGCAAATCATGCAACATTTCCAAAGGAGGGTTAGTTTCTAAGTTTCAATATTTACATGCATCTAATCCCACTCTACAACTTCGCCTTTTCCCCTTCTTTCAATGCCCGATCTTTCAAAAGTCTTCTCAATATCTTTCCACTCGGACTCTTCGGAATGACATCCACGAATTTAACTCCTCCCCTCAACCTCTTATGACTCGCGACCTTTGCTTGCAACCATGCCATGATCTTCTTTTCCTCTTCTTTATCGCCAGCAACTCCTTTCCTTGGAACAACATAAGCTCTTGGTACTTCTGTTGCTTGTTCTTCGTTGTAGATACCAATCACTGCAACGTCGTCTATGTCTTCGTGGGAGATGAGGAGACCTTCTAATTCTGCCGGTGGTACTTGGAAACCTTTGTACTTGATTAATTCCTTGACACGATCAGTGATGTAAAAGTTGCCATCTTTATCCTGATGTCCAACATCTCCCGTCTTGAAATACCCATCCTCTGTTAATGCATTCTTGGTACCCTCGGGGTTCTTGAGATAACCTTGGAAAACATTGGGCCCCTTAATCCAAAGCTCGCCAGTCTGCCCTGCCGGAACCTCCTTTTCTTCAGAGTTCATATACTTTGCTACTTGATTTGGTAGTAGACGTCCGACGGAACCTGGATATTTATTCCAATCCTCCCAAGGCTGAGTGTGAGTGGTAGGACTTGTTTCACTAAGTCCATAACCTTGCTTAATTGGTATCTTGAGACGAGCGTATACAGCATCAACGAGTTCGCGTGTTAATGGCGCCGCACCCGAATTCATCATCCTGACAGTCGATAAATCGTATTTCGAAACTACCGGGCTCTTTCCAAGCATGAGAACAATAGGGGGAACCACGTAAGCAAATGTAGCACCAAATTTCTGTATTGTATGACAAAACTTCTCCAACTCAAATTTCTCCATTACAATGCACTCCAAACCCATGTATAGGGAGAAGTGAATAATGCATGTCAAGCCCTGGAAATAGTTAGCAAAACCGGCAACGTTTCAGTAGTGGAGTGACTCACATAGATATGGAAAAAGGGAAGAACGGCCATGAGTTTGTCGCCTCTGCCATCCTTCCCGCCTTTCCAACTTAAATTGACCCCCTCAGCTGCGTTTGCCATGAAAGTATTTGCAACAATGTTTCCATGAGAAAGCATGACTCCTTTCGGGTGACCGGTCGTCCCACTACTGTAGACCAAAAATGCTAGATCCTCTGGCTTACTCTTCGTCCTCCTATATCTTGATGTGCCAGCCAAATTCCGCACGTTCGTAAAGTGCTTAAATCGGTGTGTTTCATCCTTTCCATCACCCACCAAAATTATTCTATCTTCCGGTATACCAGCATTCTTAGCAGCTGCTTGTGCTTCTTTTATGAAAGCCTTTTGTGTAACAATTCCTTTTGCCCCAGAATCCTTCAATTGAAAGGTCAATTCATCGACAGTGTATCCGGGATTCGCAGGAGAGACTATTCCGCCGGCCCAATGGGTTCCCCATAGAACAGCAGGAGTATCGATACAATTTGGTGTGTAAAGTGCAAGTACGTCGCCTTTCTTCCACTCCCAAACAGCTTTCAGGCCCTTTCCAAACTCTATTGCAGTGTCTCGCAGTTGCTTGTAGTTATATGACCGTGACGTCTCAGCGTCCGTGTAAATTGCTGGAAAAGCAAACAGTCAGTCGTTGATCTTTAAAAGCTGATCTTCCAAAACGATCATTAATACTGCAGGACGTAATTGGTACCTTTATCATCAGGAAATTCTCTATCTTTTCTCTCGAAAAGAAACTCCCAGAGATCCACCTGTGGGATGTCCAATAAGGGATATGTTGATGCAGTAGGCATATTTTGTTTGTGCTTGTGTACTGATATGTCGATGGGTTACCAATTGTAAGAAACAGAAAGGTAAGAAACTACTATGAGGTATCTATTGAACGAGATGGTATTTAGAAATCAAAGCAAAGCGGAGGAAAGCAAAGGAAACTCACCTACCTAAATATGTTACCGGTCAATAATATGGTTGGCTGGAGATATGCGATATCAGGATTGGCTTATCCATCACAACGCCTTTGTGGAGAAGGAAACTCCACAAAACTTTCTGCAAAGCCGAAGCACCGAGGTAACATTAACTTTACCCCAGATCTTGGCTTGTCGCAAACTCGGTCAAAGTCACGAGTTTTCGGATATCGTCGACTTACTACCAGCTGTTGGAACTAATTACTAAATCATGACTAATAAGAACGCTCGTTCTATTCTAATCAGACATCAAACGTCGAGATTCAGACTTCCGTGTCTAGACAATCCAACAGAAAAACTCATACATCTGCAGATCTAAATCATTCTAGAGAACGTCCAGGCGACATGCTATTCTATATTAAATATTACTCTATACTTTTGTTCAAGCGTTGTAAATTTTGGACATGTTCTAGGAGTAGATCGATAGCAGAGAGTCAATGCTAAGCTTGTATTGGGCTCGGTAGAGTAGCTCTAGCGTTCCTGAAGGCTAGGCGAGTTTGAAAATGACTAGAAGGTATCCATTAAATCGGGTTTGATCTGAGAAATGGAAAACATCTTGGTATGGTGATGTGTCTATTCATCTACTCGAGACTATCGACACATGTATTTCTTAGCAAAGGGCACGCGCCGATCGAACTTCGGCACAGAAACCTGTTCACCACATGAAGACAGCTAGATGCGGCAAGTTTAATGGCGAAAAGCAAGGAAATTTCATTGAACTACTGGATTAAAGTAGAATCAAGACGTCTTCTCGACATGAAAGCCATCCATCATTGAAGCCTTTGATCCCATAATCTCTACTCCATCACAAACCGAACCCATCCACGCATACCCTCCCTCATGCCGGAAACACAAACATGCCAAAACGCATATTCAATGTATATGCATTGTTCGCAGGATTATTGAAGGTGACAAATGTTGGTAATCCGAAGAAGAAAGAGTCGGAATACATCTCGTGTCGACATCTCGGATTTGCCTGGTAGTACTTTAATTAGTCGATGTTACAAATCTAAGGGAATAGGTGATGTAATTTTACCTATCTTATCAGTCTTCCCTTTATAGAGAGTAAACGAAGTTCTTTTTCAACCGTTGCTCAATGTCATGAATTTTATCCTGGAGCTTCGGAATTTCGACCTCCAAGTCATCTTTCTCCTTTTTTGCCTGCGCCTTCCAAGCAAGCATCTCAGTCTGATGATCAAGTCGCTCTTGGATGAGCTTCTCATCTACCTTTCCCTCTAGACCATCCACCTTCATTTCCATTTGATTCATCTTGATCTCCATGTCCTTTATTTGAATTCTCAAATCAATTGTGTTTACTTTTTTCACAATCTTCTGCAATTTTTTCTCTGCCAAAATCTGCCGACATTTTGCTGGCGTTCCTTGTACAAATTGGATCAACGCGTAACTGCCGACCAAAAAGAAGAATAAAATCGTGCATAACAGCATAAAAATGCAAAAGAAAATGGAGTAATAAATTAGAGGCAACACGCCGAATTTTAAAATATCTTTTCCGAAATGGTGAAGATCATCAAGACTCGGGGACTGAGGAAACTGGCCCTCTAAAGAGACATTCGAAGCCATTTGTTGAGTTACCAAAGTTGCTAAGTTGTCGAAAGTCGACGGAGTTATGTTCGCGACGTTGAGGAAGTTTATTTGCTCCATTTTGCTCTTGGTGTTGCGTTAAGAGTTTCTGTAGTTTGATTGTTCTTGTTGCGGGCGTTGTGGGTTACTTTATGCAAAGTCTTTGAGGCTACAGCACACAAGAATGTTTTGGAACATGGTAGCGGAATGAGCTGTATGATTTAAAGTTCAGCAAAATCCGATGAATCAGTATTCACTGTACTGATTGAAATTATTAGAATATTCCATTCCATTCTATGAATATGGATGCTTGACTCTTAGCTTCATGGTAATTCTTGAAGAACATTGATATCATAGCTTTCAACTACATCAGTGAGCCATTCACGAATACCAAGTTACAAGGCGTTACATTCGTGCTCCAATATTGGTGCATATTCTACTGCTTATTATTTAATTGCAGATATCATCACTATTAGCACTTTATATGGCTATTGTACGACCACAGGCGTTGAATTCAAGAAACAAAAAATCGATTAACAGGATCCTTATAACATTTTCTTCAGATTTTCGAAACCAAATCTAGATAGAGCGAACGTTTTGGAATAAAATGGTAACGGTCCGTTATTAACGGATCGGCAGCCCATCTGAGTTCCAATATAATACAAATCCCAAATCTAATCTGATCGCTAGTCAGTGGATGTCATAGTACGGTTAGACGGATAAGAACACACAAGAATATTATACCTCCAAGCTTCCAAAGCTTGCAGTTCCAGCTTCATTTCTTCCTTCTCACGTCTATATTATCCATCAAACTCGCAAGTTTGCATTCGTCGCGATGTTGTACCGCCGGGGTACCAGATTTTCTAACCTCATCTCCATCTTTTGATCCTCCAAACTCATCTTACTCTTCCCTGCGTCTCGCACTCCCAACGACCCATTCTCAATGCCGTACTTCTTCCAACCAAACCAGCATGTATTAACACCATTATAAAGAACCATCACGGCAGACAACGCTCTCTGTTCCGTAGTCTGTGAATCGATAAGTTTCAACGTGGAATCGATCGTGAAGAGAAAGTGTCGGAGGAATCTAGTCGAATACTGCTTGTTCTCAGGAACTGTGGGAAGTGTCATGCTGTATGCTGGATTTGTAAACTCCATGTAGATATATAGAAAAAGAGAGCAGGCGTTGATAGCAGGATATTGCGTCGGAGAATTTATGTCGAGAAGGAATACAAATATGGAATAGAAGATTTGGAGGGAAAGTTTCATTGTATGGGAAGAGTAAGCTTCGACTGTAAGCCCAGTCCGGTTATAATCCGAGGAGTTCAAGGAGTCCATGGTTACCGGATCATGCAGTGAATTGCTGCGAGAAATGATTTCCAAAAGTAGATGTAGGTACTGTGGTACAGCCGCAGATAGCACTACCGAGGAGTTTGTTGCGAGATTATCCATAATTTTGTAAGAACCTTTTCAGACATTTGATGTTTTTTGGATTATGTATCGGTCTTGAAAATTCGTTGCACAGGGTTTTATTACATCTAAACCAAAATTCTGTGGATTTCGTTGACCAAATGCGGTGTGGCAGAAACACTTCGAATTCACTAATAGCAGCACGAGCACGACCAATCAGCGCTTGACTCTTGAACCTGAAAGAGTTTCTAATTTCTAGAGGCTTCGAGCTATGTTTGGTTTGTAGAGCCCGGTGACAGCAGATCAGTTTATAGCAAGTTCTTGATACATCCAAAGGTACTCATCTACTAAGAGCTTTTGAAACATCTAATTTATCTGGGACTAGATACGCTTTCTGTACTTCTGGAACAACTAAAGCCGATGAGTATACACAATATTATCTATTATGTTTATGCTGTGCCCGATAAGAAGTAAACTATTACTCCAAATAAATTGCGCGTACGCTTATGACTTTTCCGACTATGGTAGCGCCCGTGTACCATCTTCAAACTTTTGAGTCAAGGTAAATATTTAATATTTCTTCTCTTCTTCATCTGAAAATCATGATCAAAATTACTGTTATCATATCGAAGATAATACAAGATTACCATCAAAAGTAGAAAGGGCACCTATGAACGTAGGTAGTCAAAGTAATTTTGCAGTCCAAGAAATCTATAGATTGATTGTGATTTCACGAATGCTAGCGATTCTACTCAGAAGATCGTACCTTGCGAAGAGTTCACCCCTTCGCTTAATCCCTCGCGAATGGGGTTCCACCACCTGATAGGACACAGAATGACGATAATAAAGGAGCCTACTAATAAAATTCTTGCTGTGACCTCACATTGCATATTGATAGTATATCACCCCCAAAACCACTTCACATATCATGTGCTGATATCACATATTTGAACAGTTCCAAAACCACTTCTTCAGGAGCAGCATCCGGAAGCCATCCAACAATAATTCAGAACACAATTCTTCACCTTATCATCGTAATCAACGTATTCAAACACAGCCTACGAGTGTTCCCATACGAGTGTTCCCAGTAAGAATGCTAAGTTTTAAATGCCTCATAAGCACTAGTGTAAAGAATTTTAGCGAGTACGAGGAAAATCACCGGAGTTGTCCATTTAGAGAATTCTACACTGTCTTCGAGAAAATCGTGTGTGTCGGCATCGTACAAACAATCATTTCACAGTTTTTCTAACAATTTATTCGTATTTGAATGCCGTATTTGTATCTGATTTCAGATTCAATTGCTCAATATGATTGGGTATCATCTGCAGTGGTTGATTTTACTCTAGCGCGCATTTTCTCCACCCATGCAGATTCACCAGAATGCTTAATTTGGGGAAGATCAAACTAGCATCAAGCCCCTTTTAAGGCCGACAGATCGTCTCGTCTTATAGTTCTTCGGCCGAAGAAGTGGAACTTGTGTAACCAACATGATGAGGTAGAAAAGCGGGTCGAATTGACAAGGCCATCCATCTCGGCGAACTGCCTATCTTGGCAAGTGTTGAGGATTCTGCGGTGGTATTGCTGGTGCTGCTGGTGGGGTAAAAGGAAGATGAAGTTGCATTAGATAACCGTGCCAATCGTAAATAGAGCCCTCGTTGTTTCTTTACTAAAATCAGTGGTCATCGCTTTTGGGGCCATCATACTAGTAACCAAATCTATGGTACTCGATACGGGGGAGAAGAACGCTGCCTATTTTGCCCCGCTTGTGCCCTTGTCAATAGCTAAATTGTACGTATATCACGAACAGTTGGTAAAAACAGTCAGATTCTCGAAAATGTTGATTCTCACGATGTGATGTTCTTTTCCCATTACATTCAGAGATTATGGCTTATCAGTGAGAAACCCGAATATTACCAGTGACAACCACCACTTATCCAAGACTTTTGAATGCACGCTAGATTAGCGAATGTTCCTCCCATATTTCATATAGGCTATAGCTACCTCTGTAGACTTCGAGCATCCAATCCGTTTCCTCCTCTTTTCTGATCTCACAATGAACGAAACTTACCAGCTCTAACCGTGTCGAAAACACCCGTTAGGAAATACGTACAAACATCTCCTATAGACATCACAATATTCAACAATGGCTCTTCGTTATCCAATGCGCTCTCGAAGATACAAATTCCTCAAGGCCATAATATGTGTCGCTATCACATTTATCCTCGCAACTAGGATTCCTCTTCCCGATCTCACAAAACGGCGCTTCGATACCTGGATATGGGATCGCAGCTGCCACAAACTTTCCCCTTTCAGCAAAACATGTACGGCCTCGCGGGCCTCCATCGCATCAGATGTGCAAATCGTGATTGAGACCGGCGGCTCGGAACCCCAAAGTAGACTTCAGTACCAACTTGCGACCATTATGTCCGAGGTTCCTCGTCAGAATATTTTGATTTTTTCGGATTTAGAAGAAGAGGTTGATTCTTTCCACGTTCATGATGCGCTAGCTGATATCTCGATACGAGAACGAAAGAATTACCCCGAATTTAAGTTTTACGATGAATTGCAGATGTATCAACAGCTGGGGAAAGATACTCGGGAGCTCAAAGGTGGATGGAAATTGGCCAAGTACAAAAACATGGCTATAAAGCGAAAGATCTGGAGAATGCTAGGAGAAACTAATAGTGCTCTTCCAAGAAGAAAATGGTACGTGTTCATCGATACAGACACTTTTGTCGAATGGGATAATCTCCTTGTGTTATTGGAGAATTTGGATCCCCAGAAGAAATTATACATAGGAAGTCCTGTCTGGGCTGACCCCAAAGCACCATTTGCTCATGGTGGTAGTGCATATGCTCTCTCGTATAGTGCTTTGGAGTCTCTCAATACGCATGACCTAGATGGCTATAGAGAGCCAATGTATAGTCAATTCGGCGTGAACACAACAGACTTGTGTTGTGGTGATGAAGCTCTTGCGAAAGCATTGAAGAAAATCGGCATCAGGCTTAAAGGCTATTGGCCAATGTTCAATGGAGAGGTACCGTCAACTGTTGGCTTTGGGAGCGAAATTTGGTGTGAGCCGGTACTCTCGTTACATCACCTCGCTGGAACAGATATGGAAGACTTATGGCTGTGGATCGAAGATTGGAAAGCCCGCACAATGAGCATGGTACATAAACTTTTATTTTACCCCTTTATATCCCGATCAAATAATGAAAATAGAATGCATCATGAACTCAAGAAGTCACTTACTCATCTATGAAATGTCTTATATGAACATCTTTTCAACCCCCCTCTCAATTCCATACGTTGCTAAACATATTCACGCAGCAACCATTCCTATTCAAAGACTTATTTGAGTACATCGCTCCTCAACTAGTCCCACGAATGAATGATTGGGAAAATACAGACGAAGGTTGGAAAATATATCATCAGAAAGGCTCTCCAGTATCCTTCTCACAATGCAAAGCGGCCTGTGTTGCAGATAAGCTATGTTTTCAATTCGTTTCTCACGACTCTACCTGCGCATTGTCCCATACAATCCGGTTGGGTGGAAAGCGATTACCCAAAAACGAAGACGATCACAAGTATATCTCGGGATGGAATTTAGAGAGAATAAGAGAATGGACCTCGAATACGAAGTGTACCAGTGCACATTGGCTACATTCGAATCCTTAAGAAAGGGATCAATATAAATGACGTCGAATAGATGGTCGTGGGGAAAGATTGCGATGGCCATTGGCTAAGAAGATTTGATTCCCCAAACCCCAGATGGCGAGTGTGAGACACTCACTCCCCTTCTCCTCCTCTTTCTAATCAAAGAACAGGAGAAGGAACTACAATGTGAAGGATCAAAGAGTTTATGAGAAACGGAAAAGTATCAAGGAGAGACATGAATAAGGAAAGGTGGAGGAGAGAGGAGAGAGGAGAAAGGAGAGAGGAGAAAGGAGAGAGAAGAAAGGAGAGAGTATATCAGAAACTGGAAAGTCCCAAGGAGAGGAGAGACGAGAGAAGAAACACAAAGCAAATCAACAATCCACCCACCCAAAAACACCCTCAAAGATCGAATCAAAGCTACAGCAACAAAACCTCACAATACCTACCTACCTAGCTCCCCCCAAAAAAAACATCACAAATCTTCCAATAAACACCAAGCAAACTCTTCGTCATATATATATATATATATGTGTATATATATCACACCATATTGATATAAAATCCACAATTCAATCATCAATCATCAATCATCAATCATCAGACATCCAATAAATGATAGGAACCGGACGACTCGCCAGGAGACAAGAAGATAGATAATATGGAGGCCGAGAAGATGGAGTAGAGTAGAGAGAACAGAAGAGAATAAGTGAACATGATACATATACATATCAACCCTGCTTGCTTTTCGTAATTCTAGATTCCAATAAGTCTAGTCTAAGTATATCCCATTTTCTAACTCTCCTTCTCTCTCCCTCTCTACCGCGTTGAAAACCCTCACTACCACATCATCCTGTTAGTATCAAATTGGTTGATAAGTGTCAAGGCTCTTTAGTCTATCATGGTTGTAATCGTTGTCGATCATTATTATCTATGGAGAGCTATGTAACTCATAAAGTTCCCTCTGTATGATCAAATGATCGATGCCCCGACACATCCTTTTCCTTCCACCTTGTCCATATCCCATCCCATCCCACACACAACACCCCGAAGCCTCACTATCCACCCAAAAGCCCCCCCCCCCCCCCTCCAAACAGAATTCCCCCAGATTCGTGCGGACAAGTCTCAGAACTCACTCAGAAAAGGCCTTATCCCAAATTACTAATCGATTCCGTCACACCCAAATCCCAAAGAAATCCCCAACCCCAAGGAAACTCCCAAACAACACACTCCATTTCCAAACTACTAAAATTTCCGTTCTCGAAGCCCCCAAAAATCTCCTCCTCCGAGAAGAATTCCCCTAGATCCGTGTGGACAGGTCTCGAAATCCACTCAGAAAAGGCCTTGTCCCGAATTACTAATCGTGTCCCGTCACTCCCAGGTCCAGGGAAATTCTCCCAAAGGTATCGATTCTCGTATTCTCCAATACTAACCAAACTTCAACTTCATCTGGAAATCCAGCCCGTTGCTCGAAGGGTTTACCTTCCCATCTGCATTATAGGCCAGCTATATATCTGCGTCTAGATTCGATTCTAGCGTATTCCCACCCAGTGTAATACAATATCTTCATCCCCATCTTCATCCCCGTCCCATCTTCTTTTACATTTGTAGCCACCGTTAACGTCAAAAAGAAGAAGGGAGTAAAAGCTCTTAATGAGCAAGCTGTCAAGGAAACCGCATTGTACTCGTCAGCACATTGCTTATCCCACTTTATCTCGAGATAGAAGCAAACTAGAAGGAGTCAGATTACCTCTCGCCACCCCTATCTCGAGAGACGATCGATTTGGAAAATACCTCTCCATCACCCAAGTCCTCATAGTCACACCACCTGACGGTAATGACTATAGATTCATTAGAGAAACAGATTGGTTAGAAATTTGTGTACTCATCGGTACACTGATATACTCATTCTTGTTGGAATAGTATTTGCGTGTTCGTTTTGATTCCCCTCTTCCCCCATTTTCCCCACCCCTCATGGGCTTCATCCCAACCTTTTTTTAAATTCTTACTTTACAATTTTTTTTTCTTCCGTTGCCAGGTTTTGTCTTTTTCTTTAATTTTTTTCTTCTGCTTGTGTTATACCCTCTGGCGTTTATACTTGCTTTAGGGGAGATTTTCTTATTTTTTTGTGCTTTTTTAATTTATTTTTCGCTGAAAACTTTAGAAAAGCAAAATAGGACATCAAAAACACACGCAACCACCCCCTAACCACCCCTAACCAAAGCCACATCCAGTCGTATTACACGATCGTGGCTATCATCAAGAACATGAAGCCGGTCCTTAAAGGTATTTCTACAAGTCGTCTATTGTGATACGTAAGATCTAGTGGAATCCTTCCCCACTAAGTTCATCCTCTATATGAGCAGAAAATCGGGTTGATCCAATCCATTGCCTCTATAAAGTATCGACTACAGCTAATGATTGGAAGGCTCGCACCCTATAGACAAGCTTTTCGCGGAAATTTGGAACATTTCTGTCAACCTTCATACGGGCGTCGTCTGTTCATGACAACAGGTAATGATGGGTTCGCATTCACCACCACAGCACCGGTGTTCGGTGCATTCAAAAGTGCGACTCTTATCACCCCCCTTAAGAAGCACCAATGAATCCTTTGGCTGCGTCAATGAATATATATACCTACAGTGATGTGCAGCTGTGAAGTTAGAAATATTTGACTATTTCTGGGCAAGACGTGACCATGCCTCTTCACCGGGGTTGCCGTTCACTTAGTAGTGTTTCAGCGGTCGAAGAAAATGTTGTATACTGATGCGAATTCAGGCAACTCAATTCTAGGACCGCTAGTGAATCTTCTGGG
This sequence comes from Botrytis cinerea B05.10, assembly GCF_000143535.2. Taxonomy (NCBI): domain Eukaryota; kingdom Fungi; phylum Ascomycota; class Leotiomycetes; order Helotiales; family Sclerotiniaceae; genus Botrytis; species Botrytis cinerea. The sequence continues at coordinate 3,582,761 of NC_037310.1, forward strand.
GCCTAGTCCCCAACGCTGGCTCTAGAGCAAAGTCAACTCACCATTTTAATGAGTAGCTTACTATCACGCTTATCTCTTTCAGAAAAGATTCCACCACGTAAGGTTACAGGCGCTCTTCGTTAGTGGAGCGCCCGTCAGACATTCAGACAGACTCTGAATATCCTATTATACTACTGTTCTCCTGAATTGTACGAATTCAAATGACATAGGCCTTTTAACGTCATGCCCAGGACAAAATCAAATGCCAAACTTCATGACTTTCAAACAGAGGTAAGTGTGAAAAGCTTAGGCTCTCATTCTCATAATCGAAGTCGTAGGCTGAAAGGTTGCACGCCTTTTTTTCCCATCGTCCAAGGACTGCGAAGTTTTGTGAAGATGTAGGTAGTAATTGATTGAAGTGGCTCATTGAAATAATTCAAAACTTAGTGCTCAATCGTTGGGTTTTTCCATGATTCAACCAAAGAACTCTCCACCGACTAAGGTCTCCCATGGTTTCTCAGATTCCCAAACCTGCTCCATCAATCTTCGCGCTTTATGTGCTTGTGTCATTCCGTACCTCTCAACTCTGTTCATTCGTTCAAGAATATCAGATCTTTGTTTCTCATCCCAAATATCGCAACCGGCTGTGAACATGGGAAATAATAAGCAGGCTTCGGCACTACTTCCTTTCCTAATCTTGTTGAAAGAGCCAAGTATCTCACCAACGGCATGCTGAACATCCTCATGAGCTGAAGGCTTTCCCAGGATTCTGCGATGTAGGTGAACTAGTCCAGCAGAATGAAATGCTTCATTGGTTGCAGCGACCTCAAGACTGTCCCAACCATACTCTGCTTCAGACTTGGATTGCATGTGAGTACAAGGTTTTGCTGGGTGAAGCCGCGACTCAATGAGATCCGCTTCTAACTTGTGTGCGCGGATCACGATTTCATCTGATGGTCGCCAATCTTGTTTGATTGTTGAATCAGGATTAATGCGACGCTCATCACATTGACGGGCAAGATTAGCAACTTTGGCAAGTATTCGGATGCAATGACTAGTGAAACCTAGAATACAGTCAATTTGGTAACCATCCTCTTCATCTTCTGTCTCATAATCCAACATCCAAGCAGACGAAAGGTTCTGTCCGCCACTCATACTGCCAAGGACATCTAAATATGCAAACCAACTCCACAAGAAAGACGAGACTTTATCTTTCCGGGATATGGTTTGCATACGATGGGCTCCACCTCTAGCAACAAGCATTTGCCGTGCGAACTCAAGGTGCCTCTGCCATGGAACGGCAACTCCAAAGACCTTTGGAGATATTATTTCTAATGATGCGAGCATGATTACCGTGGCAAGGTTAACATTCGATGTAATCTTATTTGGGTCATCGAGCGCATGCCTAAGGTTAGGAAAGATATCCTTGACCCATAAAGCTATACGAGTAGCAGGTTCTGGTTGTCTTAGGAGTCTGGCCCGATGTGTGGCAGAGTATGCAAGCAGAAGATGTAACAGATCATCATCCCGAACCGCCATTTGCGGCAGAATACTCCGGAATGGATTAGAAGAACAATTGTGTGGTATCAGACAGCCTGCGGTATGATCTAGAAAATGATGCTAGTACAGGTTAGTTGTTCAGCACAAAGCCAATTCACAAAAAAAGGGCTTACAAAATACTGTTGTACAATTAGCGGCGAGTAAACATTGACAATGAGAAGACTTACAAGTAGATTCATAGGATTTTCGAGTAATTTCGCAGGCAGCGGTTGAAGTACACGAGGTATGCATATCGAAACCGGTTTGTCGTAATATCCAACTTCAAGGGCCGTCTCATTGATTTCCATGCCAAAGCCAAATTCCATCGGCGATAATTCCCTTCCATTGTCTAAATCAAAGTCCCGGTGATGTCCCAATAACTTGGGAGACGATTCTGATATTGCATTAATGTCATCGTTCTTACCAATGTCCAAGTCCACCAATCCTCGATCAATACCCCAAGTTTCCGTATCCTGGTATACATCATGCATATAGGGAGTCCAATCCTGACTTTGGTAATCCCATCCTCTCTCATTGCTGGGTTGCTCAGAGGGTGTCCCATCAAGCGGTCCCGATAACAGCGAATTAACCGAGAGCCTACTTGAAAATTCACGAATTGGTGTAGCTTTGGCCTTCTCAATGTCCACGCCACGTATTGATTCGGCTTCTACCTGGGACGTATGAATGGTTGTATTTCGAGAGTCGTGGGTGAAATCCGGATTGGATACCAAAGGAGGAAGCATTCGTGCATTGTGAAGTGAGCCTTCGTATCGCGTGCGCTTAGCAGGTCGATCCATTGCAGAGCTCTCAGTCGCTGGTGTTCCATGACCACTTCCGAGATATGGAGGAGTTGACATTGGACTCTCGGTGCTTGGAAGTGCGCTTCTGTTTGAAATTGGACTTCCAGATTCATCCGCAACTTGGAGGTGGCCAAATATCGATAAGCCAGGTGACTGGGCTGAGAGTGGAGTGATAGGGGCACTGGATTGATATCGTTCAAAGCTTTGAGGGTAGTGTTGATTTTGGCGACCATAATCTTTGGGCAATGTATCTTGGAAAGTCACAATGGGTGGATATGCAGGTCTGGTCAAGGCAGGATCAATCATCGATGTATCGACCATACGTTCCCCAGATGCCCCATTATTGCGACTGGAACGCTCATCGCGAGGCGTAGATACTGCGGGGGCAGATTGGAAGCTGGTAAATGACCCCGAAGTCGAAGGGTGATTACTCGCATTTGGAGTTGTTTGATTCGAGGTCAAGAAATTACTCTGTCCAGGAGTATCGATATCATTTTGAGCCCTCTTCTTGCCTCGACCCTCCCAATTCAATCGTATGCTATAATCGCAGATTTCGTTCAGTTTCGAACAATTCACACACGTTGGTCGAGTTTCGTCGCATTTTACTTTGCGAGCTTTGCAGGGCCTATGAGTGATATATATATTCAGTTCCAAAATCTATGAATCATCATTACCATTAGCGTACCAACATCCATTTCTACTCCTTCTCTTAGGTTCTGGTGCTCCCACTTTCTTTGGGCGTGGCATGGTGAGAATGAACGAATAGTCTGTAAACGAATGGCAATGCCGGCTTCCGGCATTGGCTTAAGTTGATAGTATCTGAATTGTCGCGGATTTTTGCCATCAGTAGAATTGGGTTTGAGTTTAGATTTGGTAGATGGCGCTATTGAGGTTCTCTGTGTCGACATACTAACGATCAAAATAAGGGAAAGAGGTCGTCCCAAGGAAAGACGATCAATCTGGATGGAATCTGGGTTGAATTCTGGATTTCATAAGAATGAAAAGTTTAATGAAAGTTTAAGTTGAAGTCTAGTCGAGCGTTTAAGTGCACTTCGCCATTGAAATTGGTAATAGAGCCTTGGACAAATGAGGGACGAATATGATGAATGGATACGATGGATAGATATCGGTGGAGAAGAGGAGAAAAGGTGGTCAAGGTGGGGAGAAATAGAAAGCTTGACATGTTTGCGATTAGATAATAGATATGATATGATATGCTTTTGCCAATACTCCTACGCACGCACTAATGCTGATAAGACCACACATCCAACCATTGATCAGCAATTGGCCAATAACAGTTCCAATGGTTGACTAATGGCGGATTAACATCAAGGATAATTGAGCAAAGTGGGTGCACTTTGCTTACGTCGTAGCTTGTCGCCGTTGGTGGTAAATCTCCTAGTAGCTTCACTTACAACCTTGGCAGTTTTCTCTCCAGCTATTTAGTACTCCTAGATGGATACCTACGTGAACTGACTCAAGGTCTCGAATGCTCCAAATCCAATACCGGTACAATAATAGTGTCCTGTTCTCCCGCAGATGACGTCTAGATGATATCTATATTGAGAATTTTGATGTCTTCCTCCGGCTTCTCTTTATAGACTCGAGTGTTTTCAATCTTATGAATAACATCTAAACCTTGAATTGCCCTTCCGAAAATGGTATGTTTGTTGTCTAACCATGGCTGTGCGAAGAAGAAGAGGACGGATTAGCACACAATACGTCTGAGGGTCAATTGAACATCTGAAGGACATGTTGTAAACTTACAGTCTTTTCCGTGGTAATGAAAAATTGACTACCATTGGAGTTTGGCCCCGCATTCGCCATACTAACAGTATAAGGTTTGTCGTGTCGGAGAGAACTAAACTCATCGGCAAACTCTTTGCCCCAAATACTTTCACCACCGGTACCATCTCCTAAAGGATCTCCGCACTGGATCATGAATTTTCGAATGACTCGGTGGAAGATGGTATTGTTGTAATAACCTTGTTTCGAATGTGTCACAAAATTCTCAACGGCTTTGGGGGCTGCATCTGGGAATAAGCGTATATGGATATCTCCATATGTCGTGTGAATAACAGCTGCAGTTCCAGTCTCGGCAGCTTTTGCCTCTGCCAGTTTCTTCCCGTTTGTGTTGGTAGGTTTCTCATTTTGAACATCTCGTTCGGACTTGGACACTTCTTCATCATTCGTGAACATATAAAATCGTACTTTCCCAACTCCGGTCGCAAATAGAATCGGATCGCGAAGCTCGGATTCTTGCAAGAGAGGATTGTTGGATGCCGCCATTGCAACTGTTGTGACACCTTTCTTTTGTGGTTGACCTTGGTACATAGCAATATTAAGAGGTCTAAAGTTCTCATCTCCTCCATACACCTTCACGACTCGGTTTGTATAAGTGTTCAAAACCTTTGCGCCGAGTATTGATCCATAGATGATGAAATGTCCCGTCTCGTCAAATATAACATTGGCTTTATTTCGTAGGGTTGGCGTTTCAATCTCACGTTCCGTAGCAAGTCGACGACCGAATTCTAAATCTTCTAACTTCTTCAATGATGTTCCCGCCTGTTGCATTTCCTCGATAACCTGCAGCGATTCATCATATGTACGGTATAATTTTCCAGTCGGGAAATCAAACACTCGGACTTTGCGATCGGGAAATGAGACAGTCGCGAACTGCAAACCAGTTGGAGAAATCGTGAGAGAAGTGGGTGTTGATTTCGCCTTCTTAAATTCGAACAAATTCGTAGAAGACTTGTATTCGAAGACGTTATCAGGCTTCTCGTAATTTCCTCCTGGTCGCCAGTATTCAATCATACCATTCTCGTCTGCTGATATAACACAATCGTAGGCATCGTTGTAGGCCATCAATGAGACAACACTTCGATGTAAGCCGGAAATTGTATGAATTGGTTCCTGATTCTCTCCACGACCATCGTATATCCGAATTGTATGGTTAACCTCGTCAGAGACAGCTAACATTGGAAGAGATGCGCCACGTCCATGTACCCAGCAAACGCATTTCGGTGTGAATTCTAAAGTTAGCATTGATAACAGATCAAAGGTCATCACATCGAATATCTTGATTGTTTTATCTGCACCAGCTGTCGCAAAGCTTCGTCCGTCCGCGCTGATCGAAACACTCTTGATCTCTCCGGTGTGCGTTCTAAATTCTTTCACAAACTCAATACCGTCGCCTCCTTTCTTCCAGAATTTAACCACTCCATCGACAGAGCTTGTGATTAAGAAGTCCGTCAATGGAGTCATGGTAACGAACGAGATTTGCTCTTTGTGCATAAGAGACTTTGAATACCGCGCCGAGGTTGGTAGAGCTGAGATATAGAGCTTTTCGTAGGGAAGCTTGCGACGCTTCTTTTTGGGAGCTTCCGCAGATGGAAGTTGAGGTCCCATATCGTCGTCGGACGAGGAGTCTTCATCTTCTACATCGAGCTTGCGTTTATTAGGGTTTGAATCTGCATCAGCCATATTGGTAAATTGAAGGTCGTAAATGTGATAAGTGAAAAACAAGTGGTGCTTGATGGGTTGCACGAAATAATATCACAAGGCTGAAGCCAGGATACACTCACTAGCGCGTTTTTGTGATACAAGGCTGGGTAGCCTCGTCTAAGATTCTTGTAGCTACTCCACATATTAGACGTCATTGTTCTGAATGCTCAATATATATTCATGGTAACAGGTACCTGGACGTATCTTTTTACTACAACTACAAGACATTCAAGAACTCAACAACCATGGGTTCTACCTCAGCAGCCAATAAGCTCACCTCCCGTCATCCCCTTCAACGTCTTCCCTCTCCCTCTCCAACAATCTCCGCCCTCATTCATCTCATTGGTCTTGCTTCCTTCTCCCTTTCTTACAAATATCTTTTCGACTTCCCAACATTTATCAACTCGTCCTATGGCTGGCACTTCCAATACCTCACCATTATTGGTCTTACTCTAGCTTTCTTGACATTTGTCTTCGGTTTCCTCGCAGACATCACTCTTTCCCCAAGACTTTTCTTGATCAAGAATTCTCTTTCATTATGTTCTGCCCCTCTGGAAGTTTTGATCTCCGTGTTATATTGGGGAATCTCGGCTATTGATAAGAAGCTTTTGGTACCTCCTGAGATCTACATTAGTCCATATGCTGATGTTGGGTTCCATGCTATGCCAGCGATCTTGTTGACGATTGATCTACTATTCTTGAGTCCACCATGGACCATCAATGCATTACCTGCTATGGGACTTTCATCAACTTTGGCCGTTGCATATTGGGCTTGGGTAGAACAATGTTATAAGTACAACGGATTGTGAGTAGCCTATAGCTGGGCATTCATGTCTGACGAAATATCGAATGCTAATATCGATATTTAGTTACCCATACCCATTATTTGGACATCTTGATACAACACAGAGAGCAATTTTGTTCACTGGAGCTGCCTTGACGATGACTGGCAGTACGGCAGTGCTTAAATGGCTATATGGAAGAGTCAATGGTTTGCAGCGTGCTCAATATAGAAGCAGCCCCAACAACATCAAGGGGAGATAAACTTATCTTTATACATTTTTTTTTAGATTTTTTTATATTGTTTTTTTTTTTTTTTTTTTACAGAAAGATAGATAATGATTTATGGATTTGGGGCGCTATCATATCCATGTCGTTTATATACCTACCTAGTACTCAAAGATTTCGAAGGTTTCTATAATTTGACCATATTGATTGAGATGATTTCCTTATGAATGAGGCCCAGTAAGCAATGTGGCACTAGTGAGACCTGCTAAGCTGGCTGAAGTTTCATCTACCATCTTCCATTTTCTACATCATGCATACGCAGTGCCATCCATCTATTGACAATTGACAAAATCTTCAGCTCACCACATGAACATAAACCTATGATCAACAAACCACATTGCACAGCTGTGAAAACCCCCTCACTCTCTAAATGGTGGAACGGCAATTGTCTTCTGAATATAGTCTCAATCATCTACATACTTCGAGATGATCATGCAACCTTGCGCAGTCTTTTCCCACATGGCAAAATGGTTCCACACCAACTTACCTCTCCACAAGTATATTACTTGCAAAGACAAATATTATCACACCGTGAACTTCTACTCCCCCATTCATTCTTGATATTCCAAACATCAAAAAAAGGCTGTCTCACCCATATAACCTCCTCTCATCAATCTCTCTATCAGCATCCTCCAGACCTCTTTTCTACATCCCATCCATCCATACACGCACGCAACCCATAAAGTTGAACTTCCCACCACCCATCCAATTGCAAGACCCGAAAAAAAAAGTCAACGATATACAACTCATCGACAACTGAGCTCCTCCCCATAATAACACACAAAACCCACTTCCCATCTCGGAGAACAATTGCATCGAAAAAGGAATCACACAACCAACTCACGTTTACAAAATCTGAAATACGCGAATAAACATCCTAGGGATATCGATATCGATATCGATATCGAAATCGACATCGACAGAGTAACTATACGATGAAATAAAATACGTAGAGAGCAGTATAACTAGATGTAGTAATCATGAGTCGGGAATCCATAGAAACCTGGAACAGAAAAGGAATCAATCAACATCACCTCTTCGTATTTTCTTCGTCTTCTTCTCCATCTAGTCCAAACCATCTTATCGCGGGTATCCCGTGTGGAATTGAATATCATCAAGTAAATCAATCACTCGAAGGTGGGAATACGCATGAAGAAGAGGAAAAACAAAATTATAGCTAAATAAACACTTCTAGATACTATATCAAAATTAAGTATGGATTCCCTGTCTATCAAGGGAAGAGAGAGATCAAAACTTCGTCTTCTCAAACTCTGCATTATAAGTTACTTTCGGCTAACCTCCAGTTTTTTTTCATTCAGCACGTCTCGATGAAGCCCATTCCATGACAAAGATGCGATGTATGATAGCTAACTACCTATCGTGCAAGTCCCGCTAACAACAAACCATTATCATTATATATGGGCACGTTCCAATCTGTGAATGGGGAATACAGCAAGAAGGTGTAGTCTATTAAGGTTAAGAGCCTCAACAATATTCACAGTAACTAGACTGACATACATGCATAGCACCAACACAGCAAAGGGATCGCAAATCACATCAAATCAATATGATCAATCATCAACTCTCAAAATTATCATGTCTATCCACCAATCCTTTGCTCATTAATTCATTCCACCTTTCCCATTTTTCACATTTCCCATGCTTGCTTTTCCGTATAAACAATCAACCAATGATACATCGCTCATCACATCGTCATACGTACCCTCCAGTCCATGCATCATTAACATTTTCCACTTCCGTGTTCTTCTTTATTTTTTGACATTCCATTCATCTATTTCGATAATTGAGAAACGTCATATTGTGCAGCATCATGGTACAAATCGATCAAACAACCTGCACTCCAAGCTTGTGTTGGAGACTACCAAGAAAGTTAGTACAGACCATCTCAACAAATACAGGAAACAACATACCGAATCAGGACAATAAGCTCCATCTTTTTGTGTCAACTCTGTCAAACCAGCCCAATCACTACTAACAATGGCTTCTTTACAACCCGCCAATCTTCTCGTGATTTGCTGGAAAGCTTCCGTCTTAGCCGCTGGAGTCTTTCTTCTCTTAAGATCAAATTTCAACAAGGCTCTCAAGAAGAAACCAGTTGGCCATAACCATTCTGGACCTTGGTGATAATTTCTTCCTTTGGAAGTCGAGAAATCTTCACTATCCTCGGAGTTGATGTAGTATGGTCGATAGTTAAGATCAGCTGGATCGAGAGTCGCCATACCAGTAGGTCCACGAAGTACTTTATCCGCAAGGAATAAGGCATTGAGAGCATGAGCATCGTCAAAGAGGTCGGGGGCAACTGTCATGGCAATTGGGAAATTTGACCGTAATTGATAATCTTCGTACTCTTTGCCAGATTTGTATAAATCCTTGTAAATACCTCTTCGGTTGACAATAGGAGTATTGACATCATACTTCGAGTCATCTTTAGCGTCCAATGGAACGTAGTAACAACGTTCAAAGTTCTCTTTAATCTTGTCGGCCCAGTCTGAGAAGGTGATGACTTGCATTTTTGGATCTGAAGTGCTGACGCCAGCATACTTGTACTTGCCTTTCTCGTGAAGTTCGGCTACCCAGCGGAGTGTACTGTATAAGAGACCAGTGATTTCAATAGCAGCTCCATCACGAGGTGTACCAGGAACTCCCTTACTCTTGGCTCGTTCACTCTCTCCCATCTTGTCCATCCAAGTACCGCAGTTATTTTGGTTACCACCAAATATTAGACCATTTGACCAATCAACTTTGATGTCAATGTTGAATCCCTCAGAGCTCATTTGCATGTCGAGGTTTGGACCAGCATTTGCTTCTCTGAATGACATTCCGGATGCATGACGTTGCAAAGATTCCTGGATGATATCCTCCAAAACTGATGTTTTTGAGTATGCTCTTGGATCATCAGAATCAAAGAAGGTATCATCATAAGGCAAGAATCGCCGAGGTACCTTCTCTTTCAAAAGATCCAATCCATTTGGCACAATTTTGGTATAATCTTGAATGGTTTGTAACATGAACCAGATTGAATCCCGAGAGTTGTAACGTGGCAAGTTACCACTACCCAACAAGTTAGGTATCATACCATGCTTCAAGACACTTGAGAATGCGAGAATATGTTCTCTTGCTTCAGCATAGCGACCTGTTCCAAGGAAGAGACCTCTTGCAGAAATAAATACATCCCTACCCCAACATCTAGCCCACTCGACGGCAAAATGCGGCAAGCCAGCTGCCAAAGAAGGTACTGCCTTCTTGGGGTACAAAGATGCAGAATTGACATATCCAGTCTGTTGAACGCTAACCATGGCTAAATCTTGTAAGAACCACTGTCCCTCACGAACATTCTCATTCATCAATGCCAAACTTCGCTCCCAGGCAGCTCGGTAAGCAGTTCGAATAACTAGTCCAAAGTAACGGGGAAGCAAAAAGCTTGGCATTTTTCGAATCGCATCGAAACGTTCCTTCAACCAAGCCGTTGGCTTTTGTAATCTTTCGTAACCGGATCTGTTTGACATTTTCTCCAATCTACCGATGATATAGTCAAGTGCCCATTGTCCTTCTCTCAAGTGGTTGCACATGGGATGTCCCAAGTTATTGTCCTTGATGATATTCTTGAGCACACTCCACCAACCTTGTAGACCAGCATATACGAGTTTACCATGGCCAGGGATGTCGTATACTCCATCTTTACCCTCACTAGCGTCGCGCTCTTCTGCCTCACATTTATAAAGGACGACGTTCAAATCAACTAAATCCAATTCTGAAAACGCTGCTTTTGCTCCCGAGGTGACAAATGTGTCGAGGCCAGTTGCATGTTCAGCAGCAGGTATCCAAGTCTCAAATAATGCAATACTTCCAGGAGGAAATTTATCTCGGACGGAAATTGTTGTTTCTCCATCTTTGTATTCCATGCGGACTCCAGGAAGATTAGAAACCTTGCTAGGTAATCCTCTGAGATACTTCTTGTCCTCTAATACGTCCTTCTTTGCCTCTTCAGAAGTGTCGACTTCTAGCATCCAGCTGCCAAGATGGCTTGCCTTGGTGCCTCCAAGATGAACTGGATTGAAACCTCCATTTCCGTTGCCATAACCAGGGAAAGCTGTATGTGCGATGAGGAAGTAACCCTTTCTAGATTCGGGATGTACTCGATGAACAGTGATATACTGATCTTCGTGATGAATGTATGTTTCTGCGTACCCATCTTTACCCATAATACTATGAATTTGATTGAGAAGTTTTTTAACACCACCAATACCACCTTCACCTGCCCCAGTCTTGACTTCTTTTTCGGAAGAAGCAGAAGTATACAGTCTTGTTTCATGGACGATTTCGACTAGCTTAGGATAAATTTCATCGTAGCCCATGACACTACCAATGGCACTAGAGCACATCGCAACCAATGCAGCATTTGGTAAAGTGTCTCGAGCATCACGCTTTTGAGCTGGAACTTCATTGTCATGGGTACAATCCATGAAGAGAGCATGAACTGGAGTATATCTGATGGTGCGAATGATTTCTTTGCCAGGTGTCGTTCCGTTGGATCTACCATGGGGTGTCTTCTGCTCTGCACCCGATACTTCGTCAACTTCAAAGCTACCAATAGGTCTACCACCATGTCGATGAACAAGACGACTGACTTCGCCAGTACTCCAAGCCTGCATTGCTTCTCTGATGAGTGAACTTAAGCCAAGACGTTTGACAAAAACGTAGTCCATTTCTTCTGACCCGGTGAAAAGTTCAGCAACCACATAAAGATTTGGCCTAATTCTTCTTGCCTCGTCTAGAAGAAATTCAGCTACGTGTATCGGTGTAGAGTGTGCATTATCGATACGGAAACCAGTGAAATAGTTCGCCATGAGACGTGTGTATTTTGCCATAAAGTCCCACAAGAAGGGACTGTCTTCGCGAGATTCTCCGTAACGCAACTTCACACAGTCACCCCAGACAATAACTTCACGGCGCAAATAGGCACGAGATTTGGGCCCGGCATTGTCAACAAGTGCATTTGCAGCCCAAATCCAACCATTATTTGCCAAAGCAAGGTCTTCCTGATTGTGCTTGGAGGTAGTGGAATTCTTAGGTAATCTGGTGAAGTAAGTTTCAATGAGAGGATTCTTGTCATCAATTGGACCTAATTTTGGGCCGTTGTCGTCAAGGCGAACATATTTGGTGCGGTTGAACAGCTGATCGAGAATCTCGGCAACATCAACGTCATATTCTTTGTAGTATGGAAGGTTGACTTCATCCAAGACGTTAGTCAAGCGGCTTCGAGCTTCAGCACGATCGGCACCATTTGACTTATCGCCTTCGAATCTTCCAAACAAAGCTGTGAGCAGTGCTGCACCAACTTCTGGATCAACCTTCCTTCTGTATCTCTCCCCAAGCCTATCTGTATTGAGCATTCCTTGTTCTCTCAAGAATGTTGCCTGGTCTGTAACAGAGGCGTTCTTGATGGCTTCTAAACCACCAAAACCAGATCCACCGAATCCGCCATCTGGGAATGAAATTTTGTTAGATGCCCAAGCCTCTACTATAGCATCGGCGTCTCTTTCAATTTCAATAACATAGTATTCCCATAGACGAAGTTTGGCAATGACTTCGGTTTTAACGCCTGCCATGACCTTGGCCAGATCATCAACAGAATTGAGTGTAGTGGGGAGATCAAGCTTGGCAAGATCTTTACTAAATTCTAGCAATTTAGTGTCCAACTCTAAAGCCGAGCGCAACCATGGTGCTGTTGATACATTGTAGCCAACTTCTGGGTGCTCCTCGAGCCATGCACTATTGTTTGCAGTGTGGTTCCAGACCACGTCGGTCAACCCCAAAAGTCCATGATTGTCTTCCATGCTCTTGACCAGTTTTTTGATGTCTTTCTCGCCATTAGGGAAGCACTCGGGATCCCATGAAAGTTGATCATATATACTGTATGGAGAGTTTGATTCACCACGCTTCTGTAGTGGGGTAAAATGAACCATGTTGTAACCTCTCTCACTTATCCCCCGGAGATGCTTCTCCCAATCCTTGGGGTACTTTCCCATGAATTTTGAAATGACAGAGAAGACTGACAATGCAGGCAAAGGCAGTTGCCTGCCTTCCAGCTTCAAAGTTGGAGCAACATCGATGTAATATACGGGGGATTTGGTGGTTTCGATGGGAGCGGTACTTGTGTCATCCAAGTCCGGTAGAGCTTTGTATGTAGTATAAAATGCGAATGCGCCAGCTGAGTGAATGGGTATCGATATTTCAATGGTACGATTAAAGTCTGGTTCCAACCTATACAGTTAGTTTTTGCAGTAGATGGAGATTTGCAGGCAAGAACTCACTTAAATTCACGGAACTGGTCTCTTTGAAACTCTACACCTTTCTCGGGAATGTTCACCCAAAGACTGCCCTCTCGGCATATCGAAGATGTTCCCTCAATAGCAAAACGGACAGTTATTGGCTCTGTGCCTTTAGGAGTCAGGTAGATATATCCTCCCGATACATCTGGACTCCCATCGTCCTTGAGGGGGAGTAGATAGATTTCGTTGGAAACCATTGTCTTTGGCGCTACAGGTCTAGCAAACCAACAACGTTAGATATTATTGAAAGCGATTATTGTAAGAGAACTGGGTTCTAGACGGGATCGGCACAAATCAAAAAGACGTCACAGGCTTTGGGAAAAGGTGAAGAAGATGGAGAGAAGAATATGAAGCAAAAAAAGAAGAGACGGAGATGGAGAAAACGATGGGGAGAGGAGTTGAGGTGTACTTTTAAGAAAAACTCATAGGAAAGTGCATTAGTTCTTCAATAAGTGGTATAGGTAGCTTCCAAGTGTTTGCTGATGGTTTGATAGAGGTAGGTTGGAAGCGGGGCCCCTTTGGAGTTGGTGGGTTGGTGGGCTGGTGGGTGGTGGGTGGTGGGTGGTGGGTGGTAGGTGGGCAGATTAGCATATGGGATAATGGTGGGAGAGTGGGCGCGGGTAAGATGCTGGTCGAACCATAGGAAAGACCCGGCTTGTTAGCAAAGATACTGGGGACTCTATTGGCTGCGATGAGTTCTCGATGGTTTAGGATGGAAAAACTGAATGTGATACGTCATGATATAAATAATACCTAGCAAGTGACAATCAGGTACCTTTCTCGCATTTTCTGCATTTTTTCTCTTTCTTTGGTGCGCGGCGTCAAGGTGGGATTGGGACTCGATACGCCGTGGTCTAGACCATTTGTTGTTTTTTGCTCCGAGTCTCTGCTAGGGAGGGTAGTGTCGACTTTCTTTCCTTGAGTTTGACATATAAGCTTTGGACATGATACGGATCAAGAAAAGATATACGAGGAGGGTGAGGTGGTGGTGTTCGGTTGTAGGGTTCTTTGTGTACTATACGTTTACTCCGAAGCTACTTTCAAGTACTACCTAGTAGGTCCTTTTTATACTTTATGTACTTTCCATACTTCATGCCTCATCGACCTCATCGACCTCTAAGTGCTACTTTCTACATCATGTCTACTCCCAAGTAGTACGTGTTCGCCTACATACCTACCAGTTAGACTCGAAACCAGTTCCATACATTAATCAACTTCCTTCCCACTATCATTCGGTTGTCGGGTATCTCCCTCCCTTAACCTAGGTAGATATACGGACGGCTAGGCCAGGGGTTCAGGGGCTGCTAAAACAATAAATTTCCCTTGATTGTGATCTCGAAGTAAAAAAAATAACATAAAATCAAACTTAGCAACTGCCAAAAGTCATGAATGATAACAAGCCTCAAATCGACAATATGTGTAAGTACCTATATCACAATGCGAAAGTTCCATATTGTCACCTCCAACTCCAACTACAACTCCAGCACCATCTCCTTCGCCAGCACTGATTCAGCATACAATCATGAATGCAATTCGCATGCTCGAGTTGGGCTATTCATGTCGTGTTCACACATTCATCCAATGTTTAATCGAACTGAACATCATCAGCAAGTCATTTGTCACCATCTGGACTTCCACAGCATTTGCACCACAACCTCCATAGCGCTTATTGGATCCCGCTGTCGTTTGGGTACTCGTACAGCGTCAAAACAGCTTCCCATGGGATTTGGAAAAAGCCACAATGGTTATGAGAATACACTAAGCCCGTTTGGAAAGCGGTCAGCTGCCCCCTGGTTCAATCACGAGCTATTCACGAGCTATCACAAGTGACAGAAGAGCAAGCGAGGCTTTTTGTCTCAACATTCTGGTATCTCAAAGTCGCAAAGCACTTGGTATTTTGCCTCCCTTTGCGTGTCCTAATTGTTATCCTTTCTATTTATTCCTTCTTTCACGTCACAGCATATGTGCATGCTCATAAGGTTTACAGCAGCATCAAATCAAACTCTCCGAAGAATAGCACAAACAGCTGGACATCTTAGTACCCCTCAATCGAATAAAATGGCGACTCTGGGAGCATGGAGCAAGAAGCATAAGGTGACGGTGGTTGGATCCGGTAACTGGTAGGTTGTCATGAAACCAAGTCCAAGTATCTCGATTATTTTATTGACATCTGCCAGGGGCTGTACCATTGCAAAAATTGTAGCAGAGAATACAAAACAACATTCCGATTTATTCGAGGAGGAAGTTCAGATGTGGGTTTATGAGGAGGAAGTGACCATACCAAAGGACTCAAAACATTACGATGCCTCCAACGATTCACCTCAAAAGCTCACCTCGATCATCAACAAATACCACGAGAATGTGAAATACCTGCCAAATATCCAACTCCCAACCAATCTCATTGCCAACCCTTCTGTCGAAGATGCAGTTGCGAACTCTTCGATTTTAATTTTCAACCTTCCTCATCAATTTATCGGTCGCATCACAAAGCAGCTCCAAGGACACATCCTACCATTCGCGCGTGGAATCTCTTGCATAAAGGGTGTGAATGTGACAGCCTCAGAGATCAGTCTTTTCAGTGAATGGATCGGTGAAGGATTGGGAATATACTGTGGAGCACTTTCAGGTGCTAACATTGCCAATGAGATTGCAATGGAGAAATGGTGTGAAACCACGATTGCATATGATCCTCCTTCCATGGACTCGCGTGCCACAACTCCAACTGGACCCTCCCCATCCAGCTCCCAAGTCAATCTCACCATTACACCTGCAGATGAAGAACATAAAGATGTCAAGGGAAGAGTCAGCAAGACAAAGTTGAAGGCCGTACCATCGGAATATCCACCAATGGATCATGCCCTGTTCAAGACACTATTCCATCGTCCCTACTTCCATGTTCAGATGGTTTCCGACGTAGCAGGTGTCTCTCTTGGCGGAGCCCTTAAGAACATCGTTGCACTAGCTGCTGGTTTTGTTGAAGGACGTGGTTGGGGAGACAATGCAAAGGCGGCTGTTATGCGAGTGGGCCTTCTTGAAATGGTTAAATTCGGCAAGGAATTCTTTGGAGAGACTGTTCACGGTGGTACTTTTACCGAACAAAGTGCTGGAGTTGCCGATTTAATTACAAGTTGCAGTGGAGGACGAAACTTCAGATGTGCGAAGATGGCAATTGAAAGAGGAGTTACAGTCGATGAGGTTGAGAAAACGGAATTGAATGGACAAAAGTTGCAAGGAACTAGTACTGCAAAAGAGGTCAATGAGTTTCTGAAGTCTAGAGGAAAGGAAGGCGAATACCCATTATTTACTGCTGTTATTGGTAAGTCATTGAATATATACTTGCAAGGAATTCGCATACTAACAAGATCAGATATTTTGGAGGGCAGAAACACTGTTGATGACATCCCGGACTTGTTGGCCAAGTCGGATGAGTGAGGATTACTATAGCAATACATGGGACGGGCTTACGGTAAAGACTAGATAGAAGACGCAAGTCTTTGATTAGAAGGCTAGAGGAATATTATGGCTGACATCAATTCTCTTTTCCTATTCTTCCTCGGAGATCAACCCTTGAGGTCCGTAAGCTTTCCTCCGGACCGACAATTTAAACTTATTTTTCGGAGATCTTCCCTCGGAGATCTGTAATAGCTGTGCTCATTGTACGACGAGGTTCTGATTCCTCTGATGATTTTGGTTCACCGTTTCGTGGGTTCTAGACCAATCAACGATCCACGTTAATGATTACAGGGGCTGACCCCACCAGCGACACCGCTAAACCTTTTGTTGCGCGATGAATCATATCATAGTTCACTCGAGCTTCTCAATGAATGCCCCGCGTACACATTTCTCGAACCATTAATTCTAACTCTCAAAGAAAATAATCTCACCTCAGCATACTGAATATAAAATCTATTCATTGAAGGAAAACAGCTTTTGCAAAATATAAAAGAAGCACATTTATCTAAATATGTCGGTAAGTTGCCAAACAAACACTCTTCTCATTCATCCAAGATGCCTCATTTCACAAGAAACCACTCTGACTCATTGAAGGCCTTCTACATAGAAAACCAGAACGTTGGCCATAAGGAGAGTACTGAGGATTGGCGCAGTAAGTCTCGGATATTTCAATTGTCTCGGCTTTGATTGAAGAAAGTGACTGACAAAGCTTCTCTATAGTTCGAGGATACAACCCATTGACGCCTCCCGATCTCCTCCAGCATGAAATTCCTCAAACCCCAGAATCCAAAGAGACCGTTTTGAAGGGTCGCAATGAGTCCGTCGATGTTGTGACTGGCGCAGACAAGAATGGCAGGTTACTGGTAGTCATCGGTCCATGTTCAATTCACGATCCTGTCGCTGCGCTCGAATATTGCGACAAGCTCGTAGCTCTTAAGAACAAATACCAAGATGATCTTTTGATTGTCATGCGCTCTTACCTTGAGAAACCAAGAACAACTGTTGGCTGGAAGGGACTCATCAATGATCCTGATATCGATAATAGCTTCAAGATTAACAAAGGGTTGAGAATCAGCAGGCAATTGTTCGTGGATTTGACTGCGAAGGGAATGCCAATTGCTAGTGAAATGTTGGATACTATTTCACCACAATTCTTGGCAGATTTATTGAGCGTTGGAGCTGTTGGAGCTAGAACAACTGAGAGTCAATTGCATAGGGAATTGGCTAGTGGATTGAGTTTCCCAGTTGGTTTCAAGAACGGTACGGATGGTAGTCTTGGTGTAGCTATCGATGCAATTGGTGCTGTACGACATCCTCATCACTTCCTTTCAGTTACCAAGCCTGGTGTCGCTGCCATTGTTGGTACAGTTGGAAATGAAGATTGTTTCGTCATTCTCAGAGGTGGTACTAAGGGTACTAATTATGATGCAAAGAGCATTGGGGAGGCAAAAGCTGCACTTGAGAAGAATGGTGTCAGACAAAGATTGATGGTTGATTGCAGTCATGGAAACTCATTGAAGAATCACAAGAATCAGCCAAAGGTTGCATCTGTGTTGGCTGAACAAATTGCCGCAGGAGAGGATGCCATTATGGGTGTTATGATTGAGAGCAACATTAATGAAGGTAAGATCACCTAACCATTTAATATGATGAAATACTTGCTTACTCTGTCGGTAGGCGCTCAAAAGGTTCCCAAAGAAGGAAAGTCCGGTCTCAAACATGGTGTCAGTATTACTGATGCTTGCATCGGATGGGATGATACCGAGTCGGTTCTTGAAGAGCTAGCAAACGCTGTTAAGCAAAGAAGAGAGCTCAAGAATGGTTCAAATGGGAACTGAAGGACAGGAAATCAGATGGAGTAGTTGGTTGTTAGGTTGGAATTGGGGCGCATATAACGAGCATAGTCATAGTATCCTTCTTCAGTAAGGAGTTATTGGGTTGTAAAAAGAATGGTTATCTGAATAGTTACATGTTGCAAAGCAATGGATGGATATAAATATTTTTGCATTCAAGTTGTGGTATAATTGATTTGGAGTGAAAAGACCAATCATGATTTGCCTAATGTAATTTGTCAGCATCAAAGTGCAAATGTTATATCAGAGCAAATGATAAAATCCATAATAGCTTGGAAAATAATCCAAAATTTCGATATAAAGTATATCTTCATTGCAATGTAGAAATAGCATGATGAACTTCCATGTTACCGGGGATTGTTTTCATACTTGAGGTTTTGTAGCCATGATTGTCCGAGAAATAATCGTGTAATGGGTTTCAGCCAATCAAAATCCATTCAGTGGTAAGCCTGTGCCTAAGGCATGATTTAGCTTCTTTTTCGGATCATTTTCGAACTATTTGTCGCCGCACCCTCACAACTTCAATCTCGAATCCTATTATTCAATTGATCAGTCAAACCCACCTTGAACTGATTCCCAGCTCGAGGCATATTTTGCACAATATGTTGGCCAGATCATGCCTGCGCTCGACGCGCTCGTTCGGGGGAGTACGGAATAATGCAATCAACGCTACAAAGGTACAATTATTCCCCATCTCCGAGGTCAAGATATACAACACTTCGATGTGGGCGGCAGTGATATCATGGGGGCGGTTCATTGTGTCGAACTGAAGGCTAATGTTAGATCTTATAGCGTGCTGCATCTACTTCCACTTCCGCCGAAGCCGCTTCTCCCTTCGGTATTAACATGGCTGCAGGTGCTGCCACCGCAGCAGCGGCAGGATCCCTCGCCTGGTACTATCATCTTTATGGCCAGCCATTAAACGCCATGACACCAGTTGAAGAAGGGTGAGTAGTCACATATCTTTCCAAGTCAAGTCGAACATTTGTGGGGTGGTGGGAACTCCGGCAATATCAAATGAAGACTAGAAGACAAGCAGCATGAAAGTTGGAATACAATACTGATACGATACCAGTCTTCATCCAACACAATACCCATGGGTTCACCAACAATACGCAAAGACATTCGATCACCAAGCGTAAGAATCCCATTTTCCATCAAGCAAATTGGCCTGTTTTAACAAGAAAGAATAGATTACGAAGAGGTTTCCAAGTTTACCAAGAAGTTTGCGCATCATGCCATTCTTTGAGCCGTATTCCATACAGAGCTTTGGTCGGTGTTACACACACAGTCGATGAGGCAAAGGCTATGGCCGAAGAGAACGAATACGACAGCGAGCCTAACGATGAGGGTGAAATCGAAAAGCGACCTGGAAAACTCTCTGATTATCTCCCATCCCCATACAAGAACGATGAAGCTGCTCGTGCTGCCAACAACGGAGCTTTGCCACCCGATCTCAGTTTGATGGTCAAGGCCAGACACGGCGGTGCCAACTATATTTTCAGTTTGTTGACTGGTTACCCAGACGAGCCTCCAGCAGGAGCCAAGGTTCCAGAAGGACTTAACTTCAACCCATATTTCCCAGGTACCGGTATTGCTATGGGTCGTGTTCTCTACAACGAACTTGTTGAGTATGAAGATGGTACCCCAGCATCAGCATCACAAATGGCCAAGGATGTTGTCGAGTTCCTCAACTGGTCAGCCGAGCCTGAGATGGATCAACGAAAGAAGATGGGTATGAAGGTTTTGGTTATTGGATCTATGCTTTTTGCATTGAGCATTTGGGTTAAGCGTTACAAGTGGTCCCCTATCAAGACAAGAAAGATCGTGTACAACCCACCTAAAACTGGCAACGGTCCTGCACATCACTAGATTCTAAATTTCTTTTGTTTAATGGGGGAGCGAAGGGTAGGAAATAAATGTGCTACTAGTTTTATCTTACTGCGCGAATTGTACAAAGAAGAAGTTTCAAATGAGGGTGGTAGATAAAAGCTTCACTTTGGGAGCTAATGCTCAACAGTGGTAGCAAAATAGATGTGTCCCAATATCCATTCGACTGTTCAAAGATGCTCACGGGAACCCTGCCATGATAAATCTCAAAATCACCGCTTCTATAGACTACAAAGCCTCCCAATACCTATTAATCATACTCTCATATAAATCCAAACTGTGCTAGTAATTTCAGTGGACCCTTTGCAGTGAATATTGCTGCAGTAACGTAACTGAAAAAAGTCCTCGCTAAATAAAAAAAAGTTGATACCCCAGATTTTCGAGTCCTGGTCGGGAAACTTTTTTTTTTCTATTAGTGAACTTTATTACTTTTGACACCAAATTGTTCACGAATTTCTTTTTCTTGGTTTTAGCCTTGAAATTCACATCCATTGGGATTTAGTTTTTAATCTTTGTATCAATTGATCTGCCAAAAGCAATTATACCAACCCTTTTAAGACATGGCAAAGCGAAACAGTACTCAGGCCGCGGGGTCGCCAGCCGAAATGGAAAAGAAAGTTGACGAGGTTACAATGACAAATGAAAAGGCGGGTGAAGCCAAGGGAGAAGACATTCCTTCTGCGAAGATGTCTCAAGACGAGGTATTCTTCACAATTCTTTGCATTTACCATGATGAACATTTGGAAAATAGCTAAACTTTTTAATCAGAATGAAACTACTGCGCCAGTCGACGGTGAACAAGCTACGGGTAGCAATAAACGCAAACGCGATTTCAAAGCCGAGCGCCAGGCCAAGAGACAGAAGAAGGAAGAGAGCAAGGCACCTAAGAAAGCTGCGGCTGTAGTTCGAGAGGCTGAGGAGGCGATTGCGAGGGAAAAGAAGTTGGCGGAAAAGGCAGAGGCGAAGAAGGTTAGAGAGGAAGCAACGGCTCGATTGAGGGAGCAGAAAAAAGATGAAAAGGCGAAGAAACATGAGGAGAATCTGAGACAGCAGGAAGAGGATAAACAGAGGAGGGTGGAGGAGAAGAAGAAGGCTGCGGAGGCGAAAAAGAGGGATGCAGAGGAGAAGAGGAAGGATAGAGAGAGGATTCAGGCGTTGGAGAAACAGGTTAGGGATTTGAAGAGGGGACATGGAAATGGGAAGGCGAAGGGCAAGGGAGCGAAGAAGAGTTGGGACAAAAAAGCGAAGGGACCGAAAACCTCGGAATTTTTTGGAGAGGGGTTGAAGGCACAGGTTATTGGTGATGGTGACGATGAGGATGTTGAGGAGGAGGTCAAGGAAGAGGTTGCTGAAGAGGCAAAAGAGGAAAATAAGAAAGTCAAATCGAAGCGCAGTTGGAAAGACCTTAAGAAAGGAAATGTCGCGCCTACTGGTCTAGAAGCAAAGATTGCTGCTGCGAGAGCTTCGGTAGCCCAAGCTGAAGATAAGCTGGATGGCGATGTTACTATGGAGGATGCGCCTGAAGTAAATGGCGAGCAAGAGAATGAGACCGAAGAAGAAACCTCTGAACCGGCTGTCGGTAACTCCGATGTTGTCTCATATCCTTCTCTTGAGCATTTAATCGAAGATAACGCTGAAGGCGTTCCCGAATCTACCGCCGAATCCGACGCTCCAGCCCAAACAGAAGTCGATGAGGAGAATCCTGAAGGAACTTCCGATGACAAAGCAGATGATGAGAAAGCGGACTCGGACATTCCCGAAGAAGATAGCAAGGAGGCCTCGCCTGCCGTTCAAGAAGAAGACAAAGTCGAAGATGATTCTTCCAAGGAGAATGCTACACCTGTAGCCGATTCAGACATGGAAGTTGACGAGCCCAAGGAAGATGGCGAGGCCAGTGCAAGTGCGAAGAAGCGTTCAAGGAAGAGAGTCAGAAACAATAATCGCTTGGAGGCTGAAGATACCCCAACAACGCCTGCAACACCTGCTTCGTCTAAAATTCAAAAGATCAAGACACCAACAGCTACTCCTCTCGCATCGAAGAACCAAAATGTCAAGACACCTACAAAATCACCTGCACAGACAAAGGCGGCAGTCGCAAAGAAGGGAAGGCCTCCAGTGAAGGCAGCCAACAAGGCTCAGACTACCCCCAAATCTCCTAAGGTACCAGGAGATTCCAAATCGCCAAAAGCCAAACGCGGAAGAGTACCAAAAGCAAGAGCTGCCGTTCTTGCCTCAGCACCGGGAATTGATTCTCCAGCTAGGAATACCAGGAGATCGGCAAAAGCCAACCACTCGTAGAAGGGCCAGAGTCTACGAGTGGTAGTCAACTTCTGGATATTAGTTTGAGTCACCATAACTGCGAAATTGATGAAGCCACCGTTGGTGGGTTGGGAGGAGGAACAGATATAACCACCGGAACCAATAATGATAATAATGATGATTACGAGTCAATCACCTGCGAACCCTTGGAACATCTCGATCACGAATCTCAATCACCGTCGGAAACGCTACAATCATTCGACGATATGGAACTACCTATCCTGAGGAAGACAGAATCCCTCAATCTTAATGCTTATGAGAGTGACTCCTCTGAGCTATCTGATCTAAGCATAACCGATCATCCCTTTCTAGAATCAGATAGTAGCGGTCTTGATACGATTGAAGTTGATGTTCCTAGTCTTCTGAGATCAGGAAAGAAACAAAGACCGCCTATGCATTCACCTTACTTTGCTCTACCACTATCTACCACTCCATCCAAATCTAGCAAATCCATAGCTTCAAAGGGAGAGTCTACAATTAAAAATTCATCTCCTAAAAAGGAATCTCCTAAAAAACGGCCTCCTGGCATAATTTCATGTATCCCTTTTCCGCCTTTGTCTGCATCTCATTTTGGACTCATTCAGGAAAAGCTTGCCCACGATCCATTTCGACTTCTGATAGCTGTTACATTTCTTAATCGCACTCATGGTAAACAAGCTATTCCAGTTTTTTATTCCCTAATGGACCAATACCCTACACCACAATCAATAGTCGATGCTCCCAAAGAAGATATTGTATCGGTCATCCGACATCTAGGATTACAGAATCAACGCGCAGCTACTTATCAAGCTTACGCTAAAACATTTTGTGAAAATCCACCAGTGAAAAATAAACGGTATGCGGTCCATGATTACCCCACTAAAGGACTCGGTCGCGACGTCAAGAAAAGTGAGGTCCTTCCCGAAGAATCCGTAGACCCGCGTACAGGTTGGGAAATCGGACACATGACCCAGGGACCCTATGCGATTGATAGTTGGCGGATCTTCTGCAGGGATATGTTGTTGGAGAAAGCGAAAGGATGGAATGGCGAGGGGAGTGAGGAAGAAGGATTCCAACCGGAATGGATGAGGGTGCTTCCAGAAGATAAGGAGTTGAGAGCATTTTTGAGGTGGATGTGGTTGAAGGAGGGGTTTGAGTGGGATCCGATGACGGGGGAGAAGGATGTTGCAGGGAGGGAGGTGATGAGGGCGGCGTTGGAGGGGAGGATTGCATGGGATGAGGGGGGTGGGATGAGGATTTTGAATAGGGAGGGGGAGGGGGAGGAGATGGGGGTTGAGAGTGAGGGTAATGTTGTGATGGGTTAGTTTCGTTATTTTGAAAGGATAAATGGATGGGCTCGTTTTCTGGTCTAATAGTTGTCTGATATAGAGCTTAGATGGTGTTGTATACTCTCTGTGTATTTTGGGAATACTGTTTGTGGAGTTTGGAAATGTCAAAACAAAATTCAAAATTCAAAGTTTATGATCAAAATTGAAAAGCAAAAGGGAGATTTGTAAATTCGTCAATTTGTCTCTTGTCTCTTGTCTCTTGTTTTCTCTTGTGTTTGTACATTTAGGGATTTGGACTTGAGATTTCTGTTGTGAAAGAATTCTCTGATTCCCTTATGGTAAGGTGGTTGGGTGGTTAGTTGGGTAGAAGGATTATGTATATAATTTGAATGCTCTAGTGAGTACTCTAATTGATTTTCCACACGCGTGCGAAATCACGAACCCATAGACTAGAATGAAGTTGTGTAGGAATGACAACCAGGAATCAGACGAGAAGAGAGAGAAAAAAGTTACTCTCAGATGAATCTCATCGATTTCCCTCCTTCTCTCCAGACTTTGCAATTCGTACTTTGATTGTTATGTCAGAGGATTTCGACTGAAGTGGCTGGTTGGTGTCTAGTGATTTGGCTTTTGTTGAGATGAAGAGAAGTTTGTTTTATGATGGTTTGAGAGCGGAAATCCTACGCTCGGTTTTATATTCAGCCTCTGCTGTATTTCCATAGAGTGTAAAATTAGAACGGCATAACTCTATGAAATTTCCTATTCAAGTGCACACTATTTCGCCCCCCCCCCCCCCCCCCTCAAAAAACAAAAATCATGGAGAAATAGGAATTCACCTCGCCTCGTCCCAATTTTCCTGCATACACAATATCCAGAATAGCTCGCGAATACCTCGACAGAGCACTCTTTGAAATCGTCCAAGATTCCAAGCTGACATTCGGGTCTTGCTCGGATATATCAAATTCTCAACCAGTGAAGGGGGTTTTTTAAAATATATATGTGATGGATGAATGGGGCTGTGAATCGAATCCGAATCATGGAGAATTGTATTTTAAAAATTGTTTGATGAGGTTGGTTGATTGTGTATCTGTGGGCTTCGAGGGGGAGTGCGGTGGTTGAGGTTGGGGTGGGGTGGTTGGAGGGGGGTTTGGTGTTGGGGGTTTGGATGGTGTTTGGGAGGTGGGAGGAGGAGATGAGAAATTTGGGTGAGAATGGTAGGTCCTTTTTCTGGTACTTGAAAATCTTGCTTTCCGGAGGCTGGGTTGTATATCTCTTTGACGATTTGAGACTTTAATTTTTGCTATAGTTTGGGAAAGCGCTCCTTTCCGTGGCAACTTTTTTTCAATATGGATGATCTACGATGGATGCTTGCAGTCATTGCTTTGTTTGGGTGCTGTGTTTCGAAACAAGCAATGGTATCTTACAATTGAAACTAAGGGTCTTTTTGTGGACTCCAATACATACACCTGTGCTCTCTTTCTTCAGACTTTGTGGGCACTGGTATTGTTGGCGTTTAGAAGTCTTAGAATATGCAATTACTGGGAGTCTTTTGGGGGCGACTAGAATCCGATTAAGAACTTATTTGAATAAGTTGTGCTCGTGGGGAGAAATTGATTTGGTTGTAATGTGCTAGATTGTTTGGTAAATCTTGTTTTCTCAAACATGATTCTTTTCTACGAGACACGAGAAGTGTCATGATTTTTGGTTGGATACAAGTTCTATAATGCTAGAAGCATAGCGAGAGTCCGAGATGGTTCGTGTACGGAAATCAGTTTTCAACTACATTAGATCACTCTTTCAGATATGATTACTTTGTTAATTTCACCATAACCGTCTTTTTCGTTCCTCGGTGACATCACTCTCGGGTATATATTACAATACTAGTCATTAATCTCCCCTTCCATTCTTCACTAACCCCGATTGTATGAATTTGTCATATCCTCAAACCATCACCACATCGGATCTTAACCAAACATGAGAGGAATTTCAGCCACATAGTTCCGGTGACAATCAACCAGCCTAAGCACAAGTGTACATGCACGAAACTGACCTTTTAACATCAACCTTCCAGAATATATATCGTTGCATTCCCAGTACTGTTTGTGTCTGTTGTTTTAGGCATAGCGTTGGTATTTACGTGGTTATCGACAGAAAACAAAATAGCTTGTATCGGATGGATGTGCAAACTATCGAGCAGATGAGATAGCATTATGTAGACTTGGAATATAAATCTTCATGTTTCTGCAATCTTTCAAGTACATAATTTGATACTCCAGTCTGGCTGCGTTTTAATATCATGTGCTTTCTATGGAGTTACCGTTGGTGGCATGGAATCCCTACATAGACGTATTTCAAAACATATCATGCATTAAGCGTATGTGCTTTTCTAGATACTTCTCCTCTCAATAAGAACTTTGACGGTCCTTTGAGATTACTTCTCGTGTTTCATCTCACACACCGCACACCACACATTTATACAAATAGTTTGAATTTCCATATCACACAGCCATCTACATTAGCTTCCTCCTCACAGAAACCAGATCAAGACACCAAACTGACACGCAACTGTACAACTCAACCCGCCCGTATGCAGCCTCGTGTTGTAGTACCTGGAATCATGGTTTCTGGTCCTGAAACCAAACCTGCAAAGATGCAATCTTCTCTTGGGAATGAAGTTCGGCCACACAGCCGAAATTCCGCTTCCAATGCTATATTTTTTACAACACCACGGCGTGGTGTTCTTTCTCCCCGCCGAAGTTATTGCCTACCTCCATCATACATTCCACAACCAGACCCCACAAGTGCAAAATTCTCGTTTGAAGCTTTGGAAATCAAAAAATCTTCACCCACCGATAAACATGCATCCACAAAGACTACATCTCCTCATCTTTTCCCTCCAACTCCGCCGCGTCCCCAAGATAACAAACTTCCATCCCTCATCCGCCGCATCTTCGAAGTAAACAACCGCGATACCAAGTTCTTGGCTCTCTGGACACCGCATCTCACAGATCTGACTTCGACTACCTGTGTGAGAAACAAGGTTGCGTTGGAAATGGTCGCAGGGTTGCAAAATTTGCGGAACCGAGAGATCAAGTTGGGTGATTATAGATTTCTCTTGGGCATGTTCTGGGGGTACCTTTCCTCTTATGTGTTAAGAGTCGACTCTGTGATAGGCTTGGCGGTCCTTCTAGTGTATGCATTGGTTTCTTGGAAAGCTTGGAAAGAGATTTGGGACGAGGAAAGTGATTTCAATACGTGGGTCTAGTAATGTGGTTGAGTATGGGTAATCAAATAGCATTTTTGTCTGGCGGTTTGGGTTGGGTCTTGCAAAAATACGTACGAAAGTCAAGCGTTGTTATTTTTGGATGAGGATCAATATGAGCCTTGATATGAATTTGAATGGAAGGGTTATTTCTGGGTCAGTTTAGCATGATGAACTTACGGTTATGGCGATTATTGGGAGATAAGTTATGATTAGTTACAAAATTCAACGAAAATTGTTTGATATGGTTCACGAATATTTTGATGTCTTTCATTGCTTTCTTGAGATCCTAGAGTGTAAATGATAGGTCATACTAGCCAATTCTATGAGCAACGAATTTTTCAGTATGGAAAACGCAATAGCCTAGAATTCATGGGAGCCTTTAGAATTTCCAGAATCGGTGGATGATATACATATATATACGTGGCATAGAGTTCTTCATGTGAAAAAGACTCTCAGTCATACTCAGGCCTAGGACTTCGATCCTGTAATAACAGCGTAAAGTTCATCTTCAACTGAATAGTCTACATCTCAGTCATACCACCTTTACTTAGCCATCTAAATCATGGATTCCATCTTTTCATTCATAGTCAAATCGGGCTATTCTCAGTCTGAGAGCATTCATACGACGAGTGGAAACTCTCAATCCAGTTCTTCCGGCAACTCAAATTCATCCAGATCCTTGGTTTCTTCGGCATGGTCCTCAGAATCCCAATTCGATAGAGCGGAAGCTGATAACTTCTCCCTGGGTTGGTATGACGAGAAAAAGTAGATGTTTAACCCATGAGAAAACATCATATCCCTATTGAGGCATTGCGAATCAATTGGAAGCAGAGAAGAAAGAAAACGAAGATAAGGAAGAATACTTAGCTTGGTTTGTGGGGAGTGAGTAGTTGAGAATCAACCTTGGAATAGGTGCTTGTCGGATGTATTTGATGGAAACAGGATGGATTATGGGATATTGCTTTGCGAGCTATTATGAAAAATAGACTTGTAATACATCTTGTGGTATTGAAATTCAACTTGCACTTTGTTTATGTATGCTCTTATCAACGGATATCTACTGTGAATATTAAACAACTACTATGACCTCTATGAAATAACCTTCGATTGATAAGTTTGTCAGAGAAAATAGCGAGACATAATCTCAGGACAGACTGTGGGAGCGCGATTTCCCGTAGACCATTCCGGCAATCAAACTTCTGGAATCATTCAGATCAGATCAAGTATTCCACTAGAATTTTCTCGTCCTTCTAATCTACGAATCTGAGAAACATAAAAAGGCAATATCCCGTGCTGTCATCTTTCCTCTGAAAAGGCTCAGCAATTCCACATCGCAACATTACATTTCCTCGAATTTTTCACCCAAAAATACCAATCAGCAACCAAAAAAGGAATCTTACTTCTCGAATATCCGTACCCAAGATGGTGATGTCATTACATCTCAAACCGCCAACTATTCTAGCTATCGTTCATCGTGGTTCGCCCACCCATCCACAGGTGGCTCTTGATCCGCAGGATTCATAAGTCTGAATAATGACACCGGTCATCCTCGAAGCAATCCTTATTCTAGTAACTATCTGAACCCAGGCCGGGTTACTCCGAGCGTCAGTGGGAGTAAACCTCGCCGATTGTCATAGACTTTTGATGGAGATCAGATATTTTGACTCAAGACTTGTTGAATTCAATTCTACATGGAGACTTGTACACACTTATATCAGGTTTCGCATCAAGAATCTTCGAGCATAACTCCACTGTATATCCATTGGATGGGAATCTTTCAAACTGGGGAAAATATATCGGATGATAAAAACTATAGCGAGGAAGGAGAGATGATAGTGGCTATGATAGTAACGCTACCAGAACGTCAGATTGAATTTAT
Organism: Botrytis cinerea B05.10; assembly: GCF_000143535.2. Lineage (NCBI taxonomy): Eukaryota > Fungi > Ascomycota > Leotiomycetes > Helotiales > Sclerotiniaceae > Botrytis > Botrytis cinerea. Next base: position 3,611,934 of record NC_037310.1, read on the forward strand.
AGATACTATCACTAATCCGATCAAAACCTTTACTAACTACACAGAATAAAAATAATATCAAACATGTAGTACAGTTCCAGAGGCCGAATAGTGAGCGTAGAAGTAAGCTATCTACCTAGTAAAATGACCCATCACCACCACATATTTTCCAAAATCAATTTTATCACAAGTTACCGAATTTTAATCAATGATTAAAGAATCCCCCGAACAAAAATATAACTACCTCTAAACATAATCCCCGCCATATTTCAAGAATTTGCAACAACTCTTATTATTACCCAGATCAATCAATATTCGTAGCAAAGGTATGTTATCTCCTTCACAGCTGAGATACAGAGCAAATCTCCGAGAAGTGGATAAATAACCCGCCCCGCCCCTTCTCGCTTAAAATTCTTCCAGCAAACTTTTCTCGCTAAACAGTCTAGCTTTATATTTGTATTCTGCGAGCACTCCTCCATCAAATACGATCAAATCTGATGAATAAATCCGGCATGGTGTAGTGGCTAGCATTTCCGCCTCTCATTCGAAGCTTTACAGCTTCAATCAGGTCGCGGGAGACCGGGGTTCAATTCCCCGTACCGGAACTCACTTTTGCTGGTTTGGATGTGGTGCAAGGGCGTGCGGTTCATGTCTTTCCTGGATTTTTTTTTGGGTTAGGGTGGAAAATGGGTTTGATTGGGGGATGGAAGATCAGTAGGTAGGTTTTCAAGTAAGGAGGATATTTTTACTAGCCTAGGTGGGAGAATAGACGTCCATGTATTCACATTCCTATCATCGTCGAAAATTTTCCACGATACAATACACCATAGATGCACTCATGCAAGACTCTTCAATTTATAAACCAAAAATCCACATTCTTTTGCATAAAATTAAATCCTTCCAAACACCACATCCTCAACTCTTCTCCCTGAATAAAACTCAGTATATCGAACCCTATTCTTCCTCACACATTTTCGGTATATATCCTAACTATGTCTTTATTTATACCTACCTAGGTACTCATAAATAAATAGATTTCTCGCACGCTATCCTCGAATTGTCTCAGGATGAAATATATCTCCCCCCTTTGTCCCTTCAATAAATAAATAAGTAACAAACACATCAAACACCCCAGAGCACCACGCTAATCTACAACCAACCCCCCCTAACCAAAAATATCAGTCGCACATCTATCCACCAACCCAGTTTTAAATCTTTCCTCCAACTCCTCTTCTCTCCCTTCAATCTTCTCTCCCTTCTCCCTTAACCTCTCCTTCACAATTTCCCTCGCTGCTCTCCCTACCTCCTTAACAAATGCTCCTCCACCACAAACATATACTCTCGCCCCCTCATCCCACAACCTCAAAATATCTTTCTTATCTATATCCGCCAACATCCTCTCTTGCACATATTTATACCCCTGTCCGATCCTCACCGTCTCCCTTTCACTCCGAGAAGAATCCGAATCGCGTGAAAAGGAATACCGGATATCGACTACACCGAGGTCTTCCCATTTGTCGAATTCCTGAGCATATAGACGATCGGAAGTCGAAGATCTACACCCGACAAATAGAATCGCAGGAGCAAGTTTGCGGTCCGGTGATGCGGCAGCTTGCATGGCGCGCTGTTGGATAAAGCCTCTGAAAGGGGCAATTCCGGTGCCGGCACAAAACATAAGGAGAGGGGTTCGTTTGATGTCTAAGGGGAGATGAAAGAGTTTTTTGCTGCTGGGTCGGACGGAGACTTTGATCGGATCTCCGGGGAGGAGAGAGGAGAGATAGGTTCCGCAAATGCCGGCGTAGTGGCCGGGGCCGGAGAAAGATGGGATGGAGAGAACTTTGTAGGTTATTGTGCATGTATTTGGAGAATGAAGAGGAGATGAGGAGATTGAGTAGTAGCGGACTCGCAAGGGAGAAAGAGAAGACAAGAAATCGCGGAAAGTGAGTTTGACTGATGAGTGTGCTTCTAACAAGCCAATAATACTTAGTCGTTTAGTCAGAACTTGCTTTTCGTAGGTTTCTGAATCTCTAGACATTGCTGCGAGTTGTTGTTTCGAGTCTTGGTCAGTTGCAGAATTGGCCATTGTTTGCAGTATCTATTTTTAGTTTGGTCAGTGTATAGAAAGGCCAACGCGATTGCATGGAGTGCATACCTTTCTACTAACGGGTTCAAATAGCTCTACATACCCCGCCAATATATCTCTAATCGATAGCGGAGTATCAAGTGGTAAAGTGCCCAAACTCTGACCTTTGATAACAATGGTCGAATCCCAAGCTAGCCCAAACACTTTCATAACTCTTCTAACATTCTGATTCGAATTTACCGGAAGGACAGCAAGATAATCACCACTTTCATATGACGCATCGGGAGGAAGTTCAATTTCCAGATGACGTTTCTCAGGCGTTCCTGGTGCTGTCAATACTTTAGCTTCAACTACAACACCATCTTGGACATCTTGTCGGAGACTCGTAACGCCTGGTTGAGTGGAAATCTCAAGATGCATTCCTGTCTCTAGAGCTGCCCCTTGAGATTTCGAACCCCGGCTGATTTTTGGCCAAAAAGTTTTATTCAGCCAGTCATCGAAATCGCCAGATAGATCTCCATTGGCTGCATCAGAAAGACCTCTGTGTACAAGTCTTAAACTTCCGAACTCCGCCATACGATTATCTACTACCGTTGGTATTTTTTGAAATGTCGCTCTCCAATCACCTGATACTTGTTAGATTCAACAATGCAGCAATGAGATAATTCAACATACTATGACCGCAGCCAAAAACAGCAAATTGTGTTCCTGAAAGTGAAGTTGGTTCGAGTTTCCCTAACCAACTGACAAATCTGGCTGCATTTTCTGGTGGATTACCCTCATACGAAGCTGTAATAATAACGATAGGTTGAGATTTAGGTAATTTTCCAACTACACTATCCATTTCCGAAACTTTGGCTTCAAAACCATGTCCAGCAGCGGTAGAAGCCATTCTTTGTGCGAAAGCAAGACAAGTTCCTGTATTTGATCCATAAAGTATTGTCATGGGCTTGGAATCCAACTTTAGGCTTGAGACATCGGGCAGTTTTGAAGGTGCCGTGGAAATTTCGGGTGACTTAATACTTGACGATGGTGATCCTCTCAATAAATGTTCAAGATCCATAGCTGTCATACCATGACGTAGTGTAGCTTGCATTATAAGATCTTTTGGTTTGATAGTGAGTGTTTGCTTGATACGTAATTTATATCCCGGATCATGGAGATGAAAATCAAAGTTCTGTATAAGCATAGCTGTAACCATCAATGCTTCTTGCCATGCAAATGCACGTCCAATACATGCTCTAACTCCACTTCCAAATGGCTATTGAAAGTGTTAGCTTGGTCACATGAGGTTAATCTAGACACTTACTTTCCAAGCCGCACTTGGGAGGTTCTTGAAATCATCTCCCATCATACGCTCTGGTTTGAATTCATTTGCATCAGATCCATAAACGTTAGGATCCTGCTGTATAGCCCCAAGTAGCGCAATGATTTTGTCAGTTTGTTCAATCTTATATTTCCCACGGGAGAGAGTCGCGTTTTCTCCACTAACACCCTTGACCAGCTGTTTTGACACAATTGGAGCAGTTGGCGTGAGTCGTAGCGATTCTCTGAGTACACCATTTAAATATTCGAACTTGTTGAGATGCTCCACACGTATAGGTCCTCTACCGACCACTTGATCTACTTCGCGCTGAGCTGCATTGTATGCATCTGGATTTTTCATTAAATTAAGGAAAGCAAATGAGAGCAACCCGGATGTAGTTTCGTGACCTTAATGATAATGTTAGCCACGAGCAATAAGTGTTTTCAATTTATAGCATACCAGCAATCAAAAATGTAATCATGTTAGCTATGATTAAATCATCCCTCATTTCATCTTTATTCTTGGGGTCTTTTCCACTAAGCATCGCATTCAGAAGATCCTTTTTTTCTGTAGGGTTTTGTTTTCGATGTTGTACTAAGCCTTGAGAAACCTCAAACATATAATCTAGATCTCTTTGGAATTTGGCGTTCTTCTTTCTCATCAAACTGGTAACGATTGCTGGTCGCCTAATTCTATCTCCAGATTCGGATAGAAATCCCACCATTGCATCAACAAATGGATGCATCTTATCTGTGTAGAAAGAATTAAATCTGAAATCCATTGCACAAAGCGCAATCGTATCTAAAGTTAGTCTAGTAAAATCATCCGTCACCGTTATAGGCTCTGAAGGACCTAATCTAGCCCATTTCAAGAGTAATTGATTTCCGATATCTTGCATTTCTTTTTTACGTCAGTATATATGTACCTTTAGATAATGGAATCTTGAAAACTTACGATCGTACATCTGCTCAATAGCTAATGGTCCAAAAGCGGGTACGAGAATTCTATGTGCTTGACCCCAATCCGGATCATCATTCGTTGCTGTAAACATACCAGACGGTCGATCATCTTTTTTTGAAAGTGCCATTGGTGGTGCCTTTTCGAATCGACTCTCATCGCAAAGTTCTTCCATCATCTCCACAGAACTAACGACGATTATTCTAGTGCCCCCTCTGGTCAATTTGTATATAGGACCATATTCGACGGCCAAATGTTCGAGTGCTCTAAGTGGAGCTTCTTCATCTTTAAGATCCAACAAATTTCCCACAAGGGGTTTGGCTTTTGGCCCAGGAATTGCTGTTGTCATCTTGCACTGTTGATAAGAAACGATTGTACAAAAATGATTGCTTGAAAGTCAACACCTACCGTTTCTTGGGATCCATACTTATATAGTTTTATACCAAAGAACAATCAGCATTCTTCAACTGCAAGTAGGCCCACTAGGCATTCTGCTCGCAATTGTTTCCAAAACGGCGAATTATTGAAGTCTTACTAAATCACCACAAACAACTGTTCGCGGACAGGTCGTCGCAATGAATGTATCGACGTGGAGATTACCTCTTTGGGCATCCAGTGCGAGTGGCATAATTCTCTGGAATATTTGAACAGTGATTGGCCTTTTGTGATTTCGAATTGTGGGTGTGGCTGAGCTCATGGACTCGATGTGCATTCTTCGCAATGTAACTCCGCGACACATCATTGCCGGTAGGTATCAAGGCATGGTTGAATTGATATCCTATCCTGAAGTTGAAGAGTTGGTTTGAAGCAAGAAGAAAAGCACATTGGAGTTGACTTGTTTAAGGAAGCATATGCTGATGCGTTATGTGAGGGGTTATTGGTTACGCAGCATGCCCTTTGAGAATCATGGCAATGAACATTTGATATCAGAAACCCGAATTCTGAACCAGCCACAAAAGTGTATCTGAAAATGACATGATGTGTCAACGACATGATCACCCAAAGGAGATATATCGGCGGATCTGACGTTGGTGTTGGGACTCTAGATGAAGGCAGACAACTGCATTCAGCCACATACCAGCTGCATGTTTGGAAGCTACCCTGGTGCTCATCCTTGTACTGAGCCAAGGTTAACACTCGAACGTCTGAGTTGCCAAAATTGGAATAGCATCAAGTAGGGCATGAACCTATCAGAGTAGATTGGAGAAGTTTCTAAATATATAGATATACACTTTCTTAGAACAGACAATGAGAAGTGGGGAGGTGAAGAGTGTGCTATCACGTGCTTTGTATTTTGCATTGGTCTTGCTCGCACCGAGTACGATGCGCCAATACGAAACGAAACGATGAATAATAAAAGTCCGAAGAAAAACGTCACTTGCAAGGCTGAGCTTGGTGTTTCCGCAGTGCCGACATATCTTGGCGGGAAATTGATTAACAACGAAAAAGAATCCAAAGATTTCACTCTTCTGAAGAACATATATACATATAAAGCAATGTAAAAATCATTCTTCCATGGTCTATCAAAAGACCTTCAAATCAATATCATAATTCACCAGTCAAGATGTCATCTCCAGCACGTCAATCTCCTTCACCAATTCACCACTCTCCAATACTTCCTGAAGCTCCAAAGGAAAGCGCAGTAGTGAGGGTAAGCTATGCTCATCAGATCCCAATATTTGCCATTTAGATTCTAACCAAAAGAATAGCTGATAATCGCCCCCATTACCTTTATTTCCTTCCTCATATCTCTCTTGATTATCGATAGTCGTAATAGTTATCTTCGCGTTCACCAACACTCGGAACCCCGCACATACCCCAATACTTTCATCGGGCGCATTCAAGAATTTCTTCACAGATTGATCTACAAACCACAGCCATATGCATATATCAAATCACCATCTCGAGGACAAAATGCGGAAGGGATCAAGAGGAAGGGAGAGGAGCCATGGCATTGGAATACCAAACAGAAGAAAATGATGAAGATGGAGGTTTCGGATGCTTTCAAGTTTAGACAATGGGTATTGGTTGGAATGGCTGTTGTCGCGACGGGGTTTGGGTTGCTGGTTTTATATCTTGGGAATTGGATGTGGCAGATTTGGTATTGAGATGGCTTGGATAGCTATTCGACATACTGGAAAAGGAGGACAAATTGGATCTAGGACCGAGGAGATATATTGTGCTGGAACGTTGGAATAGCAAACCGAAAACAATATATCTGAACACCATTTGTCAAGAAGGGCACGACATGAGGATATTGAGAGGCTCTTGGTAACCTGGCATATAAAGAATCTTGTCATTGTCATCTCCAAAACAATAGCTTAGATGTTAGACATACTCGATCAATTATGTAGGTACTCAGGCCCAGGCCAGGTTAGATCATCCATCCAATCATCCATGACGCAACACAATACTTGAGCCATGGTATGCACTTAATCCATGTTTATCGGATGAAACCAAAAAGCAATAAGCTCTCAAGGATAAGCTCGGAAGTGTATAAAACAACACTTGCCCTTGTATCGGAGTGAAGGTTGAAAATCAAAAGCAAATAGAGAGAAGAAAGAGAAGAAAGATATCGTGGGTAAGTGGAAGAACAAACAGGAACAAGTAGTGATAGTGAATCTGTGAAGCGGAATACTAATCTGTCAACAACTTTCCTCATTTCCTCACAAACATAAACTTCTTTCTTGCTCTTCCTTTCTTCCAAAAACAATCCATATCAAGACTCTTTTTCTCTTCCTACAAGAAGTTCTTGAAGCCTTATCGGAAAAGCTCCACCAAAACACGATTTACCACTCGCCGATAACCTTATCATCCACCTGGGGGATAAAAAAGAGCTTCAACTTTTAACGTTCAACGCGTTTTGGCGCGATTTCTTTTTCGACTTGAAAGTGCTCCACTATTGAAAAAGCCATTAGCTCCCATCCCATCGTGCGCCGAACCAATTGCACTTCTTCAATCTTCTCAATGCCGTTGATTTTCGGCCTTGTCTCTCTTGTTTGCATACCAGCACGCTTCTGCTGTTTCGCATAAGCTCAACTTCTCGAGGTCATCATAAAAGATATCCATGATGAATTCCTTAATTGACCCCCCCGCCTCTCCGGGCTTTTCACTTCGAGTGAAAGTATTCACACCAGATGCCGCAGAGGAAAACGATCGTCCAATTCGTTGCTTTCGTGTTATCACATCACCAAATATTACCATAAGAGAGTTTTGCACAGAGGCTTCACGGGTGCACGAAATCAATTATGGCCAGTAAGTAGTGTTTGCGCTTCTGCGACCATGATGCTGGAAATTTTAGGGTTGAAAAGATGGAGCTTATACTTACTGATTTGTTCTTCATGCAGACCACTTGCGATTAAGAAGTGTATGGACGATGAATTATTCGACGTCACTCAGAACGATCTGATAGGACCTCTCTTTACCAATATGTCTACTATTCGAATCATCAAGGCTCCCAATAAACCAAATGTTCGAGACTCACTTCCTCCAACGTCAGCTCTTCGATTCAATCCAATTAGTGTTCTGGGCCAGAAGAGAGATAGGTCACCGATCAATGGAAACGCCGAATCGTTTTGGAATCCACAAAAGCGTCAGAGAACAGCCATAGATCCAGATAAACCAATACCTTCTCGAGAAATAGAGTCGTATACCGGTGGAAGGTTGGAAGGTATCCCAGAAAACCCAGAAACCACAATTCCCGATTCGCAACAAAGTGCTATATTAGGTCATGAGGATGAGAACAATGATATTGTGCCAAATGTAAGAGAGGATTCTCCCATGATCGCCGACACCCCACCCCCATCATCTCCATCGCCAGTGAAGAGACGTGTTGTCCGCCAAAGTCATGCCATAACTAATTCTATCCCAAAGTTGTCTACCGAGAATACAGATGCGCAACCCACCAGCAATCCAAAAGGACTTGTAAGTCCCTTTCAACAACCTCCGCCACGGACACAGGGTACACCAAAGGACATTACCGGAGCAAAAAGTGCAAGCTATCACATTCAGAGAGCCACCGATAGAGGCCGGTCCGTTTCAACGACTGCGACAAGTCCGATGGCGAACGAACCACAACTTCCTCCCCATCCTCGCTCAAGTTCTACAAAGAATCCAAAAAACTCAGAAACAATTCTGCCAGCCGCAAAATCAGGCAACTCGAAGAGTCGATCACCTAGGAATGAGGGGGATATTTATGACGACTTTGGTTCGGATTCTGAGGCGATAAAGGTTCCACAATCGAAACTTAAACTCAAAAAGTCTTCTTCATCAGGATTACCTGGCCTTGAGAGGTTAGCTAACTCACCCTCAAACAACAATCGTCATCCTTCCAAGACCTTCGAATCTGTTTCAACTCATAATGAGCTACCCTTGACGCCAAAGAGTAGATTACGCGAGGAAGAACTGCGCAAGAAGAAAGAAAGCGAGGAGGCAGCTAAGGAGGCCCGGACTGCGGCTGCAAAAGCTGCCGAGGAACGCCGACGTGAATCCGAAAGAGAAGCCGTGGCTGCAAAGGCCGAGCGAATGCGTAAAGAGAAATCAGAAGAACGTAAGGCAGAAGAGAAGCAGAGGCAAGCTACAAGAAAACAAAAGGAAGAAGCTGCTCTCTCGGCTCAAAGGCTGAAGGATGAGAAAGAGAAATTGCGCAAACAGATCGAAGAAGATGACAGAATAGAGAAGCAAAAGGCCGAGGAGGAAGCGAAAAAGGCTAAAGGGGAATCTAATAAGTCAGAAGCTCCCGAAGGCTTTAAGAGAGCATCCGAAACCCCACAAGGCAGCAGGAGAGGTACTCCGGCCAATAATCGCAGTACTCCCAGCGCCATACTTCCTCGCCAGTCTTCCACACCTCATTATCCAAGAGGAAAGAAGTCGTCTTTGAAAACATCACGTTCTTCCGAAAGTGTATTAAGCTCTTCACCAGGAACACCAGCTCCGAAGGATACCAGTCTAGAAGCTCAGATGCCATTGCCGTCTAAGAGTCCTAGACGAGTCTCCTTTGACCTTGATAAGACGAATACTCCCGCAAAACCGCAACCCAACAAGACAGCCCCAGTTGATACGCCAAAAGAGAAGACAACACCCACGCTTGCTTCTAGTCAGATCTCAGCGCCAAATCAAACACCTATTCCTCTACCCAAAACATTCAAACGCCCTGGACTTGATCGTAGTGCTACTCCAGTCAGACAGCTATCGCTAAAACCATCTGCTATGAGCCAACCACCATTGGTAGCGGGTCGAGCAAGTTCAGTGGCACGATCTATAACACCTAAGCCTATGCCTCAACCGGCACTTAGCAGAATTTCCACCGAGAAGAAAACCCTGGAGAGAAATACTATTACACCAGAGCCAAAAAAAGCAACGACATCTACATCCGGCCGTCAAATCCCAGTCAAAGGTATGTACTATCACGCCAAAAATTGTTAAAATAACCTCATGAAATTCATTCCTCTGTCACACACTGATACAAATGAATCTTTGATTAATGAGTACAAACTAATGTCATCCTAGAGAAACCAAAGTCGCCAGCTAAGCCTGCTGAAATTCCACTCCCTCCAAGTTCAGATAGTTCCAGTCCTGAAGATTCCGATTCTGAAGAAGAGGTCACAATCAAGGAAGAGCCAAAGAGATCCATTAGTCCTCCAAATCGACAAATCGAAGAATCGAATAATCCCAACGATCAATCCGATGACGATATCGAAATGGGTGAAAATCAGTCATCACCTCGGGATAGTCGATCTCCAGTTGTCTTTCATTCCAACGCACCATCCGGTGATGAGCGTAAATCCTTCAACAAGCACACTCAGAATTCAGCTTCTTCCTCGGAGGATGAATCTTCTGATGATGAAGATTCGAGAAGTGATACCTCCGACAAGGGACATGACACTAAGGTTACAACAGAGATTAAAGAGACTCAAGATAGTTCAGAAGATGAAGGCGAAGGTGGTAGTGACGATGAGGATGTGAAGATGCCAGATGCCCCAGCTCAACGGCTTAGCCCGGAATTGCCAAGCCATGCCCGGAGAAATATGGTATCTCCTTTTAAGTCCACAAATCAACGTAAGAACTCCAACAGCGATGAGGATAATACCCAAGACGAAGTTGATCAACAACTAACATCTGATATCTTCGAAGCTCAAGGTCCATCATTTTCTTCACCCCTTAAGCGACCGATTATTAGACCAACGATCGGTTTCGGCGCAAGTTTATCATCTCTGAATAGTCAAAAAGGAACCATGTTTAAACCTAGACCTTCGTCAAATGGTCAACTCGCCAAATCAAAATTACAACTTTCATCTCAATTATTGAACAAAGAATTCTCGGAATCGGAAGATGATGAGAGCAGTAGTGATGATAGTTCCGATGATGATGTTCCAGTTCCAGCAAGCTCAAGAATACCTTCTTTAACTCAGAATAATGGTTCAGTTGCCACAGCAGCCTTTGCCGCTGCCGCAGCTAAGAAAATTAAAGATGCTGGTAGTGATTCAGATTCGGATTCTGACAATAGTTCGGATGACGCAATGGAACAAGCGAGAAAATCATTAATGGCGCAGGTTAACCAATATGGAATGAGTGCTAGTCAAAACACTTTACCGCAGGGATCGCAAATCTCGGTTAATGGTGGGGCACAAAAGGAAAATGGAAAAGGGGGTGCAGTTCTTGGCAACACGAATGGAAATGCAAAAAATTCGAGAAGTGCGGGGAAGGAATTCGCGAAAAAAGGGAAGGACAGGATTACGAATGGGTATGATTTTAAGAAATTTGGATCCTTCAATTGAAAGCTGGTGGCGGAGGTTGATTGAATATGAGAGTGAGCGTGAGGGTGTGAACGCTTAGAGGGGATATACGACATTGCGCATTACTTGTGCATAATTATGGGGTGGGCTGAGCGGAAGGGGGAGCGCACAGTTTTTGTTCATGATCAAAAAAATTACGTTTGCAGAGATGATATCCGGTTGATTCTTTTCTTCACACAGGAAGCATTTGCATAATGGTATGGTGTGTAGGAGTTTGGATTCATTTCAAGAAAAATGGGAGATTTTTCTTCATTGGTTTAATTCTTCGCATATGCGTGTGTTCATTGAGGTGGTGAGGATGGATGGATATATGGGTGGTGTGTTTGGGTACGTGTCTTTTGTTTATAGAGGGGTATTTAGGGGAAGAGGGGAGGTGTATATGGGAAGTTGAAAGAGTGGAGAGAGGATGTTAATATGATGATTTTTAATGATCTGGAAAGAAAAAGTGATGATTGGGTGGTGGTAGTGTTGATGGCGGTGAATTACATAGAAAGGTAGATAGGTAGATGGGATTGATAAAATGTGTAATATGTAGGTGTTCTGAATAGATATTATGATATTATGATATTGACTGATGGATGAATGGCTGGTTGTGGAGTTTTATGTTTATGTGATTTGATTTGATATGAAGTGATTGTATTACTTTATTTGTATTAATTAGATATTGAAAAGTCTTGGATGGGGTGTTTATTCTAAAATCTATAGGAACACATATTAGGATAAAGATGATTGTAGGTCGTGAGAGAGTAGAGAAGGATTAGATTTGAGAGGCTAGAAACTAGAAACTAGAGCTTATAGACAGATATCGAGTCTGAAAAACTGCTAAGAGAGTGCTGTTTATTTAGTATTTATAGAATTCACGAACTTGTATAGTTAATACGTAGATATATATGAAATCCTAGATAGATACTCGATCGATCTAAATATTACACGATGGAGGGAAAATGTTTCGTTTCTGCATTGTTGTCGTTGTCGTTAGGTGTGAGTGCGCGTATGTGATGTTGGAGAGTTTGATTTGTTGAGGATGGTGTGTGTTTGGGATGGATGACGAGGATGTTTATTTGACTTTGCGGTATGTACCTATGTATCGCATATAGGGGGTTTTATTGTAGATTATAAATAATAGGGATTTGATTATTTATCGATTGTGAATTCTGGTTGTGTGGAGTAGGAGTATACAATTGTTGTTGCACTCAAGTCCATAATGTGTTTTGAAGGAAAGCCTTTTCAACTTCATCTAAACGAGATTTTGAAAATGGAAAAATTTCAGCTCAATCACTATAGCTCCGAATTGAAAGAACTCTTTATTGTAACATAGAGATTTCTCAATTTAGGATTGTATCGATTGAATAATTTTTATTTGGATTTAGCAAAAAGTAAATTAGATACCAAGAAAAGTCACATTTCATTTTGAAAACATGTCTACAAATCGAGTGGTAAACTAATCATGTGATTAGTTCACAGAGTCATAGTACTAGTGAGACTTTGTACTACTCGATGCTTATTATCAATATGCGATCTGCAATAAAATGCAGCTTAAACCTGTGATTTGCATGGAAACGTAGAACCCTGTCACTATTTGTCCAAAAAAACTGTGTACTTGCAGTCATGACATGTATTGTCGACAGGAATGGTAGAATACTACCCTAGAACAAGGAATTGATTCGATGATTTGGCGCCTCATTATTTACCTTACCCCATTGGCCGACCCGTGCCAGTCATCAAACGAGTGTGCAAACCCCTCAATTCTTGTATTCCACCTTCTCTTATTCTTATTTCTTTGCGCTCTTGATCTTCTCTATTTCTAGCTACGATCCTTTTGTATTTAATACGGAGGAGAAAAAACACCGTGAGCATCTATTGAAAGGAATAAATATAAAAGAGTTTGAAAATAGTCGGGAAACACACTACGTTGATCATTCAAGATGCCAGCCTCGTTTCAAGAGTAAATGCTATCTATTCCGTCTCTTATCTGATCTGGGTGCTTAACTTGAGGTAATATATTAATATCTATACTAACAGCCACTCCTCAGAATCCTCAATTCCCGCCTCTTCAAATTCATCGTGGGCGAAAAAGTCGATGGCCATGCGCAGGAATTCTTCGTGCACGAAGAGGCGATTACTCAGCTTTCGAAACCGTTAGAGGCGTTGATGAGAGGAGGCATGACGGAATCGCAAGCGGGGTGTACGGTGTGGGATGATGTGAGTAAGGAGACGTTTGAGAGGTTTGTGCAGTTTGCGTATACGGGAGATTACTCGGTGCCGGTGCCTGTGTTTCTACTGAGGGAACGAGTCAGATCTGAGCCTGTCGAACCGTTGACTTGGGCCTCTAGGATTAAAATGACGGAGAGCAAGAAGATAGTTACAGAACGGCGTTCTGCGATACCATCACCAGAGCCAACAACACCGGAACCAGCGGAGTCAGGGGTAATAGTATTAGATCCCGTTTCGCTAAATTGGGGATCACAGTGCATAAAAAATGCAGAATGGAGACCAAGGCGGGAAAAACTTTCTCTTACTGCTCGACGAGCTAGATATTCAGATCTTACCTCGGTCAAATTTGCAGCCGACTTCAGAAACTTAACTTTTCCACTGCTCGCCAAACGCAACAATCATGACCACACTTGCGAACCTAACGATTTTTTTAATCCAAATGAAAGCTATTCCAACGTATTCATCGGCCATGCCGCTCTATACATTTTAGGAGATTTTCGACTCATTGAGCCGTTGAAAGCCTTAGCTCTCTACAAGCTCCACAAAATATTATGTATATTCGAGCTCAGCGACGAAAATATGGAGGATGTGATCAATCTCGCAAGATACGTATATGCAGAGGAAGGCGGAGGGGAGGGATCCAGTGGCGAGATTGGCGCGTTGAGAAGTCTGGTGTGCCATTATATGGCTATGCACGCGTTCGTCTTGTCGGTTGATGATGGGTTTATGGAGTTTCTGGGGGAGGGCGGACAGTTTGTGAAGGATTTTTTTAAGTTTGAAGTGCAGAGGGTGGGTTAGTAGGTTAGGGGCTCTGTACTTATTTTGTTGGGAAGTATTTGTGATCATCTTGTGTTTTTTATTGTGGAGTTTGAGGAGGGGATGCACGGGAGAAATTATGATATAATAATTGATATATGTTAAATAAGCTTGCACTAGATCTGGATATGGCAAACATAGCAATCTAGACATCCAATGTTTATCTATCACGCAATCTAGATAGACTGCGCATAAAGAATGGATCAGGCAATACCCCCCAAGAATGCCCGCACTCTACCCTCACGGTGAAGAGCAGGTCTTCATAATATGGAATTTAATTACTATTAAAATAGATCTGGCTCCATGAATTCCATGGACAGCCAGAAGATTCCCATTTTACGGATGCATCTTTGCAAATGATGACTATGTAGTGGTTTAAAAAGCTTCGGGCCTAACATCTTCCGTATTGCTGTCTAGTACCGAAAATTTGAAGGTAGCTGGTAGAACATATTCTAATCATGAAGCTAGAATAGAAGCTTGCATGGTGGACTACTTGACATCTTTCTAGAGTCGTTTAAGCGATTCTGTATTATCGGATTTAGATGAGAAGAATTATTTACACAAGGCATGTTGTCTATTTACTAGTCACATATTTCAGCCAACCGAAGATGTTGGATTTTGTCGATGAAGAATGAGTTCCAGAGAACTCCGCAAGTTTAGTACTAATAGTTTGACTGCATTTCTATTAGCCATTTGTTTCTTTCAGGCCAGAGAAGGACAGGAACAATATTCACTCTCAAGATGCATGTCGGCAAGAGATATACAGCCCAACCCTAACATACCTCTCCACGAAAATAGTAGAAAAGATAAAAAAAGATAATATCAATTAACTATTCTAAAACGAGCTGTAGATTAAAAGAAAGAAAAAATGAAATGCTAGATTGCCCGACTTCAACCAATTTTTATACGCACCATTAATATCCACTGAAACATAATATATAACTGATTTCCAATCCGTCACTAATAATTTATCTTTATTGTTTCGCTTCACGGATGGGCCTTCATTTCTCGGGAATCTGATTACCTATTTCATTATTATTATTCATAATCTTCAATCACATTCTCAGAAATACTAATAAAGCTATGCATACATATACCTAACTTTGAAAGGAAACAGAACAAAACCACAGATAATCCCGCATAGCTCAGACCCATCAAGATCCTCGCAGCACTAACTTAGACCTCCCAAACCCTAACGAGCTTGGCGCAGTAACAAATAAAAGACTGTGTATTCAAGAACTGACTCTGTTCATTAACAATTTAGCTTAGCTATTGGCAGAAAGATAGAAAATAGACGACATTAAAAACGCACAAAAGACCAAAAAGCATGCATGATTTTATATCGACCGAGCTATGTCTCTAAGAGTAAAGCAGACGGGATTTGTATTAGAAGTAAATACTAAAAGAATAATAACAATAATGACAACAATCCCGTATTTCGAGTGATTCTTGCTATGAACTCCCCCGCGTTCAAGACACCAGAAAATTCTTTGCTCCCGAAAAGATTTCGAGGGCAGCTAGTTTTCTGTTTTCCATTAATCGATTTTTTCTTTCTTTCTTTCTTTTTCTTCTCTTCTTTGAAAAACTTAACATGTCTGCTAACATAGGCCCGTTTAGCACGTGATGATTTATTACATTCATCGGCTAACTAGGTAGCTTGACTATTATTTATAAGAAATGAAGGGTTCTTTAATAATTCTATCTCTTCTTGACTTTTTTTAATCCGATTCATCAATCACTCTTCAACATACCCCCACCCAGATTTCTTATCCCTGATATCAGATTGCATAGACAGATACTGAGATTATATATAGTCTTGAACATGTGATCGGGACCATCTAACACCTTCGTGTAAGGTTAACGGACACAGCCCCATATTGGGAATTTTCCGTAATGTTGCACATCTCAGAAGACAGGATTTATCGATATCAATCCGAGACCAGGGATATTCTTAAAGCTTGATATCATATCACACACAGCTCTTCGAGAATGAATATCGTTTCAACGTCTTTAGAACTGGGGACATGCATATTTCTAGATGTGCAACAATTTGTTGTTTTAATGTGATCTGACCAATCTTATCATTTGAGGTTGATTGAAAAAAACTTGGTGTATGGGATAAACAGCTCTAATAAGGACGAGGTCACGCCGTACGATGGTCATGGTTGTGGTTGTGATTGTTCTCTCCCGCTCTTTACGAAAAGAGAGATAACATGATATGACATACATAGCCCTAGGATGACACCCAATCAATCGGAAACACAGCCGAGTATCTAAATAATGCCCTTTTCTTACGACATGCAACAAGACTATAACATATTGACATAAATCACCTGTCGAGAAACGTGTCACAAGCGCTCAATGGTCATGTTTCTCACGTGTGCTGATGTTAATTGGTTGGATCGTTGGTGGGCACGGTGGGGTGGCTCAAGAGTGGAGATGCGACATTCACTCGTTATTTATATTGGGTCTCGTAGAGTCGCAGTCAATCTCAGCCACCATATCGCCAACAAGCTTTCTGTTGAACACGAACATACACACTTCGTTTTGCCTCTTTGCTCAATTCATTATCTTTTGGTTTGTATGGCTATGTTTTATTTGTTTTATTATATTTGCTCTGCTGGTATTTCTTGCTGTCTTGCTTTCTTATTTATTCTGGATCTGTTTTTAATGACATCGCCGTGCTTACATGTCAGTTGGTCTTTGCAGTGCAATGAGCTAGTTGGGCTGAATTTTTTACCTAAATTTAGTATCCAGTGCCAGCGTTCTTGGCTACAATAAGAAGCCTTCTAAGTTTACTCATCCTCAGCTTGAGGAGAAACGGAACTTTTGCTCATATCATCCAAGTTCTATTTCGGACTTGTCGGAACCTTTTGACTAGAAGTAATTTGCATTTCTATCTTTCTATCTTTCGATCCTTCGTTCTTCTTCCTGATATTTCGGTTCTGCAATCTTCTCATTGCAAACATTCTTGTCTCACGTTCTTTCGAATTCATTCGCATTACCAATTTAGGATTGATACATGTCGAAAGTTATCAAAATGGCAGACTTTAACTTCCCCGGAGTCGATCTCAGTGATCCTTTTCTTCCCTCCCCCGGTTCAATATCTGTTTATAGTCCCTTCGAATACAGTACTCCCAAAGCCGCCGTCAAACCACCTCATGACTACGGTACATTTACCTATCCTCTAACGCCTGTGGATGAAAGGCCTAGACCCATTTCATTACCTTTACGATCTCGGAATTGCTCTTCGAATGCACCTCCCTCTCTATCTTTCTCTCGTTCTTCTAGTACCTCGTCCAAGTTTTCTTTCTCCTCGTCTGCATCAAATATTGATTGCAATCGGTTGTCAAATACCAAGTGGGCATCCCCTACTTCTTTTCCTCACTTTGCATCATTGCCACTGGATATTCAGAGAATAATTTGGAGACACACACTACCTGAACCACAAATTATCGAAATACATCAACACACAAAATCTACACCACGATCGTCCTCTTCCTTCTCAACTTCAACGCAACAAGATGAAGAACCCCTTCCATCTTTAACGACCCAAACCCCCCTTCCAATCGCCCTACACGTAAATCGTCTCTCTCGTCGTCTCGCTCTCTCTATTTTAACTCCACTCTCCTTCGCTCAGCCGTACTATCTTCCTTCAAATCCATACGCTTACATAGACTATGCTCGAGATACCATATTCGTCTCTTCTCATACTCTCTACCCCGATCTCGGAAATCATGTCTTGTATTCGAGGAATTTACATAAGATTCAATATTTGGCCCTGGAGTTTGAAGTATGGTGTGAGCTACTTGGCGATAATCATTTCGTTAATGCACTTTTGGAGATGGAGGGACTGGTGAGCATTGAGATCATTTTTGAGAGACAACCGGGATCGCTTTCTTGTTCTGATTCCTCATCTAATTGGGAATCATCAATACTATCGAGACAACTCGAAGAATCGATAATGAATTGGGGAATCAAGCATCAAGCTCAGGATCTTAGGTTTACAGAACCATCAAGGAATGAAGAGAGAAATTTGGAAGTTATATTCGAAAGGGAATGCGAGAAGAAATGGTTATGGGGAAGGGTGAGTGGATGGGAGGATGTAAGAGGAAAATTGAGGTTGAGATGGAAAGAAGAGAGGAGTAGAAGCATGATGCCGAGTCGCTTTCACAGAGATCTAAATGACAACGAAAACGAAGCTTATACTCCTCCACCATCCCGATCAAGAGCAAATGGTAATATCCCAATCAGATTTTCCGAGATCAATACAGAGACGACATACATGGGACATGGGCACGAGGAATTGAACCAGGGATTGGAAAGTCTAATTAATAGCGTGGATGATGTTATAATGGATTATGGATATGTAGCGCAAGGACGAGCAAGATGTGTTGGTGGCGAGGATACATATGTGGATCAAGAAGATGCATATAGTGAGAGTGAGTATTCGCGATGTTCAGCGAGTTTCGAAGATGATTCTGATGTGGAGGGGTGGATTTAATGATTCTTTTTTCTGTTTTGGGGGAGGGAAATTTAAGGCGTGGTTATTGGAAAGGGAAGGGGAAAGTGGAGTTGGTAACTGTTGTTGCTCAACATAGGCTATTGGCGTTGGTTTTTGGCTATGATACCATGTTTTAGGACAATTGGATAGGTGTCTTTCGAGGGAGTAAGATATACATGGAATGATTTTTTCATTAATCTGGTGTTGATTGAGCCTCGGAATTCTTTCTATATTGCCATTTGTGCCACTATCAAATATTACCATTTTCAATCACGATGTCAATCTACATGAAAATTGAGATTTTTCATGTTCCTACTTTCTACGTTTGTGAAGATGGTTCGTCGGATTTGCTGCAGAGTAGTTGATATCTGTTTCTTATATTTGTCAAACTAGATCAGTGCTTGCTTGAGTTGTATATTTGATAGGGCGATAGATGCCTGACTATCCAATAGAGAGACCTGTTATTTTCATTAGTTGGAAGTTAATACGTTTCTAACCAGGCATTTTACGAAGATAAGCGACGGAGAGATAGGAACTCGCAAGTGATATATAAATTCGAGATATAGACCAGCTGTATGTTGTATGACTATGACTCTAGAAAATATTACAAGTAGACAGTACCTAAACTCGAGATGGTATTCGGATATATCTTAATCCGGGTAGGTAGAGGGGAGATTACCAAGTTGGGTATTCAACCCGATGGTTCGGTAACCAAGCGGGGAATGTGGAAGTGGAAAAGTCTAGAACGAATTTACTCTTTGACCATTAAGGTTACCATCCATCAATAGAAGAGAATGATATTTTTACTATACAAAATGTAGTTAATTGGCGAATTGATCAGATTATGGACCGAATGCTGCTTACTTTCTAATACTTCAGTAGGAGATCTAGAATAACTTATCTCATTCATTTACACAATGCTGACCGCTTATGATTACCTCAGACGCATCTTCCTTGTTCGATTTTCTTTCCAAAAATCCCTACGACATATTATATGCAGGATGACCAACACAAGCATGTGAATATAAAGTGGCATGATATATATATGTATATATTCCCAAGTCTTCAATTCTGCAACTCGTCCCATTCTCATCTCCCACCAAACCCTCAACAAATCCATCCATCCACACCACCCAAAATGCTCATCCCAACCAAAACCGGCACCGCCGAATACGCGATTCCCGGCCTCTCCACCCCCTGCAAAACCTGGTACCAAATCCACGGCTCCCTCACCTCGCCCACCCCACCGCTCATAATCCTCCACGGCGGCCCCGGCGCAACCCACGAATACCTCCTCCCGCTCACTGATCTCGCTCCCTCCACCCCCCTAATCTTCTACGACCAAATCGGCAACGGTCTCTCGACCCACCTCCGCGAAAAGGCCGGCGATGAAGAATTCTGGTCCTTCGACCTCTTCATCCGCGAACTCGATAATCTAATCCTGCATCTCCATCTCCAAGACCGGCCGTTCGATATCCTCGGTCATTCATGGGGCGGAATGCTCGCTGCAGAATGGAGTATCAAATCTACTTATTCCTCTCAGCTTCGTCGCTTAATCCTCTCGAATACTCTCGCGAGTATCGAGACCTACGAGCGTGGGGTTGCGGGGCTCAAAAATAAACTTCCCGAGGATGTACAGAGGGTTTTGGATCGCGCGGACGAGACTGGAGATTATGAGTCCCCGGAATATGAAGCTGCGGTTGAGGTTTTTTATCAGAGACATTTGAGTTTGACGAGGCCGTGGCCGCCGAGGGAAATGGTGGCCGTGCAGAAGTGGCTGGTGGAGGATCCGACGGTTTATGGCACGATGTAGGATATGATTTTCTCTCTTTCTATCTCTTCCCCCCCCCCGTCTTCTATTTCTCCCCTACGCGACATACGTGTGTGGATCAATTAAACTAACAGAACAAAGGCTCGGTCCAAGCGAACTCGTCGTGACGGGTAATCTTCGCAACTGGACATGTATTCCAAACATGCATAAAATCAAAGTCCCAACGCTTATGATTAATGGTCTAGAGGATGAAGTACAAGATGTGACGATGAGGCCATTTTTCGAGCATATTGACAAAGTGAAGTGGATTGTGTTGGATGGTGCGGCGCATTTGTCGCATGTGGATCAGAGGGTGAAGTATATGGGGGTTGTGAGAGAGTTTTTGGGGAGTGTTTGAGGGGTTGTGATGGGAATATGAGGGAGATGGTGATGGTGATGGTGATGGGGGATGCTAGGTTAAAAAAAAGGGGGGGGGGGGGAGTACGAATCTGTTTTGTTCTATGGAATTGTCTGTCTATTTGAGTATTGCATGTATTCCTCGATATATCCCACTCTCTTGAATTGAATATACGTCAAAGAAAATTAATTCGCCGTGTTTTGATTATCAATAATCGATCATCTCATCATTCAATTTCCAACATATCTCACACATAGTTCTTCTATACTACTACCCCCTGATGACGAAGAATCCCAATGTTAATCAGGATACTCAAATCTCTGAGAAAATCCAACGATTAGCAACACTGTATACGGAGACTTTGATTTCTATCCAGAACCAGCAATTCATCTAATTCACCAGCAGAAACCCCTCGATTTGAAAAGACTTTACTTCACTATGACTCATGAATAAGAGAGTTGCTATAGTTATTAGTTATATATATGCACCAAATGGATAGATAGCTAGGAATAAAAATCCCTACATAGAGTATATATATACAAAAAAAGAAATCGAAAGTCTTATTAAGAGAATACAATTGTTAAGACACTGTTTCCCTCACAGTATAACATGCTCTTAGCAGCAGCGCAACTTCTAAGTTCGGTCTAGGTTTGGAACTGTAGGAAGGAGTATGTAGCTCAATTAATGATATCCATCACGCCCAAAGCTCAATCTTATACTCTCCATATTAGATACTGGATCCAAGAATAAAGACCAGATCATCTCTCTCAAGATACAATTGCAATTGCACTCCCCCTATTCATGCCAAAATCATCACTATTCTCTCTCTCCCGCATTAATCCCAAACATCCACCGCCATCTCCTCTCTCCTCTCTCCTCTCTCTATCATATCCTGTCACGCAAATCTGCATATCATACCATCCCATCCCATCCCATCCTTTCACTCCCTAATAAAAAGAAGAAAGAAAAATATATATATATATACATATATATACCAACCATACCAGATCCAAAAATAAAAATAACAACAACAACAAAACCACTACATTATATTACATTACACTAAATAATAGATGAATGAATAAAAAGATTCTCTATCCCAGAATCTCATATATTCTCCTACCACAGCGTTCTTGACTCTACATCTACATCTACATCTACATCTACATCTACATCTACATCTACATCTACATCTACATCTACATCTACATCTACATCTACATCTACAGCCCACCAATCCCATTCAAAATTCCATCATTAAAATCATAATAACAAATGAATTATTTAAAAAAAAAAAATCTATCCATTACCTTTCTTTCCCATCTATCTCAAAAAACAAAAAACAAAAAACAAAAAAAAAACAGCAACAAAACACCAAAACACCAAAAAAAAAAAAAAAAAAATCGTTACCTCAAATAACTCATCAGTGAATACACAAACGAACACAACACTCTTATCCTCTCAACTTTTGATATTTTATTATTATCTCTAATTCAAATTTGATATCAGATTCTATCTTTTGATTGTTGCAATCTCTAATAGTTACATCATTGTAATGATTCCCATGTAATAAGATATATGAATTATTAGAATCTTGCGAGATTTTTCCAAGTCTACTTTTGTAGTGTTCTATTAGTTTGTATACTCCCTGGTGATCTCAAATCATAGACACTATCGCTCTCAAAATTTGGCTATTCTCGGGTTTCTTACATCGCTGTATCACTACACGTTTATATCATATTCTCAGATTCTCATTATAATACCAGTCAGGGCAAGTAAATATTAATTAACCTAAGAAAGCTATCTAGATAGATATGGAAAGCTCCATCTGACCTCGGAATAACTCGTTCGCTTGGGAAATTGCTCTCGCTAACGGCGTCTGTGTGTGCATGGACTCATGTGAATTCCGCGTTTGATGGTTTGGTTTCTATCTCGAAAGATTGGAGTATGTGTATTTTGCTTTGCTTTGCTTTGATTTTTCTTCTTGCTATCTGCTGGGTGATTCGAGATGGAGGTAGAGATGTATGAATGTAACCAATCTATCTATTTGTCTATGTGGGAAAGATAGATAGATAGATCGGTGAATTAAGCTACTCACTCAAATCTCCCTCGATAACCCGGAATGAAAAAAAAAGGTAAAAGAAATAAAGAGATCTTAGAATCCAGAAGAGCTTCACGCTTTCAATGCAGAATTATTTAAACGCAGCGCGTGCAACACCTATCCCAGCAAACATTTGTGAAATAGATTATCCCATCGCAGAAATAGAAAACACCCTCCCATCAAGTTTTGTAAACCCTTGGTATTAATAGTAGCACCAGCATTGAAAGTTCAGCCCGTAACTCCATTCCCATTGTAAGTCTTTGATCCAGAAGCAAAAATAGCAGTAAAACCCATGATTTTCCCATCGATATCAGTTGAATGAGTATAGATATCGTATTTGCGTCTCTGTCTTGATATTATTTCTGGGTTTTATCTTGGGGACTCAATCCCTTTTGAAACAGTCCCTCATTCTCATCTTCCTCTGTATCAGATTCTCCATCAAGATCAATTTCGTCCGGATTGATCTTGACTGCATTTTCCTTTCCCTTTCCCTTTTCCTCCCTCAAAACCTCTCCTCCATTCAAACTTCCACGTACGTCATAATCACTCTCAACCTCACTTTCCAGAATTGCCTTCTCGGTATCAGCTCCAGGATTGAGATCGAAGTAAACCTTTGTGTCTGCATTTTCAACTGTAGATTTGAAAGTTTGGAGGGCTTGAAGATTTTCGCTTGGTAGGGTTGATGTTGATGCAGCTGGTTCGATCGGAAAACTGGTGTGAGATTCTCCAGACTGAACAGGTTGAAAGGCGGAGATGCGGGGACCGCTGAATTGAACTGAAGGTCTAGACTTGTTTTGGAGAGCTTGAGTTTGTTTTTGGAGATGAGAAAACGGAAGAGAAGTATTCTCACCATTGGTAGTGGAAATGGCGGAGGAAGCGAAAGAATGAATGCTGTATTCTGCGGAGCTTGGAGAAGAGGATTTTGTGGTGATGGATTTAGGAAGAGATGTGGTTGAGACAATGAGACGGGGTCGAGGTGTAGAATTGTTAGAAGTGGGTGTAACAGGGGTTGGTGCCGATGCGTTAGAGATTGTAGATGTAGATGGATTCTGAGAAGAAGCTTCAGCAGTAGCAACCTCAAGAAGCCATTGTTTTCCACTAATAATGCGAGGTGCGCGTTTTGGTGTAACGAAAGAAGGGTCGTCATCTTTGTTTGGGGCGTCAGATGATGCTCCGATGAGGGTTGGTGTGGATTCAGTACTGAAATCTGCTCGTTGTGGTCGATGTCTGATAGTACCGGTTGGTTCATCTTGACGGCCAAAATCTTGAATAGATGTACTATCTCCCAATTCCTCCTCGACCTCGTCAGCCCATGAGCCTGCCTTCAAAGCAGAACCTCTCAAACTAGGAATAAGATCATGCTGTCTCTGCAATGCCGCCAATCTCTTTCTCTGCACCACCAAAACCGAATCAACAACTCCATCCACTTTCGAACCATCGCCCATTCCCTCAACTTCACTTCCACGTCTGTCGATCCTAACTCCTAGTTCTGTTTGAGGAAACATGGGTCTTCTCTTTTCAGGTTCTCTCTCCAATTCCTGCAAGTCTCCTTCACAATTATCCTTCTCGAATTGCAAAAACAATACAAACTCTCTGTAACCACTCGACTTGGTTAAAAGACCAAAAGCACTCCGAGCTTCATCCATACTGGAAAATTCCATTCTGAGAGTTCCTTCATCATCGATGTACCATTCGAGCAAACTATTAGCCCTAAACTCATTTCTATTTTTCAGATCATACACGAGAGTTCGAAGAGAAATGTTTGGAGGAAAGTTGGGTACCGTGAGGACGCGAGTACGGTTGAACTCAAAGATCGTCTTAAGTTTTCCTGGAGAGAAAGGGTATGTGGGGGTATGAATAAGTGTGACAATTGCCTTGGCCACATTTTTAGCATCCGAATCTGTTGCTCTGAGCGTAATAGGATGAGCATTCGCATACTCAACATAAGCTTTGGCGTCCTCCTGATTGATAAACGTAACCAACGCCGACTTACTACCCGTCAACTTCATTGTGTTTAATAGAACCGCCGAATAGATCCTACCACCCCTAACCCTAGCAAGAACATCCCTCAGGTCCATATCCTCCGGAATACCCCCAATATGGACACTCCTCAAAATATCATGATCTTCATACCCAGGAACATAAAGGATTCCGTATCTGAAATAGTCCGGGATGCTGCGATTTTTTGGATCACAATCGCCCATGTGAGTCATGATCTCACCATCTCTCTGCTGAGGTGTTGTCCAGACAGTGGTTCCTGGCGTCAAATCGGGAAGTTCGGGGGATCGGAAACGAGTTGAAGCATGGGAATTGCGTGTATTGAACCTATCATAGTAGGCATTGCGATTAGCCTGAATTTGATTGGCATAATCATGACCCCTCACAGCCTTTGCTGAAGATAACTCAAAACCGGCTTTGAGAACAGCAGGTGTAGGAACATTGATGAAATTTGCGTGAGCCTGTTGCTGCAAGAGAAGCTGATCTTCGATTTTCATTACCGGATTCTCATCTTCATCATCAGAGGCAAGAACGTCATCGAGCGTGGAGGTGTTGTAATCGTGGATGGTTCTTTTCTTTGGGAGAATGGGAAAGTTGGGCGGAACCGATAAGCTACCATCTTCACCTCGCTCAAGATTGACTGTGTTGGGAATATGGGTTGTTTCGTTGAAGTCGACTGGGTGATGAGAGTATCTGGACTCTTCCCGCGCGCTGATCTTCTTTATGGCCGCATCGATGACGGGATGTCTTGTGCGTGGTCTGAATGGGTCATGGTAGTCGGGTTCATCCGAGGAAAATCGGTCAACGTTCTTGCCTTTAAAATCAGCATTGGTGAAGCTTCCGTTGATTTCCATGTGATCACTCTGTCGAGACTCAATGCGTTCCCAAAGAATAGCATTTTCTCTTCTTAATCTTGGCACTGCGACTCTCAACTCCTCCAGCTCTTTGGCATCAGGATTTTGTAGCTTTCTCGCAATTAACTCCGGATCATTGGCAACATTACCCAATGCTCTCGCGATGATGATGGAGCTCTTGATAGCTTCATCTTTATCTTTTGTAGCATGGGCGAGGTCGTTTTCGAGAACAGCAATGCGAATTTGCAACTTTGTGACCAGTTCTGGATATCCTGCATACTCTGCATTTGCTTGCTGATGTTTAGCATGGCTTAAGATACGTTGTGTGTGTGAAGTGAGACCAAACTTTGGAGGGGTGGCATAAGAAGATTGTTGGCCAATATGATCGAGCCTAGAGGAATCGTCTCCATTCCGAGAGGACAAAGGTACATCCATGATTCCGTAGTCCTGGTGGATTTAGTAGATCATGAGTAATTCTATCTTGAATAATAGGTTCTTTGTTAAACAGCAGCTTGAGAGCTTGGATTGAGGATAAAGATGGTAGAGTTCTGCTGTAAAGACAAAGTGTGAAGGGTTGCAAAATCTGAAAAGTAAAAGGTGAAGTAGTGTAGTCGCGGAAGTCGAAGAAGTCTATGCGACTCAAAGCAAGTAAATAGTTGAATATTGCAAGTAATCAGTAGAAAGCAAGGTGCAGTATTGTAGAGGGATCCAAAGTTTCAAGTTGTAAAAGGGTAAAAGGGTAAAAGAAGAGTCGGATAGGACGTGGACGAACAAGTATTTCCAGATCGTCGAGAGAGGTATTGGGATCTGGGGCTGTTTGTTGTAGAAGAAAGAGGAACCAGGATGGGAAGAGGAGGTCGAAGGTCGAAGGTCGGAGATCAGAGGTCTTTCCCTAGATAAAATAAAATACGAACAGAACAAGAATGGTCGATGGTGGAGGCACCAGCTCGAGATTCTAGGCAGAAAAAGAGGAGAAGAGGAGATTGTGGATCCAAAGTGAATGGCTTTCCTCACTGTCTATGCTCGGATCAACTTGGAGTCAGGGGGTCCAGGGAAGAGTGATGAGTGATACTTCCAAAAGTGAATGGGAGAGCCTGAGGAATCTTGAATCTTGAATCTTGAATATCTTCCTCTCTCTCTTCCTCTCCCAAGCAAGCTCCAATCGCAACCCTCCTAGACCATACTTCGACCTCTCCTGCCAACCCAGTGTAATGTGAAGGAATAGATGTCATTGACTGCCAGAAGATAGATTCCCAGCCCACCGCAGAAGAAAGCAGTCTCAAGTCCAATGCAGAACCAGAATGTCTCATGAACCAAGCAGTTGAGAATGTAACAAGTGAAGAGGACGCCAAAACTCAGGAGAACGACCTCTATGGGAATGATTGCTTGGATGGACATCGTGTCGTGGTTGTTTTCTGAGAAGATCCGTGGAAAGGGATCTTTGCCTTTCAAGCTTTGAAGAGTGGGAACATGCACAAACGAAAGATTCACTCATGGGCTTTCTAGTAATGTGGAATAGAGCTCAACAATAGCAGCCCACCAGATTCCTCAAGTTTACATGTACTAGTTTGACAGTCTAGAGTATTGGATACTCTGTGTATGAGCAAATTAGATGAGAACCGTCGTCCAATTTTCATCCTGAAACCAAATGTAATCAACGACCGCCAATTCCCTTGCACTAGACAACAGATGAGTATGGAAACCTCATAATATTAACAGTATCACCTATCTGATACTTCCTCAATAATGTACTTGTTCAGACTGAATAAGACATTCCATTATGTGACGCTATCACCATTCACCCGTGGTATCAACAAAGCTCCATCCATTAAATATATTCAACAAAGACCATATGTCTTTTAACTTTTCCCCAAACACCGTACCCTATCACCGAGTTAAACGCCCTAGTCATGAAATCCATCATATTTTGAAGATCCAATACTTTAACTTCTCTGCTTCTTCTGAAGACTCTTGCTTTCCCGTTTACCTCTCGTTGCCTCTGCGGGGTTGGATGTCACGGTTGACCTAGCAGCTTCCTTATGATGTCCTCCTTCAGCAGCATTAATCGCGCCCTCTCCATATCTGTATCCATCTGTTGCATTTTGGAGTTGATGTGGTCCCAAAGCAACCGGCGGTCTCATTTCAATTTCCTTTTCCCTCTTCCTGAGATATCGTCTTCGAAAATAAAATGCGATAAGCCAGACCCCTGTTATTCCAACAACCAGTACAATAAGCATTGCAACCCATTTCGCATGGCTAGAGAGCCTGGAAGAGGATTAGCTATTTGTATCATCTTTTTCCACTTAAAAATTACATACCAAGATTGATTTGCGCTGCCCGAACTTGACCCCGATGAACTCGAGGAAGTAGCAGCACTTCCACTACTCGATGTAGTAGTCGATGCCGATTGCGTATTACAATATTGTTGGTACCAAGTCTCGATACTTTGTAAATCCGTATCCGACGTACAACTTGCGGCACCACACACCTGAGATACTCCAGTAGTTCCGGCGAGAAAAGGTGTTAATCTAGAATCTGAGCAAAAACAAGAACTAGAGACATCGGCCCTAGCAGGAGGACTGCAAGCCCCTTGAACATCGGAAAGAGGTCCACATTGCGAGGCACACGATGGCAGGTCGGATGAGAATGGAACGATTACACCATCTTGTAACTGTTGGGCCCCGACAATAGCGGGTAGAATTGCCGTTGCAAATAAGAGGATGGATCGATACATTGTGTAGGATGTTGGCAGACGATAGTCTTCGCGATTGCGACAATAATCTGCGATGGCCTTCCCTCTCTTCCACCAATTTCTGGTCGCTCGCAGGTCTCTATAATTATCTGGTATATATGGCGTGCGGATATCTCCCGTGGAATGCGGATAGGAGATGTTTTCGAGGGGGTTTAATATCAGGTTGGATTGTCGCCTTCCAGTTTCGCTGCTTGATGTATGGATGAATGGATGGCAGAATGGATGATGGGTTCGACGCTGTAACAATTGATCGATCGTGATGGTATGACCATAGTCCAGGGATACTCGTGTTACGACTTATTTTCTTCTCTCCATCCAAGTAATTTCGGTAGTGGCTAATATTGGGAAAAGATGCCAAGGTTTGGGACTGTTTCGGTTTGTGTTGTCAATATACTTAAGTAATAGAGCGATTTACATATAAAATAATGTCAATGAAAGATTGTGGATGAACGAATGTGAGAGACGGCTGGTATCTAGGAAGGGAATCTGAAGGATTTCCGAGTGGAAGGAGTTGAGTTGGTTGTGTGTTGCAACAGAGTCCTTTGCTCAGGTAGAAAAGATGGAAGGGGAAGGGAAGGGAGGACAAGGTTGGTTGAATGTGGAGATCGATTGTAATAATAAGCTGCATGCAGACTTTTTGCGGGGGCAGATGGAAGTATAAGAATACGAGATGTTGCTTATTATATGTATTTATTCCTTTGAATGAGTAACTGTGGTATATCTTCATATTTAGTGGCATATTTATGTGTTTATATAATTTCCACATTGACACAGCTGTATATCCTCTCCATTCTGCTACGGACTCCTTACATTCCCTTCATATATGTCATACTTATACCTACCCACCCAGCAATCATCTTCATCGGAAAATTTGATGTTTCCATTCTGTTTCTTCTGCCCCCCACAACTTTGCCGTGTTGAGTAGTAAAAGTGGTCAAGTCAGGTAAGCTCTGCAGGAACGTTTCGACAAATTACAGAATTATGGGATTATAGTGGACTGTTAACGATTAAGTTTCAGACTAAAAGATTTTGTTAACCTTATGTTTTTCTCAATTGAAGCTTAATTCATCAGGGGTCAATCAAATTTCGAGATTCGGTATAAATACATACTACTCGAGCATGCTTTCTTATACTGCTCGTGTAAGGTTATTATCCTTATTAACCGAACACACTTCTCAGAAACAACTGAACACACCTTCGTCGCTTTAAGAGAATGAGATCAAGTGACCAAGTGATCGCGCGAATAAGTTTTGCACGGTGTACGAAGTACATTTCGGGAAGAAGCTTGGTCTATAGTGAGACAGAAACAATGCGATATGATATTCACAAATCTGCTCGATGAAGTAAGAGTTACAAGAGCGACATCAGTCAGCATCATTGCGTTACCCCTCAATATTGATTCTACTACGAAGTACTCGTACATACCTAGTACCTACTCTGCGCACTTGCTTTTTCCACAAACACACGGTCATCTTGATCTCTACTCGGCTCAGATATTTTCATTGGAATCTAATACTTCACAAAGTTTCACAATTCAAACCATGACTGAGAATATTCGAGATTTCATCATACGCGTTACAGGTTACGTGCGTTTTTTCCACCCAGCGTTTAGCATACGCGCTACAGGTTACAGGTATATTTTCCACTCGGCGTTTATCATACGCGCTTTAATACGCTGGAGTTAATATAATGATAGTGGTGGCGGTTGCATTTTGGACGAAATCTTTCAGAGATTGTGAATTTAACACCAATAAATACGAGATTACGGCGTTGGTTCGCAAATCTGAACAAATTGATAGACTCACTGGAATCGATGTTTGTGGAATTTTGTTCAAAGGCCTTGGTGATAGGTAAAGAATTTCTGATATTGCAAATCAAATTGATGGTTAATATCTCTCAAAGGAAAGAAAGGGGTATGATTACTAGGTACTCATAACAGCAAATCGTCATGAAGGTTATGCTAAAGCTCGTTTTCTGGAGAATTCTCGCGCGCAAAATCCAGACTGGACGAGATGTCCATCATATTCATGCACGGATGGTGATGTTTCTGTTTCTATTTACTCATTCGTATTGTACATCAGTGATGTGAACAATAAATATAGGTTTCAGGAGTATCAATGCTTGGCGATTGGCCTGTGTCAGGAGAACGAACAGATGACAAGATTTGTTGAAATAGTGCCGACGATGTCTATTCAATTGTGAAAGATTTTACGGAGCATAATATTTCTAACGGAAAGGTAAATCAATCTGTAGTTAGACTGGGTGGGGAGAAAGGAGTAAAAATATACATTGTTCCAACTCCCCTCATTTGTGAGCTATCAGATCCTCGCCCCCATTATCAGATCAATCAACCCCACCGCCCTGGCAGAAACTTCATAAGTTTTGTTGCATATCTGCTTCAGGGTATGGTGCCTAAAGGGTCCCTATAAATTATAACATTCTTGATCTCGGGGCCATGTTTACACAGGTCATCAAGCCCGGCATAGTATTCTATTCCGTTGTCACCAACCAGCACTGAAGAGTATAATTCCTTTCTCTTCCGTCGTTACCTTTCAGATCAAGAATCCTGCTTACTTCTGACGAGTTGTTGGCCGCTTCAAGTTGGTCCCCCACGCGGTCTTTTACCTTCCCACACTATTGTAAGAACCCAAGTAGCCACGATGATCCAACAAAGGATTACCCACCAACAAGCCATCACTATCGGTTTCGGATCTGGAATTCTGTCTGTCTCGTATCGACACCAGTGATTTTGGGCATTCATTCTGCCCACTCGTCAACTCTGTTTGCCATCCTATCTGATGATCTCACCCAGTGGCAAGAAGAGGTTGGCCTTCCACTTACCGAGAAACTTCACACAGCAAACATGGACACTATCTCGCAGAACACAGGATGCAATCTTTTTACCCTATTGCCAAAAGATTCTAGACATTCCCCGCTCAGAACATCGCCACTATACAACTTGATATTGCAAGAAGCAGCTAGTGGATCGTCTAACAATGTAGGAAAAGCAGAGGCGTTTTGGTTTCGAATTGATATATATAAATTTCTGACATGTTTACCGATTCAATTACTTCAAAATAGCGCGCGAATTCAAGGCGAGAAAGCGAGAAAATACCTAGACTGGGTGTCTGTACGTACATGGAGAAAACATTTCTGGGAAGGGAGTGGATAGTTTGGGTTTGGAGATGGGTAGACGAGGGTGAGAGTGAGCATGAGCACTTCGGGCACCGACAACAAAAGTAGGTAATGTAGATTACTATCAAAAAATACAAACGAATGAATGAAGAAAGAGATTCCAATATCAATATCAATATCTCACCGAACAAGTTGATATCTGTCCGTAAAAATGAAAACGAAAACAAAAATAAATCAACGTGCATATTTCCATCAGCAGTATACCAACCAACATAAGCGCTTTCCTAAGATAGACGCAAACCCAGATTTCCCACTCGCATAAATCACAAATCACAAATCACAGGAATGATAAACCCGTCTCATAATACGATAAATCAGATCTGCCCCCCTACAATCTAATAGCATATCTACTCGCTCTACTTTCAAATATCTATCTATATATTTATGTATGTATCGCTCACCTCACCTAACCTCACCTCACCTAACCCTAATCCCAGAACGCAATGCGTATCTACTGGTACACATAACTATCTATCCCAGCATAAAACCCAACCAGGCGCGCCGCGCCCGCATCAGCATCAGCATTCACCTCCTCAAAAACGCGGGGTCAGCTCGTCCGTTCGACGCGCTTGAAATACTAGGTAGGTCAAACAAATAAGAAAGAAGGTGGGGAAAAGCGTGGCGAGGCGAGGTCACTTCGATTTTTTATTTTATGTCATGACCCCTGGATGGGACCCATTTAAATAGGCTGGTAGGGTAGGTAGGTCGATACGTATGGACGATAATGTCAGATGTATATGTAAGATGTGATGTGATGTGATGTGATGTGATGTGTAAGATTTGATCTGTCGGTCTATCATCTATATATATATATATGAGCATAATGTACGTATGTATGTATGTATAGGTTCAGAGATACGATATGATGTGAACGGAACGAAAGGGAATGATAATACATAGGTGATACATAGCAGTGAGCGCAAGCAAATTAATTCGTCGCGGATTCTGGAAAGGTTTTTATTTATTTATATCCTCATCGCGGTTTGATGCGCAGTCTTTGATGAGGAGATTTAAATCTCGGGTACTTTCCACGTGGTGGTTGATTCGATATTGAACGATCATTGGTAATTCCAGCACCGCATTCTTTTGATCACTACAAAAACATGGGTATACTATCTTCCAAGAATCAATTTCCAGTTGATGGCAAGGTGAGTTAGTTGTCTGTTAATCGACATCATCCATCCACCGATCCATCAAACCCAAAACTAACCCCCTCAAAGACCATCCTCATCACCGGCGGCTCGCGCGGCATGGGCCAAGAAGTCGGCCATCAACTCTCCCAAAAAGGCGCCAACATCGTGATCGTGGCGCGCGATGCTCAAAAACTGCAACAGGCAATCTCCTACATCCAACTCGGGGCCGCCAATCCCGAAACCCAGCGTTTCCACCACATCAGCGCGGATTTGTGCTCCGCGACCGAGTGCGCACGTGTGATTGACGAGGTGGTGGCGTGGAATGGGGCGCCCCCGGATACAGTGTGGTGTTGTGCCGGGAGTGCGTATCCGGCGCTGTTTGTCGACACGCCGGTGGAGCAGATTGAGAAACAGATGGCGAGTAATTATATGACGAGTGCGTATATGGCGCATGCGGTATTGAGAAGTTGGCTCAAGCCGTTGGAAGATTCAAAGACCCGTGATGCCGCGTCTAGTAAAGCGGAGCGTAAGAGCAGTATTCAGCCGCCTGCGCGCCATCTCATTTTCACAGCGTCGTTTGTGGCGCTTTATAGTTTTGCGGGATATGCGCCGTATAGTCCTTCCAAAGCGGCTCTGCGCTCTCTTTCCGATTCACTTTCACAGGAAATGAATTTATATGCTGCGGCTTTTCCAGAGGCACCGCGGGTTCGTGTACATACTATTTTTCCAGCTACCATTTTGACGGAGTCTTACGAGACGGAAAATCTTACCAAGCATGGTCTCACCTTGCAGCTCGAAGAAGGCGATGACGGTCGAACACCACATGTTATAGCGGAAAGGAGTATTAAGGGGCTAGAGGGAGGGGAGGAACTCGTCACGACGGATATACTCACGTGGTTAGTTAAAGGAGGTGTGCTTGGAGGTAGTGTGAGGGGTGGATTTGGAAGAGTTATTTTGAGTTGGATGTTGGCTGGTTTGATGGGCATCGTAATGGTATTTGTTAGGGCGGATATGGATCGGAAGGCTAGAGCTTGGGGAAGGAAATTTGGGGTGGCTAGGAGTGCGACGAAATGATTTTTGGGTATAGATGTAATCTCATCATGTTATCAAATGTTCTCATGTGAACAGGAAAGCGTTTTAGAGTTGTGTAGGCCTGAGTGTGGTTATCGACCATGATGCAATTTTCCACATTCATTTCCCATTTTGTCCTTACATGTTGCCCTAGAATCCATGATGTTTCCAATCTACGAGAATTGCTGTTAGTAGAGACTTGGTCATGAATTTTGCTGAAGAATGTGTGAAAATATATACTGAATGGTTACTAGTGAACGTTTGTCACTGGCACGATAGAGTGGATAACGAAACCTCAGAATGAATTGTGATTATAGAACTCTATACCTATACCAGGAAGTATTTCAAACAATAACTCCGAAATTAAGCTTCACATAGAAAAAGCCATCGATGAAATCAAATCTCCCAGCCGTTGCGACAGAACTTAAAGAGCATATTATGCGAGCGCAGAAAGAGTTTCTTCCATCTACCCCATCCTTCCTCAATCCCCACCAGCCTAAAAGGATGAGTTTTCTCTGCATTCAAATCGTGATCTACTCTTTTTCATGTGGAGTTGCTTTCAAAATCTTTTCAACACTCCTGAGTATCCTAGGACAGTTTTGTAAAATTGGGTATCGAAACTCCACTATCCCATTATCAATAGATATCGAAGAATTATCATTCCTGAGAAATCGCAAAAATTATACTTCAACATCTCACTTCATCTCGGACATTCATGCTTCATTATGTTGATGCATACACCCATTAGAAGATATTAGGCTTCCTAAAGAAGACTAATGAGCGTAGGGGAGAATAGTAATGAAGGGTAACAAAGGGTCATGAATAGATATATCTAATTATAAATTCAGAGCCCAGATCTGGCTCAAGGACAAACGAAATTGGTAACGAAAGAATCGTTCCCAGAATGTGAATTGATGAGGAGCTGTGGCCGCATACTGTGGATCATTGCTGGTGCAGATGGATGGTGGGGAGCTTCAATTGTGAACTCCTGCTGGAGTTCATCTGGCCAGAACCTTATGGAGTAGAATATCAAGATCTCCAGAATAATGCGGGTCAAATACTCAGTTGGATGCCACATACACATACACATCAGCAGCTGGTCTTTATCGTTATCCATTGCCGTGTTCCAGACTTCTCCCCAAAATTTCAACGTTTAGGGTAAATGAAGGGTATAATTAGGACAAATGCAATGCTATGCAAACACAAAAAGTCTGCTTCCTCGCCCACTCAAGCTGAACAGTAGATTCAGGATAAATGCACTGCTTATATGCTGCATTCATACTAGGACACTCCCAGATGTTCACAAGAGAGCATAATTGAGACCGAGATTACCGACTACGCTTGAAGCACACAAATGGAAAATAGCAAGCGCGATAAATACATCTCAAACATCCGCAAAATGAAAACTCTTTCTATGCAAAATTAATACTGAGTCGTGTTCTGTACTAACAGCACGTGGATGCATTGGATGAAATGAATGAAGACTTTCTAGGGGGGGACTACCGTTTGATATCAGATGAAAATGCATGTCTCTACTAGGTACCTAGCTACATACGGAGTACAACGGCGGACGAGCAATCAAAGATAAAAATAGAAAAAGCAAAGATTCTCACGTGACGCTACCAAGTCTCCTAAATTTGTTGCATAGCCACGTTTTTGATCCATACGATCCGTTACCATGGTACAAAGAAGTACCGCGCGCGTGGGCTATCACCAACTAACAGACTCACCATGGCCAACCCAACGCATGTATGATCGTTATCTGCAGAAAAGGTACTCGGTGCGCAGAAAGTAAGATGCCTCTCCGCATTGTCTGAGTGGTGTTATGTACGTAATTCGCAATCCGTAATCCGTAGCCCGTACTCCGTCAACCCAATGCATTTATGTACGCGCATCAATTATTGTAAAACAGTTACTGGGAGAAATGACGACCCCTTTGGTTCGTGTTTTCTACTTCGGTTGGCAGACGAATGGATCACAGACGGCAAAAGAGAGGTGTTCGCTGTTCCTGGCTAAGGAAACGGAACCTGCTTTTGAATCGGCCGTTTTCTTTTTTCGTGCATGTGAATTGTCCAATCGAGACAATCCAATCTTGTGACATCCACTCCTTCGTACGTTTGAAGGACGGATAGTCGGAAAAAGACACGGTACCGGCAGGGACAAAGAAGATGGGGATGTCCGTCGAATACGATGCATAATAGCGCTTTGAAAAGCAATATAACGACAAAAGGAATTGATGCCGAGCATTCGAAAGAAAGGGATTAGAATTTGGTCTTTCTTTTTCCGAACTCCATGGTGGTTCCTGGCTTGGTGAAAGTGCCGGCATGGACATGGGCATGGATGGGTTAAACGTTCGCTCATCCACGAACCCACTTTGGACGAGAAGAGAATGCGGCGGTGAGAGAAAGGATTCTGAATTGACGTTTGTCCTGCACTCGTATTAGCTCCAATGGAGGGCTCACACGGCGTTACCCTCATACACACGGCTATCGTATTGTCCACTGTAGC
Organism: Botrytis cinerea B05.10; assembly: GCF_000143535.2. Lineage (NCBI taxonomy): Eukaryota > Fungi > Ascomycota > Leotiomycetes > Helotiales > Sclerotiniaceae > Botrytis > Botrytis cinerea. Next base: position 3,648,367 of record NC_037310.1, read on the forward strand.
AGCACTCTGGCGAGGAAAGGAAATGAGCATACGCAAAGATGCCCACAGGCACTAGACACAGCCTGCGATTGAAATCCTATCGCTATGGCGACTCTGCTTTGATCTCTGAGGTATCTGAACAGAAATTGTGCAATGAATCTATGAATCTATGATGGTACTTGCGCCTCGCGTCGTGGCCGTGCAGTTAGTTCCCAGGTGGGTGGTTTGATATGCAATGCATGACTGCAAGAGGGAGGGTGGTGACTCGTGCAAAACTCTCTGGTTGCGGTTGTGATGGCAATGTGTGCAGGATTCCAATTGATTAGATTTGGCCTGCTGTATACTCTGCAGATGCGAGATAGAGGCCGGTGGTGCTCGACTATTTGCGGAGAGACAATCTCGAAAGCATTACGACCTCCCAACCGATATCCTTACGAATGCAATCCACTTCCTGCGCAGGAGCAGACAGCATTGCGAGCATAAAAGTCTTTCGCTCATATCGTTTGCCAACCTTATTGCTGGCAATATCTTGCTCCCATCCCCATCCCTACCCCCCGTGTTCATTATCAGGTCAATCCATAACCACATCGAGCTATCTAATCGTAAAACTAGTCAGAATTCATGTGCAAGTGGAGGTTTGTCTGGTCCCGCGTCTAATACCATCCAACCTTTTCCGTCGTAGAAGCTTTAGAAGAAGACGGAATAGTTTAGGCTAAGCAGAAAAGCCAAAGTTTGTAGATAGACAGTCTTATAGTCTTATAGTCTCATAGTCCCTACATTCCATAGACCAAACCTTGAAATCCTCGTACGCGACCACTTTCATGGCTGTTTCATCACTCCGCGCTTCTTCCCAGCACTTCCAGTGATCTTTTTCTCTCCCTCGCCCTCTCATGATACTTTCTCTGCCTACCGCTCCTCGAATATCAATGTCTCTTGACAGTGGATCAAAGCAAGGATTATAGATCAAGCAGGCAAGCAAGCATTTTCACTGCACTGCGACCGAACTACAAGGGGGTTTCAAACCTTCATCCAAACGAATTTGCTGCGAAAGAGTGCGGGAAGAGGGACAGTTCTGGGATCCATCTTCACCCATTAATCTACATGCTTCCGAAAAGAGTTATTACGAAGCACTGAGTAGACCCAGAACAGCATTTGGTGCCAGTTCCATCCGCACGAACCACCCCGCGCGACAGAACGGAAAGTGTGCGAAGTGCGAAGTATATTTTTATTATTTAGGATTTGTGATAGAGATATTGACGGGTACCTGAAGGCTGTGCAAGTGTGTAGGGTGCACACGAGATAATCTATCAGAACCCTTGGCTTGTTGGGCCCTGAAAGAGGTCATCGGCGGATAACAGGGGGAAAATGGGAAGAAAAAATGGCCTACAGCCGCTGACGCTGGAACCCGGTACAGGAGGAAGAGTTAACGTTAATGGTGCAGAACTTATTACCATTCAACAAAGTCCCAGATCTCCTTTGAGTGCCAAATCCCCAAGATCGCCGAGGTCTCCCTTCAAGTTTAACACAAAGAAATCGCAATTGCTGCATCAGGCTCGAAGTCAAGCTCAAGAACAAGAACAACAACAACAACAACTACTCCAACTCCAACAAGAACAAGAGCAACACCCCCTCCAACTCCAACTCCAAGAACGGGAACGGGAACAGGAACAGGAACATTACCAGAGAGACGAAACTTCTTCCATGCAAGAGGTCTATCCGCAGACATCCGAAAAAGATCCAGCAATTACCATTGGTCCTGGAGGTGGAAGTGGAAGTGGAAGTGGAAGTGGAATACCAACATCACAAACTCTTCCTTCGCTTTCTGCATATCAATCTTCCTCCTCTCCACGGACGCCAGATAAGGTCGTCGGCATCAAGGAAAAAGCTTCACGAACCGGATTCTTTTCAAATTATAAAGCGGCAAAAAGTGCAAGTAAACTTCAATCGTCCTCTTCATCAAATATATCACGCCAAGTGAATGTTGTCGAGGACAATAATATGTCCAGAGACACAGACCGCCCTGCGATGAGCGGAAAGGTTTCATCACAGGACACTAAAAGAAGTGGTACGACCCATTCTGTTTCGTCCCTTCCTCTTCAGACAATAATGTTGTTGGGTAATTAATCCATGCTAAGTGATTCACATAAACTAATCCTTTTCAAAATAGAATCAGGTCCTGCTGGATCTTCATTAGTTAGAAAACCGGTCGGGGTTCAGTCAAGATCTGACGCCTCGCTGGCATCATCAACGAACGACTCCCCACAACAAAATTCCGATTCCAATTCAATCAATAATCGAAAGAATAAACCGAAGCAATTCAGTCTCCTCGGCAGAACTAGATCGTTACGAGATGAGAATAGCCCCGCTGAGCCTTCTCCGCCAAAAAATAATTATTTGGATCCTGATTTATCTACCCATCAATACACAGGCTCTTCAAGTTCTGTAAAGACTACAACACCGGCTCGAAGCGACGACGATAGAAATTGTAGGGAGATGTCGACTCCAACCAATCATCGACAACGATCGGAAGACCGTCAACACAGCCGCTCCAGAGAAAATCGTGGGAAGGATTCCATGAGAGAAAATACCAAGGAGCACACGAAGGATAATAGCAGAAATCAATCGTCCTTTTCTACAACATTTAAAGAGGCCGGCGGACACGCATTCTTCAACAACATCAAATCACAAGCAACGAAGGGAGCTGGAGCAATACACAAGAATCTATTTGGAAAGGGAGGACGCAGTGGTAGCTCTTCGCACAAGGAACCCTCAGTCGATGATGAGCATTATGTTTTAAAGGTCATCAATAAGCCACTTGTCGAGCAAACTCGGCTCACTAGAATATCAAAGAGATTGGAAGATTCAAGGGACAAGACGGAGTTTTGGATGCCATCTTTCCCTTGGAGGGCGATTGACTATCTGAATTATAAGGGAAGCGATGTAGAGGGACTTTACAGAGTACCTGGAAGCGGACCACAGGTTAAAAAGTGGCAGAGGAGATTCGACGAAGGTTTGCAGATTCTTTCTTTGATGATTCTTGAGAATATACTAACACGCCGCTAGAGCTTGATATCGATCTCTTCGAATGTGATGACCTCTACGATATAAATATCATTGGCTCAATGCTTAAAGCATGGCTTCGCGAACTCCCCGACGAACTGCTTCCCAGAGCTGCACAAGATCGAATTGCTAGAGAATGTGCGGGTTCTGAGGAGGTTCCACAACAACTTGTCGACGAATTATCTAACCTCTCTCCCTTCAATTACTACCTCCTCTTCGCCATCACTTGTCATCTATCTCTGCTACTCGCCCATTCCGAGAAAAATAAGATGGACTTCAGGAATTTATGTATATGCTTTCAACCTTGTATGAAGATGGATGCATTCTGTTTCAAATTCCTTGTTTGTGACTGGAGAGATTGTTGGAAGGGCTGTAAGACCGAAGCAGTATATATTGAACAGGAGTACATGCTTTTTGACCAGATGCCACCCGGAAGTGCTGGTGGACGAAGTAGCACTGCAGTTGAGAGTCATGATGAAAGGAATGTTAGCAGTTCTGACAGCAGCAAGCCATCGAGTGTCAGCCTCGAGAACCAGGGCAGAAAACATAGCCACGAGAAACGACGAAAAGCCAGCGGCGAAAAAAATCAACGCAGAAGCCCGGATAGCGAAAGAAGTCAAAGACAGATTCAAGTGGAGAATCACAGGGAGGGTGCCATGAGTCAGAGCAATAGCATGAATAGTATCGATACTGTCAGTACAACTTTAACTGTTATACAGGCGACGCCGCCTCGAAATGGAGATATGAGACCACTGAGTCCTATCAAGCCACTCTCTCCTATTGGTTTCTAAATTTCATCTGCTCAAAACCACAAAACTAAAGAATTTAATAGATGGGCTTTTGAAAAGTCACACCAGAAGGTCGCACATCACCATCATAATTCTACCTCTACATATTAGGACGATACGGGTTTCTCACAAAATCGTACGAACTAAAGATACAGCGACAAAATGACATTTTCCTCGGTCGATTTTTTTTCATTGCTTACGAACTTTGGTAAATGGAATGGACTGAACGCATTCGACGAATTTCCTTCAGTATCACGCACAAACTACCGATGAGATCTATTCTACACACATTTCTCGACGTTCGTTTTGTTTGTTCATGCAACACAAGTATTTCCTTCTTTCCCATTTCATTTCAATTCAATGGAATGGTTTTTTTTTTTTTTTTTTTTTTTACAAAATCTTCATGCGTGCTTGTTTTGTTGAATACCCCCAGCGCAGCATGTTTGAATCTTGACGGCACAAAGCATATTAGCACAGAAGGCGGGGTTAATAATGGATGGATGGACGGATGGGGTATGGGATTTGGAAATGGACTGGTGGTATATGGAGTGGATTGTTACTTTGATTTTTGAGGGATTATAAGCGTGGGGCGTGATGGAGATGGATGGATGGATGGAGGCTGGAATGAATTATTAGGAAGTTTAGAGACGAATAAGGAGGCGCAATTCGCTTCAGGTCCTCGAGACCGGCTCGCTATTAGGCACATGAGAGATGAGGACGGCGGAGAGGAAAGCAGGGCTTGTTTGTACGATAGGGGAATATGTTATGTTTGGAGCAATGGAGTCCAGAGACCATAGATTGCCTAGCTAGGGCCAAAGAGCGCATTGGGGGACAGTGTGAAGAACATCAGAGATCATGGGCATGGATTTGAAATTAATGCCATGTACCATTTTGACTCGGTTTTCTTCCTTTGATATTACCGACGTGATGTGAACTGATGTAATTAATATTAATATTTGACAGTGCTTTGAAACCAGTAGTAGGCGGGGCGGATGAGGGAAGGAGGATGGACTAATCCTGCATTTGTATTTTATTTCTGCAATCATTGAATGTCTTGCCATTTACATCTTCTCGCATGAATTTAAATTGTTCAATACCATTGCTATATACTATTATAACTCTTGAATTTCTCAATTGTGTGTTCCTGTGATCTATTGTCTTCCGACGTATGATGTAACACTTTTTCCTTTCCACAAGCAATGATTGCCCTGATAACGCCAATGAGAATCCATTCCAACGCCATACAATGAAGTCCACCCGCCATGAAATCATCCAACTTTCCCCGTGCTTCCCTTCATCGCATATGAGCCAACGCTCAAATCCCAACAATTTAATCCCTTTTTCCTCCGTGGTTCTTTCTGTCGTTTCTCTCATTCTTCCTTTGCATTCTCTCATTCCTCCTAACCTTTTCTTTTCTTTCCCGTCTTCCATCGTTTTGTCTTTCAGTCCCCTCCTTTCTCTCACGCTCCTTATTCTCATTAACCTCCACAATCCAGTCATCTTCTCCCTTCTTGTTGATTCCCTTGTATCCCCATTTGGGAACCCATTCGCCGGTAGATTCATCATATACAAGCTTCTTCTTGGCTTCGGCAGTCTTGGGCTTGATACCCTTTTTAGCTGCGAATTTTTGCCAGGTGGTTTGAGCGACTGGGGGAGGAAGAGGCTGGAGATGTGTTAGCATGTGTCAACTATCAATTCAAACACCAATTTGCAATCTCTAAATTGAGAGAATGCAAAAGGGAAAAAAAATCTAAACCGCATAATTACCTTTTCACGAGGCAACTTTGTAGCAATTCCAGGTAAACTCAGTAATACACCGTTTGGCGTCGATGCGATGGGACAGGTGCTCAACAATTGGTTCAATAATGCTTGCGCACCATCTCTGGCAGTCGCAGCTAGATCATCTTCGAGATTTGCGGAGGTGGTGAGGAGAAGCGGATTGGGGTCTTCGGCGAGGAGGAGACCAAGATCGAATGTATAAGGTGTGGGTTTGTTGACTGTGATGGGGAGCTTGGATGGTTTCTGGGGGGCGTCTTCGGACATATTGGATGTAAGGTTGAAAAATTAATTGAATGGGTGAAGATTGGGTTTGTTTTTCATAGAGGAGGAGAAATTGAGATTGAGATAGAGGAAATAAAATAAATTTTGGACTGCTGCTTTTGCGGGAGGATCCTTGTGCGGCCGCAATTTAGCGCGGGATATGTTTGATCCTAGTCGAGAAAGATTTCTGGAGCGAGAGAGAGGGACGACACGTCGAGAGGAATTGGACCCTTTGAAACTCACTGCAGCAATCGCAGATATGGCATCCTCGGGATGTTGGAAATGCCTCTCGAGGCCAAATACCTCGCAATTAATCCAGGGCAATCATGCGGCATTGCGACTTCCAACAATTGCAGCCACGGCGGGATTTTCAACAAGTGCGGTTATGTCCAAGAATCCGCTGGCTGCTAAACCCAAGGGAGCGTTTGGACAAAATATGGCGAGGGGTGGGAAAACTTTGAAGATTAAGAAGAAGCCTCCGCCTGTACGGTCCGGAAAACCTCCCGCGGAAGGAGAGAGGAAGGCGTTGAGGAAGAGAATCGTACTCAGTAATACGAATGCGTTGGAAGTAGAACTGGAAGATTTGGGAATGAGCAATGTTTCGAGTGAGGGATTGGCAGGAAAGGTGGTGGGGTTGAGTGGGAGTACGGTGGATAGCTTGAGAGCAAGTGAGGCGTTTAAGATCACGCAGGGGTGGAATTTATTTAGGAGGCCGGCGATTTTGGTTCGGGAGGAAAGTGTCATTTGTGCGAAGGTTTTAGAGGAGGCGGGAGCTGAGAAAAAGACGGAGCGATTGGTGGTTGATGGCGGGAGAGTATCAGGGAAGAGTTTGATGCTTTTACATGCTATGGCTTCGGCTTTTGTCAAGGGCTGGATTGTCTTGAATATTGCGGACAGTATGTTGTTTTATTTTCATGGATTACATTATGCTAATGAGATTTATAGCCCAAGAACTTGTCAACGCTTGCACTGAATATTCTCCTGTGCCTGATACCACGCCCACTCTCTTTTCCCAAAACACATATACCGCGGCATGGCTGGGACGTATTGGCAAAGCCAACGAAGCAGTTCTTGACAAGCTCCAATTGTCACAAAAGCATAGTCTTCCAATTCCACTCCAAGAGAACTTATCTCTCCTCCGACTTTGCGAACTTGGAGCTCAGGAACCAGATCACTCTTGGCCCATATTCCAAGCATTCTGGAAAGAAATTACAGCTGCAGACCGACCTCCAGTTCTCATGACATTAGACGGGCTTCAATGGATCATGCAAAACAGTCTTTACCGAAACGCTGCATTCGAATTAATTCATGCCCATGATTTGGCTGTCGTAAACCATTTCGTGCAATATCTATCCGGAGAGAAATCTCTACCAAATGGAGGTGCAGTAATTGCAGCTACATCACGTAGTCACGCACCTGTATCGAGATCCACAGATCTAGCTATTGTGCAGCAACTTAACCGACAATCGGAAGAGGAAATCACAGAACGTGATCCTTATGAGAAGAAGTACGATGAGAGAGCCGATAAAGCATTGAAAATGGTACAGGTCATGTGGTTAAATGGATTGAGTAAGCGAGAAGCGAGAAGTTTGATGGAATATTGGGCGCAGAGTGGAGTTTTGAGACAGAGGGTTGATGAGAAGACTGTGACGGAGAAATGGGCGCTGGCTGGAAATGGAATGGTCGGAGAGTTGGAGAGGGGCGCTCTGAGGATGAGAATTTAGATTTTTATTTATTGGGCATGAATAAAGTTTTAAATAAGTATTATGTGTACAATTATGAGGCTTGGTTGTATGGCTTATGTGAATAGATACGAGACGAGTCAGTGGTGTACTTATTACAGTGGAATTGTATATTCTTTTTGCTCTGGACGCGGTGTTTAACTTTTTACTTGTTTTAGAAGTCCTTTGATGTTGATTTTTTGATTCATGATGATTGCTTGGGTGTAGGTAAGGCTGGTTTCGACATAGCCATACAAGTGGGATCAATTCAGGAGAAAACCACGGGGGTTTTTGTGTGTGTAAATCTCAAAGATGTATCTTACCTAACTTTTCACACTCTTGTAAACATCTTCATAGCCTTTGATCTGACAGCACTCGTGCATTCTTAATGTGATTTCCCCTTTATGGGCCTGTATTGTAAAGTTGATTTTCCCAAAGTTATTCGTGGGTGTTTGATAGTGATTCATCCTTCGGTCGTTAGTTGTTGGGTGATGGGAATTCTCCTAACGCCAGTTATCCCGTTGCTAATGATGGCGGAATGGATTCTTGGGCGCTCAATAGCTTTTGTGGCCGTTATATAACGTGTGGTGTATGCTTTGCTATTGGATCATTTGGGATATTGAAAATGGCTCTTTGGAATTCGTAGTGGAGAGATACTTATTTTCTATCTACGGATCATGAAAATAGGAGTAAGTACATATATTGGGATACACAATTTCGTCTACACAGCACTTCTAATTGATTCTCGGCTTATGACGTCTTTTCTTTGACATGTTTTAACTCTCTTCGATGCACTGCTATGCAGATTGTAGAGCATTAAAGCTCAAGGAAGTGTTTGTTTTACCTCAGTATGCTGGTCCCGTCAAATACCTCCCAATTTGCGTGGTCGTCCCACATGCGCTTCGCTTCAAACCGCCGCATTCTTCTCCCAACGAATCCTGTGATTCTTGCTAAACTAATCTGCGAAATTTTTCATCCTGGTCAGACGGAAAATATCGATTCTCACAGTCTCTATTTTCAGAACTCAGTTTATACGCGTATGTGAAGGCTCGATATATCTATATTTCGCCGCTGTTATAGCACTATATGAGGAGAGCGCATGTATTTGTATGAAATCTGATTTCTCGTTCGCCAATAAAGTACATGGGGAGGCAATACCGTCTAATCCATAATGATTAAATAGAAGGATAGGAATTTGCGGAATTCATGGATTAAGTGAAGTACCAACCCAGGCACTATGATCGGGAATCACAAAGACTGCTTGGGTGCATGCTACTTCTTACAATTATGAAATTTGCTCACTGTTGTCTATCCAAGAATCCGATTCGAGTGTTGGGGTATCACAAATGCAATACCTGTAAGAACATAGGCTCAAGACTCTCTTTCTGTTAGGTGAACATCCTATCACGACAATAATCGTGGAATCGATCTAGACATCAGAGATTTACTCGAGTGCATCGAGGATAGAGTTCTTGTCCCAGTTCTAGGCAATCGTCACACCTACCGTATTAGTTGAGCTATAAACGATATAAAAAGTCTTTTCCCGCGACTTGATTTAAGTTTTTGTTGGGCGATTTGAACATTGTTTCAATCTATCATTACGACGCTTGTGGGGCGGGAAAACAGCCTATTCTGTATGCTATGGTTTCTAGGTGATGAGCGGTGTCTGAGGATGAGATGCAATTGTTACACTGAATAGAATTGATATTCCGGATTCGGGACTGGTGATTGAAAGGGTGATATTGGAAAAAGAGAAAGTGATAGAAGGTGCCTTGGATGGAAAGGCTACTCATTTGAAGGGTAGATATTGAAGGTTGGGTTATTTTTAACGACTGCTCGAATGGTTGAATGTGATGCCACGTTGACTGACAAATTTAATGAAGGGGTTCAAGAGTAATGATATCAATTTAATGTGGAAAGTAGCTTGTCTGAAGAGTCGAGCTCGCATTGCGATCTAGATGAGAGTTGTAAAGAGGTAGTAGCGAGTTTCAAGGAGAACATACAAATTATCTTGAATGTTGAACAAAAAATCTTAGGTTATAGCTATGCTGAATATAGGTGATTGTGGTAACAGATAGACCTGGCGGACAACCTCATCTTTCAGCTTCATATTCTGAGGAAGAACATTTAGTGAGATTTTAAACCCAACTTCGTTTGATTTGATTTAAATGTAACTCTATTTGTTCCCTTGCACTTGATGGGGGAAATGAAGAATTCGTAACAAATTCATCTCTAGTCATGACGACTCAGACGGTACAGACTACATAACTACATAACTACAATATCTCATCACAGACTACAAGATCAGTTCATGAAGTAACCTCCGGTCATACTAAGGCACAAAAAGGCGAGGCTGGTTATGCAGCGTCGGACACTACTCAAACATAACCGGATGTGATTTTTATATGTAAACATACCATGTTGTCATCAAAAGTGATATTCCAGCAACGCAATCAAGACATTGAATGTTAGCTTGATTTTTAAAATCTTCATTTGATAGATACGCCGACTCCGTCGAAGTTCTTAACACCGAATATATAGTTTCATTTAATTCATTTGAGTATTATCGTCTCTCTGTTTATGCATCATTTTCGTCGAAGTCAGAGAACAAACATAAGAGGGACCCAAAACTGGAAAGTGTCTGGATAGAAGCAGAACCTTCCATCAGCTAACCACTGACACATCTTCATCTGGGCTCTTTCTTGGGAATATGCTGAAGGCTCGCATGCAAAGCTGTGGCTCAGTCGCACAACTGACAAGGGTATCAGAAATGATAGCATGGCTCTTTAACTCCATAAGCAGAATCCAGCCTATTTGAGATCCAGTTAACACGAAATGTTCAATGGGGAGGTTTGAAAAAAGAAAAGAGAAAGCTATCCCCTCGATCATCACACAAGAAGCCAGAGAACTACTAGGCTCGGCAATTCTTGGCATGGTCAGCTGGTCTCGTGAAGACTATCTTGATAGGAGCTGAATGTAGCAGAGCAAGAACTCGACGCGTTGCCAAATATCCAGTGTAGTACTCAACTATCAAGTGACTGACAACTTCTGCATTAAGGCTGGGCAGAAAAGGCGTGCTACACACCCCAAGCATCAGCATCCCGCACACCACTCATTCAATTCTTGAACATAGCCGCTTTACCCCTCCAACCCTTACCATTTGCCCATATTTGGTTCAACTCGAGCTGCAAGAGTGAGATAGTTACATAATATCATGACATGCAACCCAAGCAATGCCATGCGTCTTGGCATTACCCTGCATATTGCTGGGTGTAATACAGGCTGAAAAACGTGCCGAATTATCCGTCTTATGTACGACTGTTTGGTTCGCAGGAAGATACTACCCGCGAACTTCCGTTACGAAACCGATGGAGGGGTTGATGTGAATCCGTGATTCTCAAGAGGAAGGTGGGGAGGTACTGGTGAGAGGGAAATGTAATTGGCGCTAATGTGGTCTGAGCGGGGTAGAGAAGATTGCCAAGCTAATGTCAACGATAGAAGACTTGTAGAAAATCTTTAAGGATTGTAATGTATTCCTCGCACCATATACGGTGTGCAAGAGGTCATGACTGAGATTTTAATAAAGGACCAGTTTGATGCTATAAAGCACTTGCAATGTGTTGAAAAAGGAAGAATTTGTCGCCAAGATATCAATCATCCTATCATGATGACAACTAATGGCAGAAGTAGATTGAACTTGGTAACATGAGGTGTAACATTGGATAATCAAGACGCGTAGAATCACATAGGAGTCAAGATTCAATGATCATCAATGCACGAAGACATAGGAAAGACTTTTCAATCATGCAGGCAATGTTGTGATGCACCAAAACGAATATTTGTAACGCTTGAAAAGATATTCTCATTCTTTAGACTGCACTAGCTAAAGCATATAACATTTAAACTAACCACATATTAGCAAACGTCTTCGTAAACTCCAATGACTAGAGGGCACATACCATAAACAAATCGTCCGTTGTGGTTCTCAATGCGCTCAGCAAGGTTGACATCACGGCTGAACTCTTCACCGTCTCTGCTGCGGAGGAAAGTGCGGAGAACTGGGACTTGTCCACCTCCCTCAATGGAGAATGTGACATTCTCAGCGCTGTGGGAGAAGTCTATATGAAGTATTAGACAATGACGATTGGAAAACAAAGATGTTTTTTTCTTTCAAAGATTATACGTACTAACGCCGTCCCAGTGGATCATGCCATCTTCGTTTCCAATGTGTTCGTTGAGATCGATCTCAGCATCTTCCCAGTCACCGTTCTCGTTTCTGAGACGGGCTCTGAGGATGTGGTTGTCATCGATGCGGATATCTTCGGCGGAGAGATGGAAAGACATTTTGAGTTATATAGAAGAGGGTTGTTTTTGTTTTGAGAAGAGTGTTTGAAAAGTTATTGAGAGTTGAGAGATTGGGAATGAGAAGTGAAGGGGAGGAGAGGAGTAGATATATGTGTCTTTTGTAGTCTGATCTTCGACTTTGGTAACGCCTCAGGGTCTACCCCTCCGTGCATGTTTGCAGCAATGCAGAGCCATCATCAGCCACTCATCGACGCATTTATGGAACCCCCCGCTGACAATGCTAGTTGAATTTCACACATAAGGTGGCATCTCAATGGCTTGGCACCTCCTTGGCTCACACGTTTTCCACAAACATTGGATCAGAAGCTTCACCGTATGTGGCACGACCCGCTATGGCCCACTTGATGTGGGGTAGGGTTTCGAAATGTCACCACTGCGGCGGATTTGGTGGCTATGAGTGATATGCATTACAGGATTCTAAGTCAAATGATGGAATACGATGGACAGACCCACACTAGCTTGTAGCTACCCTGGTCACAAAGTGGTTGTACCTGGATAGCCAACCAGTTTTGAAGAAGATTAAGAAGGACTTATTAGTGAGACCATGGAAGCTCTGAGAAACTATTAGCGTAGACGACTGACTACACGAAGGTATATCCTCAAGACTCAAGTAGTGTTACATCACTCAGGGGTAATTTCAACGCATGTGTATATGCACCTATAGCAGAAAGACCTCAAAGAGGGCTTATCCTATTGATCCTTAAGAACATCTTACATTGCTCAAGGAAGTGGCACAGTCAAGCCACGTAATTCCTTAATGGATGGTTTAGTGTAACATGCCTCACACTCCGTAAAGAATGCTCACTTGAGCTGTCAATCTAGATCAGTAGCAATCTCAAACCATCTCAGCGATGATTGCTCCAGAGTACACAATAACAGCCCGCAGTTTAAAGTTCACAACAACAGCGCATCAACGCTGAGCTACCTACTGATATGATTCAACAGATCCTACACCTCACATAGATATCTGCCAATCGCTGGTAGAATACCACGACTGTGTTCATTACCCCACTTCACCCCACCAGTGTAAATTAATCATGTCGGAGAGGGGCACACGAGGTATACGATGGATGTATGGAGATGTGCTTTGGCAACGCTGAATGATTTGGTGAAGTCTGTGAGGTCGGTGAGAAAAAGGGGTTGAATCTGGAGCCATCGATTCATTTCGATGCATTGTAGAACTGCTTGATCATCGAATCAAGCAAGTAGGAAGTAGTATCGCAATCAAACGCAGCATGACCTTTGAGTATCTAGTGACCAAATAAGTGGTTGATAAAATGTACAAAAACTGTGTGCACAGAACGGCAGATGCTAAGTTCAGATCCTTGGTGTTTTCTTCGAGTAGGGCTGCGAAAGAAAGTTTGACTAGCTCAGTTTGCTGACTAAGCGAGTTACATGTTCATTTCCCTCAAACGTCACTTATTGTGTCGCTCACAGCGCATTGATGAGACCGGCAGTTAATCAGGAATCCAGTGTATCACATTAGATGTGCAGCACATTGCGAGAAGATCTTTTTCATCTATATGTGAAAGTGGAAACGACGGTGTTCATAATAGACCTTGAAAATATTCACGAATACCTTTTTAATCCCATTATTCGCGACGGCGGACGAGAGCGGTAATGGAGTTTCCAAAGGCCTCTGCTTGAACATAGATTAGACAGGTTGATCTGCTATTGAAGCTATCATAATCAGGCGATACATCCCCTCAAATATGTCACTGGTGTATCCAACGCTGCAGTCCACAACGAGAGTTGTGAATAAGGAAGCTCTCTCGAATGTTAAGTTCCCTTTGGTCACCGGTTCTGCTTAGAACCATAAGAATATCAAAATGATTGAAATATGTCACAGATTCAAGCTTGAGATGTCGAATTCGAACTTCATTCCAAGCTGTTGGGTACACTGAGTAGCGCATGTTACGCCAAATCTCGACATCAGCGAGAGAATTCACCATGCAACGGGTTCTTTGCACTTGCGCTGTGTTGGGAGATTCGCAAATTTTTGCCTGTCAACCATCTGCCATTTTCTCTAAGAAGGTGTGATGATTGTATGGAAAAACGCAGTAGTGGCAACGAAGCTACATACCACGATTCCCTTGTTGGATGGTGAGGTTGCGTATGTTTCCATAGGATCTAGGGATACAATTAGAAAGACAAGTTGGGAGATCAAGATAGAATTGCTGGCCCAAAGTTTAGGTCAACGGCAGCTGTCAAAAGGGCCAAGTGAGCCGGCTAAAAAGATCAATGAACATACCGTCGAGTCGAAAAGCTCATTCTGCTTTAACTGGATAAATGCCAATGCATCGCTGGTAGGATAGAGGTAGTGATCATGAATCTTCAAGTCTTCACTAAGAATCATTTGGTCCAACAATGAGAAGATGAAAGTCGCGCCAATACATGTTCAACAAGTTTGTGATTATCACAATCAAGATACCACAAAGTGTCATGCAATACTATATTAGCATGATAGCAATCTTGGTCTTCAATATTCAGAGTTGCATCACTCACTATGCGATATGGACTAGACCTGATGAAACCTCCGCTTCTTAATGTGTGGGATTGGGCCATGCAATGTCAAATACCATCCGACGTAATAAAATATCAGTCAAAGATGTCCTATACTCTTCTCAATGTTATTAAAGTGATTGAAAGGCATCTTGTCCGGCCATTGAATTGGGATCGTGCGAATTCAAACCGACTTGTTATGAACTATATTCACGCCCTTCTTGCAAGTAAGCCAAGCAACTCAGGTTTACTCTTCTTTAGGATAACTAAACATATACGAAGCAAACTGATACCAAAATCCAGGTTATATGCACGTGACGAGACGACGTACTAAGGCCTTGAGTTCCTTCCTCATTTTGATATTTGGATGGGACGCTTCGCTGCAAGGGACTTCCCACATTTGATTCGCTCCACCCAATTTCGTTCTCCAACTTCCTCAACTTCTGTAATCATTCACCTAAAGCACGTCGGCGAAATTTATTTCACAATCCATGCCCTCTCTGTTGATCTCTTTCTCTGGTTTCTTCTGCCAACACTGCAAACTACGATTCTATCGATTTTCTCTTCGGTTGCCTTCAAATTCCATCCTGATACCTTTTCTTTGAGAGGGTGGCCCTCAATTCCTCCAAATTCACCTCACTGTTCGAAGCGAAAGTCTCCTCGATGCCGCCTTAATTAAATTCCTTCAAGAGCTTCCTTGGTTCCTTCAACAATCAGATCACAAATTTTATATCTACAAACTTTTTGATTCAGCATACTGACCTTTTGTTGAAAGTGAACCTCTTGAGTACCTGTAGAATCTGCCGCGGCTTCTTTGTTGGCAATAGTCTTTCGCACCTGCCAATTTGGCATTATTAGGACGCTGATACCAGACATCCATCGACAAAGGTTCGTGTTTCTTCAATTTTTCATATTACTACTCTGTCACTCCGCGATTGCCCATCACTTCTCAAATCATATGCGAACAAATGGTGTGGTTTATCAACAGAATGGGCGCGATATTCCGAATAACCTTTTGTTTACGTTTTACTCGCAGTTGTGAAGGTACTCGAGTTCGAACAAAAGTACCTGCCAGTCAAAATCAATGCTAATCGTTTCCAAGATGCCTCCAGGTCGCGGGCTGAAAGAGACCTCGCAAGGCTCAGCACTTGAGAAGAGCGTTGAAAAGTTGTGTCAGGAACTCGACAGAACTGTCAATGCAAAGGACAGGGAAGGGTGAGACAGGTTTGCAGTGTCCATACATCTATAGCATGCTAACAACTAACAGAATCGCCGAAGACACTCTAATATCAATCGGTGATGCTCTACGCACGGCGAAGGCAACGGAAACAATAACTGAGCCAGCCGTAACAAGTCTTCTTTCAATATTGGAGAATGATCGCGGCGAGTTGTGTTGTACTTTTGATATAAAAGTGTTTTCTGCCATTCTTGAATTTGCACTTAGGAGCGAAGAGTGTCGAGGAAGTGAGCGTATTCTCGTCTTGCTTGCCGTAAGTACTCGCACCACAAAGACTACAATGTTCTGGGCATTGACGGAGTTTTACAGAAGGAACTTCATACGCAATTAGCACCTCAGGAAACTGAGAGCTCCCATGGTATTTTGGTCGAGATCGCAAAACAAGTGAACGTTGCTCGCCTTATTGAATACTTTATCGATCATTCGAAGCCAGATGGAATGAGAAGATGGGTAAGCTGCCATATTTTGAAATATTATGAGAATATACTAACACATAGATAAGGTTGGTATCATCATGCAACAGCTTTTGAGAGGCCCAGAGGCAGTTTCTGAGCAGTTTCAGCATACACCCGAGGACGTCAGGTGAGAAATCCTCCACAGTAAAACGAACAATTAGCTGATAGATTGCTGGAAAGACGCAGCATTGGTCCCATGATTATCAGTGAAGATAATGAAATCCTTAGGTTGATTTGTGGACGGGTTTTTGCGTTACTACTAAACTCTGATATTCTGCCGGAAGAACTCTGCCCTGCAAGGACTAACCAAAGGGAATACGAGGATTTTCCAGTTGATTTGCAGAACACAAATGAGTGGAAATCGCTATTCCAGCAGTGGGTAGACCGGAAATGGCCCGATAATGAAAGCCAAACGTAAGTGCATTCAAGATTGACAATTTTCTGGCAGCTGATGACTCTGCAGACCACCGCATATGCTTTATTATAGTCTTAGTGTTGTGGCTATACCCCCATTTCGATTGGGAACATTGGGTGAGAGCATAGAACTGGTTTTAGAAGACGGCTATATTCTCCTGCTGAAAAGTTCGACGGAACAAGAATTGGATCAGATACTACAAGTGCCATGTAGTTCTATCTCCCGAGTTTCTCTCATTGACAACTCTATCATAATCAACGAGAGAGAAGTTTACGACATTGTTTTTGACATCAAGAATGGCCAAGAGCGTTCCTCTTATCTAAATTCCCGACCTATCACTCTTCAGCAACTACGTTTGACCACAGATTCGAACAGGAACGAACTGATGATTGATCTTCGCGATGAATGTCTGGAAGCAGAATTCCAACCGGAGAGGGTTCAAGTGTCTCAAGCTGAAGATGATATACTAGTTCAAGGAAAGGGAAGTTCGCCAGATGCCGAGAGTTACGAGCAACCTTCTGAAGACGAGGGTCAACCAATAAGAAGTGATCCAATAACGTTCGAATCCGAGGACGAAGCGCTAGACACCTTGCTCGCCCTCGAACGTCAAATTCAAGCCAAAAATTCTCGACATCAATCATATGATAACATATCTTTGAATGAGACCGATGAATTGGAACAGCCCCAACAAAAGTTGAGCAAAAATTATGCAGCCAATAAAGTCAATTTACCTGAGCGTGGTGATGTTGCAAGCTTCAGTGATTCACCTACGATGCCTGCCCGTCAAAAGCATATCCCATCTTTCGACGAGGCTTCAGAATTAAATGACAAAATTCTTGAAATAAGTGGTCGGACACTTCTTTCGAGGCAGGAAGGCAAATCTTGCTCTCAAGCCTCTCAAAATCTACCTATCACGGAAACTCCATCCCAAAAGATTGCAATCAATGTCGCCCTTACTGTCAAGACTAAAGACAAAGCGTCTGTCAGTCTAAGAAACGGAAGAGAGGCACTCATACCAGAAGCACCAACAAACCAAAGTGCTAATCTGAAAGCTAGCAAACTGCCAAAGAAGTATTCTGTTAAACCCAAGACACCAATCGTGGGCGTGAAAAGCGTTAAAGTGGATAACCCTCTACCAAATGTACCAGAGACGGCAATTGCGTCTTCCGAAAATAATAAGAGATCCGATGAAGGATCTTCACAAGTCCAGACAAATATCTATGACTTACCAGGGATCAAGGAAGACGGTGGAAGAGAATTCAAGACGGGAAGTCAAGGCTACCAGGGGACAAGAAAAAAAGCTGGTAGTTCTAAACAAAAAGGCAAACAGAATACCAAAGGCAAGGGGAAGAACGTGAAGACCTTTCAAAAACCCAAGCCTACCCTGACAGCAGTCGAAGAGCCTATATTCATCAAGAGGGGTAGCCAAAGGGCGGCTGCAAGTCAAGCCAAGCTTAGCATGAGCAAAATCAATGACGACTTGGAGGACATTGAAGATGATTTCTCTGATGGTCGAGATAGTGGACCAGCGCAGCCCAATGTCTCGCGAAAGCGTAAGACGGCCGAGCAATCATCCGAGCTAGTCGAGCCAGTTTTATCGGAGATCAAGCTCGCTTCATTGCCAGAGTCGGCTACAGATGAAAACAAGGAAGCATCGATTCTTCAGCAGCAAGACGCTCAGGTTTCAAGTCTACTTGATGTCAATCTCCCTCCTGGTGACCCATTCGCGCTTGATGACTTATACACTGCGAGTCCGCCTTCCCGAAAGACGGCCGCAGTAAATTTCGCCAGCCAATTGGATGATCTCTTAAGTGATGACACTAAGGGCGATAAACAGACAACTCAGATCAAAAGTTCGAACAAGGGTCACTTCAAGAAAAATCTGTCTCCAATCACACCACCGGAAAAGTCAAGAGATCTCGTGCATAGTACATCAGATAATGAACCGAGCGTCCTCAACAAGGGCTTACCAAAAGGCGTGGTCGAGAATGCTGAATATTGTAATAGTCACAAAAACCAAGAAGTAGATCCAGAGGAACTACAGTCAGAGGATAGAAACCCAAGCCAGCCAGCTCAACGTGTTGAAGAAGTGATACCCGTCATTCCATGTGAGACGGAAGCCAAGAAAAGTCAAATGATCAAAAAGACAGATGATCTTGAAGAAGTGTTAGGCACTAAGCCTCCCACCAGAGCAGACGAGAAGGAGGTTAAGAAGATGGACGAGCAGGCGCTCATCGCAAATATAATCGATCCAGTACTTTCAGTTCCCAGCCATCCTTCACACAGATTTTCGATTGACTCCAAGCAGGAAGTGATTCACGAACCAGTTGCTACAAAGGCATCAGCTTCTACTGACCATCAATCAAAAGGCCTGCTAACCCTACAACTGCCGGATGTAGCTTCGATCGAGGAAAAAAAGCGAAAGGTTGCAACAGAGATTACTATACCACCCAAACGCCGTAGACAAATTGCGACAAGTAACTCAGGAAGCCCCTCAATCTCACCATCTGGCCCTCGCGCGCAAGGAAATGCGTCTCCCGAAAGCTTAGCTAGCAAGAAGATAATGCTACTTGACGATCGAAGTATTCGCAAACCAAATTTCATACACTTTAATGCCAAAGGTGCACAAAATCAGGGTTCTTCTGGCACGTCCATACCTGTTCCAAAACGCGACTCTGAGCTACACATCAAAACATCAAATAGTGCAAAATTCAAGTCACAGGACATGATAAAAAGTAAAAGAAGACACGATTATGGTCATGGCTCGAATGAAGAAAGTATATTTGTCTCTCAAAGTCCACCCAGAAAGCGTCAGAGTGTTAGTCCGCCGGATGAAGCTTCACTAAAAGATACGTCCGTCTTAGTAAATGATACAACTAGGCCTATAATTCCCACAGCTCTTAAATCAATCTCACAAGGATCCCGAGTGGATGCGTTCGGTAGTCCACAAGCACAACACAATGTACCTTCTATCGGTCATGCTCTCCGAGTCGAGCAAAGAGATTTAGCACTAGAATTCGGCAAGGCAGGGTCACCAACTATGAACTCTCACCAGGATTTAGCTACAATCAAAGTTCTATCTCCTGAACTTGACGCCAAGGACACTGCAGAGATTTTTGGTCCGCGTGTTAAAGTAGTAAGTATCCCGAAAGTACGTCCTGCTCCGCCAGGAGAGTCTTCTGTTCGATACGTCCCGCACACAAAAACCCAGAACGGATCTTATAAAGACATTTCAACCATGGAAGATATTCAAGAGGTAAAAGTTCTGCCGGATCCGTTTATTGATGCCGCCCATCACAAATCGAGTGGGTTTACAGAACGATTACGGACACGTGAGGCCGATGGAGGCTCGAATGTTCGTTTCAGCAATCCCGAAAAAACTCTAGTGGATGTTAAAGAGCAAATCTTTAGTAGAGAGTCATCTTCACCGAGTGAATTTTCGAGTAGTTCATCTTTCCGATCAGGCATTTCGAACACTTTAAGACAAGGATTATCTCCCCATAGTCGATGGTTGGAGGGTGTTAGACCACATTACAAGGGATATGCAGATGCTGTTCATAAAATTGCCGATGTAAGTCTGACTTATTGTACGATTCAATATTGATGACTGGAATAGCTGACACTGAAATTTAGGAGATGGTGATTAGATTGACTAATGAAGAGGATGCATCAGAGCTGGTCGTTCGTCAATACAAGGGGAACGCTGCGAGAATGCTCGAGGATTTGAGTAGCAAGCGAGATGTGGAGAAGCTTAGTATACGTCAACAAATCGAAAACAAGAAGACAGAATTGATTCGAATGTATGCTGAAGCTGGGAAAGTCGTGAAGCAAATCGAAAAGGATATAAAAATTTCTCCCGTGGGTGATGTTGATGGAAAGTGGCAGGAGAGACAAGAGTTCATACAAAGAGAATTGAAGGGAGGGAAACGCACATTGGATTCATAACTCAGTGGACCATTGCTTGATTGGCTTTCTCATTCTGTATTTGAGAACGATGGGGAGTGGTGCGTAGATTTCAAATTAGGCTTTCGGTAGCTTTTCATCTTGTTTGCCTAATGGGAGTGAGTGAGTAGTCTGTGAGCTGTGTGGGCCGAAAGGTTGAAGGATACCACATAATTATTTAGAAACCTGAGTACTAGCTTTGAATGATATATAAAATTGCTATGATAATAATAAATAAGATTGAGACGTCGATAAATGGATATGATCTATCGGTAGTACTCTTCGTTTGCTAGGACATGCATACGTATTTGTACGAATATACATCCATCTATCCAAGTACTGGGTAGTCAGTCATTCGGCCAACCAAAGAAAAACTGACCATGTCGGCACATCTTGAAAACAAACACTAACAAGGGATGACGATTGCCCATACCCCCACAACCGCAGCAGCCCAGATTCCAGACCATTTTACTCAATCGATACTTGCAAAACTTACGACGACGATCTGATTTTTCTTAAGTCGCAAGGTTCGTTAGGAATCATCGACTTCATCCTTCACCTCTGTTTTTTTCTTTCATTGTTTGATCATTACTTGGCTAGCGATATACCTATCTATCCTCGAAGAATCCGATTTCCCCGCGTTCCGAAGCCCAAAAAGTCTTTTCGTCTTACAATAAAGGGCAACCACACGGCCACCTGCATTTGAAGCAAAAAATAAGAAAAGAGAACTTTCATACTAGAAAAGAACAGAAAAGAAAAGCTATGCCACAAGGAAGTGGTTTCCACCCATTCGGTGGCAGATTATCCAAGCACATGGGCAATTCGGTATGTATCAAGCACATGCGGACTCTGCTTGACAATTGATGACTCCGGTGGAAGGGCAGTCGCAGCAATAAAGCAATGCGCAACTTGGGACTGACAAACACAATCATTGTAGCTCTCTCCTGAAGCTGCATATCTGAGTTGTGAGTTTGCCTGTTCATGGTCGCTTTCGCGTCGCTGCGGGGTTGCTCCGGCATATTTGCTAATGCTCACTTTTTAGATTATGATGTACGATGTAGGTTTGCTCAATAATTCAGAAAAACACACCCACGAACTGGTAGACTAAACTATGATGGTAACAGTGACAAGAGAAGACGTTAATACGTTGAAGGATGATTGGCTTACGGATAATGTATACTTTGGCATTATTCCCTTCTCTCCAAATCATTACTGACGCACTCTTTGATAGACAATAGCCTTCTGGCAGGAGTACGTGAATTCTACTACACCTTTCGCAAACAAGTGCCTTTGAAAAAGCCACTGCTAAACATTCCCTTCAAACAGATATCTCGAGAACGAATACCTCAAGCGATACCCCTCCTCCCACATCGTCCTACTCCGCCCCTCCATGGCATATATGCTACGAATGCAGGACAACCCCACTCAACTCCGTTCCGCTCTCCCAGACTTTCGTCTCACCACCCATATCTTCCTCCCCATAAACGATAATCGTAATGTTTCCCAAGCAGAAGGTGGATCTCACTGGTCACTCCTCCTCGTATCCGTTATCGACGGTGTAGCATTCCACTACGATTCTCTATCGCCCTCAAATTATGAAGAAGCGAACACGACAACTTATAAGCTAGGTCAGTTATTGGGTCGTCAGTTGAGGTTTTTGAATCTGCAGGATACTCCGCAACAGCAGAATGGAAGTGATTGTGGAATTTACGTGTGTATTATCATGCGCCATTTGTTGTTGAAGAGATTGCTGTGCGCGAACGCGAGGGAAAAGGTTTCCATGAGTATGGGAGGCAAATTGGTGGATGCGAGTGGAGCGAGAAAAGAGATGTTGAAGATTATTGAGGGGTACAGGAAGGAGGGGGAGAGAAGGCGATCGTAAGTTTTCACCATCTTCAAAAGTTCCACTACACAGATTTGGGCGACCGAAGTGAATTCCTCCTGACAGAATCACAGACAAGACGAAAGTCGCAGCTCGTCCCCTTTCCAGAAGGGCAATCGAAGCCCTCCACGAATCGATTCATGAGCTACGCGTATATGAACACGACTACAGGAAATCATCAGGCGTTATGGAATTATGACAGGGCTGCATTGGGACAATGAGCGAGACGAGCTACACGATACGATGCACAAGAGATATGATTGCATGTTATTTCTTTTCTATACGATCACACGAGACGAGTTTTGCGTTCTGGCAAATGGGGATGAAATGTGCTTTGTGAGTCGAGTTGCGAGCTTTACGAGCGATGAGTTCAGATTGGGGGCATGTAATGGTACGAGTTGTACGAAGTGGTGAGACTTTTGCTATGGTTAATGGTTGCTTGGAAGTGGCTTCTTTATATCTGAGGAAGCGAGATAAAACCCAGGCTACTTACTGGAATCAATGAAATTTTAGCATGATAATAAGGTCAACTTTGGGTGGTAAATGTCAGTTTTGGTATTCGTGCTGTTGTCCCGCCAAGTATATGTTTGAACGTAACTCCATGGATGGATGTCATTGTCTAGAATGACGCCATGGGCAACCGATATTTTGTTTGTACAATTTTGATATTCCCAACATCCTCGTCAACTTCGCTTCCTCCTCAACCCAGAAGCTTCTTCACCGTACTAGGAGGATTCCCACATTCTTCCAACAGCTTTTTATGACCCTCCATAGCCCCCTTACAAAATGCTTCTAAGTCCATATTCTCAACTCCCTCCCATTTTCCGTTCGCACCCCCATCAAAAACCTCCATGCTGAACCATCCTCTGAATCCCGTTCCGAGCACTGCTCTCGCTACTTCTACTATTGGTAGATAACCTCCGTTGTATGGATATGGTCTAAAATCATGACTCCATTTACCCCTGGCCCTCAGCTCTTCCTTTTCCTTCTCAGCAGGGGTGGTGGGGATAGGTACGGGCGGTTTATACGCGTCGGAGATTTGGAGAAGGTAAATTTTCTCAGGGGGGACGGTGGTGGTGAGGGATTGCAGGGATTGGGTGAAATTCATGTGGAGTTTCGCTTGGGTTCCTAAGTGCGAGATGAGTCCTGAAGAAGTGGTTGGGTCGCCGTATTCGCCGCCAGCGGTTTGGAAGGTATCGAGACAGAGGCCGATGTTAGAGCGGTCGACTAGTTGGACGATTTCCCAAGCGGATGACCAGGTGGGAGCGTGGGTGGCCCAGCACCTACAGCGAGGAGTGTTAGGACGGCGTTGGTAAAGAATGGGTAGGGGGGTAAAGGGAGGGGGACGGGATGAAAGATAGAAAAAGAGGAAGAAGATGGGGATCATACCAATTCTCGTAAGCAAGACGAAACTTATGTTCCGCAAGCAAATCACACAACTCCCTCAAATCATCCGCCAAAACATGGAAATCTGACGAGATATCTGGCGAATCCGAACTCCCCACTTGCAACATATCGGTACCCACAGCCTCCATGATACGAATCCACCCCTTCGCCCGCTCAAAAGCATCTTTTCTTTCATTCGATCCCTTTGGCCATCCTTCGAAGTTCGAAAATGGTTGTAACATCATTATCCCCAAATTGTTCTTCTCGCATAGCTTTTTGACTTCGGTTCCGGCTGAACATAATGAATCGTAGTCATTTTCTTTGATTTCCTTTTTATGAAAGGTCGAAGCGAAGGAAAGGAGATCAGGAAATCCAAGTTCAATGGCTGTGAAGCCTGCGGAAGAAATTGCAGCAAGTTTTGAAGGAAGAGGGGTTGAAGATGTTCCAACAGAGACACTGGCGAATGACGCCGGAATTTGAGCGAGAGATTCTGGAGAGATGGCCATATTGAAGAATCGAATTGTTTAGAGAATTTGTGAATCCCAATTGAGCTTATAAAGTATGAACGAGGTCAAAACACTGAAGGTGCTGTCTGCTTTTTATATAGCAAGTGACGTCAGGAAAGTGGTGGGGCAGTTGCTTCACGTGATTGTTAATCAAATAAAAGAGTTTCGGAACCATTCGGGAAAGCACTGTTGTTTCCCTGTGTCAGACGTTTTGGGGGATCTAAAGTTTGACGGTGGTGGAGAAGATTGTATGTTTGCCAATGTTTGGGTAACATCGGCAGTCTCATCGACCGGCTGCAATGTGCTTCTACGCGATTCGTGATATACCCAACCATCTCATCCACTCGAATGATACGTATTACTCCGCCCAGTTGCATGAAATGTATCTGTGGGTATTCTTTCATGAGAGAAAACAGGCTTTTAGGTCCATAGATTGTAGATTGATAGAAAGTAAAATAATAACACGTACCATACTTGTGGTAACTGGGTATCTCAAAACAGAAAATATGTCCATGTCCGTTGGAAAAAGTAAAAGAATCAAGGCTTTTTGAACTCCTCCTTCTGCTCCATGGTTTGTGAAATGAATCCTCTCAATGCGGCCCATCTACTCGCAGTCCCTGAAGCAGCTGGCACTTCTTGACCCTCCACAGCAGTAACTTCTTTCGGTTTCTCCTCCGTAACTCCAGCCAATTGTGCCATATTCTTTCCAAATCTCTCCCTCTCCATAGCCTCCAACTTCTCCCTCTTCTTCGTTGCTCCAGGTCGACTCTTCATACTCTTTTGTTTGATCTTTCCACTCTCTCCTCTGCTAATCTTCTCCAAGCCTTCTCCCTCGAAATCCGGCAGTGCATCTGCGAGACTTTCTAATGTGGTAACCAATTTCTTATTTGGACGTCTACGCTTGAGGGGCTTTGAACTGCCTTTTTCGATACGGTTGACAAAGGCGGAATGCTTGATCGTTCGTTTGTCTTTTTTGGACTCGATGAATGAATCGGATATAACAGCACCTTCGCGATGCACAGGTGGAACATGGATACCTGAGCCTGCTTGAGAAGCTTTTGCGCGCATAGAATTTCGCTTTTTGGGTGCGGTGGGCGCCTGCGAAGATAGTTAGTTTTGCAACTTCAAATGGGGAAGATAAAAATTCTTTTGGACGTACCATGATCGCGAATTGATTATATTTTGAAGTATTCAAGTGCTACGAGAAAATTTGCTTGAAAATCGGTGAAAGACGTGAGTGAGAGCTTTGGAGGTAAAAATGTTCACTGGTGCATTGGAAAGCTCAAAGATCTAGGTAAACTTAGCGAATAAAAAAAAGTTGTCCGAACTATTGTTATGAAGCGACTTTCATAATTTACTACCCACCCGCACTATAAAAATCACAACCATAGAACCCAACATGAATTCCGCAGAGGAAAAGGCGAGTGCTTTACGGCGTCAAATAACTGACACCGAGACTGAACTTGCTTCCCTAAAACTACAATTATTGAGTATCGAAGGAAAAGATGTCGACTCAAAAGATCTTGAGGTTACAGAAGAAGGTCTCGTGACTCATGGCGAAAGCAAATGGCCCATGAGTTTGGAAGAATACAAACGTTATGGAAGACAAATGATCGTGCCCGATATTGGTATTCAGGGTTAGTTGTTAAATATCTGGAGATGTTTCTTTTCGATTTCGGGATATCCTACTAATCATGATTCAGGACAATTACGACTTAGATCAACCTCTGTTCTCCTAGTTGGAGCTGGAGGTTTGGGATGTCCGGCCGCTGCATATATCGCCGGTGCAGGAGTTGGTACTATTGGAATTGTCGATGGAGATACTGTAGAAGAGTCGAATTTACATCGTCAAGTATTGCATAGTACAGACCGAGTGGGGGTTAATAAAGCTGTCAGTATTGCTAAATATATATCAGGGTATGGATCTTCCTTTAAAATAAGGACGAGTGTATTTATTGACAAACTTCCAGCTTGAATCCAAATGTAAAGACAAATACCTTCGAAACACATCTTACGCCTCAAAATGCAGAGGATATAGTCAAAGACTATGATTTAGTTCTTGACTGTACTGATCATCCCACATCCCGCTATCTCATTTCAGATATATGTGTTCTTCTCCAAAAGCCACTCGTTTCCGCCTCCGCTCTCCGAACAGATGGCCAGTTAATAATATTAAACAATCCTGCCTTACCTCCTGGCGATCTATCAGGTGGTCCATGTTACCGCTGTGTCTTCCCCAAACCGCCTCCGCCCGAAGCCGTGACAAGTTGTGGCGACGGAGGAATTATTGGACCTGTTGTAGGTGTAATGGGTGTTTTACAAGCTTTGGAGGCTATAAAACTCATTGCATCTGGAAAGTTGGCCACGGTTGGGGAAAAGAATGAGACAAGTTCTACCCCCAAGACGAATCCTACTACGATGTTATTATTCTCTACAAATGGAACGTCGCCATTCAGAAATGTCCGTTTAAAGGGTAGAAGATCGACTTGTTTCGCTTGTGGAGAGGAACCTCAGTTGTCTCTTGAGCAACTGAAATCTGGCTCTATGGATTATGTCTTATTTTGTGGCATGACGCATCCCGTCAAGTTATTGAGTGATGAAGAGAGGGTTGAGGCAAAAGATTACGAAGAGTCGATAAGAAAGGAAGAACAAGATCATTTGTTGATTGACGTTCGAGAGAAGGTGCAGTTTGATATCTGTAATATTGAGGGATCACACAATATACCTTTCTCATCATTCCAAGGCAACAGAATCAACGAAGATCGCTCACTATTAACGCTCACCGATGGCCTGAGCCCGAAAGCTCCTATATATGTCGTTTGTAGGCTCGGTAACGATTCCCAAGTAGTCACAAAAAAGATGAAGGAAATGGGATTGGATCTCAGAGGCGACAGATATATTGGTGATATCAAGGGAGGTTTACGATCTTGGAAAGAACAGGTAGATAGTTCTTGGCCCGAATACTAGACTATAGCGGCAAAATTAAGACATGTGAATACTTGAAAGAGGGAGATTGATATTTGCGTTGGTATTTTGCGCAAAAAGTGAATAATGGAAGCACCATAAGGAGTAGTTCAATGAACGCCAAAATCGTACAACTGCTTGCTAAGTTGATTTCCTTGCTTGCCATAAAAAATGATAATCATTACAACCTGCCACCCCTTCCACCATTTTTCTATCCGTCCCTAGTTGAGTTGAGTTTTACACGTATGTTTGTCGTTTCCTGTTGAAAGCTCTTTGATCCTTCAACCATTGCCTATAGCCGGCTACACTTGAGATTTTCTCGCCGTAATAATCTAAACAAATCAATTAGCCATGCTCTTCAATCGTTCATTCCCCTCTTCACATGAACCTCGAATCAAACTTACCAGGCACTGGATTCGCCATCGAACTCGCACTAGGGTCCACCCTATACTTCTTAACCCTCGCATAAAACTCTTTCTCCTTTATATCCATCTGCTGTCTAAACTTCCTGTTCTTCACATTGAACGCCGCAGTCCCCAAAATTGGTCCGGTCAACCATCCAGCTCCTCCACATGCGAATGTTACTAATCCCAATGTAATGAATGGATCCAATGGAATTTGTCCCACCAGTGCATCCATATCCGTATGTGTAAGAATCTGCGCACCAATTGCGAAACCACCAAATCCGGTACCGATAGAAGAACCGAGTTGAAACCAGCGACGGGTTCGACGGAGCTTGAAAAATGTGTTCCAATCTAGAACTTCTGTTTGCGCAGCACTAGACTTTGAGGTTTTGGTTGAAGGGGGAGATGTAGTTGTGGATGCAGAACGAGTAGAGGAGGTACTGGGTTTGAATGTGACATTGCGTTTATAGTTAGGAACCAGGACTCGACGTCGCGAACTTGGGGTTTGAGTATCTGGAGTGCGAAGAGGGGTAGTTGATGCAGTTTGGTAGGTGCATGATGTGAGGAATGACGGTTGCATGCGGCAGCTAGCTGCTGCTGTTCTTAATGTTGGCGCTGAATACAGCATTTTGATAGAGAGGGTGATTGCAATTTCTGGTGAGTTTTTGTGGTGATGACGAAAATTGAGAGCTTTCTAGAGAGCTTGTTGATCCTGGTATTTTGATATCAATGGACGGGTTCAAACCGGTTATTATTTTTCTTAGAGCGGCGGTACTATGTACGAGCTTTGAGCTAGCGCAGCAAGAGCATAGAACTACCCAAGACAATGACGGTTCAGTTTAGTCATCAGAGTTCGTAGAGAAGGAATACAAAGTAAATAGACTGAATAATAAGGAGTCATTAAAAACAACGTAATCATTTTCATTACGTTATTAAAGATAAAGAGCGACTCTCTAAGAATACTACTTAGACTATTTAGATTAATGTTACGGGAGCTGCCTCTAGGGTCACGTGGAAGTGTCTAGAGATCTCTCGAGGTGGTTTAGACTAGACTTCAAGTAGGAATTCGATAAGGTTGTAACTGATTGCAATTCTCGTAACTATAGTAATGAAACTAATGATTGTTCTTGAGCACGAAGCTCTACATTGTAATGAAACCCATTCCCTATATAGACCTTCGTCCTGAAGTCGACCGACAAGTCGATCGGCAAATCGATCGATAAGTCGATCGGCTTTTGATCACATGACACTTGTCCTGTGATTCCTATTGTCCTAGCTTGTCCTTTTGTCCTGGGGCTAATCCCCTGGGATATTACTAATATAACTTCGCGAAAAGTTTGCAAAGTTATGTTCAGTGCTTCCTAGGACCTATTGTCCTAGGAGCTGTATCCTACGTTTCTAGGATATCCTATGACTAATACTATATACATGCCTGAGGCTTTCCTTGGGTGCCTAGTGTCCCCCGGTATACTGCAGCTGAATCACTGAGGCCTATAATACCATTATAGCCTATACGTTGGTGATTCTACAGCCTGTTACTAATCCGTCGTAACACTATCCCCTTCTTAGCCTAGCGCTTGTCCCAAGCGTTTATATTAGTACGTCTTCCCTTTCGTTTACTTAAATGATTGTGATGTTTTCTTCTTCAGTATGCCTCCTACACGAACAGCTTTTGTTCACGATATTCTTAACTTGGTTCGCCGCGTCGAGCGTTCTGGTACTGAAAGAGATTCTTGCGATTTGTATATCAAATCCAATCGTCGTTGCATTGTTGACGATAGTTTATCACAGCGTTGTGCCGAGTATATCCGTCATAAAAAAGGTCGTTGCCGTCCTGGATCAGAGATACCTACAAACTATGAATCTTTGGAGTGACAGCAGGAGCTGCTGCGCTTGGAGGAAGAAAAGGCTTTCGCTCAGTCGCAGGAGATTAATGCCCGGATTCTTCGATTGCGCAAGCAACAAGAATTTCTTCGCAAGTGTGAAAAGGAGATGATTTGTCGAGATCTTCGTACGCTAGAAGAGCTTGATCTAGCTGAGGAGAATGAAAGATTGGAAAAGGAAAAATTGGAAAAGGAGCGTGCAGAGAAAGAGACAGCAACCACTATTACTACATCTACTCCTAGTAGTTCTTCTTTTGGTTTCTTCGACCCCTCATTGCCTTTGTTATCTGATACGAAGCTTGAGGCTTTGTTGGCAGATGTGAATACTTCAGATAGAATGCCCGTAGTTTCTCAAAGCAGCTGAGATCTTCCTTGAGTTCCTATATGTTTTCTGAATGTAGGTAGTCTAACCATTTGATCAAATACTTGGCCTTGTTTCTGATATATTTGCAATCTAGTATTGTTTCGACATTGTATATAGCGTTTGGGTTGACTAGTTCAATTTCTGTAAATGACGCATTTGGCACTCCTGGTAATGCTGGTTCGAGTAAGGATATGTGGAATACTGGGTGGATATTTATTGTGTCTGGTAATTTCAATCGATAATTAACCGTTCCTATTATCTTATCAATTTTGAATGGTCCTAGTTTCCTGTGATCGAGTTTATTGCTTGGTCTCTTGGTTTCGATGTTTCGTTGTAGCAAATAAACTTTATCCCCCTCTTTAAGCGTAGGTTCTATATTATGTTTCGTATTATAATACGCTGCTATTCTGGAAGATATAAATCTTAGATCAAGAGCCAATTGCTTTTAGAGATCTTTCAACTATTCGACTTGTATTATCACTGATTCGGCATTAACTTCTTGTGATATCGGGATTTTATATGCTTGTGGATTAAACCCAAAATTAGCTCGTGCTGGTGTGATTTTCGTGGTTTCTGTTTCCGATGTATTGTATGCGAATTGTGCCATGGGTAATAGCTCTACCCAATTGTTTTGTCGATAATTTACATAGCATTTAAGATATGCTTCTATTATCTGATTGGTCCTTTTTGTTTGATTATCTGTTTGTGGGTGGAAAGATGTCGATAGCTTTCTTTTGATACCCATAAGTGCTAATAAGGTAGTCTAGAATTTCGAGGTAAAGAGCTTGTCTCGATTTGAGATTATCTTATCTGGTACTCTGTGTATACTTACTATAACTCTTAGGAATATATATACTAGTTGTTCAGTATCCCATGTTTCCTTGAATAATATTATATATATAAATTTCGTTAGCCTGTCTACTATATTGAGTATTGCATTGTATTCAATTCCTGTAGTAGGATCCTTTGAAAGTGGTAGTTTAACTACAAAGTCTTATGTGATGGATTTCTATGACTGAGAAGGTATGTCTGGGGTTTGGAGCTGACCATACGAAGCATATCGCAATAACTTGTTTTGTATACAGGTGTTACAATTTCCAACAACTTTTTCAACTATCGTTTTCATTTGTAGGAAGTAATTGATTTCCCATATTCTTACAAATGTCCTTGCAATTCCTTAATGTCCATATGCCAGCAATCTATGTTGTTCCATCACAAATTCCTTAGTCATTTGATTCGGAATATATACTTTTCCATGAAAGTATATGGTATCATTTTCTATAGTGAATCCTGGTTCTATTGTCTTGCGTATGCGTGTGGCAGTAGCATCCTTGTTGTAGTATGATTGGATCTGTTTTCTGAGGTGGTTGTCTCCCAATAGGTGTGTTGCTGCAAGCTGTAGTGCATTGTAAACTAGTGATTCGCCGTCTTTCTTAAATATAATATATAACTCGTACATTTTGTTTTCTTGATATTCTGGTTTTCGGTTAAGAGTGTCGGCTTTAGCATTTTCTGATTCTTTGATATATGAAATTCTAAAGTTGTAGTTGGCTATGGTCTCCGACTATCTGACCTGTCGTTTATTTAACTACTTCGTTGTAGTGAAGTAAATCAAGTTCTTATAATCTGTATACACCTGTACTGTATATTTCGATCCTTCCAAATATACTCGCCATTTTCTAAATGCATCGATTATCGCCAGTAATTCTTTGTCATATATCTTGTAATTCAATTCAACTAGTAATAGTTTTCAGGAGTAAAATGCGATTGGCTGGTATTTTTCATTCTGGCCCGGTTAGCTCAAAACTGCTCCTATAGCGAAATCCGAGGAGTCCATCTCCATTATGATTTCTTTCTCTAAATCAAAAGTCAATAGTATTGGCTTTTCTGCCATTGCTTGTTTGAGTATATCGAATGACTCCTATGCTTTGGCAGTCCATTCGAAGCTTCCTTAATCTTTTCTGATTAACATAATCAAGGGTATAATAATTCCTGAATAACCTTTGATAAATCTTCTATAGAAGTTGACGAATCCTAAAAAGGATTGTACTTCCTTGATTGTGGTTGGCTGCTTCCATTCGAGTATTATTTTAATCTTGTTTTTGCTCATCTTGAGTCTTTGGCTTGATACAGTGAATCCCAAGAATTCTGTTTCTGTGATATGGAATTCGCATTTGCTTGGTTTGTACAGCAAGTCTGTTTTGGATAGGCTTTCGAGAATGTTGCTAACATCCTTAATATATTGAACCTTGTTGTTTGAATATACTAGAATGTCGTTCAAATAGTATATACAGTAAGTATCCAAATATTGTGACAATATATTATTTATAAGCCTTATGAAAGTAGCTGGTGTATTAGTTAGCCTGAATGGCATAACTTGGTACTTGTATAACCCGTATCTTGTTTTGAAAGCGGTCTTCCATTCTTCGCCTTCCTTCATTTTGATCAAGTGGTAACTATTACATAGGTTCATCTTGGTAAATATCGTAGCTCTGCTTAATCGATCTCTTAATTCCGTAACTAATGGAAATGGATATCAATCCTTTTTAATGAGTGTGTTAAGCTTTCTATAATCTACAATTAATCTATCGGATCCATTCTTTTTGGGTACTCATATAGTTGGACTAGCCACTTGGGATACGGATTCCCTAATCCATCCCTTGGTTAAATTGTTATCGATATATTCTTTAAACCTTTTTAATTTATCGGCTGATATTAAATAAATTGGGGTGTATACAGGCATCTTGCCTTCCTTTAATATTATCTCATAATCCTATAACTTATATTCCAGTAAAGCCTTATGGATTCCTGGTTCTTTGAAAACATGTTCATAGTTCTTGTACTGTTCTAATATTGTAGGCTTTTCTTTTACCTTGATTGTGATTTCGTGCCGTATCATTGGCTTCTGCATTTGTAGAGGAGGTATATTGGCTTTCGCTCTTAATGAAGAACCCTGGATTGAGTGTCCTATATCGCCGGTGTTGTTCGCGTTCAACTCTCCTTGACGCGTGTTACGTTTCGCGAATGCCTCTAGTATATCCCTGTGACCGCTTTTGCACTAATCAAATGTTACAATTCCTTATGCCCAATCTATTTTCGAATTATATACCTTTAACCATGGCATTCCTAAGATAATCTATTATTGGTCCAATGGTACAATATCAAGCTATATAACCTTTATATATTGGATTATGCCTATTCGTATTGGGATTGTTTCCTACAAAATCTTTCCATCAGACCCTACTAGCTATCCATCAATTAACTGCAATCGATAGGGGTATTGTTTTATCTGAAGTGGTATTTCCAAGTACTTTGCAGCTTTTGGTACAATAAAATTTCCTGTAGCCCCTGAATCTATTATGGCTAATTGTATATGTCCATTTATTTGAACCTTGCAGTATATCTATCCTGCCTGTCCCGTAGCATTTAACTGCTGGGTAACTTTGCGAACTTCTTGCGAAGTTATATTTGGAGTTAAATCCTTGCATGTTACTTTATTCTGATGGTTCTTCGTCTTCCTTTTCTTAAGGAACCATCCGGTTGCTTCTTTATCTGATCGATGGATTCCGCAGAATTCATTATAGCAGACTGTCCAGCTCATTATGGCGTGGTCTGCTTCTGCCTCGTTCTAATAACTTTCTTCTGTTACAGAGGGTATTGGGATTCTGTAATACTCTTATTCCCATAAGTCTATTACATTCATGTTCTCTTGATTTCGTGGTAATTCCTTTAGTAATTGCTGGAATTCTTTAATGGTGAAAGTCTCAGTATTTTCGGATTTAGTTGAGTTTTCTGAGATGGCAAAGGTGGTATTAAGTTGGCCCTTGCCGAACTTAGGTTTGAAATTGCCCCTTTTTTCTCCTGTCTTTTTGCTTCAGTACTCTGCTACTCAGTGCCCTGCTTTTCCATATTCAAAACATAAGTTGTTTTTTCATCTTCATCTTTTTTCTGAGTTATCATTTTCATTTGTATAGTGTGTAGCGTTTAGTTTTATGGGGTCTCCATATCTCTATGGATTGTAATGTGATCTACCCTCATTCTTGCAATAACACCCTTGCTTCTGATTTCCTTAAAGTTTGTATGATCTCTGACTTTGTCGATATCTGTAGAGACGATTATTTGATTCGATGGAGTCCTAAATTAGATCGTTTAGATCTATACTTTCAACAAATCTTTCTAATTCTAATCTGACTTCTGATTTGAGTCCCTTGTGGTAATAACTTATAATAGCGATTTCATTCCACTTAGTTGTTCCAGTATATCTTCGAAATTCCATAGCATATTTCAATATTGATCCTATCTACTTAAGATTAAAGATCTTATCTTCCGTTATCTCTAACTTGTTGGAATTTCCGAAGATTCTATGAATCTCTGTCTTAAATCCTTCAAAACTATTGAAGATTGTTCGGGTGGGTTGTATACAATCCTTATCATCATACTCGAAATAGTCGCACAAATATGGTTGGATCCATTTGGTTGCTTTACCTCGAAGGTATGATGCAGTCTATATACTTTTGGATTCCTTGGTAATGAACTTGTCCTCATTGAATCGGAAGTAGATCTTAAGTTGTAAAAGGAAAGTATCGAGTTCTTGTTGATTACCTTGGTATTTGTTTGGTAAGACAATCTTAAGAGTTTTGTTGATAATGATTTCCTTTGGGGTATTGGTTATTTCGATATCGTTAATATCTCCGGTAAATTGACCTGTAGCAATATCTCTGGATGTTATATTAGTGGTTGGTTATCGAATCGGTATTTGAAGTAGAAAGGGTGCTCAAAGTGTTATGGGAGCTGTTTTTAGGGTTACGTGGAAATGTTTAGAAATCTTTCGAAATAGTTTAGATTAGATTTCAAATAGGAATTCGATAAGGTTGTAATTGATTGCAATTCTTGTAACTATAGTAATGAAACTAATGATTGTTTTTGAGTACGAAGTTCTATATTGTAATGAAACCCATTTCCTATATAGATCTTTGTCCTGAAGTTGACTGACAAATCGATTGGCAAATCGATTAATAAATCGATCAGCTTTTGATCATATGACACTTGTTCTGTGATTCCTATTGTCCTAGCTTGTCCTTTTGTCCTGGAACTAATCCCCTGGGATATTACTAATATAACTTCACGAAAAGTTTGCAAAATTATATTCAATGCTTCCTAGAACCTATTGTCCTAGAAGCTGTATTCTACATTTCTAGGATATCCTATAACTAATACTATATACATACCTAAGGCTTTCCTTGGGTGCCTAGTGTCCCCCGGTATACTGCAGCTGAATCACTGAGGCCTATAATACCATTATAGCCTATACGTTGGTGATTCTACAGCCTGTTACTAATCCGTCGTAACAATTAAGTGGTTATTATTAATCTTGTTATTATAAAGTCTATCAAGTAATCAAAAAACTATTAAGTATTAAATATTCAAGTAAAAAAATAATAATCTCTAATTGGATATTAAGTAATTGTAAAAAAAAATAGTGTAGATAATAGAAATCATTCATTAAAGACTAGTATTTTATTTAGTTGACTAATAATATTTATTCTCATTTAAATCAATTATGAATTCTTCTCTTATTATATATAAGTTTGTAAAACTTTTCTTAGTATGAATATAAATTTTTCTTAATTTATTCTTCATTAAAATTTAAAAGGGCTACTTAAAAAGTGTTCTCTTGGGTTTTATTTTTGTCTCTAAATGAAAGTTGAAGATGAATCTAAATTAAGTAGAAAGATTGGCGTTTTTATTAATCTTAGATTGAGTTAATCTGATCTCTAAAACAATCTCAACTTTAATTTTGCTCAACTCAATTTCGATTTATCTGACGGAATCAATTTTCTTACGGAGAGAGAGGAGTCTCCTTCAAGAATAACTCCTTCAATCTATTCATTGGACTTCCCAATGTCTTCCGAAAATAATCCAGACTTCACCGGGGAAGATACATGTTTACCAAGATCAAAATTGGCCTTCGATTTCAGAGTGGTCGAAAGACCGATTTATAAACCAAATAGCGGTCCACCTCTTCAACCAATCTCACTCATTCCTCCTCACGAGTTAAAAGGAATTATTCTCGATTGTTTTCCATACCCAAAGCCAAACAACCCTAGCCACTTCCTAGTGGGCTACGAACAAGAGCCACATAATCGCATTATTATACATCCAAACAATATTCGCAATTATGTATCAGAATACACTTTGGAAAACTGGGAGCATGACCGAAGTTCCGCAGAAGAGAGTCGTCTCATTGAAGAACTTCAACCTCGGTTGATAGCGTCAGAAAAGGCAAGAGTATTGCGAGAATTGAAAAAAGCTGGAAAATCACGTGATGATCTCAGGGAGGAGGATGCCGAACAGTATCAGGCTTTGGGAATGCCGAAGAAGAGGGGCAGGCCTAAGTCTATGGCGAGTGTTTTCAAACCAGCGCCTAAGCCAGTATCCGATCAACCAAGTGGGAAGCGTGGACCTGGACGACCTCGGAAAGTGGTGCCAGTTCAAGTGGTTTCGCCTACTACCTCACATCATCACCGGCCTTCTTTGTCTCAGCCATCCTTATCCCAGCCATCTCTATCTCAGCCATCTCTATCTCAATCATTTGCTAATGCACCAAGAGCAATGTTGGAACATACAATTGCCGACTCAACGAGCGAAGAGGAAGATGAAGATACCAACTTAGCGCTTGACGATCAACTCAACCAAGAGGCAACCCACATGTCTAACACCGCTATGAATTTGTCTGCTATACTGAGAGTTACGAGTCCGGAAATGCAGCGATCTAGTCAAGGTCGGGTAAACAAGACTCCTGTTCATTCACCTCAGAAGTACAAGATGTCACCCCACGATCGTCCCAAGAAAGCTGCAATTCTCCCTGGCATGAGTGTTAACGCATATCCATACGAGAATTTAAAAGCCAATGCTAGCATCAATAAAAAGAGCATGAAAGTCGGCGAAGGCTCAAGCACGCAGAACCAATTTTCAGCAAGCCTTCAGTTACCCATTCTATCAAGTGGCGAACAGCCCACTGGTCGCAAATTTCAAGGCACAGGTCAGAAGCCTCAATCTAAAATTGTCGATTACTTCAAGGATTTTGGTACTAAAACTCCTACTTCAAAGACTCTTAATGTAAACCGAAATCACGAGCCTTCGTCTAGTTTGAAGCGCAAATCTTCTCCATCCATAGGACGAGAAGGTGAGTCAAGTGGGAAGTCTCGAAGTAAAACCCGAAGACTTGAAAAGGGCTCCGATGATTATTTTGATGCCGAATATAAGAAACCTTGGAAAAAGATATCTGGATCACCCACCGTTGAAAATCATGAAACAAGCTTCGAGCCAAGATCAAGTGCACGGCGTGGAAGTGATGCTTTCAATCTCCGTAGTTCTAGAAGCAGAAGTCGAAGGCTTGGATCCTCTCCTAGTAATAGAATGGAGCTCGAGGATGAGGGCGAGGATGCGATTGAAGATATGGATGAAGATGAAAGCGAACAGGAAGACTCACGAAAACCTTTTGCCGAAGAACCGTCAACATGGGATGTAAAATCAATATTGGATCATAAGTACGAATGGAATGCCAGTCACAACAGGCAAGAACTATGGTATCTTGTCGATTGGGAGGGAGATTGTGACGCGACATGGAAGCCTGCTAATGGTGTCTCGAAAGGGGCCGTCGATGAGTACATCGCTTCGAGACAAGCTCGGGGACTTGGTAATCTCTCTGTTTCGATTGACGCGATAGATATAGGGGGAAATGATGATTCGTTATCACGAGGCGATAATCTAGAACGCAGTATTGAGGACAACGCATACTCTTAGTCTTTGTTCCAGGGGAGAAGTTAAGAACTTTGGGTTTTGAAAGAAAGGAGATAGCAAATTAATTGTCAAGGAACGACTCAAAACTCGGGATATGAAGCTGGGGGTATGCGTGACAGTTTATTTGGCATCGGTGGATCATCGGAAGAAGCGTAGCGGGAGACGTCTGAGGCTATGTTTGGTAGATGTGAGGCACATTTGGTCATTATCCGCAAAACGACTCAAAGTCTTAAGTAGGCAACAAGAATGGTAATTTTCAAAATGATTAGAGATACCCAATAGCATACCCCAGCAGCTGTTTTCCTGAAATTTTCGCGGTGGTATTCGTGTAAGGTGTTTTCGAGATCTAGTCTATGCATGAAATACTAGGAATAGCAAGTGCTAGCGGGATTTATGACATTTAGGCAATTGATCGCTAATATGGGAAGTACCCCGCCTTTGACCCCCACGCGTAGCTCCCATTCTCGGCGTTGAGATTGAGGACTTGGGCTCACGGTATATAAATTATCACAGCTGTTCTGTCTGCATTCGCTTGAAACAAGAACATTTCTCTTCCTTATTTCTGAACCTGTCTTCTAATATCATTATCTGAAAGCCAAATCTACGCTCATCTGCTTTGTCTGGGCATGCTGAGCCGAACACCAGATTTATTCATTCAGATAAGCAAATTCATATATAAACATTGCCACTCCACTCCTGCCTATTTCAAAAATGGCATCTACAAAAGTGGATCTCACCTCTCCCGAACCCTACATCACTCCCGCTGAGATCTACAGCGGTACCTCATTCAACATTGGCGACAATTCCAGCCCAAATTCTCCGACATCCGCCCCACCAATAACTCTCCGCATCGCAACTGGAGGAGCTGGTCAATCCGGACTTATTCGCGCTCTTGCCAATAAGTTCATAGAGTTCGAGATAGACACAACAGGTTGCCCACGGTTCAGCATCGCGTGGTTATTATCAGATACGTCTGCAAGTTTCAACTATTTGGGAAGTAGAGCGGCGGATTGTAGCATCACTTATCATAAAACTGCGGAGGAGATAGCTTTAAAGCAGGGGATTGCTGAGAGGAGGAATTATGCTTGGAGAGATCACTGGTTGCTTGTTGGTAGGTTGTTTGCTGATTATGTGTGGCTGCTATACTTGTGGTCCCGTTTTGATGATAACATCCAACTTTCTTTTGAAATGGTCCACTCCGCTCTGATAATTTCTAGGACCGAGACAGAATCCTGCAGGTCTTCCACTTGATGGTACAGCGGACTCTACAATATTTGATCTATTCAGCCAGTTATTTATGGCTTGTGTTGAAAATCCAAATATTAGATTCTTGTCCCGATACGATAAATCGGCCGCCAATATTAAAGAATCTTCTATTTGGACAGCTATCGGTCAAACTCCTTGGGCACACCCATATTCAAGTTGGTATCATC
Source organism: Botrytis cinerea B05.10 (assembly GCF_000143535.2). Lineage (NCBI taxonomy): Eukaryota > Fungi > Ascomycota > Leotiomycetes > Helotiales > Sclerotiniaceae > Botrytis > Botrytis cinerea. The sequence continues at coordinate 3,687,496 of NC_037310.1, forward strand.
GCTACATAGAGTTTCCATTTGCTGCTTTGAGAGCTGCATGTGCGCTAGGCGAGTACACACTTACGGATAAGGGTACATGGTTAAGTATTGAAGAAGAGATTAGAGACAAGATGAGTGTTTTTGTATGCTATGGGTTCGTTTCTAAGACGTGTGTTGAGCTAATGTATGGTGTAGAAAGCGAGCACAGATGCCCCAGATGATCCATTATTGAATCCTGCGCATATCTTAGTAGGCACGAGAGGGAAAAACATAGCCATGGCTCACAAATTTGCAGATTGGATGATAGCAAGAGATGGTGGACAGAAGGTTATTGAGGAGTTTGAAGTGAATGGTGCTATCTTGTACACTGGTGCACCAAACTCTTAGGAAAGCAAATGGAATGATTCAGGTCCCTTCTTGAGTTCCTTCGTTAAAACTACCCGAATGATTTGATTTGGAGCACCCAAAAAAGAATTGATGCTTTGGTCCAAGGTTCAAGGGACTTGGGAAACGTAAAGACTTCAAGTGCTTCGCCAAGTACAATGTTATTGAAGAAATATAAATTTGCATTCGAGTTGAATTCTAGATGATGTGTCGCATGGATCACGTTTGGTATTGTTATTCACTCGTATTGAGAAAAGCATCCTCTTTCTTCCACTTGATATGCTAATAAATCAGAGGGGCCTACACGACAAAAATCGATATTCTGAAACACCAAATCTAAATGAATCTAATGAAAGGTCAATAAATATCTTTCTAGTGGGCCTTGCTTTTTCTACAATAAAGAACCCTTGAATGTCAAGGGAATCAGTACAATCGCATATGCACCTCAGAGAACGTGAGTGAGTTGAAAGTTGGCTCTTTCTTGTCAATTCTACGATCTAATTTCTTCATAGCATACGAATCCCCCATAGTCTTACAGTCATGAACGCACAGAGAAAGAAGGAGGTGTTGGATCTATTAACCAAATTACTCGCTACTCCCACAGTTGTGCACGACAGAAGGAAAACAGCGAAAGTCAGATACCTCCCATTCGTCAAGGCTATCATCAAACAACCAGTAACCCCAAGACAATCGTCCGCTGGCGTATTCGACATCTTTCCACTTGAGATACGACAGGAAATATGCAAGCACCTCGACTTCGAAAGCATAGTAAAGTTTAGTCAAACAGGCTACGCAGCAAAGAGCATCGTCGACTCATTGCTTTCCTTAACGGAGATTACGTCAAAAGTTCCTCAGTTCTTGAAGGCTATGGCTAAACTGGGATTATTGCATGTCCAATCGATAGCAACCATAGCTCAAGTATTAAGCTCATCCTCTTGCGACTTCTGTCCAAATTTTGGTTCTTACTTTTTCCCCTTGACTGGTAATCGGTGCTGTTTCTTCTGCTTGTCAACCCAACCAGAGTTTTCCCTCCTACGCAAAGACCAGGCAATCAAATACTTCGGTTTATCTTCTATCGAAGGCCTGCCATCTATCATCGTAAAGAAATTTTGTCTCGGAGTTAAAACTAGAAGGACAGAGTTAGCCGAATGTGTCAGCGCTCAGAAAGTCGTCGATATGTACTATAGCAGAAGACATAAAACAATACAACACGATGCTGCTTCCGAGGATCAATTACAGTCCCCCCAACACGGCCTATGTTGGGACCTACAGCGGCGTTGTGATTCCTCTTATGCAGCAGCTGTTGCGATCCCATTGCTAAGAGATTCCATATGGCCCCGTTACAGTGGAGGATACTATTGTACACCATGTATGAAGTCTTGGCAAGGACCGAAACATTCCTATCGGCATTGCTTTTTTGTAGTAAGCGCAATGATCCCACGATATGAGGATGGTTCAGCAAGAGAGACTGTAGAAGGAAGGATGAATATCCCAGCTAGAACGATGGATGAGCATCTTGAACATACAAGAACTTGTTCGAAAGCTCAGAAAGCTCGATTACGGCAGCAAGATCTCATTTCATGAAGAATTTGAGTTGAGAGTTTAGACAATACCATTGCATCATTTCTTCTCGATTGTGATGCAAACAAGGTTCGCTTGGGGGATAAACATGTTGCGATGGGGATTTTGGGCGAGGCAGTGGATCAAACGGGCTTTTTGCGGGTATGCTGGCATACGTCCAGCTGAAGTTTTATGAATATTTAAGTTGGGAGAAATTATTCGGAAGATACGAACGTGTTGAGGTTCGCAGTCAGTAGGGGTATTTTGACAGCACTGGATGTTCTCTCCTCTTCGATAGTATTATAAAGATAATAGTTTGAGCGACGAAAATTACTTTCATCAGATCTATCAATTAATCATAGTTTCTGTGGCATCGACACCAAATCTACGCCTAAAATTGATGATGGATGAAGGACCGTTAGCCCTAACTCTTGCTCGTTATGGTATTACCCAAAAGAACATAACCACTCGTGGAAGCAATCTACTAGTGAGAGATGAAGTCTCATCCACCGAGCCCACATTGGATAGTAATTATCTCCAGCCGTCGCAATTTCCATTCCCATTCCCATTCCCTCCCCATCGCCGAACCAAACATCTGAAAGTAATTGCGAAAATGCCTCCTCGGCTGAAAGACAGTCTCTTCTTCTAACACAATATATTCAACCTTCTGATCCCAAGCAATAGCTGTCCCCTGGACAATAGGTTACCGTTTCTTGAAAATGAATAGTAAAGCTCCTATTCGGCAAGGGAATGGATTGAATATCAAATTAGAACATGTTCAAAAGGAGCACACAAAGGCTTTGACCTCGATACACAAGTTTGAACGTGAGCTTCAGTATCCATCTTTGTAGCCCAAATGGACGCCAATAATATTCCGACAAAGAATGTATGAATGATTCGAAGTTCATAAATGTGCACGAACAGCGACTGTTGTATTTCCAGTTTGGATTCTCATAACGACTGTTCAAAATAAAGACAACTAAGATGCGATGCTGCGCTCTTTCAAGGATTAATGTGCACTTGCAATAGCATCCTGGCATCTTCACACCTTTGTATCAAAAACCAATGAGCAACCCAAGCTCGATTTATCGAGAAGCCACGAGTAGGTGGTGGGAGAGAACTGAGCCAATATAAATACTTCTTACCTATGCCAGCTCCTCATACCCAATGGGTGTGAAATGAAATGCAATAGTCTGCTATACTGTACTAAGTTTAACGCGGATCAAAAGAAAACAACGAAATCATTCTTACATCCTGTATTTCTGCCCTAGCATGACCAGGGTGCTCAGTAGTTTAGACTAGAAGACTACATATAAGTTCTCAATTTTTGAAAGTAGTTCAATATTAGAATCAGATTCGATATTATAAATTGTGTGAATGTTATAATTAGATTCGGAAAGCATATGCCTTAGATTTTCAGACTGTAGTCCAGATTATTAAGATTCCTGACCATGCCATATTCTACCCTACATTAAACTCGACCTCCCACCAACCTCCGTTCCTCCTTGTCCATTTGGCATATCCCCACTTCTTCCCACAACAAACTCCCTATATATTCCCTGTAACCTCCTTCGCTCGTCAGCACTGATACTTGGTCTTGTACCCTCCAAACTCTTTACTAGATGTTTCCAGAGAATAGTGACTTCTTGTTGACTCTTAACTTCCTTCTGCTCTCCTCTGTCTTCACTCGAAACATCAATACCCTTTGCTCTCAATTTCTCCTTCTTCTTCGCCTTTTTGATCTCTTCCAACTTGGCGGTAATTGCAGCCTTTTCAGCAAGTTGTTTGGAGCGATTGTTACCAGCTTTTGCGCGCGTCTCGGCTTCCGTCCGATCTTCATCTTCACCATAGCGGAACTGGACAAAACTTTGAGGTCCGCCGGATGCCCCATTTGTCTTAGCGCCGTTACGTTTTCCTCCAACTTCAACTTGTTCATGATCACCAAGTACATCGTGAATGGCTTCAAGCTGCGCATTGGATATCAAGGCCTGGAGATCTGCACCAGAATAGCCTTCAGTTCTACGAGCAATCTCAAACAGCCCACCTTCAGGACTATCTCGTACTTCTTCGGATAATTTCAGCTTTTTGCCCAATGCCTTGAGAATATCAAAACGATCATCCACATTTGGAAGATCACATATAAGAGACTTATCCAAGCGACCCGGACGGAGCAATGCCGGATCGATCAAATCTGGTCTCGAAGTAGCTGCAAGTACATAAACTCCAGATAAACCTTCAGCACCATCCATTTGTGTCAACAATTGATTGACTACTCGATCAGTTACACCAGTAGAATCATGACCACGCTTAGGAGCTATAGAATCGAACTCGTCGAAGAATAGCACACAAGGTCTAGCAGCTTCGGCTCGCTCGAAAAGATCGCGAACAGACTTTTCAGAAGCACCGATATATTTGTTGAGAATTTCGGGCCCTTTGACACTGATGAAATTCAAACCACATTCTCCTGCAACGGCACTTGCAAGGAGCGTTTTACCACAACCTGGGAATCCATACAAAAGTAGACCCGATCGCAATCGTAGTGGACATTGTGCGAAAATTGGCGCATAAGTTGTAGGATATTGTAAGGTCTCAAGTAGAATTTTTCGTGTCTCCTGCAATCCTCCAATCGAATCAAAAGTTGTAGTGGAAGTCTGAAGGGTAACATTTCGAAGCGAGGCTGGCGTAAACCCTTTCAAAGCACTGTCAAAATCTTCTCTGGTGAGTCGAATAGAACCACTATCCGCGTTTTGCAGGGAGCTTGAAACTGTCCGAATCATTGCTTCGCTCCTAGCTCGTGCTACGAGAAGAACGAGGTCACCAGGCATGTAACCATCAGTTTGGCCAGCTAGGTCTAAGAAATCAAGATCTTGATCAATGACATAACCATCACCTTCCAATTTCTTGGTGCCTTCAAGACTCGAACCACCCATCCAATCATTATCATTTTGTCTCTCGCTATTATCTGCTGTGCTTGGGCGGCTACCCGATGCCACTGGTTTTGTCGCAATCTCCGAAATTGCATTTTGCATCGCAACCTTTTCCATAACTCTTCTTCGCCCTTCTTTGTTTGGAGCTTTCAAGGCGACAATCTCTCGCACGCAATGACAGCCGATGATATTTTTATGGAGTGACTCTTTCGCTTGAGCGGTGGCAAGTAGAACAACGTTACTGCGATGCCCAATTAAATATTCTCTAGCGATTGCAATTATCTTCTCGCTAATTAAATCACTTCGAAGGTTGTCATTGCCTACTTCAAGCTCTGTTTCTGCGGGACACAATTTGTCAAGATCATCCAATATCACAATGGACTTTCCACCGATTCTTGCACCCCATGAGGCAGCCAAAAAAATCCGATCAAATGTTTCACGTATAGTTGAGACACGTGCCTCATCGGTAACAAATTTTCGACATGAAAGATATGTGGTATGGTACCTGCTATCTTGCCGTAACCGATGTGCCAAGTGTTGAACCACTGCTGTCTTTCCAGACCCCAAAGCACCAGTTAGCAATACTGAAGACAGGTGCGAAAGATGTGAGTATAGTTGTTCCATGAGATTATCAATGCCCACAAGAACAGGAGGTTGTGAGCCAAGACCATCGATCGCATTTGCTGCCAGGGTTAAGGGTTTTGGAATAGCGGCTTGAACCTCAAGATTGAATTTCTTTTCAGAACCAAGAAACCAATTACAAGGCTGCTTTCCGGACTCTTGTGGTCCTTGCTCTAGACGAATCATTCCGCCTTCCCAGCTTGATGGGAAGTCAGAACCTGATGGTTTGCCGAGTACTAAGCCATCAGTCAATGGCCCTTCCAAAATGCCACTATTAGAACCATTCTTGCTATACATTTTCATGATTGATTTTGCAGCTTCTTCCCTCTCAGCTTTCGACTCCCCGCCAAATTTGAGACCTTCGTTCGCTTTTCCTGTACTAGATGTATAGGGAAACACCTTGATGTGTGGAGTACCAGATTTAGAAGTGGGTTGAAAAGTCGGCTTCGAAGTCTGGGACGGGGCAGGCGCAACCCTTATAACACCTCCAACCATATTTTTACACCCCATAGAGGCACAAAGTGAACTCGATAGGGCCACATGGTATTGGTCTGGCGGTTCATCCCATGTCATCAGCCTAGCTACTACCTTTGATGCAGGCTTCCCGGCAACACCGGTATTTTCATCTTCTTGTTGTTGTCGTTGTGGGTCGATTGGCTCTTGCAAAGTAGCGGGCTTGACAACGGTGACGGTGACCCAAGTGAGCCCTTTCAAAGAGTCCCCGAGAATGAAGTCCCCATCAACCCAGATTTTCAGTCCTCCATCATCTGCATCTTTCTCTTCTTCAAACCACTCCCCACAAAGTGCCCTGTCAATTCCTCTATAATACATAGCCGGCTTCGTCTCTTCACTTCGTCCACTTTTCCTACGTACCGCACTAGAAACACTTCGTCCGCCAACGCTCTTCCTCGAAGATACACTCACATTTTCGCCCAAACTTCGTGATGGTTTTGACCTTGTTTTCGGGGCCACAATAACTTCTGCATCTGGTGCTAGTTTCGTGAACGCAATATTTGAAGGCGGAGCAGGGAGGAGGGATGTGACTATAATATTGGCAGTCGAGGTTGGTGAAAGGTGCAACGTCAGAGGATGCGGCAGGTGCGATGAACCACTCGGTGAAGTAAAGCTTGGATTTGGTAATGCACGTATTTGATTGATGAAATTGAGCTCGAGGAAATTAGCATGCAATTCTATAATCTCCCAATCTTCTGGCGTCAAAGGTTCGATATTAATTGTATGGGCGACGGGAGGGTCGACGTGTATAGTCGCTGTAATTTTCTGTCCATCTGATATCCCCAATGTTCGCGCAAAGGTTGCATCTATCTCTACAACCTGTACTTCTTGCTCTCTACCAGATCCCCTAGTGCCACTTATACCATCCCTCCCGACAATTGGTGCAAGCTTGCGCTTGCTCTGCATACCCGTCCATCCCACGAAGATAGATCGTTGAGTCGGGGCGCCATTCGTTTGATTTGGGCTCTGCGGAGGTGGAAGTCGGTAGTTCAATTCTACAATCACATTTTGTGCAAGCTATGGAATGTGAGTGTCTGCTCATAAGGTAAATTCGTTGCGACTTACGGCGTTGATATTAACTAGTAATGAAGACAATGATGAAGGCAAGTTCACCAAGCAATTCTTTAGATGAATTAATGATATCTCTGCAGGTGTAGCTTGACTGCCACGTCCTTTTAAGTTTGAGGCCATGATTAAAAAGTATAATAGTACAAATCAATATACCATAATGAGGGAGAAAAAGATTAAAAGGAGTAAGATCCTAAAAAGATGAAATGCCTTAAGCAATTCGACTGACCGTCACAAGTTCACCTCGGTATATCATTCTGGAGCGCATACCCACCCGTACCTAGATTTGAGAGCTACCAATGCGGTTCCGCTTATTCATGGCACTCCAAAATTGAATGAGTCTTGACATTCAATATTTTCTGAAATGAAATAAAAATCAACAATGTATTGTTTTGCCATTGAAACGACTGTCAATTATTGTTTTTTCATTTTGGAATCTATCAGTCTAATTTGAACACTTTTGGATTATACAATTGATTTTAGATGTCAATTTTAACATATTTTGAGCAATGTAACCACGATTAAACGGAGCTGCGTGCCACAAATAGCTTGATTAGACACGAAAATTCACGAACCGTTGACAGGGGGATTGAACTTTACTATCAGCGCGTGAATTTCAATTTAGAGATTTGACTGAGAGATTCCTCAATTCAACCTCATAAATCTTTGCGCCCTCAACCCCTCCATAACAATTCCTCTATTGCAGTCTTCCGTCACTTGCGCAAAGTCTCAAATATTGGATTAAGTTCTAAGAGTGCCAAGGGGTTCTAAGCAAGATGGCGCTGCTTCAATACAAAGCTCCCGTCAACTATGAAGCTCATCAAGGTATGGAGCTTTCAATTATTGAGACTTTCTATGATACTAATCCAACTACTAGAGGCTTTCGAAGACTTCCTGTCCACGTTCAAAACTTCTCCAACTGCGAACATTACCCATGCTTTGGGCGGCATGAACATTGATGAGGATGATTTCAGCGATGACAACGACATGATGGATGATGATGACGACGACCAGACCTCAAGGAGGCAGACCAGAGCTCAAGCAAAGGTTCCCAAGTTGAAGTATTTGGAGTTATTACAAAAAGTTGCAGACAGATACGAGGATGAAATCACAATTGAACTTGACGATTTAGCCAAAGTACAGCGACCGCCCCTCCATCTGTTTGATATACTGACAGTTGTAGTATGATGACTTACTGGATGAAGCTGGAACTCCCCTCAATCTAGTCAACTCGATTGAAACAAACGCAAAGCATTATCTGGACATTTTATCCAAGGCGGTCGATGCAGTGATGCCACAACCTACAAGAGAAATCAAGTGAGCTGAGCTGTAAACCTGCTGTGGTTTACTTACTAATTAAATCGCAGTTATAAGGATGATGTCCTTGATGTTCTCATGTCGCAACGAACAGCTCGAAACAACGCCTTACGCCGTGCTGCCGCCGAACAAAGCGACATAACAGTTGAGCCCGAACTATTCCCTGCCGAACTTACAAGAAGATATACTTTGAACTTCAAACCATTAAGCGCTTCCGGAGATAATTCCAAAAAAGCTTTGGCAGTGCGACAAGTTCGTGGTGAACATCTTGGTCATCTTATTACAGTTAGGGGTATTACTACAAGAGTTTCAGATGTCAAGCCGACTGTGGAAGTAAACGCATATACTTGCGATAGATGTGGTTGCGAAATTTTCCAACCTGTTGGATCCAAGACATTCGGACCATTAGTCGAATGTCCTTCTCCCGATTGTACTACAAATCAAACCAAAGGACAACTCCACCATTCCACTCGAGCATCAAAATTCCAACCATTTCAAGAAATCAAGATTCAGGAAATGGCCGAACAAGTTCCAGTTGGTCACATTCCTCGAATGTTGACTGTCCTTTGTCACGGGGCTCTAGTTCGACGTATCAATCCTGGAGATGTTGTCGATATTGCAGGAATTTTCTTACCCACACCATATACTGGTTTCAAGGCCATTAGAGCTGGCCTTCTCACCGATACATATCTCGAGGCACAGCACGTCACTCAACACAAGAAGGCTTACGAAGATTTAACCATTGATAGCCGAGTTTTCAAGCGAATTGAGCAATACAGAGCATCTGGTCACGTTTACGAATACCTTGCAAAATCCATCGCGCCTGAAATTTACGGTCATTTAGATGTGAAGAAAGCATTACTTTTATTGTTGGTCGGTGGTGTCACTAAAAGTATGGGTGATGGAATGAGAATCAGAGGTGATATCAATATCTGTCTAATGGGTGACCCGGGAGTGGCCAAATCTCAATTACTCAAATATATCACCAAAGTGGCACCAAGAGGAGTTTACACGACCGGTCGAGGAAGTAGTGGTGTTGGTCTTACTGCAGCGGTTATGAAGGATCCAGTAACTGATGAGATGATTCTGGAAGGTGGTGCACTCGTACTTGCTGATAATGGTATCTGCTGTATCGATGAATTTGACAAGATGGACGATACTGATCGAACTGCAATCCACGAAGTTATGGAACAACAAACAATCTCCATTTCCAAGGCCGGAATTTCTACGACTTTGAACGCTAGAACTTCCATTTTGGCAGCTGCCAATCCTCTTTATGGCCGATATAATCCCAGGATATCTCCAGTGGAGAACATCAATCTTCCAGCAGCTTTACTCTCCCGTTTCGATGTACTATTCCTTATCCTTGATACTCCTACTAGAGACAACGATGCTCTCCTCGCTCGCCACGTCACCTACGTTCACATGAATAATAAACATCCCGATACTGAAGGTGTTGTTTTCACACCACAAGAAGTTCGTCAATACGTCGCTCAAGCTAGATCCTATCGCCCAACGGTTCCAACAAGCGTCTCTGAATATATGGTAAAAGCCTATGTCAGAATGCGTGATCAACAATCCCGTGATGAGAAAAACAAGAAACAATTCGCTCATACTTCCCCCCGTACCCTTCTTGGTGTTCTTCGTCTATCACAAGCTCTTGCCCGATTACGTTTCAGCGAAGAGGTCGTTCAAGATGATGTTGATGAAGCTCTTAGACTTGTCGAAGCATCGAAAGAGAGTTTGTATGCTGATCAAGATGGATATAGAAAGGATTCTAGTCCAAGTAGTAGAATTTACAATATGGTTAGAGCTTTGGCCGAAGCTGGTCAATGCAGACCTGAAGAGGCGGATGATGAAGATGATGAGACTTTGGGTATGGAATTGAGTATGAAGAAAGTCAAGGAGAGAGTTATTGCCAAGGGATTTACTGAGGATCAATGGCGAGCTGCTGTTATGGAATACACTGATCTTGACGTAAGTTCTCACTTGATTTACCCCTTTAATAGGATTTTTGCTAACAATATCATCAGATCTGGCAAACTGCTGGTAATGGAACGAGATTATTATTCGTCATGTCAGAGGCGGCACATATGGCAAGGGATGAAGAATATGAAATGGAATAGATATATCCGAAGATATGAGATAAGATCATATATGTGCATGTAATCCAGGCGTTTGTGGATTAAGGATATCCATGTGGCGTTTTATTGTATCAGTTGTGGTGAGATACCGATGGAAGAGAGCATTAGTTGAATACCTATTGTCAATTCAGTTAATTGTATCTTTCCTCTTGACCAGTTCCTTGTCTGATTTGACCCTGCAGTCCTATTTGGATACAACCACGATGAAGCTAAATTCATAGAATAAGCATAACGGTTCTTCATTCACTTGTAGCACTTTTACATTCAACTGTTTTGAATCACCGTTGGCTACTAATAATGTAATTTCTAATCATAGAATTTTGTGAATTGTTATTTCCTCGCCAACCCTTTATGGGTAGGGTGGACAAGGTGAGACTAAGGTTTTCGTTTCGTCGAATCGTATTGACTTGGTTTGGTGCCACCGAAAGATGTTGAGCTGGATGGTGACTTCCTATACGGATTGCATTGCTAAGCTCTTGCAACAGATGGATTCAATGATGGCTTTAGGGATAATTATAGCACATGTATATTGTAAACGAGGAAAATGGAGGCGGTGGTGGTGATGGTGGTTGTAGTGGAGACGGGCTGTTTCAATCGTGGTGAAGAAGGGTATTGTTTCTAATGTTTCATTTAATTACTTCAAGGCCGGATGAGTAAAAAGGTACGATCTTGCTACAACAATTCGAATATTCACAACCTCCAAAGGCACGAACGGCCATGCTACAACAATAATGAAAAAAGGCACACTAAGATAGATTATATCAATCCTACAATTACTCATGAATCCAACAGCAGCACAGCTACACAGCTACACAGACTGACTTTGAAATAATGTTGACAGAGACACAATTCCTTCTAATTCCCACGGTGCAACCTAACCTCACCGACGCGGGGAGCGGGTGAGTAGAAGAAACCAGCTACAAACCCCCAACTATAATGATTTAAAGGTTATCAAGTATGCAAAGAATATCGATCACCCCCACGATTGCTTGCCCACCACTACCATCACCAACATCAACATTTTGGGTGGTTTCACTTTACAAAACAAAAATAAAACGAATCAGCAACAGCATATAGAGACTGAGAAAAGAGCTTTTTATTCTGAGCCGAAGCTCCAAAAACTATGTAATTCCTTTGGGCGGCTTAGAGGCCCAGCCCCCCAATAGCTTCAGTTCCTCCAGTGGCAGATTGGGCGGGTCTGGCGGATGGATCAAGATCCAAATCATCTTCATCATTTGGCGGAAGTGGTGTGGCATTGGCAACAGCCATTTCTAATTGCTCAGCATGAGCTTGGGCGGCTGCGGCTTTAGCCAACCTCACCTGCAAGTCAGCTTGGGCGGCTCCGGCTTCAGCCTCTGCCACCTCTAACCTTGCTTGGGCGGCAATTGCTTGGGCGGCAAAAAAGGCTTGCCCCAGTTCCTCAACATTTGTTTGGGCGGAAATTTGGCTTGGTCCCGATGGACCAGCGTCCCCAGCGACGCTTTGGGCGGGTTGGCGAGAGATGCTATCTACAGAAAGTCAATATCATACATCTCATGAGAAAGAGAATCATTACCCTCTGGGCGGATCATGGCCGTGCCCTGTTCACGTTGGGCGGTTTGCTGGCGGTTCCACGCCCCTACAATTCATCAGTATGATTAGATTCAATAGAATCAAAATGCATCTTACTTGTCCACTCCACCCCCCTCCTCCCCTCACTCCCCCCCTCTCCCCCATCACCATCCCTGGGCGTTGGGCAGTTTCGGGCTAGTGCCCCCGACCCCCACACTATATATCAAAATGTTAGTACTGTAAATATTTATCAAAGCCTCAACTCAACTTACAACAAAACACTGTGGTCCATGACCACTTCCCCCCCTCTCCCTCCTCTCCCCTCTCTCCCTCTTCCTCCTCCTCTTCCTCCCCCCCTCTCCCACCCCCCCTCTGAGGGGCAGCAACACTACTACTGAGGTTTCCCTCAGTAGCAATGAATGCTACACCCCCAGAAGAGAGGGCGGAGGCCGTCAAAGCCAGACTGAATTGGGCGGGTTGTGCGGGGCGTTGTTGGGCGCCTGTGAAAATCAGATTAGTCAAAACATAACACGTATTACAGATTGTAGATCAATCCTACATTGGGCGGCTCTGTGGCCTGTCGTGCCACAAATCCAGCATTTGAGCTAAATGAGATAAGTATAAGAGTAATGATGCATAATAATTCGAACTCACATCTCGAAGGAGGCATCTATGAAAGAGTCGGGTCAGTATGCATGAAAGTGTAAGTCATAAAGCGAAGATGAGTAAAGGGAAAATCAAAAAAAGATTGTAACTTACTGTATGTGTGTGTGTGTGTATGTGGTTTTTTCTATAGCCAAGAGTCAGTCCATGTATCCTTTGATAGAATGGCTCAGATCCATATGTATCTACAATATGTACATACAATTGGAACTTGGCCGAAGAAGAAAAGAAATCTATGTGTCCAAGAGTCAGCTTCGGAGGTCAAAAGAAAGAGAAACCAAAGCGAAAGATCGTAGAAGAAGTGAAAATGGAAGCCAGGATGCTGAACAAGAAAAAAGACAACTGTGCCGTAGCAGAGAGAGAGTCGGGTGAATGAAAATGGAGTAAGAGGTCTGGAACGCGGTCATGTAACTTACCATCTTATTGGGAGTCAACCCATCGCCTTCGCTCTTCACTATTCTTCGATTCAAGCTTTGGATGGCATGGTTAGTATTCGTGCCTTTCAGTGTATGATTGATTGAGGCTTACAAAGTGGATGGTAATGAGATGATTCCAATGTCTTGAGGAAGCCGATTGTTGTTGCTGCTGTCGTTGTTGCTGATAGAAAATGTTGTTGTTTGAATAAGATTTAAGAAACGAAAGGAGAAGAGAAGAGAAGGGAAATGGAATGGAATGGAATGGAATAGAATGGAAAGGGAGTCAGAGAGGAGCCTTAAAAATTGCCTAGTTCGATTTTTTACTTAGCAGGTACCAGGTAGGGTAGGTACCTTATTTGTTTACATCACTTCTACCTATTTGGAAAGAACGAAGGATTCAAAGGTGAGCGATTCACGTGATGATATTCTTATATGCTATTACTCAGATGAAGCTTCGACGGTTTTGAATAGGCAGGAACTCTTCAACCCGATTTCCCCAAGACAATCATTCTAATGCTTATTCATCACACTACAAGATTTCTCGGGTATGCTCGCTTCGAAGGGGGGACTGACTTCGTCTTGGATGAACTATGCATAGGTCATCTGTTGTAATATATTGACGTTGACTTTTTGGGGGATTGGGCCTGATGGGCTGACACGGATTTCGAGTTGACAGATATTGATTGATGTTACAACTTCAGATTGACGGCTAACCTTCAGCTCTACTCAGATGAGACTTCACAACCAAGCAATCTTTTACACTTGACACCTCACATCACACTCCCATGTTGAACTACAGGACTGGTTGTGAAACAGAATTTTGGCAGTAACTTTCCAAAGTAGGGCTTCATAAGAAGCAGTTGTAGTGATGCATTCCGTAAATCGCATTGGTGACCCAATCGCTACTTAGCCACAATCCTCAGGAATACGGACTATTCCGAATGATAATCATTTAATCAAGATATTCAGTAGAATAGAAGAGCCCCAAAGCGGAGGTTGTGTAATAGATTGAGTGTATTCGAGCTATCAAGCCATACTCGGTAAATCTACAACTTTGCGAATGTTGGAAGTTGTGGCTCTAGTGATCCAAGCAATTGTAAACTTTGAATTGCACGTTGAAGATACGATATTTACCGGCAGCTCGAGGTAGTGAGAGCTAGTAGACGACCCATCTCTTGATGGCATGCGATGTCCTCAAATATACTCTTGGTCTCGGCAAACGAGACGTGGTTCCGATGCGAGATATTACAAGAAATCGCTAAACATTCGATCGATAATGTTAAAATGGAAGAATGAATAGGATGAATAATAATTGGATACCCGTTGATAGACCAAATTTTACTCACATGCAGCCTTTTTAGCTATACGGCGTTCGACTTGCCATGGAGGGTTAAATATTTCCACTTGAATTCTCCTAGTCGGGGCTTGCCTGCGGCAAGCCCTCAATGGAGGACTCGTATCATAGCGCTCTCAATTCTTGATCTGAAAACGCTCCGAGAAGGTAAGGATGAGGAGAAGAGAAAGAGAAGAATAAGAATATTGAATCTGGGGAGTGTGGTGATTGTGAAGTTCAGTAGGATACATCAGAAGCGAGCCCCGAATGGAATGGCACCCACTTCCAAAAAAATTGGAACAAAGAGATTAGATGATTTGAATTAAAACTGTTCACTTGACCACTACAGCCAAGTTCAAAAGGCGCTTTACCGTTTCCAGCCATGATTGTCCTGTTTGCACCGAATGGCCCCCTCCGAGCCCGCACGCCCCATCACCAATTTTCTATATAAACAGCTCAAACTCCCCTCTCCCTCTTCTTCTCTTTCTCTTCTCCTCATACTTACCTTCTCGGAGCGTTTTCAGATCAAGAATTGAGAGCGCTATGATACGAGTCCTCCATTGCACATCGGGGCGACGAGAATCGTTGGGTATCCTTCGGGGTCCCCATCGGGGGAATTTTTGATTGCTTCCTTCGGGATAACCTTTTTTCATTATGATTGCGGTCTTGTACTGTAACATGAAGAAGAATTGCTTGGTTTGAATAAACGTCTTTGGGTGTTGTCGTGGAGAGAACGTTGGAATTATGAGATAGATGTTGGGTGTTGGTGTTGGGCAACCCCAACACCCACAGAACATCATCTAGGTAGCTATTGATCGAACAAATTGCACAGAAGCAGAAGAGGTGTGTTCTGCGTTCCTCAGAACACTGAAGAAAGAACACTTATAAGTTATATGTCTATCGCATTTTGGATGTTTGTTGTTGTTATGGGTGTTCGATCCAAGTGATTATTAGGGACAGCAACGAGGCTGAGATGAAACCCCCGTCCAACATCTATGAGAATGGCTTCCTTCACATTTAAGATTATCATTACTCTACACAGAAAATTCTATTGATTTGTTCTGCGTTCCCGCAGAACAGGTTGGGTGTCTAGGATATTCGTGTTGTGGTTGCCACCAAACCAGGATATCTCGACAACAACATGATATGCCACATCAACGCGACAATCATATAGACATGAAATAAATAAACCACTCTCCCCCCCCCCATAACATTCTAAATATACAAAGTAGAGTAATTACACACTTCCTTAAACTCCTCTTTTCCCCATCCAAAAGCGAAACCTTGCCGCAGATCTCCAATTTAACCTCTCCCTATTGTTCCTCCACGCCGAGGTAAACTTTCACATGTTGATTAGGGAAATTACTCAACTTCAAAGCATCTATCCACCGTAATCAACAAAACAACATCACTCATGCGACACCCATAACCACTCCAGAACTATGGATTCAGCACCGAACGGGGCTCCAGAAGCTCCTAAACCACCTCGCGATCGCATCTCCGCTAAATCTACTGCTGATCCTATCCTCCGCAATGCGATTCGTTATACCATCTCCGCGAAAGAATATGAAACCCTACACAAATACATAATCTCACGATCGAAAGTCTTGAAGAGAAATGCACCTACAGTTACAAAGGTAGAGAAATTGGTCGAGAGACCAGGTCGCGACGATTACAATGCTGCAGCTGTGAGGGGTAGTTTGAGGTTATTCCTTGCTACAAATGCGGGATTGAAGATCTGGAGTTTGATCTCGGAGAAATTCATGGGAGCTGGTAAAGCTGGGTATGTTTGTTCGATTCGTTTGCTTCCAGACCTGGAACTCAAGATAAACGAAAGCTAATCGACGTGATAGGGGGAAGAATGTCTCGTTATGGAAGTCACCAAACTTCCGCCTCTCTCTTTCCCTTTCTACGATACTCCTTCTTCATCGGATTCTTTTCCGCTTCTTCACCCGACTTCGCGCACATCTCCTTACATCCGAAGCCGAACCTTTTAGACAGCGAAATCCGAAAACAAGTAAGACGCTTACATCGAGTTTGGCACCAGCGGTTGGAGCAAGTTTGGCTGGGTTTATGCTGGGGGTTTATCCAAGTGATCAGTTGAGAGTTACAATTGCGATATATGCTTTGAGTAGAGCTGCAGAAATATCGTATAATTTGGCAGAAGATGAGGGCTGGATTTGGGGTAAGGAGGGAAGTAGATGGGAGAGACCTTGGTGGTGGGGAAGTTGGTTGCTTTTCCCATTGACTTGTGGTCAATTGCTTCATGCTTTTGTTTTTGATAGAGATTGCTTTCCAAAGGTATGATTTCCAGTTGCTTTGATAGACGTCGGTGCTAATGATGTACAGCAATATGGAGACTTCATTCTCAAAAACTCCCCACAGTACATCCAAACTCGACCAGAGGATTATCCAGCCAATCTACCATGGCCAAACACTTACGGCATCGTTGATAACCTTGCCGAAATGGCACGTCTTAATTATCCGTATGTCATCATCACTCTCACAATTTCATATCAAGTAAACTAACATCCATACCAGACCCTTCGTGTCCCCAATTCTTTTCCCCAACAACCCTACTCTACCACAGTCTCTCAGCGGAATTTCTCCCATAACTTCTCCCGCCCACCCTCTAATCACATCCCTCACATGCGCTACTCTCCACCCCTCAGATCCTTCTTGTCTCCGCACTTACCTCACCTACTGGATCCAAGTTTTCCCCCGTCTCGCTCGAGTCTTCACTCTAATTCTCTCCCTCTTCTCTATCCCCGCCTACCGCAAATTTTATAATTCCCCCATCTCTTCTCTCAACGCCCTCGCTATCCGTATCCTCAAATCTACCCTCTATATTTCCGGCGCCATCGGTACCAGCTGGGCTAGTATCTGCGCTTTCCAATCGATTCTACCCAGACATGTCCTACCTACCCAGAGATTTTTCCTAGGAGGTGCATTAGGCGGTCTCTGGGGTTTTGTAGTCAGAAAAGATGCAAGAAGCGAATTCTTGTACAGTGCGCGTGCATCAATGGATTCGCTATGGAAGGTTGGCAAGAAGAGGGGATGGTGGAAGGGAATTAAGGGTGGTGATGTGTGGATTTTTGTCATTAGTTTGATGGCTATTGAGATGGCTTATGAGAGGGATGGAAGAGCGTTAAGGAGCGGTATGTTGAGAAAGATGCTTAGTGGGATGAGGGGTGAGGGTTGGAGAGACTATGTCGCCGAGGAGGAGAAGAGATTAAAAGAGGGGAAGAAGTTGTAGAAGCTGATTAGGTGAAAATGGGGAGTATTGCGACAAGCGTGCATTGCGTTTGAAGTACTGGCTAGATCATAAATCTACGATTGAAAGACCGAGGATCAAAAAATGGGATTGATGAAGGGTCGGGTATCAAATTCGGATAGAGGATATGGAACTCTGCAATGAAAGCAGAGTCATGATTCTAGATCAGCGCTGAGGGAAACCTGAGGAAGAGCTGTACTTTGCAACTTTATTTATAGGGGGCGATTTGGGAGTTCACGAGTATTATTCGCTTCACGTCATTCATGTTTGGAGGCGCAGATGAAGATGTTTTATATATCCAGGCCAAGGCCATTTGCTTCAATATTCATTTTTTGTTAATTGTTAAATTTATTTATTTCGATATTTTTGAGTGTTTGAGATTCATTGTGGCTACTTTCTTTCCTATTTCTTGAGATGAATGTTAGACAATGTAGGTATTGTGATGTGAGTATTGCAAATACAATGAGAGGGCATCAGTATAGGGAGCAGAAATTCTCACTGCGCTACTCGTATTCTGGAAGTAGGTAGTTCGTCTGGATCCATATTTCACTCATAGAATAGACCTAGCCAGTGTAGGTAGTAGCATAAAGAATCCTTCTCCTCAAGAAAACGATCTGAAGAAGTCGAATGATAAGTTTGATGATGACTTTTAAATTGATACTAAACATTATCTATCTATCCATTACCAGTTATCTCTCAATCCAAGATTCTAGCTCTATATCTATATCTGAGAGGTGCTGAATATATATCCAGATACCCGACCATCTATTCGACTCGATTCCTCATGTGAATCTTGATCTTGCTCTTAATCTCAATCTCAATCTCACCCACTCACTCTCCTTAATGCGATCCACAAGCCGATCCCCAAGCCCAGCAATACAGAGAAAGAGAACAACGACCTCCTCATCCCTCTCCCATACCAAACACCAAACACCAAACACCAAAGCAAACTCCAACCCCCAATCAATAGCAATCACCCTCTTTCTATCCCCCCCTGCCCCCTTCCCCCTATCCATCCTTCTAATCTCTCTCCTACTCTCCCGCATCATTCTCGTCGCCATCACATATTTTTCCTCCATAACATCACCCTTCTCTTCTCCCGCGCCATCTCCGATACATTCTCGAGCCGTTCTCTCTCCTCCACATCATCCACATCATTCATATGCATATGCATAAGACCCATGCGCGACACGCCATCGCCATCTAATCGCTCTGTATGAGATTCTGTCCCTGCTGCAGTCTTCAAATGCTGTTTGGAGGATGTTTTTGCAATTTGAGCCATTCGATCTCTAGCTGTTTTTTTGCTCTTATGTTTTCCTGTCTTCCTCTTCCCGAATTCTTTTCTGTCGCTCTGTTACTTCCACCATAAATCGTGTAACCATATCTAGTATTTCCGAAGATGGGTTTCCGCTACATTTTGCTAGCTCGCGTCCCTCTACTGTTTTCGCTATATCTGGTACAAATAGATTTAGTATTTTCAAGGGTGTTTTTCCGGTTTCTTTTGCTAATATGAGTGTCTATTATGTATAATTTCGGATTAATTAATTAATCTATGAAGTTTTGGAAATATTTCAATTACGCATAAGCAAACAAGTAGGTATGTACAGTTCAAAATCAAGAAACGGAGGGCCAATCGAGATGCAAGTAGGCAAGAACTTCAACGGCAAAAAGTCCACAGGGAGAGGATCAATCCAATAAACTATGCTAGGGTGCTCCAACCGTATCAAAATACTGTTGTTCAAATCTAGTTTGATTCCCAAAACCGCCTTGTTTAGTTTTCATAGGCCCATCTACTACTTTGTCTCCCTCAACCGTAACCTCCTTATCGCGGAATTGTCGCATGAGTTGTAGAAACTGACTGTTCTGAAACTTGTCGCTTTGGTTATTACTAACACTAGATAAAAGCTCACCAGCTGTGCGTGATAGCGCATCTGGTGCATGTGCATTTTGTTCTGATGTTGCGGTTGCGGGATCTTGAATAGTATCTGCGCCGAGTAAACTTTGGCCGAGTAGTTGCTTTTCCGCTCTGTCGAGTTCCAATTCTGCCTCCTTTGTAACATGTTGTTGATCCATAGCATGAATTTCCTCATTTTGGGCTTTAGCAGCTTGTGACTCTAGTTCCTGTTGTTGCATCCTTTCACTTTCTGCATTAGCTGCTTGTTCAAAAGCTCTAGCAAATGCCGCATCATCAAAGGCTTCATTGTTTTCTACCAATGACTGGCTCGTGGATGCAAACTGATTTTGTTGCATGAGAACTCCAGGCATTGGATTGTATCCGACATTCATCATAGAAGGGCGATTCATTGCCATAACAGGTTGACTTCCTTGCGCAATCAATCCCGGGGCTCCATGACTTTGCGCAAACTCCTGATGCCACCCTGCTCCCATTTGCGGTTGATTTATTTGATGTACCCCTTGTTGTTGAAATTGTGCTTGAGGACCAGATATGCTCATATTTTGGAAATCACTAGCCCATCCTTGACCTGTAGAATTTTGTGGTGCAACGTTCTGAAAGTGTTGAGGAGGTGGAGTTTGAAAATGATGAGGAGAGAAGTTTTGCACTGATGGTGAGGGAATAAGTGATTGATGGCCGGCTTGGAAAGCTGCAAATTCAGCATCTAGATGCCCTGCATTTGGACCTGGAGAAGCTCGGAAACCCTATTGTGTTGTTAGCAAAATTATGGCTAATAATTTGATGCGATTAAGAGAGATTGAAGAATAATGCATGATACATACTTGCGACGACGGCGCTCTTCCAACTAATCGGTCTTGTTGTAGAGTGCGATCAACATTCGAATGCTTTTGGAAATTCTGCAAAGCATTAGATGGACCACAAAGATTGTCCGCCATTATTGGGAGGTTTGTTCCGAAGAATTGATTTGGGTTGATTGTGGTTGAAAGATGTCTGAATTTCCTATAGTTTGATGATCCGGGAATGTGAGCTTAATTATCGAACCGAGGCTTATGAATGGAATCTGTGAAATTGTAGAAGATGTAAGAAGAATGGAGATGTTTATTAGAAGATTAACAAAAGTGCATTATTATACTGAACGGATTGATACGAATCTATCTCCTCAATTAATTACCCTCTAAATACCATGAGAAGAGTAAGGAAAGGAAAGAAAGGTAAGAGAAGAGAAGAGAGAAGATGGAAAGATGTCATCGCGTACCTACTACTACGACTACTACACGAGAATAAGACTCGGGATTTTGCCTCTCTAATGAGTAAGCGGTGAGGATAACAACATCCTTATCACAGAAATCACATGCATGCTGAATTCTGCCGGGGAAATGTTTTCCCGATATGTACCCAAAGCGGTAAGTGCCGCTTAGATACGATCTGGCAGCATCAATCAGTTGAGAGCTTCAAGAACTCAGAAGGTGTTTCGAAATACATATACATTCAATTAATTCCCCTGTGTCATTATGGCGCAAACAATAACCAATTCGGGTCATGATGACATGATTGTATGTATTTTCTTACTCTTATTGTCCTGGCTTCACCTGAAACTGGTCCATCATTAGCTTTCAGCGCGTTATCGAAAGTCAATAAACTAATTGCTTGTTGTATAGCACGATGCAGCATTGGATTACTATGGTCGCAGACTCGCAACATGTTCTTCGGATCGTACAGTAAAGATCTTTGAAATCGAAGGGGAAACACATCGTCTTACAGAAACACTGAAGGGGTATGTTGCTTTATGAATTTCCTCAAATACTTCACACACGGGCTTCGTGCGCGCAACACACCGGTTATTGCACATTGCACATCGCACATCTTCTGCATCTTTATGATGACCTATCTTCTTAACCACCTGCTGTTATACCCTCTACCTAACTGACACATCCACTCTAGCCACGAAGGAGCCATCTGGTCCATCTCCTGGGCTCACCCCAAATACGGCAACATCCTCGCCTCCGCAGGCTACGACGGCAAAGTTCTCATCTACCGCGAAACCTCATCAGTGTGGACGAAGATCTACGATTTCGCCCTGCACACCGCATCCGTCAATTCTCTGTCCTGGTGTCCCCATGAATCCGGATGTCTCCTCGCATGCGCATCCTCGGATGGAAATGTTTCGGTTCTAGAATTCAAGGATAATTCCATGGATCATAAGATTTTCCATGCGCATGGTATTGGTGTGAATAGTGTTTCCTGGGCGCCATCTTCGCAGCCGGGTAGTTTGGTCAGTGCGAATGCGGGAGGAAAGGAAGGTGGTGTTAGGAGATTTGTTACGGGAGGAAGTGATAATCTTTTGAGGGTTTGGGGTTGGGATCAAGCTAGTTTGAGTTACAAGGTTGAAGGGGCTCCATTACAGGGACATGGTGATTGGGTTAGAGACGTTGCATGGAGTCCTACGGTTTTGCAAAAGAGTATGTTTCCCTCTTTCATTTCCATCATTTCGCCTCCCTCTACAACGAACGATTCAAAGGTTCAAACCGCTGACACATCTATAGGTTACATAGCGTCCGCATCCCAAGACAAAACTGTGCGCATCTGGACTTCCTCGGCAGCTTCCAGTCCAGGTCAATGGGAATCTAAAGTTCTCCAATTCGAACGCGAAGTGTGGCGCGTATCGTGGAGTTTAAGCGGGAATGTATTGGCAGTCAGTGGAGGTGATAATAAGGTTTCTTTATGGAAGGAAAATTTGAGGGGCGAGTGGGAATGTGTTAAGGAGATTGAGGAATAGATTTTAGATGGGGAAAGGGGGCAGGAGTAGGTGCGGGGAGAAGACGGGGGCAGTAGATGAGAAGTTGATCAAGCGTTCGTACGAGTAGATGAGGCGTTTTGGGACAGATACCGTAGGTAGGTAAAGATAAAGATAAAGACAAAAGACAAACTTCAAATAAAATGATATAAAAAGTACAGAGAAGCGAAACCGGGTTGGAAGCATGAAAGAAAAAAGAAAACCAAACCAAACCAAAGCCAGAAAGCAGAAAGCAGAAAGTTATAATGTCATAATGTCAACAAAGCGAAGAGCAGAAAGTGAAAACAAAGTCGGCAAACCTCCACCCCCTTAAGAAAACCATCTCTCCTACCCCAAATCTCAATCTCAATCCCAATCACAATCGCATTACTCTCTCCTGCCCTAAATCCCATCCCCATTCCCATTCATCATTCTCCCTTCCTCTGGACTTTCCTCCCTCCTCCCTTCACTCCTTCATTCCTCACTTGATGGTTACTTAGCGACAACCCCCTTTTCATCCCACTTTTACAAACTATTTATTCTTCCGCAATCTGTTTTGAATGGTTCATCCTTCATGTCTTATTGTGATTATCAATTTACGAATCATCTCACTCCTCTCTCACGTCGATCTTTCATAATGTACGCGTTAGACTCTTTCTGCAATTCATAAAGATTTTCTAGAAAGGAAACGAAACCAAAGGAAAGTACATCGCACGCTGACCAATGCCCGCCCGCGTGCATACATGCATACTTTGAATTAGATGGATCTAAGTCTAGGTCTCGATCTCATTTGCATTCAACCGTTACCAAGTCTTGCTGTCTTCCACCTCCACCACCAACACAAAAGACAAAATGCAGATGCGAATACAAACGCGGACCTTGAAAGCAGAAACCCATATATTCGAAGGATACCACCCCATTTTCAACGCCAGATTGTGAAAAAAAAAGGGAGTATATCCACGATGCAGATCCATTTATATCCATCCAACACCCCAATTCCAATTCCAATCCCTCAAATGAAACTCCCTCCCTTTTGCATACCAGTCTACCCACATAGCCTCCCTACTACCACCAGAGAAAACCATCAATAAGAGAGTTGAAAGAAGGAAAGAGATTTGTGCCCCAAAAAGTGCGAAAAGAGAATACCGAAAGTATGTCGAAGAATATCTGTCTGAAAAGAATGTCGAAAGTTGGTAAAATATGTGCAAATTGAAGCGAAAAAAAAATGTGTAAACGATGCCCGAGGTTCGCTGTTAATTATGAAAAAAATCATATTGTTGGTCCAAAATAATACTATTTGTTAAAATGAAATGAAGTAACTGAGTTGCGTTATGGCTCTATATTTCAATGCTTGTCGCCAACTGCTGTGTCGGGTACATTAGAACGGTATGCTTGTTGCTGCTATGCTGATGCTTTGAAAATACGCTCATGATCTTGGATCGATACATCGTAAGAATCTCTAATTGGTAGTCTTATATTGAGGAAATTGATCCCCAATTTACCATGTTAAATATGACCGGCTCTGAAAACTCGTGGCAAATTAGTAGATAAAATGTGGTTAGCCAGAAAGAGCACAAGTTAACAATGGTTGTCGCGTTTCAAGAGTTCGAAAAACTTCAACGCTTCCTTGCCATCGATGGGCTCTGGTGCATCACTCTCATCTGTATTCCAGAAAACGAATGGTCCTGACATCACGTCCCTAGAAGAACGAGATTGGGCATCGAACCATCGACCAACAATAATGCGACCGCCAGGTAGGACACAACCTTCATAGCCCCAGGACTGTTCTGGATCATAAAATCCATTATGATCTGGGAAAAACTTCATGATGGTGATTCTTTGAAAGCCAGGAATCCCATGTTGTGGGGGGATGCCATGTACAGCTCCATAGAAATGGGCAGTTGAAGAAGAGTCATGTGAAGAACCGTAAAAATATTCCACGCCTGGGTTAGGGTTCTCTTTTGGCTTCTTGATGTTCTTTTTCGATCGAGTAGCACGTCTCGAACCACGACTTTGATGGGAGTGTTCAGGATCAGCATTGGAAAATGGATCACTATGAAGGACATTTTCCCATGACTTGGGCCAATGTTGCTTTCCGAAAACTCGATCGTCGAAAAATAGAGATATATCCTATTGCAACACTTAGTTAGTCATCCTGCACCACCGACACATTTCGTGATTGGCTTACCTGGAATGACTCCCCACCATCTAGTTCATCCGAGTAAGGGCCATCATCAGTATCTTCTCCAGCTTGTCTCATTCTCGCCAATTCATCAGTATTGACATAAACTAAAATCGAATTAGTTCCTGAAAGTTTGAGGCATAATTCATTGACTGCACTTACAATATGCTCCTTTCCAATGGCTTCCTAGCTTTTGTGTTCCCGACTTCAATCGACCCAACCATGGTTGTGGTAATTGGCTTTGTTCCAATTCGGCATAGGCATGAGCGAGAAGTCCTTCACCCTTTTGAGCTTTGAGGTGGAACTTGAAGAAATTCGCCACATGTAAACACCAACGGACGTTGAGGTCATCCTTCCACTTTCCAAGAAACAATGGTTGTCTCTCTGGTGGCGCATAGACCTCCAATTGAGACAAGTCGAATTGAGAGGTTGTATTTGTGCAATATCTTGGGTCCCAAGAAATGGACGTCAAGCATAGTTGAATCAACAACACCCGGGTGTTGACATTACTATCGACGGAACAAATAGATTTCAGGTTCCAATCATTATGAGTCTTCGCGATGGAATCAACGATATCAATTATGTCTCCAGCATGAGTTGTGCCCGACACGAAGGATCCTTCAACGTATTGTCTAATATAATCGATGTTGCGACTTACAATCTTCTCATCGCCGTTGTCGTCATAACCTTTGTGGGCATCGGATTCTATACCATCCAATTAGTATTTACACTTGACCAAAACAGTTTCAAAAGAGACATGCCAATGATAAGGTTTTGGAGCATATCAAGGACCCTTTCTTGCGCCCTTTCAATTCGTGCAATGTCTGCACTGCAAAGGTACCTGTACTTGTTGAAGTCGAACTTGGTGTAAAGTTTTGTGGTCCTGTGTCTGACTTGATACTTCTCTCTCAAAATTTCTACAGGCGCATCAGGTACCGCATCAAATCTCTCCAGAAATCGATAACGCCAGACACTATCCGACATAGCACTGCGAGTGCCTCGACAGATTTGAGAATATCGTACGATGTCTCGATCGTGGGGCAGAAACTTGGCGATATTTTGGTGCACCTGCATTTGAATGGTTAGCAAAGACAGTTGACGGAGAAGCAAACGAAAATCTTGGTCTACTATCTGTAATAGCTTCAACGGTGCCGCTCATAGCCCGAGGAATAGCAGATATGATCAAGCGATATTCGGGTCATCGCATCAGACGAATGAATCCGAGGTATCTGTCGGCACGACGACATGCGTGACTGACGAATGTGAGTGAAAAACGTACCTCTGTTGGGATAACTCCCTTGAATAATTTATCCAGGTTAGAATTTGGAGCAGCAACTGTTGCAGCAGCTCCTTCTTCACCTTTTGCTTCCACTGCAAGAGGTCTCGAGTCAACGACAATAACCGATCCAGTATCGGAGTCATCATCATCCTCATCACTCCATGTAGTCAAACTACTATCGAGTGCGTCGATCTGGGAAGACTTGTTGTCATCATCAGCTTCGTTTTCTACCCAGGAGGACTCGTCGCTTTCCGAGATTTCTAAATAGGCCTTGGCTCGCTTGGATCGAGAAATTTCAAACGATTCATCCTTCTTTCTCTTGGATACGGCATAGGGAAGTCTTGTTGGGTTAGACAGCCGAGTAACATTCTTCTTCTTCTTGGTAGGCATCTTGAGGTGTGCAGGCGGTGATGAATGCAAGCCGAAGATAAATTGCAACGGGATTGCAAGTGCGAGAACTTTCAATTAAGATGTGTTGATAGAAGCTGAAGGCACAGCAACAGCACGAATGAAATCGAGGGAAGTTATTTAATGTTGGAATGGTGGATGTGAGGGTTGAGGAGGAGTTGAAGGTGATTAATTTTGGAAGAGTTGTTAGGGTAGGCTAGAAAGCTAGAAGTGAATCTGGAGCCTTTAGCTAGCGGATCTAAGTTTTGAAGCAAGAATCAATATGTATTGGCAAAGATCAAATCGATAATGTCGACGAGAACACTGGCCATGTAAACGATATGTTTCTAATGAAATATAATTAGATCCAGAGATATTTTGCGAGGTGTGATATATGAGGAAGGGGCACGAAGGAGAAAAAGAGGAAGGCAGTCTGTCAGCCTTACCCCTCATGCCCCTAGTCCGCGCTATAATTGGAAAGACCACACTAACCTGCATAAGCCACACATATTTGGTGGAATTTGATTGGCTGAAGGGAGGAACACAGACGAGTGATGGACGAGGCTCACAATTGGCCAATCCTGGGTGACCAATACTGGGCGAGGAGATATTTCGACGGTTCAAAGGCACAATGTAAGGTACGTCGGTATGATATGATATTATTGATGGTGGGAAACACGAGAAGAACAGCAAGCTTTCGAGGCGTCAATTCTATCAGAACCTCAGACGATACCTTCGTTACCAAAAATGACCCTTTTTGCAGTGGTGAATGATTGTATGGTGTAGTAGGCCTTCCCTTCCCTACCCATGTCTGCACAACAGTAATTCCAACGTGCAAACGACCATAATGACCTTGGTCTGGCCATTGCAATTCGTGGTCGAGCAAGCAGGAAATTCCACGAGGTTGCTAGAATAACCTCTTGCGATTTGGATTTGGATTTGAATGTGGCCTTTGACGTCAACGATAATGTGATATCAGGGTGCACCGTCGTGCTGGGGTTTGGGTGGTTTGGCTGGAAGTACACGAGGTGGTATGCACCCTTTGATATCATTTCACCGAGACAAAAAGAATGGAAATGGCGAAGAAAGAGCAAGATCAAAGACAAGGAATTGGGGAAGACCTTGCCGCGACACCTTGATTACCATAAAGGTGTTCTGGTTGTTTCTTTTTTGTTCATTGTATCTGCAGGTGGTAGGTGGTGGGAATCTCCTTGGATTGAGGTTTGTTTGTCGTGATACTTCAACAAAGGAAGAGGAATGAATCAACAATCGCTTACGACTCGACTCATCTATTCAATTTTATATATACAACGTGTTGATACCATACAATCTAATAAATCACCTCTCCAACAATGTTCAACGTCGATACTTTCCATGCCGAGGTCTGCCAGCTTATATAGAATCAATCAATCAATCAATCAATCAATCACCTCGATGTCTCACTTCGCTTCACCTCCCTTCACTCCCTCTCCATCTCATTTCCGTTCGCCTCTTATCCCTTCCTGTTCCCCATTTTTGATAATGAATGACATCTCTTTCGAGCTGCTGGAACTTTATCTCTCTTTATCTTCGTATCTCACCACTCACCTGCTTCCTCTTCCCCAGACCGTAATCCAATGGACGGCCTCAGAGGTTGCAGAGTCCGGATGTCGCCTCTCTCCCTGAGTGTGGCTGATGGCTGGCGTATGGCTTTCCCGGAAATCTCTCCATGATCTGCTCTCCGTCTGGGCAAATCAACGGTAAAGCTATGCTCGACATCTCTCGGCACAAACTTTATGCACCTTTCCATGATCTTGGTCACACTCCCGTCTGGGCAACAGGCATCACATCGCAGGCCCAAGACGGAAGCCATCAACGGAAGTCTGGGCAATCTGCACCTCATCTTCATCTTACATGAAAATACAACAACTTCATGATCCATCGTTGACATCCACCATCACCCATTGTCATCCATCCACGCCCAGATTCGATTCCTCAACTTGATACATTTTCGCATTCGCCACATGAATTCTTCTTCTGACTATCTACTAGGGACCAACATGCACACCTGATATGCGACGGGCAGATCCACCTCTCGTGCGGCACATCAGTGCTTATCTGTGGCTCATGACTTCGTTTTCTTGACCAACCTTCATTGTTAAGAGACCCTCAGCGACCCTCAGAACGAAACCTGGAATTAGAAAGTTCAAGGGAGAAAATGGATACCTCGTCTCGACAATCCCCGAGTCTCCCAGATTAGGACAAGATAGGCATGACTCGAGGAACCAGAAACCAATCAAGAATTTTGATTGCCTCTTCATTGCTGACCCTTCCTAACCATTCCATCCGTCCCTTGCCCAAACGCAGCTATTCCGATGAAAATGTTCTCCATACACCAACATGGATAAACCTTTCCAAATCGTTGCAATGCTACCGATAGTAGGGCTTCGCGGCACGGCCGATTTTTCAATTTTCTTATCGAAATATTCCCTCGTTCCGTTTTCTTCCCATGAACTTCCAATTTCACAAAACTCATCATCCTTTGGAATCATATATTCCTATCTCTTGCATACATCTCCAATGAATTGATCATCCAACCTTCTTATCTTCAAACCGTCAGCCAAGGACGTTAAAATAGTGCCCATCTTCCTCTGCTACATTGTCCATTCCTGCCTATATATACACTCTTTGGTATATTCCAATATTCTTACTTTTTTGGCCAAGCGTCCCCTTCAAGAAAAGTTCACCGTTTATTGTGCGTTCGTTCGTTCACTCGCTCGTTCGCCATGGCTACTACCGACAATGCCGAGAAGAAGATCGACGAACATAACCGTGCTTCAGATTCATCCAACGTCGAAAAGGGTGATATCATTCCGCGAAACGAAAATGCTGCGACGAGACACGAAGATCAAACAATTGCCATTCTCGAACTCGTAAAAGCTCAAGATGAACACCACCCTATGCATTGGCCCGCCTTCAAACGATGGGGCATCGTGGTGATTTACTGCATGTTGCAGACATTTGTTACTCTTACCAGTACAACTTATGTATCTGCTGAATTCTTGATCCAAGAAAAGTTTGGAGGAACTACTCAAGTCGTCACTCTGGGCCAGAGTATGTTCATTTTGGGAACAGCTGTTGGTCCTATATTCTTGGGTCCATTATCGTAGGTTGAACACGACACATGACGCACGCTGCGATCATCGTGGTTGTGAGCAAGAATTATAACTGAACATTCACAGTGATCTTGGTGGCCGCAAATGGATTTACGTTATCAGCATCGCATTCTATGCAGTCTTGAACTTTGTGAGTTGTTTTCAGAGCAATTTTCAACAATTTCATTCTAACAAGTCCTAGGGAACCGCATATGCTCTTAATCTTCCTATGCTTATTATCTTTATGTTCCTTGCTGGCACGGCAGGTTCCACTGCTCTTTCTAATGTAGCTGGTACAATTGCGGACCTGTTTGGTGACATTGATGGTGCCGGACAAGCAATGGCACTCTTCGTCATGTGTAAGTACTGGATTATACTCTAACCCTTGATGTCATACAAAGAAGGCTAATGATATACACACAGCTGCAAACATTGGTCCATCTCTTGGATCTCCCGTTGGAGAGTGGATCGCGGACAATGCGAATATGGGTCTCAAATGGATCTTCTTGATTAACGTGATTATCGGATTCGCATTCTCTATCGTGTTATGTTTCATCCCAGAAACACTACCAAGATTGGTTATCGCTAAAGCCGCCGCAAGGAGTGAAGCTGTCGATGAGCAAGAAGCTGCCATCTTGACAAGTAGACTCAATGTTCTCCATGAGATGAAGTACATCACAACCATGACATTCCGAATCATGTTCACGGAGCCGGTCGTTATATTCCTCGGGTTGTACAATGGTTTCGCCTACGGCATTCTCTTCTTATACCTCGACGGTGTATTTGATGTTTTCGTTGTCAACAATGGTCTCTCTTACATCGGTGCCGATCTTACATATCTTAATTTCGTTGTCGGAGTAGTTGTCATGTTTCTCTTCGTTCCGGTTCAAACTTGGTTCTACGCGAGAGATCGTAAGAAGCATGGTATTAATCGTCCCGAAGCTAGATTCATCACTTCTTTGGTTACCGTTTGGCTTTTCCCAATCACGCTTCTTTGGTTCGCATTCACATCTGATGGAAGCGTATCTTACTGGTCACCAGTTGTAGCAGGCGGTGTTCTTGGTTTCGCAGATCCATTATTGTGGCTTAGTATGCTTAATTACATTACTGGTATGTTACCCCTTCATTATACCGCTTCCATCTCGCTAATTTTTATCTCTCTTCAGACTCTTATCCCAACGTCGCCGGTGCAGCAATCGCAGCTTTCCTCATTCCATCTTTTGCTCTCGCAGCAGGTCTCGCCCATCTCGGTGTCCTCATGTTCGACAACATGTCTACGAAATGGGCAATGGGTACTATTGGATTCATTAGTATCGGTCTTTGTGCTTTGATTTATTTCATCTATTTCTTTGGTGCAAAGATCAGAGCGAGATCGACTCTTGCGAGAAAATATTAAATGGGATGGATAGAAATGAAGGATGAAATGTAACAGTATGGCCGAGATTGGATAGTGTGTATGAGATTTGTATTACATTGCATTGGGTTGCGCTGGATTGGGATGGGATAAAAGCTCTTGAGCAGCGGATGGATATTTTGGTATCTGGAATTCTGGATTGGTTGCGAATGTTATCATTCACGATATGTTTACGCATACATGAAAGACGAATTTGTATGTTATGTTATGAACTGGGTGGGAGATTTTTGATTCCTTTTTTTTATTCATACATTTAATACCCTGTTGTATAACTAGCGCGAACTTGTCGATAATCGAATTACGAAACACATAGAGTAGATATAGAAATCAAATCATTCCTAATTTTCTTCTCCAAAACTTGGATTTTGTGATGTTGAATGGCGAAGTACTTTTAGTTGTGAGATTGAGTGTGATGGATGTCAGAACATGAGAGTAAAAAGGTTAGAATAACATATCTGGAAATCTCTCATTCAGAGATGTATTCAAAACCCAGTAGATTTGTCAAATGTCTAAAGAACCTAAAGAAATTTGATAGTTTTGATTGATGACGTCTGCGCCTTTACATATGAACTCGCTTGTACAAATCCTCGTGCTCAAATCATGCACCCTCGGAATCGAGAAAGGACATTTTGTAGAAGCATATTCGTCGTGGCAGCCGGATCAATGTTCGGCGAGGAGGAAGGAGAGGTGTATAAGTGATGGTTCGGCGAGAAGTTGGGGATCGTGTATCGTCCGTCTCTTAACATTGTGGAAATGACTTGCGAATTGAGGGTGGCGATCGAGGGGTATTGTGCTAATTGGGACTGCATAGTTTACTACTTTCTTTCGCTTCCTCTATCGCGAACCATTTGATGTCAAGTAAACATCATATCGCCAAGGGGCCGGGAAGTATGTACTCATCACATGGGAAGTTGCTCTTGTGCTAATTAATACAATGGTAGGTAGATAGCTAGCCGAAAAGAAGTTGGGTGATGTGATTTGATGATGCCGGTTGAGACGACAGAGAAACAATGTCATCCTACAAAATGGAATTCTTCTATCTTGCTTTGTCGCTTCCTTTGTCAAGCAACTTCCAAGAACAATAAGATTGTATTGAGAACATTTCCTCACGTCGACGGCGTAGATACATCATCATCATCATCATCATGAAAAGAGGAAGAACGAGAATGGAACAAACTAGCATGTGGAAGGTCAAATACCATACCTTGGCTATGTCTGAGATGAGCTATTTCTTTAAAGCCTCGAATCTCACTTACAACTATCCTACTATTCACACATTCGTAAGCTACGTACATATCAGTCATCTTTTCATCTAAGATTTGAGGAACTCTACTAGAAGTTATGATTATCACCGATGCCATCATGCAAGACACTACCACGCAAGATACTGACATTCCGGACGCCGAGCGAAGAATAGCAAAGATGAAAACACCCAGGAAAAATGAAAAGGAAACTCTCATCCGCAACAACCACTGGGTACCTACCGAAAGCCTCCACCTTCTCCATCTCTACACCGTCAACAACAACAAGATCTCGACGCACAAAGACAGCTTTCACCACCGTACAGGCGTAGTCGCTAGCTTAACCCGCGACATGACGGCTCGGGTCCGTAAAACATCACCCCGGAGGCTTCTTTCACGCATCTGATCCATGGCTTCCCAGAGCTTACACCGACGGGGTGATTCGTTTTACGTTGCGATGTTTGCTTGACGAAGAAGATGAGTTGGCGGACGAGTTGGAGGCCGAGTTGAACGCTCGCTATGGTATTGATTCGAACTCCACGGCAAAAACAACCCGCAGCGGAGAGAGAGAGAGAGAGAGAGAGAGAGAGAGAGAGATCCGAGCACTGGAGCGGCAGTCAAAAAGAGCCGAGAAGAAGCAGAAAACCATACCCAGAAAAAAAAAAAAAAAAAAAAAGTAAATCCAAGACGAAAAGCGCATACCATACTTAGAGAAAAGGAACTTCGAGGAACAAATCAGGCACCTAGATTAGCATTTACGAAAGTCCAGAAAGCCTGGTATCATTGATTCGGCCGATGCTGGATCAACTCTGGACCTCCATCTCCTATAAGCCGTGCTCTCAAATCTAGGCTGGCCCTAGATTTTCCACGCATATCTTCTCTTCTCATCTCTCCACTGCTTAAACCATGGTAAATCTGCAATCCAGAATAAGAATTAACCGCTCCTTTCAAAAACATGACCATGCGCCAGTAAAAATGGACAGTGACCATAGTGCCTTGCAATAGTACATAATACATATTACATCTTCCCAATAAATGACATTGAAATTCGTACGACGAGGAGCAGAACATTAGTCGTCCTATAAAGGATTCTAGAAAATCAAGCCAGAAATTAGACAGTTTCCGTCTGATCTAGTATGTATCCATACAAAAACGAAGCAACGGAGGACCTATCTTGCGATAAATTAGTTTATAGCTAGTTTAAATATCAAGACACATAACACCAGTAGCTCTATCTAGTCTTCACAAAAATATTTCTTTTTTCTTCTTAAAATCATCATCATTATCATCATAATCTTAATTGTACCATCAATCCCAACTGATCTTTTCAATTCATGCCGTACCATACACACTCAAAGATTCTCCACTCCCATACAGTACAATCGTACCAATGTACCTCGACCCCTGAGGTCACAATGTAACCGCACTCCCACGAGTAGAAACTTCCAAAGAAACAGAAATCAAAACAGACCAGATGATGATCAGTAAATCCCGTTCAAACGCCCATTGCATATCCTTATGTCCAAAGTTCATCATACCTCAAGTTGCCATGATTACTCGACTGTAATTTCAGCAGTTGGATCTTTCCTGATATCCAATTCCATTAAACCTTCTTTCTTCTCAATGACAAGACCCTTCTCGTTGGCCAAATGCAGAAGACAGATAAAACAATAACTAGTCGAAATATCATTCAAAACTTGTTTTGGATATACAGTCTGAAGGTTTTGCATAACTGTTGTGAACTGGAGGGTCTCGTTTTCATCCGTAGGAATTTTGACAGGTGCGGTTGGGAGTCGAGATGAAGAAAGTGACATGTCCTGTTTCAATTTGTTAGTGATAGCATTCGGGTACTGCAAGGAACAGATAAACTTACTGGTTGTTCAGGCTCATTAAATCCAATGCCCTTCCATAATTCCTCCTTTAACCTCCTGACATCAACCTTCTTGGCAACCCTAGCATATTGCACATATTCGGGCCTTAATCTTCTACTTTGTGTGACCAGCTGTGCACCAAACGCGCCCTCTTCCCCGTCCACGCCTTGAGCTCCAGCATTCAATATGGCAGCAATACCACCAATACCTACACCTTGTCCTTCAGCTCCAGGTGAAAATTGTTCACGTGCGTCGGCGAATTCCATATCGTCATCATCATCTATACCTGGCATTGCCAAACCGTCATCTTGAAAGAAGTTGGCGTCATAATCCCCATGAGGTGGGGCTTCATCCTCTAATGTGTGAGCGGGTTCTTCTTTTCGTGCCCAATAATCTTCACCAATCTCGCCTTCAGGGATATCATCTTCCTTCTTTTGACCGAAAGTTCCGGGTTTGGCACCGAACCCAGATTTTCGACTACCCATCCTAGCTTTAGGTTTGAGGAAAAGGCGTAACAGTTGTTTGGAGTTGAAATGCTTGTCATCGGGAAGAAGATTTCTTGTCTTAGACTTCCAATCCTTCTTTGGTAAAGATATCGTAGCATTGGTTGGTGCATGAGTGTAAATGGTTTCCGCCAAAGTGGAATTTAAAGGAGAAATGAAGTCGATTTCAAATGGCTCTTTCTCCTTGCGCGGCTTGGTAACTGCTGGTTTGTTGACATCTTTGATCTTTCGTATCCTCCAGTGTTCAGGACCCGCCCAATTCTTTTGTAGTGCCTCGTCAAAATAACTCAAAATGTCATCATGGCCGCCTTCCTTCTTTGACCCACGATCAAGAGAGATAATGTACTCGCCGGTTTCGGGGTCGAATGAACCAGCGCCTCCTTCTCCATCCTCACCATCACCCCCATCATTATCGTACCCCACGTCGTGAACTCGCATGCGTGGTTCGATTGCGGCGTCACGAGCCCAAGCTTCACCACCTTCCCCAAACCCAGCATCATCTGGAATATCAAAATTTCCAAGAAGTCCATCATCATCATCATCGAATCCGATGGGGTTATCATCGTCAAGGAAAATTCCTGACCTATCACCAACGCCATTATCATCCGACTTGTCTTTCTCTTGTCGCCAATCTTCTGGTGCCTTTAAGAATGGAATATCCATAGAACCAGAAGGATCTCCAAGGTCAAAATTCTTCAATGATGGACAAATGTCTTGTTCTTCAAGGAAATCCAAGTTTGGGAAAAATTTGACTCCTAAAGCTTCCACATCTATCTCCACGTCATCTCCATCATCTTCGTCGTCCTCATCATCCTTTAGAGTAACATTTGCTGATTCTAAAACATCTTCCTCGTCCTCTTCAATGGCATCACCCTTTCGCCTTCTACCCCGTCCTTCTGCCGAAGCGTCACCTGCATCATCGCTACTATCAAAAACGATACGCCCTTTAGAGTCGATAGAGAGGTGATTTAAAAGTAGGCCTTTAGCACCACCTTCATCGAAGTCTGCGGATGCTTTTTTGAATAAAGGATCAACGGAGAATTCGAGTTCGAACTTCTTCAATTGCAATGCCGAGAATGAAGTTGCAAGAGTTGCTTCCGACGAACGCTGAGTCTGAATTCATGATTAGCTATGGTTTTTTTGATCAATTGTACCAAGTCCACGATTTGATTAAGACAAACAGGTTTCAAAATCAGACTTAATTGAGGGTCGGGTGAACCTCGGGATATTGATCATTCTGAGTATTTTTTGGAAAAGCACTGGAACCAAGAAACTTTACACCCCAGGAAGAATTTTCCTCTTGCGGTCCCCAAACCAAAAAGGACGAAACAAAAATGATGAATTTGAATGAATTGAAACCCGGGTTTGCAAATTGTGGACTAGGCGCCCAGCCCCATTGAAACTTTGAGACTAACACTCTTATGAATAATAGATCGCGCATTAATATGAGTTGGCTGTGTCCATTATCATCGCCGTCCCCGCCGCTCCACAGGATCAATTCCACCAGTGGAAAATAAAAATGAAGCAAAATAGAAGAAACAAAAAGGGTACAAAACATACAACAGTGGGGATTCGCTGGTGGTCACCCACCCAACTACTAATCCACCGATCTGAAGCTTGTGTATGGCAGAGCGGACGGGATGCCCAATTCTCTTCAGTCTATGGTCGTATGTGCTAGAAAGTCTCTCAACTGATGTTATATTCAGATGAGAGTCACCCGCCTTCTTCCAAAGCATGTCACTAGACGGATGTCTAACGACGTCCATCGCACCCCACCACTCCGGGGTAGACAAGTTAGGTGTAACCATAATTCTGCTTCACATCGAATGTGGCCCCCATATCTCAACTATGAGATTTGCCTTGATTTCAAAAAGCTTGTACGTCGGCTGAAGAAGAAGAAAGTAATTATGAATGTAAGCGGCACATACCCTTTTTTTTGCCTTCTTCCTAACAACTCCATCTTCATCTTCTATCTCTTCCTCACTCTCATCTCCCTCGCCTTCCTCATTTTCGCCCCTTTTCTTCTTATTGTTCCCGCTATCTGCTAATCCACTCAAGAGCTTGCCGGTCTCTGTAGCCACACTGTCGACTCGACTCGTATAAATCTTTACACACCCATCAAGAGTGTAACTCGCCTTTTGAAAATTGACCCCATCACCCTCTTTCAAAAGTGACATGTCATGGAAATAATCAATGAGCGCAAAGTTCCAAGAATTCGCAGCATTGATTTTGTTGTCTGTAGCCATCTTCATCCATTCCTCAAAGTTTGCGAGAATTGGAACACGCTTCATGGGAGTGACTGCGTTTCCTCCCACCATCATAACCCCGCCATCCAAATCATTCTCTTTTCCTGCTCGGCCGGGAGTTCTGTGGTTTACCGACGGCGAGGAGCTTCCTGCTCGTTCAAAGTTCAATAATTTTCGTGGAGTCGCGGCCTTTTTAATTTCGTTCATCTGAGTTTCATGGTGGGCATTTCTCGATTTCAATCGTTTTGCTTTTTCTCGCGCATCATCATTGAGAGCCAGCTTCACTGGCGATGCATCATTCAAAGGTACCCTGCCATCAATCAGTATTGAGAAACCTCATTCTGCAGAGCGCACGCAAACGAAAAGTATCATATCTGCCAAAGATAGGATGGGCATTAAACACCATAGCAACCAGGGTAATCATACTTCACGGGAGATTTTGCAGGAGTTGGCAAAGAGCCAGAAGCAACTCTACCTCTCTTCGCACTTGGGTCTTGCGCGACTCTAGGCATATCAAAAAGATATAAAAATTGTCGTGGTAGGCAAATGTGTTGCAGTGATGTTAAGTTTCAACTTTGTTTATTTTCTATTATTTACATTTTGGTAGGACAGCGGGGACCGATTGCCCAGCCCCGACGCGAGTCTCACAACCTTAGGTATCAAGAAAGTGGCGTATGTAAGCCGAGCTGGGATCGGGATGCGGTCTTATCCACATTACACGCTGCCACAACACATTGATCAACAACTAGCCAAAGGAGTGGTTTTTGGACAAGACAATATATCCCAATTCAAGTTTCTTTTGGCACCAGACAATCTTTTCTCTCAAGCGTTAAGAAAGTGTCGTTGTATCCTTCCTATCGGCACTTCTCTTCAGGAACACCAGTGGGCGGATGCAACCTTCAAAGTTGTCTTGGTACTCCATATACTCGCACCATGTTTGCCGTTTGCCGTTGATCGCTCTTGTCTCAAGTTTATCGATAGCCTATCTAGTACCTAGTGCTTCTAGAGGTGGACCGTCAGACCCAGTCATTAGCCACACATAGGTGCGATTACCATGCACTTCGCCATTCACTCTGATGACGAAGGTTCCTTTTCCTTGCCGAAGCCTCCAATCTCTATCTGGGCAATTTAGCACGGATTACGATTTTGAATCCGAGTTTCTACTTTCATCAGGAGCTTCTCCTTCCCATGTACTAATATCTCATAATACAAGTACAATCATCGTCGCAACTGCAATCGCATTTCTTCGACAAAGGCTCCAGGTCCACATCAGATCATGCATCAAGTATGCCTCGGACTTCTTCGACCAAGGTGCTATCTCGCCCACCAAAACGTTCCAAATATAATTTTCGAGCTTTCTATCTCACCATATTAATCATTTCATCATTAGCTGTGATAAGTCTTGTCGCAGATCAAAGCGCAAAATATCGTTATGGTTCTCAATACGGTGTGGCACAAAAACGAGCATTGGATGCGTTGGACAGTAGAAGACTTGTGAAACGGGATGAAGAGGTTTGTAGATGCACAAATGCTACACCAGACTTTGTACTCACATCAAAACCATAGTGTCGTCTTGTCCACCATGCCGAAAATAAATGCCAATTCATATTGGCAAATTGCCCCGATGAAACTGCAGGACTTCTCAATTACCTCTCGCTTTACTATTGCAAGCTACCAACGGCCCAGCCTTTAGCTTTCGCCATTCTTATATTGTGGCTTGGACTATTGTTCTCGACAATTGGAATTGCTGCGAGCGATTTCTTCTGTATCAATCTATCAACAATTGCGAGCATATTGGGTATGAGCGAGAGTATGGCAGGCGTAACATTCTTAGCTTTTGGTAATGGTAGTCCTGATGTATTCTCGACGTTTGCAGCAATGAGTTCCCACAGTGGCAGTCTTGCGGTGGGCGAGCTCATTGGAGCAGCTGGATTCATCACTGCAGTTGTCGCAGGATCCATGGCTTTAGTCAGAGAGTTTAAGGTTGGTAAAAAGACATTCGTGAGGGACATTGGCTTCTTCATAGTTGCAGCAAGCTTCAGTATGGTATTTCTTGCAGATGGTGCTCTTCACTTGTGGGAATGTTTTGTGATGATTGGGTTTTACCTTTTCTACGTGGTAATAGTAGTGATGTGGCATTGGTACCTGGGAGGACGACGTCGTCGCCGTGAAAGAGAAGCCGCAGCTCGCGGTCAGTACTTGGCCATGACAAACGAAGAGATAGAGGTTACTGAGGAAGACGGAGATGATGAGGATGCACCAGCAGGAGAAAGAAACGTCCGTGGCAACGAAGATTTCGCAGCATTAGAACGTGGCTCTAGCCCTCATCCTCGAGTACCTGAAGATGAAGATAGTGACGAGGATGGAGATGAAGGCAGACACATTGCTGCCGAGGTGGCTAGCAACATGCGAGTAATACGACCATCCGGTAGCCGGAGGAACACTTTAACCCCCATTCGTCCTAGTTTGGTGGGTGCTCTAGAGTTTAGGTCGGTTCTTTCCTCCTTACAAAAGTCTCGAGGTTCGCATGGGACGCCGATAAATTTGCGACGATATTCAGATGACCCGTCGGCATCATTTGATCAAATCAGGACATCTGCAACAACATCAGCTCCGGCTTCGGAATATGCCTCGAGCATAAACCCTATTGAGATTGGCGAAAATGATACACATCACCCTAAGCTAGATACCGTACGCAGTAGAGCCGTCTCTATGAACGCTGCATCAGCTCTCAAGCCTCCGGATCCCGCAGCATTCACCGTTGCAGATGTACCGGACATTGGTATAGTAGCAGCCACCCCGACTTTTCCTCAGCTCTTAAGAGTTCCATCCCCAGCCCCCAAATCGCCAACAGTTTCCATCTCGCCTCCTCCATCTTTTGATGGGTCGCAAAACGACAGACTGTTCACAAGCAGCACATCGCGTTGGAATGATGATCTGTTGGCACCACCCGGGAATGAATCCCCATCAGTATCACCCCGACATCCCCGTTCACCAAACTTAGAACCTGCAAGTTCACAGGCAAGCTCTACTAGATCACGAACAGTACAACGACCTCAGCTTCAGATCCCAAGTTCATCAAGAGATAGCTCGCGAAACCGGACACAGTCACCAATATTACCATTTCCTATTTACACGGACTCTCCACTCTTATTGTCAGCGAACAGTTCAAAGGCTCCCAGTATTCTGCTGCCAGATTCTGAAATCGCACCTGAGTCGGTTAATTTGGAGCATGAGTTGTACTGTCCGGAACGGCCAATAAGATGGTGGCCATATCGCATATTACCTAGCCCAAAAATTGTACTTACAGCTCTATTTCCTACACTATGCACCTGGAAAGATAAGAGCCAATGGGACAAATTTATCAGCGTCATTTCGGCTCCTAGTATCTTCCTTTTGGCAATCACATTGCCAGTGGTCGAATCAGAATCTAATGACCAGGAAGAGATAAACTCCATTGACCAAAGGAGGGAATCAGGCACATCGAGGAGAAATACCGGCCCTTTACTGATCCCGGATAGCCCATCATTTATTTCAGAAGCAGGATCGGAATGGGCAGAATACCAACGGAGTCGACGGAACACACAGACTGAGAATTGTCCTCGGTCCCCAATTTCAGATTTTAATCAACACAACACTGCGGCCGTAGCCATCTCGGCCGAGCGCCATCATTCTCATTCACATCAAATGCCCACGCCACCCACCAAAAACATCGGCCAGTCTCAAGAGGATGCAGTTCATAGCGGACCGGGGGTAGAAAATCCCAGAGACTGGAACCGCTGGCTTGTCGTGCTTCAATTGTTTACAGCTCCTCTTTTTGTGGTGTTCATATTTTGGGCTAACAGTGACGATGGTGATTCGAAGTCGCTCATACGTCTGGCTTTGTTTTCTATTCTCGGGTCCCTGGTAGCATTTGCCATTCTCGCATTAACAACAACCCATTCTCGACCCCCTAAACATCGATTTGTGCTTTGTTTCGTCGGTTTCGTTGTTGCCATTGCTTGGATTTCCACTATTGCCAACGAAGTTGTCGGAGTTCTCAAAGCATTTGGTGTCATTTTAGGTATCTCAGATGCAATTCTTGGCCTTACTATCTTCGCTGTTGGCAATTCATTAGGAGATCTCGTTGCCGATATCACAGTTGCCAGATTAGGATATCCTGTTATGGCATTGAGTGCTTGCTTTGGAGGACCGATGCTGAATATTCTCATTGGTATTGGTGTTAGCGGCGCATACATGACGATTAAAGAGGCGAACCATAAACATCACAAGCATCCGAACAAAGATATCAAATATAAACCATACGAGATTGAAGTCAGTGGTACACTAATGGTCAGCGCCATCACTTTACTGATCACATTGGTCGGGCTTCTCATTGCAGTACCGATGAACAAATGGGTAATGAGTAGGAAAATCGGATGGGGCTTGATTATTCTTTGGTCCATCAGTACAATGATTAATCTCGCCGTGGAAGTTAGTGGGGTGTGGGGTGATAATTTGGACCTATCTACCTTCTTTTCATGAGATTGAGGATATTCTTGATGCAAATGATGAATTATGTTTAATAGTAGAAAGATAAGGGGGTAGAATTGTATTATATCTGGAATATATAGGTTGCTTTTTTGGTATGATTTTAATGGCTATGCTCTTTCCAATCTCAATACCCTGTTCAAGATGATAAGATAAGTTTTCTCAAACCTAATATTCGG
Organism: Botrytis cinerea B05.10; assembly: GCF_000143535.2. Lineage (NCBI taxonomy): Eukaryota > Fungi > Ascomycota > Leotiomycetes > Helotiales > Sclerotiniaceae > Botrytis > Botrytis cinerea. The sequence goes on from NC_037310.1 coordinate 3,728,900, forward strand.
GGATGGTGATTCATATTAGTGTCGCCCTTTGTGTGATTAGGTAGTATATACTCATTGTATTACATAGTATGCTTCAAGGAAAACCTATTCAATGGAATGTTATTTGTATTTTGAATCGTCCATATTTCTCGATTGGACCAACTGACCTTGCTCAATGAGAGCCCCTTCTCTTTGACCAATGGAGTCTCTTCTTAAGTGACTACCTACCTGACATGTAGCATATAAAGCAGTCGGCATCTAGATCGAAGTCTCAGATATTCATGAACTATGATAACCCTTGTATAGTTTAACATTTGATAGATTCATCTGTACACAATGAGCAGTTTGTATACATGAACGGCTACTACCTATGTGCATATTTGGATGAATGATTTGAGACCATACCAAATATCTGGACACTCTTTTGAACGTCAGAACCCAATTGCTGCAGTTTACATACTAGTATTACTTGAGTATCTGGACCCCAAGTTGGCCTTGCATTTAAGGTTGGATGACCAACTTTCCGAACCTTAACCGGCTCGAAGCACTAATAAACTCCCGCCCCGCTACAGCACATCAGACAAGACAAGACAACAAAAGCTCCCTCCAACCCTGAAATAGGATAACCAGCAGGATACCTACGTAACCTTAACAATTATTCTACCCCTCACCTCACCTTTTTTCCAAATTCATTCAAGATCACTCCTGTGAGACGCCATTGCTTGCGACAATCGATTAAAGCCCAACACTTTCTTATTAACACTACAGTATCCCCTAGCCCTCGAGTTAACTTCGCTGGCTATCGCGATAATGAGCACCATGCTCCCGGGGACACACGTCTTCTCTCATCAACATCAATACAATCCGCAGGTCGACCAACCATGGATGCACCAGCAGACCCACCTTCAACAGGCGCAGCAGCAGCATGCAGCGGCGGTTCAGGCAGCTCATTATAATCGCATGGCGGGTCAAAACCAAAACCACAACGCCGCTGTACCTTCCATTTCTTCAAATCACGGACAAGACGCAGCAGCCATGATCGACTCCAACGTTTCGGAAGAAAATAGAAGGACTTTGAACTTCATTGCAGATTTACTCAATGAAGATACCAGGGAAGCCGCTCTCCTGGAACTCAGCAAGAAGCGCGAACAAGTGCCAGAGCTTGCATTGATACTGTGGCATTCTTTTGGTAAATTTACGCCCATGAGAGTGATAGCGGCATGAAATGCTGACAGATCTAGGTGTGATGACATCACTTCTCCAAGAGATTATCTCAGTCTATACTCTTCTCAATCCCTCCCAACTCACCGCCGCTGCATCAAATCGAGTCTGCAACGCCTTGGCCCTTCTACAATGCGTTGCTTCTCATAATGAGACTCGCGCCCTTTTCTTGAACGGTTGGCTATTCAAATATCATTATATGACGCAGAACTGACATTAGTAGCTCACATCCCTCTTTTCCTCTACCCTTTCCTCAACACGACTTCTAAATCTAGACCTTTCGAGTATTTACGTCTTACCTCCCTCGGAGTCATCGGTGCCCTTGTCAAGAATGATTCATCCGATGTCATCAACTTCCTCCTTACTACTGAAATAATTCCATTATGTCTTCGAATCATGGAGACCGGATCAGAACTTAGTAAGACAGTTGCGATCTTCATTGTACAGAAGATCCTTCTCGACGATCACGGTCTTAATTACATCTGTGCTACTTATGAGCGATTTTATGCTGTTGGCACAGTGCTCAGCAATATGGTTTCACAACTTGTTGAACAACAAACCGCGCGGTTGTTGAAGCATGTCGTCCGCTGCTTCCTTCGGTGAGAAAACATCCAAGACTTCGATTTTGTTCCCGCTAATATGAATTTCAGATTGAGTGATAATGCGCGAGCCCGCGAAGCCCTCCGCCAATGTCTCCCCGAACCTCTTCGCGATGCTACTTTCTCCTCGGTCCTTCGTGATGATGCTGCTACCAAACGATGCCTTGCACAACTCCTCATCAATTTATCCGATAATGTTGTTGAATCTTCATCGGGTCACCAAGGTCTCTAATATCCACTTTCTAATTCCACTTTCAATGTACAATTATAAAAGCACCGATACGACGCAAACGAGCATGGGGGATTTCATCTTCGGTTTCGCATAGACATCACGATACCCGGTCTTTCTTTTCGGAAATGTCGTAGGTCTCTGCAGCTGGTCATCACAGGTTTCATAAAAGCATTGCGGGTCAAATGGGGTTGGTCTGAAGGGTGTTTTGCGCGGCTTGGTTCAATGAAGGAAGGAGTTGACAGTTACTGCTCCCTCAAGTGCACCAATCTGGCGGGGGCTTCGAACTTACACCTCCACTCGAAGTGGCTGGTTATTTCTTTCATTATTTACATTGATTGGTGTCTGTTACTGTATTTGGTTGTTTTGAGGGCGTTGGGGATATCTTACATGCTGCACTATAATATAATGCTGCTAGGGAAATGGGTTGTAAAGTAGGCAAAAACATCAGCGTTCAGGAATAGAGATATACATTCTTGATATTGGCCCTAGACATGAGGATAGTTTATCGACATTGTGAACATGGGAATTGCTGAGTTACGTATCCTGGTAGGCCAATACAATATGGGTAATCTTCTTCTCATTGTCCTCGAGTAGAAGTCCAGAGGAGTTAGGTAATCAAAGTAAAGCGGGGACGGTACAATATTACAGACCCTCGACTTCTATTGAGGGTCTGAGGGTCGGAGGGTTTTTGGGACTGTTAAATAGGACACAGTAACTCTACTCTAGCATCTGGATATTGCACAAACCTTGACCGATATTCGGATTTGCGGATTTTGCAGATTCGCCGATTGGAACCTGGCTCGTTCGAGTAAATTGATCAATGTATGCCGGTACTGGGTTATGTTGATTGGGATCCGTTGGAGATGTTCAGCCGCAGATACGGTACTTGGTAACAGTTGTCCGTACATGGCAGGCGAGCGATCGCCCAACCTACCAATCTACCTTGTAATGAACATTCTAAATGCGGGATTAGATGTGCGTACCTGGGTGCCCACTGCCCACTGCCCACTGCCCACTGCCCAGTCTCCCGTGGCCAATTCTCGAGTCCTTGTACGAGTGCGAATGTACGAATATACGAAGCTGAATCATCATCGCTTTGCGTTCACCAGTCTCTCTCACGTGCCGCGTTCCGAAGATTCCCCAGAGTAAAACGCGGCGATGAATAGTAATCAGCACACCTCGGAATTTTGGAATTCTCCATCTCCTTCCCCTTGGCCACACATCCCCACCCACATACAATGATTTGGACGCAGGTGGATGGGACTTGAACGAAAACGTTGCATACCGGTACGTCCATCTGCAACAAAGGGACCACAATCACCAACAAGCACTTGACGTCGTACATTGATTATTAATCCATAACTTTGCATCCGCCGTTGATTCTTCTGGTTCTCACTCTACTTGCGAAAGCTGCCCAGGTATCAAAGTATCTAGTACCACGTCCCAGATACCAAGTACAGAGGATATCGTACGAATTTACTAGAACCTGCCGTCTGGACTCAACTCTACTTGCATGACCTTGCCTCACAGGCTAAGCCTGCGTTTCATCTCAAACGGTCGAGCGAGCAGAGGAAGTAGAGGGAGACCGACGGTACAGTCAACCCGCTGAAGAAGAGCTGACAAAGCGTGTCTTCAGCTCCCTTGCATATCCACTCTACTTGGTACATACATAGAAAAAAGAGGAAGAAAAGAAAGAAAATCAATCTGATGACCGGGAGTAGAAAGTTTATGCTACTGTCGGCGTTAATGTGAATTATTATTCAGCCAATACTTCATCCAGAAATCATTCCTCGGCCGACCACGACAACAAGACAAACTAACCGGTCGATGTAAGGCGTGGGGATATCATCTGATATTATCGGCGTCTCCAAAAAGTGTTTCCTTGACTTGTCTATATAGTTGATTTGGTCCCACCCCCGCGCCCAAATTGGTCTCAACATGAATTCTTCTTTTGACAGTCTTCTTATGCAGCAGGACGATCGATATGCTTTGACAATTCTTACTCAAGCCGCGATGCAAACAGATACTCAAGCTAACAGCAATTCTCCATCCAATAATTTCAACGCAATGTCAAACGCCACCGCCACTGCTTTTTCGAGTAGTAATCCAGCTAAAAACAATCGTGTCTCGACAGTCCATGACACCGTTTATCATTCACGTGCAACGCCCATTTCAACATCGACTTCTTCGTCCACGATCGGTAATCATCCTACCAATACACCGCAATATCGTTTTCCACCTTCAATATCCAACCTTATTGGGGATCACACAAGATCTCGCCAAGAAATGCATGCACTTGCTTTCAATTCCACAGAACAGACCTCACAGGGCACCTTTGTAAACCACCCATTCCAATCATCATATTCCAATAATCTGGGAATTTTGAACGCGGAGAAGTATGATGATGGGAGGGGTTCAATCAGATCTCACAATCCTGGTCTGATGGGTATGGAGGATCAGATGACAAATCAAATACCTTTTGGAATTGTGAAGAAGCATGGAGATAGTAGTGATACAAGACCACAAAGTGAAGAGCCAGAGCAAGAGCAGGGTAAGAAGCGCAGGAAGAGAGTCAGAAAGGAGTCATCGAATCTTGATGACGATGATGACGAAGCTCGAAAAAAGGCGAGAGGGAGACCAAGAGTTGATACTAAAGATGAAACTGCCGCCGATGTAAGTTTTCTCCGTCTGAGTGCAACATGTCTGTTCTCATTGCCAAAAAGAAATAGCCTAGAAATTCAGATTATCCGATTTAGGATATTCCTATTTTCTCCAATGCATGTTGAAGTTTATCACATTGCTAACCATTGCCCAGAGGCGCAGAACTCAGATTCGAATGGCTCAGAGGGCCTATCGACATCGCAAAGAGACAACAATTTCTTCTTTGGAAAAGCAAGTCCAAGAACTTAGAGGTACAAATGAAGAAATGAATAATATATTCATTAACCTCTATGACTTTGCCATCAGTAGAGGGCTTCTACAACGCGAGCCGGAGTTCGGTCAGCAACTTCAATCAACTACGCAAAAATTCCTTGAGCTCGCAAAACAGAACGCAGGCGATGAAAATCTAAGGCACGAAGATGACTCGCCAGATAATATTGCACATGAATCTCAAGGTGAGGCCAACCATTCTTTGACAAATCACAGCGCTCAACGCCCCCCTCCCGTTATTATGCTCTCAGATGAGCCAACTACCGCCGACACGATAAACCCGTGGGGTGGATACATTGTATCGAAGGATACCAGTTCTGAAGAAGAAAGGCAGATCGAATATAATCAAAACGACACAGAAGAACCTAGACAGTATGAGATAATTAGCAGGGCTACTGAAGAAAACGCAAGTTTTCCTTTCGACTCGACGGGTATTCAACAATACCGAGCCGAGATACCTTCTCCTATCAGTAATAATTTTCTCCAAAGCTTCTACCCTTATGCCGCAGTCCCGCTTCCAACTACACATTCCTACTTTGAACTTTCATTTGCACGTCGAGTGCACCGCGCAACGGTAGAACATGGCTACAAGTTACTCACAATGCCAAATCCTCCAAAACGACGATTCGAAAAAGCTTTTGGCTATTGCTTGCAATTTGAAACCAAGGAAGAATGCATCGCGCGATTTCAAAGGATTTTGAATAATTCATCAAAGGAATCTCTCCACGAATGGCGCTATCCATTAGTTCACCTTGGGGGGTCGGGTACATACTATCCCAATCAGGATTCTGATACTGACAATGAGTTAATGCCCAAATTTCGCACTGGATTCTCTATGGGCCCCTTTCCCACAGCGTGCACGCCATTACTGGAAAACATCAGTCCCAATATGAAATGTACCCTTCCTGGGTTTGAAGGCGAGTTTTTTGATCCTAATGACGTTGAAGGATATCTCAGAGGTCATGGATTCGATCTCCAACCAGGTGCCGACTATATTACGGGTCAAATAGAGCTTGAGGTTTCTCCCGATGCCCACAGTCCAGGGACTACTAGTACTGACTCGGTATTCCCACCTACACCTCGGAGTCCAGTTGGAAAAGTCCTTGATGAAACCAATCGAAATTCGTACAATCTAGATCATATCGAAGGTGACTCAAATAAAAAAGGTCAAGCTAGTGGTATCTCCCAGTTTATGACATTTCCATCTTGGAATGCCAATATTCTCAGGGGGGGGGATCCTTTTGATTTATCCGGCCCAATATTTGATGTTACAGCCGCTTCCCAGTCTGGAAGTTCGAGTCCCAAAGTTAGTGCCAATAGTAAACGTTATATGGAGAAACGTACTGTGACCATTGATGTCGAAATTCTGATCAGAAGTATGTTGTTTGCACGTTGATATTAGGACCATAGCTAATTGTTATCTTTTCAGAATTGGCTGCTATTTCATCCTGCTTGGGACGTTCCCCTGGATATAGACGAGCTGATTTGGATGCTGCAATCATCAATGCGGCAAGAGAAACTGGGTTTGAATGAACTCATGAGTAGGCTTGAATGATGTTTCTCCTGAATTTCTGGGGGCCACCATTCTCGCACCTGCCCAAACGCTGGCAATCAACGTAACATTGGTTAATCTTACGAAGTACTTCATGGCGCCTGCCAGTTTCGTCTGGACTTCAATTGTCCATTTGATCCGGGAGATTGGATAGATCGATCTTTACCTGCAAGCATTAGACAACATCTCAAATTATGTCAATTGCTGTTTACATATTCATAAGTATTCATTGCTATCCACCACTCTATTCGGACGATTGTCAACATCCCTTATTCAACCTTCCTATCTGGTTTTAGCTTAAGACGAACGCTCCCAGTTCGCCATGGCCTATAAGAGTCAGTAAAGCCTCGTTTATCATGAATTAAGCTCTCAATATTGTGCATACTGATCTTGTATAGGACCTTCTGGAGGAGCTCTTGGCAAAGCAACTCCGGATATGCATCAAAAAGTGGAGACCGAGCCTGCTAACACCAAAAAAACGCCAAAAGACCAATAATACAGGCATCACTGTCGAAAAGTATACCATTGCCCCAGGTTATTTTGGCCCTTATTCAAATGCGTCAATCTCCCTGGTGCTTCCTCCTGGATCTAACACGTTTGAATGGCATAAATCACGACGAAGAGTACACACAGCTGTTGACAATGTTTTAATTGAAGATCTCCAGAAGATGCAGTGTAAGATAATTCGTTTGAATTTTTTTCTTAACAAGCAATCTAAGCATTTCAAAGATTTAAAGCCTCTTGATTGTTGGACAATAGTCTAAATTCCTAAATGCGCGGTCGCTATCAACGAACATGGCTGACTCTTTATACAGTCGCCAGAATTCTTGAAAGCCCCCAAAAATCGGCGTTTGCTTCTCTGTCATCAATTTTAAATGGCCGATTACAACAAAGGTTCCTCGCACAGAAAAACGACGAGATATCTGAGAGGAATAAAAAATTGTTCGAATCCGGAGGGGTCAGCTACTGCAGTCGAGCCATCGATGCGGAGAAATCGAGAGAGAGAAAAGTGATTCGTGATGGTATGGCAGGGTGGGAATTCAAAACTTCTTCATTTGCGAACCTTGAATTAAGGCCCAAAAAAACCTGAGATGGGGAATAAGCAGTCCTTGAAGGATCATCTATCAACGCTCTCAAAATCTTGGGCGGGGCATGGAAATGGGTATTCCAACTCTGGATCTGCAAGTCCGTAGGAGGATGTTGGTGGTTGTTGAATTGTTCTTGCATGTGGAAAGGGGGCGGGGCAGTTCATTACTCTTTTCTCTTGAAAGAGGGAAAACATAAGGGATGGGAGATAAGTGGAAGAGTAAGATGAGATCTTTCAGCATAGCGAATGTGAAATTAGCGAAGTCTATTAAAGGGGGTTTGAATATTAGTTTCAAGTTCTTTAGCATGCGTGGTTAATGAATTATGATAACCGCTTAATTTGGAATGTTTTCAGGGGAAAGATGATGTAATAAATAAAATCAGAGTATCTAATAATCCGGACTATAGTTTAATAATGAAGATCCTCAAATCTTCAAATCAATTAGAACATTCAAATCATTTGAGATATTGAATTTGATTAGAACATTCAACCATTTTAAGATTTCTAATTGCTTTTGGATATTCAAACCCTTATAATATTGGACTGCAGTCTGGACTATTGGATACTCTGAATGGAACACTTAGTTGAGTAGAGTTGCATGGGGGAGGATGTTAATGAAATAGATTGATTGCATCGTTCACACCGTTTTCTCGCGGGGCACTCAACGGAGCCACACGATTTCGAAAGTCTCATCATCGCGTCGATTTCGGGAAATTTGAAAGCCCCCATCCCCGGTTTTATTTTTGACCCGGGTTCGAAATCCCGTCTACATCTTCTTGTCGTTCTTTCCGCTTCCGCTTGTTGATGATGGATATTGATCTAATCTAAGCTAAGCTAAGCTAAGCTAAGCTAAGTTAAGTTGAGAGTCGCTGGTGCTCGTGTACTTCCTTCCTCTTGATATAAACGTAACCCTGGAGAATTAGGGGAGGAATCTTTGGGGCTGGGCGGAAATTGTGGGATTGATTGAGGTTAGGGATGTGCGATGTGCGATGTGCGATGTGTTATGTGAGAATGGAATCAGAATTAGGGGGAGCGGGGATTGGTGAGTGACTATTAGGATATTGAATATTAGAAGTGAAGTGTTCTAAGTGTTCTAAGTGTACAAAATCTGGTTTAATGATAGTGCGTATTATCGAACGCGATATTCAGATCCGACTCATGGATATTTCACTCGATGAATCGATCAGGCTTAAACCTTGTAAGTATGTCTCAATTCCGTTTATTACGAAAATCACCAGTGGAGCAGTAATTTTTGGATTTCTCTTGAGCCTGGACTTTTCCGAATGGTCGTTGTGCATGTGGTGGGGAATATTTTCGAACCCCCTGAATTTTCGCTAATCGCATGCATGGTCTAGTCTTGACTCCACATTTTTATGAGGATGGACTTCTTACGGTATATGGAATTGGTGAGAGTGAAATTCAATGAATACAATACATGAGTTGAGAGAAATATGAGAAATATCAAAATGTCGTGAGAAAGTGAAATTGTTCAGAACGAGATCAAACATTACGAAGGGAAAAGAGGTGTGAAAATATAATCCTTTACCAAAAATATCCCAACTCAGAATTGAAAGTGACTTGAAAGGCCAAATCCCGTTCCTCAATAGCCTAACTCAAAGCATCCTCCATGCTTCGCTGACATGTGTTCATAGCACAGCTTTGAGTTTTCAAATGACTCCAAACATACCCAGCAAAGATGCGCTCCACACTTACACTCGATATGATTACACCCAGCCGTTTTCTCGATGTGTGTCTTGCATTTGGGGCAACTCTTGATTCCAATTCTTTCCATCAGCTTGAGCGTAGCTTCAAATCTTCCAGATGTTTCATCTTGATACTCCGCGCATGTCTTTTTCTCGTGCGCCTGGTGACAATATGTACATATCACCGTGCAGCACTCCGTGCAGGTATTGAAATGCATGGCTTCTGTCACTCGGTAAATGTTCTCACAATTTGGCTTTGGACAATAACGGAATGTCTGTGGATTTCGCTGGATGTGGGATGAGAAAGAAGCCGCGAGGATATCTTCAAATGCTTTGGATGAGAGGATTTCTTGTAGTTCTTCGAGACTGAAATTAATTTGACATTTCCCCATGTTTCCGTGGCAATTGATGGAGAAGTTTTTTCCGCTGGAACTTGCGGCGTTGCAAGAAAGCTCGAAACACTCGATGCAATATACGTGGTTGCATTTGGTGAGAATGGGGTCATCTGCTGTTCCCCAGCATACAACACAATCCTCTTTGGTGGTGACTGGCTTGGATAGTGGTTTGGATTCTTTCTTACTGATCATTTTCAGTGCAGTTGCATAATCTTTTTTCGTACCCACGATCAAGATCCTCCTAGGTCTTGAGACGAAGTCGAACGTGGCAATATTATCCCCGAGTGCAGTAGTAATCATTCTAAAGCCACCATTACATGCCCATCGAAAGTCTTCGGGTTTCAATTCGATCAAACGGGCATTGTCTGATTCGGTACCAACAATTGTTGTGATGATCGATTCCACTTCCTTGCAATTTTCCTCGGGGCCGTAGAGCTTGATCTCTTGTTTTCTCTTGTCCCGAACAATGATAACTCCGTGATCTTGCTGAATCTTTTTGAGTTTTTGAAATACGGTTCCATTGCCAATTAGAGAAGAGGTCCATAGAGGCTTATCGCCATTCATCACTGTGACCCCGTCTAATATCTCATTCAATGTCTCTTTCGCTGCAGCCACATCTTTGGAAGCCTCGCCTTCAATCTTGAGAACTCGGTACTGTTGCTTGGGACCTGCGCTAGGATATATCTTAAATTTCAAATGCTGTTCATCCCAAACTTGACTGGCAGTGCGGATTCGGCCTTGGACCGCATTGAAAACTGAGCTTGCAACTTTGAATTTTGCGGTACTAATGAGCTGGATAGTCAAAGTCAAGGTTTTACAGAATGGTAGAGGCATTTCTTGCAATGAAATAATTGCTGCTCTTGCATCGGACTCCTCGTAATATCTAGCAACTGCTTTTGCTGTTGTCCGTAACGTCAGTAATTGTCTATAAAAGAAAGAGGCTTTGGAGACACAAGAAACTAAAGCATTCCTGGACATTGAAAATTTGTGCGAGATAGCCGGGAATTGAGACTAACCTCTTTTGCCTCCCAGTTCCGTACTGATTTGACTCCATTCAATAGGACCAACCTTAACTAATAGAGACATTACAATTGCACTCGCTTCTTCTCCTTCCACGTCGTAGTTGACCTCTCCAATCTCTATTTTTCTAGGCATGTGATTTGACAAGGTGATAGCAGAAGTGATATCCTTTTCCTTGGTTTTGGCAGGCAGATTTGGGAGTATAAGAATCCAAGCCACTGGATTCAATCGCGACGCAACCCGTCTACTCGGCGGTTGACATCTAACTGGTTGACCTAGCACCTTGTAAGATTTTGAATTGAACTTTGCGAAAACCTTCTCGGCAATATTTTCACTTCCGAAATGTAGCGACACCGTCCTAGAAGGTTTGAACCAAGAGCATTGAATTTTCTTGCATTCAATTTGATGAGAATTTTTGCCAGGTTGAAGGCCGGCAGATACATGATGTGCTACCATCTTTGGATATTTGGTTTTTAAAAAGGTCTTTGCGTTGAGCTTTGAGCAAAATTCCTTTGCAAAAGTAGGATCATCCACTTTGATATCTGCCGATGCCGTGTCATCATACCTTCGTATCCTCACACATTCGGGTAAAAGTTGTACTCCTTTCTTTTTCAAAAGTGAAACGAAGGATTCAGCGGTGACATCTAATGGCAATCCATCTATTCGAGCGGCAGAAAAGTCCGTTGGTAGCAAGATCTTAGATACTTGTGCGCCAACGTCAAATTTTGCCAACGCGCCTCCGAAATCTCTTGTGAAGTTGTCATAATCTTTCCTTCCCTATCATACGTCAACTTGGAACATTGGCTGACTTGCAAACTGAGAAAACAAACCTCAGGGTCCAAGTCGGGTTCTTCTGCCTTTTTCTTTTGCTTATCCGCAGTGTGCGAGAAGGGACATGTACTTCCATTTCGACAATTGCCTCGAGAATAATGGTAGCATGAAATTTGAGAGCGAGCATCTTGGATTGAAGTTGAGGCTGTAGCTTCAGATTGCTTTTTCCCGGAAACAGAAACTTGAGGTTTGACAGTAGTTTCTTCGTGAGAATAACGACAGTTCTCCCCTCTCATACAATATCCACTCGCAAAGAACTTGCAAGTCGCGAGAGAAGCCATCCTTCAATTAGTATGTTGTCGATATTTTTGCGGACTAAAATTGTGAAGTCAAGATGGAAACAATTACCCCTCATTTGTTGTGATCACCCCATGTATACATACTAGTAGATCTACCCGCCCGACAAATATAATATGGTACCGGCTGCTGTGGCCAATCCTTGAAGATTGGTTGCCGTAATTGAATATTCTGACCATTTGGAAGAAGTTTATTGATGTCCGATGAAGTGTCAAGTGCTTCGACCTCCTGATTGGCTAGGGGGTATGTATGAGTGAGGCACAGTATGTGGTCGTACAACCAAGCATTTCGATAATATACAGAGATACAGACTTGTTAGTTTCATGATCAATTATCTATTCTCCTCGATATAAGAAAGAAAGGAACAAAGAATCCAGCATGGTGAAAAGATTAACCTTGACAACAAACCTTCTAGGACTTAGGAGGAGCCTACTATTATACCAGTTGATCTACCCAATAGTCTTTCGCTATCCTGAAGCCGAATTTGAATCCAATAATGTCGAAGAAGATGTCTATATATTGGAAATCCATCACTATGTCCCTACACAAAGTTGCATGAGTGACCAAATGGGAGTAAAGGTAAACGGAAACGTGAATATAACCGACAATTTTGTGAATGGAATGAAATAGAGTAGGATAACTTTCAATGTCCTAGGATTTTTGAGAATATTTTGCCAGAGGGTCAAATCCTTGGTGGTATTTGGTCGAGGTGCCATAATTCTTGAACAATAATGAGACTGCCACTATCATCTACGATTATCCCTACTTGGAATACTTCAACAATACAAAACATTGCAAGCCAATATTCCAACTGGGATTTAATACAGTCCTGATTTATCTATCACTTTGGAGGTATGATACTAGATCCCAGTTGATTCAGTGTTGAGCGAGGGAACCAGTTCACTCTGCGGAGAACTACATCACTCAATTCCGGTGAGTTTGCTTCACGCTCGATACACAACTTCTTGAGGCGAAGAACTTCAATAATTGCAAAGATGGTTCTTAAACGTCATATGGAATTGTCTATTCTTATAAAAAAACTAATCTATATCCTCTCTCTAAATCCATCATGAATCGCAATGCAACAGTTTATCGTTCATATGGTTATACCATGCACACAGTTAAAAGTCTCTGCACAGATTAGACTTTTTCTGGTATTCCATATTACCACGCGGCATTCTTCTCTCCTTGAACTTGTTCAAATGCTTGAGCTATCAGCAGATCCCAACTGTTTACTCTGATTCACCTCCTTGACCCATCCTTTCTTCCTCATAAAGATCTCTGAGGTTGGCGTTGGACCACCCTTGTAGACCATTGTACGATCTTCTAGCTTAGCCTTCACGTCATATGGAACAACGTACTGACACTTAGTAAAAGACTCCCACATACACATCCAAAAGTTTCGCTTCTTATCACTACGGTAAGAGCTTTTCAGCAATGGCATAATAGCCTTGGTCGCTTCCTCAGCGTGATATTGAGGGATACGTCTAAACCTTTAGTCAGTTCTTCAGTCATTCATATCGAGAGTTTGATTATACTTACGAAAATAGGTGGTGAATAACATGGAACTCGGCAATGTTGTGTAGCATGTGCTTTCCCACCCACCCCAGCTCCCGATCAACTGTTGCAAGTGCACCTTTAAGAAATGTCCATGCTTCCGGCTCGTATTTGGGTACATCAGGGTGTGTATGATGCAGATAGGTGATAGCGACAATCCAGTGGTTGACCCAGAGATAAGGTTGAAGATACAACAATGCAATCATGGATCCACCAAATATTTGGCTAGCGTACCAAAGTCCAAATATGACAAGGCCAATGCCAATATCCGAAAGAATAATGAGATGTGATTCCTCGGGTCGAAATAGTGTGCTCGCTGGTGAGAAGTGACTGTTGCCTAGAATAGTTTTGGATTGAGCCTGATTCAGTGAACCTTGAGATGCAGTGATGTTCGCTGTAAGGTACAATGGAAAACCGAAGAGATGTTGTGCCACTATGCGTAGTAATGTGTAAATGGGAGAATCCTCAGCAAGCTCTTCTAGTCGACCAACGTCAACAGATAAGAGCGCGGCATATTCATCCTTTGGTAGGGGAACGTAGTTGTGGTCTTTCACCAAATGATTTGCATATATATGATGGCGTCGATGGCTAGATTGCCAGGAGAAGTAGGGCGTGAGGAGAGCAGAATGCAGAATCCAGCCCAGAGTATCATTCAAAATGTCGGACGGGGAGAATGCAGAGTGTCCACACTCATGGCCAAGTACCTACAAAGATGTTAATGGAGTGTTGGAATTTGTAAATTGGTATGCATGTCTCACCCAGATGCCAGTAGCCGTTAGTCCTTGAATAACTCCATAAGTAGCCCAAGCCGCATAACGAAGCACGTTAGTCTCGATTCGAGGTATATATAAATATGCTACAACCACCGTTATTGTAGCAACAACTAGGTCTCTGAAAAGGTACCAAAACGAAAGCTTGTAAGATGGCTTGAAGCAGTGCTCAGGAATCGCATTGCGCAAATCCTTGACAGTCACTTTAGGGTTTGTAGGGACCTCCTATCATCACGGTCAGCGCGTATTCGCAATTCAAACATTAAAATCCCAAGCATACCCCTCCTTTGACCAGCTCCGCCGGGTGACTTGTGTAATCGAGAGTCATCGTGTAACTTAGAGCAGATCCAGTTTTTAAGTAACAAAATTGAGAGCAAGTAGTATTGAACAAGAACTCAGACTTTGAGAGGCTTCATATAAGAAAATCATAGGTGTGTTTAATTTCTCTTATGTTATAGCACTTCTGAAGATATGGTTTCTTTATCGAGAACTGACAATGTGATATGGGTTTGCTTGTCCCACAATTCCCGTTTCCGCGGCCTTGCATATGACAGACCGGGATTGCATATCAGTCTGGGGTCCTGTGAATCTCTGCATATGATAGACCGGGGTAATATATCAACCTGGAGTTATATAAGTGCCTAGTGTGTTTAGATCCGGTTAAATTACTTACTTGGTGAAGAATCGTGCGGCACTGTTGGAAGCTAGTAGATCAGAACCAGGCAGGTCGTATCCTCTTGATGGACAGGCACTTTTTCGAGCTCAGGAGACGAGTTACTTGTGCGCTAATTCTGAATATGGAACTGGTCCGCAGTGGTATAATTCTATATTGCATTGCACATGCAGAGGATTGGACCATTTTTTGCCTTCAATCTAATTTTGGCCACCAATTTCAATAGTTGGGTAATTTATGCGGACTCTCCAAAGTAAGCGAAGCGCTGTTAAGAGTTGTGGCAGTTTGCAAAATATACTCCGGCGGTTTTTGGGAGCCGATGAACTCTGACAGGTGACGCTTTTGAGGATTTTGCGCGATGGACATTGAGAACAAAAATCTCTCTTACTAATTTTCAGAAGACATAACTCATTATTCCAGCGACAACGATGGCGTTCTCAACCTTAGAATCGATTTCGTTGCTCAATGTTGATTCCAAGCAAATGTCTACGTGCCTATGGCGAAACTTCCTCGTTTTTATTGTTTGTGCTATTTCAAGAGTGAGAACACTGTGATAAATGAAGGGCGTGGTCTGAAGTGCTAACTTGACGTTAGAATGTTATCGTTTGGACTTATCGATTATTTTTCCACCCATTATCCAGATATCCAGATGGTCAGCTCCTGTTAACACGACCGAACGCTGTAGATACCTCGGATATGATGTGATGGGCGAGTTTAGGTTCAGGCAGTCTTTTGAACTTCAGAAGAACTCAAAAACGATTTTCTTATCAAGGCAGTCGAAGTCACGAGTGTGAAACCCGGCGTTTACGTCCAGTATCCGGACGGCTAAGATGCGCGAGAGATACCTTGAGCTCATGGCTGGACTGGTTCGAGCCAGAATAGCTTTAGGAAAGGGTCCCCACCAAGATTTGTTTTCTTTTGTTGTTGATGCCAAAGATCCGGGCACTGGGAAGGAATTCTCTGAGAACGAACTGTGGGCTGAGAGTCGATTCCTTCTCATAGCAGGTCAGTTGATTTTAATTTTTCAATCTCTGAAAACCACTACCATAAACCAAACAAAATAAGCGCCGATACAACTTCCACTGCTCTGACAGCATTGTTCTTTTACCTCTTCCGAAACAAAGCTTGCGACGGGAAACTTGTAGCAGAAATCCGAAAAACCTTTGACTCGGTCTCGGAAATCCAAACGGGGCCAAGACTTGCACAATGGCATTATCTGAGAGCATGCACTGATGAATCGATGAGGATGTCACCACCTATTAGCAGCACCCTCTGGCGTACGATCAGTGCCGCAGATGGCGTTTGGATAGATGGCAACTATATATCTAAAGGTGTCGATATCGGAGTCTCCCCGTATGCTTCTCATCACATTGGGGAGATCTTTCCAGATTCATACAAATTGAAGCCAGATCGCTGGATTGAATCGCCGGAAAACAGCAGCGAAGCGGTCGAAAAAGCTCGAGCAGCAGTTGGTCCCTTCTCAATTGGCACGAGAGCTTGTGCAGGCAGAACAATGGCTTACACTGAAATCAGTAATACTATAGCAAGAACACTTTGAGCCCTGGGTATTGAGCCTACGGAGAGATCACTGGGTAGGATGGTTGAAGGGATTGAGGGGTCTGGCAAAGGCTACGATCGCACGGGAGAATTTCAACTCAAGGATCACATCCCGTGTTGCAACAATGGGCCATACTTGGGGTTTCAATTACGTCAAAAGCAGTCATAAATGTTTAGTTGCCGGTAGCTTCGGGGGAGAATAAATAGTGTCTAACTTTTTTATTATTTTGCGAGAGTTCTCTATGCTCATTGATACGTTAGACCTTTGTCATACGAACTAATCCTTGACTTCAAAAGCAGTGAGACAAAAATTAGGGCATGTATCTCCGTAAGTAGTGAGTTTAGAGGTGTAAGATATGAGGCATGTTAATACTTTGTTTATTATCTTGTTGTTTATGCAATGGTGGGGGGAGGGGGGGCGGCGGACTAATGAATTCTGACTTAAGCTCGAAATATATTGGTCATAAACACATCACGAAAGCTTTTTACCGAGGGACTGCTCGTGTTTGTGAAATCTTATGGTTCACTCACACCACTACCTTATTAATTGTTGTATCAGGGTTGGCTAGAGTTTGTGCGTCAAAGAGGCGTAAGTGGGACAGTGTAAGCCTGGCACGAAACCCGCGTTTAGATAATATATTACACGATACTACCTCACTACCACTTCACTATATACGCGTCGTCAGCGTCCTTTGTATCCTTGAAATTGCGGTTACATCGCATATCCACCTTCCCATCCGCGCGAATGCAGCAAGAAACGGTTTTCTGTATTGCCCTTTTGGTAGAGGGTGTGGTAGAAAATATGCAACATTACATTAATAGCGCTAATTGAAGTAATCCTGGTAATTTAGTGTGTAATGCTGACCCTCGAAGATGTGATTGATTATCTTGCAGGAACGAGATCAACCTGGAGCTCCCCCGCTGTAATGAGGTATCTTAGAGATGCAAGAATGCGGCAGAGCCAGATAGCTTGAATCCCCTGTAGTGGCAAAATTGCTATTACGGATGAAAAGAGGTTCAATGTGAGTCCTTGTGCAAATTTTCAATATAACATTAACTGTCTATTTGTGATGAAGGAATCGGGTTGTTTATTAGTAACAAATATGTTGATATCATGATATCATCGTGAGAATGATAAAGTCAATATAGTACTATGGTTCACACTGTTGTAAAAGCTAGGACTACGAAACCGATATGCTAGGGTGCCAAGGCACTAGCGCAAGCGCCATCACGGTCACATGATCATATCACGACAAAATAGAATCAAGATTTCTGTGATATATTTTTCTACATACGAAAGTAAGCGCTACCGAAAGAGCTAGTCTCTTTGCATTGGAAACATGTTGGTGATTGTAATGAAGAATCGAAAGACATTGGTGATTTTAGAACCTTGCTTCATAATCTACCATTGCTCATGTACTTGCCAGGCCGACCACTAGGATGTTCCGCCGACCATCTTTCGATGCTGCATTATGTAGCATTCAGTGGCGCATAAGCACTAATAATACATCAACCCGAAAATGGTTTCAGAACCACAGGCCGCTCCAACCACTTGCCGAATAATCACTCGGGCACAAACCGAATACCCCTCATACTGCGCCGCTTCAACAACCCTGCAATCAAGAATTGTTCGACACTTCGGTTCAAAATGATTCTATGAATAGGTATAGATTAGTTCACATTGCAACGTCCGAGGCAGTTGGTAACAAACACCGGTTTTCGATTAGGTCCGCAAGCAGCGAGCTTTTACATCCCATTCAGCGTTCGTTTCTTACACTTGCTCCTTTCTTTAGCTACCTTTCTATTGCAACACTTCGCCTATAGACATCGGAGTAGCCCTGTTTCTGGAAAGCTAAATCAACACAATGGGGAACTTAGCTGAGGTGATTTACGCTCACGGGCTGCTGGCCGTCTCACTTACTGCAATTGTATACGTATGTTCTTCTGCGCGTAGGTGACTATACAAAGCGTTGACTAGATCATGTAGTTGTTTGCGGAAGCTATCTACAATATTTACTTTCATCCATTGGCCAATGTTCCAGGTCCATTCTGGTGCAAAGTCTCGGGTTGGCCTTCTTGCTATCAAGCATCGACCGGGTATCGTCATATTTGGATTTGGCAAAATCACGAGATTTACGGTCAATTAAGATATAATCCTTCGTTCATCACCATCTACTGACCAGTACAAGGTGACAGATTTCGTTATCGACCAGATGGAGTCCTGGTAGCCACCCCCAAGGGGTACCGTGAAATTTACAATTCCAAGGCGAATGTGAAGAAGGCCAAGTGGTACGAGGTCTGGCGGAGAAACAATGAAGATTATAATGCGTTAAATACGACCGACCCTCACAAACATATGGTGCTGCGAAGGCCCTTAAATAGCGCCTTCTCAGAAAAATCGTTGCGTTCGTCAGAGCCCTTCATTATCAAAAATGTTGACCGCTGGATTGAACTCATGCTAGATGGTAAAAAGACCGAAGGCACAACTGAGTGGGCGACACCGAAGAATCTGGGCGGTGAATGGGTTGACTACCTTGTTTTTGACATACTAGGCGATCTGTGTTTTGGAAAGTCTTTTGAGACAATAGAACCCAAAGAAAACCCACTTCGTCAGATTCCACATATCATTGGCGAATATTTACAGTTCATGTATCCGGTAAGAGAATACCATCCACCATTGAATAAGGGCGACACCAACCTATTTGCTCCGTAGATCTCGAATTCGCCCTTTCTTAGCACATGGGTTTGGTTCAAGCCTCGCGGCATTGATAAGTTACTCGCTATGGTTACTCCGAAGCCTGTGATCAATTTCTATAAATTTCTAGAAACATGCGTAGAAGAGCGTGAGAAGCAAGAGCAGAGCACAGAAAAAAATAGGCCGGAGAATGAACGGAAAGATATGTTCCACTATTTGTTCCAGGCAAAAGACTCTGAGACTGGCGCTCCCGCCTTCAATCATACCGAACTCGTCGCGACAGCCAATCTTCTAGTAACAGCTGGCTCAGATACTACTGCCACTGCTCTTTGTAGCGCATTTTTTCACTTAACACGAAACTTGCATATCTACGAAAAGCTTGCGAAAGAGATACGAGTCACCTTCTCTTCAGCCGACGATATCCGCTCTGGTATATCTCTTTCCAACTGCCAGTATCTGCAAGCCTGTTGTCTTGAGGCTATGCGAATGTCACCAAGTGGACCATCCGAGCTTCTACGCCAAGTCCTTCCCGGTGGTGCTGAAGTTGACGGTCACTGGTATCCAGAAAACACTCTGATCGGTGTCCCAAGCTACTCATTACACCACCACCAGGAGACATTCAAAGATCCATTCGTCTTTCGACCAGAGCGCTGGATAGAAAATGAGGAACTAGGCATCTCTGCCGAGAATGTTGCCGCTCTCCAAGAATCATTCAAACCTTTTTCTATCGGTCCTGGCCAGTGTCCTGGTAAGAATATTGCTTTGCTTGAGATGTATGTGACTTTGGGTAGGACGATTTATGGTTGCGATGTTCGTCGACCAGTTGATGATATATCGAACCGTGGATCTGGTAGACCTGAGTATATTTGGGGACGGAGAAATAAAAACCAGTATCAAGTTGTCGACGCCTTTCTTGCTCTGAGAAATGGACCAGTAGTTCAGCTTCGTCGAAGAGAAACTTCATGAGCGATTCGGAGATTCGGTTTGTTGGTGAAATCGGGCAGTGTTTACGCTATATGTCAATGCCATTATGAGATCTCCATTCTTTCCCTTCACAATTTTTATGAAATTCCGGATTATTTTGCTTGAAAGTACTCATAAAGGGCTTAACCTATATGGATGTTGAAGTGGAGAGCTTGGCATTCCACAGCCATTTCCGACGCTCCCACTCCCACTCCCAATTTATCCAACTGCCAACTGTTATATTGGCTATCCAGACTGTCGGGACAGTGGCGTGGATGTTGTCATTTCAAACGGCAAAATATAAACGACTGAGCATGGTTCATCCACACCGCAGTTCTGTAGCTAAGCAATTTAGGATCACCCGAACCTCAATCATTCCAACGCACGAAATGTACGGGGACATTAGTAGATGCACAGATAAGCCTTTCCGGACTGAAGCCGGAAATGGTCTGCGGAAAAGTCCACAAATGGGGAAGGCCATATTAGGGGTGAGATCTAACAGCGGCGCAGCACTTGATTGTTGCATACATTTCGCCAGAAATGATATGGTGGGGTAATATTTGAGGGACGTTGAACATACTCTCATCATTCACCAATTGATCATATGGACGCTTTACCGCATTAGGCATGGGCTTAAGCTCACCTGAGTGAATACATGGTACACAATCGTTTGTTAAATTCTGCCGTTTCCATTTGGATACAGTGCAAAATAACTGTTACTTAAGTTGGTGCAGAAGAATTCAAGAATTCCCAACGTATATTATCGTCCATACGGTCATCGCTGTGCTTTGTTCATCAATTATCCTGTATCAGCTTCCAAAAGTCAACATGGCATCAGATGAAGACAAAGAGGCTGTGAAAAAGCTTATGAGCTGGACACAGAAGTTCAGAAAGGACAAGAATCATCTCTTTTATGCTCCAATATCACAGCAACAAGCTATCACAACGGCTGACCAGCCAGCTAATGGACCAGTTTGGGCCAGTAGGACAATTCTACCAGCTCCGGAAGATGATTCCATTATCACTGCCATCACCGAGGCAATTTATGATCTTGATGACGGTTCTTGCACAGACTTAGTTGCTACATTAGCTGATGTCCAGGTACAGTGGAGCGGGTTTCGATCCGGAGTTGGTAAACGCGAGAAGGAGCCGAACATTAGTGAGAGAGACAAGTACAAAGGTCTCATGAAAGATACACGATCCAAGACAACCATTCTATACGTTCATGGGGGACTCAACTAGTAAGCCCAGTCATACCCAGAGAAGATGCGTGAAAGTTAACCTTCGATTATCCAGCTCCGGAGGACCAGCTTCTGTACGTGCAGTTACATCAACTCTAGCTCAACTTACCAAAGGCCGCTGTCTTGTTCTCGAACAACGACTGGCTCCTCAGAACCCTTTCCCTGCACCTTTGATCGATCTTTTGGTAGCATACCTATCACTCCTCTACCCACCTAAGGATGCTTTTCACGAAGCAATCAACCCTGAGGATATTGTGATCGCGGGAGAAAGCAGTGGAGGTAACCTATGTCTTGATTTTCTCCTTTTGCTTCAAAATTTCCAACAGAGAAAGCCCCGCATCAGCTTTCACGGCCGTTGTGTTTCAATCCCATATCCTGCCGGTTTTGCGACCTTCTGTGCTCAAGGTGATGCCACGATGTCTTTGTATGTATATTTCTTTTCATTGTTGGATTTGTAGTAAGAGATTCTAATGTAAAAAATTGAACTAGCCCATCATATGCGCAGAATAAAAAATACGACATCATAGACGACATTCACCCAACACTCAGCGATACTATAACGCCGGATCCTATCTGGCCTAGCACGCCTCCGAGGTCACATATTTACTCTCCTTCGACGAACCTAATAACACATCCTTTGATCAGCCCGGTTTCCTCCAAGTCATGGCCTTCCATCAAGCCACCGCCAATGTTTTTTGCCTATGGCCAGGAGCGTATGCTCGATGAAGGAAGGTTCATGGCCAAGCAAGCTTTCAAAGCCGGTGCTTCAATACAATTTCATCAATATAACGCGCTTCCTCATATATTTGCATTTATCGCACAAATACCTCAGTCAGCTCACCTCTTTACTCAATGGGCGCAGTTCTGTCGAAAATGTGTTGAAGAGCCCCATAAGATAGATTCCAGTCGATATTATGTTCACGAACCTGTGATGGGTCCACCTGGTTTCAAGACTATCCTTCGCGATATTAGTGATGAGAAGCAATTCACGGATTTGGAGTATGAAGAGGTACTAAAATTGATGGATGGGAATAAAACGAAGATGAAGGTTTGGAACGGACCAAAAACGAAGTCATCATTGTAAATTAGATGGGATTTCAGAATCTTATTTTCCTCCATTGTTAGCCCACTGGTCACTATAGTCAAACAATGCTATGTAGCTACTTCTCTAAGGGATATTAGCCCAAAATCTCAAGACTTTTTCAAAAAGCCCACCAAGTTGCCCACCAAGTTGCCCATGATGAGTCTAATATGACTAGGACTAATGCTACGTGATAACCTTTGCTTCACAGAAGCCGATGTCATCAATCGCGTAGAAACGCTAGAGAGAATGGAGTATACGTATTTATCGCATTAAAGGTCAGCAATATAGATAGAAAACCCGACCAAAGGTTCAATGAGTTGAAAGAGTGATTTCACAAGCCAAATACAATTTTTAAGTATACATAAGATGAGGAAACGATAGGATGATGATATGAGATGAGATGAGATTCCATTTCGTTAACGCGTTTCTTTTTTGCTTGCTTACTGTAAACTCGATTAGAAAAATCAGCCAAGGAGAAGTGCAATTTATGATCGGCTTGAACTCCAATGCCATCTCTCAAGGAGCCAACTATTCATTCATTCTTCGCCAACCCTCTATATGACCTTTACAAATTGCCAAGTAGTTCCTCCAGTTTCGGTCTCAACCAGCTCGTTCAATCCATCACCATTCCTTTTGATATCCATCTTCCAAAGTTTGGACCAATGTCTTGTCAACAGCAGATAGTCTCCGTCCGGATGTTTTCTCACACAGAAAGATTCATAATCCTTATGGCGAGTGGCTTTAGCATAGAACTTCCCACGCCCGTCGTGTCCTATATATGTTCCCGATATGCAGTTGCGAAACCCAAGCCAGCCGTCCTTCTCGACGCAAACCCAATGGCAACCTCCCATCCCGCTATCGGGTTTTAGTTGTAAATTGCCATCTTCGAGGGTAATCATTTTCCCATAGCCTCGTTTGCGGATCATAAATATTCCTCCAGGCTCAGGCACTGCATTGTCGATGGTTTTGCCGAAATAATCATCGATGGAGGAATGTGTAGGGGTAAGTATCGGGGATGTTGAAGTTGTTGGAGTTGTGTCATCTTTCTCAAATACATCGCTCATCTCGGGCATCTTGAAAGGCATCTTCAAAGGCATATTCAAAGGCATATTCAGAGGCATAATTCAGGCTGAGAAGAATGTTTGCTTCGATTGTATACGAAGAAGTTTGGCTGACGAGGCGAATCAGGTTGGGTTTTGAACGATGGAGCTATCGATAAAATGAACGTTAGAAAGACATACACACAAATCATAGACCTCCAAATGTAATCGGCTTGTAATCAGGGCAACGCACACAGCAAACAGAGTAGCTCCCAGCACGACTGACGTAAACGATGCTCTGCTCGATCATATGTGATAACACAGTTGGCGCCACAGAAATTGAATCGGATTTTGTTCAATTAAGAAACAAGAATTAATTAGTTCTCTTTATCTAAATATATAGCTAATGAGGTATTAGAAAGAATAAAATTTCATACATTAAGCAAAAAGAATCAATCAGCATATTCTTTTATTGTTCACCCCTCCAACTTCTATAAGAAATGGAATACAAGATAAACACATCAGTTTCGTAGTGATGTAACCATACTCTTGTCCAACAACGACTACCTGCATGATATGCAACACCAATAGAAGCCTTCATTTTTTAGATAAAAGTTGGTGTTGTCACCGTGGACATCCAATTGGTACCACCAAAACAATTCCAGCGAATACCAGTGAGGAAAGGATCAAGAAGGAATTTGATCGACAGATCAACCTATCTATACTTTGGCTGGTAAATGTTCAAGATTCTGATTGGGAGTTTAGCTGGAATACGTGACTCGTACCAGAGAGGAAATGGTGATAAATAACACTCGTGACTTGTGGTGGTGTTCGCCAATCCAAACATGACAAACGCAATCCTCACTTATCACTCATCAATCCCCCACGGAAAATGAATCTCTATCTCCGCCCCTTCTCTTCCCAGGTTATGTATCTAAAAAAAAATAGACTTCTACTTTATTAGCTACCAACAATCATCCTCAATACACCCCCCTATCCTAGCCCTAGCCCAAATCCATCTATTATATGACCCCGCCTTCCCCACCCAACCTACAAACCGAACCCCATCAATTACAATTGTAATAAAAAGGCTAATCATTCGCATCTCTTTGGAATAAACCCTTACCTCACATCGCCTATTATTATCCTCTCATTTCCTCACTTCATCACACCAAATTAAACCATAGCACACACACCACCACCAAAACTAATAATTTTAAATCGAATATTAGGAAAGAAGCGAAAGAAGAAAATTAAGTAATATTAATATATTTATTCTCTAATAGAGATGAATAGATCTTTTAAAGATTTCTCTTCTCTTTAGCTTTCTTATTCTAGTTATTTAATCTCTATTAATATGCTCTAGTATATGACCTTAATATAACAAATATTAATAAATATATAAATGAGTCTTTTTGAATTAAAGTTAGAAATGCATTATAGAACAGTCGATAATCAAGAAATGTTATATTAGAAGTAAGATATATTAGTATATTACTTAAAATTGTATACATTTCAATACAAATGATATTATAGTAGTAAAATTATACTCTTTTTTCATAGAGATAAACTTTTTATAGACTCTTTCCAACAACCGATAGTAATTTCGAAAGAGTTCTGTCAGTATAGTTGGGAATGCAATGCAATGACAACACCCCAATATGGTTCGCTTACAACATGTGTGAACATTCATCCCCGCACGCGGGGTGACGCTAGGCATGTTCCGATGCAAGCCAGTGAACTGTGGAGCAATTGGTACGGAATGACGTCTCATTATCTTTTTGGATTAAGGAACCGTTGCGGTTGAGACAGAATCTCTGCAGGTATCAAACTTCATCCAAGCATATGAGGTACTGGCAGGACATTCATATTGATGGCATACGAGAGGGATGCTGCTTACATGTAAACAAATACTCTCTTTTCTATTAATCACAGATTTTTTCTTTTAAAACATCTCATATCGTATTTCAGACATGGCAACCCCAATAACAGTCGGCGCGATCGGTGCGACTGGCAACACTGGTCAAACAGTGGTCAATGGCTTGCTTGCTTCGTCGATAAATTTGGAACGTCAACGGCCACTCACTCCATGTGTGGCTTAAGGGGTGTACTATACTGATAGCTTTGTGTAGGTCATCATATTCTTTACACGACAGTCCTCTGTAAATAGTCTCGCCAATCAACAACTCGAGCATAGAGGCGTCCGTATTGCTGGTTATGACTTGACCAATCCCAAACAACCCTGGTTGATCGTTTAAAAGATATTGATATACTCATCTCCTGTATCACTTGGGAGCATTTGGAGCACCAGACTCCATGGATTGAGACTGCGAAGGAAGCAGGTGTGAAGCGGTTTATGCCTTCAGAGTGACTTGTCCCTGAAACAAAAGGAGTCATCGATATCAAGGATGAGGTATTATTTCCCACAGCACAGCAGAATGCCATGACTAACGCTACATACCAGAAACTCGAAATCCTCGCTGCGATTTAGCGAGCGCATCTACCACCACACCGTTATTGACTTGGGTTGCTGATACCAGGCTTTCGCCCCTAAAGTTCCATCAGGTAGATCGGATCATGGGCATGGCGGGTATTGGAATATACGTTGCCAATATAATAGCAGACCCTCGAATTCTGAACCGTCGCGTGCTCGCATACACTGAGGTATTGAATATAAATGAGATCTGGGACGTGATGGCCACAATCTAGTGAAAAAACACCACCGAAAAACTACGTGCGTCGATTCTTTAGTTTTCACAGTATTTAGTCAATATGTCTGATTGTACAATCATTTTACTAATTTAAAATTTTACAGCTGAGCGAAATAGAGACCAAGGAGATCATTAAGACGTGGTATTGATCAATTACAGCTCATACACATTTTCTTGCCTCTACTATTGAGTCAAGAACCAGAACTATAAAATATAGATAAATATGCATTCATATCTACTCTCTCACAGTTAATAGAATAGTTTATAACCATTTATACAATTACTCATAACAATTTACGTCATACCTAGTACATCATTCACACCTTGTATATTTCCCATTCTCATCCTCATCTCTTCACCTCTTCACCTCTTCACCTCTTCACCTCTTCACCTCTTCACCGAATATCCAGTAAATAATACAATACGATCTACTCATTAAATTCAAACCGCTCAACTTTAAAACCTACAAGGAAACCACACACAAAAGAAAACCTCTCATCCGCATACATCTCATCTACTAACGCAATCGATTCTACTCAATTAATGTCAACAGGATACTCTGCATATAAGTATAAGTATGAATACAAGATAAAAATACAATGTTTATGAGTACAAGTACAACGAAATGACCAGTTCCCACGCATCTCTATATTTACTCCAAATCTTTTTTCCTTCATCTTCTTCACATCTCAATAGTATATGAATCATCTTTCTCTTTCCATTCCGCGCCCATCCAAGCACTCTCTCCCTCTCTATCTACCCACCCCCTCTCAAACCCCATGAATCCCACCCAACATCCCAAAATAGAAAATCCCAAAATAGAATTCCCCAATCCATTCACTTACCACCTATCACTTACCTCCTACTCATCTCTAAGAAAAGTAAATCTCTCTCTCTTCTTTTCTCTTCACTATTAGAATATATATATATATAACGTAACGTATGGGGAACTCGGACATATGGGGAACTCGGACACTTTTAGCCCATCACCAACTTGAAACCGCAATAACTTTTATTATGCATACCCAATCACCTTCTACATCTGCTCAAATTGAAGAGAAGCTTCAAAAGGCTATAATTTCACTTCAATTGAAAGAATTTAAATCAATTAGAAAGGCTGCAGAGCATTTTGAAGTCCCTAAGTCTACCCTAGCTGATAGGCTGGCTGGGAAGAAAACACGTTCCCAAACCCACGAAATGGCTCAAATTCTTTCAAACGCAGAAGAAAATACTCTTGTACGATGGATTTCACGACTTACCATCACTGGATTCCCTGCTACACCTATGTTGGTGAAGGAAATGGCCGACGAAATTCGTCTTCGACGCGTTCGGGTCGCGTCATCTCGAAATCCTACCTCGACAGAAATTCCACCTATAGGCCACGAATGGATCTATAGATTCCAAAAACGACATCCAGAACTTAAAACATGCTATTCACGTCAATTAGAGTCTAATCGGGCTAAAGAAGCAACTCCGGAGAATATTCAGGCTTGGTTTGACGCGTTTCGCACGCGTCTCATTGAGCGAAAGTATGAATTAGATGATATGTATAATATGGATGAAACCGGATTTGGAGTTGGAAGTACTCAAAGTACGCGCATTATAGTCGATTCTACTCAGAAGTCGAATTGGAAAGTTACAGCTGGCAAGCAAGAATGGATAACTGCATTTGAATGTATCAATGCAGCTGGAAATGCTCTATCACCTATGGTCATTTTCAAGGCTCAGAATACGAATTCTGCATGGATTCCAAAGGACACACCTCAAAGCTGGCAGTTCTCTACTAGTACAAATGGATGGACCTCAAATAGCCATGGATTAGAATGGTTAAAAAGGGTTTTCGAACCAGAATCCAAGAAAGTGTCAGGTGACCGACCTCGACTTTTGATCATGGATGGCCATTCAAGCCATATTACAGGTAGCTTTATTGCTTTCTGTATAGATAATGATATCGATTTACTTATATTACCTCCTCATTGCTCTCACTTGCTTCAGCCACTTGATATTGCGGTGTATGGGCCAATGAAACGATATCATGCTTTAGAGGTCGATCGATATTCTCGAGCTGGTGTAAAGCGAATCCAAAGAGCTGAATGGGTAGAACTCTTTCAAAATATCAGAAAAAAAGCATTGAATTCTTCTAATATTAAAGCTGGCTGGAGAGGAGCTGGTTTAGTACCTTTTGCCCCACGAAAAGTACTCGATTCATTACCATTTAACTCCTCCCAGCAACCTTCTACTCCACAAATGAGAACCCCCAATCAAGACCTAGACTTGTCTATACTCAGGAGTTCTCCTCCAGATGGAACAGAACTAAGGCAAGCAAATCAGATCTTTAATACAGCTCTAGCAAGCAGTGGTTCTCCTGCATCGCCAACTCGTCGATATGCCAAGAGAATGACTAGGCTTGTAGAATCTCAAAATGCTGAGATAGCCCTACTTCGGAAACAGCTCTCTGATGCTCAGGAGGTAATTGAGACTCGAAAGAAGAGAACTAAAGGCAAAAGAGTCAAATTACAAGGTCAATTTGTCTTTAGTACTAAGGAAGTATTGAAAATGGTACGTGAGGCGGAGGAAAAACCGAAGGAGAAAAAGCCACGAGGACGGCCACGCAAACGCCCAATTGAAGAATCAGAAGAAGAGATTGAAGAAGAAGAGCTAGAGAATAGTTCAAGTGATTCGGAATTGGAATTGGAGGATTGTGTGGCTCGTAGAACAAGATCGCGTGTAGAATAATTGAAAAAGTGTCCGAGTTCCCCATATGTCCGAGTTCCCCATACGTTACGTTATATAAATAAAAATAAACTTTTAATCTACCTATATATCTTACTACCTCACCACCTAATCAAAACTATGCAAATTATAAAAACACAACTCATAATCCTCATAATCGTCAAGATCACTCATCCACTCACCTATCTATCTATCTATCTATCTATCTATCTATCCATCCATCCATCCATCTATTCATCCCCCTCCCCTTACCTCTCCCACAACCCCCATAACCACACCTCCAACTCCAACTCCCAACTCCTCTTTCCCAGCTCCCAACCCCCTACCCCACATCGCCTATTATCATTATCACTAACCTAACCCATCATCACTAACCTAACCTATCACCACTAACCTAATATCCTACCATCATCATCAATCCAACTAATATCCCATCATTATTACTTTAATATCAGCATTAACTCTATCTAATATCCCATCATCATCATCATCATCATCATCATCATCAACCCAACTAATATTCTATTATTCTTACTTCTCTTCACCTCACCTTACCTCACCTCACATCACCTCACTCCTCTCCTCTTCACTACCTCCACGCCTCTTCACCATCTCCTTTCTCCAGCCTTATCATGAAAAATCATAAAAATTTAAATTAATTAATGAATCAATCAATCAATCAATCGATTGAAAACTAGATAGATGATAATGAATGATAAATCAATCAATGGCAAACGAAAGGCGCCTTGCGTACCTACCTATCTGTCTATGGAAAGGGAGGGGAACAGCAAATAAGGTACCACAAAGTAGGTATCAAGCAAATAGATATAACAACACACATCACACATGTATATCACATCACACACACACACACACACACACACACACACATCACATAATCAATCAAGCAAATGAAATTGATGAATCAAGTATATTGTTCATCAATAATAAATTCAACCAACACAACACAACGTTTGGGTCACACACACAATTTGAATCAATTAGGATTCAAACGGGAGACTCACCAAAAAACCAACTTCCTTTCCACCAAATTCCAATCCAGCCAAAGAAAAAAGAATGAGAAAAACGATAAAAATGTATCTGTAAACCCACGGCAAAATAGCCACTCATTCAATGATATCCCCATACATATCCCTAGAATCCTTTATTATAAAGGAAACACGAAAGAAGTTAAACCATCCCACAATTCCATACCAAACCATTCCAAATATCAAAGTGTGAAATAGAAAAAAAAAGAATATAACAATACTTTTCGAACCAAAGAAATCCACAATTATAGCGTCATGACTATTGCCCCTGTGCGATAGCTGCTACTATAATCTCCTTGAAGTAAAGGGTACCCAAAATCCCTTCCTCCAATCCATGATTGTGCCGGCGACTGAAAAGAGACAGTCATGATTATCCATTTAAGTTCTTCGAAGAGCTTTTTCTTTCCAGTGAGCCACTTCGGCAGTTAACCTTGTGATTTCATCTTCAAGTTCTTCCATTCTTTGCATTTTTCTTTGACGAGACTTTCGAGCAGCAAGAGTGTTACGAGCACGTTTCATTGCGACGGTGTCGTTAGAATCCTCGACGATGATAGGTGGTAAAGCTTTTGATGGTTTTCGAATACCAGAAGTGGCTGACATGGGAGATGTTGCGGATCCAGATTTGCGACGGGTATCCTTTTTAGCATTTAATTGTTCAGCGACTTCGAGTTCTTCTTCTACTAATAAAGGAGAGTTGGTGGCGTTTGCTTGCTCAAAGTTCTCCGCATCTGGGAAGAGAGAGAACCAAGCATCACCTGTTTGAACAGTGGTGTTGTCGTTCAGTCCATCTTGACCGACAAAAGGCGAATCTTGGTATTCGAAAGCAGGGGACTCGTTGTACGTTGATGGAGTAGTCAAGTTTGTAAACGCAGCCGAGTTGGGAGCAGAGGCCGTGGCGAAGGAATCGCGAAGAGAAAGATCTCGAGGTGAAACGAAACTCATGTTGGTGGTAGAGCTTGAAGACGACAAGTTGTTTATTGGATCATACATTGTTGGAATGGCTGGGGAAGAAAAGGCCGAAGAGTATGAGTTTTGTGTCGAGGATCCACCCTCGAAAGGAGTGAATTCATCACCAAAAAGATCCATGTCTGAATGTAAATGTGAGTCATTGCGCAAACGTGCATGTGAATGATCATTAATTGAATTACCTTGGAAAGCCATGTTTGGAGTTCGCGGTATGCTCCCAGTTGATTGTGAAAACAAGGGTACTTGAGGACGAGATCGCTGAGGTTGTTGCAAAGTTGCAGGAGAAACAGGAGCAGAAGGGTAAAAGTGCTGATGCTGAACAAGCTGCGCAGGAGAGTTGAACCGATTGGTGAAAGCCGAGTTAGAAGAATGTCCGGTAGATTGTATGATCGCTGCGACTCTCTGATTCTGTAGCAATGGGGAAGCAGATGCGAGGTGAGATGAGTGACGACGATTTTGAGCTGTTAAGGCAGAGGTACTGGATAAACTAGGGGTACGATGAACGTTCGGTGTTCTGCTCTCGTAAAGAACAAAGTCCTGTTGCGGTTGATCTGGCTGAAGCGGATTGTTCAGATGCTGATTGTTGGATGGTTGATGTGTTGATGCCGGCAGGCTCGATGAATTGGAGTTGGGAAGCCATGGTGATTGAGAATCCGTGGTGAAAGAGGTGAACTCTTGTGGGAGTATTGTTGCGGTTGAAGGACTAAAGCTGCTGAAAGCGGTGCTAGAAGTCAGATTTTCCTGGAAGGGAAAATTTGGAGTTGAAGGGGGGTTGAGTGGGTTGGAAATGGTTTGATTGGTTGAGGAAGGAATATTGACTGATGGAGTCAACTGAGGAGTGATCTGGAGGATCAATGATTTAGAACATGTTGAATAACCTGTTCTCTCATGTAATGTGTGATTGTAATCAGTTATTTTGGCGGTGGTTTGGTGGTAATGATGGGAATGTGCTGTGGTGGTTGTGTTGTGTGGTTGAGAGATAAAAAAAGTGAAGAGAAAAATAAATTTTGGACGTGTGCCTGGGGAAAAGGATATTCTTATGCGACTTGTGTGAAAGTGTGGGAGCTTACTGGGAAGCAAATGGTTCCTACCGAGAAAGTTTATTTGCTACTTCTTTAGGAATAGAGCGATTGCATCTTTAATTATCCACGCGGGCGATGGATTTGATTGGACCCTTTTTCCCTCTGTGGCTGCTTTGGCGCACTCTCCAAATCTTAGAGACTTTTCCCTTTAGTATGTTTCGAGCTTAGTTCGCTCTCTGGAAGTATGAGTCACAGTCACAGGTATGGGTTCTTTGGTCTGTACTGTCCTCCGTAGCACATCAGCCGTCCGTCGTGAGGATGATGGGTGAGTCTCGTATCATAGGTTCAGAGGTTCACAGTTGGGGGGTGATGGTTGAATCGAGTGAGAGAGGTGTGAGATTGATGGTAGTGGTGGTGGCTGTGATCAAGTGAAGTCTGAGAGATCTATCCTTTTCTTTCTTCACATCATTTTACCTCACTTCACTTACCTCACTTCACTTCACTTCACTTCACTTCACTTCACTTACCTCACTTCACTTCACTTCACTCTACACAACCATCGTACCTCCAATCCACTTAAGATAAGGTCTCCCAGCCCTAATTTTTCTCTCTTCTCTTCGCTCTCGGCATGTTCTAAACTCAATTCTATTCTCTCTTCTTATTGACCATTCTTGGTAGCCTCCGCATCCCTGTTCTGCACCCTCACACCAAGGTTACGCCCTGTGAAAAAGCCCGACTCCATTTTAAGATGACATCTCATGCCGCCATTACCTCGAGGAGAGACAGACGTGTGATAGGGTAGAGAACGAAACATTTCTTCCACTGGGGCCTTTGGTTCAAAGATCACTTTTCCGGAGGGATTGATGTGAGGAATTGATGTGAGGAATTGATCTCTACAGATCCCGTACTGCAATCCATCAATTGTCAATTCGAGAACTTCGAACGAGGTGGTACTATGAAGATCTAGGTTGGGGAAGATCGGATTTCTTCAAGACCGACCCTCAGGCAGGTCACTTGAACCAACCAACATCAAGTCAGATGCCATTTTATATACACTAGTGCCATTTCTTGTAATGAGTTATATGAAAAAATAAAAAATAAAAATAAAGATAAAAATAAAACCACGATTCCACATGACCGTACGGTCCTATTTCCTTCTTACATCCGCTTCCTCCCTCCTCCTCCTCCTCCATTCTGCCTATATCCATATTCCGCCATGTTAAATCCGGCATGCATTTCTCCTCGTAGTTTTTCACGTCAAACCACACTCACTCTCTATTCTACAACACCCTCTACTTCCACCTCCCCCTCCACCTCGACCTTAAAACAGCAACACCCGCCGCGTCGATCATCCACCCATCCATTCAAATTTCAAACGCAGTAGCCCAAACCATCTCGCCGACCGACCGAAGAAAGCCGGCCGTAATAAAATGGAGAATTCTCTCTTTCTCCCTGGCTTTTCATACACGAGCGAGGCAGAGGGAAGGGGGGAGGGAAGGAGGGCCTCTTCAAAAAATTAAAAAAATTAAAAATTAAAAAAATTAAAAAAAATTAAAAAAAGATTAAATCCTTTGATCTGACTTGACTTGACTTGACCCCCCACTTTCCATTCCCATCGTGATGTGTTTCGTATGTGAGGTGGGTGTGTGGGTGGATTGTCTGTAAACGACGCCCTTTACTTTACTAACTTTACTTTATTACTCTACTTTGCAGCGCATCGCATCGCATCGCATTTTCCGTGGCATGCGTATACTTTGCCCTTTGCCCTTTCTTTGCCCTTTGCACGTATCCAGGACCCAGTAGCGTATCTCTCATTGATGAAATCTCACCTCACCTCACCTCTCGTACCCTCTCTTACCCGTTTCCTTGCATCGTACTCGGAGGGTCGGCAAGGCAGAGAGTTAAAACTCAAGTCTGCGTACACCTTTCCTCCCATTCGTCATCACCATCACACATCCTCCCCATCTCGCCCAATGATATGCATACCAAGAATTAGCTTCTAGGTATCGCGAGGTAGGTGGGTGTGGATGTGCTAGGTATGCGTATCCTCTTTGTAAGCTAAGCCCCCCCCTCTGTCTTCAAAATTTGATCGAATTATGGTTTGTTGGACGGAGGAATGGAGTATGTACGTACGTACGTAGCTAGCACGGGTAGATAGAAAGGTAGGTTGAATGTATCTTGGATTATGTATTGTGTACTCTGTCCTGTGTGTGCAAAAAGTAGAGACGGGGCAAGCTAGGTAGTAGTCAATCACAGGTAGACTCGTCTATTGATCCGTCCATCCATCTATTCATGCCCGCGACTTCCATTCCCATTCAGAAAGGAGGAACAAGGTATGAAATAATAGGTAGATAAACTCGTCTATTGATCTAGGTATCTATTCATCCATCCATCATCCATCCCCACGCCTTCCATTCCCCTTCCCTTCCCGAGCCTCCCCACCCCCCTGTCCAAAGAAAAGATTATCCTCCGTATGTCTGTATGTCTGTACTCCGTATGACTCACAAGGACCTCCCTCTGCATATGTACAGTGTCCACCAATCACCAACCACACATAACATACCCACACACCCACTCTCCCTCCCTCAAACCATCAATCAATCAATCAATCAATCAATCAAACGATGAAACGCTCACCCCTCCTCTCCTCCTCGATTTCTAAGCAGAAAAATATCATGTACGTACATCCGGATTGAATCTCTAAGAATACCGGTAGATACTCCAGAAATTATCAATCTCATCCATCATCTATTGATTCCATTGGCGAATCGATAATTTCAAGAACTGCCGCCTAGATATCTATCTCTGTATCTGCATCTGCATCTGCGTCAAATCAAATCAAATCAAATCAAATCAAGACTACACATGGTTAACTAGACTCGCTAGATAAACAAAAATTATCCTCTTACTGATTTATCCTTTTGCTTATGAAATCGTGCGTCCTCGTTCTTGCCCTTGTTCTCATCATTGTTATATATAGTTACACCATATCGTATTGTATTATATAACATTTCATTACATATCTGCTTACATATCTGCACATATATACACCATGTATATATATATATATATCGGAATGAAAACAAGCGATCATACATATCATGAGGCTCTGTTAATCTTCCCTTTCCTTTTGGTCTTGTGCTACTTGTTTATCTGTGTGTGTGTGTGTGTGTGTGTGTGTGTGTGTTACTTTGTTCTAAGAAGGAGAAAAGAAAAAAAAAAACATCGTCTTGGATTTTGAGAGAGGGTTTGCTTCTTGTTCTTGCTTTTGTTTTGGAGGGATTTGTGGATTGATGGGATGGGTCAAATCTTTTTGTTTTTTTTTGGTAGTGGGCACGTGGTTTTCACGTGTAGATTGGGAGATAGGTGTGTGTGATTACTGTGAAGATTATTACTGTGGTTGGATTTTTCGACTGTGATACTAGATTTCTTTCTAGAGAGGTTTGAAAGATCTAGATTCTTGCTTTACGTTACGCTACTTTACTTACTGACTTTGTGACTGCCCTTATTTTACACCTTCAAGGATTGAGTGGTGTGAATCACTATTGCTTATGAATATATAGGGCTGAATGCGGGGGGGTTGTTTCATTCGTTTGAAATGATGGTTCGGTTCGGTTCGGTTCGGTTGGGTTGGCGCTGTCTGGGTTTATAAGTTGGTGAGTCATTTGTTGATGCTTGTGGGGTATGTGTGTATATATATATTGAGGATGGATATGGATATGGATATGGATATGGAAATGGGATGGTGGAAAGTTTATTCTTGCTATGGGTTTAACTTTTGCTAAAGGGTGCCTGATGATACATGTGTATTTTGACGTCGGGGTGTCATTAGTGTGAGGGGGGATTATAGTATAGCATAGTATATCTATCCATTGTATCGTTTATTGAAACCTTCCGCAAGTGTTGGGGTTAGTATGATATGCGGTAGTACCGCACAATTAGAGTTTAAGGGTCTTTTGGGAAAACTTTATAGTTACTCGTTTTTTATTGGATTGATTGGTGGTGGTGGTGGTGTTGCTACACTGGGAATTTATATATTATTCTTTGGGTGGTGATTTGGGGTTTGGTTGGAGAGTTTTGAGTTTGTGGGATTGCATATGTTTTTGTGTGTTATTGATTGTATTGTATTGTATTGTACTATACTGTTACTGTTTGTTATGGATTTTCTACGTGTTTGGGAGAGAGACGATGAGTAGAGATGTAGAAGAGTTCTTAAGTCAATCATTCTGAGTCTTCGTGTCAAAGGCAAAGGATTCGTTTGGTGCGCAATGGCTTGGTTATTTATCCTACCAAATTTCATGAGCTATAGTAGACTCATGGGAGCTGGTCATATAGAGAATAATGGGTCCCATATAACTCTAGCGTATGAGAGATTCTAAAAATGAATTCTTGTACTCGGTTTGAAAGGCGTCCGATTTGCATGCGACCGCGTGGTATTGTTAACATGGCCAATCCATTCCGGCTCGAGTATCATCCATCTTCGCAAAGTCGACCGAGCCTCGGAGATATCAAAAGAATGTGTGAGAATGAATATGCATATCGCAATATGATTTTGGGGTCTTGGGTTTTCCTGGTATTGAAGGGAATTTCAAGGTCAGAGAGTTTCGCGTTTGGCTTGGGGAGTTAGTTTGGTATCCTGGGACTATCGATTTTATTTTTAATGGCTCAGTCGCGTCATCATGGATTCACGAAAACAATGAAATGGTCTCTGTACTCTTAGATACGCGAGCTGATGATTGGCATCAGAAGGTTCCTTCCTATTCATCGATTGAATGCCAAGTTTGTGATATCATACTTGCGCCAATTGGAGTATGTCCTTAGGAGGTGTGTATCTCGCGAGCGGGGTGAAATGTTTTATTCCATCTCTATTAAAGTCTTTGTCGAGTTCCGATCAGATATGGATCGTTAGAGAGGATAACAATAGATGGTATTCGGATGAAAGCTGGTAGACAAGGGAGTTGTTTAGAATTTTCTCGGGGAGAAAGAGTCAGTATCCATTCGATTTTGTGTCATCATAGCTCTCGCTTCTCATACTCAAATAGCATGTATGCAAGAGTTCAATGCCAAATATAAGAGGTCAACCGGGTCCATTTGCATCGGCAATGTTGATTTACTTGGATCACCATTCTTTTTCAGCTCTGGGGTTTTAAAACGACTGACTGGCCTTGATATTCGACTTTTCTCTATGTATCGATGGGTGGGAGGGCGACTCCTGCAAAATGGGAGATCGGGACACTAAATTACTCAGGCAAAATTATACGTTGAAGACACTAACATCCGAATATGAAATTATGAATTCGACATCAAATCAAATGCACAACAGATAGGTTTAAAGCACATCTCTCTACAGGATATAATATGAGTTGTAGGCTATAATGTATGCGCATTCAGAGGTCAAAGACTGAATGGGCCAACTCCCCCAGCTCTAGCACCACACGAGACATACTCTTCTAACGAGATATAGATCTGTGTGAATAATTCTAGAGCTATTGAATACCTGGACTGGATTTGGACTCGAAACATTGATTGTTTGATTTAGTAGCGAATATTACATAGACTATCTAGGTGCTTGTGTATTTTGATATCCCCATTTCCTACCCTTGCTGGATGGAGGTGGATTCATCAGGGTCTGTGCGTCGAGCCTAATTCTCCTTCCTTCATCCATATCGTGCACGTATTGTTAGATTGGCTTCACACCTTTTCTTCCAAATATTACATTACGCTACAATCCGAACTTACAAGAGAATTGCAGATATGATACTCTCTTCAGCTCTCTACTTGACAGATTTATATCTGCTAGACATAATGGCCACTCTAGATATTTTTTGGAGTCTCCAGCATGTTTTCTGGCTGTCGCAGGAATGTTTGTGAGCGGCTTCTACTGGCAAATAACGGTCTAGTGATATGATTCCTCACTTGGTCCTTGCATTTCTGTGCCGGAAAAATGTACAGCTGAAGATTTTGGGCGCAGCAGATACCAGATACATCGTGTTCGACGAAGACTGGCGAATCTTATTTGCAGTGATGTCTGCCAAATGTTCTTATTCTTCCTGCTTTGGCCCACCGCCTTAATTTTGCCACCAACCATGGCACACCCCACCTACCTCTCTTGTTGTCAGCCTTCTCACAGGTACCTCAACGTGGCGGAGGGACAAATGGATGTTTATCGACACTGCCTCAAAGCCATGCCGGTTTGACAGACTTGCCGTGATTGTTATGTCCTCAATCATGCTTGATAAAATTTGCTGAACGATGCATCTCATTCTCATATCGAAAACCTAACCCAACAAACTCATCCCCAAAATCCAAGGCGATCAAGACCTGAAACCTGCCTATTTCGATAGACCATATCACGATTTACGATTTCAGAAGAAAAGCTAGAGTTTCATATCTTGAGCTTTCCACGAAGATTGAATTGCAAAACGATTTCTAAATGGATCCCTACCAGTACCAATCGATCAATCTCGGTCGACCTTCTATTCGACTTCTCCAACTCCACAAAGGGCACTGGTCCGATAAAATTCGAGGTCATTTCATCAGTGCCTGGTTTGACGATCCTGATAGTATCATACCATATTCTGCACTATCGTATACATGGGGATACATTGACAAAGTGGAAGAGGTTATAATTGACAGCGCCAGAATCAAAGTGACTTTCAACTTACACATGGCACTCATGCATCTAAGATCTCAGGAAGAGGATCAAATCTTTTGGATTGATGCTTTGTGTATCAATCAAGAGAATTTCCACGAGAAAATCCATCAAATCAGACAGATGGGCGATATATACAAGAAGGCTGAAAAGGTCGTGATTTGGTTAGGTCGTGGGACTGAAGAAACTGACCTGGTGATGGATGCCATGAAGCGGCTGCGGAAGGCAAGTTTAAGTTGGCATTCAGCAGAGTGGAGAGATAAAGCCAGTGGTTGGGTCGATGAAAACAATGAACACTTGTCGAATTTGCGCGAGCAGATGAGATTGATATTGGATCGGCCATGGTTTCGAAGAATCTGGATCCTGCAAGAAGTTGCCAATGCTCGGCGATCAACGACAGTTCATTGTGGTAACAAATCTATCTCCGCTACGATATTTTCCCAGTTTCCGGCTCTGGTTGCTTTGAACCCACCTGTGCATGTTCAGTCAGTTCTGGATATAATGCCTGGAATCTCGCGAAATGAATCTTGGTGGGCGCAAGGTCAGAAGCTCCAAACATTAATACTGAAGTTCCGCGAAAGCGAGGCGACTGATGATCGAGATAAGATATATGCATTACTGGGTATGTCTTCAGACACGTATAGGAGTAACATTCTAAACTCCAAGTACGATAAATCATCCCAGCAGGTCATTCGAGAAGCCGTTTCATTCATATTATCTGAAAATTATTCTCAGCTGGTAGATGATGTGTCACTCTATCAGTTCATTGACTGGAGTTTGACAAAGTTTCTAGATAATATAGA
This sequence comes from Botrytis cinerea B05.10, assembly GCF_000143535.2. Classification (NCBI taxonomy): domain Eukaryota; kingdom Fungi; phylum Ascomycota; class Leotiomycetes; order Helotiales; family Sclerotiniaceae; genus Botrytis; species Botrytis cinerea. The sequence continues at coordinate 3,768,263 of NC_037310.1, forward strand.
AGATTTGGAAGGTGCTATGTTAATGGATGCGTTTGAAGGAGCAGAAGAAGGATTTCTCAAACTATTGATTGAAACAGATGTGTGTCGAATTAGCTCGAGAGGCTTTTTTGATCGAACTCCGGTGCATTGGGCCGTTCAAAGAGAGCAGCCAACCATTTTAAAGATGTTGCTTGACCCACCTCTGTGTAGTTTTGAGAAAGTAGACTCCTTTGGTCAAAACCCATTGTCATTAGCCGTTCAAACTGGAAACGCTAAAATTGTCGAGCTATTACTTGATGCAGGCGCAAAAACTGAGGATATTCATTTTAACGGTCAAACACCATTGTGGCTAGCCATTCAAATGGAAAACGCCAAAATTGTCGCGCTATTACTCGATAAATGCGCAGAAATTGAGGAAGGACATTTGATGCTAGCTGTTGAAAAAGAAATTGTTGATATTGTTGACCTACTTGTTCAGAGGGTTACTAAATCCAGAGCAAAGAATATGGCTGGATACGGCGAATCATTACCTAGACCATTATTATCGGCAATTGATAACGAGAATTACGATATTATCAAATTGCTACTTGACCATGGCGCGGAGATCAGCGTAAGGTACTTGCAGCTTCTTTTTACTCAATCCAGAAACAGAATTGTTGAGTTTTTGATTGATTACGGCGCTGAAATTGACGCAACAGCTTCGCAGAGCCAAACGGCACTGCTGTTAGCAGTTCGATTTGAAAAGATTAATTCGGTCAGATCATTAATTAAGATGGGAGTCGCGCTTGAAGTTCAAGAGTACTGGGGTCGAACGCCGTTGACGGTAGCTGCAGACAATGGACACTATGAATTAGTGAAACTATTACTTGAAAACGGTGCCGAACTTTCCAGTAGAGATGGCTACGGCGAAACAGCGTTAATAAAAGCGATCGTACTTCAAAATCAACAAATGGTCGAACTATTGCTTGAAAAGCATACTGAATTTCACGATAGAGAGATACACTACCGAGAAGCATTTACAACGGCGGTCAAATCCGAAAATAAGGAAGCCATCGAACTGCTGCTTGAGAAAGGTGTTGATTTCGAAAGAAAAGATGAATGGGGTGATACAGGATTATTAATGGCCATCGAACAAGAATATTCCTCCGCCATACGGAGAGGTGCCACACGGGAAAGTCACGCCATCGTTAAGTTGTTACTTCGGAGGGGCGCGGATATTGAAGCAAAGAATAAATTTGGCAGAACAGCATTGGCGGTCGCTGTTATGAATGGAAGAGTAAATATCACTCGGCTTTTAATTGGTAAGGGTGCGAAGCTCGAAACACAAGATGATATGGGAAGAACACCGTTGCAGAATGCAATGATTTCGAATGATTACTGGCTAAGTTATAATGTTCGGGAAGAAGTTGTTGCAATTTTGCTTGCAGAGGGTGCGGAGCTCGAGACAAGAGACCAAGAGGGGAAAACACCGTTGCAGAATGCAATAATTTCGGATTGGTCATGGACAAATGATTGGTATCGACAAGGGATTGTTACGCTTTTGCTTAAAAATGGTGCTAAGCTCGAAACACGAGATCAGGAGGGGAAAACACCTTTGCAGAATGCAATGGCTGCTTGCCGGGGGGGAGAGGCTTCAGAACTCGTTGCGCTTTTGCGCAAGTGGCAAAAGCGCAAGTGGAGTAAAATTTATGGAATTAGGATTGGAAGAAGGTCAAGATCACGCTTGTTAGCTAAGCTAGTATCGAAACGAAATAAAATCTGCTGTCGATTACGAGGAGATGTTGGATGATCTAGAGTTCTCATTATATCCTCGGAGCTATGAAACTGCTCAAATACTCTTCTTTCTGCAGCTGTACGCAACGGACTTATGATGGCAGTTGATCAATTGCAAAGCCATGTCTGTTTTTCAAATCTCAGAGAGCGGCCGGATATCTCCAACTGAGTTCATTATCTTACCCATGGATCGTCTCATTTACACTCCTGCTGTTGGTATGAAGTGGGTCTACCGTGTGTCCAAGTTTCACGCGACAGTGCCAGTTCATTGGGCTTCTTCCGATCAAAGCGATCATTTTGGGCCGAAGCTTTCAGTCTTAAATGTTTCACCCAGCAACTACTGAGTAGTGTTGAGATAAACGGGTGATTGACTGAGGTGGTGTGGGAAAACAAAGAAATCTTGATTGGTTATATGTCTATCGAGCGGTCATTTAGGGCTTAATTTCAAGCTCTTGGAAATAGGAAACTTTGGGAAATTGTTCGCGGGATCTTCTGTGGTTTTTTTTTGCTTGATTTTGGATTTTTGGGGAAGGTTGTGTGGGCAAGTTATTTCATCACTATTGTCTTAGGCGGGGAGAAGAATAAGAAGAAGTAGAAGGCTTGTCGAATCATCGTGTCGTATGAATGTGTGAGTGTATATGTTAGAGATACCTATTTCGAGGTGAGGAACGTAAGTGGATTTTTCAAGACATATATAAGCTTCGAGTGTTTGTATGTAAGTAATGATATGTTTTAGATGAGAAAGGAGCACCAGCCCAGAAAGAGAGGATATAATGATATTTACATGGTGTGGGATGTTGTGATGTGGCAGGTTTGAAGATGGTTATATATCGACATCGTTTCCCTACAAAGCTCCCGGCCTTCACGACCCTCGAAATTCTATTACGGGCTATACTAGTATCTCCTGAAACCACCGAGTTCTTCAAAGATGAAATTCTCCTCAATTCCGTGCCGTAAACTGCGCAGGACCAACCAAAGTCTGGTGAGCTAAAAGCCCGAATCTCCACTTCATAACCAAGGATTGATGAAGCTAAGAACCTTAGATCTTCCATTCCATCCGCAAAAAAATTGGGCTAATCCCCCATCCTCCATTCGAAACGTCGAGGTGACGAAAACCTGGCTCGATAGCTGTCTTCAAAATGTCGACAACGTTGCTATTATTAAAAGGGTCTTCAGGAGTCTCTTTTTACCAAGCAGTACCTGTGCTGTTTAATTTTTAGGGGTTTGATATCGATGCAGAGAAAGGTATAGACTCGCTCACCAACCGAATAGAGTTGCCATCCTTGAGTGGAGAGAAAGTTGCTATGAAAGAATCCGAAATATCGCGCGACGAAAATTCGCAACCACGAAAGTCTTTGAGGGTCTTTGCGATACACCCTCATCGATTCGAAACAGTTTAACTAAGCTTCTGGACTATGTGGACTTGTGAGTTATACATCCAATTGTGTATAAAGTCACTAACTTTATAGACGTTTACTCCACACGCCCCGCCTCGCCAAAAAGCATTCCGACCTTCAACAAATCTGACTGTTGTTGGAGCAGGTCAAAGTCTTTGGGAAAGCCGACCTCATCGGTTTATCAAATCACCAGCATCCGCACATCGAAGAAATACTGAAAGTCACTGGCATTGTTCCTACTCTCAATCGGTTAGAACCTCGTTCTTATCTGCAGCGCGCACACAATTATCTCATCTGGATATGGAGGCGTGGAATCAAGACGGCTAGTTTCAGCAGGTTAACACCAATCGCCAAAGCACGACCTGGGTCTCTCGACGAATCACTTGCAAGGATTCATTCCGACATCAGGTTCCTAGCAATGCGGTACTGGCTAGTTGGAGGATTGCTCAGAAATTGGTTGCGACGGCAACAACGATGAAGATTAGTCGACTGGAGAATTATGTTGCAGTTGTGTGGTTGAAATCGTCGAGGGAGAAGTGGGAGAAAATTACACAAGTGGGATTGATGCATCGTTTTAGAGCTCGGGCTTCCGATCGTTTTGATCTCAATGATAGATCCTAGGTTTCTAATACATATCTGATGTTGTTTAGAAGTTGTCTAACTACATCCTATGATTTTTCTCGTGTGGTGGCGGTGCGGTGCGGTGAGGTGCTGGTGATTATACCATTTTTCTGCTATTACGTTACGTTTTTGATTATCGGATCTATGTTATTATTGTCATAGTCATTCGTAGCATCGGCTAGCTTTCCTTTCATTCAGAGGCCCAGAAGGTCGACCACTGCTGAAGGTTGTATTTTGCTAGCAATCTGCCTCAGCTGCACGGCAAGCTTGGGGTTTCTTGAAGGATTTGGAAGGAAACATTTGGGGATCTGGGATTTAGGATTTGCAATCAAACTCCTCTTTTCCATTTGAAACTAATACTCTTCCTTGTACTGTTGAACATCAATTCATATATCTTAGAAGGCTAACAATGCAAAGTCCCATTTTGCATGTGGAAAGTTAAGATGATTTTTATCAACAGATACTCACAACTCCTACCACCGGCAGATGGCAGAGGTATCCAACAACGCTCGATTGAGAGTATATGGGTATGATAGAAGGAATTACCAGATGACACTGTACATATATGGGTACTAAAGCATTTGAAATATCCATGGACTTCTTGGGTGAGATCTATGTTGAACAATGCAAAAACTTCCGTTCCTCCACAGAGGAAGAAATCCAATCACATCTGCACTTACAGATAAATCCACATCTTCTATCCCATCATCCCAACCAATACTCCCATCAATCCATCCATCGCCACTCTCCCTCAAATACCTCCTCCATCCCATTCCATCTCCGAATTTTTCGGCCGAAGATTTTCGGCCGCAACTCAACCCAGAATCAAAGTATCCACTCTTGTCCTCATCCTCACCCACTAAACAGAGCAAATCCGCGATTCTTTCCATGGAAAACAAGTTTAATTTCATCTCAACCAATCCCTATCTCTCATTGTTCTTCAAGAAATCTTTTGTTGCACATCTACACCGGCTCCGAAGGTTTGGGATTTTCGGACTTCCGAATTTCTTCTCCTTTCTTCTTTATTTTCGTGATTCTTCCACATTTGTCGATTTAATGAATGCTGTATGATATGATATGATGTATCATATTGAATTTCACCGCGGAGAGAAACTCAGGTCCATCCTCTAGCTAAGAATCGAGATGACTGAGAATCCGATAACGTAAGAAATACATACACCCGGAAACTCATTTCTCCTCGGATGAGTCAGATTCCTAAATTCACATTTGGGAAACAGAAATTTTCACAAGATTGAAGTGGAGAATTACCGAATGGGGCAGGAGATATGTTAAAATGGATACGTGGGTGATGGAGATTGAAGTGCTGTTTGTTGCATGTCGTTCGTTGTTCGGATCCGGGTGGGATGTTCGGATATAGGGTTCGGAAATCATGGGGCGCGGTAGATGTGCACATGTACCTACCTATGTTTACCGGGCGCTTGGGATGAATTGAAATGGGTTAGATTGATTAAGAAGGTGGGTGAATATCTGATCCGAGATGCGGGGATGGTATATGCGAAAGGAAAAGTAGACCGTTTTTGACAATGCTGTGTAGCGATGACGTCGGATTAACCTTATAGAATATTACTCAGAGAGATCATTGAACCTGGTATGCAAGTCAGGATTAAATACTGCTTATTGAAATGTCGTTGTCTTACTGTTCGACTTGTGATCTTTCGTGAAGATTGTTGTTTATTTTAATTTTCACATCATTCTGAAATAACGATATTAAACTCGCCAAGAGGGAAACTCTTTGGAAGACACCAATGGACTGATTACTAAGAACCCGGGATTTCACCAGAATTATGATAATAAAATCATTCGATTCTGTCTTTAGTATTAAATCCTAGTATATTTTGATATTAGAATAAACGATTTATATTATCGGTTGTGTAGATTGAGTATCTCATTCAACTCTTCGACTCTCTGATCCTCTAACCTCTTACCTCCCATCCCCGAAAGACCTGAAAGATTGGAAAGATTGGAAAGATTTATATTCTTCAATATAAAAAAAAAACCTCTCTCCTACTAGACAAGATAATAAGTCTCGTCACAAAAGAAATACATCAATTCCATATCGAAAGAGTTGAATATATCAGATCAATACCTACCCATCACACAGCGAAAAATGACTTCACAATATCATACGAATCATCAACTCAGACACTTTGAAATTCGATTCGATGATTTATTATCTATTGAATAATGAGAGATTGGATTTTAAGATTGAATAATTGAAGATTGAATTTTTCATAAATTTTGGGCATTGAAAAGTAACCAGTCAGTCACTTCATCCACTGACTGGTATGCATGTATGATAACATTTTGTTTCCATTTTATTTAAGAATCTTACTTCTCAGTTTTCTATGAATCTCAATCTCGATTTTGATCTTGAACATCAATTGAACCTTTGAATAATAAAATGTAACAAAAACTAGTGATATATATAAAGTTGAAATCAAGAGACTCTTCATTTTGTATCTTTTACAGAGCGACAATCAAAGGAGAAGAACGTTCCAAATAAAGGATACAACAAGAAATTAATTCCAGACCAAGTAGTCTCCACCATGTAGATAATTAGTACAAATATAAATAAGAAAATGTGCAATCAATGCAACAATTGGTCATCATCCAAATCCAAATTCAAATCCAATGTCTTGAAAAACACTAGCACGGGTATCGCAATAACTTTGAAAAAGATCATGATGAAATAAGATGGCGATGAAGTATGCCCAGCCAACCCATCACATACCAGCAGCAGTCTTAGCAAAAGCAGCAGCCGTGCCAGCATCCATTCCATAAGTTAAATGGGGTGCCAGAATAAGATCTCCATGTGCGCAAATGTTATCACCGGTATGGCAGATAACCTTTGTATTTGCAGCTGATACGCCTGCGACTGGACTTCCGTTGTCTGTTATGGAGGTTAGTATGTGCTTTTAGAGGTTTGGTAAGAACTTTACTTACTTGGGTCTCCGAAAATGATGGCGGAGCTAACTTTGGCCATAGTGGCTGCGGGAAGCATTTTTGCAGCGTTGTGTACGAGTTGACCGCCTTGGGAGTAACCTGCCATGACGATCTTGGAATCGGGACAGTTTGTAACGGCTGTTGAAATCATTTGAGCCCTATGGTAGGAATTAGTGGCTGGAATTTGATGAATACTGGGAGATACATACATCATTTTGCTTCCGCCTGCATCACCTCCTGCCAGAAATCCAGGGATATCGGCGGGGTATGGAACACCTTGGGTAGCTACATTGCTAGCACCAACGGCTTTTCCAAGAGCAGCAACTAATGGAGGTCCTGCTACGGTACCCATAGTTCCTGTTTCTGTAGTTCCACGGGCAAAGATAAGCATCATTGGTGCGCATGCTCCAGCTGCGGCTTTAACATTTCCAGTGCCCTCGAGAATTGGCGCGGCTAGGGCGGTAAGAGGGAGGAGCAAAAGAGACAGAGACTGTGAAAACTTCATTTTGGAGCCTTGTTGTTGTATGTATTAAATTCTCGAAATGATTATTGTGTTCTTGAAGTGGTAAAGAAAGCGACTAGAAGTAATTTGTATTGGATGGATGATATGTTTATTGGATGGATAAATTCAAAAGAAAACGGTCATCCATTGGGGCTGACATGAATTTATATCTTCAATCATACCAAGATCCTCAATTACAAAAACACATATCAGCATCGCAAACAATCCCATGACGGTGTACAGGAATGAAATGAAAGGTTGCGATTGGTTGAAATTTCTCATGCAAATATGATGGTAGTTACTTCTTCTAGAAAGATGGATGGGATGAATCTGTGAGCGGCGGAGGCACAGACAGATGGAGAATTCCTCCAACATGAAACTCGTCTCAACCATAACCCCATCATCATTAACACCGAGGTAAAAAAGAAATCGTTCTTTCTAGCCTGCCATTTAAAATTTTAGATGTTTAGACTACAACCTTTGAAATCTGGGCGTTAAGGCTGTGTACATCAAAATTCATCAACTTGAGAATGATGAGGTTGTACAGCCGATTGATGAAGATATTTCAATACTTTGGTGTGTAGTACTGGTGAAAGAAGGATCAGCCATTGCATATTGTTAATTTCCACCGAATTAAAGATAGGAGTATCATTGCAAGTCTTTATTAGAATCTTCACATCGAATCTGAACATGTAAACTCTTACAAGACAGGATCTTGTGGCTCGAAAATTCCATAGTCTGATACTACAGACCCCAACTGAAAAAAATCAAAACCACGTTGTCATTGGCATTTGTCTGTGCGACAAGCCTCATCAATTGAGAAAGCAAAATGTAAAAGTTTATGCCTCGGTACTCATTCTACTTGAACACCATCTTTGCGACGAGTTTGTGGGTATAGGGTGAAGACACAGATGCTCGTATTGACAGAATCCAAACCGCCAACCGGACGAAATACTCTTTAGAGTTGAGATGGTTGGACAGATTGTTTTCTCGCAATGCGATTCGTCGAGAGAACTGTTCTCTCAAGACTAGATCCACTTTGGTTCAACCTCAAGCTACTTCAGATGTGTTTTGATTTTGGCTCGGCAGTTTTTGCCAAATCTTCAGGAGTTCGCTCGCATCGATTTCTTGATGATGTTTGTTATATCGTCATGCCATTTTGGTACCACAGACACTTCGGCATTTGAACTCGATGGGCCATTTGGACACGAGGGTAATGGAAGATGGCACCGATACCCTGCAGGTGCTTGGTAGATTGGAGTATTTCTTCCGCGTTCTGGGTAAACCGCATAGAATTCCATTTCTCTAACAAATAACAACATTCAACCCCATACCTTTGCATAAATATGGAATTCCACCCAAGTCCGACAAGTTCTGGTCTTATTCATTATGATATTGGCCTGTTAGAGAATACGGTCAAGACATTTATTTTTGATGGATTGTATGAGAAGTTTGTTAAATACGAAATACGAAATACGAGCGATGAGAAGAGATGTGAGTCAAATCCATTCCAATTCCAGCAAACAAGTCTGATGCACGATGGTGATCACATGACCAAGATAGTCACCAAGCCTAGAATTGATCAAGAAAGATATTCCACAGGAACAAGTCAACACGATGACAAGAAGACTCATAGCGCCAAATCATCTTCTACATTTCCACTGTTGACCTGATCGATCTCAAATTTTCCCTTGTTCAAATCGAGTTAGATTATCCTGACAATAAAGATCCGCTGTCACTCACGACTTTCTTTCCGCTTGTCAAAAAAGCTAAACCGCTTCACCCCTGTTTCGACCAACTGATTTCCATTGATCTCCCGAGATCTCCAACACTTGCATGGCCAGCAGAAGATGCTCTATCTTGACCGCATACTTCTTCGCGATAACGCACAGTTCTGGTATGAAAAAGCACTCCTCGTTATGTAAAAAGGGCGATGATGGTAGAAATTACCATCTGGGGAATTGATGCGGAAGATATCTGAGAGGTGAATAAAGCAGGTTAACCTCAATGACACTCTACAGATTCTACGATATGAGTTATTAGAATCTCAAGGGCAACGATCATAACAGGCAAGAGAAATATGACGATGGTGGGAATCAAGATGTCAGGTCGATCAATATCAAGGGTCTTACCTTACTTAGCTGCCGCCGCTTTTTTTCTGCGTTTTCATGTCTATCTCTGAACCCTAGTTGCATTGCCACGTCTCGTTGAGATGTTTTTTGACAGTCTATCCACTACTTGTTTAAGCTTTGGGCAAGTATGACGAGATAAAGTGAATACATTACTCGTCGTTTTCTAGTCACTGAGTGGTGAACCAAAACTAAGAATGTCTCCATGTAGACAAGACAGCCGGCTCACTAAATCACCCAGACAAAATCATACATTGCAAGCACTTACGTTTCGATCTAAAGTCATGATTGTTTGACTTGGTGTTGAATGTTGAAAAGAGTGGTGTACTTTTGTCGTCCTATTACTGTAGTCTGGAAGTTTCATTAAATGCTGTGTTTGAGATCACCTTCCAGAAAGCTGCAATAGTTACATAGAAAAGGCATTAGTAGTTGATCATCGATATACAGAATGAGATGCAAGATACGCAGCTGTGAAATCCCTGAATTTCTCGAGTCTACATGGGTTTTGACATTTCAAATTCAATCTCGGAGAGCGTGCAAAAAATCCCCCTCCCTCTCCCCCCTCCCCCGACTCTACCTAAGTATTCACAAACTTCTTGATTTGTGTTACGGCTACCTTCAATAGAAAGGAGTGAAGAGATTTAACACATTCCAAAATCCATCAATCACTTTTAATCTGAGAAGAACCAAATTACAATTGTTCAGTTTATCTAAATTATTTATATAGTTTGCTACATAGAGAACAATCTAAATGTAAACAGGTAAGGACAGCGTAATTAGAATGACCACGATTGATACATATTTTCCTTCCCAGATACCCAGGGCTTATATTAAAGAAATCTCCCTCTTTTCATACCCGACCGGCACTCCATTAACAACTCCATCCTCTCCACTAACCATCTCCGCATCCGCTCGTTCCCTCAACAAAGCAGATCTATCTACCCCATTGCTCCGCTCCACCAAATCGAAAGGAAACCACTCCGGTCTCACAATCACATACGCGGTGTAATCGTACCAAGGCACTTCAATATCCTCTCCCTTCTCGTTCTTCTGTTTCCTAATATCCACACTCCATAATATCGTCGCGATAACAGTAAGTAAAACCATCTCTACATGATCTTGACCAATACAAGCGCGTCTTCCCCAACCGAATCCATGGTTAGCTTTAATGGATGGCCAATGAGTGAGAGGTTCTCTGTAAGTGGGGAATTCGGGGGAGAGCCAGCGCTCGGGACGAAAATTTTCGGGATCGGGGTAGAGGACTGGATCACGGCAGAGACCCCATTCGAGAGCGAAACAGGTGGTGCCTTTGGGGAGGAAGTAACCATCGTATACATCGTCTTGTGAGAGTACGTGAGGAACGCCTGGTTAATTTTGTTAGTTTATCAAGTCATTTTGTGGATAGTTTCGAAACCAGGAAATGTAAATTGGTAGGGAAAAAAATGAGGGGAGGGAAAATAGGGATCACACATACCAGCAGGAGCCGGACTTCTCCATCTGAAAATTTCTCGAATGATCGCTCTCACCACGGGCAATTGCTGGATATCATCAACAGAAGGTGGTCGGTCCCCACACACTCTATCGACCTCTTCTTGTCCCTTGGCCTGCCACTCTGGACTAACAATCATAGCGTGGAAGAAACTCTGAATAGGTGACGACGTAAGAATACTTCCAATCAATGCCAACATGCCGATCGAATACGTATTATCTTCTTCAAATTTAGGAGTAGTGGGCATGCTCAGATGTCGGGCCATCCAGGACGCATCCGGCTTTTCATTCAAAAGTGACTTTCTGACTTCCTCTTTTTCTCCAAACCAAAAGTTTCTCTCGCGTTGGAAACGTACTTTTTCTGCTACTTTCCAAGGTTGAAGAAAATCGGGAACCCAGTCTGGAATGTTGCGGAGGAAAGGAAGCTTGTTTTGGATGTCACCATCGGCTGAGATACGGCGGAGGAGTTGATTAGCACGCATGATGGTTTCTTTGGCGGTGGAGAGACGGCGATCATTCCAGGCCATTGTCGATGAAATTTGAGCGGTGCATTCTTCGCAAAATTGTTTGAAGAGGTGGGGTTGGGCGATGAGACGAGTGACGAATGTTGCGGCGCCCTTTTGAGAAAGGCCTTTGAGACGATCGGGTGGCATACTGGACATGGTAGCCTTCATCCAAGTTTTGATACGCTTCATGTCCTCTGGATAAATGTTAGTATTGTGAGAGGAAATTTCAGATATTAGGAGACATACCGCCATGGGTAACAAGGGGAATGTATCGATTTGTGTGTCTGCAATCATCTCCGATGGCTGCAAGAAATGGTCGGTCCGAATAGATAGCTCCTCTCTTGACAAAAAGGTCTTCGCAAATTTTATGGGAGGTAATCCAGACAGTATTGTCACCGTTCAGATTCACTTGATACATAGTTCCATATTCCTTACTCCAATCCACCATTTTCATCCATGGGTTCTTTGGGTCAAGATCAGGAACTGATCCAATGATCGGGTATCCTGTAACAAAACATCAGTAAAGATTCATCAGTCAGGTATCATACATGTTTTCTCTCTTACCTTTTGGACCCGGCAGCGTTTTGGCGCCATCAGGTATCTTGACTTTCTTGAACAGGCGTTCATAAGATACATAACATATAAAAATCACAGCAGAAAAACCAAGCAGCAACAATGAGTATGCCATGCTTGCCTATGACGAAACGATCGACGATAGAATTCTGGAATGTAGAAATGAGAGAGATGGGGGGACTTGATATTAAAACAAAAATCGCAGCCTGCACATCCAGCTCGCGGGAACCGAAAAGAGGAACCCAAAAGAAAAAAGAAATACGAATCTAGTAGTACTACACTAGTTTCTCCAACAACCCAACAGACCCATCCCCGCTAAGACAAAACTAGTCATTCTCCTCCCATATACCTACATTTCATCTGACAAGAAAGACCAAGCCTCACTCGAGCCTTGCACAACAACACTCAAAACATGATTTCCAGCTCCATGTCGATCACGTAACAATGGACGATTGTTTCCGTTGCTGAAACATCCTCGACGCGCTATGTCCCGAAGCACGGATACTAGAGATGATCCGCTAACCCCCTAGTGCCCCTTTTGCGTGCCGAACTTCGTATTGCTTGGCCCAATGGTGCATACATAAATACATTGCTTGTTTGAAGTTTGTCCATTCTCGTTCTTTCAGCTCATGTAGAACGAGGATAATTGTGATGCAACATTGTGAATGTTGGCTGCACCCCCCCCCCCCCCCCACATTTGTGTCAGACTTTTGGGGGCTGGCAGATTGATCGCGACGTCGCGTGCAGGGCTGAATTTAGTCGATGAGTAGTATGCTTACTTGTCATTCTTACTCATCTATGCTTTCAGAGCTCTCGATCATTTTTTGACTGTCTACAGATTGACAACAAACCGATACCGAGCTATCACAAAGTCAATATGTACGGAGTACAAGCGCATTTGAAATCCTACCCCGCGGACCGTCAAAAAGCTTAACGATGCAAAGCGTGTCGCACGGGGCTTTGCGCTCTTGAACATTTTTGAAATTGCATACTTGAATCTCTGATCTCATATCTATATATTTAGTTAGGTACGATGGCAACTATACCAGTCTTTGGATAGGCATCGTGAGACACCCAATAATACCAACTTTAGCTCAAGTGTGATAGAGAAGATGTATGGGCTGGATAACGACGGTATATCTAGATACGAGACTTAAGTATGTGTTTTCTCTTTTAGACCTTCTCTAGCCCATTTTCTGTCAAAAAGCAAAGTATATGCAGCGGATGAAATGGTTGACTGAGAATCTCTAACCCAAAACGAAATGGGAATACCTTTGATGATTCTGCTTGGTTCGTTGTCTGGTATTTGGTGTGGTGTTTCGTAACCTTGAAGTCCATATCACCGAGTGTCTACGTGGTCCAAACTAGTCGCACCTAGTGTATGTTTAGTAAGAAGTGAAGAAGAAAAGCCATCAAAAGTTAGTTTGGACGTGTAACGATAGTCGAGCGTCGATAAACGAACGCCTTATCGATCGCTACAGGGAACAAATTAGGATTTCGTATTGACCTATTGTTTTCCGAAAGACCGAAGGGCGAAGATCGTGGTAATTCACACATCTGAACATCTCGGAATCCAGGTTGGCTCTGCTAGTGTTGTAAGGTTACAGTTCAACAAGACTAATGCTGGTATTTAGTAGTTCGGTACAACATCAACCTTACAAAGTAGAGACGATGATGTTATAGATCGGGTTGAAGATTATCTATCGGTCCCATGGTTATGGCTCCAAGCATACCAGAGTATAGATGACCAGTATGGATAACCTTTCTTGATACCAGTAGCTATTCGAGGAGGTGGATGTGTTCCGACCACCATGTTGAAGAAACGTGAAACAAGAACATTGGTCCAAATATATTGGCCATTATAACCCAAATGTACTAGAATAAGCTATGGAAAAGTGACATAGATGTCACCCAAGCCTCTCAGAGGGTTGCAGCAAACAATGATACAGAAGTGTCGATAAATGCCCCAGGTAGGTAGTTACACATTGAAGAAATCGCTTATCCATTTTTGATCTTCTGCAACATTCTCTTCTGAAAGTTCGTTCCTAAGTAAATTTTGATGGCTTTGATATTTCTAAAATTAGCTCAGGTGAACAAAAGTATCCAACCTCAAACTTCGAAAGACTGATTGAGCCCCATGTCAAACCGTTCTCCACAATACATTCCCGGGCACCCAATCAAAATGTTATGTCGATTCGTAACCATTTCTACATTTTGCGTTCGTTTGTAAGATCTTGAAACGACATACATACACACACACCAGATATCTGATTGTATCAGGTGTGAAAAAGTGGGTAGGTAGGTTATCAAAAGTTCTGGAGGCAAATATTTGTAGATTCGGTGAGAATGAAGTTTTGTAGGACAAGGATGAAATCATGCTATGAAGAACGACTACCAACTCTGACGTTTATATCGAAGCCACAATGAAAGACATTCCGAAACTTTTCTGTTGAATGAATGGGAAAGGCATTTGGGAAGCCAAGAGCCGATTGCTTTGCTGGCCAACCATTTCGCCATACTCTCTTGGAATATGCCCTCCAATTCTCACACAATGGAGCGGCTAAAAGGCAGCTGCATGTCGTATGCTATGAGACGGCTCTTTTACTTGCGAAAGTTTAACCTTAAATCACGTTTGTTGATTTCTTGATAGTATCTAAGATCATCGACATGAAGGTAAAACTCTGGCCAAGGTAGATCGAGGGTCGTATATTCTTTGAAGAATCGCAGTGTTCCGATCCGAATACTGGCATGCACAACACGCAGCCAACGGCAAAAGGAAGCAGAGAAAGAAAGTTCCCATGAACGAGGAGGGTGATCTTTGCCGCGCACAGGATTGAAAGTGTGAACTTTGCATTCTTGCATTGGTGCATTGCTGCATTCCATAGAAACCGTTTTGTTTCAAGGATATCTATTCCTTCTTAGCTGAATAACGATTCGAAATAACACCGGACGTGGCATGTGTTGCTGTGGTTTCTTAATCTAATATTAGCAAGACACTCTATCGTGGGACTCTGGAGGAGGGGGGCCAGGAACCCCCATCACCAATTTCTGCAATAATTCGACAAACCCCAAGTGGTACCGAATGAAAAGAATCAATCATACAGATCCAGCTTTACGAAATTGCTCTTCCAAGTGGAATGAATCTCTTAGCCAGACAATTTCTTGTTCCCCTCAAACCATTCAATATAAATCATCGAGAAGATCCGTAAAGAAGAACCAGACCCCACAGAATTCCACACCAAACCCCACCACACCACAGAGAAAATAGCACATCAAGAATCGCCCCCAAAAACCAACCCAAAAAGTTCAATTCTGTTTATAGTCACACCCAAATCAAATCGAACTGTTGGTCATTGTTAATCCATCCACATCAACTACCAAACACTTAATTTCCCAAAGTCAGAAATCAAATCATCATCCAAACCATCCCAATTGGCCCTTCACATACGAGCTCCACAGCCCATCTCAAGCGAGCTTACATTATTCATCTCAGAGCCCCCTCTCTCGACCTATTTTGATCACGATATATCTCTCAGACGGGTATGTGCATCCGTGGAAACCAACTTTTTGAAACTGCATGTGGTGTACCGAGAATGAATACGGAGAGGTGGGTTGGTGGGTGATTCCGTTCGGGGTTTGGGTGTAGTTGGTAGAGGGAAGTTTTTGATTCTCCATTCTTGGTAGATGATAGATGACTTGTTTATTGTTGTGGGCGTTTGAATTCTCTATCTGTATTCGACCTTTTGAATGTCAACATTTCAACCATTCAAATATCCCAAAACCCCAATCACATTCACAAATCAGCAGCTATAAATCATCACCCAACTCCCCTCCAAATCCCCAGCCAAACCTCCCGAGAAAATTACAGCAAAATCCCCATTCAATCCCAAAAAATTCTCCATATAGAACAAAAACGGGCCCGTACATTCGGTAACAGGATTGCTTGCATCGTACATTCCTTCGAGTCATATATGTAACATTAGTGGAGGAAATTATCATGTCGTGGTTTGGTTCAGCCTTATTGGTAGACACAGGATGGATGTTGCAGCATGGATTGAACTGGACTGGATGATCATATATGCATACATACATACTATGGTTCTCGATAAGTAAGTGAGTTTGATTTATAGAATTGAAGCTCCATGAGCAAGCAAACAAGCAAGTAAGCAAGCGCTTCGATACAATACAGCATATCCAAGTACGCAACGATAATTTTGGAAGATTATTCCTTCAATTTTCCTTGTACATAGTTAGAAATCGCCTGCATCTCATTACATTACTATGATAGAACATTGTACAAGTATCCGTTTACAACATCTACAAGCTGTGCCTCAAAAGCGTAATACTCACGTCGTGTCGTAGGATTCTCAACGCGTCCTATTTTCCCATCCATCCCGCGCGATATTGCATTATCATTTCGGCAATGGAATATAGAAAATTATACCAGAGATCTAAGGGATATTCAAAAACTCACACTCGTTAGTATCGTATATAAGGATATGTGAAATACCTGCCATGGCATTTCGTAAATCATCCTCATTCTTTCCTTGAGTTTTTCTTTTTGAAACTTCTTTCATTGGGGTTTCCAGTCATTCTTTTCTGGTGCCAGTATCATATTCAGTCATTACCATGTCTCCTATCAATTTGGTTCTCAGAACCGCTTTCATTCTTTCTTCTATATCCACTTCTTTTGCTGCAGTCTGCAATGACCAGACTAGAGCTTCTGGGGATCCTTCCGGAGAGGAATTGGCCAAGTTCTTCGATTCCGAAGATAAAGTCTCCCAATTTTGCTCGGCTGATGTATCAGGAAAGGCTTCAGGAAGTGTTAGCTTCTCAGGCTTAAAGGTAAGACAGCTGGAAACCATCCAACTCGACATACTAATAGAGGTAGATCTCTTTTGAGCGCAGTGATAGCTCCAACCCATCCTTGGAGCATTGCACGGAAGCACTCCAGGATATCATGTCCCAATGCATTGAGCCTTCTAACCCAGGAACCTATGGAGGAAGCTCAACATTCGACAATGGAGAAATATACACAATCAGCAACGACTTATATCCTCAAGCACCCACGATCTCTGTAAATCTAGAGAACCGAGCAGTGGAGGACGCTGCAAAACCAAAGCCTAAGAAGACTACTTTAAAGCAGACTACTAAAGCAACTGTCACAACAAGCCCAAAAAAGACTGTGGCACAAGCAACCACTAGTCCAAAAACTACCGCAACTACTCCAAAGCCAACTCCGACTCCCGTGTCTACGAGTCCGAAGACTACACAAACTACCCCCACTACATCGAAATCATCGACTATCAAGACAAGTAGTGTATCTTCAGAAACTCCAAAAACGACATCAACTTCCACTAGTTCCAAAACTACTCCACTTACCCCAACTACATCAAAATCGTCCACATCCACCATTAAAACAAGTATAGCTTCCGAAACTCCCAAAACAACATCCGTAGCCACGAGTTCAAAACCTCTAGTGACCACCCCAACGCAATCTCAATCACCAACTGCTAACACGAGCCCATCCTCTGCAACTCCCAAAACAACTTCGGTAGCCACTCCTTCGAAGTCTACCACTTTCAGTAGCCTTTCAACAAAGAGCTCTTCCTCGACCAGTCTAACCAGTCTATCTTCCGAAAGTCCCAAAACAACTTCCGTATCTACGAGTTCGAGACCTCTAATAACCACTTCGATAACATCCCAACCACCGACTGCGAACACGAGCCCCTCTTCAGAACCCCCCCAGACAATGTCAAAGTCCACAATTTCCAGCGTCATCTCCTCCAAGACTTCTTCTTCGAGTAGTCTCTCCTCAAGTCAAACTTCAACAAAGGAAAGTGGTACTAGCACTAGCAGCAGTAGTAGCACTAACTCGAACTCTCAATCTCACTCTTCCACTCCAACATCTCTATCCAGTCTCTCATCCCTTTCCTTAACCAAAGTGACTTCCATCAACAACCCCACCATCACACCCGGCGCTTCCACTCCAAGCCTTGAGCCATCCTCCCACGTCCCCGAGCCAACCAATACTCTCTCACAATCCACCACAAAACCCATCTCACTAGAAACCTCCTCGCAGAAAAGTGTATCGCAAATCAATTCTTTATCTAGCAGCAGCGGTATCCACACATCTGGTCTCTCATCTACCTCCCGTCTGACCAGTTCCCTCTCAAGCGGAACAAAAAGCCCCACCTTCACCTTCACCCCCAATGCCCTCGAACCGACTCCCGCCTCATCCCCAGAATCCCTCTCAGCAACCAAGTCAAGCATATCTCCAGAATCCAGCGAAACAAAGCCCGCTAGCCCATCCACCCCGGCAGCAATATCAGAACTCCCTAGTACTGCGCAGGTCCAGTCATCATCTGCAATCAAAACATCTTCTATTTCCTCCCTCTCTTCCAGTTCAATCCCCGAAATAACACCCGGACCCATAACCCTCAGTTCTTCAGCCATCATCTCCTCAGCTCTTGACGAATCAACCAATTCCGCTGCGCATTCTAGTAATATTATTGAGAGCAATACAATTCCCGCATCGATAATCACCTCTAAAGTTTCGAGTGAATCGCTAGCGTCTTCTTCAAAGCCCGAAATCACACCTCCTCCCTCTCCTTCATCTATTTTGACCTCTGGAACCGTCCCATCTACTTCAGCATCCGAATTGGCTTCGCAAGCAATCTCGACCGAATCTCATGTATCTCCCGGACAATCCGAAATTACTCCTTCTCCTTCTCCCTCTACCCCCACATCCCAAGTAATTTCTACCGGTTCTCTCACATCTTCCATCCAGCCCGAAATCACACCACCTTCCTCGGAATCTTCGGTTCCCGGAACCATCTCTTCAACTATTGTCTCCGAGCCAATAACCAAAAGTACTTCCGCGGAAGCCCTCACATCTTCCGCCGAACCCGAAATCACACCCTCCCCCTCCAAGCCATTATCTTCAGCCGCCACTCCTTCATCTCTTATATCCGAAGCAGTTCCTCAAAGTATTTCAACCGGTTCCCTTACATCTTCAATTCAACCCGAAATCACTCCTGCTCCTTCCAACCCATCCACTTCTGAAATTATTCCATCGATTTCAGAATCCGGAGTGACTTCGCACGCTATTTCTACAGGATCTCTCACCTCTTCCGTAGAGCCTGAGATTACTCCATCTCCATCTCCATCTCCATCGGAAACAACTGAGCCATCCCAGCCAGCCGAATCACCCGATCCAGTCGAAACCCCCGAACCAGCTGAATCACCCAACCCGATTGAAACATCCCAACCAGACACTACAGAAAGCAGTCCAACCGAAACTGACATTGCTTCATCAACGTCAGCTCCCTCATCCACATCAATCTCTTCATCCCCAGCTTGTACAGCCACCACAGGAGGAAATTGCTCTACATGTTATCAATACTCCGGTTCTGGGGATATCTCACCCTCTCTCTCCAACGATACTACTTTGCAATCTCGCAAACTGCCACCATCGATTGCCGGTCGCATATCCACTACTAATCTATACCCCAAGATATCGAAACGAGCCACAGGATCATTTACTTCGTTTGATGCGGCCAATTCGTGTGTTTTTGGGTCGGTGGATGTTCCTTCTATTCCTGGTATGTATACCTCGCGGAAACCACGAATAATTCAAAGACCGCAATTTAGCTAATCCACTATATGAAGATGCATCCACTTTGGTCAGCAAAGCAGGCATTCGAACAGAATACTGGTATATTTTACAAGATACGCCTGTGAACACAACGACCTGCCCTACACTTGGCTTTACAAAGGTTACCGATGGAGCGCTTGCTTCTCAATTGATAAATTCAAATGCGGTTGGGTATGCAAAGGCTGGATCTGGAATTAGTTGGAAAGCGAATGCTCCGAGTAAGTTTCACTCATGAAGTATGCTGTAGATCTTGACTAACGAATCTCTAGCCGTTGACGTAGATAGTGTTTGTAAGTATCCAGTTTTTGTGTTAGAAGTGGTATGGGAGCATTAGGCTAATGTCATTGTCTATAGATGATTCAAGAATTCTGCAAGACTTCTTCGCAAGTAGGATTAACAGCAACAACTGTGCAGCTTTCAAGGCTATCTTTGATCAGCCAGACATTGAAAATGCAGGAAAATCTAGGTTACAGACTATTTGGAAGTAAGTCAACAGATTACCTCCTCAAATTTCCACGGCTCCTAACATAGATATAGTGCACTTCCCAGTGATACCAATCCCGACTATGCTGGAATAGATCAAAAGGTATTTTTTTCAGCCCCAAAATCCATGAGATATACAACTAACAAACGAAAAGATAAGCACCGTCAAAGCACAAGCTTTTACAGGTGAATTGCAACAAAGTTATACCAGTAACGATGAGAAGTTAGCATACATTTCCGAAGTAGCCGTGGCAATGGCCATAACCAACGACGATGCCATCGCCAATCTTTTCCAAAGCACCAATCTTCGTATTTACAAGGCACTACTTGATATCGATGCGGTTATTGGTGCTGGTGCCGTCACTAGAGCTACCAATAGTACCACCATCACTGGAAATAAAGCAGACGTAAGTACTACCTACTATCTCTCTGTGCACCATTGTCACATGTATTATCCTTGATCGACTACCTACCAACAATATCTCATGATTTCTCCTTTCACTTCAAAACAAAAGCTAACACTCCTCTTTCTCAGTGGGCATCAAGCTACCGCACCTACCTCACCAACCTCCTAACCTCCCGCTCCTCGACCATTCTCTCCCAAGTCTCGAGCTACCTTGATAATGATCTTGGACCCGCCGCCAGAAACAATAATGTTACGCTTTCAGATGGAACTGTATCGACCACTGAAAATTCCATTGGAAAGGGCGTTGACGCGTTCCTAAATGCATATCCTCTGGCTACCGCTTTTACATTTAATCAGGCCAAATTATTAGGATTTCCCAGTGTGTAGGTAAAGTATGCAGGATGAATTCGAAAGGGAAGAAAGAGTAAAAGAGGATAGAGAAAGTCTGTTAAAGATTGTAGCTTGCTATTGGTGATGTATGTTTGATTGTCCATTTTTGGAAAATCGTCCCTTTGATTGATTGAGTTAGTTATTTTCTTCGGCATTTGCAAACTATTATTCTTCTTTTCTTTTCTTTTTTTGATGTTTTGTATTCGATATTTCAATCTAAAAATGAGATACCAATGATGACTTCAACGCGGGAACTAAGACTAAGCCTTGATACGCATGGACCACACAAGGCTGACAGAACTCCCCTCCACCAAAGATCCCACCTCTGACTCTCTATCCATCGCAACTGCCATCACATCACATCACATCACATCACATCGTAACTCAATTCCCAACTCAAAATGAGTACCTCTCAAACTCAAACTTCTGTCAAAATCTTCAAATTTCCCCGCGAACATTCCTTTCCCCCGTTTTTCACCCTTCAACCTACCTCTTCGACTGTTCATGCGCAACTTCGCAAATGGAGCGATTTAATCCTTTCCTATTTTGCGTTTCATCGATTATTTCGTCTGACAGTTTCTACGTTGTTGTCTTCTGAGTTGTTCAAAAATGAGAGGATTAATAGGAGATTGGATGAAGAGGGGCTCAGAGAGGTATTGGAGTTTATGAGAAAGGAGGGGAGAGTAGAGTGGATTGGCGGAGGGGGGAATGGGAAAGTAGGTGGAGATATATGTTGGGTCTGGTGGAGGAAGGTAGATGAATGGGCGAGAGTTATTGAGGATTGGGTTGATGAGACGGGACAGAGAGGGAGTGTGCTGACACTCTATGAGTTGGTTGAGGGGGAGGGAGGGAGGGGTGCTGGTATGCTATTTCTTTTTTGTCTTTTCTTGGGGTTGAAGAGGAATATGCTAATAAATGATTTGGTAACAGAATTCCACGGTTTAGATACGGAGATATTACAAAAAGCACTGGCGATACTGGTGAAGAGGGGAAAGGCTCAGGTTTTCGGACAGGAGGATCAACAGGGTGTAAAATTCTTTTGAGCCATGCGAACTCTCGAGAATACATACGGAATGAAGATCCCAAGTCTTACACCATGCGTTGCGGGACGATTGAAATAAGCGTCGAGGGTTGATACATCCTTTGAATGGGAGCATTCCGCATTGGCATTCGCATAAGGAGGAACCGTTTTACTGAAGCTTCGTTCCCCTTTTGAATCCTCAATAGGCCTCCACCGAATTTTGCCCGCACTAGTATTATTAGTCAATACTTCAGCAAACCCAGCCCAAGATCCTTTCCATGCCTGTCTTCCAGAAAACCCTTTTGATCGGGAAACATACAGGAGGTCACCACTTTAAACATTGTACACACACTTAACAGTGCGTAGTCTCACAAGAAAGTGACCAGAGTCAAAACGACTCTTTCGGGAGCAAGGCCGACCCAAAGATCACAATCCGAACCAAGCTACATGTAGCCAGAAACTCGAAAGGAAATTTGGACGCAATAGCTAGTGGTAGTTTTTGAGGCCTAGACCTAACGAATGAGCGAGAGAAAAAAAAATCTTGTACCGTGTTACCGTGTATCGTCTTTTCCCGCTGTCTCCGGGGGACGGTACCGAAATTAGATGGAGAATAATATTCGTCCTTCAGCTGGCCTGGGTGGAATGCTAGAGCGGATTGAGCTTAGTAGCATCGAGTCTCATCGACCATCCCTTTTTCTTAGCAATAGATTTATGTTTGATCTGCGAGATTTTCTGATGGTACTTACTGGAGCATTTTAAGATGGAAATTGGAGTAAATAGTGGGTGGGTTGGGATGGAAATATTGTATTGTATTGTATTGTGTTGTTCGTTTTTGGTAGGTATACATTTATAGAACACCAACGTGAGTAGATAAGGAGGTATGGAGGAAATACTCAGTCAGCCAGGAAATGCCTAGCATGAAGAATCCTCCGAAAAAATGAAGTTGTCCAATTTACATACCATGTCTACTTGGCCTATCATGGTTTATATATCTTTGTATCTTTGTATATATGTGTGTGTATTTATATAAGTAGAAGTCTAGGAACACAAGGATTAATCCATGCGTGGATAGACGGATAGACGAATGGCATGGCATAAATGAATGGGAGGGTGCTGTGTTGCAAGCTGCTTCCTGGCAGGATTAGATGAGGATCTAATACACTGTACACGTTTTTAATATGGCATGCTCGGAATGGTAAGTTTTCCTAGCTGGGCTGGGTGTGGATGTTTATTAGATGAATAGGTAGGCATGTCACCCGTTTGTGTGTGTGTGTGCGTGTGCGTGTGCCGTTGATGTATGTGGAGAGGGGGGGTGTGGATGATTGGTAAGGAACGGTGTGGATGGATGGATGGATGGATAGTGCTGGTGCTGGTGCTGGTAGTGAGAGGGTGGCTTGTATGATTACGTAGATGGATGGATGGGTTTGTAGGTTCTTCATGTGTAGGTGGGTGTAGGTATCGGTATCGGTGTTAGAGAAGACCGACCGACTTAGATATGATGAAATTGCAATCTGGATGTGTGATTGTGTGATTGTGTGATTGTGATTGTGATTGTGATTTTGTTCTTGCTCTTGCTGATGGGAGGGAGGGGTAGCTGGATAGTTATTAGTTAGATAGATGGATTGTATTCTACTCGGTAGAAGGCAGGGAGTCTTGGAATCTTCACTCACGCACTCACGCACTCGCTCATTCTCTCATATCTTAAACGAAATACTATGTATGTATGTACTTTCTCCCAACAGCCAAAACGGCGTGCTGAATTTAAATTTTGAATTTGAATTTGATTTGATATGATTTGATTTGAACTTGATTTGAAAGCTACTCTCTCCTCTCCTATCCATGGATGGGATCTGACTGACGAATCACACGTGTACGGTACCTGGATTTATTTCCGAGGCGTGCCTTTTTTAATATATTATATATTGTTCTCGGTAACGGTTGTGCGTCTTGATTCGATTCATTTTATATCCTCTCTGGTTTGTATGGTGCCTGGCTACCGTACCTTCCCTTCCGTCTCCCCTTTCTCTTCGGTCTATTGGCTTATGGTGTTTGTGGGCGTGGGCGAGTGAATTGTGAAAACTGCCGTGGAAAGCTTCCATTGGGGAATGCATGTTGCTAGTAGATACTCTAGTAGGTAGGTCGTAGGTCGCAGGTCGTAGGTCTTTTTTGTCTGGTGAGTTCATTAGCATTCGTTGGTTCCCAGGTACTTGGCTAGTGAGTTGGTTAGTTGCCCATTAGTTGATTAGTTGTACAATGGCAAAGTCTCCCTGCCTTGGAACGAAAGTTGAATCGCATCCCATGCAAAACAAGTTGAGCCGTCCGTCATCACTAATTAAAGATCCGAGTTGTCATAATGCATTGCATACATACCCTTCGATGCAAGATACATGTATCTTTTTTCGATTCCCTCCTCGTCCAATTTGGCATTCACCGCTCTTAGATGTGTTTGATCTCTTATCTCTCCGTGAGCTACTAGCTACGAAACTACCGGCTAGTTGCTCACTCAGTGATGGAACGGGTTCCAAACTTCTCGACCTCTAAACTTAATTCTTGAGAGATCGGGAGCAACGGGAGCAATAGACTGGTTTACTTGCGGGAGAGGGAGTCACTTGGGTGGGTGGCATCTCTTGCTTTTGGGTTTGGATAGTGTGCTTTGATGGTTAGATGGGGATGATCATCGACGGAGAGAGTGTACATGGAGAGGCAATGGCTGGAGATGGAGATAAGAGATGT
Source organism: Botrytis cinerea B05.10 (assembly GCF_000143535.2). NCBI lineage: Eukaryota > Fungi > Ascomycota > Leotiomycetes > Helotiales > Sclerotiniaceae > Botrytis > Botrytis cinerea. The sequence continues at coordinate 3,792,885 of NC_037310.1, forward strand.
TTCAAGAGGGGGAGAGAAGAGCAGAGGGATCCATTCGATGCATGGAATGAGAACCTTTTATATTTGACTTCCTTCACTTCCTTGACTTTCTTGACTGACTACCTTGACTACCTTGACTCCTTGAGCCTATTTGTCTGTCTGTCTGTCTGTCCGTCTGTGTGTCTGTCTATCGATCTATCTTTGTACCATTGAATATCTTCCTCTATCCAGATATATATGTGCTACTCTTATACTTATATATATATAAAGTTATACATACACATATCTTGTATATACACATCTCACATACACACATCTCACATACACACACCTCACATCAGAATCAGGGGAGGACTCTCCGTTTGTTCGAATCTTTTCTTCCACGAGTCTATGAATCGATGAGATGAATCCACGACCCACCGGTTGCTAAATGAAGCATTGGAAATGATCCACCGAATATCATTACGACCACATTAAAAAGTTAAAAGATCAACTTAATCCTTACGGAGAAGAGGTCGCGACCGACTTCTCGAATTCTCTTATCCTTGTCCATTACGAAAGTGGGAAATCATAATACTCGAGGGCTTCTTTTTTGGTTGTTGCGGTTGTAAATATTCTTCTTGCTATTATTCTTGTTATTATATTATATTATATTATATTATCGTTGCCATCAGCATCATCATCATCATCATCGCAGCTGCTGTGTGTGGATTCTTGACACTGAATCTTTTTTGCAGTTATTTGCTTTTTTCTCTTCTCTTCACTTCCGACTTCATCACCACTTCTCCAACTGATTGATTGTATCTCCAAGTTGGCTTCAAAGCATCTCCCTCCCCCTCCCTCCCCGCCCCATCTCTCAATCCAACACCTTCCATTCGACAACCCACCAGCGTTGCTTGCTTTGCCCTCGTTCTTTCCTTCCTTCCTTATCCAGAAACGAATTCATTACGGAGTACGACCCCATAAACCGCATCTCTTCCCCCCTCACACGAGAAGAGCAAAAAACAAAAATATCATTTTCGTTTTTATTTTCGTTTTCATCTTCATTTTCATTTGAGAATACACTCGACCGACAGCTTCTACAGCAACAACACTCATTACAATACAACACAACACAATACCGGTACATCTGTATCTACATCAACGATAATATCATTTTCATCTTCATCTTCATTCCCGCCATCGCCATCGCCATCGCCACCACCATTACGACGAATTCCATTCATCACAATCGTTAATTCTCGAAAGAAGCATTATTTATTGATTTCCTAGCTATTACTACTCTCATTCATTCATTCATTCAATCCAGCTCTCCAAAAGTTCCTGTTCTTCTTCAATCCAAGCCAATTCAATTCAATTCGACGTCGATAAATCATCAGATTCGAATTTAAACCCAATTTCCATTCCTTCCTTACTTCCTTCGAAACAAGCCTCAATCCGATAATCCATAAATACACAACATAACATAATCAGGGGGGGCAGGTATCATCTCATCTTTTCGAAACGGTCAATCATCATACCGCCTCCACCTTCTCCTCCTCCTCCACTTCATCCCAACTTTCAATTCAATACCGCCAAAATAGCTACCTTACGAGAAAACCACTATCCTCAAATTCCATCTTTTGAAGATGCGATGATCTATTCAAATGATGCGGGTTATCCAACGTCAATGCCTGGTTCACCTCCCGATTTAACGGGATCCAAATCCTCAAAATCCTCCTCATTTCATTCCTCCTACCAATCCGATAACGATGAAATTCTTTCCGACGTCAATCATTTCGAAGAAATTGGACTGGACGATGAATCAAGAATCGACTCGGACATTGGGGAATTCGCAGTCAAAATGTCGACAAATCCATACTCTTCCACATTCACAACGGACCTGCGAAGTCAAGCAAAGCAACAACGACAACAACAACGAACTCCCATGTCTGCCACACAAGGAAATACTAGAATTCCAAGAGATTTGACATCAACTACCAAAGGTCGTCAGGGTTACCCAACATTGAGGTCACAGATAAGAAATGCGGCATCGGATGGCTTGGCAATCGTGCCTGTACCCAGTTCATCAGCAAAGACTAGAAGAGGATTGAGTAGCCCCAGTGCGCCTGTATTACCGACGACACTTACACGACAGCGAAGTTTGAGTCCAAATATTGGCGCAAGTCCAAGGAGTAGTATATCCGGAGCTTCCGCGAAAGGAAGAAGAGGCAGTTGGGTTTCGAATCGAGAACGGAAGACTATACAAGAGTTAGAAAAGGAGTGTGACGAGGATGATGGAGATGATGTACCTGATGAATGTCTTTTGGAGAATGTGCCGATATCGCCGCGACCTCCACAAGAACGAGCGAGTGCTGCACCATCAGCATCGACGAGTCCCGAGAGACCTGTGAAGGAGAAAACAAAGCCACTTGGAAATGGAACTTCTGCCAAACCAGCAGAGCAGGGAGAACTTAGATCACCAAGAGCGATCATGACACGAGGAGTAACTACGGGACAAATTTCAAATAATCATTTTAATTCTAATAAACCACGGGCAAAGAGTTGGAACGAAGCTTTGTCGGAATTGAGTGAAGAAGCAAAGGCTTTGACAGAAGCCTTGGAAGCACATGCGGAAGATGAAGAACGAAGGGATTCCGATACTCACAACTACCATCGTTCAAACAAGCCAACAAGAGTAAAATCATCATTCGCCGAATTACCTCCATTACGAAGAACTGAACTTATGATTGATCCGCTACCTATATCAAAGGAGAAGGAAGCCGTTCTTTCGAGAACTAGACCGTCATGGCTTCCGCCGAAGGATCCAGCTGAGGAAAGGCGACATCTTAAAGAATATCAAAAGATGATGGCATCAGCAGAGAAAGTGGAACGTCAGAGAGAATCCGAAAAACGTAGCAAATCAACTTGCAGAGACGACACAGCAAGTTCTTTGTTAAGGATTTGGGAAGAACATGTCTTACCCAATTGGGATGATGTGATAAGACAACGAAGAACGAGAGAACTATGGTGGAGAGGTATAGCGCCAAGGAGTCGTGGAGCTGTATGGTCAAAAGCGATTGGAAATCCTTTGGGATTGTCGGATTCGTCATATACTGCTGCTCTTCGAAGAGCTCAGGCTTTAGAAATGACAATTAAGAGTGGTTCTCAATTGAGTGCAGAAGAAGAGAGGAAGAAGGGTTGGCTGGAACGAATTGAGAGAGATGTCAAGGAAACATATCCTGAACTGCGAATTTTTCAACCCGAGGGGCCTTTGCATGTGGCATTAATGGATGTTCTCAAAGCTTATTCCATGTACAGGAGTGATGTGGGTTACGTACATGGAACAAGTGTAAGTAAAATTCTTTTCTTCATCTATTTTCTTTACTCTTGTAAATGGAAACTAATTCTACAATAGACAATCGCAGCCATACTTCTTCTCAACCTTCCCGATCCTTCTTCGTCTTTTCAAGCCCTCTCAAATATTCTCAATCGACCTCTTCCTCTCTCCTTCCATACCAATGACTCTGGCGCCATCTCTCGTGTTTATAGCCTCTTCCTCACCACCCTATCACAAAAGTTTCCACGTCTTCATTCTCATCTCACATCGGAAGAATTAAACTTTAATCCAGATGTCTATCTTCGTGATACATTTGTATCTCTATTCACAAGCTCGATATCCCTCGATAATGCGAGTAGATTGTGGGACGTAACAGTTTTTGAAGGCGATTCAGTATTGGTTAGAGCGGCGGTTGCACTTTTTGGATCTTTGGAAAGTAAACTTCATAGTGTTAGTAATGATGAGGAAATTTTGGTAGTTCTTCAAGAGGGTATCGGTGCCGAGGGAACGGGAGAAGAGGATTGGATTGCGGCTGTTAGGGGAGCAGGGAAGTCGTGAAATTATTTGTAGATGGATCGATGGATTGATGGGTACGAGGAGTTTGGAGCGAGTTGATTAGGAATGGAAAGGAATTGCAAGGAAAAGATGGACGAATGAGTGGAATGTACAGTACCGGTAGTCCTACATACAATTTCTTGTAGGTGTATAGTAGTTTAGATGTGGAAGCGATGATCAATCAATCAACTATTAAGGATTCTATGTTTTGTTTTCGGCGAGGTTGATGATTTAATTTATTTATGAAGAAAGATGTAGGTGTAGTTCAACTTTATCTTGAAGAGAGATGTATGTATTTGATACAGTGGAACGGACCCGATATGATGACTCGACTACCATGTTATGTTGATATCATATCATGCCATGTACATACACCCACACACTTTCTCTCTCTCTCTCTCTCTCTATCTATCTTTTTCTTATGGGTTTCGGGAGTGATGTAGATAGGGTGGAAGTGATAGTAAGTGATAAGTGAATGTGATAGTAAGTGATGATCGAAGGGAACGAAAAGGGGGGCGGGGGGAAGGAGGAGAAGGAGGAGAAGGAGAAGGATAGATGTATATGGGTATGTCGATGGGTATGTAGATGGGTATATGTGATGGAAGAGGAAGGAAAGGGGAAGTAGAGGTTAGAGGTTAGGGGTTAGAGGGGGGGGGATTGAAAGTGAAGTTTAAAGGGAGGGAGGGAGAGAGGGAGGGATGAATGATTGATTGATTGAGGGGAGAGGAAGGGGAGAGGAGGTAGGTTGGTAGTTTGGTAGGTAAATGGGAGAGATGGGAGGTGTATGTGAGCTTGAGGTGTGTGTGTTTGTGTGTGTTTGTGTTTGTGTTTGTGTTTGTGTTTGTGTAGATGGATTGAAGTTTTTTGTGAGGGAGATATGGAGATATGGAGATATAAAAGTGAGATGAGAAGTTGTAGTTATAATTACAATTACAATTACACAGAGTAGGATGGAAATATTGATTCTTCAAGACGGTATTTATTTATCTATTTATCTATTTATTTATGTAGATATATAAATCCATCAAAGTTGTCTTTTGATTCCTTTTGAGCTTGCGTTTGCTTTGGTTGTTTGAGGTTGTTTGAGGTTATGTATGTGTGTGTATGTATGTGTATGTGTGTGTATGTATGTGTATGTATGTGTATGTATGTGTATGTATGTGTATGTATGTGTATGTATGTTAGATATGTTAGATATGTTAGATATGTTAGATATGTTAGATATGTTAGATATGTTAGATATGTTAGATATGTTAGATATGTTAGATATGTTAGATATGTTAGATATGTTAGATATGTCAGATATGTTAGAAATATTCGAGATATCAAGGTATCTATCTATCTATCTGGAATATTGCTAATATAATAAATAGGTTTGATGAGTATAAACTCATCTCATCTCATCTAACCTCGCATATATATATACACACACACATATCCTGTACCTCCATTCCATATTCCATATTCCATATTCCACATTCTACAACCAACACACGCTCAAACCCACTTCTAGTCTCTGGTCTCGGCAATCGTCTTCTTCGTGTCCCATGTACATCGGATATGGATATGGATATGGATATGGATATGGATATGGATATGGATATGGATATGGATGTAGATGTAGATGTAGATATAGAAGATATACGCGTAGGTAGATGTAATGCGATATATACATATCCCTTATATTAATAATAAGTTCAACAAAATTGATTGATTACTAGATTTATAGATGTGTGAAGATTTTGGGTTCATGGGTGTGAGGTGAGGTGAGGTGAGGTGAGGTGAGGTGAGGGAATTATAAGGAGGTTTATATATATATCTATATAACTTTACTTTACTTTACTTTGGGAGTTGTGTTGTTTCTTGATAGGCGTATGGGATTAGATATGGGATTACTTACTTTACTCTTCTCTGTCTGTTTGTTTATTTGTTTAGGAAATTGAGTTGGAATATTGAGTTGGGGGATTGATTTGTGTGTGTGGTTGATTATTTGTAGATATGTATTTCTTTGTATGAGTTATAGATATAGATATATATCTATAGAGGTATGAAGGAATATATATTTAGCTAACCACCACGGCTTTTCTTTTCAATCGGTGTGATGGATAGATAAGATAAGATATACTTGTGATTGATAGGTATGTATGTATGTATGTATTTGTTAGTTAGTTAGTTGATTAAATCTTTAGATATTATATTTATCTATATATACATACGTACAGATGCGAATAGTTGACCAGCTAGTTGCTGTGTGCGGACTTTGTGCTGTGTGTTATACGTTATGCGGTTTCTAAAGGAAGGGGATGAGGAAACTAGAAATAAAGAAATATGTCTAGCTGGCTGACTGGCTTTATAAATCATGGCTATTTCTTACTGGGGAAATATATCAAAGGGAAAAGATGAAAAAAGATGGATTCTTACATTTCGTATTTGTAGATAATAGATGGCATACTACCATACCATACCATGCCAATAGATACACAACTCCACCAAATTAAAAAATATCTCACATCAAGTATTCATCACACCTCGATTTCAATTCCGATTTCTTTTTAATGTTTTGATATTTTAAAATTCCTATTCCTTACTTATTCATCCATTCCAATTCCAATTCCAACCCAATCCCTAACAGGGGAGCAGCGTGAGCGCTCAACCCATATGCAAATACTATAATATGAACCCTATACAAATAATCCCAGAAGCATCTCCAATCCTCATCTCTTCTCCTTCCCTCAAGTTTCCAGCTCTATAGCCTTCTTCTTCTCATTCCCCAAAAGTTAGGTTAATAATATACATAAATGTTTCAACGATAGAACGTTAAGTAAACGGTGGTATGTAGGTTGAACAAAAACAAAAAAACAAAAACAAGAAATACACAAATGCCTCTAAACGCCTGCCTGCCTACTGACTGGTATTTCCTCCCTCCCTCTCGTGATTCCAAACACATACATATATCTCGGATTCTCTCTTAATCTGCCGTAACGCCGTTGCTTGCCAAAGAGAAAAATGAATGGGGTATGCCAAATGATAATGATAATGCAATCCATGGTATGCTTTCGAAACAATAAAAAAAACTTCAGAATGAAAAATCTTCCTCGTCATCATCTTGTCCTTTTCCTCGTTGATCTCAATGACTCTTAACCCTTAAAACCGTATGCGCATCTCTCAATCTCATCTCATCTCATCTCGTAGCTCATAGTACTACGTGTCCATTAATCCTTTCATGTCTCATGAAACTCTCGTTTCGTCTGGGGTCTAGTGAATAACTAGATGGGCTCAAAGCCCGGCGTGATGATTCGATACAGTATCACTACTATATCGTAGCACTGCAATATGAAGTTTTTCCATCTTCCATACCAGTGGAAGATATCCAAGTCAGGTTTTCTAGATCAACAAGAAATCCCAACCCTTCATCTGCATTACCTCTCTCCAGGAGACATAATGTGCTTCACCACCACCAGGACTATATCTACCATCCACATGACTCCAGACTTCCTTGAGAAGAGTCGATACGCGACCAAAACTTCCTTGGTTGGCGAGATCTCCAAGAGCAGCGAGACGATCGGCAAAATGGTGACGGAAGGGAGAATGGGTAGTACTGACGGATCCTCCAATGAGATAAACCCATACGAGACTACGATCATAGCCTCCGGGCCCAGCGGGGATGTATTCAAGTACTTGAGTAAGTTTGTTAACCAGCCCGACACAGCTATCTTGGCTTGGGGAGAAGCCAGGAACGAGACTGCAGAGATAGATACGAGCCGCGAGACGGAAGGCAGCAGTCATGTTCTTGCTCAATTGCTTGGGACTGAGAATACCATGAGCATTGAATGGGACACGGGGTCCGGTTTCACCGATTTCCGTAAGCCCGATTTGATCGCCGAGAGCATGGACATGTTGACAAAGTTGGATGTCATCCATGCCATCATTCTTGAGAGCTTCCAAACATGCGATTTCAGAGATGAGATACAAAACGCGATCTTCACAGCCCATTAGTTCTCTCAAGCCGAGAGATGAGTTGGTTTGCGACAAATGCTTTTCTCTGTACGTGTGAGCAAATGTGGGTGCACGGCCTTGAATGGTCGAACCGAGGATATCGATCCAAGCCGTCAAAGTCATGTTGAAAGGCATCAGGTCATGCGATTCGGTAACGAGACGTGGCAATTCGAGTTTCTGAACGAGAGAAATGGCAGCTTGGAAATGTTGATGCCATGGAATATCGGGTAGGGAATCGTCGAATCGACCGACCGAGCATTGGAAGAAGATCATTCCCAATGTAGCTTCCAAAATTGATACGTGATCAGTGTCGCGGTTGAGAGCTTCGCAAAGTTCGGAGATGGTTGCATATCGGTGGCGCATGATATCATTGTCGATTTGTTCTCCTTGGATGTTCATGGTGGATTTGAAATGTTGAGCAGAAATGCTGAGACAACAGTGTAGGTAGCATTTGTTACTTTGGAGGGCTGGGAGGATATAATCTGTTCGTGCGGAACCATGTTGATTACTTTCGAGAATTGGAAATATGGTAGGCAAAACATCCGAGACGAAATGGTCGAGAAGTCTTTGATCACCCTCGTCCAATTCGATGGCAACTTGGCGGAATGATGATGGTGGCCCGTGGGAGAAATCGAAGAGATTCATGTTCAATGCTTCCTCTGCCAATACTTCATGTCGTTCATTGTATACAGTATCCCATTCTTGATCAATTGGGAAGGATGGTAGCATAGATTCAGGTGGTGGTGGTGGATGGAACGTGCTAAAGGTAGAGATGGTTGATTCGCGGCGAGTAGGAACATCATTAACAAACATCTGTCGCTCTGTCTTTACATCAATCTCATAGGGTGAGTATTCGGGATAGATTGCGTATTGAGAATGCGATGAGTGCATTTGCGCATTGTAAGCAGTGTAATCGACCATGGGAGGGGCATTGAAGTCAAAGAGAGATAATTGAGAATCAATGGATGATGATCGATTGCGGTCTAGGGAGTCGGAGTATGTTGCAGAGGTAGGCAATGAGTGTGTAAGTCCAGGAGGGGTATCGATGCTTGACGACATAACTTGGTGTGTTTGAGCTTGCGATGGTGCGGTTGTCTTCTCCGTGAGCTTCTTTCGCTTGATGATGGTCTTGATAATCTCTTTTTGCTGGCGGCGCGACTCATTGTTTGACCACCACGTAGGTCTCTTGTATTCGCATCGTAAACCCAGATGCTTACAAGCACTGCAAGATCCGGCACCTTCATCACACTTCTTTCTTCTTAATCTACATGTGTAGCAACCTTGATAGCTAAGGTCAGTATATAAAGTCGGACGACGAGAGAGATATCCAAGAAAGAATATCGAATTGAGATGAAGTAAAGCCGAACGAACCTGTCCTTGATCGTCTGTGCATTTGCATCTTTCCTTTGGTAGCAGGAGCAGCTTTGGGAGCTTTTGGTTTGGGTTGAGCGACAGCCATGTTGCCGTTCGTCGATCTGATTGCTGATTGAGCGTTGGGGGGTTGTGTTGACATTTGTATTTGTACTGTACCAGCAGTAGATAATAGTGGGGGCGGCGAGAGTGTGAGTCCGGTTCGAAGTGCGTGATATTGCGATGGGAGACTGGGGTTAGTAGCGTAGGTGATTGGCGAGACCGGGGGGACTGATAAAATTAATGAGTGTCGGTTCAAATCAAGTCCAGCTTGACCTTGAGTAAATGAGTGGGTTGTGCGGGAGCTGTTGAATTAGGTAGAGACAACAATCTAACGACGGCGATGCGGGGAGAGAGGGACTAGGAAATTGACCTTTTTGTTTCGATGTTCGAGAGCCTCAATGAAGAAAGTGAGGTAATGGTTGCATGCTCATGGCCTATATATGAAGATGTCGAAAAGATGTACAATAATCCTCTTCAGCCATGGGAAGAATTGGAAAATCTATTTCTGGATATCGAATGGAGTGATGCTATTTTTCCTGCATTCATCTACCTAGCTCACATTCCCGCCCACGAACGTACATGCACACGTGCGGCTACCAGTTGGTGCCCCTTTGGCCCTATGAGAGGACGATATCAACTAGGTCTGAATATAGGATACTTCCCATTGAGGAATCGTTGATGAAAGGTGGGTGCCGTTGTGCACTAGGCACAGGATTAGACTAGGGAATATAAAAACAAGGCTAGTAAAATAAAGTGGCCGCATTGCATGGGGGCAGCATTCACGAACGAGCCTAAAGGAACATTAGGAAATGCTATCCAACATGCCATTATGGATAACTTCAAAAATCGTGATTGGTGAAGATGGTGATAATCCATGCATTGGGGTTAGTTCCACAAAATGCCGTATCCACCAGCACCCTGGTCGTCGTAACTGCATTTGATCCCATCCTTCTCCGTGCCCCTTGTACTTCTCTTTTCACCCCCCTTGTTATTGAAACCCTACTGCACTAAGCTTTTTATGGGTCGGTTAAGGAACAGGTGTGGCTGGCCCAGTGGGGAAACTCAGCGGTAAAAGAAGGCGATTTTGTGCTATTTTCGCGAGGCGCCTCTTATGCAACCTCCTCCAAGTCGGCCCCCCACCTATCTTGACTCCCCTCTCCTCTCCCTTGCCCTCCTGCTCCCATTCCTGGTGTACTTGCTTGCTTGCATGTGTTTGCACTACGAATACCACTCAACTGGCACGATGGATCGATGGAACGATAACACATCGCATATCGTACAATAGCACAATCGAACATAGCTGGCACCTACCCTAAGGATCCATGACTTCATCCTTTTCTTGATCTGAATATGGATGGATGCTTTCTGTCAAACTTCTCAAATGATCTCAAGGGTTCTAGGTGGATAGATCGACAAGTCATGATCGGCTGTGTCAAATGTGATAGGTAGACATTTAAAGGATTTAGACTTTTCTTTCTTTGTCAGGCTTTCTTGACTTGTCCACACTTTCTTACTCGCTTGATCGTTACTCGATAAACTCGAATACATGTCATGTAATTATCATGGATTCATGGGTAACCTACTCTCTGTGCAACGGGTGAACACTTTTGGAAGAGACATTGGTCTATGCTTCATTTCTGCAGGACACCTGCATTTCGCCATTTCGCGATAAATATCCATGTGCATGTACATGAAAGGTAGATTGTCTGAAGCGTCCCATTTGTTGATTCGTTGTATTTCGTCTTTTTGGGTCAGTTCGACAATTTACCAAAGCCTGAAAAGAGTCAAATACCAATACGATACCGACATACAATGACGGAGAATCCCCTCTTCCCGCAAAAAAGTGGTGCATTACCTTCCTATTGCACCATTGAACGGTAGAGCGTACCTTTTCTCTCTCTCGAGGGTAGCATTCGCCAACTTAGGGATCCACAACACCGATGTCTTTTTCTAATCGATATCTGCTTTGCCTGCTTATCCGCAGCATAATTCCTTTCCTTTACCCCAGCCCGCATACAACACTGAGACCTCATGGGATAGTTTACAAACCTCCCGAATCCCGATGTGCACCTTACATACTGTACGATGGACGGAGTAGTTCTCTTCTGCCGTAATCCCGTGCTTACTTCTGCATGGTCCAATTGAATATGCTGGAATGGGTTTCTACAACGGTCAACGGCATGGTGATTTCGTGAAATTCTCTTCATTCAGCGGTGAATGGATACTCGTGATGACGAGATGTGATGGATTGAAATTACACTCAATTCAATCAATACTAGATTTTGACACCAACTCCAAAGAGTCCGAAGTAGCATATCGTATCATGGTAGAATCGTATAACTTAACCGTATTGTAACAAATAGCGGTCAAGTAAGATTGGGCGGAAATCGATCACGACAGGGTGATGAGAATGCAGCCATTCAAAATACCTGAATTGTTTTTCAACAATGATAATGATTGCGATTTTCGTGGATGGGAATTGAAGAGTGGATTAACGACTGTGATTCGAAGATTTCATTCAATTAAGTGTGACCACTTGCATTAGCGAGGAAAGAGCGGCTTTACCCGTAGCCAACGGTTGACAGTTTCTGCTATCAGGGAGTCTGAAGGAAATTATCTAAACTCTGGGCCAGTGCAACTAGATGATTTAGTGGTTCAAGCTTAGTTCAAAGTAATACAGCACGAGATGATCAAGTATTTTACGGAATGTTTAGGGTTCTCAGTCAATTGATGGAAGCGAAGATGAAGGAAGGCATTGACGGAGGAAGCTATTGATGAAGGGGTGAAATATTTTGTGTAGATCAAAGGAAAAAGAAAAAGTACACAAATGAGAAGCTAATCGGAAGAAATTGGACAGATTCGGCCGAAAACATAGTGAAGAGATATTCAAGCATTCCGACGAACTGATATGTAGATAAACTAGGATAGTTAGGATAATGATCGAGGTAACGACGCAGGTCTTTTCAATGCTACATCCCACCCCGCAATATACTGCTTGTGCAAGGTACTATTATCTCTCTCTGCATGAGAAACTCTTGACTGCATGCTATCTATTCCCCGTAAGTTGCACACACACAAACACACACGCACATACACACAGTAAATACCTTTAATATTACGGCCAACTGGCTGCTTGTCTCATCAGAAATTAGGATGACCCTCAAGTGCCCTAAATCTACAGGCTTCATGTCACCCGATTGTGGCCTCACTTCCCTAATCTTCATTGATCGTCAGCGGTGAATCTCGTCGTGTGCGGAATCAGGGACGCTCTCTTGACTCAAGCTTGATGGAGTGGGGTGTGTAAAGTGTGGAAACAGCGGGTAGAGTGGAGGAGGTAGCCAAGGCCATGCAAATATTCAAATGCGAGATGGAAGGATTAGGACACGGATGCAACCTGAAAAGGTGACCCTTGAAATGACAATAACGGTAGGTAGGGGTATTTTTGCTCCCTCGCTGTCAAAAGATCAATGATGCATCTGTGCCAGACTCATACATACGATTTTCTTCGGCAGTATGACCAGGGAGGAGACCACCTAGGCACAAAACCCAGTAGATACTTGAAAGCTACCAGGTAGTTGTGAAATGTCACATAATGATCCAAGCTCCTCAAGTTCATCTATTCATCACATCCAATACAATCCTTTTTCCATCACACCAAGATCCTATTAATGGTATAAATTAAGCGCTTATTGTCAATAATTATGTATCATTTCTCAACCTATCACTTGATCATCAGACGGTCTTTTTGCTGTATCTCGATCGAATCTCGTCACATTCATCCTTAATTAGCAACATATGCCGTTCCCAATGTAGTGTTATTTTTGGACATTTCACACATGTTGGTCTTGCAGGAATTGTCACTAATTAGTCGTCATTTTCAATAGTCTCTCGCATTCGTCTGTAGTACCCTTTTCGATCCCCGGAGTTTCTTTGGACCAGCGAGGCTCCTTCACCCCCCCACACCAAATTCACAATCTTCGAGCCTTGTGGCTTAACTTTTTACTAAGAATATGCTAATCATCACCGTCCCCATATGAACAACAACACCAAGCCTAGAAAGGCTGAGGCGATACGAAAATCATCAAAATAAGAACTTTAAGATAAGTCTTCATTTATTTCTACAAATCGTCCGAGGTACGCACGTTCTCCTCCGAACGTTTATGTGCACATCCCTTTACACTCGCAGCTTCTCCCCATTTTTGCACCTTCTCCCCTATTCCCTAGCAATCTGAAATAGATGAAGAGGCTCGGTTTCGGTTAGAGGAGGATAGCGAGGCAACGAAAAGTCTTCGCCCCCTATCATCCCAAGCAAGTCAATCTTAAAATAACATCACCACCTACAATCTTGGTGAAATCAACAAGAGCGCAATCTCGTTTCTGCTGATAACACATGAAGCTTGGACCCGTACGAGGACAGTGGACAACAACATCTTCACATTTTGACATATATCACCGGGCTCTAGAATCCTCACTCAACGAAACTGCATGTAGGATGATGTGATGTGCGCTGAGGATGCAACTGGGGTACTTGCCCGCGTCTCTTGACATCTTTCGTAAACCGCTCAATTCAGTTATGGTTCAAGAATCAGAAGCTTCAAGCAGACAAAGGATTGTTGCGGCTGAAAGTGAAGCCTCGACAGGCACCGAGGGACTGGCATCAAAAGTGGATAGAGATGCCGTTTCCGATATTAGTATCTGTTAGAATCTTCCAACAACGGTAGGTACGCTGACATTACTGAGGCTGATGTTGAAGGTTCTTAGAATGTAGGATTGCTTCCAAAGACAGCGGGTAAGGAGTTCCTCTCCACGATCCCAGTATTGTCCGAGAACGGTAGGCACGCTGACATTACTGAGGCTCACTGAAGTTTCTGGAGTACCGTAATGCCAAAGGTGAGAGTGGGTAAAGGAGATTCCTTCAGACCAGTATCGTCTTATATTGGCATGCAAGCTGACGTTCTCGTCCCTCGTGTTTTACTAGGTTTGGATGAGCTTAATGATCCATCTCCTGTGTGCAAGAGTTTCATATATCGTAACATCAATATCATCATAGTGGCTGACAACATGTCTGCCTTATTGAAAAGTCTAATTATTTTTCCGAGACAAAAACAATTCCTTACAAGTTTGTCGTCGTCGTCATTTTCCGCTAAGAATGGGGGAGACAGTGCTCCAAAGCTAATATCCAGGAAATTAAACTTCCATCTTGACAGCTCGTAAGAACTTTACCCATTTTGAACACTGTACTAAAAGCGTTCCGCAATTCCAGGTTACCGTTTAGGAGAAATTTTAAGATATGGAGATTATTTATGGATATGCTAGATATGCACGAGCACGCTCAACTTCACATCTCCATATTAACTGATGTGGAGAACAAAAGCAAAAAGAGCATAAGTTAACGGATCTGGTGATCGGAATTCGCGATCTTCAATTAATGAAGCGGATATTACTTGGATAACCCAACTTATTTGTTTTCGCACGAGCGGACGGACTTGTGAGAGTACATGTATACTTAGTAGGTACAGCACGCTTGTGTACTTCGTATATGGTAACAATCAATAACTTTGATATCCCATTCCCATTGTCATATTCTCCCAAGAAAACTTCCCTCTGCATCACGAAAATTCTTGGTCCTTGGTGTGCGATTCGACTTCGAATACTGCGCATCTACCCGAAGACCATCTAATTGCGGTCGGCTAGCCAGTAACGACCTCAATATGCATCGTTCATGATTCTATTCGTTTTCTCACCTATTCGACTTTCACCACGGTGGAGCGTATTATATGTTGTACTGGACACCAAAACTTCCGTATGTAACCTTCGGTCCTTCTTGAAGTGACCTATCTGATTGAACACACTGTTCTGGAGACCCGCATGAAGAAACAGTCATGTGAGGATGGTGTGAGTGCTCTTTTCATCTGCAATTGGTTGGGAGAAAATGTAGACTCACTTAGGTAGAGAGGCCATTGATGCATCTGTGTTTATTCGGCTAGGATCTCGACATACACAGGCCAAATTTAACGTTTGATTTGCTAAGAGACAAGGAAAAAAAAAAATATCGATTTTTCTACTGCAGGTGAAAATCGATACTTCAAACTCCACCAATGTAACCTACATCATGTGTACTCTCAAAATTGTTTACATTATATCCACTTCTATACATATGGTCTTTTCTTTTGTACTTACAATGCACCATTTTGCGCAGATGATGGAGACGGTGAGGCCTGAGACAATTTGCGAACGGATCAATCAATCAATGTATGTCAGTCAATGACTTGCACGCGTACCCGTGATACGTGGGGCTTGTGTCGAGGACGCTGAACAATTGATAGATACGAATGAGGGGCAAATTGAATCCTCCAAATCTGCGACAGCGATACTCGAATCGAGTTGACTATGTGCGAAATCCGCTCCAAGATAATTTGTGATGAACAATCATGACCGGCCAATCTTGGAGGAATGTCCAACAGGAAAAACAATACCCGAGGACAAGGGCATCGTACACTCGTGACGAATCTTACAGCGCGGAAACAATTTATCCAACAAAGGGGAATCGTCGGAAGGATTGATTCTGATTGCTGTCTCCTCACTCCGGACCTGAATTGGTTTGGATAAACGCATGCGACGGGAAAGTACAGGCACGGCACAGCACAGCACAGTCCTGCTTCTCTCCTCTCTTGCTTGCATGTAATATTCATGTGCCGACGCTGATTATTTCTATATTGCATCGCATATGGAAACTACTTGCAGAATTGAATAGCCGGCAGCGGCAGGACATCGGAATACCCTCTTTTAAGAATCTTACATCGATAGTCTACTCTTCCTGACGTTGTGGCGGGCGCGGGCTCGGTATCGTACATGTTAGTAGTCGTGAAAGTAGTCGTAAACGTAGGTTCTTCCTTTAGAGTTCTCTCTCTACCTCCACACGCAAACGGAATCACAGATGCCTGATAGGATCTTTCGGATCCGCATGTATACTTCCATCGTTATTCGGGGTTTCGGGAGGTGTGGGGAGGGAAGGATGGGAAGAAAGAAAGAAGGATTCGGGTTTCTCCAGTTTTCAAAGTTTTCAAACAGCCTCCCCCATTGTCGATGTCGATGGTTATACGATTTTTTTCGGTTTGAGGGCGATAATCCTGAGAACTATTCCTTATCATCACGTACAACCAACAACATCCAACACTGCCGATAATCCGTACGTACAAATTTCTTGCAGTTCCGTTGTTGATGTGGGTGTTCATGCTTGTAATCTCTAGCACCAGCGGTTCCAATTATTCTACAACATTTTTGAAGTATTCCAACAAGCTTCAACCTTGAAATTTTATTTTGCTTAGAGTAGTTACCCCTTCATCAACGGACCGCACCGTCAAAGTCTAAACGAGACTGGAGAATTTTTCCACTTAATATAGTTCGCACTCGATATAGGTAGTTTTGAGGTTCAATATATTGATAGTAGAACGCAGTTTTGATGCTCAATGTATTAATAATAGAAGGCATTCTCAATTGCTTATTGGCCTCAGGGACTACAATGATTTTCTTCTAGTCTCGGGACTAGATACTTAGGTACACAAGCCGGTGCCCGATAGCCCGATGAAAAAGGCGGGATGATGTGAAAAAAATAAAAGGGTCTGGATTTACAGATTTTCTCTGGGCGTCCTCGGTCAAATCATGAACAATCATACAGATTAAGCAAATCATCCTTCAATGGACGAATCAAACCATTCAATTGACGAATTATGTGCGTTAGCCAGGATAAACGAAGAAAGATGTGACTCGGCGCGTAGGTGCAGAACTATCCGACCATTCAGAACCAATCATGGAATTTTTCTGCAGGATCCATCTGACCAAGCTTGAATATTATTGGAACGACTTCTATTTTCCCACTTCATTTGTCCTGCGTGAGAGATGCGAGGATGTGAGCATTCTGCATGTTCACCCTGGCATAATCTCCTTATTGGGTCTAAGTTTCCTGCGATGTAGGGTCGCAAGGCTCGCAACCCGATCGTCTCAATGGCTCAAAGGGAAACAAACGAGGGCCTTGTGGCATTGTGTGGCATTAATTCTCAAGAATAGTCACAGTCTTCATGCAGGAATGCTGAGCACAGTTCACATTATAGAAAATATGCCGGGACGTTATACTGCCCATTGGTGAGCTCTGATAGACGTGAGGCCCATGATAATCGTTTCGTTTCAAGAATGGCGATACATATACTGTCCTAGACGCCGTTGACTTTAACCCCGATTCCTCCTTCTGATCCTTTTGAAATTTTACGATTCTTTCATGTCAGATTGAATTTGGTTTTTGCTGCAATTCTGCTTTATTGTTATCTCGGTTCATAAGATTTCCTCTGGACTTGTTTCGGCTCATAGAAGATACCCCCGGCAACGGGAAAGCAAGCAGTCTTGCAAGTATTCTTGTACTGCCCGAGTCCTCAATTGACATCCCCGCCCTTGTACTAGGCAGTATGGTAAGTTGATGAGGCTATGCCAGTAATATGCTCATGTATATGGAAGTGTCATACTAATCCTACAATGAATGTAGGCTACGACCCCCCTAACAGCCATCAACACTCGGCTGGATATGTACCAAAGAGGTTTCGTGAATCAACCGCGAGATACTCTTCTCGGTTTCAAAGAAACACAGCATCGTCCTGAGAGACCCTTATCGTCCGCAACTGTATTCGATACTGACTTCGAGGATGATGTAAGCGATGGTGAGGAATTCGAAGACCGCCAGGATACCCCACGATATGTAGAAGAGGCTCCATATGGTTCGGATTTCGAGGAAGACTTGGACTACTCACGTCTGAGTTATAGATCAGTATGTACAACGTTTCATCCTTCTTATCTCTCGTACTGACATGTCACTATCCAGGGAGGTCGAGCGAGTGAAACTACATTATCCTCCTACGAAGAAGTATTTACACCCACCTCGGCCACCAATGAATTCCAATCCTTCAACTTCGACTTGGGCCCGAAAAAGCCGGTCGAGGGACCCCGGGGACCACATTTGTTCCGCAGTTCTGTTTCCTCGTCGCTGGATATCCCGGATCAATATGTTTTGGAAATGTCACCAATAAGTCCACAGCCATCGATACTCACACCGCGACACCAAATCACCCCGCCTACACCAATCTCACCAGATAGTCCTACGAGGCGCCAAAGATTGTCTCTATTGACCGAAAATATCGCGAATCTGAACCTGAACGATATCACTCACTGGACGCCGCGCCAGGTCGCAAGATGGATGCACGATGCAGGCTTCGAATGGTCGATTGTTGAAAAATTCGAGGAAAATGACATTTCTGGTGCGATTCTGACCACTCTTAAATTCGAGGATCTCCGAGAATTGGGCATCTCATCATTTGGACAACGAACAAAAGTTTGGAACGAGATTCACATCTTGCGAGGAAGTGCTCCAAGTACACCCAAGCCAATTACCCCCATCGAAGAAACTTCTCCAGCTACAGAATTCCGTTTGAGAAGAGATATATCGGAAAGAGGTAGACAAGAGAATTATTTGAATAATCAAGAGCGAGGTCAATCTCGAAGGCGCAAGGCTTCAAAAAGAGCACATAAACACGAGACTGTTTTGCCTTTAGAATCTATTTCAATTGTGGGCATCGAACAACTTATGCCGAAACCACACAAATGCTCAAAGGGAGAAAATTGTTCGAAGTGGAGGAAGCAACAACGGTTGATCGCTGCTTTCAATAAAGATCATCCGATCAGTCCCGAAGGTACGTTTTCGATTTGCGACAGAATGTTTGAGTTTAGTACTAATACCTAGAATAGAAGGAGGCTCGCTACTTATTGCTGGAGATCCAGGAAATGCTCTTACAGCTCGTCCAATCTCCGATGCAGTGCCTTCGGTTGTTGCATCTTCAGATGTTCTTGGTCCCGGCTCCACTCCTGCCCTTCGTTATCTGGAAGAGGAGAATCTTAGAAATGTTGGATTGCGTGATCCTCAAGATAATGTGAAGCAATTCATCAGATTCCAGCATCTCGCACCCAACCAATCATCCGAACAGCCTCCAACCCCTCCATATGAAATGTTTCCACCACTAAAAGGGCCTATTGCAGGGCTCAGGGGTTTGCCTAAACTTTCTATTCCTCCACCTCGTCCTGAACAACCCATTAGATCCCAGAGTGCCAATGGATATGGTCCTTGCAGTGCAACTGCTGTGCCAAACAGCGCAGTCGCGTTTTCACCTTATCACATGGACCGCGCAGAAGCTCTCTCTCCAGAGCTCCGCAACGAAACCCGCTCTCCTTCGGTCTATCGATTTGGTACCCCTTTTTCCGAGATGGACGTGCCTGTTACCGCCGTACCCATGAGTCCTGTCGCAAGAGAGGCTTCCCAGTCCGTCCCACCTAATATGACCTACCGCCCAATCACCAACACAGCTACTAACGGCTCGATGGCCAACTCCCTTCAACGCAGTCTTTCTCGTATCTCCAACCGTCGTCCCTCACTTCTTCCCCGCGTTGATGAATATCGAGCTACTCAACCAACCCAGCCTTCCCAGCCAGCCCAGGTCCAGATCCTTCCCAATGAACCGGCCTACACATTTCCAGAAGGTTCAAACACCTCCAGGGATTTTACACACCCATCGGGTATCGCAACCTCTATCCGCGCCTACTCTACAACCGATCCGTGGGCTCAGTTCGGCGGCCCAAATCCCAATCCAGCTCACAGCACCACATCAATACCCCTACCACCCCATTCCTCCTCCACATCTTCTTCCAACGCCTCTTCCCCAGAGAAAGAAACGCCTTCCTATGCTGGCTGGATGAAAAAGCGTCGCACCAAGATGCTTCGTCACGAATGGCACGAACACCACTTTACACTCCGCGGCACCACTCTCGCCATGCACAAAGATGCTCGCGCGCTGGAGGTTCTAGAATACATCGATGTTGACGATTACGCCATCGCGTGTTCATCTCTCGCCTCCTCTTCTAAACTCAACGCGGCGTTTAAACGAGTTAATATTGCGATGGGACGCGGTAACGATCGGGATAAGAAAGTCGACGTTTTTGCTTTCCAATTAATCCCGCAGGCGATTGAAAAGGGTGTGAGGTTGAGAAAGAGAGACAGCTTGATGCCGAGTGGCATGGCGAATGCAGCAGCGAATAACAAAACTCATTATTTTGCGGTGAGGAGTAGAGATGAGAGGATCGATTGGATGAGAGAGTTGATGTTGGCGAAGGCGTTGAAACAGAAGAGTGAGGGGTATGAGGTTAATGTTAATGGGAGTATGATTTAGAGCGTGGTGGATTATGACTTGATGACTTGTTTGATGAATGGGTGGATGGATGGATGGGCGGGGTTTGATACCACATTTTGATTTGATGATGACCTTTTTTATGAATACCTTCTGTGAATAGTGGAGTTTGGGCGAGATTTCCTTTCTTTGTTGTATCGAGACCTATTCTTCTTCAATCTTCCTCTCTTTTCTCTTTTTTTCGATTCGTTTAGATTGGCCCAATATCTCATTTTTCATGTCCTTCCTTCTCTCTTCTTTCAACGAATACTCCGAGAGCAATCTCCTTTCTGGGAAGGCGGCATTGATATGGAGTTTCTTTTCCCCTTTTAGATTGAAAACATTATCTCTTACTTCTTTTCTTTTCTTTTCCTTCTTTCAGTACAATTTTGAGCAGCAAGCAATTTGGTGTTGGCGAGACAGAGGATCGGAAAAGTCAATGAATGGTAAACAGAAAGATGGATGGATGAATGGAAAAGAATTACATAATTGTCGAGAGAAATATGAATCTGGATATTCATTTCGTTTATATAATGACGGAGGTATTTTGTTTTATGTAGGTAGTTAGCTGGTTGGTTGTTGGTTGTTAGTTGTCAGTGGTATTTAGGAAATTGAATGATGGGCGGTTGTATATGATGTTTTTTTCTTTCTTGGATAGATATTTGCTGTGCTTGTTTTTGATGTGATTCTCGTCTGCGGATTTCATGTGCTCAAGTATAAGTAAGTATGAGCATGAGAGGTGAGTAATTGATAATGAAGGACTTCGCTTCAAATCATGTGATTATCTAGGATGTTAAGTGGCAATCGCAGCTGTGGGAATGGACAAAAGGGAGAGGGAGATTGGTCGACTTATAAGTTAGTTATTGAATCTGAGAGCTGTCAAAAGTTGGATGTTGGTTAAGTAAGTGCTCTGTGGATTAGTCTACCAACTGTTGGAAGATGAGGATAAGATCAGATTTTCTATATTTGTTTCTTGGACCTGGATTTTCAACAATTCTTCTCTCAGTTATAGATTCAACAGTTCTGATTTCTTGCTCCTTGTATATATCTACCATGTCTGATATCCAAATTGAGAATATACGATGAAATAAATCCAAATCTTGCACGTTAATTTCTTGAGACTTCCTCGTCGACGAATACTCATTATCACAGGCTGATATCTTGTGAGGTCTATTTATTTATTTATTTCGTACTCAAATCTACAACCCATCACCATAACTCCCACTCGGCATAGAGCGAATTTCCCACTCTCCAACTGGCCAAAATCTATTGAACACCTCGGAAGTTTCTCATTCTCTCCCAGCAAATCCAGTAAATCCTATCTTGCTACATTACTCTCCATCGTATCAGCTCTTTTATCCCCCCGCCCCCCCGGAAATCCATAGTAGATTTTCCTGAATCGATTCTCGACTTTGGAACCCAATTGATTCTATCGATGAACATTAACATATCATCTCATCTCATATCATAACCAAATGCCAGGAACACAATTCCTCACCTGGAGATCCTCTCTAAACCCCTCCATTTCACACGTCGTTGGGTAACCGGGAGGAAATTCATAATAAGACATATCGAGAATACCACGAAGCCGAAGTCTAGCAGCGTCGCATTCATCTTGCGTACTGGTAGGCACGACTAGGAAAGGTTCGATCTTGAACTTGAGTAGATCCGGTGGAAGTGGTGCGTTGACAACTAATTCTTCGAGTTCCTTTTGTGTATTGGAGATGGATCGGGTGACTGCGAATTTTTCCATGCTGGTTCGCCATAGTGTGGCACAAGGCGTGTGTTGCAATCGCGCCTGTAGAGGTTGCTAGATGGGGTAATTGAAGATGGATGATGATTACGAACTGTGACTTCGGATGTGATGCTCTAGCTGTATTCGCTATAGTTGTCAGTTTTCTGGGTTTCGTCGGTGATGTTTGTATCGGTGACCTGGCTAAGCTGTTCAGGTATATTGAATTGAAGGCTGAAATTGGAGTATGGAGAAGGGTAGATATGGAATGGGGAAGTTCCAATTATCAAATACATAATAGCACTAGGCTGCGGCCCATAGCCACTGGAGGAATCCCCCTATCGTGCTGATGCTGCTACCAATCATGCATCTTATGTTTCTGTGCCACCAGCTGTTGATATTACCGACGAAGAATTATGCGAGTAGTCATCCAAGTAAAACGTCATTGAGTCGTTTTGCCATATAGCACCTCACTATTGTCATTTCAAATGAAAAAATGCATAAAATTCGTAACCAACCGCCTGCTAAATTATAATCAAAAATGCTCTTGCAATTGCTAATACACAAAACAAGATACAATAAGCCACCCAAATCCCCAACCCTAATTAAGGCTTCCACTTAAATCCCGGGTGTTTCCAATCCAAATCCTGAATTTGTTTTTGACTCAATCCATCCAACTCCGCATCCACATCTCTCGCTTCCCTCTTCTTGTTATCCATCTTCATCCAGAAGAGTAACGCAATCGACAAAATCAATATCGTGGTTCCAGTCGCGAGATTGAGTCCATTTCCAATATGGTAATTAGGTGCATCAGTGGGCAGGAATGACCACGTTGAGATGAGACCTCCGATGTTACCCATCATGACAGTAGTACCAATTGCGCTGGAGCGCGCGGTATCGGAGACTACGTTGGCAGCCACTTGAGCATTGCAGAGTGCGCCGAAAGAGAAAGCTCCACTGGCGATGAGGAAAGTGGCTCCGTAGCGAGTCTGAGCATCGGTGCTGGCGAGGAACATGATGTAGCCGCACATCATCAAGGGAGCGCTTGCGATCAAAAAGATGTTGCGTCGATCGAAGCGCCAGCTGAGGAATGGGAAAAGAACTGTGAAGAATGCACCGACAATATAAGGCGGAACGGTGTGTAGTTGTTGAGAGACCACGGTGGCTTTGGGGTAAATAGTCCTCACGATTGTGGGTGCGAAGAAAGCAAGACCTTGGACGGTGATGTTGTTGAGGAGGAAAATGAAGGATGTAGCGATGGTTACTGGACTGAAGATACCACGAAGGATTTTTTTAGTGTCGAATGCATCCAAGACTTCGGTAGCTCCAACTCTCTCGGATTTAATACGAGCAATCGCGAGGTCTTTCTCTTCTTGTGTGAGCCATTTCGCGGTGGCAGGACGATCGGTCAGGGTGATGAAGGCAATGAGCGAGAGACAACAGGTAATGATACCTTCAATGGCGAAAATCATTCGCCAAGTGTGAAGTGAGCCGAAGCCTGGAAGTTTCAGGATCCCCGAGGCGAGCAAACCTCCAAATGCACCAGCTAATGGAGCCATGACAATGTACAGTGATAGACGGAATGCCAATTCAGATCGTCGATACCAACGAGAAAGATAGTATGCGATACCCGGTAGCATACCTGCCTCAAAGATACCTAAAAGGAAACGAACGCCTGAAATCGCGTGAATGTTATGCACGAATGCGGTGGCAATTGAGCAGATTCCAAACGCCAACGAAGTTCCTGGGATGAACCATCCTGGGCCTATCCATTTGCAAGCCATATTCGCGGGGATTTCGAAGAGGATATATGAAATGTAGAAGATAGATAAGACTTTGTTATAGTCATATCCCTTCATATTTAAATCCTTCTCGAGTCCTGCTAATTTGGCATTACCTGAAACCGATGTTAGTATCGTCTGATGTGATTAGAGCAGTATTCTAGTTGAGGACTTACCAATATTTGCTCGATCGATAAAACAAAATAGATATAACAATGCAACAGTGGGAACAATCATCAAATCAATCTTTAATCTTAATTTTCTTTCCGCAGCGGGGTCGAATGTAACAAGTGACTGGCCATGCCTATGATCTGAATAAGCAACGATTTCATACGGCGAGGAATATTCCAGACTACTAACCTATCAGTCGCTTCATTTCCTCTCTCTGCAATTGCTTGGGCGCCCTTATTTAGATGCTCCGCATGCTCTTCATGAAAGACGCCAGGTTTTTCATCTCTCGACTCCACGCCAATCGTTCTCTCCTCAGCATTGATATTTTGAGGTCCCATCATGCAAAACGAGGCAGTAGTATTCTATATCAAAATCAAAGGAAAAATAGTCCAATTCCAGAGTAACCGATAAATTAAAGATAATGCCCCCCCCTTCGACGGGGAACATGGAATGCTTTATATCTCCGGTTTCCACCTCCCCCATTTTCAAACAAGATCTAGAATTGAAACAATCTGGGGAAGCGAAAACGCGGGGTTTACCTTGCGCTAAAACTCGACACTCCACATACGTCCACCTTCACATGTCGCTTCCCCACAGACTAAACATCGCACGCTCAGCTCTGAAGCGAGTAGAATTCACGCATCTAATCGTGTGGGCGCTACTTGTACTCTCTTGGCTAGTGAGAGTCTGTCAGTCAATACGAAAGCGGGAGGTCGACATGACTTGGTTGGATGTAAGGAGATTAGTACCAAACGTGAGCATTTTATTTATCGACAAATTGAGTTTGGGAAAGACACTTACCAAGCATGTCGGGGTTGATTAAATTAGTGTTGATCATGGTCGGGGGTTGTAGGGGAGATAAGAGAGCAAAGACACATGAGAGGCTGTCGTGGCCAAGCATACACACATGCATGCACAGCCAAACGCGAACGAAATTCATGCCGCGTGGGCTTTTACGGCAGATTGTGGGGATGGGGAACTTGGCCTTTTCGTGGGGATGGAATAGCATTCTTAACTGACGGAATGCTATACTCCCCTTTCATCCGGGACCTTAAAGTATGAATGAATTTGGACTGGTAACCTCGATTAAAGTTCGCGGTTCTCTGTTCGGCAAATGTTGACAGGTTGGGGCTGAACCTTAAGCCCTTGTGAGCGGAAGTAAGAGAAATAATGACATGATGAGATATTTGCATCCTTTTGCGAAGTGTTTTTGGAGAAGGGGTCTGTGTTTGTTTTGTCATGATTTCATAATCGACGCAAATCCACTATATGTGAAATGGTTGTCTACTGCTGGAAGGAAGATAACAGGGTGTAGAATTGATTAATCGGAATGCATGATGAAGCTATAGACCCGAACAGCAATATTATTAAGTTATTTGGATTTCTTAATCCCTATACGTACACCTATTTAAGGTCTCTTAAATCTGGACTCAAGTGCAGGTTTGAAAGCGTTTGACATTTAAAAAGCCGTAGATTCTTAAAGGTGAGTAGAGCCATGAAGAGTATTGATGCATCAAAGAGATACAATAACCCGGCATTCTTAGACTGCGCTTCGGACCAGTAGAAACCCTGCTTCCCTATGTTTTTTGCCTCTCGCTAGATGCGTGGTTTGTTATTGCTCAAATATGATTGACTCCGATTCTTGAACTCCATGCTGCCATAATATGCAATATTCGTAAATCATAAATTCTAACCACCTCATATTGCAATACCACTCTCCCACCAATGCTTCCCAGTATACCATCCAAACCCTACATGCTCCCAACACCACCACCCATGATCTTTACCAGCAAATCCCAATCCTCTAAGTAATGAAATGGGAATGGGTTCATATAGCCAGATTCCGCCCCGAGCAAAGTCATCTGCTATCAACCATCCAGTCAGTAGACCCCATGATAATGCATAGACTACATTCGTTGCTTGTCTCACTGGTCTCGGGGTGTTCTTGATGTATCGAGACAAGACGGCACAAGAGCCAGTTTGCAGGATTATTCCAACAGCTTGTAGCATGAAGAATTTAGGTGGATTCCATGGTCTTGTTTCAGGAATTTGGGATATACTACCGCCAGCATGCAATAATCCAGATATACCAAAGGCAAAGAACGAAGCGATGAGCTTTGTGATTGAGGACTTGGCATCTAAGTATCCATTTGTGATCAGATAATTTGTTGGTGAGGAGAATATGAGACGGAATATTTGATGCCAAGCACCTCCCCACAGCCCAGCAAGGCCTTTATTTGCAATGACTGAAAAGGAACCCCATGTGGTGGGGTAGTACCATGCTTCACCCCTGAGACCCATGAATGAGGATGGGCCGAGAAGTAAACACCCTATAAGGGGGGCCAAAAGAAAAACCATGTCCAAGGAAATGAGTACCCCAGCCATTGATAAAAGCTCACGATATAAAGAGCGTATGATTGGGGACATTACTGCAACATGTGTAGGCATAGCATAATTGTTGGGACCAAGCCAAAAATATGCGTCGTTCATCATGACGGTTTTGACAACGTCAAGTAAGAAATACCCAACAATGAAACGGGGAACTTGAGCCCTGAAGACTTCACTTCTTGTGTTAAAGCGCTTGATCCCTGTTCTAGATATATCATGTCTTGACGCTCCATCTGCAGGTTCTCCTAGCTTGTTGTAGACGAATGGGGGAGACTTTGGTATATTGGGAATTGCCCAGTTCCACCCAGGTCCACGGAAATTGATGATCAAGTCGGATATCCAGTCCAATCTCTCCCAAAAATTATATGGGTACGATTGCCAATAGTACTGAGGTCCCGTTATCTCATTCGCGGCCGGCTGGCCATGAAGCGACCCTATATCTTTGCCGTTTGGTGTCTTTGAGCCATAGGAAAGTTTGCTTTC
Organism: Botrytis cinerea B05.10; assembly: GCF_000143535.2. Lineage (NCBI taxonomy): Eukaryota > Fungi > Ascomycota > Leotiomycetes > Helotiales > Sclerotiniaceae > Botrytis > Botrytis cinerea. Next base: position 3,819,960 of record NC_037310.1, read on the forward strand.
TTCTCCATTTACTCTAATACGTTGTCTTATATCTGATTTTGTGCCCTCTTCATGTGCTGTAGGTTTCCGCTTGTTATCCTTTGTGATGGTTTTGTTTTCCTGAATCTTCCTTCTCTCAATCCTCTTAGCATTAAACTGTGGCCGCATAAACAACAACCAGGTCAAACTTGTAACAATTCCATAAACACTAATCAAGCCTGCCACGAAACTGATTGCCATATTTGTGCTACTCGTGTGCCATAGTGTTTTAATCTGAAACCATGTTATTGTAGCCAACACAATCCACCGCGCCTTGTATAATATTGGACGATTCGTATGCCGCACACAGAGATACATTCCCAGCAGTATAAAACCGTAGAGATTATATGGTACCACCATAGGTCGAAGCGACCCTTCCAACACGCGGTTTTCGAAGATTTGACGATATGTGCCTACGACATCTCGAGGACTTGGAGGGTCGGCGGGGTTCGCAGTGAAAAAGCTCGCCATTCCTTCTTGCCTAATGGCAGCATACAGACCAAGCAGAAGAGAGATGAAGGGATAGAGGGGGATAGAGAGAGAGGAGGGGAGAGAGTACTGAAAGGGTAGCTTTGGCTACACTTGAGAATACCTTGTTGCGTTTAGAAATTATTTAGGAACGCGATTCAGCTGCGTGGTGGCGCAAAACGATTTGTGCGCCGTGTGACACTCTTCCCAAAACAAATGATTAAAAAACAACTCCCTGAGGTCAAACCTTTTACAACTATAAGTTGTGAGTCGATGAGTTGCATTGATTTTGTTGAAAATTGTAATATCATGCATTTTCCCGTGTTGATGTTGATGAGGTCACTATGAGATAACCTTAGCTTGATCCAGACCAAAGAGAAATTGTGGAACTGCTTTCCCTTGTGCGAAGGGTCAAAGTTGCACGAGAACCTCATATTGGTATCTGGACAGTTGGGTTCATGGCAAAGGATCAAGAGTATGGTGGATTGAAGACGCCTGTGGAGAGAGGGAGAGAGAGAGAGAGAGATGCTCTATTGTTAGTCTTTGGTTTCTTCCTTTTGGTATCACCTATCTAATAATACCGGGTAGGTATCTTTTGCACCCCTAAACTTCGTCTTGATCTCAAGGGACTGACCGCAACACTGTCTTGTTGTTAGCTCAACTGTCAACTGTCAATGTGAAGTGGTAGTATCGTCTAAGCTTATTGTGTGACTATGGCATAAGTAAGACCTTACATCTGACAGGTTGCTTTATTCAGCCACTGTACCTAGATATTTGGTGTCTGCAATGATTTGTGTTCATCGACAACTTGCAATTGAAGAAAGAGCTTTAACAAGACTTCAACAAGACTTCAATATTCAATATTCAATATTCAAGACTCCAGACACCAGACACCAGACTTCAATTGAGAAGTTGACGCGAGACCTGTCTTAGGTATTTACTCTGTTCTCTGTTGTAGTACACTTGAGATGACGTGTTGCTCAGAATTGTCTTCAGCACGTGACCCGCGATCGTTGATCCGCCAACGCAGGACCCGTGAAAATGTTTATCAATAATTATCCTTGCATTAGCTTGAAATCCTTACCTTACTTCCCTTCTTGAATGAAATCAACATTCACTCTCACCAAATTTTAAGACTTACATTTATTTTAGACCGCGTCAAATGTAACCCTATCTAGAGAGTAAACCCAACTTTTTACTAACCTCGACAAGCCGATTCATTTACAGCCATGGATCCATCACCGCCGAAACGTGTTACCCGCGCGAGAGCAGCCGCAAAATCAACGAAAGACACTGAAGTCAAATCCTCCAAAATCGCACCTGCCGTATCGAAAGCAGCTAAGGTTACCCAAGTTGCAAAAAGTGCGAAGAGAAAGACGAGAGCAGATGAGGAAGAAGAAGAACAAAACGACGAGTTAGCAGAAGAGGCTAAACCAGAACCAAAAGCCACTCGTGGACGACCGAGGAAAGCCAATGCCCAATTGGAAGCGGAGGTAGAGGAAACCATGGCTCCTGTAAAAGCAACTCGAGGCCGACCCAAGAAATCTACAATCGAAGCGCCAGCACCTCCGCCCGCCAAACCCACAAGGGGTCGACCAAAGAAAGATGCGCCTACATCTCAGGCGGAACCGGAATCAATTGTGGTAGAGGAACCTGCAAAGAAAACAACCCGCACACGTGCTCCTTCTGCTACGATTTCACGCGCGATGGGACCGAAGAAGAGAGTCAAGTTTGAGGAACCAGATAAGGAGAATGTTTTACCAACCTCACGAGCCAAACCCAAGGCTGCAGAAACAGTCTCAGGACTGCGAGCAAAACCAGTTCGAAAGCCTGCATCATCTGCAACAGCTTCAACTCGTGCAACTCGTGCTAGAGCCAAGCCTGGCCAGGACGAGAAGGTAGAGAAACCATTACCGTTAAGCCCGAAGAAAGCGACACAAGTTAATGCGAAAAAGGAACAGTCGTCAGACGATGAATTATCAACAACAGTAAAGACCCCAATGAAATCATTGATGAAGAGTCCTGTCAAACCACCTGGAAGTATCTTTAATACTGCGAAAAAGATTGATTTCTCGACATCTCTTGCAGCACAAAAACCTACAGAAGGAGCCAAATTGGATTTCCACGCATCTAGTATGATGAGTCCAGCTCGTCGACCCCCACAAACTGCAGAGAAGAAACTGGATATACCTACATCATTTGCTGATAAACCTTTGATGGAACCTGCCCAGATTTTCAGTGCATCAACAATGGCAAGTCCTGCTCGACGCCCACCACAATCATCACCTTTCAAAGAGACATTGAAATCAAATGCTCAAAGATTTGAATTCGGAAATAGCATGCGATCGCCTTTCAAGCCCAATTTGTTTGCACCAGAACCTTCAACAACCGCATCTTCTTTCAAAGCATCTCTTCTTCAATCGCCAGCTCGCAGACCAAAATCACCTACCAAAGTTGATGAAGCTGGCTCACCAATCAGAACCAATCAGAGTGCTTCAATATTCGATGCCACTCCAAAAGCCAGCACCTTTAAGATTTCAAAATTTGAAACCCCGAGGACTCTCATGAAGAGCGCAATCCGTCCTGGTCCGATGTTTCCTCCAATCCCTTCGAGCGCTATCAAAAACAATGTTTCTAATGGCAGTCCAATCTCGAAGGAAACGAACTCTTTGCCAAATCCTGTCCTAGAATTCTCCGGTCGACTCTCATCGATTATGCCACGCTCTGCTGATCCAGCTTTGTCACCTGCGGTTGAGCTTCCACCTCAAATGGATGAACCTGTAGAACTTGTCGTGGATGATGCCCAAGAACAATTTGATGAACCAATGGCCACTGAAGATACAAATGAAGCAGTTGATGCTGTCGAAGCTCAGAGCACCACACCTCCATGCTCGCCCCCTCGTAGGAACACCGGCAGTGCGTTTGAGCTCCGCGAAGAACCGATTGATGACAACTCAGATTCAGAAGATGAGCTTGCTCCTGCAGCTAAGAAACAATCATTTGCCCCGCTTGCCAAATTTCAGATTTCTACTAATGACTTCGCTTCTTCTCCACAAACACCAGTCCGGCTTGGTAGCATCAACAAGACTCCTAAAATGACTACAATCAAATCAGCGATGCGATCTTCGGCTAGATTCAATCAGGACAAGATTGGTTTCACTCCTTTAGCAAAACAATTGAGTACCTGGATGGCAGCAAGCCCAGAAAAATTTGCTGAAATCGATGATGAAAATGTTGACCCTGCCTCACCCACACGAAAGGTATCATCGAACGAAGTTTTTGCCGACTTGGATAAGGCTGCAGCATCTCCAGCTGTCGCTTCCCCAGCAAAGAGTAGCTACTTCGAAGATGAGATGAGGATTCGAGACGAACTCAACATGGCAGAAAATGAATCTGTTCCACTTGATGCCCTTGAAGCTGAGACAAGTGAGCCAGAATTTGAGGACATTGAACTACTCGAGGAAGATCTCGACCTCGCAGAAGAAGCTGATGAGTTATCGATGTTGGACCCTGAAGCATTCGAGGCAGATGATGACAAAAATGAAATTGCAGAGGAGCACGAAGAAAGTGGCGAAGAAGAAGAAGAAGAAGAAGAAGGAGAAGAAGAAGAAGAGGAAATGACAATCGTGGCCAATCTCGAAGAGCCTATACCCGAGCAAGAGCCTAGTCCCTCCGAAGCCAGCCAAGAGTATGGGGATGAAAACGAAATGCCAATTGATCCCGCGCTTTTGGCTCCTGCACCTCAATCACCAACCGCACCAGCCGCACCAGACGCCTCAGCCTTCATGACTCCTAAGCGCGTTTTGACCGAGAGAACATTCCATACCGTCGCAAAAGTGCCGCTCAAAGAGGCTCATGAAACTCCAATGCGACCATCGCAAGCGAAGAGAAGCGCTAGTAGCTCGAAACTCCCAGCTGTACGCCCATCCAGTTCGTTGTCTCGTAACAATACCGTGATCTCATACTCACCATTTAAGAGTACACCTGAATCTCAAGAAGAGCAGGAATCCACGGACAGTGCAGATAGCCAACAATTTGCTACCCCTGTCAAGTCAGAGACTGTTAGTTGGTCCACAATCGCCACACCAGCTCGTACACCACGTCCTGATCTCAACACTGCACTTTTGAAGGGAGCTGTAGTTTTTGTTGATGTACATACCACTGAAGGCGCTGATGCTAGTGGTCTGTTCACTGAATTGCTCACACAGATGGGCGCCAAATGTGTTAAGACATGGTCATGGAATCCAAACAGTGATGACAAAAGCAAAATTGGAATCACTCATATTGTCTTTAAAGACGGTGGAAAGAGGACACTCGAGAAAGCTAGACAAACTGGAGGAGTAGTTTCTTGTGTTGGTGTTGGCTGGGTTTTAGAGTGAGTTTTTTTTCTCAAGGCACGTCTTATTTTATACCAGTTTACTAACAAGGTCAATAGCTGCGAACGTGAAAACCAATGGCTTGATGAAGCTTCTTATGCAGTTGATACAGCCATGGTTCCTCGAGGGGGTGCACGTCGTCGTAAGAGCATGGAACCTCGTGCACTTGCTAATCTCAACGGCACCCTCGTTCCATCAACTGTACCTGCAAAATCCACATATTCAACCTTGACTTATCCAGATACAACACCACTTACCCTCAAATCTAAGAGAAGAGAATCGACACAGTGGCAAAAATCACCCATTTCCAATGAAGAAGGCGAAGTTGATGAATTGGGTGATGACAATTGGATGTTGAGCCCTGTTCCCGCCACACCCGCTCCGGAAACAATCAGTGCATATGCGGAAGAAGGATTGTGGGGTGCTGAAACTCCAGGCGCCCAAACGCCTTATTATTTCAAGAAGGACAAATTGGTACAGATGACAGCTCCAGGTGGAAATAAGAAGTTTGTGAACTTTGACGAGGATGGGAGCAGTGGAAGTGGAAACTCTGGAGACGGGATGGGTTTCTTGAGAAAGGAAAAAGATCAGAGTGTCATGATGAGGTTGATGGCTGCTAGGAGGAAGAGTTTGCAGTGGGCACCAAAGGTAGGAAGTCCACTTGCTAAAAGATTTGATGGTGGATTGTGAGGTTGAATTTGAATGATTTATGAATATGAATGGGAGTTTAGGTTGGGGAACACAATTTTGTTTGTAATTGTATGCATTGGTCGAGGAACATGCTTTACTGCTTGAACATACTCCTCATCATTGGCTAGCTGTTGTTTTGACAATCAGGTGAACTTTGATGTTAGCTTGAGCAAGATCAAATGGGATGGAGTGTTGCTATTTTGGGTTCACAATAGACTAGCTTGACGCGATCAAATTGCAGGGTATAAATGAATGAACGATAATGATTTTAGCAATATAAATTGGTTTACTATGTACTTTTCATTGACGATCGCGATCGTGTTAGACACCTTTCTGGCTAAAGCCTAGCTCTCTTATAACCATCGACGTATCATGAGCCTCAAATTTGTTTTATTCCTGATTAAAAAAAGGTACCTATCTTCAATAAAATTCAAGTATAGCTCAAGGGAGCTTTACCTTAACTTAACCAGCTTCAAAGCGACCACTCTGTACGTACTCAATTAAGTGAATCAATCATGCTCTGCATCGATTTTACGCAAAAAAAAAAAGAGTAAAAAATGCAGTCCAGAACCCAATGGTTATTGGTGCTGCTTCCAACATGTTTACCAACATATGGCGCTGTTGGTTCTCATGTGCGATATAATCAGTGTTCATTTTAGATTTCCCTTCTCTCTCTCCCTCCCCGTTTCCGCTACATAATTTCTACAACAGCGTAACACGCTCGTCCCATTCCTTCTCAGTCTAATACACCCCTACACCCCCCCAGACCATGCACACCCTCCTCCTCCTCCTTCTCCCCCCCCTAACCTGGACCCTCTACACCTCCTACCACCTCTACCATAACTACCAAACCGCGCTGCAAACCGCACTTCCCCTCATCGTCCTCCCCTCCAGCCCCGATAATCCCCTCTGGGTCCTCACCCAACGCTTCATCCTTCCTCTCGTCCGCATCGTCTACGGCGAATGCGATATCACGCGCTATGGAAAATTGGGCTGGGAATACTACGTTAAGTATCGCGTGCATAGGGAGATGGGAGATGCAGTGGTTCTGGTGACGCCGGGGTATAATTGGGTTTATGTATGTGATGCGGATGCGTTTGGGGAGATTTTTCGGAGGAGAGATGGGTTTCCTAGACCGGCGGAGATGTTGGGTGAGTGTTTTTCTCTTGGAGGGGAGGGGTTGTTGAGAAGGGGATGGAGATTTTGGATAGAGAGAGGGAAAAGGAGACTTCTGGCTAATTTGATTTTTGGGAGTTGTAGCGATGTTGGATGTATTTGGACCTAATATTTCTACTGTATGTATATTCGTATTATAATAGTACCTACCATTCTCCATAAACAATCCACTAACATCCACCCAGGCCAGCGGAGCAGACTGGCAACGCCAACGCAAAGTCACCGGCGCGCAATTCAACGAACAAAACAGCAGCATCGTATGGATCCAAGCATTAACCCAAGCAAGCGAAGTGCTAGGATACTGGAAATCGCTACCAACACCCATTCGTCGCACACATAAAGACACGAGAACGCTATCTCTTCATGTGCTATCGGGTGCTGGGTTCGGTAAGCCGTATTCTTTTACGAAGGCAGCGGAATCTCCTAAGGAAGGCCATATGTTTAATTATCGGGATTCGTTGGCTTTGATTTTGGAGAATGCTTTGATGATTTTAGTTTTTGGACCGAAGTTTCTCAGTGGGAAATGGTTGCCGAAAAGGTTTAGTCGTTTGGGTCAAGCTTGTGTGGATTTTAGGGATCATATGGAGACCATGGTAAGAGAGGAGAAGGAAGTTATACATCAAGGAAAATCCGGGAGTCGAAATCTCATCAATTCGTTAATCATGGCATCTGATGAAATGAATGAGTTGACTGGAGATAAGGGCATGCATGGCAGAGGACTAACACAAGATGAAGTTTATGGCAATATATTTGTGTATAACTTCGCCGGACATGATACCATGGCCATCACGATGAGTTGGGTTTTGCATCTCCTTGCTGCCAATCCAGAAGTTCAGGAATGGGTCCGCGAGGAGATACATGCTGTGGTTATCAATGAAGATCCTCAATTGAAATACCAAGAGTATTATCCGAAACTAAATCGTTGTCTAGCGGTTTTGGTAAGTACTGCTTTCCGCATACATTGATGGAGAGAAACTAAAAAAAAAACAATCCAGCTCGAAACTCTTCGGCTCTTGAACCCCCTGATCGGAATCGCTAAATCAACAGGCGCGGAACCGCAACCTCTTACACTCAATGGAAAAACCGTCATCATCCCATCAAACACGCGCGTGATACCCAATATCAACGCAATGCACTCGCATCCGAAATATTGGGGTTCTGATGCACTTGTCTGGCGTCCTAATCGTTGGGTTCTGAGTCGAGATATAGATACCAAAATTCAAATTCAGGAGGCAAATCTCCCCAATAAATCAACCCACTCCAAGTCAACACCAGAAGAAGAATTTCTCTTCTCGCCACAGAAAGGTACGTATGTTCCCTGGTCAGAAGGAGCACGCGCGTGCCCGGGGAAAAAATTCGGTCAGGTGGAATTTGTGGCGACGATGGTTTCGTTGTTTAGGAAACATCGGATTGAGGTGGTTCCTGAAAAGGGAGAGAGTATTGGAGAGGCAAGGAAAAGAGCAGAGAAGAGTGTGTGGGATAGTGAGATTGTTTTGTTGTTACAGATGAAGAAACCGGAATTGGTGGGTGTAAAGTGGGTAGAGGTTGAGTAGAAGTTGAGGAGATGGTTTAAAGGATTTCATAGGTGTAGTAAAACATGTATCTAGGAGATGTTTTGTTTGATTCAATAATGGAGAATCGAAATAGTTTGTTAGATGATGAATTTCTTGAACTGCATGATGTTTGGCTGTAGAGTAAAAGAAGCTACAGATTAGATAGCTGCAAGGTGCCGGTCGGCCTGCCTTAGTTCCCGGTGAGCCTTATCCGGTTCTGTCGCAAAAGTCTAGCCTTCCCGTCCGCAGCCTCGTCAAAATTTCTCTTTCATGAAAAAGAAAGTTTTAATCAATTGTTCCTCCAACTTTTCCAATTGATTCCGAAATCGATTCAATTTCAATGAGATAATGTTATAGTCCTTCAAAAAGCACATCAATATCTAACCACCATGTTTGAAAACCTCTGCACTTTACCTCTCAGCTCCGAGCTCTTCACCCAAGCTCTACATCCCACCGAACCCATTCTCTCGGTTGGTCTTTCGTCGGGCCATGTACAATGTTTTCGATTACCGGCTGCTGAAGCTGCTGCTGAGGATGAGGATGGAGATACGAGTGTGGTGAGCACGGGGACTAGTACCATTGATACGGAATGGAGAACTAGGAGACACAAGGGAAGTTGTAGGACTTTGGGGTATAATCATGATGGTGAAGGTTTGTTTTCCCATTTCTTCTCATGCTTTTATTTGAAGTGGAATCTCATCAGACATCTGTATCTTAATTGAAACTCTACGATTCAATTGACACATACTAACACCCAACCCCAGTTCTCTACTCCGCTGGCACTGATTCCCTCCTCAAAGCCGCCGCATCTTCCACCGGCCAAGTAACCTCCAAAATCCTCATCCCCAACACCAACACCGATAAACTCGATCCTCCCACCCTCCTGCATGCCCTCTCTCCCCAAACTCTCCTCCTAACCACCGATTCCTGCGCTCTCCATCTCTACGATCTCCGCGACAATTCTTCTTTCAAATCTGGTAAACCAGCCCAGACACATTATCCACACGATGATTACATATCCAGTTTATCACCACTCCCACCCACAGAAATGAGCACGAGCGGGTTTAGCAAACAGTGGATCACGACGGGAGGAACTACATTGGCAGTTACGGATCTTAGGAGAGGAGTACTTGTCAAGAGTGAAGATCAGGAAGAGGAATTACTGAGTAGTGTTTTTGTGGGCGGGTTACCTGCGAGGGGAAAATACGGGAGAGAAAAAGTCTGTGTAGGTAATGGAAATGGGGTTATTACGCTTTGGGAAAAGGGAGTTTGGGATGATCAGAGCGAGAGGATTATTGTTGATGGAGGTGGAAAGGCGGGGGGCGAGAGTCTGGATGCGATGATTGCGATGCCCGAGGAATTAGAGGGTGGCTATGGAGGAAAATGTGTGGTGGTTGGTTGTGGAGATGGCAGTGTGAGGATTGTGCGGGTGGGGGGAACGAAGGGGGTAGTGGAGGATATGAAACATGATGATATTGAGGCGGTGGTTGCGGTTGGATTTGATGTTGAAGGAAGACTTATCTCTGGAGGTGGAGATACGGTCAAAGTTTGGCAAGAAAAGGTTGAGGAAGAAGAAGAGGAAGAGGAAGAAGAAGAACAAGAGGATATCGAGGATAACGACGATGTCATGGGCGGTGGTGGAAAACACGCATTGGAAAGAGACAGCGATGATAGCGATGCCAGAGCAGATAGTAGTGACGAGGAAGATGGCGGCCGTAAGAAACGCAAGAAGAAGAAGAAGGGAAAGAAAAACCAGGTTGGAAATGGAATTTTGAAGTTCAAGGGCATGGAATAATTTGTTGTAGTTAGTTCAATGGAATGATACCCAATTTAATATGCATGTGCGTTTTGTGACGAGAGCAGGATACATTCATCTTCACAATTTGTATGCATGTGAATGTATTATCTATCTATCTATCTATCTATCTATCTATCTATCTATCGAACAGATCTATTTCTTCTCTTCTCTTCCAATTTGCATATTCACAAATATATTATTACTATTATTATATCTATTACGCCCCTCTCGCCCCATCTCACTCCCCCTCTCACAAAAGACCAACAAGAAATGAAAATAAATAAACTCAAATACATAATACACATTCAAAACCAGCGAGTTTGATACAGTCGATACAGTTGATCAATTTTTATTAATTTTCTTATTTTTTTAATTTATTTTTTTTAATCTTTTTATATAAAAAAGAAATAAGAGTAAATAAAGAAAGAGTATGCTCGCTAGCGATTGTGATTTGTGATTTATCCGCAGCAGAAGAAGAAGAAGAAGAAGAAGAAGAAGATTGTGAGTTTTTGTATTTACTCTCTATTCTATTCTTTTTATGCGATTTGTTGATTTGTTGATCTTTTTTTTTTTTTTTTTTTTTTTTGCATTCGATATCATACTACACTATATCATGTCATGTCATATCATACTCTATATACTATCTTTATACATTCGCCATCATTTGTTAACAATGAATACATTACATTACATACGACCGTTTCTTCCAGGACAATATATCTCCAGTCCAGTCCCGATCATCAGATTCGCCTTTCATCTCGTTTGCTTTCCTTTCGCTCCCCACTACCCACTATCCCCCCCCCCCCTTTCGCTCCCATCTCATCACCAAGTGACAATGATATCTTTCGTAACACTCTCCCTCCCCAGTCCAATCCTCTGCGAACAAAACATCTGCGCCCTCCTCTTCTCCACCACCACATTCAACCCGGCGATTTTCGCTCTTCGATCCGCAGGAATATGTCCCTTTTCATCTCGCCACGGTTCCTCGAGATCGCGAATCCACTTACAGATGAAGCCGCCGACATAACTATCCCAGACCCCCTCTCGATATTCTTTACTCACAAACGACATTGCGATGGCTTGGTCGCGCAATATCCTCGCTCGACAATGCGTGCCGACTTCGAATAGCGGCATTAGGATACCCAGATTCGTGTGGTAGGATGAGGTGCTGTAATAAGGATGCAGGTATGTACAATAAGTAATGATGGTTTGGAAGTAGTGAGTCAGTTGATCGTATTGAATTTCATCGATGAAAAAGGTGCCGTGGAGACGAATGGCACTAGCGGCAGCGTGAGTTTTGAGGAGAGCCGCCGTGCGAAATTCTTGCGAGTGGTGGGGAGATGCGAGACATTCTTGAAGAATGGATTCAGATGCTTTTTCCCAATGCATTAGATCGGCTAGATAGATATCGCGTTCTTGCAATATTTCGGGCGGGAAGTGTGCGGCAGCTACATAATCCATACAGGGATCCGCGGAGTCATCTTCGATGCCGGAATCGGACGAGTTTAGAGATTCTTGAGACGTCGCTGTAGATTCATCCTCCCCATGCATTTTGCCAGATGAGTGTGTACAGCGTGATGCCGGAGGTGGAGATTGAGAGGATCGTGGCTCTAGCTGAGTCCATGGATTGTTGTTTTGGCGTAAATCTGCAGCTCCTTCCCAGTCTTTGGGTGAGAATACTGTAGATTGTTCTTGAAAGTCAGCCTTCAAGAGAAGTTTCCTCGCTATATCGATGAAATGAAGATTCCTTCTCATGATCATCTGTAAATATTCGTACGAATCCTTGATATTCTGAAAAGTTGGAATGTGGGCCCCGTGAAGATGATATCGATTGAGCTGTTCCTTGATGATAACGTGGTGAGCTGGCGGGCGAATATCAAGGAAGTGCAAAACTTGCAAATCCAAGTCCGTGAAAGCTCTTCGAAGTTCAGGACCTATGACGTTCTCTTTTGCGAATTCGGTGCCGGCTGCCGATGCTTGATAGTAATCGTGAAGCATCATGATACCATTAGTTGCGTGTATAGAAGCGGATGCTTGATGCCCCTGTAGGCTTTCGATACAGAAAACCAACATACACGCAATCAAAGCTGTTCTTGGACTCCGGCTCACGTTCCCATCAATTGCTTTCTGCATCCCCCGTAGACTTTTGCCATACTCTCGCAAAGCGTATTCAAAGTGCTTCTTGGTATCTGACGATTCCCCTCCACGCGTCATCTCTTTGCTATACTTGCTGAATGCACCGAGTGCTACTAAGCCGTGTGCAATATATGGCTCGATTTCACACACCTGAGGAATGATCTCGGACCAAACACTCGTTTGAAGCGGGCCTGCTAATCCAGCCGCAACATTCTCACAAAAGTGTTTAAAATACCTACTCTCAAGCTCTTCCGTAAATCGAGGTCCAAGGTACAGTTCAATGATGGATCCTTGTGCTATACCAGAGATCGCCCCCTTGGGTAAGATGGGCACAATTTGACGAGAATTGGGTTTGATCTTCTCTGGTTGTTTCGGATAGCCACTACATAAAATTCCGAATTTAAAACAGCGAGAGCAGCCGGGCAATTTTTCGTCGCACTTGATTCTTCTGATTCTTTACACTTGTTAGGTATGATATGACGGCTGTGGGTAATAATATGATCAGGCTAGCACCTACTTGCAATTTTGACATCCTGTCTTCACCTTGGGTAATCTGGCACGAAACTTGATTTCCCTTTTCTGTAGTGTTGGATTCTTGGATTTCTCTACCGCGCTCATTCGTCGAAAGGGTAAAACTTCACTACTTCGGACGGTAGCATGGATCTTATCGTCGCTTCTAGGAAAGCGCACGTCTGGTTGGATATATTTGTTGGTGGTGGTCATCCTCTCTGAACAGCAAAATTGTGCAAGACACCAACATGGTGAGAGCTACATGCGCAAGAACTTCGTGGCCTTTTGACGCACCAACGAAATTGCAGCAAACGGAGGAGAGTTGTGGGAGGGGAGGAGGAAAAGAATGAGTTCCAAAGGCAAGAATGTTAGTTAAGCTAAAGGCGTCTAACGGTTGCAGGAAGAAGGCACTTCGACAACATATTGATCATAGCAATGCTGGCAGATTCTGCGGGGCTGCTAAAACTTGGAAGCATCCCCTCCGTATTACTCTTTCTGCGCAAGCATATTCCTTTGAAATAACGGACACAGACTGGCGAAGATCACCGGTGGAGGGATTACCTGTGTATTCGTAAGCTTACCTCGGGGGCGTCGAAGGCTTGGTTCATGATGGTTTTGTCTATCCAGCTGGGGTTCAAGGCTAATCATCCCCGGAAGCGAATCGAGACTTTCAATAAGGACAGCAACATCAAAAACCGTTTGCTTGCAAGGAAAACGGTGCGACGCAATGAACCTTAATTGAATACTCCGTACGAGTAGAGAAGCAGAAGCAAGCGACTTGACTGGGTTACGTACTGACTATTACTGTACTATGGCTATGTATGTACCCAGTAGATACGCACGAGATTCGCACCCAAGACGGTACCAAGCCGGTAAAATCCTTCGAACGTGCAAAAGGGGGCAGCATCCCATTGGTAAAGACGGCAATCAAGGGATGTATGATTTCTGATTAAGTTAATCCCTAGTACGATTATCCCGAGTGTGCCTAGTATGAGCATAAGTGTAATTCCATTCCCGCAACCGCTCTCGAGCCGCTCCAGCGCTTACAGTTAATTAGATTCCACAATTCTTCTCGTTTGGGAAGTTTGGAAGAATTCTTATTTCTGTCGACTTCTTACTCCTTTCGCTCTTACTTTCCGGAGCCTTATTGATTTTCCACACGGATCCACCAATTACTATCCGAAAAGCCGAATAAAGTTTGCTGTTAGAGTTTGCTGTTAGAGTTTGCTGTTCAAGACCGGGATGCTCGCGTGCTTCTCATGACTACGATATAATCTATGTGACACTTCATGGGATCTGCCCTTCAGCTCGTACTCGCACATGTCGATGGCAAACTTGATGGATATGCAGGTTGTGAGCTCATCATTCCTCTCGCCCAGTGGGCTTGTTCCACCAACGTTCCATTTCATGTATGTATGCATGCATGTGTGGGTGAAAGCGTGGGTCGTTACAGTTACAGTGAGGATATCCAATCTATCGGTATTCAACGTCGAACAGTATTCGCGCAGGTTAATCCTCTTGTAGGCTGTCATTATGTGGTTCTGGCTGCACGAGTACCGCATCTTCAAAGTTCTAGACTTTCTCTCTGTTGGCTGATGCATATTTTGTCCATCTTCATATTTATGTGAAACAACAAAAGTCGAATAAACTTTTCTCTCTGTTCTTCAACCAGCATAGAGAATTTTGAGATCAACTGATCTTCAGAAAGGTAAAATCCCCCGCACTTCTAAAATCGATGTTTTCGTTCTGGTCTACATGCTATTGTGTATCTATCTGATAGAAGAGTGCCAGAGCTATACATCAGATTCGTAGCTCCTACGCATACCTCTTCAATAAAGCAACAGCATCTATATTTTTACTCAGCGATAGCAACAATGATAATAATAAGCATCAAACCCATTTCTCACTATCCATCACCCAAAAAAAAAGGTCTCGAACAATTTCTTCTAGATTTTGGCCAACTTGTGAATTTCTCACAAGTGTGGAAATACTCTAACTCGGTAGTTCAAATATTTTTCATCATCCTTCTCCCCGCCGGAGAATTACTACCACGTCAAAATAATCTATCTAATGCTGTCTTTTTATTTTATTTTACTAATATTCTTGCTCGAAAATAATTGGTAAATGCATACAATATAACACAATGCAATACAATGCAATACAATACACGATTCTTCAGTAAAAGTTATACTTATGACTCAAATCCAATCGCTACCATATCATGTTTCAGTCCCCAAGCAACCACACTAGCATTATCACTCCTCACAACAATAGTATAGAAAATGAATCTGAAGATATATATCAATATACTAAACGAATAGTCTATACTTCATACTCGCAGTCGAATCAACATCAACATAACCTAAATCCCTCATTCTAGTTCCTCGAGATTCTTCCAAGTAGGAAGATTTTATATGCACGCGGTAAACAATATGATGATCCCCCCCCCCCTGGTCCCCTATTACTCCCTTTCACTCAACCACCCCCTCTCCCCCCCCTAAAACCCAACTCTAGCATGTACCTCACTCAGCGAGACCCTCAAAATCTAGTATGCATACATAGCATGCAGATCAATCTTCTCACAATGATAAACGACAAGTCAAATCCATTAGGTAATTGTTACATCTCGATTTCTTTATCACTCTTCTGTTATCATCTTTGCTCCAACTCCAATCTAATCCAATTCCAAAACTTCAATTCATCCTCACTCTGACTTATTCCCACTCATCCTCACTCTGACTTATTCCCACTCATTCTCACCCCAATTCCAATCCCAACTTGACTCCAATTCCAATCCCAACTTGACTCCAACTCCAATCTATCCCTATTCTCACTCCAACTCCATCCTCATCCTAATTCTACTCCCCATCTCCCCACAAAGAAACCCCATAAAGAGCCCAAGTAAGCAAGCAAGCAAGCAAGCAACCAACCAAAAAACTGATCGACCAAGCAACCAAGCAACCAAGCTCAGCAAACCATAGTCTCCCTCCCTCCCTCTCTCTCTCTCTCTCCCTCCCTCCCTCTCTCTCTCTCTCTCTCTCTCTCTCTCTCTCTCTCTCTCTCTCTCTCTCTCTCTCTCCAGTCCCCCACTCGACTTCTGAGTTTCGATTTTAGAGAAAGAAAGAAAATGAAAGGATGAGGAGGTGGAGGCGGTGGCGTGGTAGCATTTGAGATTTCGAGATTTCGAGTCGAAAGATTAGAAGAAAAGAAGAAAAATGGGGGAAAGGCATTAACACAACATTATCCAACACACACACACACACACACACACACACACACACAAAAACCCATGTCAAATACATAACATACATTATTACATTTAAAATCTACAAACCATATATACACACCTACCTAGGTATGCATGGCATAGTATTGGATCAAACTAGCGATCATATCATCGTGCTAGCTATCAATCAAGCATAGCAAGTCTCCTTCCTGCCTTTCACCCCTTTTGTTCATCTACACATCCCATCATCAGAAGTCATCATCCCCAGATCAGTCTCTCCCAATTCCTCCCAATCCATCCTAACAAGAATAATAATGACAACATAGAAAGCCTCCATTTCTTCAAAACCAAATTACTATTTCCTTCCATGTGCAACCAGCCAATGATGTTCCGAAATGCAGCTAGAATATTGGCAAGAAATAAATCTGGAGACTACTCTTGCCTTTCGTTGAAAAAAAGAAATTACCACCAAAATATCATTGCGTTCTTTTCCACATACCCATTATGTGTCCCATTTGATTTTTTCCCCAATCCCAAACGCCATGATGTAAAAGTAAAGCACCATAAACAAAATAGGGTGTTTGATCTCATGTGGTCCGAAGAACGAGTCTCACCAGAACTGTCTAAATTGGTATAGCTGTTCTGGCCAATAATCGAACATTATCTATGAAACCATCCACCAGCTTGAAATAATCATTTGGTTCGCCGTTTCTAGCTTTAGTACCTTGATCAGTAACAGCTGCTGCTGAGAGTTCGATTTCAAGCTCATGTTCTTTTTCAGTTCGAGATACACCCTATTGTTGTTAGTGGATATCATGGTGAGGGTAGGTGTACAAAGGACTTACATTTGATACCAAGTTTTGTGTAACTTGAGTGAGGTCCACTTGATAATGCGATTGTCTATAACTCAAACGATCCTTGTTGCGATCCGGTCTTTGAGCTCCATCACTTGAAGCAATAAGTTCTTCTACATTCCCATCAAACTTCATTTCAAAGTTTATACTAATTCGACAATCGAGTGCTTGACTAGGGAAGTAGAGATCCAGATCTGCTACTCGAGCTTTGATAATCTTGGCCAGAGGTTCACCAGTCTTCTGATCATGTGTAACACGAACTTTGACAGAGTAACGTGGATTAAGTAAGGCCCGTAGAGCAGGAGGTAGAGTGCTATGCATTGCAGAAGGAAGCTCATAAAATTTATCCGTCTCACGTCGATGTAAGTAATCAATCTTAACACGTCGTTTCGACTGACTATTATTAGCTGGCATGCATTCCTGAACTTTTTTATTCAAGAATTCGTTCAATCCTCTATGCTGGGCCTATACAAAAGTTAGCGGGGCAATGATACCAGATTCGTGTAACGTACCTCTGTCATTGTACTTTTGAATGCAACAAATTGATTATCCAAAAGTACTGTTTCCGATCGAACTGGCAGACTCAATCTCACGTTGGTCTCCTTACTGACAAGTTGCCCGAGCTTTGCTTCAATTTCAATTTCCACACCATGACTGGCTAACTCTCCGGTATCTTCTCGACTAACAACGTGCATGTAAAGAAAGTCTGCCACTAGTCTCGTTATCTCCGCAGGAGGTTTTGTGCCAGATATGCTCGGCTCCCAAGGACCGAGAGGACCATCCCAATCATAATCATTCCCTGTGACAGGTCGAGGAACTGCTGGTGATGCCTGACGCATGCCATTACTTTCTTGCTTAATTAGTGTAGCTGGTAGACCCTGGGCGGATGGCTGAGGAGTGTGCTGTCTTCCGTTGATGTTCTTACGGCCTAGACCCTTTACTCCCTTGGCACTCCGGGCCCATATTGGTGGTTCAGTATAACGAATCTTCTTTCTGGGCGGTGCTTGCTGAGGAGAAGGAGCAGCGGTAGAGCTAGATCGATGATCGCCATTGATTTGTGGTTTCATTTCATATTGCTCAATTCGTTGAGGTGCTTCGAAAGACATTTCCCGATCTTCCAATTTACGTTTTGTAGAATGATTGAATTCTTCCGGCTGCTGTTGGACCATTGAATTTCCCCTTGTCTGACTAGGTAAACGCGTTTTGGGACTGACACTGAGACTTCTTTCCCGTTCGATCAAAGATCTCTGTTGCGAGGAGCTTGTTGAGGTTCTTTGAGAGTCGTAAGAACTCTGTGGAGTAGTTGGCATTCGAGGTGGAATCGAAGCGTTCGCTGGCGCAGGAGAGGTTTGATTGTATTGAGTACGGTTGAACGGATTCGCGGGTACTGCTCGTTGCTGATAAGGACTAGTAGGTTGTGTGAATGCGCCGGATGATTGGCGTTGTGTTTGTAAAGGAGGACCTAAAGGAGGACCTAAAGGAGGACCTAAAGGTGTTCCGGGCTGAGAGTGCTGAGAATGTTGAGATTGTTGCCGTTGATACTGAATCGGAAATTGATTTGGTGGCAATTGATTCGTGTGTATGGGACTATCTTGAGTGAATTGATTTTGATACTGCTGCTGCTGACTGTGCGCTGACGTGGGTGTAGAATTCGAAAGTGAAGATTGTGATCTTTGATGTTGAAAATAGTGATTATTAGCCCCTGGTATTCCAATCGGAGGTGTTTGTGGAACTGGCGATGGTTGGATCTGTGAATTATATTGTTGTTGTAAATGAGGAGCGGGATTAGACTGCGAGTAACTTTCTCTTTGCGAGTGGTGAAAAGTTGGAGGAGGATACTGATGACGTTGAGCAGGACTTTGTGGATTTTGAAGACTTTGCGGGAACGGGTATTGTCCACTCCCGACAATGCTTATTGATGAAGTAGGAGTATGCCGATAAGGCGAGGGCGCCGAATAAGAATCTGTTGGAGAACGAAGGTCATTCGGAGGAGGAGCTTGAATGGGAGTAGGAGGAGGCGGTCGATTTAGATGAGTTGATTGATAGGTAGTTGGCGATGCATAAGGCCCACCATTCTGTGAACCGTACTCTTGTGATTGTGAGCCATGTTTGCCCGGACCTGGCGAGACTTGCGACGAATGACTGTAATTCCTGTAGATTTGCTGTCCCTGTCCTGATGGGGGACCCGTTTGAATTGGAGTAACTGGTGCCGGCGCATTCTGTTTCGATCGAGCCCCTTCGCCATTTTCCGTATTGATGATTGAACGAAGGTCCATATTTGCGACTCGTTGTCCAGTGGAGAGAGGAGCGGGAGCAGGAGCAGGAGCAGGAGCAGGAGTAGCAGCAGGAGTAGCAGCAGCACCACCACCACCATATACACCCTTACTGACCCCACGAGCTGCACTCTCGATATCTCTTTCAAATCTTCCGCCGGTGGTTCATTTGTTGACGATGATGAGTTTTGGCGTCTCGCTGGATTGATCTCGTTCTCGAATGTATGGGATAATGAGGTTGGCGCAAAGGATAGGATAGGCAGAGGCAGGCGCAAACACATTCGAACAAAGAAAGCGTCTCAGGATAAAAAAGTTTAGAACTAACTACCTACGCAAACAAGAATGGGAAGATTGGCGGGATCTTGACAAGATGGGCCCGAATTGGAAATTTAAAGGATTATAAAGTTTACAGTAGATATTGGGTACATTGTGGAAGGGATTTATTTGGGGTTGTGATCTTTGCGATAAATAATTGATTGTTTTGGGATGATGAATAGGGGGTTGGAGTTTTGAAGCACGACAAATAATAACGATGATAATAATGATTAGTTGGTGGTTGTGGTATGCGGTTGTGGTTTGTGTGTGGTTTGTGTGTGGTCTTTGTGTGTGGTCTTTGAAAATTTACATATGATGGAGCGAGCTGTGTATGTACATCGATAGAGCATAGGTGGTAGGGAGGGAGGGAGGGAGGGCAGGGAGGAGGGAGGGAGGCAGTAGCCAGTAGGAGGGATTCATGTGTACCGGTATGTGTCTCGATACCTCACGCAAACGAAGGGTCGATGGAGATGATTTCAAGTATATCTTCAAATGCGGCAATTGGGATTTACAGGATTTATTGTCGTATATAACGTTGACTGTAGGTATTTATAAATATATAGCGATTTTATGTCCCCACGGATGGATTTGCATTTGGTAATCATCGTCATTAGTTTACCAGCGGTTGCGAGCACAAGTTGTTAGCATTGATACTGGAGTCGCTGGAGGGGTGCTCTGTTCTGTCTGTTCTGTATAGGTAGCTTACATCTCATTGCAAGGTCACAGGGTGGTGGGTACGTTGGTCCGGCACCTAGCTCACATTACAATACTGAAGTGTACGGTGGGCAGCTTGCGTCAGCCTTGTCTTCGGTGAACCCTCTCAGCCTTATCTGAGCTTCAACATGATTATGTAATTCACCATTGGTACTACTGGTGTACCAGTCTACCACCACCTGCGAATTACTGCCAGCTAATCCCGCCTTACTAAGCTTAATCCGTAGTTGAAGCTGTTTGATGAGTGTTGACGTGCCAAAAGGTGTGCCTGATCGTTGTAATCGATACGCTCGCTCCGTTCAAGGTTTGTATACTCAGCACAAACTCATTTTCAACTATCAAATCCATCAAATCTCCCTCAAATCTCTCTCACGTCCTTCATATTTTTGAAGACCAACTTTCCTTAACCCTTTTCAAACAATCCAGCTTCTTCAAATTCAGATCTCTTCTGTGTCCACGCCACTTCACCAACCATGCCGAGTCTAACTTCAGCCTCTGGTGTCTTGGGCTTCCTCTCAGATGAAGAACCGGAGCTCAAGGTTTTTGCTCTTCAAACTCTGAATGATGATATTGATACACTGTGGACAGAGGTCGCAGGTTCCATCTCTCAGATGTAAGTAAAATCCAACTCGTCGCAGAGAATCCATCTTCAGATAGCTCCACGACCAACTCGAGACTAATTTGGACACTTTTCAGTGAGGCGCTTTACGAAGATGAATCCTTTCCCGAGCGACGATTAGCTTCCTTGGTGTTGGCAAAGGTCTACTATCATTTGCAAGCATACAATGAAAGCATGTCATTTGCTCTCGGAGCGGGTGATCTATTTCAACTCGACAACCCAGGCGAGTTCGAAGAAACCATCATCTCAAAATGTGTCGACACCTATATCAGTGTATCGGCTCAACACCATGCTGCACCGCAAGAAAAGAAACGGGATAATGCTTTACCTACTCTCGCAACTACTTTCGCAAGTGGGCTCAATGACATCAGCGCTGCTGCTGCGGCCTTGACTTCACCTACTACGCCTTTCTCCCAGTCCACTCTACCATCAAAATCCCTTCTATCACGAGCCTCTACCAATAACATGTTGGAACAGCCTGTAGTAGAAGGCAAGACTGCGGATTCTACCATCTTACCAGATCGTACTACTCAGATTGCGCTCCAAAAGATTGTGGAGAGACTGTTCGAGAATTGTTTACGCGAAGGGAGATATAGACAAGTGGTAGGAATTGCGGTCGAGGCTAGAAACTTGGAGGTTCTACGCAGAGTCATCAAGCGTGCCAGTGACGATGAAAAGAAGTCGAAATCGAAGCTGCCCGAAGGTACAGCTGGTCCAACAGAAGAATTGATGGAATATGTCTTGGACATTTGCATGGGAGTCGTACAAGAGAGAGGGCTTCGAACAGAGATACTCAGATTGATCCTGGATCTACTCAACGATATACCAACTCCCGATTATTTCGCAATTGCAAAATGCGTTGTTTACCTCAACATCGACGAAGAGGCGTCGGCAATGTTGAAAAAGCTTGTGGTAAGTACACTAACTGAACGAAACTACAGTGACTTTACGTCTTATCTGGAATGAGGCTGACCTTTTCTAGGCTAAGGATGATCAAACTTCTACTGCTACCGCATACCAGATCGCATTCGACCTATATGATAATGGTACCCAGGAATTCCTCGCCAAGGTTATTAAATCTTTGCCCAAGAAGGCCACCGAGGAAGCGGAGGAGCCATCTACGGAGGAGCGTGAGTAAACTCTATGTTCATACTTGAGCTCTTTACTGATTTCCTGAGTAGCAACAGAATCCGATCAGCTTTTGGGAGAGTTGAATGATCAGGCCGGGGACTCTACCCAAGGTGCCTCAGATGAACAACTAAAGGTTTATGACTCGATCCGAAAGATCCTCAATGGTAGTGAGACCATTCGACTTAATCTTGAATTCTTATACCGTAATAACCACACCGACCTCAGCATCCTCAACAAAGTTCGTGACAGCCTTGAAGGTCGAAACTCGATCTTCCACACAGCTGTTACCTTCTGCAATGCGTTTATGAACCACGGCACAACCAACGACAAATTCTTCCGCGACAATCTAGATTGGTTGGGAAAGGCAGTCAACTGGTCAAAGTTCTCTGCTACTGCTGCTCTTGGTGTTATTCATCGTGGCAATCTTTCACAAGCCAAGAGACTACTGGAACCTTATCTACCAAAACCCTCATCAATTACAGGTTCACATTATAGTCAGGGCGGTGCTCTCTATGCTTATGGTTTGATCTATGCCAACCATGGCGCTGATGCCCTTGAGTATTTGAAGAAGAGCTTCAATGAGACCCAGGAAGAGGTTATCCAGCATGGTGGTGCGTTAGGATTGGGAATTGCTGGTATGGCTACAGGCGATCAAAAAATTCTCGAGAACTTGCAAAACGTACTTATGACCGATTCCGCACTCAATGGTGAGGCTGTTGGTCTTGCGATTGGTCTCATTATGTTGGGAACTGGAAATGAGAAAGTTTTGCAAGATATGATCCTCTATGCTCACGAGACTCAACACGAGAAGACTATTCGAGGTCTTGCTCTCGGCATGGCCTTAGTTATGTACGGCAGACAAGAAGGAGCCGATGATCTCATTAACGGATTATTGAAAGACGCAGATCCATCTCTTCGTTATGGTGGTATCTTAGCTGTAGCTATGGCATACTGTGGTACAGGAAGCAACAAGGCTGTTCGCCAATTACTTCACGTAGCCGTCAGTGATGTGAACGACGATGTTCGTCGTGTTGCTGTCATGAGTTTGGGTTTCATTTTGTTCCGAAAGCCCGGAAGTGTGCCACGTATGGTCGAACTTTTATCCGAATCTTATAATCCACATGTTAGATACGGTGCCGCCATGGCCCTTGGTATTTCTTGTGCCGGTACCGGTCTCGATGAAGCCATCGATTTGCTTGAGCCTATGATGAAGGACCCTACAGACTTTGTTCGACAGGGTGCTTTGATCTCTCTCGCCATGATCATGGTTCAACAGAATGAGGCAATGAATCCAAAGGTTACTGAAATTCGCAAAACCTTGAAGAAGGTTGTTGCAGATCGCCATGAGGACGCTATGGCCAAGTTTGGTTGTGCATTAGCATTGGGTATAATTGACGCTGGAGGACGTAATTGCACCATCGGATTACAGACTCAAACCGGTAATCTGAACATGGCAGGTATTGTCGGTATGGCAGTCTTTACACAATACTGGTACTGGTTCCCATTCACCCATTTCCTCTCCTTGACCTTTACCCCTACATCTATGATTGGCTTGAACAGCGAATTGGAGATTCCAAGTTTCAAATTCCACAGTGCTACCCGTCCAAGCCTTTTCGACTACCCCCCAGAACAAGAAGTCAAGACTGAGGATGCACCAACTTTGATTGCAACTGCCGTGTTATCGACAACCGCTCAAGCAAAACGCAGAGCGCAGAAGAAAGAGCGTGCTCAACGACGAGAGAGTATGGACATCGACCAGACTCCTGCCACACCAAAACTTCCCTCTTCAGCTGATGATAAGATGGATGTAGATGAGTCATCCAAAGACACTGAAGAGAAGTCTGCCGAGAAAAAGGACGAAGGCGAAAGGGATACCCCGGGAGAGACCTTGAAGAAGAAACTTGAGAAGGAGAAGGTTGGGTATGAGATTGAAAACATGTCTAGAGTGTTACCATCTCAACTCAAGTTTGTTAGTTTCCCAGCTGGTCGATACAAGCCAGTCAAGAAACCTACTGGGGGCGTCATCGTAATGATTGATACCCAGCCCGAAGAAGAAAAGGTCTTAATTGAAGAAAAGGTGAAGAAGGTCAATGTTGAAAAGGCTGCAACGTTTACAACTTTCGGGGATGTACGCAACGAAGCCTTCAACTTGCGTCGTCAAGCCCACGCTCAGGGTGAAGCTGCGGGTGCATTCTCCGGAGCTGCTGCAGCTGCAGGTGTGTTGACCGCTGTCGATGAAGACGATGAGGGTGACGAGGAAGCTACCGTGCCCAACGATTTCGAATATTTCTCTGATGGGGAGGAACAGTAAATCGTTTCAATTTAGGACTCATAGCGAAGTCTGTAATTTTAGCAATTGGCATTCAGCGGAAGCGTGTTTTAGATGCAGTCCTCGAGGATGGCATCGTGCATGTATTGAAGTGGAGGGAATGCATTGTGATAGTATAGAGATGTGTACAACAGAGAGCATTATAAGTGAAGCATTTACCTCTCCTGATGTGTTGTTTGAGTGATCATTGGTTCCATCTTTGTGATCTTTTGTTCTTGTCAGTTTGTTTGAGCATTTGAATACGTGATGTGATGCATGTTGCAGCTGCTATATAAACCTTGGAACATCGTGATCATTCTCTCGCAACCAGATTACGGATTTTATGTCCTACGATTTTTTAATAAGTGACATCCAAAGGTAGTCCATAATTTAATCAGGTCAAACGTATTCAACGAGAGGTTCCTGTAATGTTTTATTTAGAGCCTTTGAGAAAGTCATGATGTTGAGGCTCATGAGGATTTTTAGACTGTGTCAATAGGTAGGTAGGTTTACATAGGCAGTGAAGGTTTACACAGATAGTAAGTGTCATGAACGATTATGTGATGTAATTTCATTTTTTGACTATGATTTTGAGGGGAGAGAGGGGGCCGGGGGAATGGAATGGCGGGAAAGAGGAGAGGGTTTGAGGAGAGGGTTTGAGGTGATGAGGAAGTAAGTGTTTTTTTCCTTTTCTTTCTCGAGATTGTTACTTATATTGGCAGAATTCGGGTGTGATTGGTGGGGGGTTTTTTCTTTCTTTCTTTCTTTCTTTCTTTCTTTCTTTCTTTCTTTCTTTCTTCCTTTCTTTCTTTCTATTGTTTGATGGATGAGGGATGATGGATGAGGGATAGGGATAGGAAAAACTAGACTGGATACTCTTAGATTCTTATCTAGTAGTTGCTTCCTTCCTTCCTTCCTTCCTCTCCTTCCTGTCCTGTCCTTTCATTTCATTTCATTTCTTGACAGTGTTGTGGAATTCTGATTCATGCATGGCTTCTGATTATTTTATTACTTTTTGATGAAATCGTTCATCGAGCATGTGTCTGGTGTGGAGATCTTCGGTGCTTGCTTGCTTGCTTGCTGGCTGGCTGGCTTGTAGAGGTTTCTCTAGTGCCGTGTGAAGGAGGTCGTATGGATGGATTCGGCTAGAGTCAGTTTCGTTTGTTCGTTTTAGGAATTCGCAGTCGAGACTTGGGTTTGGGGTTTGGATTTGCGGCTGGGAGGATTTCTTTGTGTTGTGTTGCAATTGATGGTGGGGGATACGAGGGGTGCGGGGAAGGGGGGGGGGGGGTTCTTTTGATGCGATGTCGAGGAGTGGATATGATGATTCTGGTTGGGGTTATTAGTATAAGCTGTATGTTGTGTGTTGTATATTCGAGTTCGAGTGAGCTGTGGTTATTGGATCTTGATTAATCCTGTGAGATGATGGTTGAAGATGCTCGAAGATGAAATGGTTTTAAGCTTTTCTGAGACACCTAACGATCTCATCCCATCTCGCTCAAATCTGTTTGAGATCTGCAAGTAGTGCATGCATCCAATAGTCTGGATTGATAGACGGACTAATAAATAATTCAAGTTGAGTAATCAAGCTTGGGTCTAATGATGTAACTATTATATAGTTTATTCATATTGTTTAGAATCCCTAATAAATCAAATTGTCGTCTATATATATATGTCACGGCGCCAACTACATGTTCTGTAGTTGCCTTCGTGCCTTAGGCACGGACTACTAGCGTGCCCTGCTTCCTATAAGTAGGGCCTCACTCTTCCATAGCTCTTCCACCCTTATGGTACAATATACGTCTTTACCCGTGCCTTGACAGTTTGTACCATCTTCATAAGAAGCTGTCACAGCTTCATTTTAATTAAAAACTCCACCGACGTCGCATCCCGATCGCGCTGATCGTACCCACCACTGGCCCGCCACGCACCCTAACCGCTGTTGTTTAAGAACTCTGCAGGGTTGCTTTGCGACCTTGAGAGTGTCCTAAGGATGGCCGCCCAAGCACCTGCACCTGGTCTATCCCCACAGTTCCTTTTCTTGAACCATGTTCTCAACTCCGCCGAAACTGATGTCTCTTCGTTCACAGATTTGTTCAACGATCCGAACGCTGTACATTTCGCAGCTGCTCAAGCTGTGTTTGAATCGATCGAGTCGATCACGAGTTCACTACAAGCTCAAGCCGCTGCAGCGGAAGCCCAAGTCACCGACGCCCAATCGAAGATTGTCGAATTGAAAGACACAATTGAGATATTGAAACTTGCCATTCGTAATAACCCGCAAGCCCCGCCCCGCCGAAAGTACCTCACTGCCCCCGAGAAGTTTAGTGGTGTTGAGCAAGACATTGCAAAGCGTCAGGATCAATACACAGCGTTCCGTAGCGCGGTAAATCGTTGCTTAACCGCCGACTACGAGAACGAATCGGAGTTTCAAAAGATTACATTCCTTGCTAACCTGCTCTCTGGTCCTGCTTATACGAACAATCAGATACACTTCGATGCAATCACTGACAACCCGCATGATTCCAACCTTTGGCCCTCCGGATGGCGCACCGTTGCGAGCATCTGGTGCGAATTGAACAAGCAATATCAGACTCTTGATCTTTCACGAAAAGCCTCTATGGATTACGATAAGTGCAAGATGAAGAAGATCCCGTTTGGTAACTTCATCACCGAGTTCAAACAGCTTGCTATAAAATGCAAGAAAACCGCTGAGCAACAAGTCGCTGATCTTAAGCTCAAGGTTTCCCAGGAGCTGATCGATGCTTCGGTCAACCGCCCTAATAAACCCTCTGCTGCCGACATCGATGCATGGACAATCTGGTGGCAAGGTATATACGATGATTTGGAAGAAAAGACTCACCTCGATAGCCAACGAAAGAACCAAGGTACCAATTTCAACCGTGATCAACCGAAACCTCATGATAGAAAGCAGGCTCCTGTTGCAACCCTTCCTACACCGGATCTCTCTAGCGATCCTATGCAATTGGATGCTGCTCGCCAAGGTCAGCGCCCCCCATCTCGTTATACTCGAGAGCAATGTATTGATCTCGGCCTCTGCCTCTATTGCAAGAAGCCCGGTCATATTAAGAGCAATTGCGAAGAGAAACGAGCCAACGATGCAAGGTATAATGTTAATACTAATGCTAATATGAGATACACCCCTTACACCAATCGTGTCCCAGCAACCAATCAATACCAAGGCCCCGGACCGTATCGCAATGCCGCTGCCCCCTCGCACCAGAATCCGTTCTCGTCTGCCAACCGTTTCTCGTCCACGCCATTACGCTACGCCTCTCCGATCCCCCCTAGCCTCACCCAAGAGGTTGATCTAGGAGGGTACATCGAGGGTTCTGTTCACTCGGAGGAGAGCGGAAGCTCATTTCCGCAGCCGGGCATGTTAAAAGATTAACCTCGGTTCACAGTCGCGAATCGAGGTCCTTTGTGGGAAATTTACCTTTGTGGGTTAGAAGATCGGTTATGTCTAGGGATCCTTTGTATCTTAGATCAATAAATAGCAAATCTCTTAGAATCTCGACGGAAATCTCCCTTGCGCCTAATGTGATCATCCCGCTTGTTAGTCTCATAGATAGTGGAGCCGCGGGTTATGGCTTTATTGATAGGAAAGTCGTCTCCGAGCTCCGTATCCCTACACGCCCTCTCCCTTACACTCGTTACTTACTTCTAGCCGATGGAAAACCCTCCGATGTCCTGTCGCAGTATGCACTCCTAGATATACGAATCAACGATCACAGGGAGATCGGCTTGTTCTATGTCACCACTTTATCGACTGCAGATCCTATGATCCTCGGTCTCCCATGGCTCCAGCGCCACAACCCCAGCATCGATTGGTCGGCGATGACACTCAGATTTACGTCTACATATTGCTCGAGATACTGCTGCCCCGCTAGCACTATGGCAACCACTGTCCCCGACATCGCCAATACCCACAAGATAACTTCGCAAGAAAGTCGCGAAGTTGCATCAGTCGACCCTAAACCACCCTTGCGGAAGCTCGCTCCGAAACCAGCCTCTATGGAAGAAGTCACCGACGAAAGCTACGAGAATACCTCGTTACCACCTCGAGATCAATCCACGATCCTCGAACACATCGAGACCCAAAACGCTCGGAGAAACCTCGATATCACCAATCCCAAAGCTCCGCTCGAACCGAATCCATACCACACTCGCTGTATCAGCGGCGAAGCGGAAACCCGAGCTAAGATGATCCCGAACCGACCAGCCCTGAAACCAGCCCCGGCTCGAACGGTTGCCGGCTTCAGAATACACAGGAGACCACCACGGAATAAAAACATCCTACCCTTATTACATACACCGATACCATCGAGCCCCATAGACGAGTCGTTCGACGTCCTGCGAGGTATCCGACCTGAAATGCAGGATATAAAGTTCTTTACAGCCAACAGTTTCATCCAATTCTGCAAGAGCCCAGATGCTTATGTCACAAAAGTGTCCTGGGACGAATTGGACAGAGCTTGCGAGCTACATCATGTGATGACAGGAGATGCTGTTCAATTGCGCCGTGGCTTAGTAGATAGCGATATCGATAAGTTCATGGAAAAGACGGATCGACCTGTTCCTTCCGCTACAGAGATCCAAGATAAGCTACCTCCCTGGCTCCGCAACCTGTACCCAGGGTTCCTACCGTCCCTGGCAAATGAGCTTCCACCGCGACGCTCCTGGGACCACAAGATCGAGATTATACCAGGCAAAGAACCACCATATAACAAAGGCCGTCCGATGTCCCCAGCCGAACTTCGAGTCGTTCGCCGATGGCTCGACGACAACTTGAGCAAGGGATTCATTCGAGAATCTCGCTCCCGATCGGCCGCCCCACTCCTTCTAGCTGCCAAACCCGGGGGAGGCGTTCGAATCTGTCAAGACTACCGCGGTCTAAACAACGTTACCATCAAGAACCGATACCCCTTACCATTGATTAAGGAAACTCTTGATGCTCTTTGCCACGCAAAAATCTACACCAAGCTTGATATCATCGCCGCCTTCAACAAACTACGGATTGCAGAGGGCCACGAATGGAAAACTGCTTTCACTACTCGCTTCGGTCTATTCGAATCATTGGTGATGCCCTTTGGACTCTGCAACGCGCCTGCCTCATTCCAGAATTATATCAATCATGTTCTTTTTGATCTCCTGGACAGGACTTGCACGGCGTATTTGGATGATATTCTAATCTACTCCGAGAACGTTACGGATCATAGGCAGCATGTTCGTGAGGTGGTTCAACGACTAATTGATGCTGGACTACAGATCGATATTGACAAGTGCGAGTTCGAAACGAAGAGAACTAAGTACCTCGGCTTGATCATCACTCCTGGAGGCATAGAAATGGATCCGGAGAAGGTCAGTACTATACTCGAGTGGAAACCACTAACTAAGCTCAAAGATCTCCAACGCTTCCTTGGATTTGCTAATTTTTACCGACGTTTCATTCGCGACTTCTCCAGAATCGCAGAACCCCTCAATCGACTCCTAAAAAAGGAACAGACGTGGGATTGGACCTCTGACCAGGACGATGCCTTCAAGACATTGAAGGACGCTTTCTCCTCCGCCCCGGTCCTCACCATATTTGATCACAATCGCCGCACAGTCGTTGAGACCGATGCTTCCGACTGGGCTGCAGGTGGCGTCCTTTCGCAATATGATGATGAAGGGCGCCTACGCCCGGTAGCATACTTCTCATCAAAACATAGCGCTGCTGAATGCAACTATGAGATCTACGACAAAGAGCTCCTGGCCATTATAAAGTCCTTAGAAGAATGGAGACCGGAATTGTATGGAGCTCAGGAGCCATTCGAGATCATCACTGACCATAAAAACCTCGAATACTTTACGTCCACGAAGATGTTAAACCAACGGCAGGCTAGATGGGCCGAATTATTGTCTGGATTCAACTTCCGTATTATATACCGACCCGGCCACAAAGCCGTTCGCCCCGACGCTTTGAGCCGCAGAGCGGAAGATCGCCCAGCACACGCCGACCCTAACGACGACCGAATCAAGAACCGCTTGCAGACAATCCTCCCAGAGAGAGTATTTGATACCGCTGCATTCAAAGACATCATTCGACAGGCGAACAGTGATCTAGACCTGACTATAGCCCCAATGGGTATGATCATCCCCGATACCGACAAGCCGATCGACGACCTCATCGACAAGGCATACGAATCATCCGAGCTGGTTACCACCATGCGCACAACACTTCGGGATCCCTCTGCTCGCCATTGGCCGCTAAGCATCCGTAAGGACCTTCAGATCGCCTTACAAGATTGTAGGCTAGTAAATGGAAAGATCTTTTATCGCGACCGCCTCTTTGTTCCCCCCTCCGCCGAACTTCGCACGCAGATTATATACCGAACCCATTCAACCGGACCAGCCGGACACCCGGGCCGCGTCAAAACTGTCGACCTTGTCTCCCGTACGTATTGGTGGCCCAATATGTCAAGGGAGATCGAGACATTCGTACAGGCTTGCCAACTCTGCTTTCGAACAAAAGCTTCCCGCCTCGCCGCACCTGGATTCCTTGAACCCCTGCCAGTACCGTTCCGCCCCTGGTCCGATATCTCTATCGACTATATCACACCACTACCAGTTAGTGAACGCCATGGAAAGAAGTATCAACACATCATCACAGTCGTCTGCCGCCTGACCAAGATGCGTCATTTCATACCGGTCGTGGGGCTGTCCGCAGAGGAGCTCGCGGATAGATTTGTCGAAAAAATCTACTGCCTACACGGTGCCCCTGATAATATCGTGTCCGACAGGGGCTCGCAATTCGTCTCTGAGTTTTGGAAGCATTTATCCGAGCGATTGTCAATTGCCCTGAAACGATCTTCCTCATTCCATCCCGA
Source organism: Botrytis cinerea B05.10 (assembly GCF_000143535.2). NCBI lineage: Eukaryota > Fungi > Ascomycota > Leotiomycetes > Helotiales > Sclerotiniaceae > Botrytis > Botrytis cinerea. The sequence goes on from NC_037310.1 coordinate 3,851,015, forward strand.
GTCCGACGGCCAGACAGAAAGGATTAATGCTATGGTCGAACAATACCTGCGAGCTTTTATGAACTTCCATCAGAATGATTGGCCTGATTGGCTTCCACTCGCAGAATTTGCATTGAACAATACCACGTCGGAGACCACCGGCATCTCCCCATTCTTCGCTAACTACGGTTTCCACCCACGTCTCGGCATCGAGCCATCTACACCTGTTCCACCAAATCTGTCTTATCAAAGGAAACGAGAGTTCCTTAAGGCCAACGAGGTTGCAGATCGATTTGGTCTCATCTTAACGAAATTGAAGGCACTTGCAGCCCAATCGATCCAGAGATACGAGGACTATGCCAACAAAACCCGCTCGGATGCCCCTTTGTATAAGGAAGGTGATAAAGTATGGGTGAGTACAAAGAACATGAAAACCAATCGACCGATGAAAAAAGGTGATGACAAATGGGACGGCCCTTATAAGGTTCTCAAGGTTTACAAACGTGCTTGCCTGCTCCAACTCCCAGCTAACTTCAAAATCTTCCCGGTATTCCACAACTCACTGCTCCGACCGCTCCACCGCTCACCAGGATTACCGGGCCAAGACATCATAAACGTCACAGAGTCACGCAGGAACCAAGGCCGAGTCCTTGAAAGGGATGACGAAACACACGAGGAAACTGAACGATGGGAATTCGAAGAAATCCTCGATTGCCACAATGAGGACGGGTTTCACTATCAAGTTAAATGGAAACACCACCCGGCGTCCTGGCAACCCGCCGAAGACCTCCGCGGCCAGGAAAACGTGATCATTGCCTTCCATCTAGCGAATCCAGGCAAGCCAGACCCTCCCGCCTGGGTAGGTTTCAAAAGACCTATTGCTCCTGATCTTCTTAACCCTCCACCAGTACCTACACCAAACGCAACCCCGAAACGAGGCCGAGGCAGACCTAAGAAGCTTCGTCAATTAACAACTACTCATAAGGAGGTTCATTTTCATCCGGTAGTGGGGATTAGAGTATTTTAGTGTTATTTTGTTACCTTAGATTAATTTATATTGCGATCGTGGACCAATCGCCTTGAGCGGGGGGTACTGTCACGGCGCCAACTACATGTTCTGTAGTTGCCTTCGTGCCTTAGGCACGGACTACTAGCGTGCCCTGCTTCCTATAAGTAGGGCCTCACTCTTCCATAGCTCTTCCACCCTTATGGTACAATATACGTCTTTACCCGTGCCTTGACAATATAAAATCGTAGCTTTGAAATTATCAAATTGTAAGTTTTAGATTATTAAAAAATGGAATTAGTATATCTTTATTATTTATTCACTTAGGGAATTCAATTATATATAATCAATGTTATTTCTAAAATTTAAAGCTTTTCATTAAGTTATATATTAATTCTCAATAATGAAAAAGTTCAAATTGTAATTTTAATTTTTTGATATTGAATTATTTAGTTGTCAAGGCATGGGTAAAGACGTATATTGTACCATAAGGGTGGAAAAGCTATAGAAAAGTAAGGCTCTACTTATAGAAAATAGGGCACGCTAGTAATCCATATTTAAAACAAAAAGGCAACTATAGAATATATAATTGATATTGTGACAGTACTCCTTATTCAAAGCGATCAATTCACAATTGTAATATAAATTAATCTAAGATAATAAAATAATACTAAAATATTTTAATCTCTATTATTAAATAAAAATAAACCTTTTTATAAATAATTATTAATTAACAAAACTTTTTAAATCTGCTTCAGCCTTGTTTCGGGATTGCATTTGATATAAATATTGATGGAGGGTTAAGAAGATTAAAAGTAATAGGTTTTTTGAAATCTATTTAAATAGAAGGATCTGACTTATTTGGATTCACTAAATAAAAGGCAATGATTATGTTTTCCTAATTATAAAAGTTTTCAATAGATTGTTAAAATACTAGGTAATATTTTTATTTAATTTGATAGTGAAATTCATTCTTATTATAACAATTGAGGATTTCTTCGAATTCCTATTATTCAATTTCCTTATATATTTCATTATTCTTTTCAAAGATTCGGCTTTAGTTTTTATATAATTCTATAATATTTATAATATCTTGGCTCAGTAATCTTGGTAAGTAGTGGAGTGGTCGAAACAATAAGTTATAGAATACCAAAAAGATTTTGAAGTTAACTAGAAGTTGGAATAGATAAGTACATTTGTAAACCTTGAGAATCTTATAAAGACCGTTTCATTTATCATCACCTTTTTTTATCAATTGATTGATTTTCATATTTTTTATACTCATCTATACTTTATTATCTTTTTTATACAAAAAAGCATCCAAACGGGTTTTGTTAGTATAGTTCTTATATCTCTAAATCAATTAAACTACAAATGCTTTCAATTTTGTTAAAATAAAACCAAATCGATTTGCAACCTCATTGATCTTAAAGAACTCTCGTTTTCTTTGATAAAACAGATTTGATAGAACAAATATAGATGGCTTGATATTGAGATATAGATGAAAATTATAATTAGTGAAGAATAAAAAGATGCTAGTAATCTTCAATATAGTATTATTCAATATAAATTCTATAAATGAAAGCTAATCAGATCAATCATTTTAATAAAAGTTTATAAAAGCTTACAAGTATTATTCAATTATAATATTAATCCTTTCTATCTAATTATCGAATTTGGAATGGAATAAGGAAAATCGTTTCAGAACAATTGATAATCACTTAAATAAATGTTTTTAAAATTTAGAAACGAATTATAAACCTTTATTGAATATAATATTATCAAAAACATTATATAAATAATAGATTTTTTTAATAAATCTATTTATGAATTTTTCTATAAATAGCTTTATAATCGATATAAAATAATATATTTTGGTTAGATAGTAGATGATTATAATAATATATTGATATTTCTTTTTATAGTGTTTATTAATTAATAGTGATATAATATAGTCGATAGAGATATCAAATCAAGAACAAAACGATATTAATAGAGGTTTAAGGAATTCAAATATAATAAAACGAAAAGTTTTTATTCGAAAGTAGAGTTGGCAAGTCTATATAAATATTTCGATCTTTTTTGATATATTGGATTATTAATATATACAAAAAATAAGATCAATAGTTTTGATACAATTTGGATATCCAATTAATTCAATTAAATAGATTCGATATATAATTTGTATACAAAATTTAGTAAAAAGGGAAATAAAGAAGTGGTTGTGATAAAAAATCTTTTCATTTATTAATTTATAATTTTGTAAGGCAATTTAAAAATTTTTATAAATGTTTAGTGGTTAATAGCGAATAAAAAGATTTCAAAATATTATATATATAATAATAACTAGTTTAAATGATTTATATATCTTATTAATAAAATTATCGATTAACTTATCGATATCAAAAATGATTATATTTATTAAAGTTATAATCAAATCTAAATTATTATTTGTTTATCGAATAATATCTTTAAATATAATAATATCAAATATTCTTTTTAAAAGAATTATTTATAAATGATTTTTGATTTGATTATTGTTAAAATCAATATATATTAAACAATCTTCCACTTTATAATTCAAAGTATTGAAGCAAACAATTTTATAATCAAATCGATATATAATATAAAAATTGAATCCAAATAAGAATTCGATCTATTTAGTTTATTATTGATTTAATATTTTTATAGATATAAAATATTCGAGATTTTTATAATCAATAATAATCTCAAATAACTTCTAAACTTTATACAATTTCAATTTTTATTCTTTTAAAGATTTTATAATAACTAAAAACTCTTTATTATAAATCTTATAATTACATTCAACAACACTATATTTTAATAAAAAATATACTATTAAATATAAATACTCTTTATTATTATATTACAAAAAAATACCACCTACAATTTAATCGAAAATATCAATCTCAACAATTATACAACAATTATAATCAAATATAATAAAAACCAAAACAAAAAAAAAAGCATCCTTCAATATCTTAAAAATATTATCCTAATTAGAAATCCAATCCCACATCTATTCCTTTTTTAGAAATCGATTAAAAAATTCTACAATTCTAAAAAAGTTACAAATAAAACATCAATAAAAATTAACAAATCTAAAAAAATATTAGAAATCTTTAAACTTAATTAATAATTTCTACTCAAATATAATACTAACCTTCTCCAAATCCATTTCTATACCTCCAAAAGTAATAATCAAATCAAAATATTTAATTCTCTTCGTTTCGAATTCATATTTATCAATATCAATTTATAATTTAATATCAATTAATTATTAAACCACTTTACTGTTACGGGAGCTGCCTCTAGGGTCACGTGGAAGTGTCTAGAGATCTCTCGAGGTGGTTTAGACTAGGCTTCAAGTAGGAATTCGATAAGGTTGTAACTGGTTGCAATTCTCGTAACTATAGTAATGAAACTAATGATTGTTGTCTTGAGCACGAAGCTCTACATTATAATGAAACCCCTTCCCTTATATAGATCTTCGTCTCACTTGGACAGCTGGGACAGCCGGTCGCTCCTGGAGCGCTGTCGTTCCTGAGCTGTCCATCACGGGACACTAATCCCGTGACTCTTGGTGTCCTAGCTTATTCTTTTGTCCTGGGGCCAACCCCCTGGGATCTTACTAATATAACTTCGCGAAAAGTTTGCAAAGTTATGCTCGGTGTTTCCTAGGACCTATTGTCCTAGGAACTGTATCCTAAGATTCTAGGATATCCTATGACTAATACTATATACATGCCCGAGGCTTTCCTTGGGTGCCTAGTGTCCCCCGGTATACTGCAGCTGAATCACTGAGGCCTATAATACCATTATAGCCTATACGTTGGTGATTCTACAGCCTGTTACTAATCCATCGTAACATTTACAAATATACTATCTATAATCTATAACATTCTCAAAATAGATTAAAATATTATTTAAATATATTATACAAATTCTATCCAAAAAATCAAAAAAAATATAATTAATATAATTCTGAAATAAAACAAATGTATTATAAAATCCAAAAGGTATTATCAATAATTCGAATAAATCGAAACAAATAATAAAAATAATTTTCTATTTATAGTTTTCTATAATTTATAGTTTATTAAAAACAATAATAATATTAAGCTTGATATAGATTTTTATATGAAAAAGTATTAAAAGTTTTTTTAATCAATAATAAAGAATATCGATTCTTAATAATAATATTATTTAAATTGCGGTAGTTTTAACAAATTCGAATACTTTTTTTGGGTTTGGTAATTAGAAAAAGTAAAACAGCTAATTGAAAATAAGATTTTCAAATAAATCCTTTATTCAAATTGTTATCGAATTATTAATAAACGATTTGAAATTTGATTAGAAATATCAAATGGCTTTTATTATATAATGATTTTTTGTTTAATATAATTTTGATTTTATAATTCCAGAAGCATTACAATAAAAACTCATTTACTAAAAATAATAAGAATTCTAAATATAGATTGCAAAATTAGGGAAATAGTTTATCTTAGATTTCTATAACAAAAGGAATAGATCGATTTGTTTTTTTTATAAACTTATTGATATCGCTATTTATTAAATTACAACATAATTGAACAGTATCTCCTATCATTATATAATATAGCTTGCAAACTCTATCCAATTTATCCCAAAATATTTTTATAATATAAACATTTGAACTCTTATAAAATTGAATAAAACTATTAATTATAAAGAACTTTATATCCTGTATTTCAAATCGAATATTTTATAGGATATCGAATGACTTATCTATAGAATTCGATAATATTAATATATATAATAAGAATAGAATGTTTTTATTTCATAATAGTTTTTTATATATTCTAAAGCCAGCAATTATTCAAACCAAAATTGATTTCAAAATTGATTAATTTGAAATTATCTTAACTCAGATTTTTACTTCACTATTGATATAGTAAATATAATATAAATTCGATTCAAACAAAGCTTTGAAATTAATAATATCGAAATTTCTTCGAGTGTTTTGAATCTCAATATATTTAAGAATCGTAGATTAGTTTCGAAATAATAATAAAGTATTTTTATAGCTTTTATTAATGACTTCTTCCATAAAGATTAATTTCAAAACAAACTTCCACAAAAATGATTTAGAATCGATTGATACAATTTCGCAACTTTCTTACAAAGTTATTTTATAAGTATTGATAATATCGAAAACAATAATTGCTATAATGCTAATAGGGCAGTAGTATTTCAAACAATATATAGATATAAATCTGAGTGTCATTGTTAACCAATCGATACTGGAATTATAGTATTGAAGCTATAGAAGATTGAGGATTATAGGATCTATAATCGATAAAATAATAATATAAAACAAATCAATCTCTCTATAATGTAAAAGTGTAGAAGGTGGTAATGGTCACACAAGAAAAGCCTTCGCATATACCAAGCATAGAGCAAGTGGCTACACGTAGTAAAATGGGGTGAATCGCTACATCGCGACAGCGAGGTGAGGGAGACGGTAGGAGCTGGGCACTCAATTCTTCAGGAGACAACTTTAGAAGGTAGAAAATTCGATGATATTTTTAGGTCTACAGAAGAGAAGCTATAAATACTAAACGTTGGTAGCACGTGACCCTGAAGTCACGTGTTTTCATTCTCACATTCCTCCCCACTTTGGTCAATTGATCGCCCGATCAATTAAAGTCAAGAATCCAAACAACAATGCTCTTTTTGCTGCAATCATAACTTCACGAAAAGTTTGCGAAGTTATGAAATGCGTTTATCGTCTTCCTTTACGACTCTGGTTGAGAACTCCGACCAGCAAGCCTTCCACTGCGTTTCTCTCCAGGAATAACTTCACGTATTCTTCTTGAACCTCTTGGTCGCCCAAGGAGATCTCGACTATTGGAAAGGCCATCTCTCATTACGCCCATAACTCCTTTGTTTTTGTCTCTTTCATCGTTCAATCTCCTATCTTGTCTTGTGAGTTCGCGTCTTCTTCATTTTACACATCTAGTTCCTTGGGGAGAGGGGGCAGGGCTCGGGGGTTGGGGCAATGAAGGGGGAGTAGTATTTTCATTGCTGGTGTTTATAGAGAATTCCAGCATTCCTTTTTCTTTATCGGTTGAAGCATATTTTCGTTTTTGTCCAGCTGTTGGTTCTACAGAGGCTACATAATAGTACGATTTTTCATTATAAGTCGATTCTTTAGAGATAATATTAGTGAAAGTGTATTAATGTTAATACCAAATTTCTTTCTGATGTTGATGGTATCAATTATGGAATTCGTTGTCAATCATTTCGAGGAGGAGTAAGGCTTCGATAAGAACGGAGTGATCATCTTATGGCAATCTCCCGACAAGAGTTTGTTCGATAGGGTTTTCAGTAATCAGATAGCATTCGGCAGCAAACTCTGGAATTTCGTGTTGTCCATCCTATGTGACTGTCTTGTTGAAGATTGGTTTCAAGTTGCTGTGGGCATCCCTCAGGTCTTGGTATTTCATGTCATTCTCGAGGATCGGATTCAAGGTTCCATCATTTCTTTTCTTCACAGTTGTATATGGAATAATTGTGGCTGCGAACGGTTCATCCCCGTATGTGTCCATGTATGGCCGGATAGAGGTAGGGTTCCCTCCAACTACAAATGCCCACGAGTTATTCTGTTTATTTATGTACTGATTGGACTTCATCAAGTTGGTGTAATTCTAGTGTTATCTCTTAGCTGTGATATTATGAAAGAATCTATAATCGAAGATTATCTTGCTTTTGTTAAGTGTACTTTCAGTCAAGGTTCTTTAGTCTGTATTGTTCAGAGTGGAAGGTTTAATCCTTCCGTGTACGATTTCAGTTTGCGATGTATTCTCACCATTTTCGTTATGGGAATGTACGATGTATGTTGTAATGTGATTCGCTATTTTGTAGTCGGATACGATATATAGGTCCCTAACATTTCTATGTACAAAGGTGCGATCAAAGTCTTCCTTTGTTTGAATAATGAGTGTAGGAAATGGTATTATCATCAAGCGGTATTTCTAATCCATGCGTTGTTTAGCCACTTCTCTTCAAAGCATCAGGTTTTGTCTGCAGCCTTGTTGCTAAGGGGTGTAGTAGTAGTGATGAGCGAAGTCAAGTCCCTGCTTTTTGTATCGGTTGTGGTGACAATACATTTTTATCGATGCAGATACAGAATCGGAACATCGGTTCATCAATATAGTGAGGATTGGATCAGTAGCCAACGCTCTTCGTTTACTTACTTCATAAACTTTTGTGAGGGTGGTGGGTGGCTCCAGTTCGAACGCTGGCTCACTAGTTGAGGGATTTAAGGGTCGAAACTTCAAAACTCCAAGGATCCTCTTTTTCCTTTCCTTATTCGCGTTTTCGTTTAGTTTAAACCAGGCGAAGTATTTGTTGTGTATCCGCACGTTGTCGATACGGTTTTTACATTTATATACAGTTTTGAGATGGTGGACAAGATACTCGCTTTTCATTCGAATAGTTTTGAGGCCTAGTATATTTGCTAGATGGCGGAGGTGGAAGTTGCAAAGTCCTTCAGGTTTGTGTGGAATTAATTCGGTTATGGTCATTCAGTCGATTTGTTTGGTTACGAATTTTTCTTTCAAGGTTAAATACCAGTCCTTTGATATTAGAGCCTCCGGTGGGCATTTGCATATGATATCTAAACCGCATTTTTGTTAATAGGTGTTCACTCATGTAGGGTGCAGGGGTTCTTTTTGGATATTGGGTTGTCGTTTCTGGCAATTGGGGCAGGATTTGACGAATCGTTTGATATCTTCATATATTCCATTCCAATAATAAAGCTTGTGTACCTTGTCAAATATGCTTTCAATTCTTTTATAACTGTACGCTTTGTGCAAGTTATTGATTAGTGATGTCCTTTGTTGTTGCTCATTGATAACCTTGTGGTGTGGTATATCACAAATCCTATTTCTGTATAAACACCCCTTACGTATGGAGAATCCTAAGGCATGCTTTTTGAATTTCGAAAATTCTTGGTTTGTTATGTTTTCGGGACGCTGTAGACTGGTTAGATATTGAGCGATCTTTCGGCTTTCATTATTGTATCCCTTGTCCAATTTGTAACTTCGCGAAAAGTTTGCGAAGTTATGTATAGTAGAAACATCTTCCATATTGTTGAGTTGATCTGCAATCCATTTATCAATGTCTTCCTCCTTATCTTCTTCAGATACATTAGAGAGTGTGGTTGGTCTTCTTGAAAGTCCATCAGTAGCAGTGTGGGCTGTGCCTTTAATATGTTGCATTTCAAAGTCGAATAGCCTAATCCACGCGATCCATCGAGTGATCAGAGCTCCGGGGAGGTCTGTTGCCGTTCGATTCAGTTGGGCAACTAAGACTTTGGCATCTGTTTCTAGAACGAAGTGTATCCCGTATAGATCGAATCTACATTTTCGAAGAGCTTTTAATACTCCTTTATATTCCCTTTTTGTTGTATCATAGTTCTTTTCGGTGTCATTCCATAGTCCACTTTCAAAGCACACAACGATGCGTTTTCCTCCAGATTCTTATCCTAAGTGTACTCCCCATCTATTGATGCTAGTGTCCACTCTGAGGACAATTTGTTCAACAATCATTGTATCTCTATAGTTTAAAGGCATCAGGGTTGAAGGCTTGATTAAGTTCTCCTTCAGCGATTTCATTGCTTGTTCTTATTCAATTGTTTATAAGAATTCAACATCCTTCTTGAGCAAGCAATACAATGGTTTCGCTTTCTGTGCAAACTTTTCAATCTATATCCTGTAGTACACACAGACACTTAGAAACATTCGGATTTCTGTTGCTGATTTGGGTTTTGGCTAGTCAAGGATCTTTTTGATTTTGGCTTCCACAGGCTTTCGTCCTTCTGATCCAACTATATAGTTTACCACTTCCATTTCATTATAGCATTACTTGGACTTTGCATCAACAATATAGCCTGCGTGTTCAAGGTGTTCAAGGGTTTTATCAATTGCTTAGATATGTTCTAGAACGAACTTTCGCATATCCGGTACTATTTCTTTATTGTCATATACCGTTTTCGGTCCTTTAATACCGATATCGTTTAGAAAGAATATTGCTATTGACGGAGTCAAATCACCAAGAATTTTCATAATGATACAACAGAATTGAACTACCGAGTTGGTTGCTCCTTAAGAAAGTGTAGTGTATCGAAGGAGGCCAAGCGGGATCTGGAAAGCTATTAAATCTCTGCTCTCGAGAGCCAGAGGTATCTGATCATAACCAGAAAAGAAGTCGATTAGTGAAGCTATTGTACAGCCTACAAAATTTTCTGCAAAAGCATTTGTATCAGGAGGTAGATTCGCATTTTGAATCGTATATCGATTTAGCTCTACTATAGCATTGATGATTCGATAGATGCCTGGGGTCTTCTTTTTCATTAAGAACTATGAATTACGATAAGGCCCATCGCATAGTTTGAAGACTCCTTGCTTTATTCTATCTCTAAGCATAGTAGAAACCACTTCCACTAAGGCTTTTGGAACTGGGAAACCAGGAGTTTGCCAAGCCTCATGGGGAACAGTTCGAATTCTTTGTGGTGGGGCTACGTCCTCTTGTACCCGTCCAGCATGTGTCCAGTCGAATGCTAAGGCCCCTTCTCGATTGAGGAGGCAGGCCATCAGCATGTCTCTTTCCAAATCCGTCAAAAGATCTCCGCAATCAATCGCCTTTGTTCTTTCTGGAGTGAGCCGATACCCTTCAGGTTCTTTGTTGAAGCGGGGTATAAGAAACTCTTTCCATCTCCCGGATGGCTCTTGATATGGATTTCTTAACTGATCATGTTCAAACCAATCGTCTCTTCCGCTAGGGGGTTCTCCAGTGATGTTATATGGTTGATTCGAGGGGCGGACCTTTGTAGCTTTGTTCTTGTATATTGTATTTACTTGTTCCACATTGTTATTTACGATGTGAATATTGAACAATTCTTTGAAGGTTTGAGAGGATATAATGTGTTTTCTTTCATCTAACCTTTCTAATATGTTGAAGCAGAACTTCTGAAATTCGATACTAAGGGAAGCATATATTCTTGCAAAATGCTTTGTCTTGCTATTGTTATAACTTTGCGAAAAGTTTGCGAAGTTATGAGAACTAAGGGAATTGGGGAAATTGCTGATACATTGTCCCCTCAATGTGTTAGTGCCTAATTTTCCGATTACATTATTATCTGAAACTTTTGTCCAGTATTTCAAACACTAGTTTGAATTTCTCTGTTATCATCTACAACTGTAAGATATTGTGTACCATCTTTGTATGTAAAGTTAATCTCTCCTGTAATAAATTATGGTATACCTAGCAATAGTTCATTGCAAGCGTTTTCTATAACGTAAATATTAATCACATTCGAGACTCCTCCCAATGCAATACGAATGTCTCTATAAATTCCTTTTAGATTTAAGGAGTCTGTATTGATGCCCACAATGGTTGTCTGGACTGGGCTGATGGGTAGATTAAGTTTTCTAGTCAAAACAGAGTTGATTAGATTGATTATAGATCCTGAGTTCGGGATCGCATTGACTAAACCTAGACTGTTGATATTAACTTTAATCTTCGGGAGGCTTTCTCTATCTTCATTTGTAGTGTATATTAAGTTGGTGTGGTTTATTTGTTCCGGGGTTTTAGGTCGAAGATTAATAGGAAGTCGGTTGATGGTATTAATCAAGTGGCTGTTCAATTCTGAAGGTATAGTAGGATCGCCTACTCTGATTGTCTATCTTTTCCAAATGGCTGGATATTCCCTGAGTATCAGTTCTAGAGACACATTAATAGTTGATGAGAGAATATCTCTATCAAGTTCTTTTATATTGTCGAAAGTATTTGTCATAAGCCTAAGCATTATTCTCTTCCTTGGTTTCTTTGTTTTGTCAACAATCCTTTCATAGATAATCTCTGGTTCGTTGGGGTCTTGAATATCCATGGGTTCAGTATCTGGTTCAGCCCCATTGTGGCTAAGAGTATCTTCCTCAGGAGATATCAAGTGAGCATATTTAAAAACCTTCAAAGCAAGAGTAGAATTCTGATTCTTCGCGTTCTTAACAAGTGGTTTGTGAACCTTACTAGGATCGTGTAAAGGTCGGCCGCGTTTCCTAGGTTCAGAGCTGATTGCATTAACATATTCTCCTATAGTGAAATTTTCTGGGCTGTCGATATTGAGAACTTCTGCAATATATATATCTTCAATTAGCTGTACTTACTCCATTTCTCTTTGTGATTGGTTCTATCTGTTTGACTTAGCTCTCAAGCTCACTACTTTAGCAAAGGAACCTTGAGTTTTGTGGTCGTGAATGATAGGTGAGGGATTCTCCTTTGTATCCTTTGGTCCCCAAAACAGCTCGCTATATTGATTATGATATATATATCCATAGTCAATGTACTCTTTGAAGACAGGACAGTCCTTTTTGAAACTGTGATCTTCTTTCCCAAGATATTGGTTTTAGCAAAAGTAACAATATCTCCTTTGAACGATATTGACATATTCTACACTGTCGTCTATACCATCTTGCACATTGTTCGAACCCAGAGAGGAATAGTATGTTGACATTTGGGATCGCATAATAAAAGGGATTCTGTAGTTCGAATGGGGATCAAGTATCTGCACTTTTCCTTCCATTCTCTTGGGAGCTTTCTCTTGTTGGGTTATTGCAGAAAAGCTCTCAAGCATTTTCGTGATTTGCTCGATACTGTCTGCCTTTGGGATGACAGGACTCTTGGCTTGCACTTTGGTTTTCTTGAATGAAGTGACAGTATCGATCAACTCTTCCAGACCCGAATCTTCCTCAGAATCGCTCACCTCGAGGATCCTAAATTGGAATTCATTGTCTGTATATTGCATTACCCATTGAAAGACTTTATCCCACTCTACTGTACCAGGTTTCTTCAGATCTATCTTGAATCCAGCAATGCACTTGCGAGCAGCTCTTTTAGGGATGTTTTTCAAGAAAGTTTCAGTGACCTCACTCTTGATTGAAGCTTTGTCTCTAATCAAGCATTGAGCGACTTAATTATACTAACACGTAAAGCGTACAAGTACATCAGCATTGTCTTCCCCTTCCTATTTATATTTCTTAGCAAAACAACGAATGTAATCTCTCGAATACATTTTCTGATGAATATCATCTGCCAAGTACTCCTTGAGAAATGCAGGCTTGAATTTGCATTCCCAATCCCAACCTTCTTGCTGCTACTCTTTCATAGCCTTAACATCCTCTCAAAGAGTCCTTTCCACCTGCAATGGAATTCGAAAACGGAAGTCTTCCTCATTCATCCTATAATTGCATCGGAGTTGTTCCATGCCTTCACACCACTCTGTAACATTGGAACCTTGAAACCACAGCATTCCTTCTTGTCCGGGGAGGAGCAATAGTGGGGCATTTGCTCTGCTCAATTGTTCCAAAATAACAGCAAGTTGTACAGCGCTAACATACCCATCTTACAAGAACACATTGGCACTTTGCTTTTGTTTGACAGACTCGGTTTTTCATTGCTCCTTTACTTATTGAAGGAGTGATCCTTCTCCTGAAGCTTCGGGGATATCTCTCTATTCCCAAGAGTTGGATGCAGTGATCGGAATTGATGTATCGAAAGCCGAATCAGAGATCGAGTCTCTCTCCCTCATTTGACCAGCCTCTCCTTCGAATTTAATGAGTTCCATTTTGTCTGAAATGATTCTTTCCTTCTTTTTCTAATGTTTTATTCTTGATCGATTATTACAGGTTGCAATCTTGAAAGGATAGTAAGACTTTATACCATTGTTTTCATACAACTTCAAAATCTTTTACCCTTCTTCATAACTTCGCGAAAAGTTTGCGAAGTTACAAAAAGACCCATTGCATCCACGACAACCAACATTTCACCACTTTTTCGGCATATTGATATTAGGCTTTCTCTTACTCATAACCTCCTACTTTCCCGAGTTTTCGGAATAGCTCTTGGCTAAGAAAGTATCTCCACTCTTTGTCTCCCTTTCATTATTGGGCAAAAAAGAATTCACCCTTGTATCGCCAGTGAATACCCATCAGATAACTGCTAGTCCACCCCCATTCTGACCACGTATAATCAGAACTCTATAGGAATTTTCTAGCCCCATAGACTTTTGAGTTTTCACCTTGTTTACCCTGATGTCCCCCCACCCACATAACTTGTAGATTGAAAAAGCGAAAATTCTCCCTTAACTTCTAAACGATACCAACATTTCCACAGAAAGCTATTTCGTTCGAGATAGTTACAATATATTCTCTCAATACTGTAGTAGATATAAATACAATAATAAAGTTTTTCCACTCCCCCCCATTTTTTATATCAAAAGGCCACATATCGGTTTTGAGTTTTTAAGAAAACAATATCTCCCTCACCACAACAATTACGAATTGCAACACCATACCATCTACAAATATTCCAACAATCCCATTACCTCAATCTACCTATTGCACCCAATAACCACTTGCTTTCTAAAAACGATTCAAAAGCTCAGGTTCGTATATAACTATCTAACCTTTCGATGTTTTCTTCCCTGTGTAGGTCATCAATATAAAAGTATAGAAAGTAATAATGGTCACACAAGAAAAGCCTTCGCATATACCAAGTATAGAGCAAGTGACTACACATAGTAAAATGGGGTGAATCACTACATCGCGATAGCGAGGTAAAGGAGACGATAGGAGCTGGGCATTCAATTCTTTAGGAGACAACTTTAGAAGGTAGAAAATTCGATGATATTTTTAGGTCTACAGAAGAGAAGCTATAAATACTAAACGTTGGTAGCACGTGACCCTGAAGTCACGTGTTTTCACTCTCACAATATAACCAGACTTTTTGTAATAAAAGTAGAAGTCAAGATTAATACATTGCTCTCGAATATAACGAAATAGGGGATGCTGATTTTGACAAATAGTATTCAATTATATAGGATTACTAAAAAGATTCAATATAGGAAGAGTTGTAATAGAAGTTTGCTTTCTATTATAAAATTTCAATTAATCATAATTGAAATTAATATTTTAATTCTTTCATTAATTATCAAAATAAGTTTTTTCTTCCAAATCATTATATATACCTTATTATTAGATTATTTATATATCGATATCAATAACAAAAGGTTTATTAGAATGATTAACCGAAGTATCGATCAACTCCTAAAAAATCTTGAACTTAAAATCAACGATTTATTATTCAACAATTTTCTTATATTTTATAACAAACTATTTAAATTCGATAATAAAATTATCAAATAAAATCTTTTTTATTTTACACTTATTATAATCCATAAAAACTTTTCATAAAAAATCAAAAGTCTGATATTACTTATTCAATTTGTATTAAATATTTACAACAATATGTTATTCGAAAAACCAAAGATTGAAATTATATAGATTATCAATAATTATATTGAAATATATCTAATTGTTTGTATAAATAAAACCAAAAAACAAATTAATAAAAAATATAATCTTTTGAAACTTCGATTTATTTTTATAATCAATAATTAAGTAATGATTTGTTACGACGGATTAGTAACAGGCTGTAGAATCACCAACGTATAGGCTATAATGGTATTATAGGCCTCAGTGATTCAGCTGCAGTATACCGGGGGACACTAGGCACCCAAGGAAAGCCTCAGGCATGTATATAGTATTAGTCATAGGATATCCTAGAAACGTAGGATACAGCTCCTAGGACAATAGGTCCTAGGAAGCACTGAACATAACTTTGCAAACTTTTCGCGAAGTTATATTAGTAATATCCCAGAGGATTAGCCCCAGGATAAAAGGATAAGCTAGGACAATAGGAATCACAGGACAAGTGTCATGTGATCAAAAGCCGATCGACTTATCGATCGACTTGCCGATCGACTTATCGGTCGACTTCAGAACGAAGGTCTATATAGGGAATGGGTTTCATTATAATGTAGAGCTTCGTGCTCAAGACAACAATCATTAGTTTCATTACTATAGTTACGAGAATTGCAACCAGTTACAACCTTATCGAATTCCTACTTGAAGTCTAGTCTAAACCACCTCGAGAGATCTCTAGACACTTCCACGTGACCCTAGAGGCAGCTCCCGTAACATGATTTACCATACTACAAAACACTATATATTGATTCTAACACTTTGTAATATCTTATTCAATATTATTAAACTTTTTAAAGATAATAAAATACTTTCAATAAAACAAAACTTATAGATTATTATAAATAACAAGTTTCAATATTTCAATTATATCTTTCAATTCGATAATCTTTGATTAAATATTAGTAATTTAAACTTTTGTTATAGCAATTTGAATTTATAATAAACTCATAATCGATTCAATCGATTCAAATATAATTTAAATAATTACAAAATATATAATATTTGGATTATTGAATAAATCTATAAATAAAAAAATATCAGTTTCGATAAAATTGAAAATATAATTCAAAAAAAAGAATTGTAGAGATAAACCAGGTGCAAATATTTGAATAATTATTTTTAAAATATTTTCAAAATTGTAAAACAATTTTACAAAGTTTTTAAATAATAATAATTAGAATGTATAACAAACTAATAATGAATACAATTAATACAATCGGAATATAATATCAATAAAGTTTTTAATTAAAATAAAATTGTAATAGCTTTTTATAAAAATAATATA
Organism: Botrytis cinerea B05.10; assembly: GCF_000143535.2. Lineage (NCBI taxonomy): Eukaryota > Fungi > Ascomycota > Leotiomycetes > Helotiales > Sclerotiniaceae > Botrytis > Botrytis cinerea. The sequence goes on from NC_037310.1 coordinate 3,867,672, forward strand.
AACTATTAAGATATAAATAAAAATATATATTATATTATAAAAATAAAAAAGTTATAAAAAAGTGAGACTTTATTTATAAAAAGCAGAGTACACTAATAGTTCATACCTAAAGTAAAAAGGCAATTACAGAATATGTAGTTGGCGCCGTAACATTAGTTCAGATTTTTTTTTATATTGAGATTCCCAATTGTCTATATAACCCTATAGAATTTCATTCAGTCCGTCTAGCTCACTGTTTGGACGGAGTACTAGTAGATTATTGGATACACTGTCTACAAGTGCAAGGTTGTCGGATGATTTTGATCTGATTCGCTTGCGATCGGCCACGCCCTGGTAAGAATATATCTCCCTTTGCATATCTCTGCATGGAGTCTTATCAATCTGCCTATCCTTCTCCGGTTCGATATCTATCGCGCAGCATACGATATGCAGATGCGATATGCAGATGCGATGAGAGGAAGGAGGGCGTTCTACAAATGGATAGAAAGTAACCTTCTAAGTACAGTTTGGGTTTAGATGAGATAAGGTAAGGCAATGGGTGAATTGTGTACTTATGCGGACCCGGAACCAGGTTCTCCATCTCGTCTTTTGTCGTTCTTGATCTTTTGTTTCTTGCTTTGGTGTGCGATTTGAAGCTCGAGGCTGGAAGGACAGGACAGGAAAGGAAAGGAAAGAAGCATTGGTTTTTAGATACGCTTAAGAGATTTTTTTGTCGTTGTCGAGGAGACTCAAAAAGTGACGATGCGTTCTTTCACTTCGATACCATATGTTCCTACCGGAAAACAGATTAAAGAGCGATTTACAACTGTCAAGGCATGGGAATTGCCGAAACAGAAAAGTGCGTTGGCCCCAGAACATGTTTGGACGAATGAGGATATGGATCCGGTGAAGAAGGAAAATCAAACTTGGACTTTGTGGACTTGGTGAGTTTTATTATTATTTGTGATTCCGTGGGAATGTGTTGGGAGTTGATGAGGAAGGGAAATGCGGGAGAATATTGGGTTGATTCGGGGAAGAGATGATGCATAGAGTAGATTGCGGTGTTGGCTGATTATATATCATATAGGATGGCGTATTGGGCAACTGATACAATCACTCTGGGCACTTGGGAGACGGCAAGTAGTATTCTGGCGGTGGGTTTGACATGGAGAGAAGCAATTCCCATTGTGAGTTTATTTGACATCTCTTTATACGACTTGGATATCTCATCAGCCATCAGACCAAAACTGAAAAATGCAAAAGATGATAGTAGGAACGATCTGCGTTGCAATTCCCGTGGTGCTCAACGGGGCCATCGGTGCCAAATTTCACATCCCATTTTCAGTAGCAATTCGAGCATCTTTTGGATATTATTTTGCATATTTTTGTATTGTTTCGAGATCTATACTGGCGATGTTTTGGTTGGGTATAGTAAGTGCGGGCGGAGCACAGTGTGTTACGATTATGATATTGGCTATTTGGCCTAGTTATGCGAATGTGCCGAATCATATTCCGGAAGATCAAGGAATCACTACGCAGGGAATGATTAGGTATGCAATTTTGCTCTGATAAAGGGAATGATATTAACAATAGACTTATAGCTACTTTCTCTTCTGGATAATCCAGCTTCCACTTCTTCTTATACCCCCTACTCGTCTCCGTTATCTCTTCGTTACAAAACTCATCGCAGCCCCTGTTGCTGCACTTGCAACCATGGGCTGGTGTATCCATAAAGCCGGCGGCTCAGGATCGATCTTCGACCTCCAACCTACCGTCTCCGGATCCACCAAAGCATATCTCTGGCTTTCCTGCATGACATCAGTCACAGGCACGTGGGCTACACTATCGTGCAATATCCCCGATTTTTCCCGCTACGCACGATCTTCCAAAGGTCAATTCATCCAACTTCCCTTCCTCCCTATCATCTTCACCCTATGTGGTACAATCGGCATAATCACCACCTCAGCCACCGGAGTCATCTACGGAGAACCCCTATGGAACCCCCTTGAGATTCTCGCAAAATGGCTAGATCTCGGACACGGCGGACGGGCCGCCGCATTCTTCGCAGCCGCCGCGTGGTACATCGCACAAGTCGGCACCAACATCACCGCAAACTCCATCAGCGCCGCAAACGACCTCACGGTTCTTTTCCCCCGCTACATCAACATCGAACGCGGATGCATCGTCGCCGCTATCGTCGGAGGATGGGTCATCGTCCCCTGGAAAGTAATCAGCTCGGCCCAAACCTTCCTCTCTTTCATGGGCGGGTATGCCGTTTTCCTCGCACCCATTGCGGGGATCCTCGCGGTGGATTACTGGGTGGTGCGGAAACAACATCTTGATGTTCCTGCGCTCTATGATCCGCATGGGAGATATAGATATTGGTATGGGGTTAACTGGCGCGCACTTTTGGCGTTGCTGCTCGCGGTGTGTCCGAATCTGCCGGGGCTAGTGTATAGTATTGCGTTGAAGACGGATGGGGAAACGGGGTTGGAAACAGATGCGGTGCGGATTAGTCAAGGAGCGAAAAATCTCTATTCGTTTGATTGGCTGTTTGGGTTTGTGGTTAGTGTGGTGGTTTATGTGGGGGTGAGTTGGGCTTGGCCGCCGCGGGAGTCGTTGGTGGAGGTGTCGCTTTATGGGGATGTGCTGGTGGCAGAGGAGAGGAGGGGGAGTGAGGGGGAGAATGTGGAGGGCGGGTTGGAAGGGGTGTGGGTTTCTGGAGATGGGGAGAAGAGGTGAGAGTGGAAAGTCAATGTTGTATCTGTTGAGATTTACGCGCGAACAATATCTTAAACGAGAGGTTCCTAAAGTATGGAAATAAATAATGAGACAGAATAGCTGGTAGGATATGCTTTGGCAATATCCTAAATGTGTGGCACTGGCATGCAAGATCTCCACGCACATTTCAGATCAGTAACCTAGATATAGATTCTTAATCTACAAACACAAACATAACATCAGACAAGAATACAAAATTTGAAAATTACACGGGCCATGAAAGTTTCCGTTTTGTTAACCTGTGCTTTTAATTTGAGCTGTTGGAAATCTCGATTGGGTGGTAGGATGTGTGGAAATGACTCAGAGTTCTACATTTAAAGGTTAGAAGATGTAGAAAATTTATATGTGTAGAAAAATGTGGGATACTTACTATTTGCATATGAGAAGGATTTCAAAGGGGGTTAAATCTTTTGAATGTGGGATGTGGGATGAGGGATGAGGGATGAAGTCTTGATTGATATATGTACTAGAGATGACATGTTTATCACGAAAATATATCACTCGCTGCCTATTCGACTCTCGATTATAGACTCGCTCACTCATCAATCTGGGATTCTGATACGATACTGGCAAGGTTATATAGAATATGTCATGCATGGTACTTATTATTCCTATCCTTTCATATCATATATCCAATCAGCTCAAGGTGACATGGCATAATACACAAAACACAGATACAGATAATAGAAGACAAAAGAGAAAGAAAGAGAGAGGAACAAGACAAACGTGAACGACTATAAGAAAAGAAAATAAAATAAAAGAAAGAAACCAAATAAAACTCGAAATTCTCGGAACAAAAAGTCAAACCCCCGCGCGTGTAATCATTAATCACAATTTCATTCCAACCAAAAACCTCGACTTCCGGGCGTACTTTTATCTGCTCAACCTAGCGCTCGCTCTCGTCAACCTGCGAGCTGGTCTCGGACTCGGACTCGAATTTGAGTTAGTTGTCGATGCAACTTGTTCCGAACTCTCATTTTCGCCCGAGTCTTCCTCGTTTACTCGTGCTTCCTGCTCTGGACTATCATAATCACTTGATTCATACTGATGTATATGCGACGTCTCGGCTTCATACGTCTTCATTAAGTTTTTCCAATCCTGGGGCTTTACTCCTCTTCCTACTCTTTCGTTTTCGTCTAGATCCACACCATGCATTGCTTTTCGTCCTCGGATTTGTCCACTCGATCTTCGCACGGGTTCGGCTTCAATCTCGGGACTTAGACTCTGAATCGCCGTGCGTTGACGCGTCTTACGATGAGAGGATGGATATAAGTCCTCTTCTGGGAGTGCGGCGTATGCTTTACGTTTGCTGGGGGTGTATGGAAGTGCAGGTGGTTGACTAATCGATTTGGGTTTGTATTTGGAGTATGGTATATCGAATGAGTCTACCGGAGCTGCAAAGGATCGATGTCGTCTGATGGGTGTTGGCTGCGAGATTTTGATCCCAATTCCGGCGTCGGTTTCGACATCAGATGGAGGCTCGTAATCGCCGGCGCGGAAAAGATTCTCGTTCTCTCCGTAGTCTACATTATCGGCTTCGATACTGGGTTGTAATTCGTCGTCGGGATGTAGCCATGTGTGGTTATACGCGTAACCTGTGTTAAGGCGGTTGGAGTCGGGGTACTGGAATTTTCGTCCCCCTCCACCTCCTAATCCACCAGCAAATCCTCCCGCTCCTGGTCCCTGGCCTGCCTCAGGAAGTGGTGTAATATTTCGCTGGCGGGTACGGGCATTCATTGCGTTGGCCTTTTGGAAATGGTCTAACAAATCTTTGAGTTCGTTTGGATCTCTGCCCCCAGACACGCTATGTACATCCGCAATACCTTGATAGTTGCGGTGACGATAATGGTCAACAACGAGAAGATTGTCATCAGAATCTGAGCCGGATACAGCGATTTGCTTGCTACAGCCAGGGAATGGACAAGTAAATGAGAGATTTTTGTGTTGATCGGTAATTGAATGTGTAGCCATGTGTGTAAATATTTCTTTGCGCGTCTTGCCAATCGTATAAAATTGGCAACCTGTGCGAGACCAGGGACATAGTCCAAGGCTACTTGTATCTTCAGCGTACGATCGTCTTTCCCCCATAGGACGCATGGACTCTCGTTCGGCTAAAGCTCTTTCGCTTTCGACGAGTTCGTTTTCTCGCTGGGTGATCCAGGAGAGCGTGGCTGCGTTCTTGGCCGCAATGCGATTGAGTGTTGCAGTTCGGGCCTGAAGTTCTGAATAGAGAGGGGTGAATCAGTTATGGTTATAGGACCCGTAAGGGGACGAGGTGCAATCCAGATACGCTTAATGAGAGTTTGAAGGTCTGACAAGAAGAAAGGAGTATCAGCTTGATACCCTATGGAAATGATAGAATGGAGGAAAGAAGATTTGGGAAAGGGTTATGTGGATTGAAGCAGTAAGTAAATATAGCAAACATACCTTCAACTCGCTGTCTCAAATTCTCCGGCTCTTTTGTTCTAACAGAACAGTATACTCTATGGTCATCCAATTGAGCTTCACTGGCACCAAGCAACCTTGTGCCACATCTCAAGCAAAAGGCCTTTGATAAACCTTGTGGAGATGTGCAATGTTCGTCATGGGTGGTGATTTCATCGTTGCTCCATGCACTCTTATCAATGCCACATTTGGTACAGAACTTCTTATCTTGAACACGTCGACTCTTAGCGGTACAATTTATGACGTGCCGACCCCGTTCTCCTTCATTCTCTGCGGTACGATTCTGACCACAATCGCCGCAGAATAAAGGTGCTAGATCAAGTGGGCCACGATCTGGCTGATCAAGGCATACGTATCTGTGATGAACTAGTTCGGCATGAGTGCAGATAGCGGTGCGAAGCCCGCATTTATCACAGAATTCGACGATTCCTGGGATATGGTCTGCCATATGGCGAAGAACTTGTTCCGCTGTAAAACCACTCAGTTTGGCATCGCATACAGGACATTCAATACCATTCCAGAAATTTCGAATCATTTCGGTGTCCGTTTCTACTTGATGAGTTTCAAGATGCTCTTTCTTTTGCTCCATGGTCATGATTGACCATGACTCTCTCTCACAGAGAGGACATTGTCCCTCTTTTTGGAGTTGGACTAGATGCTGCCCATAATGTCGTTGTATTTCAGCATGCTCATAGCCCGCCATGGTCACAGAGCAGATGAGGCAGTTGTGAGATCGATCTAACAAGCCATTCCTTAGCTTCTGATTTTCATCTACTAGGCTTAAGATATCAGTAGGGGTTAGTCGTTGTGTATAAATTGTAGGAGTTGAAAGAGAAACTCCTAATGACAATTCTTTACTAGGCCCAAATGTTGGTGGTGAAGGATCAAGGCCCGGCTCAATGACAGATTGGTCTTGGATATAGGAACGACGCTGTAATGAATCTTTACGATGTTGATCTGTCATCCAAGTTTCCCATTTTGGAGTGATGGCTTTTTCAGCGACGGGTGCAATGAGTCGTGTCTTGTTGATACGAGGCTGCTGTGTTGCTTCAACAACAGGCGCCACAGGAACTGGGTTAAGATCCACTGGAGGAGGAGGTGGGATTTGACGAGTATGTCTATAGCCCCAAGGAATTGTATCAGGTTGTACTGTGAAGTGTTAGTTTGTCATATCAGCTGAAGCATGGCGAAACTCACTAAAAGGTCTAGTTTCTCTTCGCCCAATGAATATTTCGGTTTCTGTGAGCCAGTCAAATATGTATTTCCTCCAGTAGTTCTCCGTGGTTCTTCGATCCACTGCAAATGAACGATTCGTCTTTGTTTGGAGTAAAACAAAATTCGAGTCAAGAGCATCATCCCAGTCATCATACATTTCTTTCATATTTGCCCTGAAGTTCTCCAGGGAGGTGTTGTGTTGTTCGTCCGTAGTATCCCACTGCCAGATACGTTCACCTTCGGCAATATCGTGAAGCGTGAAAACTTGATACTCCGGACGGAACCAAATATTTGAAAAAGTTTGTACGCGGCCGAGGAAAGCGTTTCTAATCATTTCGCCCTTATCAGCATCTGGCAAATCTTCATTAATTTCCATAATGACAGGCGCTAGATTTTCTTCACGTTCTATAGCGCTGAACCACATGGCGACAAGACTACCGTGCGGAAATCTTGAATTCTGGCTATGTCGATGAACCTTTCTCAATCGTTCTGAAATAAAACTGTAAATATGTTGATACTCATTTCGTTCAAATGCAACATCCCTCTGGAAGTCATCGCCAATTAGATGGAGGTATATTGTATCCTCGGGCTTTTTTCTCATGTCGGAATGAGGTGGAATTGTTATAGTGAGTTGACACGACAAATCAACATCAGGTACAGCATCGGGATCATCATCAGGTTCTGCAACAGGTTTTGGAAGATTTTTCTGTTGTATTACTCGTTCAATAACCCACTCCCAAGTTTGAGGGGTTACTTCCATACCGCCAAAATTAAGAGCATGTTCGCTAACTCCTTCTTGTGTGGTGGAAAGTCGTGGATTGCGTGAGGGACGATCTTGACCGTAAATGGCAAGGAAAGCTCTTACAAATGAGGGCTGTAAGTGATTTAGAGAGTATGGCACTGCGGGTCTGAGGTTCAAGGGTACTTTCCAGTAACTCTCCGCATTTTCTTGTTGACTGTATAACCTGACTATTTGACTATCTTGCGGTGGTTCGACGACATTGTGTTGCGAGGGTGCGTATCCACTAATATTACGCACGAAGACGCTTGTTTTCTTAGTAGCACCGATAAGATATTTTTCCCTGAGGGAGAGGAAATCGTTCCTATATTGTGTTCTGTTGAAATGCAAGGCTGGTAAAATGCGATCTTCAGTGTGAATATCAACCAAGAAAGACCAATCTGATCTCGGATCTATATTCAAGAGTTTTGTGACGGTGTCTTTGAAACCAAGATATGTTGGTCTGGTAGATTTCTTTCCAAAATACGAATAAATTGGATGCTGAGTTGTTTTTTTATCATCATCTGGGAATTCTTTTGCCAAACGATTTAAATCCTCATAGAACATAGGAACATCTTCACCAGGAAAGCGCTCTTCAATTATAATACTGAGCTGGTCGTGATCAACTTTGCCAATGACCTCCTCAATACTTGGCCACTTCTTTTCAAAATCTTCATGTGAAGCTATTGAATACGAAATTTGTAGTGGTTTATCAATCTTACGTGGATCTACCTGGCGATAGATATCAACATCGAAGTGTAAATCCCTATCATTTGGAATCCCAAGAAGCCTATGAGCTGAATTGAGAAATTCTTTTTGGACCAAATGTGTACGGCGAGACCTATGTCTGGGACTTGGGCCCCGCAGGTTAAGGTAAAGCCCTCTTAGTCGAGGGACGCGATCACGACGATCCGCACCGCCACGCATAATGACGGTTGAGCCCCAGTCACCATCGCTACTATCTGCAAGGTCTAATTCCTCGATAGACCCAGCGCCACCTCGCATGCTTACTCGAGGACCTATTGATATTAGCAGATGTATCTCAAGGAAGTTTTAATAACGAACGTCGGATGATCTGGTATCCAAAGGATCTCTCGATATACGAATCTAAAAATTCTAGAGGCTTCTCGGAATAGAAAATTCTCTGTGTCCGAGGGGGAGAAGGCGCAGGGTCTTCTTCATCGTCTTCTTCATCTTTCCAATCCGGAGTGATGACCATAATATTATTCAATGTCATTGGTGCCACAGAAAGACCAAAGTGAACCATTGCCATTTTTGTTGCAAGATTGTCGAGCTCTCCGTCAAAGCGTCCACCTGGGCCAATGTTCTCATAGTATTCTCTACTTTGTTCATCTCTAACAGCTTGTACTTCATTACTCCACGCCTGAGGATTGATCAAAATCTTTTGAATTTCTTCATAGTTGTCATCAAGAATATCGGATATTCTCTCAGATTTGAGGAGCTCGGCATAATATGCACGAGTTTGCTGCCACAAGCGATCTTCAGGCCGAATATCTGGCATCCATTGTAGACTTCGACTCTTGTTGTTAATTTCGTCATAATTTTTCTTGTCTAATTCTTCATCGAAATATTTATCAATAGCTTTAGCATGTTCGCGTCGTAATTGAGCAACTTCCTGCTCCGAAAGAGGGTTAGCATTCCGAGGAGCAACAGGTACCTCGACTGGTTCCACGGGAGGAGGCAAGAAATAATCTTTTAAAGCCGAGATTATGCTGCCTAAGGATTGTCTGGGCGAGAGTGTTGCCATAGTAGAAGATGTTGATTGTGAAGAAGTTAGGGAATGAAGATGGAGATAGTATCTGAATAGATGGAAATACAAAGACAAGGGAAAGGAAGTACCCAAAATTTCAAGGGAAGACTGAGCTCTAGCAGCTGAAGCTTCTAATCATTCCTTTGTTGCTTCAAAGGACGAAAGAGAAATATCAAGGACAAAATCTTCGGTTTGGACAGAATACTTGTCCTGGACCACGACTTCCATAGTCATGAATTTGCATTGTTAATGTTCTTTGATAATGACCATAGAGCAATGCATATGGTGATCCTGGGCGAATAAAGCCAATTTGGGACCATTTGAATAAGGAAACACGTCGTTTGCGGGTTTGAAACTCAAAGAGCTAGGTACTTATTCTTTGAACACATTCCTTGAAGTTGGAACCTCAAAGGTTCCTTGGACTGTAATTTGCGACGACCATATTTACGGTGAACGATGTGCTAAGATACTGATGGATTGAGTTTCAGTGTATCATGATAGCATAGTGAAACATCGATTCCATAAGGAAGAGATTGATGTTATGATCATAAAATGCTGCATCCAGTTCGGGTCGACAGGAGATGAAAAGGAAAAACGGAAATGGAAGAAAGCGGTGAAAGTTTAAGTCACATGATGCTGGTCAATTCATCAAATAAATTTCCGCTTTTCACATACAGATCGGTGTGAACTTCATTATACTGAAAAATAAGATCACATAGAAAAGTGACAGCGACGTCTATAGACAGTGATGATAGGTAGTGTAGCTATTGATGCTATATCTGGGATAACCAAACAACCTCCACCTAATGCTTGTTCCCATCGTCTAACCTCGGATTTTATATCACGTGATAATGCCTTTTACGAGCCTCGAACAGGGGAAGGGCTCATTTGAGGCGAGAAGTCGCACTTCAATCGATATCTGATATACCTTTCTCAAGTATACAGTCGAGAAGTCTCAATTGATTAGCACGCCTTTAGCTAATTGCAATCATTATAACTTTTTTTGTTTTTTTTTTAATTTTTAAGCATTTTAGATTTCCAATTTCCAATCTTAATGGATTCTTGTATCGACGAGACATTCTCTAAAACTTTTCATCATGATTCATCAGACTTTGTACCTTAGTACTAATATGGTGTTTTTCAATGTTTGGATATGTTATTGTTCTAGAATTATTTATTCTGCCAATTTGTCTTTGTCTTACAAACGCCATATATCGACATATCTCGAATCTATTCAGTACTCGTGGGTTTCTTCGATTTCTCTGGCCATCTCGTTCTTCTTCGGGCTTTCACATAGAAGTTGTTAGGACGGACCAGTTGAAATTCCGGGTCATATTCCACTGGCTCATTGCCCGTCTTTTCAAACTCATATCTATACACCAACATCGAAAGAATGACTCTGACTTCTTGCAATGCGAAATTGAAACCAATGCACATTCGAGGACCAGCAGCAAATGGTACATAGGAGGTCTTGTGTCGGTTTTTGACCTTTTCTGTGTTCCAACGATCGGGATCAAAATCTGCTGGAGAGTCCCAAACCTTGGGATTGTTGTGAATGTGATGAATGGCAATGATCATTATGGAGCCTTTCGGGATACGATAACCACCAGGGATAATTACATCAGCAAGAGCGGTACGACCTGGTTGATAAGATGGATTGTGGAGACGCTGCGTTTCTTTGATGAGGATCCCGAGGAATTCCAATGAATTTGCAAGGTCGGGTGTCCATTCTGTATCGTTCGTGACATCGTGGTCGACTAATTCCTGGAGCAAGCGTTCTTGATTACCGGGGTATGAAGCAATGCTATACAGGAGCCAACTGAGAAGTGAAGCAGTAGTAATAAATCCAGCTCCCACAGTCACTAGTGCCGCATTATTGCGGTATTTTTCTGCAAGCTTGTGACCTTTTTCATCGGTCGCTCTCACTAAATAGTCAACAATACAAGTTGCCTTCAAAGCGGCATCTTTCATGGGTAAATTCTCTGTTCCACCACCTTTGACATTTCTGATAGCTTCTTCTATCAATTCTTGCACATGTGCTCTGTTGTCCTTCAATTGTTTTGGTGCACCCCATGGCATATGTGAATACCAATCTCCCATTGTCGAAACTTTCTTGTTGAGCTCCAAATTTCTGCCAACAGTCCTAACGAGGTCATGAAGGGGTGCATCAATCGAGTCAAAATGATGCATGTCCATTCCCAAAGCTAGTTTTCCGATCGCAGTAGAGCCCATTTTGAACATATAATGATATACGTTCCAAGCTTCGTCCTTCTTGTCCAGTTCATCAAAGACTTTAAAAGCTTGTTCCGCTGTGTCTTGCATTTGAGGTGTATAATGCCTGACGGCTTTTGGGCTAAGCGCCGGTGCCAAGAACTTATGTGTTTCTCTCCATGATTCGGTATCTGTATCGGAAAGGAAGACACCTGCCATAGGATCCTTAATACCATAAAGAGGATGATCGGAATTTATCACTTTCGACCAGTAACCTCCTTCTCCAAAACAGATATCGGCCACCTTAGGATCGTTTGTATAATATGCTGTACGACCCATGTCTGTCGTTTTGAACACTGGCCCATACTGTTCAAACAAACGTTGGTGGTTTCCGAGATGGTCGGGATACACTTCATAATAACTTCCAGCGATAGGGAGGCCTGTTGGTCCAGGAACATCTCTGACTTGATTTCCATCAATCAGAATACCAATTGGAGAAGATACATCTACGAAGTTATCAAGATCATCAAGAACTCCATCTTCATCGGTTTGAAACGAGATTCCTGAATCTGGGTTAAATCTTGCGTGTCTAATTCATATATTGCAGACTCACCTGATGGTTCCGCAATTGAAAACTTTTGGGCGACAGTGTATTGCAGATACTCAAATGTATTCTGAAGGTCAACCTCAAGTGTTTGAGATGTCCTGGGTGGCTGTCCCAGTAAGAAAAATGATTTCTTGACCATGATTTTTATATATGCTTTGGTATACAAGAAGAAAAACTAAAGAAAAAAAAAGAAGTGAATAGGGGGGTAGTGAGTATGAAGCTAGAAAAGGGATATGAGGACTTAATGATTCAATTGCCCGATTGATGGTATATCAACTTGCTAAAACTTCCGGGACATCAAGTGTCAAGTTATAAACTATATACTCCCAAAATATACCCACCAAGCAAACTTACCAACAGAATTAATTTCAAATGCGTGTTGTGGTTCCAAACAATGAAGTCATAATTCTACTTACCAGGTAACCTTACATTGAATCTTTTGTGGCGCTAGATGTTAGCCGCGGTTCCTCGGTACATTTCTCTACCAGATGTGGTGGGAAAATCAATCAAGAAACTCAAATAGCTTTCGAATAATTGGGCCAAAGCCCATGCAGCCTCCATTAAAGGGGTTAGTCGTCGGAACGGCAATTAACAGATCGACAGCTAGTTGACTGGTGGGTCTCCGTAGAATGTCCCTTCCATACTAGTCTGAGAAGCTTCTGGGACTTTTCTGATCGTTAAAGTGGAACTACCTGGCCTTGGCTAAAATTTCGTTTGTTTTAATATGTACTTGAAGATTGTTCCGATTTTTGGGAAACCTTGAAACTCGGACTGATTGTGGAAGCATCGCTGTAATTTGAGGCTATACCCACATATACGGCACTGCATGGCCTGAAATGACCTCGGGATCAATAATAAGTGGCGACGCGGAGATAATTCAAAGCTGCATCCTCGGTCTTCAGAGATTTAGTTTTCTCTTCCCCCTTTCCTCTCCGTAAACCAGAAATCTTGTTTGTGGTCTTTTGAAGAGATCCTCGACCGCACTTTGCTCAGCTCAGCTATTCAGAACACATTATCATCATCATAATCATCATCATGAGTGAACTCAAACAGTATCCTCTCAGCGAAGTACAGAAGCATAACAAAAAGTCAGATCTATGGCTCGTAATCCATCATAACGGTTAGTATTTGCCTGCACACACTGCCGATCGAAAGCTGACATTTCTGAAGTTTACGATGTGACAAATTACCTTGAAGACCATCCTGGTGGAGCAGATTCATTGCTCGAAGTTGGAGGCAAGAACTCCACAGTTGCTTTTGAAGACGTTGGACACTCGGCAGATGCGCGAGAAACCATGGAATCTTTTCTGATAGGAAGGTTGGAAGGAGCACCTGACGAGGAAGATGAGGATAGAGGATTGCCTATGCCGAAACCCGATTTGAAAGCCAAATCAGAAGATCAAGACTTCAATAGCGAAGCTCCGCTCATGACTGCTGGTAGGGCTGGACTCAAGATTTTTTCAGTTGGATCTGCGCTCTTCATAGGCTATGAAATCTATTCGAGATCGCCAAAAATCGGTTGGCTTCATGCACAACATGGAGGATTCTGGAAAGGTGTACTTATTTCGAGTATTGCTACCCTATCAATTGCTACAGGAGCAGGACTTTATCTCGAAAAAGCACTATCGGCGTCTCACAAAAATCCATACTCATACCCATCACATTACAAACCATCTATTAAGATTGCCAAACCCATCACAAGAGTCAAGGGATATCTACAACCGGAAAACTATCAAAAGTTACCCTTAGTTAAGAAGGAAAAGCTTTCTTCGAATACTCATCGTTTGATATTCAAACTTCCGAAAGATGATATGATACTCGGCCTTCCTATTGGTCAGCATATTAGTATTCGAACAGAAATCGACGGGAAGCTCGTCAGTAGATCATACACACCCGTTTCTAATAACTCTGATCCCGGGGAACTTCGACTGGTGATAAAGATGTATCCGGATGGACTTCTCACTGGAAAATATCTCCAGCATCTTAAAGTTGGAGACGAAATTGAAGTACGCGGACCAAAGGGTGCGATGAGGTATCGAAAGGGAATGGTGAAGAAGATTGGAATGATTGCAGGAGGAACAGGAATCACACCGATGTATCAGGTAATGAAACCTACTCTTCTATACGTAAATAAAGCTGACATTGAACAAGTTAATTCGAGCAATATGTGAAGATCCAACGGATGAAACATCTGTAACTCTTCTCTACGGCAATAATAGTGAGGAGGATATTTTGCTCCGTGAGCAATTAGACAATTTCGCAAAGAAATACCCGGAGAATCTCAGAATACACTATGTATTATCTAAGCCTTCCAAGGATTGGAAGTTAGCCACGGGGTATGTGACTAAGGAGATGGTCGAGGAATATTTCCCAGAACCAAGCGATGATAGTAAGGTGTTACTATGTGGTCCACCGGGTTTGGTAGATTCGATGAAAACTAGCTTGGTAGAGCTAGGTTGGCAAAAACCAAGAGCTGTCAGTAAACTACCTGACCAGGTCTTCACGTTTTAGATTCATTTTAATTTTACCATTTTGAAATAACGCTGGATTCTACCATTCTGGTTCTCATTGAAATTAGAGTTTTAAATTGTGCGTGAAGCGTGCTACGTCTTCCGACCTATGCCGAAAACGGAGCATCCGTTCGCCTCCGTTCGCCTCCGTTCGCCTCCGCTGTATATCCGAACTTCAGTCTCTCGTCAAAGTTCAAATTTGAAATGCAAAGGATCTTCCGCTTTATCCAGATAGCACACGTACGATACAAAAAATATGTAGAGTTGAGACATTGTGGATTTCAAAAATCCCGCATGAAGATGACTAGTATGTTATTGTAACAGACTCGGCTGGCCAGACCTCGAACTAGTTGCCCTTAAATCCGACCGGCATGGCCCACATTAGTTATGCGTCAGCTTTAGATAGCTTGACCGAGGCTCGGATAGTAGCTTGATATAATTGGAATAAATGCCTTTGACTTTCCATTGCCGGCCCTGACATCATACCGAGGACTGGTGGGATGTTCGGAAGAGACGTGAGGATGCGTGGGCTGTGGGCTGTGGGCTGTGGATTCTATGTCATTTGTAGACAAATTCTCATATATAAATATTTGATTGCATGTTTGATAGAGAAATGTTGATACGCACATTATCAATAAAGTCATACTAATCACATCAAGACTTTTCCCTAAAATTATCTCAATTTGATTTTCCTCCGCAGTAAACCTTTCAATATAATTTTTTACTCAACTACCCCAAAACCCAAAAATGACCTTCACACTTCCCACCACCAAAAACCGACCCATAACCGTCCTAGGTGGTGGAGTCCTTGGCCGTCGCATCGCCTGTACATGGGCATCTGGAGGTTGGGATGTACGAATTCGCGATCCTTCAGCCGAACAACGCAACGCGGCGCTCCACTACATCGAAAACAACATCTCTATCTACGCATCCGCTATCAAATGTTCATCTCCGGGCACCGTCACTGCACATGAAGATTTGGCCGAAGCAGTGAAAGGAGCTTGGAATGTTATTGAAGCTGTGCCTGAAAAATTGCAGTTGAAGATTGATACGTTTGCTGAGTTGGAGAAGCTGTGTGAGCAGGATGCGTTGCTGGTCAGCAACTCGAGCAGTTATAAAACTTCGGAGATGTTGGAGAAAGTGGGCGCGGATACGAGAAAGAGAATTTTTAACACGCATTATATGATGCCTCCCGATAATAAGATTGTAGAACTTATGACGGATGGAGAGACGGCGGAAGAAGTCTTTCCGTGGTATGTAGAGAAGTTGAAAGAGGTGGGTATGCATCCTATTGTTGCCAAGAGGGAGAGCACGGGATTTGTGTTTAATCGTGTTTGGGCGAGTATCAAAAGAGAGTGTTTGATGATTCTTGCGGAGGGTGTTAGCACTCCAGAGGAATTGGATAGGGTTTGGGTAGAGATGTTTGGGGGTGGGAAGGGGATGGGTCCTTGTGCTATGATGGATGGAGTAGGGTTGGACACTGTCGCGTTTATTGAGGAACATTATGTTAAGGAGAGGGGACTACCTTCGGACCACACAGTCGACTTCTTAAAGAAGAAATATCTGGAGGAGGGAAAGTTGGGTGCAAAAAGTGGAAAGGGCGGATTGTATCCTCCTGGACAGACAACGAAAGTTGCGGGCGAAGAGAAGGATCATCATGAGAATTTGCATGCTCCATCCTTGTAGGTTACCCCTCCATTATTTACCAGACTGAAGTTAACAGACCTAGATATATGTTAGACATTGGACTCAGTTCCATGACCGATACCCTAAACGCAGGTCGAATCGTGGTTGGTTCCCCCGATGGCCGTGAACTTCGAACTCTAGTCTCAGGTCAGCATCTCCCAGATGGTCTCGATATTTCCCTGAAGACCGGTCGTATATATTGGACATGCATGGGCATCCCAGCATCCAACGACGGCACAGTACAATCATGCAAACTCGACGGGAGTGACATTAAGACTGTGATTCCATCCGGAGCAGTCCACACGCCTAAACAGCTAATCATCGATCATGTCGCTTCTAAACTGTATTTCTGTGATCGCGAGGGTCTACGAGTCATGAGATGTAACTTCGACGGATCAGAACACGAAACCATTATCCAAACTGGCGATTGGGAAAATCCAGAAGATGCAAAAGATCAACTGAAATGGTGTGTAGGAATTTCCATAAACAACAAAGAAGGAAAGTTTTACTGGACGCAAAAGGGATCTTCAAAAGGAGGGAAAGGTCGGATCTTCCGCGCCAATATCCAGATGCCTGCTGGCCAAACTGCTTCGACTAGAAAAGACATCGAGTTATTGTTTCAAGAACTGCCTGAACCCATTGATCTCGAGATAGACCAAGATACACAAACATTATATTGGACCGATAGAGGAGATCCTCCTCGAGGAAATAGCCTGAACTCAGCAAAACTTGGGGACAATTCATTGAAAACGCTAAAGGAGGATAGCGAGGAGAAAAATGAATATCAAGTCTTGACAAGACAATTGCATGAAGCGATTGGATTGAAACTTGACACGGTTAATAAACATGTTTACTTGACGGATTTGGGCGGTGCGGTTTATAGAGTGGGAATGGATGGGAAGGATAAGAAGAGGGTCTATGATGAGGAATGTTCATTTACGGGTGTTGGATTGACACATGTTTGAATGGGTTTAAGCTCGTTTGTAAAATAATTTTCTAATATATTGTATTCTATAAAGAGACGGTGGGCATGTTCCTAGTATCAGAAAATAAAATAGAAAGGGGCAATACTTTGCAAATCTCAGCAAGAGAATGTAATCCCGCTTCATCCGTAATTACCTCGCGCCCTAGTTCTTGACAAATTCAATTTTAGAAAATGCTCCTCCGTGCCGGTGTCTAATTTTGGTTAAAATCTGGAGATGTGCCAAGATAAGGTATGATCTTCTCTGCGTGATCGTTGCAACATATCCGAGCCCATGTTCCGAGCACCACCCCAGTTAGCACAAAAACCTGCCGATCTATGATATTTTATATGCGGTCTCACTACTGGGGTAAATAGATAACGTGCAAAAGCTCCTATTGGAATGGCTTGATTATTCATTTGTTAAGAAAATAATGCCCATACCGATTAACCTGCCTAATAACCCTATTCACCAGATAGTTTCCCATCAGACTCTTCATGAAGATTCATATCCTTGCTCCTATCCCAACTAATCAGACCTCGATATGAACACGAAATTTCGTTCCAAATAAGTACATAAGAAAGGAAATAAAATCAGGCCAGTCGTTAAGCCTTGACTGTAATGTTATGAATAGCACCACCTGCCAAACTCAAAGTAATGTATCCATCGTCCCCATTCAACTGCGCATCGAAAGCTTTAGGTCCATTATTCCATGCGACCTCCCCATCAACATTGATTTCGATTGCAGTATCGCGTTTCACAGATGTACTAAATCTAACCGGTAGACTAACTGACCCAGATGTACCAGAAGGAGCATCTACACTCATCAAAAACCACCCGCTAGAATTGATACTCCAATTCACATTAATTGGACCCTTCGGAGTGGGAATTCGACCTTTAGCCCACTTAAGATCACCCGGATATGGCTTTACGCTCCAAGTGGAAAATCCAGGTCCTGTAGGAATTACACCCAAGACATAGTTACTCATTGCAGGTACAATACCCGTGCTCCATCCGTGAGCCATGCTTGTAAATCCTTGTTCGTATGGACTTCCATTCGGCCCAATACCTTCCCACATAGTAACTTTGGGATCGGTTTTGGCCATCCAACCATATAATCTTCTGATTTCATCAAAGGCGCTTGCTACGAGGTTGGTCTTGAATCGAGCGGATATTTCGAAGAAAGATATGAATGCATAGACACGCTGCGAGAAATCTGCTTGCAAAACGTCGTTGTCATAGAATGAGTTGCCGTAAAAGCGATTGTTGGCGGTATTGAGGTAGTTGAGAATAGAGCTGGAGCGAGAAGAATTGGTAACTCCAGCGAGAATAGATATAGAGTTTCCATCCTGAGCGTGGGTATTGCAAAACGCTTCGCCGACGCAGGGAGGACCTTGTCCATCGAAGAATGCCCCGACCGAGTTGTCAAAGTTGTTGGAATTGAGTGCATCAGATACAACTTTAGCACGAACGAGCCAGCGAGAAGCATC
This sequence comes from Botrytis cinerea B05.10, assembly GCF_000143535.2. Taxonomy (NCBI): domain Eukaryota; kingdom Fungi; phylum Ascomycota; class Leotiomycetes; order Helotiales; family Sclerotiniaceae; genus Botrytis; species Botrytis cinerea. The sequence continues at coordinate 3,886,107 of NC_037310.1, forward strand.
GGAAGGTTGCCCTTGGGATTTGGCAATTACAGCAGCGTTCTCGAGGGCAAGAACGTAAAGGGCGCTATAGTATGTGACTGGACCAAAACGAGGAAGGAATGCGTAATCACCATAACTTCCCGATATACCAACTCCTTTCCAGATAAGGCTTGTACCGTTATCTGTGACAGATGGATAGAATACGTCCAGGACTTTGACAATGTTGGGGTAGTATTTTGTAATGTAATCATTGTCGCCGGTGTACATCAACAAATCGTAACTACTGACGATCCACCACAACGGATAATCGAGAAGGTGAAGATCATAGCTGCCACTATTAGGGAGTAAGTATACATCCTTGGACAACGACTGAAACAATCCCTTACATTGATGCGGGGGGGATCCATCCATCAGCACGTTGATGATCTCCCAAATCTGCAAGAACATTACGAGATGCTTCGGGTGCATCATGCGACAAGAACAATGTCTTTCCGGCAACAGCAACATCACCGACATATGGGTCTCTATCTCGTTTTGCTCCATCCAGAAGAACCAATTTGCCATCAAGAGTTGGACTGAAGGCACCTCGAGGGTCGCTAGAATTTTGTAGAAAAATGTCGGTTGCTATATCATTGGTGTATACACCATCATACCACCATTGATTGAAATCTTCATCAGAGCTTTCGAACCATCCAGTGAATGTATCCGGTGTGCCATGAACACCTGAGAATTTCAAGCTCAAATAATCGATAGATACCTCTCCATATGGTGCTGTATATGGTGCGTCTGCGGCTAATGCATCGAGATAAATCTTGACGTATCGAAAACCATGAAGGCCATCGGCACACACTTGTGTACCTTGTTGACACCCGTGCTCATTATTCCAGGTATACGGTTGGTTATCAACAGCAATCTGAACAGTCTGCTATTAGAGACAAGTAGTGGCCATAGAGAAGCAGAGTGAATATCATACCTGATCAGATCCTGGAGTGATTGTTTCGCCCTAAGTTACTGTCAGTAAAAGCTATGCTTTGAGAAGGTTTGGAAGTACACTAACACTGTTTGATCGTGAAAAGTCACTGATATTGGAAAGATATGTCAAAGTTTCGGAGAAAGCAAGTCGAATACCGGGGGAAGTTGCTGAAGCACCAGCAAAGTTGATGCTCAGGTATCCCACGGTGTTTTGTCCAAAGTCAACAATGATAGAAGGAACATTACTTGATCCATTAGCTCTAGTCAATGTGGTAATCCCACCACCTTGTCGAAGGAGAGCACTAGGATTATCGACATCTCCGGAGGTATTAACAATGCGTTGAGGTGTGATGTCATTGGAAGAGGGAGCTCTGACATATTTTTGCCAGCTTGGAACAGCACTGGCGTCCTGTCTGGCAGAAAACTGATTCTGAATGAGATATTTGAAGTCTTTTGGTGTAGAAGAGTTTACAAAGGTTGTAAAAACAAAGATGCAAAGCAACAACGGTGCTAAACGCGATCCTCTGGAGAGAGAATGGCGGTAGAACATGATGCCAACGAAGACAATAGATAAAAGTAGAATTTTGTTGTCCCCTTGGAAAGAAACGTTGAGGAAATGGTCGTAACTGTACCTTCGGACCCAAGCTCACACCTTTATATGGGAACGCAGCCTCCTTACAGATGAGATCATTTCCATTTCTTGATCTCGTCCATGATATTCAATGACCCGAGATACCGAATTTCAACATTTTAGATATTAAACAGCTACCTGTAGGTTTCTCCTCATATTGGCGCCTGGGGTAAGTGGGTTTATTTGAGTGAATGGAAGCACCAACAAAGACCTAATATGAACCCATGTCGATGATTTGGCGACATACCGCGATGATCAGCAGGAATAGCGCTAAGCATAGCGGAGATTAATGCCAAACTTAATCCTAACGTTAAATATGTATGAACGAATGACCAACACCAAGGATACAAGAGGGGGCACCGGATCGGATCATTTGTGAGACAGTCAAAGTCGAAAGATCGCGTCTAAATATTTTCACGTAATATCATGATGAAATGCGCGTGAGGCGCCTCGCGTACGTGATAAATTCGCCGAGGTTCCAAGACCACCTGCCTGTTTCTTGAATACACCCTATAGGAGAGGGAATCGGTTAATAATTTCTCCCAGTAGCTCTTTTCAATACTACAACCACATCGGAGATGATTATAATGCAATGTTCGGGGTTTACTCTCGCGAGTGCAACGAATCGACTTTTCAAAGGTCTCCGCAAAGTTACACCAGGATGGACGCCGGGTACAAGGGTACGTACCGAGGTCAGCCGTCAAACGGTCAAAACGTAGGTATGCAGCTTCACAGCCATGTCAAATGGACTTCCACCCCGACAATTTCTTGGGTGTGGGTGGTAACAAAAATGATTCAGTCATATGAGATAAAGTACAGCAGTTCAAGCGCTCTTGCAGATGCATCATTTTCAAACAATTGCCCCTTAATTTTTCCCATTCCAACGTTCAACGATTGTTGGTTTTAGAGCTGAAAATTTAAGATTATCTGGATGCTGTGCTTTGGAATATGTTCAGCCCGAGGAGTAGTCCAAGTTAAAGACGGCAAAATTTGGAATATCTCTCTTGGAAGCAGAGCGGAAGAAATTAAAGAAGATCGTATGCATAGCTTGAAGCTCGCTTTCTTCGTTTGATTCGAGGTTTCAGTTAAAGGAGAAATGTAGCAAGCAATCTTAGTTCCCTAGTTTTGTGTCTTGGTGAGTTGTGAAGGGGTTCATAGTATTGATTCAGGAACCAGTTTGAGCAAGAACGGCAGAGAGAGCTGCAAGTGTACTCGTATTCGAAAATTTGCGACGTGAAGACGTGCATTTGATGATAATTTACAATATGAATCTCAAATGCTGCATATCTGGGCCCTATAATAGACTTCCAACACTCATTCGAAGTCTCTTGCCTCACCTTTCACTCCAACACAAACTTTTGCAATCAATGCTTGCCCAGGTCCATTATCGCCAATCGAATTCACGACTCCGCCGCATGTCACTACATAGATGCAGTCACTATCGTTGTCTCCTCTCCCAAAAGCTAGAGCAGTTGGACCTGCCGTTTCTTTCTTATCTAGTCCGCCCAAGATCTTGAGCCTTTCCTCCTTTTGTGGCTCGACCCCGACTTTGACAAACTTCAAAACTGTATGTGCCGGGTTTGTAGCTACATAAGCACTCCCTTCACAATCGAATGCAAAATCATCCCCGATCAACTGATCGACTACGACTTTCAGACTGTCGGTTTTGTACTTCCCGGTTTCATCCACTTGCATTTTCACGAGCGTCCCACGATCAGTAACCGTTCCAAAGATCTGCCCTCTAAAGTACTCCAGGCCATTGAGTGCAGGCCATGGTGGCCGAGTTGTGACTTTTCCTAATCTCTCATCCTCAATCCAGATCGAAACTTTTCTCGTTTGTAAATCGAACGCAAAGATTTTACATTGCTGGGATTCGGCCATCAGTAAAGTCAACGTCTGAGGAATCATCGTAGCACCATTGAGCCATCCTGCTCCTGGTATATCCGCGAGCTTTTCCACCACAGTTGTAGCTGCTCCACGAGACGGATCGAAGCCGCGGAAGTCCAAGGAATATACAGCCCAAGTATCAGCTTTCCCATGTACACCGGAGAAGGCATAAAATAAATCGGCGATTTTTGGATGCTCTATAATCGCTTCTGCGTGATTTTTGGATCCATAGATGCCAGTTTCTTCATCGTCCTCTAGAGGTGCTTCTGAAGTAGTATTGAAATCATGTATTAACTGGATAGTAGACTCGGGATCTTTAACTCTAGGATCAACATAGAATATCTGGCCGACAATCATATTTGTGACGAGAAGCGTTCCATTTGATCGTACGGCGATATTCTCAAGAAAGTAGCCAAGAGGGAAACGAGCAACAACTTCATAAGGCAGCAGGTTGGGAACTCCTTCTAAATGTTCTTCCATCATTTTGATAGTGATGGGATTAGATAGAGTTATAATAGTGAAATAAAAACAAAACACGACAGAAAAATGAATCTCTCATATAATTACCTGGAAGTAGGAAGCGAAGTTGAAATTTGTCATCTAATGGTACTGACGTAGAACTTGTGCACTCTTTTCCACTTTAGGAATGTAGATACGATGAAGTACAATAGATAACTATTGGTCAGTACCAATTATACCCAAAGACTAACACCAAACAAGACTTTCCCTAGAATAGGAAGGATGGCAACTGTCACCATTTATTTGCTCAGGGTCATCGCGCGCCAAAAACTCTCGGAACATGCTGTGTACACACGTAATTCTTCGAATACGCGAAGAAATGTTGCTAAGTCCAGGCACAACAATCGAGAGTGTTGTCTCGAGAAAATTTGAGCACGCCGATATTTTCTGAAATGTTCTCTCGCGTGAGAAATCGCTCTTTCATGACCTGGTTGAAGGCGCTGGTAGTGGGAGCTGAAAGACCCCGCATTTAGTGTGAAATTTGGTCTTACACAATGGGGACCCCCGTGATACTTTTCAGCCCTGTCAGTGAAGGAGTAGATTGACTTTCTTAGTTAAAAGAAAGCGTGTCAACCGTGTAGCTATTTGCGTGCTAGAACCATGGATTGAATTCTATGAGACCTCGAGTGCAGCAATTAGGAGCTGTGAAAAAGCGTTAGTGAGATACCGCCTTACCTTAATCTTAGCTTCTATTTGGGAGATTATAGTATTAACTCTCGGCATGTCAAGTAAACTTCCCTGGCGTCGAGAGTTTTGTGCATAGGCCGACTCCGTTCGTCCCACCCATTCCACGTGTGTTGGCGGAACATGCTTACTCCGACGCCCAGATCACAAAGTACACGAAATAAGGAGAAGGTCTTGAGTTTGGGGCATATTTATCGTGATTGGAGGTGTTGCGGTTTTCCTGATAGAGAAATCTGAACCATTCAAGCTCGTATCGTGCCGTAGTTCAAAGTCGGCGAGTCGTTGATGGTCAATGCCAGGGCTCAACAGTAGGTGTGCGAATTTGTAATGCTCTTTCCTGAATGCAAAAACTCACAGGCAATTAAAGTAATCTAGATGCTGTTTGATTTTGATAAAGTTCTAATCTGATTGCGTAGTATAAAGTAAATATTCCCATATAGTCTTAAACTATTTGAGGTAATGGGTTGAAAGCTATTCTCAAATCCGAGTTTCTTGTTGTCTCACGAATCCGTGAATCCAATGGTGGCTGGCTTGGCGAGGGAGAGAACTGCAACTTAAGTATATTGTAAAAAGGCAATTAAGAAGAGTGCTCTTATTCACCAATGACCCGGCGAGTTGTGCTCTATAGAAATTTCGTGAGACGGTGTTTGTGTTTGCAGAAATACAATGACGGTGGCTTGGGGTGGGTACATACAGGCACCGCTGGTATCGGTAGTTGATCACTCCAGAGTCGTATCAAGAAGTATGATAAGAAATGTAGTTCCCCGTCTTCTACTATGTACTTTTAATTCTTTTCCAGCCTCAAACATACTTTTGTCATTTCTTTGCTCCTCGAAGATTTGCGCCATCTCAATGAATTATATAAAAGTGGTGAGTCCGTGCCGTGTTTTTTATCAAATAGAAAATACGCTCGACGAACTTGCCCATGATTAGAGTTGGTGTTTGAACTATAAGCAGATCTGATCGGCGAAGGAAGGACCATATCGCAAAGCAACAATCAGCCACGAAAACGCAAAAGGACATTGTGGCCGTCGAGATGAATGGTCAAGTAAATAATGTGTAGGTTAAAACATACCCGCAACATCTTCTTTGCATGCAAGTTCATATTGATGCTGCAACCAAATATGGCAATTTACACTAATCACTAATTTCGGTCGATGAAATGATTGTGCCACAGCCCGCCTTCTAAATTCTTACTCTCACTCTCTCTCACAATATCAAAGCTCAATTGCCAGGTCATATCATATCATCTGATGGTATAACTCGTTGATCCCCCTACTCAGCTCTGAAGTCAGAAAACACTTAACACATATAATGCATCGAAGTTCCCCACTATCTAGGAAAGGTCTTTGTTGTAAGTTGATTGTTGTCAAATCAGGATTTCCACGCTGTAGTTGTGCAACTACGGTAAAGAAGCGAGAAACACCAACAAACAAACCCCCTCACTATGAAGTCGTTTACCGGTATTCTAGGCTTTTTGGGCCTTAAGAAAAGCTCGGAAGATTCAAGACCAACAGACTTCAAAAAAGCAAAACGCCCGCAAAAACAAGTTACATTCAATGATCTACCTAGGGATCAGCTTCCTCCCCCTCGTCTATTCGGTGAAGTTTTGACAGCGTCAGACTTCAGAGTACAACCCGGTTTAAAATTGATACAGGAAGAAAACGAAGCAATTGGTGACGGGAATGGTAACAATGACGTAGCGATTACTTGTGCGGGTCGAGACTTGGATTTGAGAGAGAAAGAACATGAACAAAACTATTATCCACCATCTCAATCACGGATGAGTATACAATCTCCAAGATATCCACCTCAAGTTCAACATAATAACGACATTAATAATTATCGCATCCGTCGTATACCATCGAATTATTCAATCAGTATATATTCTTCCGACGAACGCAGTTCTATCCGTAAAATGGAGGGTTTACGAAAGAGAGCTAAAACCCCGGTCTTCTTCATTGGCCAATTGGAAAAGAAAGCGATGGAACACGACTCTTCAGAATGGCTTGCCAACCAGTATCAAAAAACATTACCGCGACGACGTATATCCTCTTCTTGGAATCTCGATCTACCTCTCATTCCGGTCAAGAGAACATTGAGGAAAATTAAATCTCAGGAGAGTCTTCGAGATCTTTGCAGACGTAACGCGACATCACCATCTGAAGCCTCGGATTGCGAAACTCTTGTTGGGTCTGACGGAAGAGGCTCACCACATAGTTCGATATTCAAAAGGGACGAGAAGGATCTCAAATTCGGGGTCGAGAACGTAGGGTCCCCAACATGCGAATCATTAGACAAGACATCTCTATCGGATCAGGATATAAGCCTGCAGATTTGCTTGAATCTTCTAACAAGCAAGTTATCAACATCACTCCAACAAAACAATCATTCCACGGAACAAGAAAACAAAGCATCAAGCTTAGAAATCTTGCTTATGATTGAGGCTTACGAATCGATTCGAAAGGGTCTACGATCAAATTCACGTGATTTGCACGTGACATCAACGGCCGAGACAGCACTTGATCAATGGATACAGGCTCTGTATACCATCTATGAAGATTGCCATGGTATTGATCGTAGAAGGGCCGCCTTGAGAAAACGCACATAGGATTCACTAAAATCGCCGAAGCCAACTCGGATTTTGCTGAACATCAAAACGGGCGTGCTATAATAAAAGGGTTCGCCCATCCAAGTTCGGGCCTTATACTTCGGCTTGGAATTAGAGGCGGATACGGTTCTATTGGAACTTTGATGGGTGTGAAAACATCAACACTCATTTTGAACGATCAATAATCGAAAGAAACTCGGCCAGGGCACGACGACTTGGCCACGATAAGGGAAGGACGAGAAAGACCGATGCGATCATGCCTGTAGTAGCAGAATGCTCAGAGGCAATATATGCTTCTCTTTGAGGGAAATATTTGAGGGTGGACATAGGAACACGCTCTCGAGACCGGCCGATCAACTCCGCTTATGTAGTATTATGAAGAAAGAGTCAAGCTGACGAATAATTAAGATGGGGAAGATGATAAGAATCTCTGGGTAGAATCGAGGGTCAAAATCTAGATCGATGGGATACGAACTGCAGAGTTCGTGATGACGATAATGAGAGGTGAAAGATCGAGGGAACAAATTCTTTGGCTCCACACCATGAATTTACGTATGGAGTATGATCGTAGAACGATTGCATGGCTAATGGGTGACGATTAATGATTTAATGAATAATAAAATAATTGTTTCCCATGGTTTGCGTTCAATGTCTTCAAATTTAGCACTTCACTTTGAAAATTTGAGAGAATTTTACGGCGAAGAGGCAGGATCACTGGCCGTTGAAGATATTTTGGCAAGTTGCCAGTTCATCTTTTCAATATTGGGCTATCTGGCAGGTATGCTTCGAGTACCTACAGCCCTTCTCAGTTCAGTACTCAGTTCAGTACTCAGTAATCTCGGGTTTGAAGTTGACTTTTAATCGTATATCACCAGCACATGTCATCATCATAAGTGTTCTACAGCCACATTCAAAGCAAACAAGTAATTTGTAAAATCAAAATTTTCATAAAACATTCTGGAAAACCATCAGAACAAAAGGGTATCTATCTATCTGAACTCCTCATCTCCCAACCCGCAAACTCCAGATCTCATATCTAGAAAGAAACAAAGCGTAAACCACTTCTTCCCATTAGAGCTGAATCCGCCTTAGGAGAGCCACTCCTAAGGCTTCCTGGCTCTCTCCGGGCTCTGACTATCTCGATCTCGCACTCTGTTTGTTCGTAACTCCCGCACCATGTAGCTCTCCATTCAATAGCAATAGCAACACGCTGCTTTTTATCGCCATCGACCACATCAAAATCTGTCCATACATCCAGAGCCCCACCACCGTAGAGGCACAATACAATAAAACACTACAAAATCCCAGAAACTAAAAACTCAAAACACCCCCAATCATCTACTCGAGAATGTCCTCCACCCTCATCATACGGGAACTAACCTGGGTTCCTTCCCAAGCGTTGCAACACATATGTGGGTTTTTGCGCACCCGAACCTAGGAAATAGAAATCAGACGCATCTGAGGCGGACGTGCCCCAAATGGAACTATCTACTGCGAACTATCTACTGCTGGTACATGCTTGCAATCTTTCATCTTTTTTTTTTTTTTGAGTTTTCTTTCCTCTGTCGTAGTTGTTTCCTTCAAGCATGACCTCTCAAGCTTGATCTCTCCTCTAGACAATGACTGGTCTGCAGCACGTGGTGGTTTCGTGGCAGAAAAGTTCATGTGGTCAGTTTAGGATGAAGAAACGCGGGAGTTGGTAGAGAGGCCTCAGCGATTGCTGATGAGGAGGAGAAGGAAGCGGAAGAGAAGAGAGAGGAGTGTTGAGGTATCGATACTGAGATCCATGTCTGTTGTAGTCGTCACTACTTGTCGATGTGGACATGAACCGGTGAGAATCGATGTGGTGGAGTTCGTGGAGGAAAGTTGGGTGGGTCGGGATCCAGGTGGGTATCAAGAACGTTTGAGTTGGAGGGAGAACTTGATAATAGACCGGCGAGAAAGGGCGCACTGATTTTTTTTTTTTTTTTGAAGATTTTCTCTTTTGAATTGTTTTTGTGATTGTTTTGTGAGTCTGTGGTACTTTTCGACACTAGTGATATGAACATGGTGTAACCGTTAATTTGTGGGACGCCGGTAGACCGAGGTGTGCAGTCCTTTTCAGGACGAAATCGAATTGATGCAGAGGTACTTTACTAGATCGCTGCCGCTGGTAAAGGAAAAGATTTGAGATACGATCCTGTCCGGACGAAGTTGAGTGGGCGCGGGGGAACAAAGGATCGCCACCGCTGTTATGAAAGTCGAAACTGAGATACGATCCTTGAAGGACGAAGCCGAAAAGATCCGAATGCTGCTGGGGGTACTTTACTAGATCGCTACCGCAGTATGGAGAAACAAGGAAATCATTTTTGAGAAAGCAGAGGTTTTTCTCCTGAACTGTCTTTGTGAGATTCAGTCCGTGGCTCCGACACCAGTGCCGGTACTGGTGGTGAGATATTGGTGGTGACATTGTTGAAACAAATGTCGTTGAGAGTTAGAAACCGAGGAGGAACTTGACAGTATTGCTGCAAGTGCGTGAGTGGGAAAGCTCCGGCGTTGTGAAGTTAAAAGCACTGGTGTTAAGATTTCTGAGGACTTCGAAAGATTAGTGGCCAAACAGAAATCAGTATGGATGAAGGCGTAATGGCCATCGTGGACATTGTGAAAAGACAAATGTCGAAAGTTATTTGGTGATGGTGGTGATGTCGGTTATGGTGGTTATGGTGGTTATGGTGGTTATGGTGGATAGGCGTTGTTGCGAAAATCCAATATTCGTAATACACATCGCTGGCAAACGAGTGCATAAGCCGAAGTAAAATCGATATCGAGAAGGGTTACGAAGTCGAAGAATAAGTTAGGTGGCAAGGTTCCCCGTGGAAGATCTTTGGCGTCAAAATTCCAAGGGGTATTCATACCGATGAAAGCTGCATGACCATATCAAGAAACTTGATTATATGTAGACGGAGTCATGTGGTCAGAGGACTCTCAATATGATTTCGCTACGACGAACGTACGAAGATCCTTCGAATAGAGAGATGGTTAGACCAGCCAACGGATGTCATGCTGGAGTTGGAGAATTTCCGGAAAAGTCTAGAACTGGGTTTGACCAAGGATCGAGAGCCAAGGGCCAAAGAAGACGAAGAGATAAGGTCGAGATGAAGAGAGGGAAGAGGTAAGCTTTTTTTTGGTGATTGTTTTCTGTTTTCAACTTTTTTTGAGTTTTTTTGTTTTCTTTGAGAACGCACCAAGTCATGGTGACAAGTAACATAGCAGTCGCTGCTGCCAATAGTAAAATTCCGAATGGACCTTTTCAGGCCTGAAATGCGTGAAGCCTCGCCGCAAAATTTTGATGTTGGGAATGAGTCGTACCGGGAAAACGATCTTAAACAAGACGAAGACACCAGAGAGAGGAGAGCATTTTACCAAAATGAGTAGGATCTAGTGCGAAAGCGAGCCCAACCAGTATAAAGAGTCGATAGCGTCGAAGAGTGCAGGATCAAGAACAAAAGTCTCTTGTATGGAACCCATCGAGAACCCAATATCCACCAAGAGCGTTCCAAACTCAAGGCAGCGTAGTTCTTTCAGGTACAAGAGACCATCGTTCATTCATCGATGCATCTACGACGTCTGGATGATTAAGAGGTGACGAGTATTGTAGATGGGTTGGTTGGTGGTTAGGCAGGCTGGGATATCGACTTACTTCTCTCGACCAGCTGGCTCGTTCCCTTCAGCATCATTCTCCTCGGGGGAGACGACGACAGAAGGACTGTTTGCCAATAAGGCTGGAACTCCGAATGAGTTTGTAGACCCAAAGCGGAAAGAAGATCCAATGGAGCTTCTGACACCAAAGGTTGTCGCAGCTCCAAATTGAACTGCAGCCCCAGAACGAGTGATGACAGTTGGGAGTGAGGGTGCTACTGGAGCGCCCTCACTTACTGAAGATGGAGTTGAAGGAGCTGGCGCAGTGACAGCAGCCTGTGTTAAGAGAACGCTAGGGGATCCCCAGCCTGGATGTGCAGGTTTAAAATAACTGGACACATTTGGTGGAGCAGAAAAAGTCTCTTCAACTGCTTCAGCAGGATAAGGGAATTCCTGATGATCCTGTTGATTGTCATCCTCGGAATCCTCATAGTCAGGGAGATCTGGGATACCATTGTTTCCCGAAATGTCCCTCTGATTATCATCCTCGGAATCCTCATAGTCAGGGAGATCTGGGATACCATTGTTTCCCGAAATGTCCCTCTGATCGTCATCCTCTTCGTCCTCATAATCCTCATTGCCAGAGAGGGTCGTGGGGCCGATATACTGAGATTCATCACGTTCGTCGTCATCCTCATCGTCCTGTTTCTCAGAGAGGTATCGGGAATTTTCGGGTTGTGATTCATCCTGAGAATTGGTGACAGCTTCCGCCTCATTGGTGACAGCTTCCGCCTCATTGGTAACAGCTTCCGCTGGCTCATAAGAAGGGCTAGCAGGTTTGCGCTCTTCTCCATGATCTGATGCACCATATAGATCATCTATAGAAGCAGCAGGAGCAACAGATCTTTCACGAACAAATCCGGGATCTTCATTGGTAAGAACATGGACGCCACAGTGGTTGCATCTATTTCCATTGTAGCCACGGTCATGACTACACTCCCATCTATATGAACCCCGAAATCCGACGAGAGCAGAAGCTGAACCAGACTGTTGAGTGCCAGTAAATACATCTTCTGGAGCTCCGAGTTGAGGAAGACTATCAGAGCTATCGTCATCGCTGTTGACGTCGTTGACGTCATAATTGTTGTTACCCTTGCTGCAAGGAGATGGTGTGCGATAACGACGAGAGCGACCTTCCTGGTCACGTTTCTCATGACCATGATTTCCGTGAGACACGCCTCCTTGAGCTGAATCACTTGTTTCGATGCCAGGAACTACCCCACCTGCGGCAAAAGAACGACCCATACTCTGGAAAGAATCGCTCAGCAACTTATTCTTTGCTGTTTCGATCTTAAGAAGCTCCCTGGTTAGTTCGAGATCTTCTTGATCTTGAGTTTCTTCCGGAACTTTTTTGTTAAGAACATTGACGGCGATCCTATACCCCTCAACGACGTCCTCGAGTTTCTGGACTTCGGCCTTAAATTTCTGAGCGACGGTCCGGATTTGATTGAAATTGATCTGATGCTTGTTAACGCTGTCCACGAGCTCATCGTTTCTTTTGTTTAGTTGCTTGTTGTCGTCCTTTAAAAAGCGAACCAGTTTAGTAAGACGTTGTACTTCTTGGCTGATACGTGGATGTTCTTCAGCAAGTTGGATGAAGTTGTTTCTCTCAAGTCTGAGCTTATGATTCGACTCTAAAAGGCCTTTCATACTCTCTCTGATTTTGTCGTTTTCAGCGCGGGACGCCGCTTCCTGTTTCTCAATAGCCTTGATTCGTTCTTTCATCTCAGCAAACTTGATAGCAATCTCGTCGCACCTGCAGGTATTGGTTGTGCCGATCTTTGGAGGGTCAAGTTCCTCCTTAGCAACCTCGAGGTCGCTAGAAGAAAAATCCTGAGGCGCAGCAGGAAGATGGACTTCTGCCTCCGTGGCAGCCAAAGGGCCTGTAAGATCCGCAGCGGAGTGGGGTGTAAGCTGATCGACGACACTCTCATTATCGGCTTGGCCAGCTGTAACAGTGACCGCAGAAATCGGAGCCTTTGCCGTGACACCGTTTTCTTCGCCGACCAAAACTGGAGCGGCAGCCGTGCTTTCGACTGGCTTTGGAGAGGGTGTAGAAGTTGATGATCCAGCATCAAGTTCCTCCTTGGGAGCACCACCAGCAGTGCCAAATACTGGTGTGTCTTCAAGACCAAGGACTACCCTCTCCACTTGAGGGTAATAAGTCGTGGCAGCCAAATCAGATTGACCACTTGCTGGATTGAAACGACGGGAATCACTCCTCTCAACCCGTGCTCGCTTCATCGGCTCAGAAGGTTGTTCGCCAACGCCTTCGCCACCGCTGATAGTCTTTGCGCTTCTCTTCCTCTTGGAAGGAGAGAGCGGCTCCAAAGTTGGAACCATGGCATCGGAAAGCTACAGATTTGGAGTTAGCAAGTGTCATGGTGGAATCGGAAGTATGTGATCAAGTAAAACAATGCCAGGACAACATCTTGTAGTATGGTGCGCTGGATAAAAAAATGTTTCAAAATCAAAATGAAAACTTGAAGTTTCAGAAACAAAGAATGTTCACATTGATGAAATGTGAAATGGGGTTCAAGGTAGGGGAACATTATCGGCTATCAAAAAACATGAAATTGGTAAACAGATAGAACTTACTGCATTGTTACCACCAGATGGTAGTTGCCCGCTATTAGCTGGAGCTTTCTTGCCAGGTGAACGCATATTTGCGACCGGTGCAACATTTTTGGAGATACTTGACGCGGAGGAGGCTTGGTCTTGATCTGCCGATGTCTTCTTGACAGGAGACTTTGATCTCGTGATTGGCGGCATGATTCGTGAGGAAGGTGGTTTAAGAGTTGATGGTAAAAAGAGGAAGGATTCGTAGATAAGGTTGTGGTTGGAGGTAAGTAATAAGGACTTTCGAGAGACGAAGTGCTTTCAAGAAGTTATTGGTAAAATTGTTGTTATGTGGTGTTGGGAAACACGTAAAGTAAAAAAAGACTTGGATGTGAATTGGACGTATGGAGAAGTCGTCTTTTTCAAGAGAGAAGAGTTTCCTTGTGGGAAAGTAAAAGAGAAGTAGTAAAAGAGTCAGAATGGGTAAAGTGCGATGTAATGTGGTACCAGCGAGATTGATTGAATGTTTGCGAGTAGTACGACGGTTTTCAAGTATGATTGATGCTTTGGATGGATTCTGAAAATTTTGGATGTAAAGAGGATGGAGGTTGAGAAAAATTCTGAGAGAGAAGAGGATCCTTTTGTGCGCAAGAAAGTACTCGCTAATGAAACTTGATGAAAATTCTGATCGGCTTAGCGTTGGGAGTATTCAATTTTTGAGGCTTTTCATAATATATATTCACTTCAAAGAATCAATTCGCTTAGCGTTCTGCGGCAGTTTCCCAGCAAAACCTCAATACCTACGGAAGATCAAGTGCTCTAATATTGTTCTACTAACTTCAATTATGGTATCCATAGTAATGGGATGAATATTTATACCATAGGGAATACCTCAAACTGCTATTGAGAGGTTGTTTGACTCTTGGTGGCGGTGGAGGGGGAAGAGCTCAATAGAAAGTGAAAGGCGCGGAAAATCCCGCTGTGTCTTTTATCTCGGGAAGAATCAAGAATGCAAGTATCTAATTCACTTGTGTGACTCAACAAGTTCTTTGTCACAGGAAATTGCATATCAAAATGACGGCCATACTGTTGCCTAGCTCACAAGGTATGAGCACGTTTCCCAATGTCTCAATTTCTGTGGCTAATTAGAATCGAAAAGCGGGATACGATTTACTCCGCCTTCAATTCTCACTATTAATTAGTAATAGAAAGTGAATGATACTTCGAACACTGATAGATGACACCAAGATACGAGTTCGGCCTCGTGGTATGTTGAAGTCACGAGGCTGGGGCCGTATTTTGAGAGAGGCACTGTGGTGATCAGATTTACACCATAATAGTGAAGTCATTGTAAGGAGGTGCCGTATTGAAGCTCCAGGTAGAATTGAAGAGGCATTCTATGAGATTTGGTTAGTGGGCAGGCTTAGAGAGCAACAAGATGAATGCCATTTTTCACGGCATAGGATAGATTTCTGGATATGAATCGAAATTGTAGACAAGATCTGATATGCAGCGAGTACTATATACAATTTCTGTCATCGGTGGTATTTCTATGACCGTGGACATTAAGAACGATATACATGTAGAACCATACAAAAGTGACCAAAAAATTTCATGCCACAGCCATCATCATGAGCTTAGAATTGAGATCACAAACTTGGAGAATTATTCAAAACATATGGAGTACCCTTCACTGCAGACTCATGCAGGTAGACTACAAACATCCACCCCCATTTGTGGTTACCAGTATGGATTCGAGGAAGCCACGCCTCTCAATCGTGGTAAATATCAACAGGAAGGTGAACGTGCAAGTGAAGGTATTTTAGACCGCAGACCTAGGAATTTGGCGTTGCGGGAAGTAATGTCGATTTGTGAAGCCGGAATATCGTAAATGTAGGTTAGAGTCGATGGGGCGTCTTAATCCCAATATAAGAGTCGAATGTGGCCATGAGAGAGGCAGAAGGATATCCACAGTCTCGAGGCATCGACCGGAACAGAGCCGACACAGAGAATGATGTGACAGGAAAATTGAGCTGTGAAACTTAGTGCGTCTTGAATCCAAGATATATGGGTAGTTGTATTGTTTGCGGTAGTATCGTGTGTACTAGATTTGAGGTCCAGAGATTGACCGGAACAAAGTACCAAGTAATAAGTGTGGTCTGGGATCAAGGACAAGATATAGAGTCTGAAGGTGCTTTGAGTTTTGTCAGGACGTCTCCGTTCAAAGCTCAAAGGCATCCAAAGATTCAATACGAGTCAATGTGATCGATTGTGCGGTAGGTAGTTGTGTATTCTTGGTGGTGAGTCTTTTCGAATAGCTTGTCAATATTGAGCTTTCGGCAGACGGAAATCGGAAATTCGAAATCATTCAGCTGCCCATTAGAGCTGAATCCACCTTAGGAGAGCCACTCCTAAGGCTTCCTGGCTCCCTCTGGGCAACTTGAAATCTTCCTCGTAATCGATGACCTTGCTTCGTTGCTCGGGCGGTTCATGGTATGTTATAGACATGTTGATCGAATGGATAATCTAACGCCTGCGGATATCCTCAAGTTAGGTGCTGCGACCTTTACAAGGAAGTCTATGACAAGATTTGGTAACTGACTATGATTTGAAAAGACAGCTAAGGAGATTCCTCGATTGGACCAGGAAAAAGAGGTCTCTCAGGTGTGTCCCACAAGCGACAATTAGACTCGTACGTGTTGGACGGATCCGGTGACTGAGGGGTCACCGAAGGTGTGACGTATCGAAAAGGAACGGAAGAGCCGGTTCTCTGAATTTGTCATAATATCAGCAAAAGAAAAACAGAAGTGGCCTCTAGGAGATCTTCAAGGGTGGAGTGAGAATATTTGGTACCTTTGGGTTTGATGACCTAGAGACTGTATCAGAAGTTTCTTCGACCAGTTTTTCGTTGAATCCCATATCTTCTGGAACTATTTCAATTGAATCGATAGGAGTATCGCAGTTATAAGCGCCATTGTTAGAGCTATTATACAGAGTCATCAGTATCTCGGCAGCCATCTCGGCAGCGTTTTCATCCGCGAGCTTCGTTCGCTTTTCCGCCAGCTCCTCATCTGATATTTCGTAATTGACAGATATAAGCTCGGGAGTCTAGAGAAAGTTAGCGGAAGCATAGATTCCTCACGACGGGAAAGATCTTACTTTTCGACCTTCGTACAGTACATAAGAAGCCTTGTTGGTGCCCATAGCCTTTAGTGTTCTGTACTTGTCTTGAAGTGTATCGTATTTCTCTTGTAACTCAGCCTTCTCCGTCTCCTGTTTTGCTGCAAGAACAGATTGCTCTTGAAAGTCAGCCTTAACTGCTTCGCGCTCGGTTTCGAGACTTTTATTTTTCACTTGTGACTCAGTGCTAACTGCCTCAAGCTTGACTTCAAGAATGTTATGTTTGTCTTGCAAAATCTTAAAACTTTCAAGACCGCAAGTGGATCTTTCCCTCCAATATTCGGCATCTGAACGGTACTTCTCAATTGTGTCTTTTAGCTCTTCCTCACGAGCAACAGTCTCATTATCGAATTCCTCTCTGACCTCAAGCTTGATTTTCAATGCCCTGATTTCATCGTCTTTCTGCTGAAGAAGTTGTTGGAGAAATTTGTGATCTTGCTCCTTCAAAACACCCCGACAAGCTGTGTATGCGGTATTCTGAGTGACTGAGTCAACCATGTGCTGGTCATGGTCAGGAGGTGAAGTGGAAGAATGACCACGAGAAACATCAGGTAGACCACCAGAGACATGACTGGTGGAGCTTTCGACGCGCGAAGTTGTGAATAGGAGTGGCTTAGATTTGCCATGAACTTTTCGTTGGGGATGGTCGGTTGACTTCTTGAGAGGTGCGAGCGGAACATCTTCTCGTCTAGCACGCTTGGTGGGTTGCTGCTCATCGTTGTTGTCGAACTCGATGTCATGCTTGAGGGCGTCTTTTGGGGAGGACGAAGTGGAAGCGGGTGTGGGACTAGCATCTTTAGAAGCGTTATTCATGGTAGTGGAATTCATGGTGAGAACGTGTAGAATGATTTTTCAAGAAAAAGACGTGTGGGACTTCGAGAATTTAATGGTAAAAAGAGGAAGTTTGAAAGGTTTGTCTGTTGAAAGAGTTCTTGAAAATTGATTGTTGCGGGAATGTAAATTTTGGTCACTGAGATTTGGATGTACTTTGTAATTGTTGCAGGTTCAAAGTTGGAAAAGTGCGAATTATAAATTCATAAATTTTGGAGCTGCTGTAACATATCAAGTAGAATCCAGAGGCCGTGTCTACGCTCAAGGGCGATTAGCGAAATCTCATTTTAATTTTTACAGAAGTGAATATTCAAGACGCGACTAATAGGTAATCTCGCGATGTTGTTCATATTTTTGAAACAACAAACAAGCATAGTCAAAACAATAAAAGCTAATAAGAGCTACTTCACTATTTCTATATAAATTTCTATATAACACTCATGGCTACAAGTTGCCTCTTCTAGAGAACTACGGAAAACAATGAGTTCACTTCATACCACCAAAACATTGAAAGGTCTGGTACCAAGTAATTCTGTATGAATTCACTCGTTGAATGTCTGCAAGACGGGAAGTATAATACCGAACGTGAAATATTAAAATGATTGAGTGCTTATGCGTGCCCTTCCCATATAGAGACACTGCTGAGCGATATTACATATTGATTAGAACTCAAACTAAACAGCCAATTGCATGCTTGAACAGGTGAGCAGCTACAACACTAAAACATACAAGCGGTCAAACATGAGCAAGCAGACTACAAACTCATGGCTCTGATAAATTAATCTTTAATCTAGTGAAGGGAAGAATACTTTTATTTCACCATGTACTCATCAACGCCCCATCCAGTTTACTCGCACTTCATTTTGTCATTTCACAACTAAAGAACGCTTTTTCGTAACAGTTGCGGAGAATATCAACACATTCTTTCATGACAGATCTCAAGTAAATACAAGCAGAAGTGTGATAAACAGTAGTCAATTAGGCAAATCTATCTCCTTGTGGAAATATCCCGGAGGCACTTGACAGAATTCTACAAGCATCAGTGAACGATACAACGAATGAATTACGCAGAACCTTTCTTCCCCTGGTTTAGAGGATCTGTAAAGAGGAACTTGCCCCTGTGAGAAAGGATTAGGAGCAAAGTTGACGATGGCGACCATCAGTATCATAGTTGATGTGGTCCGTTAAAAAAAGACCAGCGAAAGTCAGAGCTGAGGGAAAGTGACTTCACCTTCAATCATGTTGTTTCCACAAAAAAGGAAATCCGAATCCCAACGCAATGATATTTCCATTTCCATTTCCATAGAAACTCTGTGAAAAGCACCATCAATGTCCTCAATGAATGATATCGGTATCAAATTTTCATAATGTATTTAATTGAAGCCTTTAGTACTGGGTTTTCTTGGATAATGATTCTACCTAATCCACCCCAAGAATGATGATCCTGATGAGAACAACTTGTTTCGTTCGTTTCTCCCGAGAAAGCAACTCATAAAATGCTAGTAGCATTCTAATTGTTGCCTCACATTGCACGAGACATCCAGTTGGCGGTCATAAGGGATAAGCATAACTTCCAGGCGCAACAACCTTGGTCCATACTGCTTTCATCTCCGTCACCACCACCAGAGAAAGAATCCTTGCTGAGTACTTTCGGATCATTAGCATCCGTTGACATTCGGCTCCTGGTAGTCTCATCTTGTTCTGTTTTATCTGTATTGTCTTCCATATATAGAGGCTCCCAGATAGGCATGTGTGAGCGATGTTCTTGACTGCCAACTGAATCTAGACGGGGCATATGCATGGTGTTGAAAGGTGTAAGATTCGCTTGTCGCTCCGACTTGTATGAAGTAAAAGGTGAATCGCGGGCCCATAGCTTAGAGTCTCGTCGATGAAATTGTCTGGCTTCTTGATACGCAGATATGGCGGTTTCGTCGTCAGAAGATAGGGAGTTAGAGCGATGGCCTTGAAGGATCATCATCGCGAACAGCTCAGTCAATTGACTTGATGGTACAATTCAAACAGCAACAAGCAATTGGTAATATCAATGAGAAAGTGGAGTTATTAATTAAAAGTCTTTGGGAGAACTTGATGCGTTAGACTATGAGATAGAAAGTGAAGGATATGGGAAAGAGGATCAACCTGTCGACAAATATTGAATAACGGGTTTATATTTGTATCTTGCGAAGGTTTGAACGGGTCATGAATTATTCATGTTACAAAATATACCGACTATCTTCACACTTGGGACAAAAAGTCAAGAGAAGTATTAGCAAAAGTGCAAACTTTCGGTAACTGCTATGGTGTCAATGACTACTTTGGAAGGTGCTCTACGGATTAGTCCTGCCATATCTTATCATAACCCTTCTTTAATCTTTGATACAAGCAGGCCTCTTGTTACACACTGATGAAGGTCAAATCTTCCACCATTTAAACATCAAATCCTTGACATTGAAGCACGGATATGACTAATTTGATCTCCACCAACTCACTTGACTCCACATGTCTCCACCCACAAAGCGCAAGTAATATATACTAAAGATTTTGCACTCCAGCATAGAATGAAGTAAACACTCAGCTCCTTGATAGCTTCTATAGTCCAATGGTTAGGATTCCACCCTTCCAAGGTGGAGGTCGGCGTTCGATTCGCCGTGGTTGCATTTCTTTTTTGACTTTCCTGGTCATGAAGTTTTTCACACATTCCTTCATGACCAGAATCCGGCTTATTGTCTTCTCCGTTATTGCACTCAAATACTATGTCTGGGTAGATTCGTTTTGGAAGTGCTTGGATTTCCGATCCCTGAATTGTATTTTGTGGTCCGTGGTTGTGTGTTAATTCTCGCTTGATTTCGGAGGGTGGGGTACTGAAATAGGGGATGTATCTATGTGTGGGGTGGTAACGTCGAAACCTTCGGCATTGGTAGCTTATTCATCTTGTCGTTTTATCTCATGCCTAATTTCACTTGTTGTATCAAGCTAAAATTAGCTTCTACATATAATTATCCTTCTTATTCTCAGATTTGGACATTACGAGTCTCGGCATCACCATCTTATCTTATCTAATCTAGAACAAAGTATCGCGTGGGTCATCGATATGTCATGAAGAGCTGACAGGTATTTGCATAATGATAGTTTGAGCTAAGTGACATATAGGATCTACATTACATGTGTGCTAACAACAATCAGGTGTACTATACATAGAAAATATGATCGGATCATAAATAATAGTCATATTTGGAGCTCCCTTTTGCTGTGGAGTGAGCTGGTTGTGACCAGCTTTACCAACTCACCCGACGGTTGTATGTTCTACCTATTTTGGAAACTGGGTTGAGAGGCAAGCTCTGGATAGATTGGAGTTTTAAGGAAACTGAAGATATTGAATTTAACAAGTCCTGTTCTTCTTTGTAGACTAGGAATTGATTCTCAAAACACAATACTCCGAATCATTAGATCTTCCCTTCAATCACTCACTAATAAAAGAGAATGTACTCGTTTTCAGACTATGAGATCTTGATTGGTGAGTGATTAATACACATAATCTGCGGCAGATCGCTGTATTCGTGAGAGCTAGATATTCATTAAGCACCCTTGCGCCCCAATATCTATCTCTAAACTGCGGTCACTCGTAATTCGGGCCATATCTCGTACTCAAGCATCTAGAATTTATGATTGAAGATCCACGTGATTTTCATTCAATACACCAGCATTATTGATCCATAACTTCCCTATTTGTGGCATGGTTTGTTATCAATGCCACTGAATATTGCACGGCCTCTCTCAAATCATCTTAAGAGAAGCAATTCACTTTCCGTTTACCACTCCAGATCTGACTTGGAATGTATCTCGAGTAGCCTAGCGCCTTGATCTTTGACTCTTCCTCTTCCTTATAAGCTCGCACTTAATCTTCTCCAGAGACTTTCTCTCCTCAATCAAGGCACTCATTTCATTTACCATTCGGAACAATAAAAAGTCACATTTCCAACATTGATCATTTCAATCACAAAAACTCACCTCTTCCTATTACAAGGTATTCTCGTTCATCAAGTCTTCATTTCCCCTCTCACGACATGTCTCGTCTCAACAGCCTCGTTGTTCTCGTTATCTCCATCTTCTCGCTCCTCACTACTGTCATGGGAAATACCTTGCAATTCCTATCGCGCGATTCCAACGAACGCACCATCTTTTTCACCCCGAATGATGGCTCTGCTGGAATTCCCAGCTTCTTTGTTCCGGCGAATGCTGTGAGCACCAATTCAGTTGTTCACTTTCCCCAAGGGTAATAAGTCCACCACCTAATTAGATACCAATTCTTCAAATTACTAACTATATCTTAACTTAGCTGGAGCGGTTCCTTCAAAGCTGTTCTTTCGGGAGAAAATTCAGACGTCCCCAAAATCACTGGTGATATCACATTCCAGGGCTGGCAAGGAGAAACTTATTATACTGTTTCTGCTGTTCAGAATTGTTGCGATAACTCGGGTATTCGAACTCTAGCTCCCAAATTTGACAGCCCTACATCTGGTTGCATTCAAGCACCATTTCCCTGTACTGAGTCGTACTCCAAACCTGGTGATATTCAGGTCCAGAGCACCCCGGCAGTAGATTTTATGTGTTTCTTAGGTGCCGTCTAGTTGGTGTCAGTGTGAGTTTTCTTCTTCTTCAAACGCAAGTTCTTTTCATAGCAAAGTATCATCAAGCTAACAGTGAGATATATAGTTGACCGGAGTCAATCTTAGTATCAAAGTACCTCTCGAGGAACAGTGAATACACAAAGAGCTCAAATTTGTGGTAATATGGAGAACATGAATCTGGCGGGAACAGAAATCTATCAGTAGTCACGAGTGGCAAAGGTGGCATCATATGGCTGGCTCCAATAATGTAACTCTCTTTTCAATCTTCCGATAGCATTGCATAGTTATAAATCAAGGATTTGCATGATAAAAATAGGTACCAACCTGTATAATTGTTGAATGTTGTTGTTTTGACCTATTTCCCTTTTTGATACATACTCACAGGAAATTTTTTATCGACAGAGATTATAGACAACCAAACCAGGGTATAATAATAAGCTCCGCCTTAGATTTCATATCAAGTGGCAGTATCCTGATCATATGGAAAGAATTTACTTTCATTTTGATTTGTTCATAAGTTGCATTCTCTACTTTCGCTTCAAGGTTGCTTCACGGTGTATTTCGTCTCTTCAATGAATATGTGTAGAGGTTCGTAACAGAATAGATTGGCTTGTATATATGTGACTCTAAATTGTAGTTCAAGATCGTTGACGCTTTTGTCCTGATTTTGTATGTGGTTGGTCCTTCCAAAACCCTCCATGTCAAGCGATTTCCCAGTCATCTTTCTCCTGCTGTTCTTGATTAACATGTAGAGCAATCTGGAACTAAACTAAATGCTAGTCTTCTGAAAAATTATAAATGGCAAGCGTATGGATATTCAGTTCATATTGATCTTGTCACATTAGGCTGGCCATTAATAAATACACAGGGCGCCAGGGTGCGATGGTTGGATCTTGATGCAGCCTGATGATGACAATGAATACGCAACAAGACCATAAAGTTATAAAATAACTACATTGACTCTTTGTCTGGATTTACTCAATATGTTTTTAGCAGCGATTCACACTTTTATAGAATAGTTCCACTTAAGCCACGGTTAATTTAACCATCTCCGTGAATGTTGAAGCAATAATCCTGTCTTTATGATTCACTGTATAAAAATTATCACATAACGACAACGCCCAATTCTCGGTATATATCAAAGAAATACTTTATCCTACCAGGCCGATCTACAACATTGTTTAAACCTTTTTAATAGACAGCAGAGGGCGTTGAAGCCCATAGGTTACCTTACAACACAGCAATTGGAATTTTGTTGTATACCAAATTGAAGATTTCAAGCTATGGAGTCTCAAGAGTTCAAAACCATCAACCCTATTTTCTATCATTCTAGCCAGCAAAAGCAAATGTTATACTTCGTTGAATCACTGGAGAAAATCAACTCACCAGAACCACACCTAACAACAAAAGAAGGTGGTGTCATCCAAATTACCCCAAAAGCGCTCACTGTAGCTATCTCAGGATGCTCCTCGTCAGGAAAAACAACGTTGGCATTACTACTTTCAGAAATATTTTCCTCTTCTCCAACTGAAAAAGATTCGACATGCATCAAATCTCCACGTATATCAGAGGAAAACAACCCAGGAAACGCACAAGCTAGACACCCCTTCACAACCACAATTCACCAGGACTCTTTCTTCATTCCAAAAGCTGACTGTCCATTGGTCCAATTTAACAGCGCCCCTAGCGACGGACATTTCATAAAAGAAAGTCTTGCTCAAAAGAATGATAATCCAGTCTATTTCTACGCCAGGGATGACGCAAATGGGAAAGCAAATGTACAGATCACTGGACCAAATACTGATTGTATGGAAGCGATCAATTTTGGCAATCTACTTCGAAAGGTCCAGGCTACGAAAACTAATAATGCTGAGCCAGAAAAAGATGCTCAATTTAAAGATGACGCAGACAAGAAGAAACTGCTCGAGCAATATTCCGAGATGATCGAAAGCATGCGCAAAAAGGTTAGAGAATGCTTGGCCTTAGTAACAGTTAATCATGCCTTGGGAAATGGTACTGTTGCAGATTATAACCATGGATGGGTGTTCGTTGAGGGATTCCTATTGTTCAGCAGAGCTTTGCCTTCTGATGATGGAAGCTCATGGCTAGATGCATCCTCAAAAGTCGAAGACTGCTGTGCAGGGCGGCCAGAAAAATTTCGACAAGAATTCAAAAAAGATGCTGCGTTGAAGGAGAATAAAAATATGAGAGCAAAGGAAGAGATAGTTCTGGCAAATGCAGCTTTGACGCAAGAGTTCGATATCAAACTATTCTTGCCTACTAGCAAGGGGGTCGCTAAAGAGAGGAGACTGAGCAGGCTCCCGTACATTGACTTTCCAGCTGGTGGAAGATATCCTGGACAGATGTGGAAGTCAGAGGGATACTTCGAAGGAGTCGTTTGGAAGGGTTATGAAGATTCATTCGATTGGTTGTTGAAAGAGACCGGAAAAGAGAATGTCGACGGCGTGTTTGTTAGAACTACCGTCGATGACACGATTGAGAATACTGTTTACTGGGCAGTTGAGATCATTCTTCAATTTTTGAAAGCAGGCAGCGGGGTAGTTTCAAAGGACGATGCTCGAAGACTCAAGGTCACGGGTGCTCATCTCGGACAGTAGGGAGTTTTCTGAAGTCTCCTGATATAGTGAGGATCGCCCCTTTGGCATCTAGGCAGTAAGGGGAGCTGGGTTGGCATTTGATATAAGACAATTAAGATTCTTCCGGTGCTAGTGGTATTTCATAGATATTAATGATAATGAAAAGTCGTAGAATCGTTGACTCCAAATTTTAAACTTGCCATTTCACAGTGCTAAAGTTGTGGTGGGAAAAAATGGCAGCCTTGCGCAAAAGGCTACAATTTCTAGCGTCCAAACCTCAACGACCTTCGAACCTACATTTCCTCATTTGTTTACAATCAGCAACCATGTCACACCTTTTTAATCCTCTTGCAACAGCTCAACAACTATACCAAAATACCTCAAGCAACAGACTTCCAGTTGAACTTCAAGACAGCATTCGGTTCTATACCGCACGACTTACGCAAGCCGCAGGCATTCTGCTTGGACTTTCCCAAGATATCACAGCTCAAGCAAATGTTCTTCTCTTCAGATATTGGCTTGTGGATGACTTGATGCAATATGAATATAGCGTAAGTGATAAATTGGAAGTGTATCATTGATTTCCTAAAATAACATGTCCTCAGGATGTCTCAGCAGCTACACTCTACCTGACGGCCAAAGTATCCGCGTCTCCTCGATCCTTTCGTAGCATAACGAATGTATATGCTTATCTCCTCTCTCAATCCGCAACTCTCACAGATTCTTGCGAACCCGACAATGATCCCTCGTCGTACTATCTTTCCGAATCTGCTTACATATCCTATCGTACACGACTTCTCAACATTGAAGGCCAAGTCCTGAATGGTCTGGGATTCAGTACACACGTCGCTCTTCCCCATCCTCTCGCGATTACGTATCTCCAAACTCTCGACATATTTTCATCAGCGCATAGAAATGGCAGTGGCAAAGCGGTCGCAAAAAAGACAATACAGTATCTTAACACAGCGTTGGTCAGTCCGCAGATGCTATATTTAACACATCAGCCATGCGCATTAGCAGTGGCGGCAATATACCTAGCGGCGAAGGAAGAGGGGATCAAAATGCCAGAAGAAGAATGGTGGGAGGTATTTGATGTTGAGAGGGAAGAGTTAGGGTTTTTGGTAGTAGGAATGAGAAGTTTAGAGGGCGTGGCACGGAGGGGCAAAGAAATATTCGGGGAGAAGATGGTGGTCACTAAAGATGATATTACAGAAGAATTGGGGAAGAGGGGACTGGGTCCAAGTAACGGGACTAGTAATGGTCATAGCAAGAAGATCGATGAAGAGGATGAAATGATGAGATTGATGGATGAGAGGATGGAAGATTCATAAACCTTCTGAAATGTGGAAGGCATGGAGCTCAAGAGGGAAGCTGATCATTAAACCGTGTGAAAGTCGACGGAAGACCTTCGAGCATATGGCCTTTGCAATCATATGACATATATTTCTCGACCTTACGGGGACGCAAAATAATCTTGATAAAGGCTATGCAATCCGGCTAATAAGCAAGATGGAGAAGATGCATTGTGGGCATGTAGTATGAGATGTATATTGGCTGATGGGCTTGTGTCTAACACTGGGTATAAGGGCCATTGCCCTTTCCGGTCACCAGCGCAAAACCAACCAGAAAAGCAAAGAGAAGAAAACCATCCCAAGCTTTACAATGTCGCTGGCAAAACATCAGGATCGGTATTGGGATAAAAGCCAAAGACTAGCAACAAGCAATCTGTTAGGAACACTACTACATATTGGTTTGAAACTGCTGTCAAATTAACAAATCCTTTGATCGATTTCTATCGCCTTCATTGTCCCAGCCCCTTGCCATATATTGTTGCCTTGGTCTACTTGTACAAGTGTAGATTGTCCCACATTCAATCTCTCATCCGAATCGTTCATTCTCGTTTGTGTTTTCAATATAGAATCATCAACTTTGCGCTTTGGTTTTGATATTCGTTCCAGGCGGTAATAACTATTGTTTTCTGTGGAATCGTTCGTGCTTGGAGACTTGAAGAACGTCATTTTGATGAAAGAGGGGAGATGAGGTAAGCAACCGCAGATGATGCCAATGTTAACCTCAGCAATACTGTGTATGTATATAAGTCAATACTCTGTAATAACAGGAAAAGATTTTCACTTGCCTCCAGAGGAGTATAGGTACTAGACTATAAGTCTTGTCCAGAGTACCGCCAAGATGTAGCGTTTCATAAAGACGCAGGACACTGGCGGTACAGGCTCTGTTGAAAGTTATTAGATTGCATTTCTCTTTGCGGAAGATACATACAAAATGCCAGCTCCAAACACAGTCGAGACTCCAATCTTCCGCATTGTACCAGTTTTCAATCCCCAAATCAATGGTATCGGTAGGAACAAAATCGTGAAATCACTAATGATACTCATGGCACAATCGGCAAGGAATATGGAATTCTCGTTAAGACAAGTGCCTTTCCTAGTCAGAGGATCCCAGAAATGGGCGACCGGCCAGCATATGAATATCTTTGCTGCTGTTGCAGGAACATAGTATAGTGCCATGAAGCCGATTAGCACTCGTATCGCCCACCATATCTTATTGTTGACGCCAAAGATGCGAGACAAGAGAAGTAGAATTGCGACCTTGGTCGCAAAGACTTGCGGCCCGTATAACATCTGAGCCACATAAACTAACTTTGCATACGACGTCAATACAGATTTACTTCATATATTCTTTAACTCACCTTTCCAAACATTTTGATCTTTGTAGCTGGAACGTCCCATTGATGGACTCCAGCGCCATAATGGTTCACTATCATGTATTAGAGTTGTTTGTGCATGTGTCCCCTGATTGAAAACTTGCAGGATAATGCCATTCCAGAGTATATAAGGGTGCCAACCTGCATGTCCAATCAGCATTTTGGAGCTTCAGCAAGAGTATCGCTGAGATGACTTACCCAGGCCACTATGCAAGCATCTTCTCACATCAGTAAGTTTTCTCGAAACTTAAGATTTCAAAGCTCACAGTCATCTCCCGTTGTCTTTCCATGTATAAAGATTCTCGTATACAGTCGTAGAATGACGAATAAAGTGACTACTGGCACACAGACTGCCTGGCAAAGAATATTATATCTAGCGATGCTGGGTGGGCTGACAAAATTTGGAGTGACTCCAGACGGTGGAGGAAGAGCACCTTCAATTGCTTGACGCCCAAAGAGATCCATATCGGTGTAGTATATTATATGAAATTGTTGTAGAAACAAGTGCAAAGTTTGAGTTACATCGACATCATTGTTTTCTGTCCGCAGACTAAAGTCATCACTTCGACCCGGAGAGAAGTCTAATGGTTGGGACTTCCCTTAGTGGGCAAAGTTACCAAGTAGCTATCTACCTATGCTAGATGATTTAAACAAAAGATTCTGAAGGTAGGGATCTGGATACAAATGCGTAAAATGCTTTTGAGCTAGTCGTAGTCATGAAACAAGACTATCTGCAAAACAATGACTGGTACAATGAGATGCAAATTCATGTTGGCCAATTAAGAAGCCGCAAGAATTATTATGTCAGAGTTTGATACCGATTCTTTGGGTGCAACTTCAAATTGGATTTTTAGCCTGTTTTCTACATCCAAGGACAGGAATAATAGTGCCATTTACAGGTGGGAATCGCGCGTGGAAATCCAGAATAACAGGAATTGTCGTCAAAAGGTTTAACGAGAAAACGGGAAGGGGCGTGATTTTTTCATTTCAACCGCTCCTGGCCCATCCAAGGAGACTACTATACCAACTTCAAATCCAACTATCCAACGTTACATCGGTTACTGATATCGGCATTTAGTACTCGTCTTTGAAATCCTTAAGCCTAGATATTTATATTGTCACTATTGGTTGGGCTTGAACCGATTAATATGCTCTGAATATAACGTCCGCTAAAAGATCTGTGCCAAAATTTTAGAAAGAAAGAAATTGTGCAAATATGACCGAAGTATTACACGACACCAGTAGATGTCCGGTTGAATAAGGTCGTTATTCAAGATAGTTGGCAAGACCAAAGTGATGGATGCGATGCGGCACAGCCCTAAAAGTATACGACAATACATCCATGAAAGAAATTTATCCACGGAAGACTGATCCGCGCCCCCAAGTCCCTGACAAGTGGAGAAGCTCCAGGATCAACACAGTCTAATAATGCTTAGGCCACTTAATGGCGGAACAAGCTTCTTAGTCGGGCAATGTGGTGTGTGGATTCAAGGAAGAGCGTGGGAAGTTTCCCTCCTTCTGTATTTGTCAAGTTGTCCGGAAGTTATAGATGAAAAAGCTCTCATAGTTTTGTTGGATTAAGTTGATTCACATCAGTCTTATCTCTGTTTTGCAAGGATTTATCCCAGGGTATCAATAATTTTCCACGGGTACCACACTAAAATCACGTGCAAAAGAGTATGGCAACGTACCCCGGGACCCAAACCGCCATCCTGCATCATCATTCATGTCATGTACCCTTCATACTAACTTCTGTATCCGCCAGAACCTCATTTATATATATCGAAGGGAGCCAGTATACTCCCACTGCTAAAGAGCACCCTCGTAATGCGGTAGGTTCAATCAAAATCGAGCAGTCACAAATGTTTGCTACGGATCTTTTGTCTTCAATGCATTGGCTCTCTGGGGACCCTGACAAAACTGCATGTAGGCTCAGAGTTTTTACCATATAAATATGTTCCTCAAGAAAATATACCAGGAAATAGTCAGGGCTTGCACTAGATGGCGTGTTATTTCCAGTCATGCCATGGAAGGATGGAAGCTTCCGTCCGCTGCCCAAATCAAGCATCACATAATCAAAAAAGAACACCCCTAAACATACAGCTATTTCCGAATTCTAGTAATAGAAATGGTTAGGCCAGGACTAGACAGCCATTAATCGGAGATGATTCTCAAAAAGAGCATAAGCCACAGCATACCATAGCTGTAAGCTCAATTCCCGAGACGCGTTACTCGAGTCTGATCTCATGCAGGAATGCTCATAAACGAGGAGACTAAAAGTAAAGAAACTATAAGGTAATGAGATAGTGTAATAACAGAGTATATTTCCGCAGTGTGGAAGCCTCTTACCTCTTCGACTCAGTCAGAACAGACAAAATTGCGTTGAAAAGACCTCGTTGAATTACACCACTCTAATCAACAGCATGACTTCCAATACCACGATGGGTGAGAATATCGTTCAGGAGGACTATATGTTTAGTCGTGGATTTCGAGACTCGGCACGGTATCTATGTCCCAGATCTAATCCGAGGTTGTTGCAAACTTTTGACTAAGTTGAATAGACTCCATATTCAACATCTGTTGTGGAACATACGCTTGGGATGGCTGCTCCATCCTTCAATTCCCTTCCCGAAGACTTCCCAAAAAGAAGATGCATTCTCCGTCGCCGATATAGGAATTGGTAGTGCGTAAGTGTTTCGTCAATAAGTCAATTGAATACCAACAATTAACTGAACTTTTATCAATGCAGAGATTGGCTGCTAGAATTGTCACAGAAAGTCTCGCAGAATGTGCGACTTCATGGTTTCGACATATCCAAAGAACTTTTCCCAGCAAAAGAATACCTTCCTTCAAACATGAACCTTGAGATTCTCGATGCTTTCGGACCGTTGCCCGAACATCTCAAGGGAAAATTCGATATTGTTCACATCAGGGCTTTCACAATTGTTGTGAAAGGGGGCCATCCTGGAATTTTGCTAGAAAATCTCATTGCTATGCTGAGTAATTACATCATATCATTTTTCCACATCGCGGGTGAGAATATTGAGAGCTAATCTATGGATGAAACTTCAGAGCCAGGAGGATATCTCCAGTGGGATGAGATGGATTCTGCATCTTTCAGTGCCCATTCCCCAAACGAACGTACACCCAAAGTGAATATGGAACTAGTCATAGACATATTTCAAGAAATGTGCAAGAAGAGTGACCTAGCTTTTGAGTAAGTTGTTGATTCTACAAATCCCGGCAGAAAATGGCTAACCAAGCCCCTCTTGATTGCCAGATGGATCTCCAACTTGGCAGAGATATGTGAACAACAAGGCCTGAAAGTCGTCGACAGCATCCGTCTTCCGTGTAATGATATAATGAGACAAATGACGACGGATAATTATTTGATGGGCCTTGAGGATTTGGGATATGTTGTATCGGAGAGAGCGCTTGGGGAAAGAACAGCGTATAGAGAGGCGTTCAACAAAGCGGTGTTGGAGACAAGAGAAGGGGTCAGTATTTCTATGGATATGGTTGTTGTTGTGTGTCAATTGGAGAAGAAGTGATTGCGAAGAAACGAGGTTCTAAATGTCTTATGATAATGAGCTGCAAGATCGGATAAGTTATCCGATCAAATGCGGAGAAAGCTTCACTTGACTACGATTAATCCAACCATTTTATTTTCAAGATTCCAACTTAATATGAAGAATCAATCCAAGAAGCCCAATTATTTCCCCACAATGTGGTCTTACTGACAGTTCCGGTGGCAGCCGTTTCCTAGATCAACAGTAAGTACGTTTCTTCTGATCCGCTTACATGTCCATTTTACTCACATAAATCCTCGCAGATGTGCTTGAGCCAGCTCCGGTATTGGCATATTCCATAAATATTCTAACTCATGTCAACACTTTTCATTGAATAAAGCCATGGGGTGAAACATACGGTGTAGCATCAGCGGCAAGTGTAGTCCACCCCGCTGCGTTCACCACGTCTGTCAATACAGAGTTCTGGAATATTACACGAGCAAGAGCTCGCCATGGTCTTCCGAGGTAGACCTTTCCTGTCAGACTATATCCGGCTGCTTGAGTAATCTACAAAAGTTTAGATATTTGTTCGAGAAATGGGATGAATATCCTACGGTGCTGCTGTCAATAATATACCAAGCAGAATCAGTAGCAAGTGTCCTTGAGTTTGCGGTGATTGCACCTCCTCCGTTCGAAGCAATTGTACCTGGAAAGCGGTTAGAACATTTTGCTGGCATCAATTTGGTCGTTGCATTGTCCGGGATAGCAACATACATTCACCGAACCAAGCAGCAGCATTCCCAAATATATAGTCCACAGCCCCTTTCATGGTTAGTAATTGCCATTTTTATTCTTCGAGTTGTTCAAAATTTACCTTCAATATAACAATTCGAGTAATATTGCTTGCCGGATTTGGCATAAAGAGTATCTTGGTAGCCAGTGAATGAGCATCCATAGTATCCTTGCTGGTCCCCACTGGCGGTCACAGCAACGGCCTAGAAAGGGCCATGTCAGTCAGTCAACTTCTCCCTGCTACAAGATGTAGCTTGAAGAAAAAAACAAACCTGAACTCCGGCTCCATAGGTATTTGCAAAGTTGACATTATAAGCCTTGAAATTGGCGCTTGTGATCTTTGCTGTAGAGCTAGCATCGAGGCCAATACTGGTAGAATTAATGCCATGCGTAATTGTTACTGTGTTGCTTTTGTATGTTCCAGTGCTGTCGCAAGTCAATTGCCTGCCTCCCAAAATTAGAAGTGAGTATTTACTTTGTAGTGTATCCATAGACGGTGAGATTTCCTGCATAACTAATAGTTACTTGCTCGTTGTATGTTCCGCTATATATAAAAATGCATGCAACGGCAGTTGACGACCCAAGGGCAGTCAAAGCAGCCCCAACTGTGCTATATTCGCCGGAGAGAGTACCGCTCCCTCTCACTGTCAGGCACCCAGAGGGTGGACTAGTTCGGCCAGCTCTTTTTTGCAGTAGAGGTGTTGCATCTATGAAACCAACAAATAAGAGAATGGCAAGTAAGAAACTCGGGATATATTTGAAAGTTGCCATGGTTCTAAAGATAGACTTCAACAGCACACAGCGAATTTGGTTGATGACAAGTCAGTAGCGTATCCTAGACGCAAGAGTACCAGTATTTATACATGGTTTCGTTGTTCTAGATTTAGCCAAGGAATGAAGTTTGTTCAACATCTCACCCGCTCCAATTGAGATTTCAAACCTACCCCTCTGATTGCCTCGGTCAAAATACTGTACATCCCTTCGTGCTCGCAGGAAATGGTACGGAAATATCACAATTAAGCTTATTTTGCGGGGTATCACTCCCCATTTTTCCGTTTGCATTGGCAACGGAACATTTTGAAAATCCACGCGTCGGTACTTCAATTTAATCCCCAGGCTAAAAATATGCCACTTTCGGTATATTAAAGGGGCGACGATGACGACGCACATGCCACATGACGGTCCTGTATTCAGGCTCAATCCACGACCCTACGATTTAGGCAAAGCTATCGCAGATCGTACAGAGGTTAAAAGCATTGTTAATCTCCGTATAGTAGGAACTCAATGGAAGGGTATGAAACAGATGGTTTTGAGCGCCTCGAAACAAACATCTGGGGCTGATCCTGTCCTTAACTTGTAACATGAATACGATATCCATACGTGGAAATACTCCAGAAATGGACAAATCCTTGAATGTTCCCTCCTCTTTCTTCGAGGGGGTAGTTTTGTAATCATGAAGTAGTCGATCCACAGAGGTCAATTCATTTAAGTGAACGAAAGTAGCCCGTTGAGCCATCCCAAGATAGCCAAGCCGTGGATATAAATTCGTGCTCTTTAAAATCATTCGATCTCTACCACTACATCTGCAACTATGCATCACAAATTTAAAGTTTTAGCTTTAGCAACATCGCTCTTTTCATCCGCCTATGCATCACCAACTGCAGTGAAAAGCGAAGCAAACGGCGTCAGTCTTGCCAAACGCGCGACTTGCACTCCCGCTTCTGCTGGAAATTCCGGGACCGATGACGTTCCAGCCATTGCTGCCGCCATTTCATCATGCGGAAGCGGTGGAGTCATTCAAATTCCGGCAGGCGTACAGTATGCAATAAATAGTGTTGTCGACTTCACAGGCTGTGCTGGGTGCACCATAAATATCGAAGGTACACTCAAAGTCTCAGACGATTTAGACTTTTGGGAAGGGAAGCGAGCCATATTTTATATGGATGGCATCAACACAGCAACTATCCAATCCGTCACCGGGACCGGAGTGATAGATGGAAATGGGCAAGCAGCATACGATTATTTCGCTATCAACTCTTCATATGCTCGCCCAACATTACATTATATAACCGGGGCATCTTCCCATATCACCATCAAGAACCTCAAAGTCAAGAATCCACCCAATGTTTTCTTTAGTGTTACAGGAGGTTCGAAAAATGTCGCATATTCTGACTTGACAATGACGGCAGCTTCAAAGTCGACAACGGCTCCAAAAAACACAGATGGATTCGATGTTGGTAGCTCGACATTTGTTACGTTGAAAAACATCAAAGTTTCAAATCAAGATGATTGCGTAGCTTTCAAGCCCGGAGCAAACTACACAACTGTGGATACCATTACTTGTACTGGATCACATGGACTCTCGGTCGGCTCCCTTGGAAACAAAGCAGGTACAACAGATTCAGTGACAAATGTATACGTCACTGGAGCAACGATGGTCAATTCTACCAAAGCCGTTGGAATCAAATTGTACCCTGGAGGAAGCTCACACGGATCAGCCATCGTCAGGAACGTAACCTTCAACGACGTTACAGTAAAGAACAGCGATTGGGCAGCTCAAATTCAAAGTTGCTACAACGAAGATGCAACTTATTGTGCTAGCACTCCCAGCACAGCCTCCGTCACAGACGTATATTTCACAAATTTCAAAGGAACGACAAGCTCAAAATACTCTCCAGATGTTGCGAATCTGAACTGTCCAGGAGCTGGAACATGTGACATTCATTTCTCGTCTTGGTCGGTTGCTCCAACATCTGGTTCTGCAACTTTTCTGTGCTCAAATGTTGATACTTCAACGGGCCTTACCTGTACTTCTGGTGCGTCGGGATAAATGCTACTTTGTGGTTCTGAAATTTGGCAATTCGCTGTACATATATTGATAGGAATTCATGTCATGAATTATTTTTTTGCTGCTAAATGTTTCTTCCAAGTACTGATCTCAGGTAAAGGAAATCATTTCTTGGAAACCATACTTAGCCTATGTATATACTATCTTCATCCTGCACCTAAGATTGAACTTGAGTGGACCACGTCGCGAGAACTGTAATTAATGGATGAAATATCAATACTGCTTTGCTGTAAAAGATTGAAAGCGTTGAACTTTAAAACCAGAGAGGTCCAGGCTGAAGCAGGTTAGGTCACACCAGCCGTCTAATGCGTAACATTGAACCATCCTGACTATAAGCCACAACCATGCCCATATCCGAACTCACACGGCAGCATTTCCATTACCCAACTCTATGCATCGTGAAAACACATGATTCCATGTGCCCGAGATAAGCCTGCGACCTCATATGATACAGCCTCGGCGGACACCAATTGGAAACGCAATCCCATCCCCCAGGTAGCTCCTCCAGATATCACAGAAACTTGCACTCATCGAACTCATGACTATCTGGCCTATCTCTCGGTACTTGTGTCAATATTTCTGCCCACGTGTTCATCTACACTATCGATTCTTGTTGGTATTGCAATTTTTGCCCTTGCTACTTCCTTCTACATGCCTCATTTCCCAAGACAAGGCTCAAATTTTGTGGCAGAATAAGAATTTTTAGGAGTAACATACAAACTCGATGAAATCACATTGAGAACGAAGTTCGCCATAGTCCTTTGAGGTAGGCGATGGTATAGATTGGCTGTCAAAGGCGAGGCTTTCTTGAAAGATGGTCAAGAGAGACAAGAAAATCTAGACCGCTTTCATTAATTTCTCATTTTTAATGTCACGTCTGGTCATTGATACCAACCGGCCTTATATGTTGTATCGTAAATGTTCCCTGGTCCAGAGTTATTTTATCGGCCCCGAGGTCATCTTAGGTTCTCATGCCACTCGTGATACTTCTCTGCAGCTTCATCGAGCTGCAGTAGAATTATGAATTTGATGATTCTTTGGGGACGGATTTCCGGTACTTAGTAACAGAGCCGATCGTCTGCTTGACAAAATCTCGAAATTCCAGAATTGTTCTGATTTGCGACTTGTTCGTGCTGATTCTGATGTTGATCGGCTCGTTCTAGTGAAAAATGGATGACTCTGAAACAATTACGGCAATGGTGACAAACTTCTGAATATCATTCTGTGTGATAAGCAAAAACATAGTTTTAAATTCATGAAACTGTTGTAAACCTCTGTTGATATCACTTTTTCGCGGCACAATGAAACTGGAATCGCAATGGCAATCTGCTCGAGGTAAGCAGGCATTATTTTGACTTAAATGATATATTCAGTTGACATCCCTAAGTCTCATTACTACTACAAAATTAATACGAGTCTTGGAAGCTACAAAATGACCATGAACAACTCACAGTTCAGTCTTTCTATCAGAAGTAGTGTCTCTCTTTGCCTTCTTCGCTTCCGCTTGTGCCTTCGGTGGGAAATGCCCCTCTAGATCCATCCATTCAGCAACGAACGCCGTCAACATTTTAGCCCAATCCTCTACTGTAGGCATGTCTAAATGCTCCCCGTCATCCTCAATACGATGCCAAACACTCGGGAATGGATTAGGTATCATGTGTAGAATTTCCACACCACGGGCCATGAAAGGTAAATGATCATCTTGTACACCACCGAAACCAGAAAAGGTAGTCTGACTGGAATCGGGAAGGAAATGTTGTTGGACTTTTGTTTGAGCTATCCCAAGCCATCGTAAACGATTTTCGATGGTAGCAAGACTTTTGTATGCCCAATGGGTAGTTTCGAAATATGAAGGGATGCTTGGATTTTCGTGCCCAAGAAGATCAAGAAGAAGGAACAAGCTAATCGAGTCCAATGGATTTTTGTAATTCGACATAGCTGCATGAGCCGTCCCTTCCCATGTTTCTGCCAATGCCCTGAATGGGTTAGATTAGGATTTCTACAGATTGGGACAAATCTCTCACCTTGCACCATAAAGAGAATCGTCATTAGTCCAGCTCAGGAATGCTTCTTCGCCGTCGAGGAACAGTATTTGAACACCCTTTTCTTCCTCCAAACCAATATCACCTGCCGTTTTCATCGCCTCCCATTTATTCGTTAATGCCTGATCCACGCTTCTGGCTGCATGCATAATCATCGCACATGGAGCTGCGCTGTCAGTTGCGCCGATAAATCCCGTAGGGGTGAGTTTGCTATCGTAGTGTGCCACCAAGGCCAATCTTCCAACATCTCCAGATTTCGTCCAAGGAGGATCGCGAGTTATAATAATATTGACAAATGGTACTTGTTTGTCGCCGGTGACAGGAGTCTTCGAAGTCGAGTTTTGGAATTCAATTGTCCATTCCGGAAGATGCGTTGTAAAATAATCAACGAAGTGCCTTTGAACAGTTTGAATTCCCGGAGTTCCTGGGACTCTAGGGATCAGAATCGGTGAAAGAATGGCTCCGTTATGTATATCAAAATCTGCGCCAGCAGATGGGAGGCTATGAAATGTCTCATCGGATAAAGGAGTGTATGCCGTGACGTTGATATTCAAGATGCTGCAAATCAAGAAAGCGACTGTTGTGATGTATTGCGATATCATTGTGCCGAGTAAGAAGGCGAGCGCCTTTTGTCTTTATCTGCAATATCTCCGCAATATCATACTTTCCCAAACGTTGTGTGAGCAAACTCGATTCGTTCCAAAGTCTAACGGTAATCTGTTACGTTGTTTCGGTTGATATACCGAGATAAGTGTCCGCGGCTAAATGTCGCGGCCCGTGGCGTCAAACGCGCTTGGCCATTGTATCAAATTTATTTCTATGCTGTATCCAGTCAAAGAATATTTGAAATATTACACAGCTGCCAGATTTTAGGGTCTGATTTGACATTGGATCAGCCATTCGGCTACAAACTGAATAATGATTGATTGATAATTCGTTCCAAAAACCTTTTTCTTGAAGCCACTTTTTTCTCTCGACGTACCCGTGATCAGAAGCAATGATGATGTTGCTCGCACGATTAACGGCGCCGAGGGGGCTGGCTAGCCAGAGATCCCTATCATGTCTTCGAATAGGTAGTTTCAGATACGCTAGTCAAATTGTGAAAAATAAAACACCGCGAACAGCAACCCCACGACCTGTACCAACACCACAATATGCAAGCAAAAGGCCCGGTCAGTACATCTGCCCCCTTGTACCATTCAAACTAACTGTAAATAGCATACCCCGAACGTCTGCTTATCTATCATTCTGGGACTGGAAGAACAGTGTTCCTTGGCTGCTTGAAAGTTACAACTATCTTCATTTTTGTATTTTTTACTCTAGTTGTAGCGCCAGCACATTACTATGCGGAGGATGAACCTGAATGGGTGGCACCTGCTGGTAAGTGTTAAGATTTCGAAATCTGCAGAACTCTGATCCAGCAACAATATCAATAAGCACCAAATCCTTCTTTCTATCAAACACTAATATAAGTCGAAGTTCTACTATCTGGAGCTGTTCCAGTAGTGTTCGTGGCATACATTACATCACCATTTGTCAATTACATCCATCTCAAATTGCCCAATTTTGCTCGCAACTCACGAGATCTATTGATGAGATACTCAAAGAACCCACCAAAAGATGCACAGATCGATATCACTACGATGAACTTTGTAGGAAAACCAAGAGTGACTAGACTCGACATTTCCGAATTGCAAGCTGTAAAGCAAAGATTTGGAGTTGTGAATTTTTCTCGAGATACGAAAAAGATTAACGCCACGAGAAAATGGTGGATGCCAAAGGCTGTACGAGTATTTGGGGTTCATGGTGGAGCAGGAAGAGTCAGGGAAGGGGAAGCCTGGGAAAACATTGCCAAGAAAATACGAAAGGTCTCTTGATATTAGTAAAATCCTCAAACACCCCCAACGGGAAAGCATTTGCAAGTGTAAAGAGATGTTGTAAAAATTCAACGCTATTCTGCTCCAAACTGATCGCACTATCTAAACCTTTCAAGCGTAATCTCAACTATCAATTCAGTATCACCTATGTAGCGCTCTATGAAGAGGAGCCAGAAGCGCACTGGACTTTCAACTAGCGCATCGCCCAATTAACATCGTCTAGTCCATGGAACGATAACAACTTTTGGAATCTTAACTTCCGCAATCTTATTCTTAGTATCCATTTGTACTCCTAACTCAGCAAGTTGCTCATCGATAGCAGTATCATCATGAATTCGCCGATAAAAAGCAGTCATCGCATTTATACTTTTCTTTTCCATAGACTTAGTCCACGGCCTCCCTTTATGTCTGCTTCTACAATCTGCACAAAATTTTGCAACGTATTGTGATGGATGATGTAGCATAAGACGTATTTCCTCAAGTTGTGTGAAGACTTCCAGTGCAACACAGTATGGTGTTTGTAGAGATTCGCCGATCCTATCATACCATTCCCAAGAGCGAACCTCCAAGACTTTTACATCTTTAAAGCAATCTCTATTCAGGAATCGATGGGCGATTAATGGAGTCATCCAATCAGAACGAGTACAGCACATCATGTCGAACATGTCTGTGTACAAAAAGTCTCGTGATGGATCGAAACAAAGTGGTTTTACTTTGCCGTTGAAAGTGCCTTGTGTTTCTGACTTCATCCAAACGAGTCGATAGTGTCTGAGTGTCTCCTCTCGACTTTGATGATTGACATATAGAGTTGTAGGCAAAGGAGCTGTATGTTTGGCCCTACACTTACATGAAGAGCAATGAGGTTTCTTTTGGCGACAAAACCGATTTGGTCGTACTTCGACTCTTCGTGGAGGAGGAAAAGCGAATTGCCATATTTTGATTTGCAACTCCTTGATCAGGGATGGAAAACAGTGGAATGTATCAAGCTTGTCGGTCTTTATAGGATCAAGGATCTGAGCTACGATTTTCCCCTCTGGGTCGGGGAGATGTAAAGATAAAATCGACAATTTTGACATAATTATATCATGGTTTCCTGGTGAGAATACCATTTCTGCCAATAATTAATCAAGTTAGTGATAGTCATTGAAGCTCTGTACGCAGCTCTCAGGGGAGAAACTAACTCTGCGGGTAAGCCTATGAGCTCTTCTGTTGTGAACTTTTGCTGTGGCTTTGCTGTCAAAGAAGGTTGAGGTAATTTCTCTAATAAATAGGGAAGGTTTGTAACAATTATCTATCAACAAACAGCAGCTTGGTCCTGAAATTTTGCATTCACTTCCCAGAATCTGCTCATTCCGCTTGATTGTTGGTACAGTCCGATCGTTCGGAACGCTTGTGTGCTCCAGTGAGATTGCCTCAGAGGCGTTGATGGCTTTGCCGGTTTCAAGTTTTATCTTCTTCGAGGACACTGCCACCTCCTTTTTTCCTTGAGCACCCTTCACCTTCTACTTGCCCTTCACATATCCTGTCCCTTCCACCCTCCTGCCACCGCTATTTCCAGACAATTTTCAAAATGTACTATTTTGGTTTCAGCCAGTTTAAGTCCGAGTTTGGAATCTGCGCCAAAAGGTGACGAATTTCTTAAACAGCAGACGTCAGATTTATGGTTGTTTTTGTCCCAAATATTTCAGTCGCAAACATCGACGTCGAGACAATCAAAGTTCTCGCAATATTAACAAAGCCGATAGGCTTTGCTCACCTCTATGCCCTCTTCATGGCTCCATTCTGTGTCAAAACTCATGCCTATTTGAACTTTCCAGTCCGCCACCGTTGGTCCTAAGTATCAGGTAGTTCAACCAATCCTGGTCGTGTTGAATTCGGAGTTCGTCAAGCTTCCCTTTGTCCAAAAGGTGCACTCCCCTCTGAATCTAGTCTTCTTTGAATTTGCCAATATGCCCCCCCTGTTTGTATAATTCCTCCAGGCAAGCAAGTGATAGGGCTAGACTCGCGTTATTTCGTCAAATAGTGTGCCTTCCAAGTATTTTTCCACGGCATCTGTCGGTTCCCACCACTCTCATTCCTCAATGCTAACTAGTCTAGTTCGTCATAGCGATTCGTATTCGTCACTCCAGAGTTCATCGCGGAATCGGTAGGGTCCCCGTAATTAGTCGTGCGCTATTCGCAAGCACTTTCTGGCCAATCAGTCTCGATCCCATGATTCTTTCCGGTTTACCATTTCTTCTACGCACCCTTCGCACTCATACAGATGGTTGTGCTGATTCGGCAGATCACTTACCAAGCATTCAAATTCCTTTCATCAGTCAATACTGAATTCAAAATCCATTACCAATGTGAAGTTTGACAAGCTCCATTGAAGCTTGTATGGTATTCGATCTCTTCCCCAAGGGGCAGTCCGAGATAAACCAAAGATCATATGGCATGTGCCCTGAACCATCTGGAAGAAGAATTATTGAATTCTGTTTCCTCCAAGTGGTTGTAGCGCACTTCTCCTAAATCGTAGACACGAGCAGGGCTCAACGTTCCATGGCGTTCATTCATCGGCCAAGACCACAGCACATGTTCAGCCCCTGACATCTTGGCAGTATTGTCGCGCAGTCCTGGTTATTCTTGTCCTATTTTCTCCTCTTTTTATGTTGTTGAAACCGAGCATCCAGTTCAAGTTAAGCGTGCCTCAGTTCCTACTAATCCTGCCAAAGCACTCTTCACACTTGTCACAAAAGTCGCAATCAAATTAACCCAGGTCAATCATGTTCATCTTTTTGTCTGCCGAGATCTGCTATCGTGCTCCTTTGAGATCCGGTACAACCCATCTTCGTCCTTTCCGTGGAGGTTTTTCGATGCAGTTCATCTGCGTTTCTGTTGCATGGGTAGTTTTGGGTTCCCTCGAGTCCATAGCTATTACGGTCATATCTGAATTTATCGCGTCTATGTAATCCAGCCAATTCTTGTCGCAAAAGCCATCTGATCAGACTTCATCCCAATTTCAGTCGCAAAAGTCGCACTAAGCCGCAATAATTCCACAACACCACGAGTTTCAATAGTGTATTGATATAACACACGTCCATACGCTTTAGTCGATCCTTCTTGTGGAGTTCGAATTCCACAGGACCCATTAATTCCAGCAATCACATCTTCGCCTGTCGTCGAAGTTGCAGTAAAGCCACCAGCATTATCATCCCTTTTTGTCGCACAAGCTGAAAACCTTCACAGTAATCTTGTCTCTCCGTCCCTGTCGCTAGCAAAGTCAATTACACATAGCTGTATTCGGCATCTCCTCGTAGATCGCCAAAGTCGCATTTCTACCCACCACATAGTCCCATTTTTGGCCGTAAATTTGCATCAAAGCCGAATCTTTTTCCATCCAATCCAACCATTGTAAAATAATGCGCAGGACAGGAATTCGAAAGAAATGATCGCGCTCGTCGATGGTTGGCTTTTGATGATCACACTCAAGATATGTTGTCGAAGTTAAACAAGATTTCAAGGGAAATCTTTTCCAAGTCAAGAGAGTTTGAGAGTTTGAGAGTTTGAAGGTGAATGACGAAGCCACAACCTCATAAACCTCATCACGTGTAGTCTTCTTCCAAACTATATCCCTTCTCTTGCCTATATATCCTGCGACCAATAGATTTTCGAGCGCAAAGCTTGAGTCACTTCCTTCTCTTCTGCTTTTCTTTTCACTCAACGAGAGCCAACCATTCCAAAAGACGCCAAACAAAAGATCATACCTTCAGATGTGCAACAAAACTCTACGGATTTTGGGATATGCCCAATAGACTGACGAGCGCAAAGCTTTAGTCATCTTTTTCTCTTCCATTTTCCTTTGCGCTCAACGAGAGCCAACCGTTCCAAAGAACGCTATGAAAACTGCCAAACTTTCAGATATGCAACAAAAGGATGCCCTGCCACTTATTCGTCCCATCATTCACTTTCTGTGGCGCCATCCCGTCTTATGGAAGATTTGTTGCACGTCTAGAATCCTAAAAGAATACCTTTAGAAATTAGAAAACGTGGAGAAGGCGGAAATACGGCAGATACAAGACAGGGAGCTTCGGCAGTGGCAACTAGCTCAAAAGCCACCAGAGTTCTAGACCTCTGGCTTGAAACTTTTGCAAATGCTGAATTTAAAGAGACCAATAAGCGAACGAGCGCAAAGCTTGGGTCAGTTTGCGCTCGCTCAGTTATTGGTCCT
This sequence comes from Botrytis cinerea B05.10, assembly GCF_000143535.2. Lineage (NCBI taxonomy): Eukaryota > Fungi > Ascomycota > Leotiomycetes > Helotiales > Sclerotiniaceae > Botrytis > Botrytis cinerea. Next base: position 3,928,866 of record NC_037310.1, read on the forward strand.
TTTGAGATTTTGGGCTCTGAAACTTTGTCCTTTTTTGAGATGTGCAACAAAATTTTTCAACCTCTCAAAACAACCAGTCAACCACGAGAATCTCAAAACGTGCTGCGGAAAGTAGAGCAACGCTAAGGATAGCTCCCGCCGCTAGTCTGCGACTTCTCATTTCCAAATATTTGCGCTCGTGAATCTATTGGGTCCTTAATGAGCATGATGTCAATTTCGATGTTCCTCAGATATGCAACAAAAGAAGTTCATGACAATATAATTCACCTTCAACCCGCGCTATTGAACTTCAGACTATATCTGCGAGTTTGCGCTCGTTAATCTATTGGCTCCCTAATTACTGTGACGTCAATTTCGATGTCCTTCAGATGTGCAACAAAACTAAATGATCAGGACGCAATTCACTTTAGCGTCACGTTTTAAAGCTTCGAGAACCTTCGGACTACGCTGAGGTACGACAACCAATTTATGAGTGGCTTTGGTGATTTCAACTTGCCGTCACGAGGGCACTGGCTCCAAGAAATTGATCACAGCAATGTTGACATTTCCCAGATCTACAATAAGAGTACTTGAGTACCATCGAAAAACACATGATAATGAATTTTCTTACTGAGAAATTGACGATTAGTTCAACTACTTGTCAATATTCAAACAAATTTTGTGCACTTTTGCTGCCAAAAATACCCGACAAGATATTCCACAAGTTCATCAATTTATACTCTATAAATACCGGCGCCTGTGAAGTAGTCAACACATAAGCTTGCACTTTTGATTGAACAATAAAATCTCGGTATATAGTCTCCTAATTATAGAACTGTACCTGCCACGTCTTGTTATTTTCTGAATTACACGCATTTTTTTTCTAAACAGAAACTTTTCGCTACTTTGAGACCGCAATCCTTCGGGTGAACTAACGACAAAGACAAATACTCAGATGATTGTATCCGCAGGAAAACGGAAAATCAAAAGGGAGATAACTGCAGTCGAGCGATTAGGATGGAGTACTGAAGGCATACAAGAGACAGGAAAATGTTGAATACAAAGTCAATCGACAAGATCGGTACTGGCAGCAATTTGTTTGATGGGATATTGATGGGGAATCTTCTAGGGGTTTGCTACTGAAAACCGCATCTCTTAGAATAAATAGGCATTGGAGAGTTTTAAGAAGATTTACAGCACTTATATTAGTATCTAAGGCTATTTTCAACTAGAAGTTGGCAAGCCAGGTTTCGCCAATTTACCAGAGTCCTAGTGTGAATCACAATTAGCCGAACTTTATCAGCACTCAACAAACGATGTTCTCCCTGTTTCAAGCTAGTCCTAGAGACGCATGCAAGGATTCCCACCGCAAAATCTTCAGTTTATTCCGGCAGGAGGTTGAAGGAATTATAGAGAGCAAGGTCATGATGCAGACATCGAGAAGTGCAAGATATAATGCACTCGCCCATAACTTGTGCATTACGGTCATCGGCTCTGAGAGCACCCTTTGAGGAACTACACTATCCAAGAAAGCTTGCATACCTTCGTTCGCACAAGTCCAATCCGCGAAAGCGGTGTGTTATCTCGCCATTTGGACTTAGCTTTGGACAAAGGGTTTGTATGGTCAAACCCCCATTATTGTGATCCTCGTAGTTCTCGGTGCATTTTAGCTTGTACATCACTTGATTTCTTGCCCTGACGTTAGACATACTGTGGTACTTTCCACGGGTTGTTAATTATCATGTCATGATGGGTTGTCGTCTGGATTAACCTAATTGTGCTTATTCAGCCTCGACGCCCACTTGACCCCCACGAAATGTGCACCGACCGCCGTGAAAATCATATACTTGCTAAATTGTTTTCGACCACCACCGGTCATGAATAATCCATTGCTCTGAAAATCGCAGTCCCATTTGATGGTTGGATCGACCCGAGAGCTAGAACGAGCGGAATGGTACCGCACAAAACTCCTACCTGCCTCATTGATAAAGGAAAGTCATACAAGGGCCTTGACCTCCCGAGTCAAGATGTTGAATCGTACTTTGAATAATTTTACCCGGTCAATGGCCTCGAGATGGCTTTCATCTCGACAGCACCAAGCCAGGGGTTTCAACAAGTGTTGCACATTCCCCGCTGTTCGATAATCTAAAATCGCACATCTAGAAATTACCCGTAGCAGGGTACAGTTTCACATCAAATGTGGCAATTTTCGTCCCAAATGCCCCACATTCACTGTAGCATCGAGATACGATACCCTGTGAAAATTTCAATAAAGTTTATGCAATGAGGGAACACATTTGGCCAACGAGCCTTACTCCCGCCTCAGCGGAGACATAAATCGTCAGACATATAAACAGGCCTCAAGGGTGGATTCCATCCTTCTATTTTCTATGAGTTGATTCGCCGCATTCCTTCCTATCTTTTGATATGTGACGGTCCTTCCCGTCTTTAGGCTTGTGGACGGGGTTTGACCACGACTTGGCACTTGCGTACATTAGATCTCCTCTACGTTCTCGATTTCTTTAACTATTTTTGAGTCAATATAACAAGTACTACTTGCTCATCACACTCATGTAAGCTAGACTTCATTATCCAACATCAAACCAAAATTCAAGCTGGCTTGAACAATCCCATCTCTATTATTTACTCATTCGTGGGAATATAAACATGGCTTGGGGTGTGTTGGATGATTATAAATTGACGAAAGTTCCGGGAACCACTCTATTCAACAAAAAAGGCCTCGATCTGGCAGATGGTGTCGAAGTTGATCCCAATATCAAAAAGTCTGGCTCAATCATTCTCATTCCACAACCTAGTGATAGTATAAATGACCCTCTAAACTGGTATTTGCCACCGAGATCCGAAATATCGTATATCACTAATTTGGTGCAAGGTCTTTAACTCGCAAGAATGTTATTATTTGGATTCTTTCGATCGCCTCTGGGCTTACTGCGTCGTATGCATACTTTCTCGGTGAACAGTAGAGTGATTCTAACAAGATTTAGTCTCGGCCCTATGGTTACTCCAGGATTCGGCGAAGTAGCTGCTACATATCATGTCAGCTTCAATGCTGTGTCAATTTCTTTGGTAGGGGTTCTAACGCTGGTTACCGGTACATTCACATTCTTCACTTCGGCTGCTGCGACAGTTTGGGGAAAACGACCTATATTTATCATATCTATGGTCGTCCTGCTAATGACTTCTGTCTGGGGATTCTATGCCACTGTAAGCTCAATTTCCGTACAAGCTTGAGAAATTCTTTAACATCGAATCAGAGCTTCGTTTCTTTAACGGTGATGCGGGCAGTTCAAGGTGCAGCTAGTGCTCCGGTAGAAACGCTGGTTACTTCCACAGTGTCCGATATCTTTTTTGTTCATCAACGAGGGCAAAAGCTGGCAATATGGGGACTCGCCATTCTTACAGGTGTACTATTAGGGTAAGTCGTCTTGAATCGCTTCTGTAGTGCCTTTGAACTCATCACTTTCAGTCAAGTCATTTCAGGGGCAATTATCGAAACCATGGGATTTTCCGCGTCTTTTGGAATCACCTCAGTTTGTTACATAGTAATCATTCCTTTGATGTACTTCTTTGTTCCAGAGACCTCATATCAACGGAAAATTCTCGAGGGCACTTATATTTCGGAGAAAAAATCCGCAATGGAGATTGAAATCCAGGAGATTGAGCCCAAGAAAACTTTTGTTGAAACACTTTCTCTGTACGACGGTCGTGTCTCCGACGCGGGCTTTTGGAAAATCGCAATCAAACCTATTCAACTTATCGTCTACCCCGCCGTTATTGTCAGCACGTTTGTTTATGCATCATGTAGGTCTGCCCATACATTTGATCATCAATAGTGTATGCTAATCCTGGTGCCTTAGTTCAAACATGGCTAATATCCTTCTCTCTCCTATCCGTCAATATTTTCTCGGCTCCACCTTACAATCTATCGTCATCACAAATCGGACTTACAAATCTTCCCCAATTCTTCATGGGGATTGCCGCAACGATGTTGGCCGGTTGGACCGCAGATAAGATTGCTGCATTCATGTCTCGTCACAATAACGGTGTTTATGAACCTGAGTTCCGCTTAACTCTGATGATACCTGCAGTCTTTCTTTCTACAATAGGCTTTTTCGGCTTCGGTATCTCTGTAGGACAAGGACTACCTATCTACTGGCCCGTAGCATTCATGACGATCAATTCCTTAGCTGTGCCCTTTGCGACTTCAGCAAGTTTCACATATGTGATTGATTGCCATCCCAAAGATGCAAATCAAGCATTTGTAACAATCAATTTCGTCAAGGCGATTATGGTATTTGCTGCCAGCTCTTTTATTAATGGATGGTTGGAGATGGCCGGGACGAGGAGCGTTTTTACTACTATCGGTTTCATTAATGCAGGTGTTTGTATGCTGGCTGTGCCGATTTATGTTTACGGAAAGAGACTTCGAAGCTTGGTATGCATTTAGTTTCCCTTGTCCAATGCATTTTCCCTGCTAACAAGTTCATACAGATTGCGAGAAGTTCATTGGCCAAGAAACTTTGAAGGATAAAACTTAATTCATGATTATTCCTCATACAGAATTCTTGTTGCTCGATTCAACAATATATCACGAAAGTCATTTATGTCCTCCTGATTTTCGTCTCATCATCCGCGAAGATAACGACACATTTCTTTTTCCACCCATTTCGTCTCAAGATAATTCACTCTAACTTTGGCCGTCAAAGCACATTTCTCCGAATTGATAATTGCACTAAAAGTGGCCGATGTTTGGAACTTTCATCTATCTGACTACTGTATAGTGCCAAGCCACTCGAGAAGGTCTCCTTGAAGCCTGGGATGTTACGCATTGAAGCTCTGTGGTGACTTTATTTTAGTGTGTGGGGATGATGGGACGAAAATATATTTTTTGATGGGCCCACGAGTATTATCAATCTTGTTGCGCTAAACTCAAAGCCACAACCAATGCCTTATGACATGAGATTTCAAAAACTTCTGTTCCTTTGCCCGTTGCCTAGACACTCCTCTTGTTTGATATCGTCAATGCGTATGTCAAGTTGGAGATGGGATGGCGAGTAGTCTTTGCACTGTCTATTAAATCCCCATTCTAGCTTTGATATGGCTCGAAACATCTCGAGTTAGCTAGTGTATTTATTAAAGCCTTTCGTGATCTCCTATCTACCTTGAAGGATAACTAGAAGGCAAGAAAGAAACCTCGTCGTCATAACATCCATTGATCGATCCTGTACATAGACAACATAGACAACATAGATAATGACTAGTTATTCATATCCACTAGCATCACAACATGTACTAATTAACTCTAAAGCAATAATGAAATTCAAAGCAAATATGCCAGCATTATATACAAGACACATCTAGCTACATAGCGTCAAGATGTCTTACGGAGAACCAATAATGGAAAACTTCCATCCATATCTTAAAGAAGCTCTTCAAAGTCTGTGTACATTTTTCCCCGGGAAAGATCAGAAAATTATGAATAAGACATCAACTTTCGAGTTGAGCAATAGCACAGCTAACGGCACTACGAGGGAGTCTTTTGACACCGGCAAATACTTTTCTGGAATTGAGTAAAGGGGTTACATAGCTGCCCTAATATACCTTTATGCTTCGGTATATATGAAAAGCCGGCGAAGTATCATTCTGTGTGATCATGTTGGTACCGGAAAGAGATGTAATGGAAATCTCAACATTCATGGATTCGTCGGCTTGAAGTCCCCTGTGCAATATTCTGGTCAGAGTGTGGTATAGTCTGAGGTTCGTGGGTTGAGATTCTGACTTGTATGCTGAATTAAGGTTCGAATCATGGATGGAGAAGTCGCGATCATAACTTCGAAGTTCTTACCTACGCGGACTTCGTAACATACTAACGAACTTCAAATAGCAAGCCCAACTTCAGTCGAAAAAAAAAAATGAATTTTCCATGCAATCTTTTGGCTCGGTAGAGCCTACCTCGCTGTCATTTGACTACTCTTGAGGTACGATCTTTGCGATTTTCATCTTCTCGAATCACAACTTTTCAAAGAAACAACTAAAATACTGATCACCATACCGTTTTCACACTTCAATAATTTATGCTTTTCATCAAGATCGAAGTTGGAAATTAATTTGATTTGTTAGAATTAACAGAAGGTCATCAAGACCCGAGAACGCATCACCATGACTTCCGAAGACAACCACAAAAATGAAACCCAGATCCCAGCCAGATTTCGAATCTTGATATACGCAGTAGAAAGAGGAATCACACAGATCGCATTCATGCAAGCCTACAGCGAAATACTTTCCAATGTTGAGGAAACAGAGAGCGACACATCACCAGAGATGCGGCAATCGATGGTCGAGTGCCGTGTCTGGACGAAGTTCTGTATGTAATCCAACTATCTCAATTTTTGATGAATGCATCTGATAAATCATGCAGTCCCCCACGAGAATCCTCCACCGCCACTCGAATTTCCAGTCGCAAAGGGATTTTTCGACCCGCCAGTCTCCCGGGAAGCAGTTGAGCAATATCGGATCTGGCAGACAAGTTATCTCTATAGTCACCAAGGACAAGAGGGAAATAGCGAACAACTGTATAATCAGATGGAGCGGGGTAGACATCGTCGCCCAATTCCTGATAGCATGGATGACTCGACCATCACGCCAAGAGTTGATAATGCTAGAGCAAGTATGCCAAACCAGTCAATTTAGCCTTCGAGATCTACATCTTCGATAAATGCCGGTTTCAATCAACAACTCGACGATGAATAGCCAGAAGCATCAAAACCTGAAGCGATGCTGTTTAATGATGATATGGTACCGGTTGAAGGTGTGTAGTTCAACAAGTTTGGACGCACACACTCCGCAATTGAACAAAGACCTCGAGTTGAGAGGTTCCAGAGGTAGAAAACCCGTATGCGTTCTGTCTGGAACGTTTAAAAATTCTTTTGGGGGGAACGAGGAGCATTAAAATAGCAAAAGGTGGATCCAATAAAGTGAGAAAGAAGGATAGGATAGTAAGATGGGCTTCCGCTTTTATATCGGTTCTTTATTGCTTGTGCAAATGTTGATGGGTCATGTTCTGAATGTATCCATGAGTGTCAAGGGATCAATAATCAAAACCGGTCGGCCAAGGAAAGCGCACGAAGAATGGCACACTTTAGTTAATCGTGATGTTTGGTTGTGTAATTACATTAGAATTAAGCTATACTGTGTAGTCTAGCAATAGACAGTCCAATTTCTCATCATCCCTCAACCAGTTTCTTAACAGCTCAAGTCATACTTGAGGTTACCATTTCCATCAACAACACCGAACGATGGGATGGCATCAAAGTCTTGAAGAGAGTACCAGAAAGTGTGTCCCTGGTTAAATGCCTCACAGGCAACTTGCTTCCAATAAGTACGAGCATTGTCAACCGATGCAACAGCCTTGTTCTCTTGAGCACCCGCAGTAGGCCATCCACTCTCCGTAACCCAAACCCAAGCACCGCTTTGGGCGTTCTGAACAGTCGAGCGGACTGCATTTACAGATTGCCAGAATAGATCATAGCCCTGACTGATGTCATTGTCTTGAGTGTTTTGGAAATAGGGGTAGCCGTCCAATCCGATGAAATCACATGCTTTGATAACATCAGTGTTTCTGCCGTCAGTCCACATGGTCCATGTATCAACGTGTCCAACTTGTACTGCAGAAGAATATCCGTTAACCGTGCTCAACATTCCTCTAACGTCATAAATCTGTTGTGCGAGTGTGGAAGCGGTGGTATCTCCTCTGTATAAATCTTCCGAACCGACAGAGACAGCCACGACCCAATTGAAACCGTAAGTCTGGACCGCGTGTAACAAAGCTTGTTTCTCGGCGTCATAATGAGCGGCATCTTCGGTCCAAACTCCCAAAAGGACTTTTCCGCCGGTGGCAATAGCAGCTGGGGCAACGTTGGCAATGGTGTTACAATCCGAGGATGCGTAGACTCTCAAGCTGTCGAATCCACCGGGGAAGGATTGGATGAGACGGAAGTCATTTTCCCAATCAGCTTGGGATTTACAAGCACCGTTTCCGAGGGTAGCTTGGGCGTTGAAACCCTTCCAGTATGCGTTTGCGCCGGTGAGAGTGCTCGCAAGTGCGAGAGCAATGGATGTGGACTTCATGATGATGATATAATAGATAGGGATTAATTTAAACGATTGTATAGAGTGCAATGAAGAACTCTGGGTATGTAAAGTAGGTAGTGGTAGGAAGATTATATAATATGTATTGAAACAAGATGGAAGAGGCAAGAAGGGAAAACATGAGATACTTATTCAATTGCCAAGAACGACTATTACTATATTTACGAGTCCCTGACGTCTAACATACATACCTAGTCAATACCTACTTGCATGTGAGATGTCTTTTTTTCTCGTATTTTCGACGTCGTGTAAACACCGGACTGGGTTATCCGGAGTGTTCGTATTCAACGTCATTTGTTTATGTAGCTTTGTACAAGTAAGATGAAGAATCTTTTCTAGAAGATCAGCAATATATGCTTGTAAAAGCATCTTGGCGTTACTATATATAGCTCATATAACCAATTAGACAATCTGACAGCTGTGGAAATAGTGGGGCTGATCATCAAGGTTAATCTTATGGTTGGAATTTGTTCAGATGAATGGTTTATGCTTAGTTTCTGTTGTGTAAATGGAAGATGGAAGGCGAAAAATGGATGCAACAACTATTGGATGTCGGCGGTGCTAGCTAGCGAGCTCGAGAGAAAAGGAGAAGAGGTATCAGCTGGACCAATCACGAGTCTTCGCGTACGACTGAGCTGGGCAGTGTTACTTGGTAATGGACTCATCGCAGTGTTCCGATATCCGAGTGATGATCATGGCTCCATTGTTTGCTCCTTCAGGAGACTGAGGCAAGAACATGTACAGAATTTCAGAGACTAGCATGAACCTACTACTGTTGGTGGGGCTTATATTTGGTCGAATCGGCATTAAAAACAATCAGTAGCTTCGAAAGGGGTTCTCTGAAGTTGATACCTACCATCTTTCGTTACAAGACCCCCTTTCAAAATCTAGCTGGATCATTGCTGTGCTGCACTCTACATGCTTCTTATAGTATGTTTCCATATTTGTCTATCTTTGGTAACAATCCCTAGTTTTCAAGACATCGAACTCTTTGACACAATCGTATATTGGTTCTAGAAAACGAAAAAGGGGTCAAGACCCTCCTGTATATATTTTGCCGATAGTAGATTATTTTTCATTTCGACATCCCGTCCTCGCATGCTATATTCCGAACTATTCGCCCAGTTAGATCTAAGGATCTTCAACGCATTGAAGCATTGACACGCGCTTGAGAATAGTAAGCAAAATCAACAGTGAGAGACGTCGGCTTGGCCATTTTGACCTCTTAGTTCTAGAACAGGAGAGATTGAATCGAACGCCAAGCCCAATGCAAGACACCTTCATCCCATATGATACATAGACGTTCATTTATTTCTTTTCTTTTCGCCCCCTTCCTCATCCGCACCCACTGCTCATTTCCTTATCATGAATGATGTCCAACCGCCAGACTTCGGCTTTTGCTCTTCCCCATCAGTCCCTATCCTATCCAGCGGTCCACCATTTCTTTGTCTCTCCTTCTCTGCCTCAAATGCAGACTTCGCCTTATTTTGTATTGCCATTTTCTTCTCCTCGATCGCTCTTAGAACATCACTTTCCCTCTCCCCGAGAGTATCATCCTCTTCGCTCAATGCCTCATATCCTAACCTTCTCTCACTGGTCCCTACATCGTCTCCCTCTTCTTCTTTCTTAAGGCCCGAAAACAACCAGTCCTTACTTTTCTTCCATGCTCCAGGGGCCTTCTTTTTGGCCTCTTCCGCAATTTTGACCTTCTGTTCCCGTTCCTTTTCTCTGTTCAAAAACTCTATCTGTGATTCGGTTGCAATGCCAGATGCTGCGGCAGCTTGTGCACTCTCAAGTGCCATGGCATATTTGAATTTCTGTTCTGCGTAAAACTCGGCGCGCTTTTTGCGATTATATACCATCATATCTCCCAATGCATAGACTGTGACGCCACCGGCAATAACTAAAAGAAATCAATAAGTACATGTACAGCCTAAGCTACCAGGTCCTCCAGAGTCGAACCAAGAGCAATAGATTCCCAATTGGAACCAGAGAACGATGCGGGGAAAACATACATGTAAGTCCAATCAGACTGAAAGCTGTAAACCTGTGCGCCTTGTCCGCCCATACTCTTCCCCTCAGAAGGAACTTATCAAATGTCGAAATTTGTGCATCTCTAGCTTTATCTGCCGCAGCTCTTAACCTCCTAACTCTCTGTTGCGGTGTCTCTCCTGGTGGTCCTGGATTTCTTGATACGGGTTTTGGTTTTGTAGCAGCGTGTGGGGTCGTCGACGTAAATCGTGTTGCATCCGTTGCTGAGCGCGCCATCCTTTGAAAATATTAATTAGGAGGATTGGGAATTGGAAATATCGTAGTCTGTTGGTTTCGTCGTATTAAATTGGAGGATTTCGATGAAACTTTCATTATCGAATGATTTTTTTCGAGATGTCAATGACCGGTGGGATTTCTTAGCGGCGGGTCATTCCGCATCCCTGCAATAACCTTTACTATGGCATACGGCATACCACACAGACTGGATGGATGATGGACACAGGAAGCTCTTGGAACAATTCAATAGTCGAGTATCGGTTCAATTCAATTCACTTCAATTCGCTTCCAAACCAATTCACACATTTCCGATACGGCATCTATAGGTATCAACGTCAAGAACTATTTGTCCTCTGAGATTCATGAAGGATACTTGCAAGGACGATGATATAACTTGAACTTTGCGATATCTACAACCTTTCGTCCTCCCTCCAGTCAACATCATCCCCAATCACGAAAGGATAAGCCATACAAATTTGAATTCATTAATCCGCCAAAATGTCTTCCAATAATGCAACTCCAGATCTTGCTTCCGTGATGGAAATCTTAGCAAATCTAGCAAAAGCCAAGAATCAACAACAAGCTCAACCTTCCACGCAAACAGCTTCAGCTCAAACACCGGATGTCACGTCACATGGGCAAGCAATCCAACAACAACGACAACAATGGTCTCAGTCTGTGGCCCCTCCAATGACACATCGTGAATCTGGTCAGCTTCAAGCTCAAGTGCAGTCTATCAATAATCCAAAGGCCGTTGATCCAGCGACCATCATTGACTGGAGTGCGGGCTTGCGATGTGTTATGAGGACGATGAATAAGCACGATCATGTACTCCAGGAAATTCGAAAGGTTAGTTCTATATGCTATCAGCAGTTTGAGTTGCTCTAGGAGCTAGTTGTAAAGCATTTCACTTGAGCTTACGCATACATAGATGATCAAAGTGCAACACGAGCATGAAGAGCAATGGTGGAAGTCAAGAGAAGCTCTTATAGAGCGACAAGCCGCTAGGAAGGAAGGACAAAAGAAATTAGAAGAGGTGTTGTGAGTTGTCCTATGTTGATTGAGTTCCCGTGATGCAAATAGCTAACTTCCATATAGGAAAGCAGTAGGTGGGGCCACATCAAGCGGGGCATCTAACACCAGTCCTGAAGAATTGGCAAGAGAGCTAGAGACATTCGATATGAAAGTTTACAAAGCTCAAACTCAAATGGTCAGAGAGATGAATGGAAAATTGAGGAATTTAGGAATACCATTCTTTGGGACGAAGAGTGAGCTGGTTAGAATTCCTGGAAAGCATGATGCCACGAATAGGGCGGGGACGGCTAGCACGGAGGGGGAGAAAGATATGATTGATGAGGATGAGTTGGTGGAGCTGCAGAAGAAAATGCTTAATATCCTGGAAGATATGTGCAATGACTGAGCTGGGTCGCAACAAATCACACAAGCATGTTTCGAATGAGCTTTTTTGTTGCATGTCGTCAGGAAGAACTCCTTCCATAAAATTTGACCAAATGGAGAAATTAAGGGATAGGAAGCAAGTCAAAATGTTTGATTTGAAATCCCGAGTCATTTCAACATCAATGCCAAGGTCGGGAGTATTATTTCATGCATATATTTTACCGTGATAACAGATCACTTCACAGAAATTATATCTACCGCACCCATTCATATCGATATCTTGGAGAGTATCCCAGGAGTATTACGGGCACTACAGACAATAATCATATTTCAAATTACCATATCGACCTGCATCTAGATTTCGGACTTCGAATTCCATATTCCGAGCTCGAAGAATGAGTGTTATTGGCGGAAATAATAAATAACATGATTCTATGGCTGGAAGAAGACGTTCCGTATTACTTTTCCGGATGCGGATGAAGCTGCTGCGGTTGCGTGATATCCCGCTCCTAAGGCTGGAAGCGAGACGGTTGAGGCTGGGATGTTTAATAGCCCCTGTTGGTTTTGATATCACTCCAATTGAGTAAGTTAGACCATGCGAGGATAAGTTTTGGTAGTCCGAAGTTCATGGAAAATGTGTATTCTTCTAGGCCATGTACATATAACAGATATCTATTAGTGTGGAAACAATACTGTGTGTAGTTTGTCTATTGAAACCAAGGGAATGGTGGGCTAATTGGGATGAGATGAGCGAGAATCAGTCTTACAATAATGTCGTTAGTCTTTCTTGGCTAAGTTGACCTTTCATATTACATTCCTCTGAACGCAGATTAACAGGTATCTATTGGAGAAAATTGAAGTGTTGGGATTTGTATACCCTGGTTCAAGTGTCCAATCGGATCTTCACACGATGCATGAAAATCATCCTGCATTCCACAGCGCATTATTTCAATCATCCAGTTGGTATTCATTCTCGTGTTAAAAATTGTTCTTCTGAACATGTCAATATCAAAAATGTAATCACAATAACAATCATAATCACAGTCATAGTTCATGGGAGTAAAGTGGTTGAAAAGAACTTATTTTCAACAAACTATCTATACACAACCCGAAGCTCAAAAAGCCTCAACCAAATCCCTTCCCAATCACGTTGTGAAATGCCAATATTTACTCAGATTTAAGTTTTCCACCCCCGTTTCCAAAGAACTTTATACATCACTAAATGCCAGGGGTATATCAGCCCTTCCTTTTCCCATGCCATGAAGTAATGCCAAATCTCTTCCCACAATTATCTCCGAACTTCATTTCCGCCCCGCATGTCGTTATTTGATATTTCCTCCAACTAGTAACAATGTCTCGAGGAAGTACAGAAGGTGTGTCAAATTTTTTTCTCCGATTTTCAATTCCATAATGCCGCCCTTATACCATCAAGTTGATGTTTGTCGGGTCCTGAGACTTTCCCTGGATTCGTCCTTTAGTGATGATGACTCTTTAGTCAAGAGGCCCGTATCTTGGGAAAACTGATGAGTGAGGAGATTTTTTAGTCGAGTAAACCCTTGAGTGAGAAGCGGACTTGAGTTGTGCCGCCGATGAGATAGAGTTTTTAGGAGGAATCCGCACCTGGCCACGCTTGATCAACGTTCTTTCCAGGCCAGATGACATCATTGACATTTTCATATCTATCAATGATGGTATGAGTCTTTCGCATTTCAAAAGGCCATGGATATAGTTCGCCAGTGGTGATGTTTCTCATATCCGGTTTATTTTTTTCGGCATCGCGAACATAATGATCCTTAAAGTCATCTCTCCAGGTCTTCCTAGCTTGGATTCCGTCAACGGTCTTGAGGATTCCTTCAAGTGACTCGTCTGGAATAGTGGAAGAGGTCGCGGTGGGCTTAAAGATTACCAGTGTCTCGGCATTCGGATCTAAAGCTTTGCCACATGCAATCATAGCAGCCGGATCGATATTTTTGGAGATTGGAGTTTCTTTCAAAACTTGAGTTGCAGAATTTTTGAAGACGGCGCCAGTGCGCTGGCTGTTCGGCTCGGATGATTGCAGAATTTGGATGGTAAATGGTGTCCCGAATTTCTCTCTGTCTAGGATCTGATCGGCCATCGTGTTGATCCGACGAGTGAGGAGATCTGCTGCGTCCGCCGAAGTTGATTGATTGTTCTCATGGAAACTTGATGTGGGAGTGTGATAGCAGAGTTCCTTGCAAGGGAAGCTTGTTTCTATGAATCGAGTGATGTCTCCGCAACCGACATATGAGTCGCCCCAACCTGGTACAACTGTGAGTCTGTCAAGTTGCAGTCCTTGTAAAACCTGTAGTCCGTACAATTGTTCTTCGTCCTCGACAGCCTCAGGGGCATCAGGCTCCTCACTCTTCATGCGAATGCGAACATTGCGGATTTGGCTGATGGTAGAAATTGGTAGAAGGGAGAACTTGTCCAGCAGTGGGAAACTATCCTCAAAATCGAAGAGGACTCGATTGATCCAAATGTTGCTAGTTTCTTGGTACATTTGTTTGCAAACGCGGAGAATAGCGAGTGCGTTACGGGCTGGCAGAACCTTGCGGTATTCACATCTGATTTGTCGGTGTCCGAATGTGAGACGAGTTGAGTCAAGCAGATGATCGAAAATCATATCTCGCAACTCCTTTGGTAGATTCAAGAGGTGAGATTTGGTCTTTGGGCCCGAGGTCCTAGTCATGACTTGACAGTTATTTCTTAGTGGTGATCGAGAGCGGTAGGAACTCTGTTGATTTCTGCGAGGTGATCTGGAACGTGAATCTCTTCTGTGTTTAGAATCGCGTTGGTTGTTCATGTTGTTATTGGAAGATGATCTAGGCATCGTAGAAGTTGCTCTATCGAGTGTTGGTAGATGTGAGACTGTTATTTGAATGTTTGAATTGATTCTTGTTATCGGTAGAGTTTGTTTGGTAAATGATTGTAGGTAGTAGTGTACGAAAAGATTTAGGAGGAATAGGGGGAAAAATATCCCTTATAAACAGAAATGAAATGGCCTTGAAAGCTCGCTTGCAGTGCAAGCTACGGTACTTTACCAATCATCTAGGCAGTATAGACCGTAAACATGTTCTTAAGTTCGCGCAAGGCAGCTACCTGACCAAATGTTAGCAATGACCAAGGCTAAAGTCTCGCTTAATTTTTTGAAGGGGGGTTAAAATGACTATATTGAGGGCTTCTGAAACATTCTTTCTTGTTAAGGAACTCGCGTGAGACTAAAATTTAGCCGTACATGAGCAAATTGAAGGCCAAAATCTCATTTGTTTGTAATCAGGGGAGGAAATTGGAGGTACGGTTGCAGAAATGCGTGTTAGCTAGCATGCACTACACACTACTTGTACGGTTGCTTGTATGAATATGAGCGTGCATATCCCTTTTATGTGATCAGAGAACGAGAATTAGTAATCATCAGACCTCGACACTCGTACGGTAATACTTTGAAATTTAGCGAGTCAGTAGGTAGATAGTGGTTGACGGAGGGTGAGAGACGAAACAGAAGAATAAGGAAGAACTCGCCTTAGATGAAGCGAGCAGTGAAACATAAAGTCGTCTCTTTGGAGATGGGGGACTAATAGTAACTTCATTGATTCGTGCTTCTAGTCATGAGCTTTACTATTTTCTTGTGTATTCTCCTCTCACCACATTGCCATCCGCTCCTGTCACCACTCTTCGTTGCCTTCGGTCAATTAGAAACCGCACCGCCGAAATCCTCGCGAATGCATTTACGGATGCAGTTCTGTTTACTCACGGCATGCATAAGCTTACAGGTGTGCATGTACTATGAGGACTTGCGACAAAGATCAAACATGTCAGAAAGTCTGATTGAGAGTCTATGCCAACATTACAGCTCTACATTAATCGAATACTTACACGCTATGGTGGCCTCTTTGATAAGTCCAAGCTGAATTCCTACGTTCAGGGGGCAAAAGGGTGACGGGGCAAATGTGCCAATTCGTGCTAAGCATCGGGATACTTGGCGAGGCCTCCACCGAATAGTTACATGTACAAGACGGGATATTTTCCTGGGGAACCCCTGAAGTAGAGGCTTCTAAACGCTTTGCTTATAAGTTCGCGATTTTACCCTCCTTATGAGAAATGTATTATCATCTGATAAGAGCATTTTGAGTTTCTAATTTCATCCTACGCCTCCTCTGAATTCTATTCAATGATCTAAGATTTTGCAACCTACTACAACATGACTGCTGACAACAAAATCTCCTTTTTGTGTCCGATAGGGCACGGAAATCCTGACAGATGGTATGTTCATTGGGAATCAATTGATGCCGCTTGATGCTGATACTCTCGCCAGTAGTCCAGAAGACGACAAGTCATCGACATCTTCCTTAAAGGCTTTCAATGACACGCATGATACTCTTTTCATTCCATTCCCTGGCATTTCCAATGCTTTCTCTTTGGTCAATTCTCTGATATGTTCAAGGCTTAACTATTCCAAGACCACGAAACACAATTTGTGTCCAAGAATATCTTGGAGAAAGTTCTACACAATCGGCTTGTTCTACAAACGGTACTTCTGAGGCTACGCGCGAGTCTCAAGGTCTCGTAGCTCGATTGAAGAAAAATGAACCGTGGAATTTTCGATATCAAAAGACAGAAGAGACTCTTGCAGATGATTTTTGCGAAGGAATGGAAAGACTCGGCATTGGGAGGGCTCGGCAAGTCGACAATATTGCCGATCACTTCAGCTGTGTTGGAACATCCAGTGTTTCAGTTGCCGCGAGCATGAATGTGGATTGGAAGATTGATATTAATGTGCAAGATGATACACATGAGCAGTATTAGCATCAGAGGCCATCATATTTTGTGCGATATTCAATTACGTATGTCGGTGATGGAAATCCTGAACAACAGACTCAACTTAACCGGCGTTGTTTCAATCGTAAGAGAAATATTATCCAATGGGGGGGGGGGGTTCAATTGTTACATGGGCGGCCTCTTGAAATCACCCGAGCTTGCGTTGTAGGTTGTTTAAAGTTTGCTTCTAACCGACGCGCTGAAGGCTGCACCTACACCTTTGGAATTTCATTCAAGGTTTCCTTAATCTGCCTTCCTGCCAAAGCGGGGGTTTTTTTCCCTTAACACATTAGGACCGGTATGTGCTTAGCGAAAAGGTTTTTCCCTGTATTCTAGAAGGAAGGCAGATTTAGGTACAATATACATTTGATTTTTGAAATCCAATCGCAATCATTCATTGAGCTTGACATGACAATAGCCAATTTGATCACACATTTCGAACACTAATCCGTCGTTCATCAATTCATTCATGAATTTCTGTAAGATATAGAACTAGGTGTTACATTGAAAACTTTGAATTTTAAAAGGTTACTGGAATATACTAGCTCCGGGCGGAATATGAGCTCGTGACTCTGGACTTCTATATAACCAACTAAACTTCAGACACTGGGCATTGAGAGATTGGAATTGAAACCAAAAAATGATTGCTCATCTCTGCTCTGAAGGCTTGATAGGCTTGGAACTCTCAACCCAATCGAATGTTCCCAAAACTTGCGTTAACCAGACATCTTTAGCACCATCTGGAATATCGTGCTCAGTATCTTGGTCCTCGCCAAACTGTGAACCGCTCAAAAAGGTGTGCGGAAATCCTGGATCAAAACGACTCGCTCTATCAATCTTGGCTATGTCATCATCAGTCAAAACAAGCTTGAGGGCTTCGACATTGCCCTTGATATGTTCAACCTTGCGACCACCAACGAGCGGAAAGACATATGGAGCCTTTTGCATGATGTATGCCATGGCAATGCTTGTAATATTGGTGTTCTTGGAGACTGCAATGTCATCCAATACTTTCGACATTCGCTTTTCAAAAATTGAAGGCTTGCCTTGACGACCAGGATTACTTTTCTCACGCTCCTTGAAGGTGGCTTCTGTTTGGAAACGTCCTTGGCCAAGAGTTCCCCATGGAATCAAGCCCATACCTTCGTCTTTACACATAGGAACGATATCTCGTTCGAAATCACGTTTGGCTGCATTCCATAGCCCTTGGTATACGACAAATTGACGGAGACCATGGTCTCTAGCATATTGATTTGCTTTCGCCACGACCCAAGCAGGAGTGTCGGACACACCCAGATAAGTGACTTTGCCGGAAGAAACGAGGTCATTGAGCGAAGTCATGAGTTCTGGAATGGTGGTTGCATAATCCCACCAATGTACATAGAGTAGGTCTATGTATTCGGTTTGAAGTCTCTTGAGTGATGTTTCAACGGAATGTCTGAGAGATTTGGTTCCGTTGCCTCCAAAGTTCGATTGGATTTTTCCAGGATGATGCTTCTGGTAAGGGGAGGAATATTTGGTGGCAAGAACCATTTCATCTCTGCAGTCCCTCGACTTCATCCATTCTCCAAGCCACTTCTCAGATTGTCCTGATTGATATCCGTTGGCAGTATCGATGAAGTTACCACCTAGGCCTTTGAAAGTATCGAGAATTTCAAAAGAAGTTTCCTTATTGCACTCTCCCAAACGAGCCTTATCTGCGTCGCCGAAGTTCATGGCTCCAAGACAGATTGGAGAAACTCGCACGTTGGCTGTTGGAGCTAGTTGGCGATGGCGGAAGAGCATAGACTCAGGTGCTGGTGCTGGTGGGAATGGTGGTGCCATGTTGATGATTGTATGGGAAATTGAGATTAGACTTAAATTGGTGATGGAGTTGCGGTATGAAGAAGAACTTGACTCTGTGGCACTGATACATGTATCAAGAACACGGGATGGGAGGGAACTTTATACTTAGACAAGACTCTAGACAGGGCATCTGCCTACCATATTTGCATCACACGCTTGGGGATACAGACGGAGTTTGGCCTCTCTAACTCCACGAGCAGCTTCTAGCATACATCTCCGTAGAGAATGTATTCATGCCATAGTCTTTGACGGCATCGATAGACAAACACTTGTCGCCGGATTTTAGATATCGATGTTGCAACACCCTATTCATCCAGGCCCGCAATGGCCCCACTGAAGCATCATTCATTGGTCGACGGCCTAGAACTGCCCATGACGTATGATAAGCAGCTTGCATAGAACTAATAAAGACCGAAAGAACTAATCAGTCGAAGTCGAAGTCGAAGTCGAGAAGGAGCAAGGCCCTTGTTCAAACTTAGCATTATCCTAGACTCTTGATTGGATCTCTCTAAATCTATCACCGACAATCTTACCCCTCCGGCTTCTTCAATCATCAATATGCCAGACGCCGTTTCCATTACCAAACCACAATCTCCAATTCCCGAAAGATTCATTCTCGATTTTCGGACGAAACATAGACCGTCATCGAGAACTGATTTGCAACATGCCACTCAAAGTCGAGCTCACACGCATGTCTCAACAGACTGGGACCAGATGTATGGATGAGGATTGGACCGGCACAAACGACACAGCAACTAGAAGAAAATTACAGAACCGCTTGAACCAGAGGATATACCGTGAGATCTATTCCTGCGCATTGTCGGTGTTAAGATTTGGTATTTGCGAAAGTGGTTCTTGCTAACTCATTGTTTCGTACGTCCTGTCAGGTCAGAGACGCAAAGCTCCATCGAAAATTCGTGACGACCGCGAAAACGATTCTTTAATTGAAGCTCCACAGTCCCCAGAGCGATCAATCCTCGGTGAAGCCAAAAGAACATATTCTGCGAATCCGTTATCGATAACGAGCCTCCGTAACGAGAAGCAATCCGGTCAACTCGAGCAATCAAGCAATCCCTCTGCCAAACCATCGGCAGATATAAATATAAAGCAATGGACAACAGGTCGCGTGTCGAGAGTCCAAGGATTTTGTGGGATTCGGCTTATGCTGGCCGAATTCGAGAAAGAAGCTCGTAGGAACCATTCAATGGGCTCTCCACGAACAGATCAACTTCTCACCCTCATTCAATTCAACGTTTTTCGCGCATTGATCAAAAACACGCGGACAATAGGTTGGAACTTGGATTGGCTAGACTGCATGATCGATCCTCTATCCCCGTGGCTCAATCTTTCCACAAAGATTGTGCCGGGCGCGCATTGTCCTCAAGCATTGTGTCCAACGAAGATTCAGCGCACAATCCCTCATCATCCATGGCTAGATCTTTGGCCAATTCCTCAAATGCGCGATAACCTATTGTTGCATGCTGAAAGTTACGATGAAGATCAATTGTGTAATGATCTAGTGGAATTTGGAGGTCTCATGAACGAACAGTCGGGCCTCATTGTTTGGGGAGAACCGTGGGATGTTTGGGGATGGGAGGTTAGTGAGACTTTCTTGAGGAATTGGGGATGGGCCGTCAAGGGTTGTGAAGAGTTATTGGCTTCGACGAATAAATGGAGGGCAAAAAGGGGAGAGGAAGCTCTTGTTTTCGAGGTCTGAACAAACTACCTAACCTTGAGACAAAGCGCCGGATGTTATATTGAATCAGACTCTCAAGTCTTGAGCCCTGCAGGTTAACACGCATGAGCACTTCCTTTCGACACCTGCAGCTAGTTGTCATGCAATATCGTCTAGCAAGCACCATTCACCCCTCCAACAACACTGCCAACAACACCGCCAACAAGAAAGACTATGTGGATGTTGAGGAAGCGTAACGACGGGATAATCCACTTGACAAACATGGCAGACATTCAACGCAAGTAGAATATGCATCCAAGGGTGGACTTCCAGGTAGCATTTCAGCTCACAATACATGCGGCAATTCTGCAATCTAGGGAAAAGATTACGTCACGTCAAGCTCAATTATGGGGGCATTATCATCGCAAAGGGTTGACACACACACACAGAGCATCGAATGATCTCAGCTTCATTCATAGCTGTACATTTTCGCTCGGGTCAAAAAAGTTGTCTGCAGTTCCAACCTCTCAATAGAAAACTTTGTTTTTTTTCGCCTCACAGCAACATAAGAGAAGGATCAAAACGCCGAGAATTCAATAAGGCTCGCACTATTGAGACGCACGGAATTGACCAACCTCTCTTGTGGCGTCTTCTAATTGGGTTTGCGAATAGAAAAGACCAACAACAATGGTGCTAATACGGTACCATTTTACGTAGAATACCCATACCGGTCGATCGGAAGTAGCCTTTCGTCGTGCATTCGACCTAGCAGTAGCAGATAAATCTGATTGAGTAAATCTGATCCTCTAATGTGACTTCCATTTCCATTCCCATTTCGTTGTCTTACTGTCAGATGCTCTTGGCACGAGTCAATACACAACAATATCTCGCGAATCGGCTTGGGCCAAAGTTCGAAAAGAACAAACATTCGAAAGAATGAAAAGTCTTTCATTTATTGTTTGATCTGAATTTCAATTACGACTTGATTTATGGTTTCAAGCGCCGAAGTCCATGTTTCAATCGAGGGCCTCGGAGGTTTAACAATAGCACGGTTGAGTCAAGTGGCTCAGTTGCGTACATCACAAAACTCAATGTTTTGGATCAGCAGACTAGTACTATGGCTAAGGTACAACATCAAGACTTTCTCCACAATTACAAAGCAAGGTAACTAACTACCTAGGTACTAATCGCAACATGCGTCACACGAACTATAGAAATCAAAAGTGTCAAATGGTGGAGGTGAATTGTTCAGGCCATTCCTACATGACCACAATATGACATAGTCTATTTGTCAATTCAGAGACATCACACGCCTCGATGAGTAAAAGATATCTCGCTCGTCCAATGCAAACTATTCCTTGAGTTTTCTTTCGAATACCTAAGTATCAAGTGATCTTCATTGTGCCGTTGATTTGCGCTCTTTCCTGTGGAAACCCGCAGCTCCTCATCCCAAAGTGTCCAAACTACCTTATTAAGTTGAGACCTTGAAAATTGCAGAGAATTGGGCTTTACATACATGGCACATACTACCACCCATTTACAGTCTTGCAAATATTGACAGCTGCTGGGTCCACACTTTCAACGCGCGCTGACCTTGTTTCATTGATTCTTGAACCTCTTGTGTGCTGGAACACCTAGCCTCTCTCTTCACGAAACTGAATAAAAGGATTGAATAAATCCGCTTCCCAGAAGTAACTTGGGACCCATCCACTCAGGCTCTTCTTTCCACTTTTACAAAACTCACGATGCGTCGCTCGCTTGTTTCTCTGTGCTGTGTACTTGGCTTAGCTGATATAGCTACCTCACAATCTGCCACCTCGCAGCAATCTACTGCCAATGCAGAGGCTGCTTTCAAACAGTTGCAAACATGGTACAACACCACTTCTGGACTCTGGACCACAACAGGATGGTGGAATTCGGCCAATTGCTTAACTGTTATTGGTGATCTCGCCGCCGTCGATTCAAATGTCAGGTCAGCCGTCACCAGTGTTATGTCAAACACCTTTATTCAAGCCCAAAAGACCAACCTACAAATGATGAAAGTCGTGTTAACCGACTATAACTATCTATCAATGTATGGAGATTCTACTAGCGCCATGAAAAGTCTTGCTCTGGCAAGTGAATTCCAAGTACACGTAGCAACAACTGTGAATCCTACGGGTTTCTTGAACGATTATTACGACGATGAGGGTTGGTGGGCATTAGGTTGGATTCAAGCGTACGATCTTACAGGAAACGGCGACTATTTGACCATGGCCGCGGATATTTTTGCCGACATGAAAAATGGCGCCACCACACCTTGCTCAAATGGCGCTGCCGGAATTTGGTGGGACAAACCAAATACATATGTGAACGCCATTGCGAACGAACTATACTTGAGCGTGGCTGCTCATCTTGCGAATCGTGCAAGGGGATCCGATAGGTCTAATTATTTGGCCGTTGCGAAAAATCAATGGACTTGGTTTCAAGGGACTGGAATGATCAATGCACAAGGAACCATCAACGATGGATTGACAAGTGCGTGCCAGAACAATGGAGGAACCGTCTGGAGTTACAATCAAGGCGTTGTTCTCGGAGGACTCGTCGAACTTTCTAAGGCAACAGGTGACTCGAGTTATCTTAGCACCGCGAAAAGCATCGCCACAGCGGCAATCAATGCACTTTCCGACTCAAACGGAATCCTCCATGACGCATGCGAACCGAACTGTGGAGCAGATGGTGCGCAATTTAAAGGAATCTTCATGAGAAATCTCCAGAAACTTCATCAAGCATCGCCCGATTCAAGTTACCTAACATACATTGCAAATAATGCAAACAGTATATGGGCAAATGACAGAGATACAAAGAATAATATCTTGGGTGTTAATTGGGCAGGACCATTTATCGCGCCAGGAGATGCAAGTACCCAAAGCTCAGCGCTGGATGCTCTTGTAGCAGCGGTTGCGGTGGGTGGCGGTGGGATTGCGAAGGCAAGGAGATGGGTTGCTTGACGTGTATGAGAGGTTTATGGAGAATTGAGAAGTCAAAATTTTGAAAGATAATAAGAAGCAATGGAGTTTGGGCGTAAACGCTGATAGGCGTTGGGTATGACTATTACGGAACTTGTATTAATATTTCAGGAGTTCCACAGGATGGATATCAGATTTTATTACGGATATTGGATAGGCTACCGGTGGCACTTCCATATTGATACCTTTTTACTTTGAATTAAATATCGAATTGAACCTATGAAAAATCCCCTAAGTTTCCACAGGCAGCAAGCTTTTTCTTTTCGTGATAAGTCGGAAAATACCCAAGCACCAATCTGTGTGGCAGCAGCAAAAACTTCAGAGTAATAGACGAAAACTTACATCAAACGCATAAGACACGTTTTAGACATGATAAATATTTTATAGCGAAATCAATAGGAATAAATACATACATATAGAACTCATCCTTGCACTTGTCCAAGCTGTGCATTGAACATTGTCCGAGCACTACCAATCTAGTGGACGAATATCTTCAAAAGATAAGAGACCCTCGAGCCTTAGGATCGGAGCACTACATGCTCAGGCAACTTGGCTACTGATACATGTAATGGATAGAGTCTCGACACCATGGATTCAGAGACGGGCTTCGTTTCTAAGTGCGCGGTTTGTTGCAATTTGTTGGATCTTGTCGCTGTTAAAGCTATAGTTGCGTTTCGTTTCATAGACACGAGAGAATAGAGAGAGGAAGAGAAAATGCAGTGTGTATCATGATAGGGCATTATTCGTTATTACTGTTCAATCATCAATTACCAATACGGCGTCTACCAAAATGTCTGTCTGTCTGTCTGTCTGTGTATCCGTATATGCCTGTTTGTACATCAAGATCTATCCAGTAATATTTTCTCTCATCCCATTATTATCAACGATCTTTTGTCTGCTCTCCTCCTCAATTATCCAATCTATCTATCAACCCCCTTCATATTAACCCCTGATTAAAATCCAGAAACGATTAAATCTACAACAAAGCGACTGCGGCACCGGCGATCAAAGCAAGCATCGAACCAGCTTGAACGGAAGTTGCTGCGCCTGTGAAAACAGGTGTGGTACCTGTAGTGGTGCTCTTTGGTCCGGATCCTGTACCCGATGGAAGCACACTGTAGCTTGGTTTGCTGGTGCCGGTAGTGGAGTTGCTATATGTTCCTGGAGAACCAGAACCAGAGTCAGAGCCAGAGCCTGAGCTGGAGCCTGAACCAGAGCCAGAGCCAGAGCCAGAGCCAGAGCCAGAGCCAGAGCCAGAGCCAGAGCCAGAGCCAGAGCCAGAGCCAGAGCCAGAGCCAGAGCCAGAGCCAGAGCCAGAGCCAGAGCCAGAGCCAGAGCCAGAGCCAGAGCCAGAGCCAGAGCCAGAGCCTGAACCATGACCTCCCGAAGAAGATCCTGAACCAGAACCAGAGCCAGAGCTGCAATCGGTTGGGGCGGGTCCATTAGCAAAGACTGTTACAGTCTTTACGGGCGCGCACATGGCACCGGTAGAGGTAGGTTGAACGAACCAGACCATGGGGCTAGTGAAGGTTACGGTCTCGATAACTTTGGAGATGGCGGTTGTGGTGGCGGTGGAGAAGGCGGTAACGGTTGAGTTCTTGGTCGCGTATGCAGTGGTGGTAGCGACGGAAACAGAAGAGGAGGTGGTGGGGTCAACGCATGATCCGGTGAGGGAGAAGGCGTTGGATTGGGCGTAGATGACGTAGGTGTTAGTTCCGTTGATGAAGTTGAGTTGCCATCCGTAATCACTTTTCACGTCACAGGGAATAGTAACATCGACGCTGTTATCGGATTGTGGAACATTTTGAGCGAGAGAGATGACGGTAGGAGGCCAGTCTTTGAAGTTGACGAGGTAGATGGAGAATTGGGATGCGTCGGTATCGACAGAGGACCAGGTCACACTGGTGGATTTACCCTTTGCAACGGTGGAGTTGAGAGTTGGGGTAAGGACGGTGTATGCGGAGGCCGCGGCCACCAAAGTGGCGAGGGAGAAGATCTTGGAGAACATTACGAATATAAAAAAGAATTTGAAGATGGGAGAAAATTGATGAATGAAAATTTGGAAAGAGTGTAAGTTGGCAAAGCCTGAGTTGTACTAAAGAGCGTGGGTGGTCAATAAAACCAAAAGGATGATATTCTTGATTCTTGATTAGAGAAAATATCTGACGGACGAAGGATTGGATATAGAGTGGGTAGTTTGGATGTTTTTGTATTCATCGACCATCAACATCATAATCTAACTAACTCCCTTGGACCAAATCACATTTAGTCATAAGTAATGTGTAGGTAGGATGCAAACTTACGGCACATGCTTGTGTAATTTCCCTTCATACCCCTGATTTTAGTCCTGATCTTACTTGCCTCGATCCCATCAAATCAACGCCAAGGGCACAACCTATGAGGCACAGCTAAAATAAGATGGTAAGCTGGAAACGATGGATATTTGGGATGAACGGATGGATAAATTCATAGGTTAAACTTTTTCTATATTATAGTAATCCATACATCAACACGTCGAGAAATTGTGTTGAGTGGGGATATATACAACAAGTCTCTAATAACATCGGATGATATAGACATGATTGTGTTTTATCTCCATGATATTTATATGAAACAGCGTGAACGACAATAGAATTTTTCGACTTTCGAACGATATAAGGCTGCTTCAACGCCCTGGCTGATTGACAAGTGTAGCGGGGTGTCGATCTAAAGCACCCCTGATGAAAAAGCAAACAATAGACTAAGGCTAGATGCATACAATAGATAGTCTTGATAGTCTCGGTGGACCTGCAGTTATCCGGTCCCACGCAGCCGAATGTATCCAATCTCTAGCCAATCTGTCTCTGTTCGTTCACTTTGGTGATACAGAGCGACATGACCTACCAGGTACATCACGATTAACCGTAATTACCATGCATCACAATGTTTGGGTGGCCAACCTCAGGGCACACACATCTGCACACACCATTCAATCCAAATCAATGGTTCAAGAGATAATATAATCAAGAGAGGTTTTGGTTGGAATTCTGACGATACAGCTCGTATAATTCGAATTGAGCAATTTCAATATATTGCAATGGAAGTCGACAAGGATATTATGCCATTAGGTTACCAATCAATTGTGAACCCGACGAACAGGGAAATATAAGAAGGAGAAAAAGAAAATTAACCGCTGGTCATTGCAAAAGTTTAATTTCCACAAGGATATGCACGACGATGCACAACGCCGCACGTCCGGTTAACGGGGTCTAAACGGGGAAAGGCGTGGACATGTCTGGCAAGTTTCTACCGAAAATGTGATTGAGATTGAGTTTTGGGGTAAGCAAATATTGGGGAACTTTGCTACAATAGCTCAATACCATGTCAGTCTGCCTGTGATCAGGATAAGGTTATGTGCTTAAACGCCTTATGGAGTAGTTGTGCCAGTCAGAGCAGTCGATCAGGCACACCGAACATAGTAAAGCAGCTCCTGGAGCTTGAACGGATCTGAAGGATTGCTGATTGACTGGAAGTAAATACCGGACTCTTAGGACGGACATATCGATATTATACACAAAAGATACCCGAACCAGCCAATGAAAGTAACTCGGGGTAAAGTCGTAAAGTCTGACCATCTTACCACATCATCCTTTCTCCATCGTCTACAAAGTAAATACACGACGTATAGTACTCCAATACAGATTGATCTCATGCGAACCCGTACATTTCCTTGATGATATCGCTTGCCTTCTCTGCAACAGCATACAATGTACTTGTCAAGTGTCCACTAAGCTGATGAGGCAGAATGGATGCATCGACTACTCGCACATTACTGGTACGATAGACCTTCAAATTCGAATCCACGACTCCGCCAGACGTTATTCCCTGCATAGAGCACGTGCCAACAGGATGATTGTTTGAACTGACTATATTATTATTCTTTTAGCAAGTGCAATCCTGAGAGTCTAGACGGAATGGCAGCCTAGAAATCTCAAGGGGGAGAGCTTACATGTTGATTTGATCCAAGTTTCCCATTGCAGATCCGTAGCATCTTTAGGAACCACAGAAAATCCTGGTGACACTTCCGTAAATGCATTCACCAATGCTTTGGCCGCCCAAAATTTTCGTGTCCATTTTGCAATCGCGACTTGGACTTTCAGATCAAAGTCTACAAGGAAGAAATTCGGATTAATAGCTGGATATACGGCGGGGTCCGCAGAAGAAATATGCACATTCCCTCTGGAAAATGGTAAGAGGGTCCAAAAGGCTGTGAAGAGATATGTACCGGGTCCAGACCCGGTATTGACTGTGTTCCCAAAGATGACCTCGATATCGGGGACATTTTGGTTGATGAGATCATTTTGTATGGTTAAGAGGTAATTCATGGCGCCAGGTGAAATGGAGCTATTGATTGCTGCAGATATTGACGATGCCCAAGTACTGAGGTTCGCAGCTGGAACACTCGGGAGGATAGAAGATAATGGAGCATATGTTACATATGGCATTGTTCCATTGTACGTGGTGTTGCTTTCATAGGCAAATGCGTTGTTAGGCTGATCTTGAAGATTTTCTCCTACGCCGGGAAGAATGATCTTGGTCGCTATACCATATTTTTGCAAGATGCTAAACTTGTTAGTCCCGTCGTCTACTCGCCATGATTTCAAGAACCTACATTGGATTCCCGATACCAGAAAGCTCCAGAATCGCTGGGGACCTCAAACTTCCCGCAGAAACAATAACCTCCTTTGTCGCATTAATAATCTCAATTTCCCCGTTAGAGTTTAGGACCTCTACACCACCCGCCGTATATGTTGCTCCCGAATTACCGGCCCAAGCAATTCTTCTGGCAGTAGTGTTCAAAAACACATGCAGGTTTGGCCTACCCTGCACAGGATAGTAATAAGCTCTCGCGGCATCTTCTCTCACATTCTTCTCTCGGTCCAGGGTAGACGGCCCCGCCATGTATCCAGTTACATTTCCGCCATTTACATCCCGACTTCTCTTCACGCCGAGAGATTCCCACGCACTCCCCACTTGAGAGAAAAGTGTGCCGTTGTTAAGATCATACGCATATCCAACTTTAAGTGGTCCTTTTTGTCCGTGAAACGCCGAAATATAAGATGCGCCTGCTGCTGTTTGAGGTCGAGTTGGAATCGTAAAACTCTCGCTCTTCTTGTAGTATGGATAGAGTGTAGACCAATTCCAACCGGTATTTCCAAGTCCAAGTTGCCATGAATCTATTTGTTGAGATGCTGCGCGCACGTATGTCATTCCTATCATTGTTTAGTTGAAGGCTATAGGATACCGTTCATTTGTGAAATAACCACCATTGATCGTGCTCGTTCCCCCTAATGCTTTTCCAGCATTACAACCCAGTATTCTACCACCAGCATACGTCTGATTCGTCGTCGCATATTGCCAGTCAATTGCTGTGTTAAGACCTAATGTGAATCCATCCACACTGCTGACATTTGCATTGTTAAGAACCGAAAAGCCAGCCTCAATTACAGCGATGGTAATGTTGGGGATTTCTGATAGACGGTTGGCAACCACGAGACCAGAGGTTCCGCCGCCGATTATCACAAAATCATATGCAAAGGCAATGGTGTTGTAAGATGTAAACAAGTATCCCAATATAACTTGAAATACCAAGGAATGGACCGAAGAATGTTTAGACAAGAGCATGACGGGCGACTTGCTCCGGTCAATCGTCTCTTGTGTTTTGGGAGGGGAAAGACTTGAGTTGCAATTAGAAATCGAGATTTGGCAAAGTTCACAAAACAATAGCACATATTTATATTTTTCTTACTGGACGGGACGGACCGATTCCTGTGCATGTCGTCGTTCACATATTCCAAGGCAACGAAATATGACTGTAAGGTACCCCGCACACACGGAATGGCTCACCAACCCATGTACTGTACGTAATTGATATTGATCAGTTACCCCAATCTCATTGGACCTTCTCAGTACTCGTGATGGTTTTCTGGCAATTTAATATGAAACCAAGCCTCGCGATGATGTGAAGATTAAGAGAGAGAGTAGAAGTAGAATTGATGTATATTAAAGAACGGTTAGACAGTTCACAATAACCACGATATCTTTTTGTTCAATTCAAACACGAGGAATAGGTGA
This sequence comes from Botrytis cinerea B05.10, assembly GCF_000143535.2. NCBI lineage: Eukaryota > Fungi > Ascomycota > Leotiomycetes > Helotiales > Sclerotiniaceae > Botrytis > Botrytis cinerea. The sequence goes on from NC_037310.1 coordinate 3,958,158, forward strand.
TACAAGTTCAGGCACCAACGAACCCTTAAACGTGATCAAACAAAACGCCAAATAGAGTACAGACATTAACCAAGCAAGGATTCGTGATCCTCCAAACTCCAAAGTAGTACAAAAGCCATCATCATACCAAGCCCTTAGATTTATTGGAATGAAACCTTGCCGTACTTATCCTCGACAGGTCTTTCATCGCCAAAGCAGAAGTAGCCTCTAGAACTTGGAGTCTTCGTATCTACACCTCCTTCGCTTGCCCACTGCTCCTCCATTTCTCCTCTATGCTTACTCTTTGGTTTTCCATCTCTAATGCGCACCTTCTCGAAGAACACATAAGAAGCATAGTATGCAGAACTAGTGTTTCCAGCACTTGGTCCCTTCTTGCCTAAGAAGTCATTCAAGACCTTGGATTGGATCTTCTTCTCCTCGGGGTAGGTCTTTGCAATTTCACGGAGAAAAGCAGCTTGTGTCACACCGGGTTCGCGGAGGTAGGCACGTATCTTTTTGCGAACTTCATCGCAACTATCATAGACAGGGACGGACGTTGTGGATTCTCCATCGAGTTTAATGGCGGAAACATCAAACTTCTTCTGTTCTTCGGCTTTGCTGACCTTTGGCTTTTTGAGAGGTTTGACTCCCTGTAGCCTACTCTTTTATCAGTTGCAAGAATAGTACGACGATCCGAGTCACGTACTCTCGTTTTTTGAAGAAAGCAAACGCGTTGGTGTAAACATTGCTCTGATCTCCCTTGAATTTGCCACTTTGGCCCATGAATGCACCGTAACTTCTGCTATTTGTGCCAATTGTTTTCTGAAATTCAGTAACTTTCATCTCACCGCTCTCGAGAAAGTGGCGAATTTTGCGACGAATTTGGTCACAATTTTGATCAACGATGTGAAGTCTTTCATCATCACTGTCGATTTCTGGTAGATTTTGTGGTTGTTCGATTTCAGACGCTTTGCGTTTGTTATCCGTAGCTGCTTTCTAGTTACAGCATTAGATTATGGATAAGGAGGAAGAAAAAGAGACGTAATTACAGATGCGGGGGGTTTGACTGGGACCTTGTCTCTTGACTTTGGAGGGGGAAGGATTGGGGCGGGGGGCGCTTTAATGTTGCTGTCTGCAACATCCAAAGGTTGCTTTTCTGCTTTGCCACTCATGATTAACCGTAATCGATATTGATGTTCCTCCTGCGTACGTTTTGAATAGGTGAATAATCAAAGTTATTGAGAAAAGGGAAAAGAACAAGAGGTTAAGATAAGGTTAAGGAGAGGGTGAGGGTGAGGGAAATGACGTTGTGAAACGCGAACGCGTGAATAGGGCTGGTCATGTGATCACAACATAAGCAGCACAAGCGTTCAACTGCGATCTCTCCTCCAAAGTCACATAATCACCAAATGACCCCTATCTAATAGCCAGCTGGTATAATAACACCCTTTATCTGTGTATAGACACTGAACTTCCAAATTGAATATTGCAGCTACAGCTTGATGAAGCTTATTCGACGAAGTATTCGAAGAAGAGCCGCAAGTTTGGCCCTTCTTCGACGAGGAGATCTTCACGCTTAGCCTTCGAGACACACACGCTTCCACTTACAAATCAAAGACAAAGATTTGTATTGAAAGGTTCCCACGAATTTCAGATCCCATTGAGTTAGTGCCCGAATTTTCTTGAAACATGCGCTTGTTAGACTTGGAGTAAACATTTGCAGACAATGAGAAACTCCACTTGCTTCACAAACAGCACGAGGATATATTAAGCTACGATCGTAATACCGCCAACTGTTCAGGCTACGCTCAGCCTTCACATCTCTCTTCCCTATCCGCCTGAAATTCCCTCACCAATACCCAACCTCCCATCTACAATTCATCCTTCACATCCTTCTTAGGGTCTCCTTTAACAACTCTTTCACAAACCGCCGGAGTCCCAACATCCATCCGGTAATTACACTTCTCCATCTCCACAACCTTCCAGATCTCATCTTTCTCAGCACAAGCCAACACAACGGTCGTAGCCCTATTCGGTCCATTCCAACAATGTTGCCCATTCTCGTATACCAAAGTGGTTCTGATTCCCTTACCAAGACCCTTACCCTCGGCATCAACTTCTTCATCAACTTCTATTTTATCAAATCGGACAAAATTACCCATGCCAGTATTTCCGCCACCTTTTTTAGATTTTTGTGACGTCTTTTCCATCCAGCAGAGTTCATAGTCATATTCACCAGAATCTTTGGACACACAGGAGCCTTTAAGAGCGCGGAAAATATCATCTACACCATAGTCTTTTTCAAGGTCGGATTTGATATCAGAGAGGGTGTTCTGTTTAGCACCAACATCATCGCTGACGGCTTGGTAAGCATTTCTCGCATCTTGGACAGATTTAGATTCGGAGCCAGAATTGGCGTTATCAGCCAAAACACCATTTTCAATGAGGATGATACGGAGATCGGTGACCTTTTGGTGAACCCAGGCACGGATGGATTCTGGGAGGTATTCTTCGAATTTGTAAACTATTTTGTGTTAGTCATGAGATAAATGATGGATAAAAAATCTTCCAATATGATACTTCGCTTGCCCCGTGGGGACTGACTAGTGGAAATAACCACCACCTTCAAGCGCAGCAAGTTGTGGGTGTTTAGGGACTCGCCTCAACTGAAGGAGTGGAGGGAGGGGTCGGAGATAACTTACGAGCGTCAACATCGCTCTCCTCATCGTTCTCCCAGGTCTCCCACTCAATCCCGTCATTCTCAGGCTTAGCCGTCTCATCCACAGCAGCGTCTTGACTTTCAGTATCTTCTGCTTCAGAAGCATCCTTGGTAGCAGCATAATCCTCCCAAGCTTTGACTGCTCTCTTGACACCTTCGTCGTTGAAGTTAGGGTTACGCTCCTCTTTAAATCTTGCCAGAATCCCCTCCAGCTCGTTGACTTTATTCTGCAAAGCCACTTTCTTCGCTTGAACACCTGTCAAAGCATCTCTCAATTCCGTAACTCGAGTTTTGGCCATCAATGCCAAAATTGAAACCTTGCTGGTCTTCCCCTCCGAGGTCTTAACAACCTTCCCTCTCTCCCTCCTCTCCACCTCTTCAAACTTTTGTTTGAGCTCCTCTTCTTTCTTCTCCAATTGACTAATCTCTAATTCCTTCCTGCCAATACTCATCTGCACATCTGCTCTCAACCTCTGCGCTTGATTGACCAATTCGTCTCTCTTCTTGTTGGCCTTAACCTGTGCCTTCATCCTAATATCATCCAATCTCCTCCACTCCTTTCCAATCTCCGCACATTTATCCACACATTTTGTTCCTCCAACATTCTCCCACTCATCACTCCCATCACAGCACAGCTCATAATCGCAGACTCCATCATTTACATACGTAAAAGGAACATAAGTTGGAATATGACCTTTGTTCTTGCAGTAATATCCTGGCAAGGCTAAACTTGTGTTGTGTGGACTTGAACCAGTGGTGCTTTGCAATGGTTGAGGAGGGGAGAGGCTGGATAGATAAGTACAGGCGCTTGTGCCTGGCTCGTCACTCCCATCAGGACAATCGCAGTAATCGTCGTTTACTTTAGAGATATCGATTGAAATGGAGGGGTTTGAGAGACATGTGAATTTGTCTGATGATTTGTAGAATTTCGCAACTATGTAGCAAGAAATGAGATATTAGCTACTGGGTTTTCTGATGTAATTGTAACCTTTCCAGGCAGACAGCCTTCAACAGCGGTCTCCGGATGGCCAGCGAGACGGCATCTTTACCGGGAGTTTTCCTGATTCAGTTTCTCGAAAAGAAGAACAATGCTCAAATTCGTGTCTACTTACATTCAGGACCGACACCTCTTGGCCTCGAAGCTTCAGCCGCAAGAACAGAAGTAGAAATCGTGCTTAGAAGCACTAATGCTCTTGCTGCTACCATTCTCACACAATTCCGAGACTCGGTATGTAGGCAAGCTGTATTTTATGAATGTCAATATATATAAAGAAATTGTTGAACTATGACATTCGGAATAGGTAATCGAGATAAGCTTGAGTTCAAGCTATTTGTGGGGTACGATATAAAGATGCCAGCTTGCCAACTTAGCGAACAGACCTTCGATGTAACCTCAAACCTCAAACATCCAATATCCACATCCGACTGGTGATCCAGTCAATTGATCAAGACAAAGTCAAAGTTACACAATACTATCCCGAAAAGGGTGCTGCTTGTTATGGTCGAAATATGCAGTCATTTGCTCAATAATTGATTGATGCTCTCACTTCCGTATTCTTACACCAAACGTAATCGCGAAGATGGTGGGTAGATATACATCATACTTTCATAATGAGTCCCAAGAAATTGTTCATGCTTTTTCAATTGTTTTCCTATGAATCTGATGAAGGCTCAAATGCATATTGCATGAGCTCTATCCTCATTTAGTACAAGTTTAAACTACAGACCACCCAATCCGCTATACCCGGCCAGCTCACTAAATATCCATCAATCCCATCCATAATAACCCAGTCCTGCTGCGCCATTAAGCTATCCCGATATGCTACATATTCCCTCCCTCCCATTCCATTGTCCCTCCTCCCCGTTGATATTGTTTTTCCAATTTTTGGTATGAAACAAACAGACACACATTCGAATTTCTTCTTTGCCGTTTTAAAAACTCCAATATGCCGCTGCCCTATTTTGTCGCCGCGAGGCAGATGTACAAAGAAAACGGTTCATGTAAAACATTAAGATCAAATAAGTAGAAATTAACATGGGCTGTTACCATGATATCGCAATTAGAACATGCTTCCATCCTGAACTGGCGTTGGTCCTCTTACGCCTCCAAGTCCGGGGGAAAAATCTGGCATAGCCGGACTTGGTGCATTATAAGCCTTTTCCCTCGCCTTAGCATTGAGATTGCCTCCTTCGCTGGAGCTTTTTCTTAATCTCTGCCTGTGTTTCTCCCTGGGTGTTGCCTCTTCATCAGAGAAGGTGCTCATTTCTTCGTTACTCTGCGAAGACAATGAAATCTCATTTTTTTCAAGGTATTCTAAAGGGTCCTTTTTCCCCATAATCGCATCAAACATGGCTCTCGTCTGCCTTCTTCTTGGATTGACTGCTGGTATAGGTGGGGGCGTAGTATTTTGAAGGTTTGGTCCAGGTGGAAGGTTAATCGTTGAAATGCGAGAAGTGGATGATATGAAAGTTGGTTCCGAGATGTCGGACTTAGTGACTGACTTTTTGCGAGCAGCTATACGGCTACTTGCCTGAGAAGTTGTTGGAGTCGCTGATCTTGACCCAATTGGTGATTGATCAACTAAAGAGGGCGTAGAATTTACTGAGAAAGGGGTGACGGGTGATGGTCTAGGTGAGATACCGATTTCTAATGCATCGCCAGTCTGGAGAGCGTGCATGCTCTGTGGATCAAAGTAACTCGAGGGCTGTGGTTTGCTGTTAGTCCTGGGTCTCGAACTCATCGCTGGGGATGGAAGTGGGGATGGGCGACCGGAAACACCAGGTGACAAAATTGGAGATGAACCAAGAGATAAACCGGACGCGGTAGGCTTGAGCATGAGGCGAGCATTTTGAAGATCCTCAACAACCCCTAGACTCGACGTACCCGTTCCCTCGGCCATTGCTTTAGCTAAATCATCCTTGTATCTACCATTGCGACTTCTAGATCGGCCAGAGGCATCAGAACCTGAACGATCACGAGAAGTGCGGGATGCAGGTCGCGACCCGGAATGATTCGTACCTATACTACCCTTGCTCTCCCTATTTGCATTTCGTTGGGAATGGGTTACTGGTGGGGGCTTCCTCTCTCTACTTTGAGCTCTTTGACGCGGTGCCATATTACTAGGCACATCGTTTATTCCCTGCATTAGTCTTGATTCATAAGGATGCGCTTGTCGAGGGTCACTAGGTCTTGGATTGGACCAGCTAATCTCATTGAAATTGCCGTCACCTTTCTGTTGATGTCTCATAGCTATTTGATGCTCACGATCGCGTTGAGCATCTCTCCGAGCTTGTCGAAAGGCCTTCATCTGAGGCGGCGTTGAAGAATTAGCGACATTTCGAAGCATTTCCTCTTCTTCCTCCTTCCATGAGCTGTCATCAATTCTTTGCTTGAGTGGTTGGGGAGGACCGTTGGGTACGGCTGGGCTGCTGCCTATTCCGAACATTTTCATAGCTTTGGAGTGACCAGCAGCTTCTTTCTGCTTCATTGCTAATGCACCAAGGCTGGCCTTAGTCTTCAGCAGTACAGCAGATCCTGGAGTGGGCGAAGCAATCTGGCGCTCAGGCTGGCGTTCAGGCTCAAGTGTTAGGTTCTTCAGATTTTCCTGCACTTGCCTTCGGCGTTGGGCAAGCTCATCTTTAAACTCCTGACGCTCCTGTTGGGTAGCCGAACTTCCATTCCTGTTGTGGCGTGTTTCCATCTCCCTCTCCCATGCAGCCTTTGGTGGAGATCCAGGGTCGGCATTCGAATCCGTTGATTTCACTGTGAGAGGTGCTGGAACGGAGCTATTTACTTTAGCCAAAGGACTTACTGGGGTTTCATCCCAGTCATTGATGTCCCATGGGTTTCCTCTCTCGTTATAGCCACGAGAAGGCTCTTCAACAGGGTCAGAATATGGCTGTTCATTGAATCCCGATGAAGTTATCCCATAAATGGATGAGCTGTCACTGTCAGATCGCAAATGTGAACGGACCATTCCGCTCAAGCCCGGAAGTGTTGGAGAGTCTGCTGGAGATTCAGGCAGTCTTTCACCATCATCAGGTGGTGTGGTTTTGATCTCCAGAGTCCTTGGGGGACTACTTGGAGGCGCAGGTAGTGGTTGTTGTGGACCTCGAGTTGCTGAAGTAGTTGGTTGGTAGGCTGGATGTTGAGATTCATCGGGTCGTGGTGTCATTGATGGATCATTGTGATTACGGTACTTCAGATTTGGGAAGCTACGAGGCTGGGGTAGTCCCCATGGCCGACTCATTGGTCCTCCCTTGGTAGAAAATTCAGATCTAGTAGGAGATGCTACGGAGCGAGTAATTGGAGAACCCATGAATGGTGCTGAAACGGTTTCGCTCCCTGGAATTATAATTCGTTGTTGTTGCGGTGATTGTGGTTCGGGAGCGCGGTCTTTAGGGGGGAAGTGCCTTTGATTGGAATGATTTTCTTGCATTGCACCAGAGTCCTTTCGAGCTCTTGAGCCGGGTTGTTGCCGTGGAACAAAAGGTCCCGGCGGGGAATGCTTCCTTGGTGGCGGTGTCTCCCTCCCGTCCTTTATCTGGGCCTGGCTTCTACTCTCATAATGCTGTTGACTAGTCTTGGGGGGTACACTTCCAACCATCATAGCCTTAACGCGGTCATTGACTTGTGATGGTGGTGGAGCCTCATCATTTTCGCTGACTGGAGGACTCAAAGGGGGGTTCGAAAATCCATACTGTGATTTTGGCTCCACTGCCAAATGCGCCGACTTGACTGTTGGGCCGAAATCGAAACCACTGATCGGGGACGGAAGATTATGATTAGGTGGTGGGCTTGCAGCACGTAAATTAGGCATGCTACCTTTGGCAATCACAGGCTTGCGGTCCCACTTATCAGATGCATTAAAGGAGGTAGCTGATGTTGGCGAATGCATTGTCAGCGGAGGTGTTTGAGCACCCATACCACGTTGTCTGGTCAAGGTGTCTATTCTGTTCATGGTTGAATGCTGTTGGTCATGCACGTGTTGGTCCAACCCAGTTTCATACAGTCGGCGCATTTTAGTTGCAGACCTTTCCATGCCAGAATTTGTTACAGAGCCTCCGGCTGAAACTGGTGTGTGAGATCCACTTAGAGAGGGCGTACGTTGTGAAGTGACGGATGTTGCAGCTGTGGAAATTCTAGTGTTCACTGGCCCAGAAGAAGTGGTAGATGATGTTTCTCTGTTACGATTGTATCCAACAGGTGGTGGTGAGCCTGCTCTCGAGTGCTCTGTTGTTGATATGTCTGCGGTATTATCATCATCATCGTTTCGCTCATCCCATAGTTGTTCCCTTTCCTTTTCTCGCAATTTCTGGAAAGCCGATTGACTAACGTCGTTTTCATACAAAACGCGACCCCCAAGGCCAACCCCATCGGCGGAACTTTTCGATCCTGATGGAATTTTATAAATCTTTTGACGACCACCGAAAAGTACATTGCCCTCGCCTGGCTTTGGTCGACTCATAATGCTACCAGTGTGTAGGGATTCATCATCCGTACCATAGCCATCTGCAACGGAATCGGCCCTGGCAAAGGCGAATGGTGGTCGAACAGATCCATGTATTGAAGAAACCTCTGCGATATCAGAAAGGCCGTGTCCTTGAAATCCGAAGTCGATCAATTTCGAAGCTCGCTTGGGAAATAACACACTGTCATCACTAGCTTTGCCAATTTTTGAAGTTGGGTCATCTTGTTCTCGTAACATGGAAAACCGAGCCGATAATCCATTCATCAACAGACTTGTTCGAAAGTCATCCGACGATGGCAGAGCATTCTCAAGGTCCAATTCCAGCTTCGGTTCCGGTTCTTCTTTCTTCTTCCCGAGTCTAAAGGTTTTTGATGATTTGACAGCCACTGTGTGCTCGGTATCGCTGGATCCTCGACCTACTCCTTCTGCTGCGTCCTTGGCATCCTTCTTCTTGCGGGATCGAAACATGATGCCCAGTGTCTCACACTGTGATTTACAACTTCCCGACCCTTAAAATATAAATCTAATTCTAGAGAAAAGTATAAAAGCAAAAGCCCGAGTGAGATTTAGTGAAGAAACTTTCCCAATTCTCGTTTCAATGGATGCCGTCCAACTCGAGATATCGGAAGGCAAAAAAATGACTCGAGACGAAAGAACAAAGCGTGCACGACAGGAAGAAAGTTGGGGAAATGGAAGATAAGCTGTTTTGACATGCAAGCATTAGCCTTGAAAGTTTGATAGTTGTTTGAGGTAAAGGAATTCTCGGTGAACTACGCACGGAAGAAGTGTAACGGGTCGGGTATGATCAGACGAAAATTGTGAGCAATTGCCAATAGCGAAGATGTTTCGTTTTGCAACTTGACAATTACCAATAGTGATAAGTTGAACAACTCAAATGAAGGAATGCTATCGGCAGTTGTGCTTCACAGATTGTAATGAATGTGTTGGGGTGTTTCGGTATCCCTGGGGAATGAAATTCGTTGCGCGGTGCATGAATTGAGTTGCACGGAAAGTCTGGCTCGATAGATGTCTTCGTCAGTATGCCGTCAGTCAGTCGAATAAGTGACCTGCACGAATTGTATGGTATGGAATTCGAAACGGTTCTCTTAAGGGGCCGAACAAGAAAAAGGAAAGTGTAAGGCAGTCGCTGTTTTCAAGTCAAAGTCGGGTATCGATAACCGTGAAATATGTAAGATATCCAGGACGGCTAGTCTTTTTGTGACAGATGAAATTGAGATCTGTGATTCTGCCAAAGGGGCATGCCAATGAATGAATGTTTTGGATGCAAGTGAATGTGCTGCGGGTCGAGTATCGTCTGAAATATTGTAATATTATTGTCGAATCCGTCGTCCGTCTCCAGCTTGCCGCTTCCCTTCCGTCCCTTTGGTTGGCGTAAATGTACCGGTACGTCCAAAGAAAAAGAGTGAATGTGGTGTGGGAGCAAAGGGATAGAATGGGAGTAATAAGTGTGGGCGAAAGAGTGGAATAAGAGAATGAGGGACTGAGCGACTGATCGATCAATGGGGGAGAGGAGGGCAGTACGTCGTTTGGTTTCTCTCTCTAGTATCTACTCTCTCTCGCTCGCTCGCTCGCACTCTATCTCATCGCAGATAGCCAAGGTTCCTTGAAAGTTTGCCCAAATGCAATCCAATCAATTTGTTGAATTGCTGTGTGCGGATGGATGGATGAATAATAAATTAAGAGGATTTGGATCAATTGATAAAAAGGGAATTATGCATTAGGACTCTGTAGGTACCAAGCCAAGGTAGGTATTGTAAGTAGAACCTTGCACCCTCAATCTGTACTAAGGTTAAGATGTGGCCCCCCACCCCCCGTTCGTCTTCTTTTCTTTTCTTTTCTTACGCCGGTGCCACACCACACATCACACCCTGCCCGAGTCAAATTTCCCTCTCTGCATCTGCTAGGCGTTTGGCACCGTTCGTCTGGTCTCTCGAACCGCGCTGCCATACCCCTGACAAAGTCCATTTCCTTAAGATGATTTTGTTTGTTTACATTATCTCCATCTGGTGACAACGCATTCAATAGTACGCATCGTCTATGGTTTACCTGGATAAAAATAAGATGGCAAGTGGGCTGGATTGCCTCGAGGGCCTCCGCACACGATGGCAGGACAATCAATCTTAACACGGAAGTGAACAACAAGTGAGTACACACAGTCCTCGGACTCCGCGAGCTCGACAGACAATGGTGATGGTGGCGGGTGGTGAGATATACGATGAAGGGGGAGGCAAAGACAGAGAGGGTTTGTGGCAGCTAGATGAAGACGGATTGGCTGGTGAGGTGGTATGCGGGTATAGCCTCCAATGGGAAGTGGTGATAGCTCCCTAGGGTTTTTCTTCAGCAGTTACCAAGATGACTCTTGTGCAAGCGTATATAAGTGAAGCAGCGGCGTCGAACGAAGCGAGTCAATTAAAATCTTTCAAAATGCGTGTGCAGAGATGAGAGAGATCTCTTACTCCCTTGTCATGCATATTCAACCGCTGATCGAGCCGTCTTATAGGTCAATTGTAGCCAAACCCCTTCCATAGTTTGTGCCCCCAAACTCTATCTATTATCTTAGCATATCGTGAATGTAGCGACCGGCCCTCGAAAATAAGCTTCGATGCAACTACGTTCTGCATACTCCTGAAACTGAGACTTGATAATCTAGCGGCACGGCTAGCCATTTCCTCCGCAGATTAGAGAAGGGAAGCCACTGTATGATAGAAGACGAAGTGTCCGCTGCTATCATCGTGATCGTAAGATGGTTCGGGATTCTGATCAATGGACTCGTAGAATATTGATGACTAGACCGAGATTTGCTTTTCTTCGAACTGTTTGATGTATAATTACACTTTCTTGCATCGCGATTTGCTTTTGGGGGATGCGCATCAAGTGTGTCACAGTCAGGGTCGAAACAAGCTTCATTTGGGGTTTCAAATTCGTAATAAGAAAGTATTACAGAGTAAGGAGTACGGAGCACACCACCTGTGAGAATTGCTGCGACCGTAACGTGATTTTGACTTCTGTCAATTTAGATGAGATGAGGTGAACTCGGAAATGGATGCCCTCGCGTCGATGAACAATAAGACAAAGGGGTGTCAAATTCACGAAAAAGGGTTCGTTCAGTATACGTTACGGTGTGAACTAGGGTGTGACTTGCCTGACTTGCCTGACTTGCCTGACTTGATGGATCACGACAAGCATGTTATACACTACAGTATTGCTACTATGATACTAGACCAGAGACCAGCTACCTCCTTGGTCGTAGTCTGTAGTCGGAGCATGCAATGCACGGGACGGATTTTGCCCGCGAGCGAATCAGATATCAATCGTGCCTGACACTTGACCAATTCAAGACACATTTGACGGTTAACACCAGCGTATCAATTGCATTTTCCCTCGTTTTTTCCTTCTTCTGTCCTCTCTCCTCTCTCCTCTCTCCTCTCTCCTCTCTCCTCTCCCATCATGGTCCGAACATCCATCCAATCATCTTTTTTCGGAAAGCAGTTTAGCGCAATAGTGCATCCAACTATTAACTAACGTTCATATCACACCTCTGTAAAAACAAGAATGTACGAAGTACAAAGTACAGTTGTACAAAATATAGATGAAGACCATCTTTACATGAAACACGAACTCAAGAACCATCCAAGATAATTCGTTATTACAATACTACCTTACGAGGATTTTAAGTTCAATCATCACCTCATGAACTCATCCAGCCAGCCTTCACCTCCAGAGTTTTCCGTTCATAATTTGCCTCCTCCTAGTGCTACTGCGTTTCCCCTCCCTTTCTAGAGTGACCCCGTGAATTCACTTGGTTCACTATTATCACAAAAGGCGCTCGGGAAGTGGGTAACAACTTCTTGTCTCATGAATCAGAAATCATCGGGTACTTGCTTTTTGCATTCGATGTCTTACTTTACTGTCTCAACATCAATCGAAAAGCTCACGAGCCATCCGTCTACAGCTTTTATTCACATACGCATACTGCGTACAGTCATCAACCAGAGCCAGAGTGCTTGAAAACTCAAGTGGTTCGGAAGAAATCCCAATGAGTGATGGGTGACGGATGACCGAAGTTTCACCCCTTGATCCTAGCCGATGTAAGATTGTCCACTCATAGGGCCCGAGTCCCGACCAACTTCCAAGCTTCGATAGAATTACCCAAACAAGTATCAACCTCGAGGGATAGAAAAGTATATACAAACAGAACAGTACACACGGCACATGGACACTTGTCTGCCATCAAATTTGGCCACAAGATCCAAACTCCCCGCGCGATGGGATTCCGACAGCATGCCATCTACACAACCGTGGCTCATGCATCTCGTCTTCACGTCAAAGCAGCTTCCGCACTCGACAGGATCCGTCTCACCAATCAAGCCTTAAGATCGCCAGGAAAATTATCAGGCTGAACGATCTGCCACCTCCATTTACGCGGCCAGGAATGGTAATTACTTTTCTCGTCCCCGGTTCAAATCATCTTAATATATGGCGATCACCCAGGCCTTTCCTGCCTGCGGGTAGCAATGGAACGGCCGAGACAAGAAAATCACGGAAATGATTTGTTTCCCGGGCGGGGCGAAGGCGGGGTGGGGGAAATAACATGACGTTTGAAATCTCTTGGGAGCTGAGCGCTCCAATTCCTTGGGTTCTTCTTGTCAATTTTGTAAGCACCCTGGGTGTATTGGTGCTTCTAGAAGTCTTGCAAGGCCACTCGGTCCCATTGCTGCTCAGGGTAAAATGATATATCAAATTCGAATTTCACAAACCACCCCTTCCTTCCACCATCATAACATCGGAGATTTGCGTTCCATCCCGAAAGGGCAACGCAATAACACGCGTTAATCTAAACAATTAACACACCACTATTTCTGTCAAATTGGCAAAGGCATAGATGCTGCAAGTTGCCGCTTTAAATTCCAGCAACTGCAGTGCTATGAACCGCTTCAAAGTGCACACATACATATGGACAAGTAATGCAGGGTACCGGCAATGCACATCGATAAACGTACAGCAAAGCTTTTTCTCCATAGGGAAAGTCCTCAGATGCTGAGTTGACAATATAGACCCATCTATTATAATGACAATTTTCGAATATCGGGAAATGTTCAGTTCTCGTTTGATATCTAAGTCGGGATATATAACATTACGTGGATAATCTTGGCTCATGTATAACTATGGGTTGAATGAAGTGTTGAGTACACAACCCAAGTATCGGTACGCGCCGTTATCTGCCAAATACCTAGCAGCAGAGGATATCAGGCTTGTTCCATTACACGATAATGGCGAGAGCGGGAAGAGGATCAGGTAGGCAGATCTAGTAGATCCGGGGAAAGTTGCCCACCATAAGTTGTTTTTTTCTTTTTTTTTGGAAATCTATCTACCTGCTAAAGAAATGATCATCTTGTGCTTTGAGTCCATACTGTATTCTGAATGGACAATACCTTCTTAATGGCTCTTCTCCAAAATTTCACTACCTGGCTGCTTTGTTAACCTAATCTTCTTGGCTTTAAGAGTCTATGTACCCCCGTCCTTTCCGAAGCTTTCACTTCACATCTTCATCCCAAGCAGGATATCGATCATTAATATCGGAGTACATTGCGACAATCAGGGAACGCGGTTAAATCCACATTCTCGTACGAGTGCTCGTACGAACATCAAACTCCCGTGAACACAATTTCATGCTGTCAAACCCCGTACAAGAGATTATATATTAGCAGTCTAATGAGGCTTGCATGCGGGGTACTACATCGTGAGTATACTTAATCAAAGCATAGTCTTCATAGATTTCATGGTTTTGGGCTTGATATGAGAATGACAGTCGAGTGATAGGACGAATGAGGTGAAGTGTACTAATATTGTTGTATAGAAAGAATATTTGGAACATTGCTCTTCGTTTGGATAGAGATGAAAGATAATCATACTAAAATTATTATGTAATGGTAGTATTTAAAGACAGGTTATAAAAATGTATATCAAAAGTTATTGACTTCATCAGTATGCAATTTTCTATATCTGGATAGAATCTGCAGTTACGAATCAAAGAGGTCCTATATTGTATGTGTGTATTCTAGGACATATTCAAATATATTGCAGCATTTGCAACCACCCAAACGTAAAGTTGAGAGTAACATAGATGTCAACATCAGTACATCCTATTGAGTAATGTACACTTCCTTGCTGCTTCACTTGTTCACTGAATCGTGCAATTTACATATGATTTGTGGATCATGATCACAACGGCGGGGTCTAGTGACACGCTTGGGTAGTTTGATCGCTATGTGGCTCTAACAGGCTTTCTAATTGTGTGGTTGGAGGATTGGCTCACTTTGGTCCTCAGCAGCATTCTGTTTGATGCTTCCAGGTAAATGAGATTTCAAGTCTACCATTTCTATTTAGTTCCTAAAGCAATAAAGTCTCATCTATATGCACTCTCTAATTCATACTGGCTTTGCTCCCATGCTAGAGTTTACATTTGATCTCTAATATAAGATAATATCGCGTGGAATCGAAGAAATTTCTAGAAGAGGCTCTACAATTCTACCTCTTCACAAAAAAATAACAACGATTCCACACATTGCATCCATATGTGTCAGATAATAGGTGGCTCTACCTCATTTTATCCAAGCATCTGCCTAAGCCTCTATAGAAAGCTCAAATTGACTAGAGGTTATGGAGAAAGCAATAATAACAATAGTTTTCTCGCACTTTTTTCTTTCGAGGGAAACTCCATAGTGTAAACTGATATGTATCGCGCTGGCTGCTGACGCAAGTGGGCAGATTTGATATCTAGTTTGCATTTTTACGCATGTAACTCTTTTCTTTCGGAATGAAATGATAAATGGGCATCATTCGATGTTCTACAATACCGGTGCAGGTTTGCGGCGTGTGTGTGATGAGAAATGTGCAAATTGTTGGAATAATTCATCTCCAATACTCATCCATGAATTCATCGAACAGTCTTGACCAGAGAACAGACATGTACACGATATTATTGTGCTTAAACTTACATTCTTATTCCTACTCCCAAGTACTTGGATCCCCATCCCCCAGTTCCATCTGCTCTCAACGAACGTTGCCAGCATTCGAAACATCTCATTCAACCAACTCAAAAATAATGTGAATGATGAGTCTGAGAAGCTATTTCAGGCTTGCCAAGAAAATAGGTTCTCCCTCTTGAAACCGAAAAATGGTGATCAAGATGAAAATTTGTTAGGCGATGCAGAGAAGATGATTGATGTTACTACATTGACAATTACTATTGATTGTGAAGTGTTGAAGGAATACGCATATCAACCACAGAAAAGTATTTTGGAGTAAGTTTGCATCTCATCTCATTCTTTACGCAAGCGTTCACTTGTGTGTGACAGGAATCACGGGATACTTCCCAACTTCCCACGTTTGATGATAAACTAAATCCCCCATTGAGGAAAACTAGAACTTCCATATAGTTCGGCTGATCTGTCTGATATTGTAAAATCAACTTTTGCAGTACTTGGATCGATATTTCAAGAGATGTTACCGAGTTCAATTCTGGCGGTGATTCATTCATCTGGGCACCCACTGCCGATTTAATACTTTAAAATTGGGAAGAAATAGACAATTGACGTAATTCTGATACCTCTAGATACAAAGCATCTGGTGTATTAAAGACCAACGACGGCAAACTCGATAGAATATCAATATTCTCTCCAGGACAAGATGACTTACCCGGAGCCACGCGGAGAAGCCTCACCGACCGAAACTCGCCGTGGAGAATGCGAATTGTTCTTCCATCACGCCCATGCAGTTCTGGGCGGCATTTCACTTACCTTGAAAAACATCTGGGTCTTGCACCTGACACACTGATGTCCCTGAACTCTTTAGACAACGAGTAAGATACTTCTCTACGCATGCTACTTGGTTGTCCTCAATCATCTATACAAAATCCCTGGATCACATTAGCCGGCTACACAGATATTGGAACCATAAACATGCTCTCCAATGTCGCAGGGGGTTTACCAATTTTTACCTCCTCAGCAGAAAATCGTAATGAGAATTGGCAATACGTCAGTCCAGCACCAGGCTGCGCACTGGTAAATATTGGGGACTCGATGGTCGAATATTGCCGCGCTCGCTCCATTGTGTTATCACTGCGCCAGGGAAACGAGCGAGCTTTACGAGTTATTAGAGTTTAGCTTATTTGGTAAGATCGGAAAAAATACTTCGCTGTAGGTGTTGGAGAGTAAGAGGGGTGATTCTGAGCTTGGAAGAAAGAGGAAAAGGAGGAGGAATGGAGTGTGAGAGTGGAGTGCTTGAGGGCAATGCAAGTTATGAAGGGGTACTGGATAAGTTGCCGTTTCACGGGCTTCATTCGTCGGTGTCATGAGCATTGAGTTGCTAATCATAGTCATGTTCTACGCAGTGCAGATGCTAGTCTCTTAACAGAATAGAAAGGTGAAAAGCATGCTGTACTTAAACATCGCTCCTCAATATGTATTGCTCTGCTAGATCTTAGATAGGGATTCGAGACTACTCAAGTATATAAACGAAGCAAGACGATTGACCAAGCGGAATTGTCGCTTGCAATCATTCGGCCAAGCTCAACTTCAGTATGCAGCAGTGGAATGGGCAAGAAAGACAACGGAGACGAAGCGCATATATGAGGAAAGAGCTTGAGGGCTGGTGATGCATTTCACTTGGGATATATGGCGAGTAGAAGGAATATATATGACATGTAGAGAGATTTCGGGACGGGTTCAGGCTGGTAGAGTCTCGAGAGTCAGGATGCTTGATTGAATGCAAAAGAGACATCTAGTCGATTGTATGGAAGCATGTAGAATTGAGAGTGAAATTGAAGCTTTGTGGCATGTGAGGATACAAAATATGGCAAGTATATTAGTATATGGAGAATGATTCTGTACCAACAGACAGGCTCTCGTGATTCTGATAGATACGGGGAAGAGGAAGAAGCTTGTGTCGACTGATTCATTCACACCTTCAAAAGTTTGCGTGGCTATGATACTGCTCTGGAAGAAACGATATCATGCAATTGTCGATTGGTATTTGATGTACAAATCGGGAACGATGTCCCATAGAAACCAAGCCCCCTAACCAATAACACCTAACGCCACGCTTTCCCATCTTTCCTGTACTCTATTTCCCTATGATTTTCTGTTCATCGAGAACCCTCTTGTCATGAAGTCCCCACCCTTTTGTTTTTGTGCATTGTATCCGGTGTTCGAAAACAAACTCTTAAGATTGTCATTCATCCCCAACTTTCGTCTTTTGTTCCGTTCCTCTTGCTCTTCTAAAACCTTGGCTGTTAGGTTTGCCGCTGATGCATTTTTGATACCTGAAGGTACTGTAGAAGGTCCATTATTTGACTTTGGTGTCGCTGCCCCATTTCCATTCTCTTGTATTCGAGCCTGGGTTCTGTCGGTAACTCCATTTTCTTTTGATCGAGGTTGGCTACTGTCAGGAGAGTTTCCTTTCCCGCTTTCCAAGGGTTCCGCAGACTCTGATTCCGTTGCGTGCTTTCTTTTTTTCTTCCCCCCTGGAGCTTTCTTCAGTGAATGAGTTAATCCTCCATCCTTCAGCTTGGTCGCTCGCAATGCTAATCTCGAGATATCTTCTTTCGATACGGGAATTATAGATATAACATTGTCCGCAGTATAGCCTTCATTGCACTCCACACATGTGTCACCTTTTAACTCTTTGATCGCAACTTCTGAGAACGCATGTCCGCATGGCACTAAATAGACAGCTCTGGTACTAGCTCCCAACTCCTTAGTGGTGATAGGACATATCTTTTTTTCTTGCTTATCTTCCTTGACTGTCGAGAATTTAACTTCGACAATGTCGCGAAGTCCTTTAACTCGTCCTTGCAGAACCTCTTCCTTCTCTTTTATGACTGAAGCGGGGACATCATCGTCTTTAGGAAGTAGCTGTTCGAGAATGGCATCTTTGTTGTAGAGTGTCCCGGCGCAATCGGATACGATGGGTGCAGTGAGAGGTTTATTGGAGAGGGGACAATATGTCCAGGCGTGTGTTTGTGATTCGTGAAGGGTAGCTTTTAATTCTGAAGTATTTGGATTGCGCGCGGCTTCTTTTACAAGTTCGCGACGAGTAGGGATACTTCCACCATCATTACCCATGACGAGGAAATTGATATGCTCTGTAATCGGCAATGAGTTCAAACCCTTGAGGATGTACAACGAACGAGTTTCTGGGGCAGATCGTGGATGAGTGAGATGAAATAAATAAGTCTTTTTCCTTTTTCCGTAGTAGGAATGATGGATGATTGACCGTTTGAGCGAGGCGGTCTCTGAAGTTCTTGAGGCGGTCTTACCGTTTTACTGATAAGGTCGTTATCGCCACGCACCGTATTAGTGAACTTGTGATTTAGCGTGCTTTTCACCTCGAACTCGTCGGTTCGGCATCAACACATTGAGCTTTCCGTTATTAACCAGGTACTTACAAGACAGTGAGCATTTCAAACTCCTGCCTGCCCATAATCAAATTGCAGGCTTCCTTCAAAACAAATACATCAACGAAAACAATTACTAAGCTGGGTAGCCGCACGAGGTCGAGGGCGAGGATGGAATGCGCATGATACTGTGCTGGTTGAACTGCAAACTCATCCATTGAGAGAGAAGCTCTGAAAAGACGCCAAGATGTCACAACAATCTAATCAAGCATTTGATGCTTTGAATCGCATTGTGGCAGATTTAAGATCACGGTTAGCTTGACGCAACTGGGTGTATTTTTATACGGTGTTGGTAGCTAATGATTCGAATGTAGGAGTGATGAACAGCGAAAGAGAGCGGCCCTGGAGTTAAGAGAGTTGCTTGAGGTTGCTTCTAGAGGTGAGGTCCATATTTCATACTAGTCTATGGGATTGGGAACTAATCAATGCTTTGGCAGACTTTCCCCAGGAACGATACACGGAATTTTCCAATATTGTAAGTGGAAAGATTACCAGCCTCATCGGTCACCATGGAGATGTTGAGCGAACTGGTGGTATATATGCTATCGATGCGCTGGTCGATTTTGACGGTATAGAAGTCGGACAACGAGTCACTCGATTCGGACAGTCCCTTCGAAATATATTGAGGGGGAAGGATCTTGCTCCTATGCAACCGGCAGCAATGGCATTGGGAAAGATGTGTAGGCCTGGAGGTTCGTTGGTGTCGGATCTGGTGGAGAGCGAGATCAAAACCGCCCTGGAATACTTGCAGTCCGATCGAATCGAAGAAAAACGATATAGCGCGGTTCTGGTTTTGCGAGAATTGGGCAGAAACTCTCCAACACTGGTTTACACTTTTGTTGGGCTAATATTCGATCAAATATGGGTAGGCTTGAGAGATCAGCGACTCCTTATCCGACAGACTGCAGCAGAAGCCATAAGTGCATGCTTTCAGATAATTAGAGAGAGAGATCCAACTTTACGACAGACATGGCAAGCAAAAATATACGACGAAGCTGTTCAGGGCGTGAGGCAAGGGACTGTGGAATATATCCATGGATCCCTTCTTGTGATTAAGGAGCTTCTTCAGCAAGGTGGTATGTTTATGCATGAGCATTATCCAGAAGTCTGCGAAATTGTTTTTCGACACAAAGATCACCGAGACGCACAGATTCGGAAAACAGTTGTTATGCTGATACCCGAATTGGCGAACTATTCCCCTACCGAGTTTGCTCAATCTTACCTTCACAGGTTTATGGTTTTCTTATCTGGAATGCTCAAGAAGGATAAAGATAGAAATGACGCGTTCTTGGCTATTGGAAACATCGCCAATGCTGTCAAAAGTGCTATTGCTTCTTACCTAGATGGAGTTTTAATATATGTCAGAGAAGGCTTGTCATTGAAGTCGTAAGTTCTGTCGGAATTCTATGTACATATACATGCTAACCGTTTCTTTCAGGAGACGACTCGGCACAGTGGACCCAGTCTTTGATTGCATCAGTAGGTTGGCCGTCGCAGTTGGGCAAACCCTCAGCAAATATATGGAGGCACTTTTAGACCCCATATTCGCATGTGAGCTAAGTCCCAAGTTGACTCAAGCTTTGGTGGATATGGCTTTCTATATACCACCAGTAAAGCCTATCATCCAAGAAAGATTGCTGGACATGTTGAGCAAGGTTCTCTGTGGCGAGCCATTTAAACCGCTGGGAGCCCCTACACCAAACAACATTGCTGCTGCGCCAGTCGTGCCAAAAGACTCAAAAGATCCACAAGCATATGAGCACCGCCAAAGCGAAATCAAACTAGCCCTTAACACTCTAGGGAGTTTTGACTTTTCTGGACATGTTCTAAACGAATTTGTGCGTGATGTTGCTATCAAATATGTCGAAGATGAGAATCCAGAGATTAGAGAGGCAGCTGCTTTGACGTGCTGCCAACTTTACGTCCGAGATCCTATTGTGAATCAAACGAGTCACCATGCGATTCAAGTCGTCAGCGAAGTTATTGAGAAATTACTTACCGTCGGTGTTGGAGATCCGGATCCTAGCATTCGAAGAGTGGTTTTAGCTGCTCTTGACGAACGATTTGATCGCCATCTTGCTAAAGCAGAGAACATCCGAACTCTGTTCTTTGCTTTGAATGACGAAGTATTCCAAATCCGTGAAGTTGCTATCACCATCATTGGTCGCTTGACGCATGTTAATCCTGCATATGTCATTCCTTCTTTGCGAAAGGTTCTCATTCAAATGCTCACAGAACTCGAGTTCTCCGACGTAGCGAGAAATAAAGAAGAAAGCGCTAAACTGCTTAGCTTACTCGTTCAAAATTCACAGAAATTGATTAAACCATATGTCACACCTATGATGGATGTTTTATTGCCCAAAGCTCGCGATCCTAGTCCAGCTGTGGCTGCTACTATTATGAAGGCTATCGGTGAGCTTGCCTGTGTTGGAGGAGAGGGCATGATTCCATTCATCAAGCAGCTCATGCCTATAATCATCGAAGCCTTGCAGGATCAAAGCTCTTCTGCCAAACGTGAAGCTTCTTTACGAACTTTAGGTCAACTGGCAAGCAACTCAGGCTATGTCATTAAACCGTATTTGGAATACCCTCGACTTTTGGAGATTTTGCAGAATATCATTCGAGGAGAACCACAACGAGGTCCATTGCGGCAAGAGACTATCAAACTTATGGGTATTCTTGGTGCTTTGGATCCATATCGACATCAGCAAGTTGAAGAGCGATCCCCAGAGATGCAATTACGTCTAGAGTCAAACCAGATGACTGATATATCTCTTATGATGACAGGGCTGACACCCTCCAATAAGGAATATTTTCCAACTGTTGTGATAAATGCTCTTCTCAATATCTTGAAGGATCCATCTCTTAACCAACATCATGCTATGGTTATCGAAGCCATCATGTCAATTTTCAGAACCTTAGGACTAGAATGCGTCTCTTTCCTTGATAAGATCATTCCTGCATTTTTGTCTGTAATTCGAACCTCTCCACAAACCCGTCTTGAATCATACTTCAGTCAGTTAAGTTTGTTGGTGACCATCGTACGACAGCACATCCGTAATTACTTACCAGAGATTGTCCTGGTACTTCAAGAATACTGGAATGAATCTCCGCCACTGCAAGCCAACATTCTTCACCTTGTCGAGGCTATCTCGAGATCTCTAGAAGGTGAATTCAAGGTTTATCTGGCTAGCCTATTGCCACTCATGCTGGGCGTGCTCGAAAAGGATACTACAACAAGGCGACTTCCTTCAGAGCGTGTGCTGCATGCTTTCCTGGTGTTTGGCCCTAGCGCTGAGGAGTATATGCATTTGATCGTGCCTGTTATCGTTAACGTATTTGAGAAACCTCAGCAACCTTCGTTTATCCGAAAAGCCGCGATTGAAACTATCGGTAAGATCTCAAGACATGTCAACCTGAATGATTACGCCTCGAAAATCATACACCCCCTCTCAAGAGTTTTGGCTGGTAGTGATAGCTCATTGAGATTGGCATCACTCGATACCCTTTGTGCTCTAATATTTCAGCTCGGAAGGGATTATCTACACTTCGCCGGCACAATCAACAAAGTTCTCAACAGTCACCAAATTCAGCATCAAAACTACGAACTGTTGGTCAGTAAACTCCAAAAAGGAGAACCTTTGCCACAAGATCTCAGTGCTGAGGAACGTTATTTGAATCAATCCGATGAAGTCGATTTCTCGGATGTTTCCAATAAAAAACTGGATAGCAATCCTGTCCACTTGAAGGCTGCTTGGGATGCAACAGGGAAATCCACCAAGGAGGATTGGCAGGAATGGATGCGCAAATTTAGTGCATCTGTATTATTGGAGTCACCAAATCACGCACTCAGATCATGTGCTCAACTGGCTTCAGTATATCCACCCCTTGCAAGAGAACTGTTCAATTCTGCTTTCGTCTCATGTTGGGGAGAGTTATTCGAAGGGTACCAGGATGATCTGATACAGAATATTGAAATGGCGATCAAATCGCCTCACGTCACTCCTGATCTTTTGGGCATCTTGCTGAACCTTGCAGAGTTCATGGAGCACGACGATAAAGCCTTGCCAATCGATATAAGAGTTCTGGGACGAGAGGCTGGTAGGTGCCATGCCTGGGCCAAGGCTCTTCACTACAAGGAGCTGGAGTTTTGTCAAGATCAAACTAGTGGAGCCGTTGAAGCATTGATTCAAATTAACAATCAGCTACAACAGTATGATGCTGCAATAGGTATTTTACGAAAAGCGCAACTCTACAAGGATGGTATCACATTACGAGAGACTTGGTTTGAGAAGCTCGAGAGATGGGAAGAGGCTCTCGAATTTTACAAGAGGCGCGAAGAAGATTTTCCAGACCAAGCAGAGACTTTTGACGTTATAATGGGTAAAATGAGATGTCTGCACGCATTGGGAGAGTGGGAGTCACTCTCGGCCTTGGCTGAGGATAAATGGCATACCTCGTCACTCGAGATCAAGAGAGCCATTGCTCCTTTGGCTACAGCAGCTGCTTGGGGTCTCAGAAAGTGGGATCTTATGGACGATTACCTAAGTGTTATGAAGAGTCACACACCAGATCGATCATTCTTTGGCGCAATTCTTGCATTGCATCGCAATCAATTTCGCGAGGCTGCTCTTTTCGTTCAAAAGGCCAGAGAGGGACTAGACACAGAATTGAGTGCTTTGGTCAGCGAGTCTTATAACAGAGCCTACACGGTTGTTGTTCGGGTACAGATGCTTGCAGAGTTGGAAGAACTCAGTATATATAAGCAGAGCAATAACAACCCAGCGAAACAGGAAGTTATGCGTCAAACTTGGGAGACTCGTTTGCTCGGATGCCAACGGAATGTTGAGGTCTGGCAGAGAATGTTGAAGTTGAGAGCTCTGGTCATAACCCCCATGGAAAACATGCAGATGTCTATCAAATTCGCGAACCTATGTAGGAAGTCAGGACGAATGGGATTGGCCGAAAAACACCTCAAAACTCTGATGGGCGGCGATGAGAGCCTGGATGTGGTATTGCCTCAGATTGTGGAGAGTGCAAACGGAGATCGACGAGTCAGGGTTTCAAATAAACATATTGAAGCTCCAGTTCAGTATGCTATATTGAAGTTCCACTGGGCCGTGGGCAAACAATCCCAAGCATTGGAAGCTCTTAAGATATTTACATCTGGCCTGGCAGAGAAACTACAACAAGCACAAATCGCAACTCAAGGGGGCATCATAAACGACATGCATGCCATGAACCTTCATAACGGTACAAATGGGATGATGAACGGAAATGGATACGCCAATGGTCTCGGGGCAAATGCTCACAGCCTGCTAACACCAAAGGGTTTGGCTGACCATACCACACTCCTTGCTAGGTGCTGTCTCAAGCAAGGAGAATGGCAAGTTGCCCAGAAGAAGGGTAATTGGCAAAATGACAATCTTAACGATATCCTTGCATCGTATAAAGCAGCCACTCACTTCAATCCACAATGGTACAAGGCATGGCATGCTTGGGCTTTAGCAAACTTTGAAATTGTCCAGGCGGTTCAGACAGACCCCGGGCATGAGTTGCATGATGTCAATGGTGGTAATGTCGTCGTTAATCACGTCGTTCCTGCTGTTCGTGGTTTCTTCAAGTCAATTGCTCTGTCGCAGGGAAGCTCTTTGCAAGATACCTTACGCCTTCTCACCCTTTGGTTCGCTCATGGTGGCCATGCAGAAGTCAATCAAGCCGTTACCGAAGGCTTTTCTTCTGTTAGTGTTGACACTTGGTTAGAAGTCATTCCCCAACTTATTGCACGCATCAACCAACCAAATGCTCGCGTTCGCGCTTCTATTCATAATTTACTTGCAGATGTTGGTAGAGCTCACCCGCAAGCACTAGTCTATCCATTAACTGTCGCCATGAAATCCGCCCCCAATACACGTCGTTCACGATCAGCTATGCAAATTATGGATAGTATGCGACAACACAGTCCGAAATTGGTAGACCAAGCAGATCTTGTCAGTAAAGAGTTGATTCGTGTGGCAGTATTATGGCACGAGCAATGGCACGAAGGTCTTGAAGAGGCATCCAGACTGTACTTTGGCGACCACAACATCGAGGGTATGTTCAATACACTCGCACCTTTACACGATATGCTCGACAACGGCCCAGAGACCTTGCGAGAAATCTCCTTCGCTCAAACATTCGGTCGTGATCTTCAAGAGGCTCGAGAATGGTGTATCACCTACCAAAGAACGAAAGATCTTGGAGATATCAATCAAGCTTGGGATCTATACTATCAAGTCTTCAGAAGGATCGCACGCCAATTACCGCAGCTTAACAATCTTGAGTTGGCTTATGTGTCCCCTAAGCTTCTCAATGCTCATGATCTTGAGTTGGCTGTCCCCGGAACGTATCAAAGTGGAAAGCGTATCATATCAATCGTCAATTTCGATAGCAACTTTAGTGTTATTTCTTCCAAGCAACGTCCAAGAAAACTCAGTCTGAAGGGAAGTGATGGTGTCGCTTATGTCTTTTGTCTTAAGGGACACGAAGATATTCGACAGGATGAACGTGTCATGCAATTGTTTGGTCTCTGTAATACCTTACTCACCAGCGATTCGGAGTCTTATAAACGTCATCTTAACATACAAAGATATCCTGCCATTCCACTGTCCCAGAATTCCGGTCTTCTTGGTTGGGTACCCAACAGTGATACCCTACATGTCCTCATTCGAGAGTACAGAGAAAGTAGGAAGATCTTGCTCAACATCGAACACCGCATTATGTTACAAATGGCCCCTGATTATGACAATCTTACACTTATGCAAAAAGTTGAAGTCTTTGGTTATGCTCTCGATAATACAACTGGTCAAGATCTTTATCGTGTACTTTGGCTAAAGAGCAAGAGTTCTGAATCCTGGCTTGAGAGGCGCACAAACTATACCAGATCATTGGGAGTGATGTCTATGGTCGGATACATTCTTGGTCTTGGTGATCGTCATCCTTCGAATTTGATGCTCGATCGAATAACCGGTAACATCGTTCATATTGATTTTGGAGACTGTTTCGAAGTTGCCATGACTCGTGAAAAATACCCCGAACGCGTTCCGTTCAGGTTGACAAGGATGTTGACATATGCTATGGAAGTCAGCAATATTGAAGGAAGCTTTAGAATTACCTGCGAAAATGTGATGAGAGTATTGAGAGAGAACAAGGAGTCTTTGATGGCAGTTCTTGAGGCTGTGAGTTTAATTCCATTTCCTTTAAAGACATACTGCTAACAAATTAGTTCATCCATGACCCCCTCCTTAATTGGCGTTTGAACGGTGAAGCTTCACCTGTAGGACCTAACTTCCGATCAGAGCGCCGGGAATCTATTATCGCTGCCCAGAATCGTAGACCTTCAACAATGGACGAATTCGTTCAACCTGCAGCGTTAACTGCGGATGCTGGAGATCCTATTGCAGCTCCGGGTGGACCACCAGCTTCGCGTCCTCGTGCAAGGACGAATTCCACGACTCAAGGCCCTCAGGATATCGAGGCACACGAAAATCAGAACACGAGGGCAGTACAAGTACTGGTACGCGTCAAGGAAAAGTTGACGGGGCACGATTTTAAGCCTGAGGAGGAATTACCATATATTCAGCAAGTTGACAAGTTGTTGATTGAGGCGACAAAGTTGGAAAACCTTTGTCAACATTATATTGGTTGGTGTAGTTTTTGGTAAATTTTTGACCGAAAGTGACTGGCGGATGTGAGTAGCAAGCAACGTTCACTTGCATATACAAGTTGTTACATGATGCATGGACAGGGCGTTTAGGACTGGGAATTCGCGATATATGGTGGGTAAATCTGGAATATAAAGCAAAGCGAAGGAAGGGAGACCTGTGTAATACTCTTGTGCATATAAGCAGCTGGTTTTTAATTCATATCAGAAGATTGTTAATAGCTTCACACTGTTATATTTACGGAAGACTGGAGCACGCGGCGTTGGGAAATAGGGATTTGAGGCGATTCATAGCTATGGCAGTTGAGAGTTGATGGTCATAGTTCTATGAATATACTTCAAATCTAATCAAGATTAACTCGAATAAACTGTTCCATATCTGTTAGTAATTTGTTGTCGTGAAACGTATTAATGATTTGAATCAAAATAATCATAAGTAGGAGAGGGGTGGTTTTCTTCTTCAATATGGCTCGTCGCATGTTTGCGCCGACAAACTTGACTCGAAAAAAAGAACAAAATATCGAGGCATGTTCCCTGTCGTTGGAAGAACCGGGTAGAGAGCAACGCATTTATAATTGTATTTTTGAATGTGTATCACTTTAACCTAAAGAGAACCTTTCCGATGCATGTTCTATCATAATTATTAGAGCATTGATGTCGTCCTCTCTGCTTTTCTGTTGGATGAGGGGAGACTTCCCCGTCCGCTTATTTAGTTGCTTTCAAACAAGAGAATCAGATGCTAGAAGAATGAACGGGACTATTATAAAATTAGGGAAGTAGGATTGGCTAGATAAGTTGTATATTTCAAGTATTCACTATTCTATAATCAATATGGCGTAGATTGGACCGAAAAGAAAAAGAAAAAGAGAAAGAAAATTTGAAAGTCGCCAATCAGGCAATTGTTTTATTCACACAGCGTATGCAATTATCCCTCTTGCATATACAGAACAAACGACAAAGCCTATTATTCAGATTTTGGTTTGCTAGAAATCCAATCTTTGATCTGTCACTTTTCCTTAATTGTGCTTTCTATAGTACAACCCCTTCTTTATTTCACATAGTTTCCACGTTCTCAGTTGGAAATCAACTTGACCACAATTTATATCTACCACACACAGCATCACCGTACCCCAATTCCGACCTACAAGGAGGAGACGTTTGAAGTACTTGTGAAAATGCCTTCGGCCCCAAATTTCGATCTTTACGAGGCTCTCGAGGTCCCCAGGGATGCGTCTGCACAAGACATTAAAAAATCGTACCGTCGACTAGCAAGAGTCCATCATCCAGATAAGAATCTTGAAAATGTCAATGCCACTGAAAAATTTCAAAAGGTGAGTTAGGAATGTTGTCCAGTGCGTACAGTGCGTTCGCACCATAGTTCGTTACGATAGCGCTCATACTCTACTACATAAACTTAAGTAGCTAATTTGATATGCAAATAGGTACAAGCTGCTTACGAAATACTATCTGATGAGCGTCAACGCAGAGACTATGACCAGCCAGTTCTTTTAAATCTGTTTAGTGGTCATGGAAGGCAGTACCACCCACCAGAAAACTACGAAGATGAGTATGATGGGATGGAGGAGATGATGTTCGACCAATTTCTACGCATTTTCTTTACTCGCGCATCATCAAGACCCGGCTATAACCGATCTGCTGAATTCGAGGCCGAAATGGAACGCAGAGAACGGGAAGCGAAATTGAGGAGAGAAGCAGAGGCTGCCTGGGAAGCTGATCGAGCCACTGCCCGACTCGAAAAAGCGCGACGAGACGCTGCCGAAAAAGCCAAGCGTGACGCCAAAGCCGAGTTGAAAAAGACAATGGAAGATGATGCAGCTAATCTGAAAGAGAAGACTGAGATGGAATACAAGTTGAAGATGGAGCTCATATTTGCTGCGAACGGTTGTGTCACGGATGCTGAGAAGCAAACGTGCTGCGAGCACTGCTTCTTTTGGCCAAAGGAACATATGAAGAGAAAGTTCAAGTGTTTAACCTGTGGCCAGAAGAGAGGAATGACACAGTATAAATGCCCATACTGTGCCTTGGCTCTCTGTCAACTGTGTCTTGGTGCAAAAAGGTTTACAAAGAAACTGTAGACGATAAGTCACCAACCGAAGGAAAGAAACCGCAGATCTACACGAGATCTTTGTAAGTCCCTAATATCTCATGCTGTGGTAAACGTACGTCACGCATAGCGTGGACAGAATGATCATTGGTAGTTCATGACCTATCAAAGGCGAAGTTTAGTAAAGTTCCAATAGCGTTGAAGTTTCTTCAGAACTCTCATGGTTTCAACTTGGGAAGAAAAGTGGGAGAGGAATACCAGATAGAATTACAGGAAAATGATTCATCTTTGGTCATTACTGCGCGGGTCTTTGACATTTCCCAGTGTTCGCACGAAATTTCAATTTCCATTGTGACTAAATAGTAAGGAAATAAAGTATACCGAATCAAGAATCACCTGTAAATATGGTGCCGTGTACCAACCAGGTGAAAATCCCCAAAAGTAATATACGACTAGCTTATGGTCTCTTCATTCAAACTAAGAACTAGATCAATCACCACAGCCTCGTAATGTATTAATAATTAAAATTACGATTTCCTCATCTTTTATAATTATTTTATTTTGATCAGACAAGCTTCCTTGGCTCAGCTTAATTCTCAATGATGACCACAAAAAAGTACCAAAACCTAATTTCTATCGCCATCTGCTTCAAACCATCCAGCCCCCCCTCAATTATACACCTCACCAAATACGACCATGAATCTGTTTCATATCCTTGACATTGATGTTCCTCCAGAACATGGTTGAAATAAGAGTAACGAAGTAAAGACAAGTGGCACAGATCAACATCAGCCTTTGAGTGTCCCCATAAGCCTGATTTATAGCATTTCTTGTGTCACTTCCTAGTGGATAGCTCGACTGCACTACCAAACTACCATAAATTGATGTGAAGTCGTCTTGAGAAGATGCAGGAAGAAGCTCAGCGAGTTTCACAGGGAATATGCCAGTCCAAAGCGCAGCTGCAATGGTAGATCCTATGGCCCCACCAATACTGGCAATCATGGCTTCCATGGCAAGAACGGCGGGGATGTGTTGATGAGAGGAGACGGCCATGACGGTCATCTGTTCGCACATAACCAAGGTTCCACCGCCGAAAGCAATAAATATTTGGCACATTACAATATATCCAATGTTGGTATCGGGCTGACGGAACTTGATCAATAGACCAACGGCAAGAATAGTGATGGGTACACCAAAGTAAAGAGCCAGCCACTTGAGGCGTCCGTTAAATCTGATGATAATTCCAACGACTAGTGCCCAGAAACAAGACCCAATAGTGTAAATGTTTGAAATATAGGTGGCATTCGTAACCGATTGATTGAATACGACGATAAGCATGGAATAGAAGTAAGAGTCCCAGATGTACCAAGCTAATTGAAGTCAGATTTTTGGTGAATGATTATTTATTGTGAACGTTTCCAATGATCGGAACTGTTAAAAATCCTTTTAAGAAGTGAGTTCGGTATTAAAAAAAAAAGTACGTACCGCAGTAAAGACTAGCAACCATTGTGTAGGTGAAGAATACTGTTCGATCTTTCATCAATCCCCACGGAATGAAGGTCACAGGCGCAAGGTACATTTCGTACAGTGCGAACGCAATGATTAACAGACCACCGAAAATAATGAAGCAAATGACCAACGGAGATTTCCACTCGCCCTTCTGATAACTGTACAAACTAAATGTTAGGAGGAACAGAGCGAGGCCAGCAGCAATCAAAAATAGACCGATGACATCGAACTCCCTGCAATAATAGATAAATGATTCAGCCCAAGTTCGTCCACTATCAAGCTTTTGAATCAAGCCTTGTTTTTCGGCCTTCTTTTGATGATAGTAGAAAAGTCCGAACAAAGGTATGCATATAATTGGAAAAATGATGGCCCATATACCGAAGCCCCATCTGAAACCAATCGTGTTCAAAACACTTTCAGCAGCAGGTCCATATGCCCAGACCGTAGCAATCCATGGCGAAGATGAGAATGCAATCCACCAGGCTCGATTCTTCAGTTGGGTCGTATCGGCGATGAAGATTGTAAGCGTAAAGTCAATTCCATTGTACCCAACATAGTAAAAGACTTGAGCTGCGCAGTATGTTTTAACGTCATTACATCCTGCCATCATAACCATACCAAGAGTAAATGAAGCCACCATGACACAGAAAGCTTGTGGACGACCCCAAATGTCCATGAGTTTCGCATATGGTAGTTTTATGAGTCCAGCTATCAGACTCGAGATGATGGAAGTCGTTGCCGTGAGGGAGTGGGCCTGGAAAGAGGAGGTTACGTAGGGTGTAAGTGTGCCCGTCAATCCGGACGCAAATGTCAACAGGAACTCAATAATCCAGATGCTAGAAAAATACCATTAATAAAACATTAAACAGAAAATATTTCATAATGATGGGCTATACTAACAGAATATAGGCCATAATCAAATGATTTCTAGTCCATACTTGATTGATGGCTTCGGCAGCTTGTACACCATGCTGAAATTCTTTGTTGATGACCTCGCTGTCCTTCTTCAAGAGAATATTAGCTGTGGTTGTAGGCGCTTTCTCTTCGTCGACGCATGAGGTATGAACCGTATCCTCCGCAATAGGTACCTCGTTTGGAGTGAGATTGTTGAATCGAAACCTCATTTTGCCTTCGCCTGCTGGTTGAGAAACCAATAATTCAAGGCTGAAAGATTATCGAAAATGAAGCGAATGACGAAGAATAGAGAAGAGAGACTTGAAGGGTATTTATTCTCAATATTTTAAAAGGTGGCAATGTAGAGAATGCTCCCAATCACAATAATGGAAAGGAAAAAGTTGAGTGCCAAGGAACACTCGACGTTAATTTTACGCACATTTCACCGTTCTTTCTAGGCCAACTAACACGGAGAATTGTCTATTATACATCTACAAGCACCCTTGATGAAATCCAAGTGATATGTCCCGGTCATTTACCCCAGTAGGTGTCAATATCATGCTGCACGCAGTTAGACAAGCAAGCTAGATTTGAAGGTCGAAGTCCGTCCACATTTTTAATCTGATGGAGCGAGTGGATCCAATCAAACTAGTGGCTGACTTTATCCCCATTTTGATCTTATCAGATCATCAAATCGTGTGACTAGTGGTTCCCTATGACTAAAGCTTATGCAGAGCCGGAGAAGAGATCTGTGGTGATGAATTGAATGGTCTGTTTGGGTTGAAGTTCGTTCAATGATAAAAGAACCATGCATTTCCTACTCACCGAGCCTGATAGAACAAAAACACAGGTCACTAAACCTACAGCCGACATGAATTCTACCTTGGAAATCTCAGACCAATGCTGGAAGAGAAATGTTGAGTGGGGACGAGAAGACCATTATCGAGCAGTAGATGTTGAAATGAAGATTGACAATATGAAGAAACTACTACTCCGCCATGTGGCATTTGAGTTTGCGTGGTTTGACACTTGACAGCTCCCTTTGCCCCTCTGGGATCGAGAATCGTCCCCAATATTGTGTATAGGGTTCAAGACTGGATAGCGGGGCAAGATGTCTAATAAGCATGAGAGATGATCTGTATGTCAAATCACATTCAAGCAACCAAGAAAATTGGTTCGAGGCACAACCTCCAGATTGGTCGAACTAATCCACCAACAGAATCTCTTGAATATCTCCATTGTAGTATCGCATTGCTAAGTCTAGCGGCGTTAAATTACATCGCCGCAATGGACTTTCCATATGGCATGAGGGCAGCCGACTTCAGCGATGAGCATTGGATATCATAGATTTTATCGCCCTTTTATCGTAGGCAATCTTCAATTCTCGTACATCGTACACCACCTCATCTTATCAATCACATCTAATCAGATGCCCATTTGTGTCCCATCATGAGTTGCGCCAGCAGTAGTGCCCAACATATCCCACTCTTATCAGATGGGATACCACAAGTTTCAAGGTGGGGCTTTGTCAAGCACTTCACCAGAAGTGGGTTTTGGGCCCGAAGGACTGCACTTTCGTCGCATGGTTTGACCCTTCAAAACTAAAGTTCTCGTTCAATGAACGGCCATGGAATCTTCTCTTAACGGAGATATCCAGGCGATAGTTGAGCTTTTCAGGTTAGATTGATGCGAGACAATACCCAACTCGACGTGAAAAGGGTGTTATATATTTTTACTTCATTTCGCATTCGGTTAAGATTAAGGTTAGTGCGTGCGTCTAATCTAGTATTGTGTTTGTGTAGTCAGATGTAGAACCAAAAAAACTTATCTGATCTGATCTGATCTAATCTAATCTAATCAGACCGCGACTGGTGACCACCATCCTGTGCAAATTTACGAACGAACGATAGTATCACTAGTCATGCTGTTCTGCCATGATGCTACTTGTGGTTTAAATCAGCTGTTGAAATCTCTAGGATGGAGTGAGTGCGAATAAGATTTTTCTTGCTCAGGTTTTTCGGAATGAAACACAGGATCTCTCAGAGCTTGAGAGGTAGTCGATAGGCTTGAGCACCAGCAGAATTCGAATAGTCCTAAGCCTCTCGACCAACTCTAAAACTGTTGCACTATACGCCAGATCAAAATCATCCGCGTTTTCAATTATTGATTCACGAGGCTCAATTCAAGT
Organism: Botrytis cinerea B05.10; assembly: GCF_000143535.2. Taxonomy (NCBI): domain Eukaryota; kingdom Fungi; phylum Ascomycota; class Leotiomycetes; order Helotiales; family Sclerotiniaceae; genus Botrytis; species Botrytis cinerea. The sequence continues at coordinate 3,991,162 of NC_037310.1, forward strand.
GATTTTGCCAAAATAACATGATAAGTAAGCATTCCGATCAAACATTATCCTAAGCCGATGTTTATCCGTGTTACAGCTTTACCTCGGCACGTGCTCGCCAACTTCAACTAGCCATCACCAAACATCACTCCTCATAGCAACTGCATCTCCGGATTTCAATTTCTCTTTGCCAATCATGTATCCATCCCTTCGTATACTTCTTACTGGTAAGGGGGCTTTATTAGGCCCTGTAATCAAGGACAAAACTACGAACGTATCAAAATGTTATCGTTTTTCAAGAGTACCATATGCTTTACCGCCAACAGGTAAAAGACGATGGCGAAAGCCGCTTCCGCTCCCTTCTAACTTCTCATATGGTCCCGAAAATAATCCGCCGACTTACAATAAGCCTTCTATTTCATGCCCGCAATCTCCGCTACTTGTATCACCAGGCAGCTCGAGCGAGGATTGTTTACAGTGTAACATCTATATCCCACTTGGTGATCCACCATCAGGTGGTTGGCCAGTGTTCTTCTATATTCGTAGGTGTCATCTCCACATTGATTCTAAAATCTATGACTAAGAAACTCAGATGGTGGCTTCCTTCAATACGGCTCCAACAACTCAGACGACCCTTCTTCGTTATTGGCCGAGTCAGACGTGAAATGTATTATTGTATGTCCCAATTATAGACTCGGGGTTTTTGGATTTCTAGCAGGTAGGGAACTTTGGGACGATACTTCAGCCGGAAACTTAGGACTCTGGGATCAACGAGCCGCGCTTGAATGGACATATGAAAATATCGAGTTCTTTGGTGGCAATAAAGAGAATATCACAGTCGGTGGTTTATCCGCTGGTTCTTATTCCGCATTTCATCAGCTAGCGTACGACATCGGCCCAAATTCTAAACGCCAAATTATTCGTAGAGTTATTCAATGGTCAAATGGATGTGGCGTTGAGCCCAAACAAATTTCTGAAGCTCAAGAACAATTTGATGATTTACTTTCTGTTTTGGGAATATCTCGGTCTTTGAGTGGAAGACAGACCGTGGAAGTCCTTCGCAGCAAAAGCTGTGATGAGTTGATAGTTGCCGTTGGGAAAATGAAGCAAGTCTTTATTCGTCCGGTCCTCGATGGAGAGTTCATCTCCAAGGATTTGTTCACTAGAATCTATGACGGCTCGTTTGGGAAACGATTCAAAGAACTTGGCATCAAAACCATCATCGGGGATCTTACACAAGAATTTCAGCTCTATAAAAACGTGTTTCCCCCACATTCGTATGAGAGATTGATTGACCGTCTGTCATGGGACTATCCACGAAGTATCGCCAAGGCCGTTTGCGCCAAATACAAACCGGACCACTCTTCTCCAAATTATCCTAAGGAGCACTGGATTGAAGTCTTTGGCAAATTGTATGCTGACATGCAGATACATTCCACTATGCGCGGCTTTCTTGTCGCAATATCTTCTGATGTTCCAATTGAGAACATCAATCGATACAGAATCGATTGGAGAACTGAAAGTGTGGACAGAAGGTTGCCTAAAATTGTTGGTGCCACTCACGGGACGGACATGTCAATTTGGTTCTTTGGGAACGGTGATTTATTGAATGACAATGAGAAGGTCGTATTGAGAGAGTGGTTGAAACCAATGGCTGATTTCATAAAAGGTGATGATTTTACTTGGGGTACACGGTCAATTAAGGAGGTAAAATTTCTTACTTCAGATGGAGACATTCAGATTAGGAAAGACGATATATTTCAACAGAGTCTGGATTTGTGGAATGTTTCAAAAGCGGTTATCGAATCTCGAAATCAAAGTAAACAATCTAAGATATGAGATCTTAGATTTATGTTTCTGAAATTACTATAGTTATTGAGGTGATTGCACCGAGTTTCTCCTATGTCCGATAACTCTACGAACGGTCGTTGACTTCAATCTAAGGACCAGAAATCTTCTAGTGATTCCAAAGTCAAGCGAGTAGCATCTTGTAGTATTTCAGTTTACAATCGTCAGCTGCTGAAAGGCAACTTGGTGGGATATAGAGTGCTCGATGATCATATATGCCAGCTCGTATTCACCTGACACCTCCATCATATCAGACCTGCCTATCCTGATATATGAAACCGGCGCATCTAATAGAAACCGAAAGGAGAATGAGTCTGGAATATGGGTCGCTTCTGAGATATCTCTACTTCTCTTAGTATGGTGTCACAGCTCTGTGTAGATTAAAATCATGGGAGATGATATAGTAACTCCTCGATACTTTCTGATCTTTGACGTTGCAAAGAATTACTTTCTTACTCAAAAAACATTGAGACCATGAATGTCAAATTTGCTCAAGAAGGACGAAAGACGAAAACCGAAAGAAGAAAGAAGGAAGAAGAAAGCGAAGATGATATTTGCGTGTCACAGAAGCTGATTATAAGTAGGTAAGCATTTGCACACAGCCCACAAAATTGTGCATCATTCACATTTATCGTGAGAAGAGCTCAAGTGAGGGAAGTATCAATAATAGGGTTTCTCCCGGGTGAATCTTGGAAAAGATTTCCGGTGGTTGCTAGATCACAAGATCAAGACATCTGGGAATGTGGTCCCTAGTGGAGCTCATAAATATAAAAATCCTGATTCACCTATATCTTGTGAATAAATAGTGCGGTTTATGACATGAGATGATATCTTCAAGACCAATCCATAAAAAGATAAAGGAATTAAAGCAATTTTGGGACAACGGTTTGCAAGTATTGCATAAAATGAACTATTCTTACAATCATCTAAAATTTCCAACCTCTCGGATACCTCTCGACGTAAAATTTGACTGCTTTTCTCGAATTTCAACCTCTGCTTTTTTCTACACAACAGTCATAAAGTACTCTACTATCGTTCAAGACCTACCGCCTGTCCAAAACCCATTGTCCAGAGCAGCTGTACTTCACTCATTGCTCTTTATAAGTCCCCAATTTTTGTTCTGGGCAGTCTATAATAAGTTCTTCCAGTATTTACAATCTTTATAAACATTGGGGGTTTCCAGCAACAGTTGATCTTGGAGCCACACTAAAACCCAGCCCCAACATTCAATTTTAGCTTCGAAAATAGCTGTGAGAAGCTCAACAGCCTCTTGCCGCCACATCTGAATAATCTGCTGCCTCACACAAAGCATAATTTTCAGCCTCCGTAGAATAACACACAATGAACATCATCAACCACGAAGGCAGAGTTGTCCCTTTGGCACCAGTTCATACAATTTTAATCTGTCCAACAGCAGATTACAAGGCTCCAAACTATATCTGCTACGACTATATTTGTCAATACTGTCCCAAAGGAGACCAGGGAGCTCAAATCCTTTACTACCCACAAGAAGCCGTTGGTTCGCATCAGATTGGCCCACGAGTATATACTCGCTTTTACCACGATCATAGATATCAGGTATATGCTACCAATGAACATGAAATGCCTCCTCAGCATTCTAAAGCTAAAATCTGTCACTTTTGGTGCCAGCATGAGGTTAGTCTGACATCTACCAGCCACTATTTTATGCCTGAAAATCCTAATTAATTAATGAGATCGACACTAGTCCTCCACTCCAGCGCACTTGGTATTATGTTCCATGGAGTGACCCCATTCCTGGTGTTCTTCAAGACGATGGGAACATATCTTTCACTGATCCTGTCTCCGGCCATACCATAATCGACAGTTTCCCTACCCCTGCCGGATTCAGACCCTACCGTGAAGGAGACACTCCATTCGATACCAACTGGAAAACCAAACCCTCCTCTCCATCTCTTCAACTGGTAACGACCTTTAACACTCCCAATATTGATATTGGTTCGTCGCGATCCAGATCATCTGAATCCTCTGCCCTTATTCCAACTCCTCGGAGCGAGTACAATATTCTGGGAGCACACAGATTGCCTACTAGCCCTCAGATAACAGCAGAACCAATCAGTCAGACTGAAGTTGACCAGATTCGTCGTGGTGGAGCTGTCCTTGCCCCGGAGTTGACAGAAAGTGAGCGAGCTCCAACCAGAGCTATTTATGGAGGAGGTGTAGGCACAGGAAGAAGAGGGGGAGGGGAAGGGGGAAGACGTACAGAACCATCAATTCCTCGGGTGATTGCTAGTGGGACTGGCCGTGGCAAGGGCATTAATAATAGCAGCATAAACGTGCCAAATGGTCCTAGAGGTGGATGGAATAGTCGGGGCTACAGTCGTGGTCGAGGAGGACGTGCTACTAAAATCTGGAATTGGCATAATTGATCTTGTCCTTCTGTGGTGTAATGGTATTAACGTTTGTTGTCTGTTGTCTGTGTTTATTTGATGTAGTTAGCTACATGCACCTTGGTTATTGGTGTTCATAATGCAATTTTCCTAATATTTTGGTGGTTTTAAATTTCATTGTGGCGCATGGTATGACAATTACCCTCTCAGAAAGCCAGAAAGCTGAAGAGTTGTAGCATGATTCATTTGAAATGAAGCACACCGGCTTCCCCGTGATTATTAGCAGATCAGGAAAATCTTCACGTCGGGACTGGCTTCAACTTTACGGATTTAATGTTATATCCGGTGATTGGATCTCCCCGTGCCTGAAAAATGGGGAAACGATAATCATCTCATCTCTTCGACTTCCCGCCAGATAATTCTTTCCACCCACATATACACATGAAATCGCCTTAGTCGCCATGCCTTTTCCGAGCCGTGGATGTCATACATGCAAGAAACGACGGGTAAAGGCAGGTCTTATATATGTCTCATCATCATTCATTAGTCCTGAGACTTACAACAAATAAAACAGTGCGATGAAACAAAGCCATCCTGCAATCGTTGTGCTAAAGCAAAAATCAATTGTCATGGCTATGATGGCACTCAAAAATACGAGTTCTTGGACGAAAACGAACCTGCGAGTGGTAAGAAAAAACGGCCTCGAGGTCCCAACCTGCGGGAGTCGATACAAAAAAGTTCACCATTTCAATATCCAGCGTCGGAGAAACAGACAAGCCATATCAATACGAGGATAGATAAATACGGATTAATCACACTTTCAAGCATCCCACGCGTCACTGATTTCTTCTCATCGCCGCGATCTCCTCCCGCAACATGCCTACAAGATCAAGTTATTGACTACTACACAAGACAATTTGTCGAGGCTCCCAAAATATTGCTTGCTACTGATGATAGTCAAATTAATTACTGTGTCGGCTCTTTTCATCACTCTTCAATTTTCAGCCTCGCGTCGTCAACAATTCGCCGATTTTCTTGGCCTGTTCAATCATTGGAACAAGCATCTCAGGACAGATCTACCAGTTCCACATTACAACTCGCTATTCAATTGCCCATACGACCTTCGGGCGGTCAACAAAAAATTCTGCTGCTTTATTGATTGGTAGTAAGGCATACTCCCAAGCCCTGGTGGCGGCGAACCTAGCGCTGAGACGCATAGACAGTGTCGTAATGGATGAAGTCATTCTTACTATTCTCCTGTTAGGTCATTTTGAAAATTCTGTGGCCCAAAATGCTCAATTCGACGCAAGAGACATCAAAGTTATAGCTGCGAAGGCTTTTACTCATCATGATGGCGCGATTGCGATTTTAAATTTACGACAGAAATATCGAAAAGAGCCATATCGATCGCGCCATAAAGTTGTACCAGCCCATGGCAACGACTCGGGAACTTCCCATAAAAATACGGGCTCGGAGATAGATAAGATTGCAAGGCGACAATTAGTTCGTTCACTCCTGCTCAGAAGCATGTCAATACCAGGCTGGTTGAAGAATGGAAGTCTCTTTGGAGAGATAGGCTCAAGTCTAGTTCTTGACCAATGTTTAGTCGAAGTAGCCGATTTGAGATACTGTGTGAATAATGTTTCCAATCATCTTGACGGCATTTCTGCGACAGCAAGTAGGCAAATAGCCATGAAGATGCGTGGGATGTTGGTATTAGCACAAGAGTTGGAAAACAAATTGGTCAAATGGGCTAGAGAGGTACCAATGGTAGATTATTGGAGTAGATTTCGATTGACAGTGGATGATAATGACGACTTTGGTTCAAGTGATATCTTCGATCAAACTGTTCATCTATATCCCTCAATTGGTCATGCCGCGATGTGGGCTCAATATCGTGCTATTCGACTTCACGTAAATGACATCATACTGAAAGCTTTCTACATCGAAGTAGAGTTTTCAAATACTGAAACCAAGTTCAATCAAGATATTATTAAATCGAATATGGAAAAACTAGCTCTAGACTTCTGCGCAAGTCTACCGTTTGTTCTGGGATGGGTTGAGCTTGAAGGGACAGGCATGAAAATGATACGTAGGGGACGAAGAATTGCGGCTATAGCTAGCACGGCTAGTTTATTTTGTTGGCCATTAACTGTATCGACAATAGTTTCTGAGATTCCAGAACAACATCGATCGTATCTGAAGAGCCGGTTACTAGATATAAGTGAAATTGTCGATGATGGGGTGCTGGAGAGATTTGCTCATCTATGACCGATATCAGGCTTCCACATATCAGAATTGCGTTCTGATAATGACTGGCACTGGAAAAGAACTGTCTATTTTCTCCATATTGTCACGAGTGCAACAGATTACAATACTACCATGTAAACTGCTTTGTAATTTTAACCAGTCGTAAATTATTTCGTTTTCATAACTAAGAAATTGAACAAATTGACCTACGAATACGCGAGGTGAGCAACAGAGTGAGTCTCCAACTCATCTACTGAAATTTCATGCTCTTGCATATTTCTTGTCGATTTTCTCCTTAGATTACTGAGCAAACCTCTATTGCGCATTTCTTCATTCCAGTGCACTCGTATATCAAACCTTTGGATAGGCAAGCCAGTGTACTGGTAATTAAAGTAAGAAAGGATAGTTTTTTTTACTTGTCTTCCGCGATTAAATTTGGCCTAACATGCGAAATTTCGAACACAGAATACACTGCGGATAATCTTTCGCTGCGCTGATAAGGAATTATGAGCCATTTTGATGTTATTCGTCATGCTTCGTATTATGCAACCTGCAGTAAGCCTGAAAGCGGGGTAACATTACGCAAGGGACTTCTTTCTCAATCCCTTGATTCCAAACCGCAAGATTTCTAAGTAATACTTGAAATCATACTGATAGAGGTAATGACCCTGCATATAACTGCGTGATTCAATCCTAAGACTCATCTCGAAAACCGAGTAGATGAATCTGCTACTGCCACTAAACTCACCTATCAAGAAATAACATCGGAGCAAAACTTCACGTATCTGCGCAAAATAAAGATCAATATCCTCTGTCTACAGGATTCGTACCTATCTCTTTTACAAGTATTTCAAAACACCCAAAGTCATGGCTCAATCTGAGATTAAATTCTATTGGGCACCTGGCGCTTGCTCTCTATGCCCTCATGTTCTTCTGTTCGAAACCGGAGTCTCTTTTAAATCAATTGCCAACTTAATCACAAAAGAAACGGTGGAATTTACTGAAAACTTCTCTTTCATCAATCCCAAAATGCGTGTTCCAGTTCTCTCGCTTGAGGGTGAAATCATCACAGAGGTTCCTGCTATTGCGACAGCGATATCTTCGCTCGCCCCCGAACTGCATCTTTTAGGAGGTACAACAATGGAGACGATAAAAGTGTATGAATGGATGAACTGGCTGAGCGGAACTTTGCATGCTCATGCATTCGGCGGTTTATTGAGACCGGAGAGATTGAGTGATGAAAAAGAAGCATTGCCGGGCATTGAGAAAAAGGGTATGAGAAATGCCCAAAATTGTTTTGATATGATCGAGGGAAAGTTGAATGGCTTTTACGCAGTTGGGGGCGCATTCACAGTCGTCGATTCGTATCTTTTCGTGTTTTATCGTTGGGGAGAAGGATATGGTTTGAACATGAAGAGTGTGTACCCGAAATACACAGCGCTGGTGGAAAATCTGGTGAATCGTCCTTCTATGCAGAAGGTTTTAGAGCTTGAAAAGTCGCAGGCCAAGTTATAGATATTCAAATCCTCCCAGGTAATTCTATCGACACTCTTGGTCATTTAACTACATTCGATAAAATGCAATGGTAGCATCTGCCACTGGCTGTTCGTTTTAAACGGGCGCGAAAAATGATATGAAAATCAAAATTTCCGATGTTTCATTCGGGTACCTACCCAAAGCCTTTGTGCTGCGTGAGATTCGCATTTCACACTCCATACATCCTTTGTCTCATCGCATTCATATATGATATTTTCGCATGCCAACTAATGCCATGTTGTCGCTCGCTGGTTGTAAGCCATTCGCCATGAATCGTACACACTGGTCCACCAGGTCTAAGATGTGCTTAGAAAAATTGGCCCATACACACGAGCTTAAAGGCACTGAGTATTTAGAGGTAGAAAATAGTGTGGCTAGTCTGCGCGATATGGGACAACCAATTATTGCCAAAACCGTATGGTAATTTGTGAATAGAAGATGTGATTGAGAAGTACATTGTGCGGGATGCGCGGGTTCTTTGGTGGATGACGAGGTGTATTCAGGTAAATTATTGTCTTTCCAAATTCTAATAAGTGTTGCTATGACTGACCGCCAAGGGAGATTAAATTATGTAAGCGGTGGCGTCGAACAGGTGAACCCGGTGTGCCGAGGGGTCAGATCAACATCCACAACAATACAACATAACAACAATTTCGATATTATCCGATCTTGAACCATCAATATGACTATAAAGGTCCTCATTGTCGGTGCTGGCGCAGTCGGTGCATTCTACGGATCTCGAATTGCTCAGGTTCAAGGCACCCAAGTCTCCGTTATATGCCGATCAAATTACAAAGCTGTCACCGCCAATGGTTTTAATGTCACATCACCAAAATTTGGAGAATACAAGTATATTCCACATCAAACTTTTGCCAACCCACAAGAAGCTCGAGACTCGAATGAAGACTGGGATTTTGTTGTCGTAAGCACAAAGGCGCTTCCAGATGTTAGTGATGATTCCGAGATCCTTGAAAGCCTCGTGAGGAAAGGTCATACATCTATCGTCTTGGTCCAAAATGGTATTGGTGTCGAAGAACCATATTCAAAAAGGTTCTCGGGGTCCACCATACTAAGTGCTGTCACTGTTGTGAGCGCTGAACAAACTTCCCCCGGTTTCATTAAGCATAACAGATGGACACGAATAAGCATTGGTCCATATTTACCCGGTGTTGTTGAATCGACGAAGTTAAATGATGATCAAGAGACCGCTGTTCAACGGAACAAAACATTTGTGAAATTATTACAAACAGGAGGCATTGCAGATGCCCAGGAGTACTCACATTGGAAACTTCAAATGGTCAGATGGCATAAAATTGCCATTAATGCGAGTATGAATCCTTCTGCTGTGCTTTCTTCTGGGAGCACAAATAATGATATGTCGCTCGATCCAGAGCTCTACATTCATTTGAAAGGCGTCATGGACGAAGTGTTGGATACAGCTCCAAAGATATTGGGGACCAAGCTACCAAAGGAATTTGCAACCTCTGAACAGTTGTTGAAAAGTACGCAGAAGAATACTAGTGGAAGTAAGCCAAGTATGTTATTGGATTGGGAGCAGGGGAAGACGATGGAGCTTGAGGTTATTTTGGGAAACCCAATCCGAATTGCCAGGCGTCATGGACTGGAAATGCCGAGACTACAAACATTGTATGCTTTATTACGGAAAGCTCAAGAAAATAGGACAAAGAAGAAGCTTGACAGTAAACTTTAAATGCTAGATCAGGAACAGTGATTTATCAGGCGTATCTGGAAATAAGAAAGAATCAATCTTACATTCCGAGAATTTTCTCGACTATAGCGACATTTTGTACTCTTGTTCCTATTTCCCTGTATCTATTTTAAACCTATTTAATCTATTTAATTTATAATTAGTTCAAATATCTATATATACAATTGAGAAGTTAAAAGCCTCAAATACTAAAACAACACAAAATCTCAAGCACAGCAATGAAAATTATAATATATCTCAATCCAATCTCTATAACGCTTATCACACCTTCGACCTCACTAGATCTTTTGTGACCCATTTAGTAAACTGGGACCTTGAATGCTGGGAAAGAGTAAGTCCAGGTCTCATTAGATCTCGCGTCATTGACACAGTCAAATCCACTGCTAGTGTTTGAGTGGAAAAGAGGACGAGTTGGCCATTGACAGAGGCTGACAATATCACCTTCCTCGGAACCACCACCAATAGTGGCATTAAGAGCAGTAGGTTTAATACCATTCTCGACCCAATCGATCATGGTGTACATGTTATCCTTAGGGTATGGACCATCAGGTTGCAGGTTCGGACCCAAACCAGGAGGATATTATTTTGACGGTAAGATTGAAGCAAGACCGGTAGCAAACCGAATTGGGTGGAGAATTGAATGAATGCAACCACCTTGGTGGTTTTCGAGGTTGTCTTGGATGTTTTGTCAAAGCTTCTGCAACGGGTCTACGTGCATAAAGATCAGAAGTTCTTACCTGGCACCAGCCCCACCACCATGATCCGACTGGTAGGTTTATAAGAAGGCTTATCACACAGACTTAATCCTCTTATTTCCACCTATCGAAGCTGAAATGGTAAGGGCCAACCTTGCTAATTACCGGGGGTTCTTGAATCATTGAAAGCGAGAGCGGAAACCCCAGGGTATTACATTTAGCCGAATACTAGCCGCTTCGGTTGAAAGGGTGGTCGGTAGCGCATTCAGTCGAAATTTACCAAGTTTTGGGGGCTTCCACAATCTTACATAGCGCTCAGCCTTCTTGCCCCTTCTTACAATATCTATCGTTCCTATAATTGGTCAGCGACAAGGCAGTTCCACCACTGTCGCTTAAAGTTGCCGCTGCTTCCCAAGCGACATGTAGTGGTCTGATGGAGCAAATTGCAGTTCTGATACATCAGTAGACAGTGAGCTGGGTGCTGACATACCGCGGAACGAGCCTATATGCATACCTCCCTCCCTCCGGAGCAACTGTGATCCGCATTGATGGAACGGTGTTATCATTTATCTGCGGGTACGCATCCATCCCAGGATGAAATTGGAGATGGAAGGGATGTTAGGTAGGCCGTATATGGTACACTTTCCAGTAACTACCACGTCTGATAAGTTGGAGGTCAGCTGCTAAGCTACATCCTGCGCTCTAAGCACTACAGTCAGGCCTGATTATACAGGCCTAAAAATTTCGAGGTCTAAATGCCTGTACATGAGGGTTTCCCGTATAGCAAAGTCAAATAAGCCAATATCAACTCTGAATAACTTCAATTTTCTTTATTAAAATACTCTGATAATGAATTCTATTCATAATCTACGGTAATTTTTAATACTAAATTCCATTCTCTTTGCTTGAATAATCTTTTAAAATATAAATCTTCAACATTTTATTATTTCTAAAATAAAATTAAAAATTTAATAACTTTAAAAACTTTAATATTATCAGTAATCTCTTCTTCAATAAATTCATATAAATCCTTCTCTTTTTATTTTACCATTTCTCTTTTTGTTATAATTATAATAATAAATAAATTCAGATTATTGTAAAAGAGTAGAAGGTGGTGATGGTCACACAAGAAAAGCTTTAGCATGTACTAGTAATAGAATAAGCGACTATACATAGAAAATAAAGTGAATAACTACTTTATAGCAGCAAGGTGAGGGAGACAGCTGGAGTAGAGCATTCAAACTTCAGGAGTCAACTTAGAAGATGGAAAATTCGATGTCTTTTTCAGGTCTACAGAAGAGAAACTATAGATACTAGAAAGTGGTCGCACGTGGTTTTCAGATCACGTGTTTTGCTCTCACAATAAAAGCTTAAAGAAGTAGAGAAACGAGTATAAAAGTTAGAAGAAGAAGAAGGGGAGTGAGTATAAGTTATAAAGTGAGTGAAAGATATTAGCTGAAAGTTTAAAGAGAAGATGAAGTAAAGAGTACATTATTTCCAATTTATTCTTCAATTACAAGCTTTATCATTATACTATACTATTTGGAATGTGCTATAAAAGTATAAACATAATAATATGATTTATTATCGAGTGAACTATATCATCGAATGAATCACTTTCACCTCAATTTATATCTTCAATTTCGATATGCGATTTATTAATCATTTATTATATAATCTATTAATAAAGAAGTATAACGTAGTTTAACACCGAGTGGCCCATATCACCGAGTGGCCCATTTCAAATATATACAAAATTCGTCTGTGCATAACCGTGCACTTTCTTCATTTATTAATATAATTTTATAAAATCTGAAAATATGAAATTTACTTATATAATTATCATTAAAATCCAATTTCTAATTAGAAATTAGAATTATTAAAGTAGTTATCAAAGGAATAAATTTTTTGTAACGAAAATCGTGACAATTTCCACTTTTTTTACAATATAATAGAAATATTTATATAAAAACTAGATTTCTAAAAAGCTGAATTTTTATTATTATTTAATATTCTTCTCTTTTTTGAAAATAATGATTAGTTATTAAAATTAGAATATTGAAAAAGGCCTAATTTTAGTGTATTTTGAAATGGGCCACTCGGTGATATGAGCCACTCTGTTACAACGGATTAGTAACAGGCTGTAGAATCACCAACGTATAGGCTATAATGGTATTATAGGCCTCAATAATTCAATTACAATATACTAAAGGATATTAAACATTTAAAAAAAGCCTTAGATATATATATAATATTAATTATAGAATATCCTAGAAATATAAAATATAGTTTCTAGAATAATAGATTCTAGAAAATACTGAATATAATTTTGCAAACTTTTTATAAAATTATATTAATAATATTCCAAAGAATTAGCTTCAAAATAAAAGATAAACTAAAACAAAAGAATAAATTAGAATATCAAAAATTATAGAATTAATATTTTATAATAAATAATTCAGAAATAATAATGTTCTAAAAATAATAATATTTTAAAAGCAATCAATTATTCCAGTTATTTAAATAAAATAAAGATTTATATAAGGGAATGGATTTTATTATAATATAAAATTTTATATTTAAAAACAATTATTAATTTTATTATTATAATTATAAAAATTGTAATCAATTATAATCTTATTGAATTTTTATTTAAAGTTTAATTTAAATTATTTCAAAAAAACTTTAAATATTTCTATATAATTTTAGAAACAATTCTTGTAATACTTTGAATATCCTTTTTATTTCAAATATCGATTCGATAATTTATTATTGAAATATAACTATTAGAAATATCCTTATAGAATAGTTTATATCGATAATAGATATTAATAATATTGAGATAACTAATACTTTATAAAAGATTATTATTAATGAAACCCTTAAAATCGCTTTATTAAATAAATATCAAAACAATTGATAGAAACTCAATATTTTCTTTTTACAATTAGAAATTTATTTTCGATTCAATAAGGATAAATTCATAATTATAGAATTCAAAAGTGTATAGGCTGTATTCTATTTTAGAGGAGAAATAAGCAAATAGATTTAATTATATTTGTAAAACTATTTTGAATATAATAAATAGAATTGTATATAATTTATTTAAATAATTTTCAATAGTTTTAAAAGATTTAAAATAGAAATTCATAGAATCTTTGGGAATTCTAATAAATTAGAAATAGTAGAAGATAAGATTTTCAATTTCAAGTAGATAGGATTAATATTAAAATATGCTATAGAATTTCAAAGATATATGGGAACAATAAAGTGGGATAAAATCGTTATTATAAGTTATTATTGTAAAGGATTTAAATCAGAAGTTAGATTGGAATTAGAAAGATTTATTGAGAGTATAGATTTGAATGATTTAATTCAGAATTTTATTAAATCAAATAATTGTTTTTATTAGTATTAATAAGATTAGAAATCATATAAACCCTAAGGAAATCAAAAGCAAGAGTATTATTGTAAGAATAAAAATAGATTATATTATAATCCATAAAGATATAGAGATTTTATGAAACTCAATATTATATATTACAAAAATAAAAATAATAATTTAAAGAAGAAATAAAAACAAAAGAATAACTTATACTTTGAATATAAAAAAGTAAAGTATCGAGTAATAGAATATCGAAATAAGAAAACAAAAAATAAGAAAGACAACTTTAAAAATAAATTTAATAAAAACCAATTTAATATTATTTTCACATTACAATTATATATTATTAGTATAATAAGATTAGTTATATTATTATTAATTTATAAAAAAGAATTCGAAAAAGAAGAAAAGATTGAATACTTTTTATAAATAAATAAAGATTTATAATTAGAAGAATTATAATCTATTTAGGAAATTAATTAATAGAATTATTATATTTGGAAATTTGAAGATATAAATGAAGGAATTATAAATGAGGATCTCAGTATAATAAATATTAAAGAAAATGAATTATATAAGATTTGGTATATTAATTAATATTGAATTTTATAATTTGGAATTATTATAAATATATTATTTGTAAAAAGAATTAATATTAATTACCTTTAATAATTAGATAAAGAAAAGCTATAGGAAATATTTTATTATTATATATTTGAAAGAAATAAGAATCAGGTTTTATTTTTATATAGAAGAGTGGGAGAAGAATATTAGATCTAGATTTAGACTATAATATTATTATTAATTGTGGGTATGATAATGAAAGTCATTTAAGGGAATTATTGATATACTTTATAAAGGGATTTATTTAATAATAAAACTAAATTAGAAATAAATATTATTTATTTAGAAAAGGAAAAACCTCGATATATAACATTTGCCAATAAGATTATCCAGAATAATAAGGATAAGTAAATTATATTATAATTGAATATTTTAGAATAAATAAAACAAATATATTATAAAATTAAAATAAACAAATAAATATAATAAGCTATAATAGATTCAAAGGTTATAAGAAATTTTATTATATTAAAAGTTATAAAGTATTTGGAAATCCTATTCCAAAAGAAATAAAATCCTTATCAATTATAATTAATTGATGAATAACTAATAAAATCTGATAAAAACATTTTATAGAAAATATAACTAATACAAATGAATATAATCCAATATTTGAAAATTATACAATTTGATATTATACCATTAGACCAATAACAAATCATCTTAAAAATGCTATAATTGAAAGTATATAATTTTAGAATAAATTAATTATAAGGAATAATAACATTTGATTAATATAAGAATAATTATAACGATATATTCAAGATATCCGCAAAATATAATATATATTAAGAAGAATTGAATATAAACAATACCAGCAATATAAAATATTTAATTCAAAGTCCTTTATTAAAAACAAAAATTAGTATATTTTCTTTACAAATGCAAAAGCTAATGATATAATAGGAAATTGTAATCAAAATAAAAAAGCTTATAATATCAAAACAATATAAGAAATATAAATATATTTTCAAAGAATTAAGAATCTATAAGGCTTTATTAGAATACAAATTATAGAATTATAAAATAATATTAAAAGAAGACAAAATGCCTATGTATATCCTAATTTATTTAATATTAATTGATAAATTAAAAACATTTAAAGAATATATCGATAATAATTTAGTTAAAGGATAGATTAGAGAATCTATATCCCAGATAGCAAATCCAATTATATAGATATTTAAGAAAAATAGTATTAAAAGATTAATTATAAATTATAAAAAGCTTAATATATTTATAAAGAAAGATCGATATTTATTTTTATTAATTATGAAATTAAAAAATCAATTAGGTAGAGTAATAATATTTATTAAAATGAATTTACAAAATGGATATTATTTAATTAAAATAAAGGAAAGCAAAGAATGGAAAATCACTTTTAAAATAAAATATAGATTATACAAATATCAAATTATATTATTCGAACTAATAAATATATCAATTATTTTCATAAGATTTATAAATAATATACTATTATAATATTTGAATATTTATTATATATACTATTTAAATAATATTTTAATATATTCAAATAACAAGATTCAATATATCAAAAATATCAATAATATTTTTGAAAATTTAATTAAAACTGATTTATTATATAAATTAAATAAATATAAATTCTATATTATAAAAACGAAGTTTCTAGAATTCACTATATCAAACTAAAGATTTAAAATAAATAAAAATAAAGTCAAGGCAATACTTGAATAAAAACAATCAAATACAATTAAAGAATTACAATTCTTTTTAAAATTTGTTAACTTTTATTAAAGATTTATTAAAGGATATTCAGGGATTATAATATCCTTAATCAACCTAATCAAAAAGAATCAAGAAAGTTTTAAATAAATTATTAAAATATAAAAATCATTTGATATATTCAAACAAGTAATAACAAAAGAATCAATATTATTAATATTCGATTCTAAAAAATCAATTATGATAGAAACAGATTCCTCAGATTTCATTATAAATATAGTTTTGAACCAATCAAATCAAAATAAAAAATAATAATCAATTGCATTCTATTTTCGAAAACTATTATTAATCAAATTGAATTATAAAATATATAATAAAGAATTATTAGCAATAATCAATATATTTAAAAAATAACAAATTTATTTAAAAAAATCAAAATATTTAATATAAATATATATAGATTATAAAAACTTAATTTACTTTATTATAATAAAACAATTAAACAGATAATAAATTAAATAATCGAAAACTATAACTAATTACAATTTTAAAATTTCATATATTAAAAAATCAGAAAACATTAGAATCAATATTTTTAATCAAAAACTAAAATATCAAAAAAATAAGTCATATAAATTATATACAATATTCAAAAAAGAAGGCGAATTACTAATTTACAATATATTATAGTTTGTAATTATTTATATATTGGAAAACAATTATCTCAAAAACCAAATCCAATTATATTATAATAAGAATATTACAATTATATATATATACAAAATAATAGAATTAGGATTTATAATAGAAAACGAAATTATATATTTTCATAAAAAAGTATATATTTCGAATTAAATAATCAAGGAATTTGTAATAGAATAATATAGATTATTAATATATAGATATTAAGGAATTGTAAAGATATTTATAAGAATCTAAGAAATCAATTATTTTTTATAAATAAAAATAATAATTAAAGAAATTATTAGAAATTATAATATTTATATATAAAACAAGTTATTATAATATACTTTATATAATTAGTTTCAAATTTCAGATATACTTTTTTAATTATAAAAGTTTATTATATAGGATTTTGTAATTAAATTATCAATTTCAAAAAATCCTATTATAAAAATTGAATACAATACAATACTCAATATAATAAATAGATTAATTAAATTTGTATATATAATATTATTTAAAGAAATATAAAATACTGAATAATTAATATATATATTTCTTAGAATTATAATAAATATATATAAAATATTAAATAAAATAATCTCGAATTGAAATAAACTCTTTATCTTGAAATTCTAAACTATCTTATTAACATTTATAAATATTAAAAGAAAACTATTAATAGATTTTTATTTACAAATAAATAATCAAATAAAAAATATTAATTAAATAATAAAAGTATATCTTGAATACTATATAAATTATTAATAAAATAATTAAATAAAATTATTATCTATAATATAATTTATCTATAATATAATTTATATATAATATAATTTATATATAATATATTGAAAACAGAAATTATAAAGATAATATTAATATATATTAATTTTAAATTCAATTCTAAAATATATCAAATATCAATACTATAAAAAATTAATATCGAATCAATAATAATATAAATCAAATAATTAAAAGATTTACAAAAGTAATTCGCTTTTAATTTAAGATTTATTTCTTTCAAAATAGCAACCTATTACAATATAAAATATAATATAAAATCTATATTTAAAAAAGAGAATAAAATTTATTTACTACAAAAAAACATCCAAATCAAAAGATTAAACAATAAACTCGATTATAGGAAATTAAAACTATTTAAAATTGATAAGATAATAAAAACAATTAATTATCAATTGAAATTATCAAATACAATAAATATTTACTTAGTATTTCATATATCCTTATTCAAACTAATACTATTAGAAACATTTAATATATTATTTATAGAAATCGAATCAATTAATTTAAAAGCTATATATAATATTGAAACAATATTAAATTACAAATATATTAAAAAAAAAATCAAATATTTGATTAAATAATTAGACTACCTATATTCGAGAAATATATAGGAATTCAAAAAGAATTTTAGTTGTTTTAAGAAACTATAAACATTTCATTTGAAATATTTATATCTGTTAATAAAACTTTGAATTCAATATTAAATAATAAAGGCAATAAAGAATTAAAGAAATCGAAGAAAGGGGAATTATTAAGAATAAATATAACAGTATTAATAGTTTTCTTTTCTATATATTCCTTTTTCAATTTTTCCTTTTCTTCTTTTTCTATTAACTTATTGAGAGTTTGCAAATTATAATAAAGCATTTTGGATTTACATTTCAATAAGAAATACTTTTGTTTTTGTAATTGTAAAATTTTAATTATAACTTTTTTCTCTTTTTAATTCAATCTTTTTTTTTATTGAAATAAACTTTTTCAATTATTTTCAAATAAACCTTGAATATTGCATTTCTTATTATTATGAATATATTTATTATATTATAATAAATTAAAAAATGAAATAATATATTTATAATCAATACATTTGTATAATAAATATAAAAGCATTTCGAAATCTTTCTATTTAATAAAACAAGCAAAACGGATTTATTCTTTTTTTTTATTAATATTCAAAAAAGATATAATAAAAAAGAAAAAAAGTATTATAATTATTAAGTAAGTGAAAGGGAAGATATATTAATATAAATATTTAGAATAAGTGTTAGATTAAGAAAGGGATAGTGTTATAATAGATTAGTAATAAGCTATAGAATTACTAATATATAGGCTATAGTGATATTATAAATCTCAATGATTCAATTGTAATATATTGAAGGATATTAGGTATCCAAAAAAAACTTTAAATATATATATAATATTAATTATAGGATATCCTAGAAATGTAGGATATAGTTTTTAGAATAATAGATTTTAGAAAATATTGAATATAATTTTGCAAACTTTTTGTGAAATTATATTAGTAATATTTCAAAAGATTAGTTTCAAAATAAAAGATAAATCAAAATAAAAGGATAAATTAGAATATTAAGAATTACAGGATTAGTATTCTGTAATGGATAGTTTAGGAATAATAGTGTTCTAGAAATAATAGTGTTTCAAAAGTGATTGGCTATTTTAGCTGTCTAAGTGAAATGAAGATTTATATAAGGGAATAGGTTTTATTATAATGTAGAGCTTTGTATTTAAGAATAATTATTAATTTTATTATTATAGTTATAAGAATTGTAATCAGTTATAACCTTATTGAATTCCTATTTGAAGTCTAATCTAAATTATTTTGAGAGAACTCTAGATATTTCTATGTGATTCTAGAGGCAGCTCCCGTAACACATTTGGTGTTAAACTATGTTATTTGTTTCTAATTTTCAAAATTATCGAATACAATAAAAAACTAAATCTTTGAAAGGCTTTTCAATTATATAATATCTTTTATATAATCCTCATTTGTAAAATAAATAATTCAATTTTATATTTTGAAATTCGAGTGAATCAATATAAATTTATAGAATTAGAAAAAGAGATTATTATTGAATATATTTTTGATATAGATTTGAAAGGTTTTTTATTCAAATATAAAGGGATGGAAGATATAGCAAATTATATTTTTGAATTGAAAGATGTGAAATATATTGAGAAGTTTTAGGTGTATTGATTTGTAAAGTATTGAATTGAATTAAAGATGTATTTTAGTTGTATTTATAATTTTCAAAAAGCTTTTTATAAAGATTTTAAATTTATTGAAGAATGGTTTTGATTGATTATAAATATATAAATGAAATATAGTATTTTGAATAGAGATTTCTATAATTTCAATAAAATAAGTTTTATAATAAGAATTATATGTAACATAGTTTATTAGTAAACAAATCATATCAATGAATAGGTTACCTCATTTTACATACAAAATTCGTTTATACATAACCATACATTTTTTTTATTTAATAATATAATTCAAAGAAATCTAAAAATATTAAAATTTAATTATATAAATGTTATAAAAATCTAATCATTTATTAAAAAATCAAATTATTATAATAATTATTATAAAAATAACTTTTTTATAATGAAAATCGTAACAATTTTTACTTTTTTTAAAATATAATAGAAATATTTATAAGTAAATTAGATTTATAAAAAACTAGTTTCTTATTATTATTGAAAATTCTTTTCTTTTTTCAAAATAATAATTAATTATTAAAATAAGAATATTAAAAAAAACCTAATTTTGATATATTTTCAA
The DNA here is from genome assembly GCF_000143535.2 of Botrytis cinerea B05.10. NCBI lineage: Eukaryota > Fungi > Ascomycota > Leotiomycetes > Helotiales > Sclerotiniaceae > Botrytis > Botrytis cinerea. Next base: position 4,011,575 of record NC_037310.1, read on the forward strand.
ATGATCTATTCATTAATATAACCCATTCACTAATAAACCACATTATAATAATAATAATAATAATTAATATTGAATTAAATAATAAAAGCAAATCAGTATAATTAGATAATTGAGAATGAATTATAATGATAATATATAGAAATGAAAAGAATGAAATTATTTCTTTATTTTTAATAATTCAAAAACAAATTTATTTCTTTAGTTGATACATTGAATCGAATCTTTTTATAAAATGAATGATTAAATTTATATTTAATAAATAAATGAATAATGAAATGGGTTTAGAACAATTGAAATATTTTAATAAATATATTAAGAATTGAAGAAAGAATAAATATCGAATATTAATATTGAATAAATATAAAAATTATAATTTAATAATTTTTCAAATATATTATAAAGTAAATGATATATATTTACATTTATTATTATATTCAAATCATTTAATTCAATCATTTAATATTAATTATTTTAACAATCTAAAATGTTTATATAATAATGATATTAATAAATTTACTAAAATATATATTAATTATATTTTGAAAATTGAATTCTTTATAACTTTTAAAATTATATATAAGAAATCAATTACCTTTTAGAATATAAAATTAAGATTTCAAAAAATAAATTTAATTCTATTTAATTCTGAAATTATATTTTCGAAGTTAAATATTCAAATTTATATATCCATCCCTCCCTTTTTCAATCTAAATCAATAAATCTCTCAAACCTTTTATAATATAATAAAAACTCTTTTTCAATTAATATTAATTAAATCTCGAATAATTTATTATCAATCAAGCTTTTTTATATTTACATTCAAAACTATATTAACTTTAATTAAAAATATAAAAAGATTAACTTATAAAAATACACTTTTAAATATAAAGAATTATATACTTCAAACAGTAAATGAAATATTAAACAAATATCAATATACAAAAAAAACTCAATTATAGATTTATAGAAGCAAACGAAATAGAAAAGTACTAATATATTATATAATCATATATCTACATAACAAGTCATTTTTATATTTATAGATTTATAAAACCCTTTCTAATTAATTATAAATAATATAACGTAACGTATGGGGAACTCGGACATATGGGGAACTCGGACACTTTTTCAATTATTCTACACGCGATCTTGTTCTACGAGCCACACAATCCTCCAATTCCAATTCCGAATCACTTGAACTATTCTCTAGCTCTTCTTCTTCAATCTCTTCTTCTGATTCTTCAATTGGGCGTTTGCGTGGCCGTCCTCGTGGCTTTTTCTCCTTCGGTTTTTCCTCCGCCTCACGTACCATTTTCAATACTTCCTTAGTACTAAAGACAAATTGACCTTGTAATTTGACTCTTTTGCCTTTAGTTCTCTTCTTTCGAGTCTCAATTACCTCCTGAGCATCAGAGAGCTGTTTCCGAAGTAGGGCTATCTCAGCATTTTGAGATTCTACAAGCCTAGTCATTCTCTTGGCATATCGACGAGTTGGCGATGCAGGAGAACCACTGCTTGCTAGAGCTGTATTAAAGATCTGATTTGCTTGCCTTAGTTCTGTTCCATCTGGAGGAGAACTCCTGAGTATAGACAAGTCTAGGTCTTGATTGGGGGTTCTCATTTGTGGAGTAGAAGGTTGCTGGGAGGAGTTAAATGGTAATGAATCGAGTACTTTTCGTGGGGCAAAAGGTACTAAACCAGCTCCTCTCCAGCCAGCTTTAATATTAGAAGAATTCAATGCTTTTTTTCTGATATTTTGAAAGAGTTCTACCCATTCAGCTCTTTGGATTCGCTTTACACCAGCTCGAGAATATCGATCGACCTCTAAAGCATGATATCGTTTCATTGGCCCATACACCGCAATATCAAGTGGCTGAAGCAAGTGAGAGCAATGAGGAGGTAATATAAGTAAATCGATATCATTATCTATACAGAAAGCAATAAAGCTACCTGTAATATGGCTTGAATGGCCATCCATGATCAAAAGTCGAGGTCGGTCACCTGACACTTTCTTGGATTCTGGTTCGAAAACCCTTTTTAACCATTCTAATCCATGGCTATTTGAGGTCCATCCATTTGTACTAGTAGAGAACTGCCAGCTTTGAGGTGTGTCCTTTGGAATCCATGCAGAATTCGTATTCTGAGCCTTGAAAATGACCATAGGTGATAGAGCATTTCCAGCTGCATTGATACATTCAAATGCAGTTATCCATTCTTGCTTGCCAGCTGTAACTTTCCAATTCGACTTCTGAGTAGAATCGACTATAATGCGCGTACTTTGAGTACTTCCAACTCCAAATCCGGTTTCATCCATATTATACATATCATCTAATTCATACTTTCGCTCAATGAGACGCGTGCGAAACGCGTCAAACCAAGCCTGAATATTCTCCGGAGTTGCTTCTTTAGCCCGATTAGACTCTAATTGACGTGAATAGCATGTTTTAAGTTCTGGATGTCGTTTTTGGAATCTATAGATCCATTCGTGGCCTATAGGTGGAATTTCTGTCGAGGTAGGATTTCGAGATGACGCGACCCGAACGCGTCGAAGACGAATTTCGTCGGCCATTTCCTTCACCAACATAGGTGTAGCAGGGAATCCAGTGATGGTAAGTCGTGAAATCCATCGTACAAGAGTATTTTCTTCTGCGTTTGAAAGAATTTGAGCCATTTCGTGGGTTTGGGAACGTGTTTTCTTCCCAGCCAGCCTATCAGCTAGGGTAGACTTAGGGACTTCAAAATGCTCTGCAGCCTTTCTAATTGATTTAAATTCTTTCAATTGAAGTGAAATTATAGCCTTTTGAAGCTTCTCTTCAATTTGAGCAGATGTAGAAGGTGATTGGGTATGCATAATAAAAGTTATTGCGGTTTCAAGTTGGTGATGGGCTAAAAGTGTCCGAGTTCCCCATATGTCCGAGTTCCCCATACGTTACGTTACTAATACTTGAATAAAATTATTCCAATCAAAACCCCCTTCTAATTAATTATAAATAATATACCAACACTAAAACAAGAATATTCTAACCAAACAAAATAATAGATTTCACAAAATTCAATACACAACCTTAAAAAAAAAGAAAATTCGATTGAAAAAGAAACAATTAGATTAAAGCAATTGAAAGCTTTCTAATAATTTAATTAGTTTTAAAATAAACCTTATAATAATAATACAATCAATAAATTGAATAAATTGTATTACAAAGAAATATATTCAAAAGTATATTAATAAGCAGGGGGTATAAATACCTTAGGTACAATTGCCTTGAACGCTTTTCAATATTAGAATCTGAATTACAATTTGAATTAGAATAAGAAAGAGAATTAGAGAGATAATAAGAAAGAGAATAAGAGAGAGAATAAGAGAGAGAATAAGAGAGAGAATAAGAGAAGAGAATAAGAAAAGAGAATAAAAGAGAGAATAAGAGAAGAGAATACGAAAAGAGAATTAGAAAAGAGAATTAGAAAAGAGAATTAGAAAAGAGAATTAGAAAAGAGAATTAGAAAAGAGAATTAGAAAAGAGAATTAGAAAAGAGAATTAGAAAAGAGAATTAGAAAAGAGAATTAGAAAAGAGAATTAGAAAAGAGAATTAGAAAAGAGAATTAGAGAGATAATTAGAAAGAGAATAAGAGAAGAGAATACGAAAAGAGAATAAGAGAAGAGATGTTACGACGGATTAGTAACAGGCTGTAGAATCACCAACGTATAGGCTATAATGGTATTATAGGCCTCAGTGATTCAGCTGCAGTATACTGGGGGACACTAGGCACCCAAGGAAAGCCTCAGGCATGTATATAGTATTAGTCATAGGATATCCTAGAAACGTAGGACAATAGGTCCTAGGAAACACCGAACATAACTTTGCAAACTTTTCGCGAAGTTATATTAGTAATGTCCCAGGGGATTGGCCCTAGGATAAAAGATAAGCTAGGACACGGGAAGACACGGGAACCGGTATCACGTGATGGGCCGTCCCATCAATCCCACCGATTATTATCAATGGGATCAGTGGGATCCCATCACTCCCACCACTTCCGGTGAGTGGGATCGATGGGACAACAGAGTACGAAGGTCTATATAAGGGAATGGGTTTCCTTATATGTAGAGCTTCGTGCTCAAGAACAATCATTAGTTTCATTACTATAGTTACAAGAATTGCAATCAGTTACAACCTTATTGAATCCCTATTTGAAGTCTAGTCTAAACCACCTTGAGAGATCTCTAAACACTTCCATGTAACCCTAGAGGCAGCTCCCGTAATACTTTGAGCATTCTTTCTGCTTTAAGTACTGATTCGATAATCAACCGCTAATATAGCATCCAGAGCTACTGCTATAGGTCAATTTGCCAAAAACACCAACGATATCGAAATGACTGACGCTCCAAAGGAGATCATTATCAACGAAACCCTTAAGATCGCCTTATCAGATAAGTACCAAGGTAGTCGACAAGAGCTCGATACTTTCCTCTTACAACTTGAGATCTACTTCCGATTCAATGAGGACAAGTTCACTATCAAGGAATCCAAGAGCATATGGGCTGCGTCATATCTTCGAGGTGAAGCAATCAAATGGATTCAACCATATTTGCGCGATTATTTCGAGTATGACGATAAGGATCGCATGCAACCCATTCGAACAATCTTCAATAGTTTTGAAGGATTTAAGACAGAGGTTTGTAGAATCTTTGGAAATTCCAATAAGTTAGAGGTAGTGGAAGATAAGATCTTTAATCTTAAGCAGACAGGATCAGTATTGAAATATGCTACAGAATTTCGAAGATATACTGGAACAACCAAATAAGATGAAATCGCTATTATGAATTATTACCGCAAGGGACTCAAATCAGAAGTCAGATTAGAATTAGAAAGATCTACCGAGAGTATAGATTTAAACGATCTAATTCAGGACTCCATTGAATCAGATAATCGTCTCTATAGATATCGACAAAGCCAAAGATCATACAAACCCCAAGGAAATCAGAAGCAAGGGCGTTACTGCAAGAATGAGGGTAGACCACGTTACAATCCACAGAGATACGGAGACCCCATGGAACTAGACGCTACGCACTACACAAACGGGAACGATGACTCAGAAAAGAGACGAAGACGAGATAACAACTTATGCTTTGAATGTGGAAAAGCAGGGCACCGAGCAGCAGACTGCCGAAGCAAGAAGACAGGAGGAAAAAGGGGCAACTTCAAACCTAAGTTCGGCAAGGGCCAACTTAATGCCACCTTTGCAATCTCAGAAAACTCAACTAAACCCGAAAATACTGAGACTTTCACCATTGAGGAATTCCAGCAATTATTAGAGGAATTACCACGAAACCAAGAGGGCATGAATGCAATAGACTTATGGGAACAAGAGTATTACAGAACTCCAACACCCTCTGTGACAGAAGAAAGTCACCAGGACGAGGCAGAAGCGGACCACGCCACGATAAGCTGGACAGCTTGCTATGACGAATTCTGCGGAATCCATCGATCAGATAAAGAAGCAACCGGATGGTTCCCCAAGAAGAGAAAGACGAAGAACCGACAGAATAATGTAACATGCAAGGATTTAACTCCAAATGTAACTTCGCGAAAAGTTCGCAAAGTTACACAGCAATTGAATGCTACGGGACAGGCAGGACAAATATACTGCACGGTTCAGATAAATGGACACATACAATCAGCCATGATAGATTCAGGGGCTACAGGGAATTTTATTGCACCAGAAGCTGCAAAGTACTTGGAAATACCACTTCAAACGAAACAACACCCCTACCGATTGCAGTTAGTTGACGGACAGCTAGCAGGGTCTGACGGAAAGATTTCGCAGGAGACAATCCCAGTACGAATGGGCATAACCCAACATACAGAGGTTATACAGCTTGACGTTGTGCCATTGGGCCAACAACAGATCATCTTAGGAATGCCATGGTTAAAGGCATATAATCCGAAAATAGATTGGGCACAAGGAATTGTGACATTTGATCAGTGCAAAAGCAGTCACAAGGACACGCTAGAGGCGTTCGCAAAACGTAACACACGCCAAGGAGAGTTGAACGCGAACAACACCGGCGACATAGGACACCCAGTCCAGGGTCCTTCATTAAGAGCGAAGGCCAGTACACCTCCTCTACAAATGCAGAAGCCAACAACACGGCACGAAATCGCAATCGAGGCAAAAGAAAAGCCTACAATACCAAAACAGTATAAGAATTATGAACATATTTTCAAAAAACCAGGGATCCATAAGGCTTTACCAGAATACAAACTATAGGATTATGAGATAATATTGGAGGAAGGCAAGATACCTATGCACACTCCAATTTATTTAATATCAGCCGATAAGTTAAAGAAGCTCAGAGAATACATCGACAACAATTTAGCCAAGGGATGGATTAGGGAATCCGTGTCCCAAGTGACCAGTCCAACTATATAAATACCCAAAAAGAATGGATCCGATAGACTAGTTGTAGACTATAGAAAGCTTAACACACTCACTAAAAAGGATCGATATCCACTTCCATTAGCTATGGAATTAAGAGATCGATTAAACGGAACTACGATATTTACCAAGATGGACCTACATAATGGTTACCACTTGATCAGAATGAAGGAAGGCGAAGAATGGAAAACCGCTTTCAAAACAAGATACAGGCTATACGAGTACCAAGTTATGCTATTCAGGCTAACCAATGCACCAGCTACTTTCATGAGGCTTATAAACAATATGTTGTTATAATATTTGGATACTTGCTATATATACTACTTGGACGATATCCTAGTATATTCAAATAACAAGATTCAACATATTAAGGACATTAGCAACATCCTTGAAAACCTATCCAAAACAGATTTGCTATACAAACTAAGCAAATACGAATTCCATATCATAGAGACAGAATTCTTGGGATTCATTGTATCAAACCAAGAGCTCAAGATGAGCAAAAGCAAGGTTAAGGCAGTGCTCGAATGGAAGCAGCCAACCACAATCAAGGAAGTACAATCCTTTCTAGGGTTCGTCAACTTCTACAGAAGATTTATCAAAGGTTATTCAGGGATTACTACACCCTTGACCACGTTAACCAGAAAAGATCAAGGAAGCTTCGAATGGACTGCCAAAGCACAGGAGTCATTCGATACGCTCAAACAAGCAGTGGCAGAAGAGCCAATACTATTGACTTTTGACCCAGAGAAAGAAATCATAGTGGAGACGGACTCCTCGGATTTCGCTATAGGAGCAGTTCTGAGCCAACCGGGTCAGAATGGAAAATACCAGCCAATCGCATTCTACTCCCGAAAACTATCACCAGCTGAGTTGAATTACGAGATATATGACAAAGAATTACTGGCGATAGTCGATGCATTTAGAGAATGGCGAGTATATTTGGAAGGATCGAAATACACAGTACAGGTGTACACAGATCATAAGAACTTGGTTTACTTCACCACAACGAAGCAGTTAAACAGACGACAGGTCAGATGGTCGGAGACCATGGCCAACTACAACTTTAGAATTTCATATGTCAAAGGATCAGAAAATGCTAGAGCCGACGCTCTTAACCGAAAACCAGAATATCAAGAAAACAAAACGTACGAGTCATACGCTATATTCAAGAAAGACAGCGAATCACTGGTTTACAATACACCACAGCTTGCAACAACACACCTGTTGGAAGACAACCACCTCAGGAAACAGATCCAATCACACTACGACAAGGATACTACTGCCACACGCATACGCAAAACAATAGAACCAGGATTCACTATAGAAAATGATACCATATACTTTCATAGAAAAGTATACATTCCGAATCAAATAACCAAGGAATTTGTAACAAAACAACACAGATTGCCGGCACATAGACACCAAAGAATTGCAAGGACATTTACAAGAATACAAGAAATCAATTACTTCCCACGAATGAGAACAATAGTTGAAGAAGTTGTTGGAAATTGTAACACCTACATACAAAACAAGTCATCACAACATACTCCGTATAGTCAGCTCCAGACCCCAAACATACCTTCTCAGCCATGGAAGTCCATCACATAAGACTTTGTAATCAAACTACCACTCTCAAAGGATCCTACTACAGGAATTGAGTACAACGCGATACTCAATATAATAGACAGACTAACGAAATTTACATATATAATACCATTCAAAGAAACATAGGATACTAAACAACTAGCATATGTATTCCTAAGGATCATAATAAGCATACACGGAGTACCAGATGAGATAATCTCGGATCGAAACAAGCTCTTTACCTCGAAATTCTGGACTACCTTATTAGCACTTATAGATATCAAGAGAAAGCTATCGACATCTTTCCACCCACAAACAGATAGTCAAACAAAAAGGACCAATCAAACAATGGAAGCATATCTTAGATGCTATATAAATTATCGACAAAACAATTGGATAGAACTATTACCCATAACACAGTTCGCATACAATACATCAGAAACGGAAACCACGAAAATCACACCAGCACAAGCTAATTTTGGGTTTAATCCACAAGCGTATAAAATCCCGATACCACAAGAAGTTAATGCCGAATCAGCGATAATACAAATCGAACAGCTGAAAGATCTCCAAAAGCAACTGGCTCTTGATCTAAGATTCATATCTTCCAGAACAGCAGTGTACTACAATACAAAACGTAGTATGAAACCTACACTTAAAAAGGGGGATAAAGTTTATTTGCTACAACAAAACATCGAAACCAAGAGACCAAGCAATAAACTCGACCACAGGAAACTAGGACCATTCAAAATTGATAAGATAATAGGAACAATTAATTATCGATTGAAATTACCAGACACAATAAATATCCACCCAGTATTCCACATATCCTTGTTCGAACCAGCACCACCAGAAGCGCCAAATACACCATTTACAGAAATTGAACCAGTCAACCCAAACACCATATACAATGTCGAAACAATACTAGACTGCAAATACGTCAGAAACAAGGTCAAATATTTGATCAAATGGTTAGACTACCCACATTCAGAAAACACATGGGAATTCAAGGAAGACCTCAGCTGCCCTGAGAAGTTACAGGCATTCCACCTGAAGTACCCACATCTGCCAATAAAGCCTCAATCTCAGCATCAGACAACGGAGGCAACGAAGAATCAAAGGCGAAGGATTCATCGCCAGCAACGACGGAAGAATTAGAGGCCTGCTCCTTCTCTCTTTCAATACGCTCACTCTCCAACCGCTGCTCCTCAGCTTCAAACTCCTCAAGAGCTTCAATTGTGTGAAGGTCATGCTGAAGCATCTTCCCAGCCTTCTCTCGCAAAACTCGCTGCTGACGACGAAGTCGAAGAATCTTGGCCATGGCCTCCTCCTCCTCGCGACGAAGACGGTCTTCCTCGGAATTGACACGAGACCAGTCACCAGCAGAATGGCCGTACACATCACAACGACCACTACCCACGCTCTTTATACATTCACCACAACGTGCAGCATTTGGAAGAACTCGGCACTCGAGGTTCTTCTCCAAACATCGACTACACTTGTAAGACATAACGACACCTTTTTCTTTTGAACGAAAATAAATATTTTGGCGACTAGTAACAGATTTGGAAGTACGAATAACGGACATTGCAAACACTACGGATGAAATAATCAAGTGGGAAGACGTACTAATATAAACGCTTGGGACAAGCGCTAGGCTAAGAAGGGGATAGTGTTACGACGGATTAGTAACAGGCTGTAGAATCACCAACGTATAGGCTATAATGGTATTATAGGCCTCAGTGATTCAGCTGCAGTATACTGGGGGACACTAGGCACCCAAGGAAAGCCTCAGGCATGTATATAGTATTAGTCATAGGATATCCTAGAAACGTAGGACAATAGGTCCTAGGAAACACCGAACATAACTTTGCAAACTTTTCGCGAAGTTATATTAGTAATGTCCCAGGGGATTGGCCCTAGGATAAAAGATAAGCTAGGACACGGGAAGACACGGGAACCGGTATCACGTGATGGGCCGTCCCATCAATCCCACCGATTATTATCAATGGGATCAGTGGGATCCCATCACTCCCACCACTTCCGGTGAGTGGGATCGATGGGACAACAGAGTACGAAGGTCTATATAAGGGAATGGGTTTCCTTATATGTAGAGCTTCGTGCTCAAGAACAATCATTAGTTTCATTACTATAGTTACGAGAATTGCAATCAGTTACAACCTTATTGAATCCCTACTTGAAGTCTAGTCTAAACCACCTCGAGAGATCTCTAGACACTTCCACGTGACCCTAGAGGCAGCTCCCGTAACAAGAGAATACGAAAAGAGAATAAAAGAAGAGATTTAGAAAGAGATTTAGAAAAGAAAAGAGAGTTATAAGATTTTAAAATTTAATTATATTTCTAATATTTTTATATAAATTAGAAGTAAGAGATTAATAAAATTTATAAATTATTATTATTATTATTATTATTATTATCATTATTTATAATTAAATCTCGAGCGTAGCGAGGATCCGGGGTTTGGGGGCTGACCCTCATAAAGATTAAATAATTAAAATTAAAATTTTATATATCTTAAAAATGAGAAAAAAAGATAAAAAACTTCTATGAATCCACAGTCTGAAAAATTCTTTTTCCCCGACGGCTAGTATTAAAAAGAAATACTTATTAAACAAAAAACTTTTAATATATTATTTCAATAAAAGATTGATATTTAAATTCAATATAATGAATATCAAAAAGAAGGAAATTCTAATAAGGAAATATTTTATAATCAATATTATAATAAATACAGGAAAATAAACTATAATATAAAAACTTATCAAAATAATATAATAGATTTTAGATTATTAAGATCTTTATAGTTTTAATCAATTAATTCAATTGTTGTTATATAATATAGGATTGAAAATACAAATTGAGATGAAAGTGGTCCGCTCGATGATATAGTCCGCTTGATGATAAATCACGTTATAGCTTTGATTTATATTACTATATTAAATTCAATTATTAATCGAATTCAATATAAATAAACTATTGATTATTTTAAACTAAAATGCAAGAATTTCATTAAGTCCTTTTGAAGTAAAACTCTCTTATATATAACAAAAATAAGATTCATCTAATTAATACTTTAAAACCCATTTTTTTTCAATTTATTATAAAAATATTGAGGATTTTATTGAGCTGACAAAATGGCCACTTCGTCAACTACGGATTCTGTCACTACAGGGATACCGCTGAATCATTTGCTGAACTTTGTACTGTTGCCAATGTAAAGGCAGCGTTACCCACCGATTGGACTTTTGCTGGAATACCATGGTTTCTTCGCTTAAATCAGCAAATGTTATTTATAATGCAACCGATTCCGTCTTAGGAGGTGGAGGTACAACCGGTCCTTGGACCTATTGTAACGCAACCGTCTACTATACCCACACTGGTTCAGACGACTCGGTTTTCATCAGCTATGCTCTTCCTGCTCTTTCCGCATTTGAGAATCGCTTCTATGTTCAAGGATGACAAGCTTATTCGCTCTCTATCGATCCACTTGGTGGTCTTACATATGGAGCCGTTGGGGGCATGATTTCTGCTGGCTATGATAATGCGAACTCGGCCTATGATGAAGTAGCCTTGCTTGCAAATGGAACAATTGACTGGCCTGCTACTGTAAGTTATTTATTGAACTTGGCTTGAATTACCAATGAAGCTAACTGATGACCATCATTGGAAAAGCACTTATCAAGGCTGTCTACGGCATGTCCGCCGACACCAAGCTTTACACCTATCTCGAAGGGTGTTCCGATAGTGGGCGTCAAGGTATGAGTCAAGTTCAACGTTGGGGTGGAGAGTATGATGACGGTGCCATCACTGGTGCCCCTGCATTCCGCTATGGTCAGCAGCAAACTGCCCATATGTTTCCGGTTGTCGTGGAGCAGACTTTGAACTATTATCCCCCTCCATGCGAATTGGATCAAATTGTCACTGCTATCATTGCTGCATGTGATCCACTTAATGGAAGAACGGATGGTGTTATATTTCTCGCTCAGATCTATGTTCACTCGAATTCGATTTTTACTCAATTTTCGGACAATCTTACTACTGTGCTGCCCAAAATACCACATACCTTGGTCTTGGTTTCAGAAAGCGGCAGATTGCCGGTAGCACGACTACTTACCAACCAGCGCAAAATGTAATTGTGAGTGCCGGGGATGTCGATGTTGCTAAAGCTATTTACCACGGTCTTTTCAACTCTAAAGGTCAACGTGCTTATTTCTCTTGGCAAATTAATCAATTATTGAGATTGAATTAAAAATATAATTATCCTTATTCAAATCCATATAAATAAGAATCTCAAAATAAGATACCCTTATATCTGGAATACAATATCAGAAGTAATCCATTTTCTTATTGATTTATAAAAGTATAAAGTACTCTAAATATTTCTGAAATAGTGAATCTATTATATATATCTAATCAGGTGATCGCTCCCTGACAATTTCAATCTTCAATATATTATATAACCTTTATTTTATAATTCCTATTGTTCTAGCTTATTCTTTTTGACTTAAAATAAAGATTAATGTGATTTAACATCGAATACACTATATCATCAAATGCATTATGAATTTTATGTACAAATTATATCTATATGTAATCATACACTTTTTTTATTTAATAATATAAATTTTCAGAATTTGAAATTGTAACAATCAATTATATAAATATTATAAAAACCTAATTATTTATTAAAAATTTGAATTAATATAATAATTATTAAAGAAATAGTTTTTTTATAACGAAAACTATAAAAATTTCCATCTTTTATAAAATATAATAAAAGTTTTTATATAAAAGCTTAATATTTTTATAAAAGATCTTTTTTTATTAATAAATCTTTTTTGTTTTTGAAAAAATATTGATTAATTATTAAAATATAAATATTAAGAAAAGACTAATTTTGATATATTTTGAAATGATGTATTTAGTAATATAGTACATTCGGTATTGAACTATATTAGTTATTAAAATATAAATAATATAATTTATTAGTGCGTGCATCATATCAGTACATATATCATTCATTTTATATACAAAATTCGTTTGTGTGTAATCATGCACTTTCTTTATTTATAGATTAAAATTTCTGAAAATTTAATATAAAATATTTAATTATATATGAATTATAAAAATCTAATTAATTTTAAGAAAAACTTAATTTATAAAGTAGTTATTATATAAATAACTATTTTGTAACGAAAATCGTGACAATTTTCACTCTTTCTGAGATTTAATAGAAATATTTATATAAAAACTAGGTTTCTAAGAATCTAATTTCATATAATTATTTAATATTTATTTTTTTCTCTAAAATAATGATTAGTTATTAAAATAAGAATATTAAAAAAGGTCTAATTTTAGTGTATTTTGAAATAATGCACGTACTAATATGATGCACGCACTAATAAACTACATTATTAGAAAAGATTAATTTTAATATGTTTTAAAGTGGTCTACTTGATGATATGATTTACTCGATATTAAATCACATTAACATGATTTATTAATGAATAGATTATATTAATGAATGAGTTATTTTAATAATTAATCATTATTTTAAAAAAAGAAAAGAATTTTTAATAATAATAAAAAACTAGTTTCTTATAAATCTAATTTACTTATAAATATTTCTATTATATTTTAAAAAAAGTAAAGATTGTTACGATTTTCATTACAAAAAAGTTATTTTTATAATAATTATTATAATAATTTGATTTTTTAATAAATTATTAGATTTTTATAATATTTATATAATTAAGTTTCAATATTTTCAGATTTCTTTGAATTATATTATTAAATAAAGAAAATGCATAATTATATATAAACAAATTTTATATATAAAATAAGGTGACCTATTTATTGATATAATCCGCTCACTAATAAACTACATTATAGAAATTATAAATAGAATTTTTAAAGTAAGCTAACCCAATATAAAGAAGTAGAAGATGATAATGGTCACACAAGAAAAACCTTTGTATATACCAAACATAAAGTAAGTGGCTATATATAATAAAATAAAATGAATCACTATATTACAACAACAAAATAAAAAAAACAATAAAAATTAAACAATTTAATTTTTCAAAAATCAACTTTAAAAAATAAAAAATTCAATGATATTTTTAGATTTATAAAAATGAGGTTATAAATATTAAATGTTAGTAACACGTGATCCTAAAGTCATGTGTTTTCACTCTTACACCAAATTGGGCGATAGCTTCTATTCTAACGGGAAGGCGGTTAATCTACAGCTGACTACGTAATAACATTAATATAACTTATAAATTGGTTTTTTATTATTCTCTATTTTAAAATCTTTTTCAATTTAGTCTATTGAACTACTAAACTAATTCTCTTTTAATATCGAAATAATCTAAAATTCTTTTTGTGAACAATGTGTTACGGGTGCTTGTGGGATAGCGCCTCAGGCACTGAGGTTTGGGGCCAACGGGCCTACCTCGTGCCGACAGCGCCCCGCGCACAAGTATAAAGGGTATAATTTTCATAGTTCTAGAAGAATAATGAAAAGTCTTTGTGCTACAGTTGACTAGTTGATTCATTGCTATTATCCACTCTAACACAATGTGCGCGGAGAAACAGGTGACACACTTGTCACGTGATAAGGAAATCCAGTATTTAAAGTTTCTCTTTTTGTAGACTAAAAATCCATCGTCTTTTCCCCCACTTACTTTGACCTCTACATTGTACTATAGCCTAAGTGCGTCCCTGCATCTCGCTATCGTTATGTAATGATTTATCTTCAATCACTAAGCATAGCTATTAGATTCTCTATAGTATATGCGAAGGCTTTTCTTATGTGACCTCTACTACCTTCTACTCTTTTATAACAGTTTTTAAAAACTAATTCTTTTTACATTTTTTCTATAACTATCTTATATAGGAAAAGTGATTTCCATATTATAATCATTTATAAAATCCTTTTAGCCTACCCTGTAATCTATTTTCGAGAGTATTATTATATATAAAACACTAGCTTAGTATATCTATATACCTTTCAGGAGATTCTACAGGACAGAAATAATAGTTATCATCATCATTATCATCACTACTACTAAACATACACCTCTCCTCTTTCCTCTTTACAACTATTTCTACCCTTAGTCCTTTCCACCACCTCTCTTTACGCCTTTCAATTTCTCCCAAATTTAACCTATAAAGAAGGCGCCATCCGGCTCGCTAGTAATCCTCACAACAGCCTCATCCAACGCCGAAAGCGCCGCCAATACCCAATCCTCATCTAAGAAATCATACTGGGCCGTACTATACGCACACCTAATCAACATCTTCTCATCCCAACTTCCTTTTCCAGGCCATAGTTCCGTTGCGACTGGGAACCCGATGTCGATTTCTTTATAGGGTGCCATTAAATTCTCTTCGTAGTTGAAACCGGGGAGTTCTCTCAAGGCTCCTTTTTCTTTTTTGGTGGAGTATGAGGGGGATTGGGTAGAGGGGGCGAGGGCTTGGACGAGGAGGATGGTATCAAAACGAGAAGTTCCCATACGTGCGTGGGCGAGAGAGGGGCATGGCATTTGGAGATAAGGTTGAGCTTCCTGTCGTTGGGTTGAGAGGAGGGTACAGACTTGGCGGTTGGTGAGGGGTGGGGAGTGTTGGGAGAGGAGGAGACGGAGGGGCAGAGCTGCTACCATCGGTGCCATGCAGCGTAAGGAATCTTGATGACGACGTCCGTTGAGTACGGTGCCGAATTGGATATCAAGGGGTTGAGAGCGTTGCTCGGAAGAGAAGGTTTGAGCGAGGACACTTGCCCATGCTGCTTCTACGATTGTGAGCAACGTGTTTGACATGGCGACTGCGGATTGGGAAAGTTCTCGCATCGTCATGCTGGCTTTGACGCTTAGGCTGCGCATGTGTGTCATGTTGCAACCGGGCCTTGAGCCTTGGAGAAGAGTTTGTGGTGAAGGTTTTTGGGATCCGAGTTTACTTCCTGGGACACCGGCGAGTTTTCCGGCCCAGAAGACGACGGTGGATACCCAGTCGTAGCTGAGATTGAGTTCTACTGCGCGATACATAGGGAGGAGGTCCACGGGTGGGTTACAGCCGGGGTTTTCGTACTCGGCGAGAATGGCGTCAAACATGTATCCCATTTGCGTGCCATCGTAGTTGGCATGGAATAGGGTCAAGATGAACACACAGCGGGCACGATTGGGGGACCAGACCCACGATACGGTGATACCGGGGCGATCGATAGTCATTGCTGCTTCGGCGGCCAACTGTGCTGCGTTGATCGTTTCTCGCCACAGACTCTCGGGAGAGTTTGCATCTGAATCGTCACAGATGATCTCTACCTTGGGAATCTTCGTTGCGGCAGATGAAAGGATTACTTGGGCGAAAGGTGATAGACTATGTACAGCCGGGACGAAGACGGCACGGAAACAATCATACCGAGGAAGGACCATTTCAACGGCACGCTGGAATCGTGCCGGGTCCATGTCGCTAGGCA
Organism: Botrytis cinerea B05.10; assembly: GCF_000143535.2. NCBI lineage: Eukaryota > Fungi > Ascomycota > Leotiomycetes > Helotiales > Sclerotiniaceae > Botrytis > Botrytis cinerea. The sequence continues at coordinate 4,028,099 of NC_037310.1, forward strand.
GCGAGTAAGGAAAATGTGTCACATATGGTCTTCCGATAAGGCGTGTCTTGTCAAAGTACTCAGGGTCAATGGCTGCGGCTAAGAATCTCGTCTGGACGTTGGTTGCGGGTAACACTTGCTCGACTTGGCTGTTTTCTAACTTCAGATCTGCAACAGCGGCGGCGCGACAATGATACTCAAAGTGGCGGAGTTTGGCCGGTACAGACAATTCATAGATTTCATCATCGTTATCGGCCGCAATCTTGCTGACGTCAATACTATCGATCAGAGGGCTGAGAAGTGTGTCGAATTTGTGTTCTTCCTTGTTATGAGGGTCGACTGATTCTGTAACCTTACCGTTGGTCACGTTTAGCGTCTCCATGATACCTGATCGTCGGTTCTCAACCATGGTGATGAGGTTATCCACGGTTGTTGAGAAGAGAACGTCGCGAATCTCTACTTTCTCAATGTCGTAGTCCTGAAGATTTTGTAGGAAGACCAGAGCACGTAAGCTGTCAATGCCCAATTCGGTGAGAGTGGCTAATCCGTGAACCTCGCATCCTAGAGTATCATAGAGAGCTTCGTAGACGATGGACTTCGTGTCCTTGAGTGGCGCATCCTCATATTTGTAGTCTGTAGCTTTATGAAGATTATCCCCATTCTGCAAGGCCGATTTCGTCACCGAACCGTGGATGGCTTTTCCGTTCGAAAGAACCGTTGATGTCAACGCGGTAGTGGAGTCTTCATTCTGAGTCAGGATGGCCTGAAGACCTTTGCGATCTACTTTTCCATTGACGGAATAAGGAAGCTTGTCCATAATAAAATACTGCTTTGGCTGCATCCATGTCGGGAGGAATCGCTCTGAAATAGCACGGCACTCATCCTCGATCGCAGTGTCACTCTTCTTCGCATCACCACTCCATGGCATTATAAAGGCCACCAATCCTGACTTGAAGAAAAGTACTGCTACTTGAGCAGCTGCTTCAGCACGGGAAAGGACGTTCTCAATCTCGGGAAGTTCCACTCGTCTGCCATTCAGCTTGACTTGGTCTGAATTAATACGTCCGACGTAGTCGATCTTTGGCTCGCTGTCTTCTGTCCATACAATACGTACGCGATCACCGGTCTTGTACCAACGCTCGAACCCTGTGGATTGAAAAAAGGCCTGCGCGGTCTCTTGGGGTCTATTCAGATACCCAGGTGACAGCTGAGGACCGCTGATGGCTAGTTCGCCAGCTACACCAAGTGGTGCAATGACAAAATGACCACTATTGGTAGATTGATTTTCATCGAGGACAACAATTCGTGTACCCGGAAATGGAACGCCGATGACAGATGGCCGTGAATCAGTATCACAGATGTGATGTGTGGCGAATACTGTTCCTTCTGTTGGTCCATATCCATCTATAAACCTGCGACGGGGCTCTTTCTCACCTGGCTTCTCCGCAAAATTGTCCAGGATACGTTGGCCAACCGGCTCGCCTCCCGCGAAGAGAGTATCCAGAGTGGGAAGCCTCTCAGGTCGCAGTAGCATTGCGAGACTGGTTACGGTGAAGGTGGCAGTGGCTTGTAGTTCGTTCATAATACTCTCGGGATTGGTAAGCAAGAGATGGCGCGCTGCAATACAAACCGTGCCGCCTTTGAGGAGAGGCATGAAATTATCCATCAACATGATGTCGAATGTTGGTGCCGACATGATCATCCAGCGTAAGCGTGGACCCGTTGGTAGCTTGACTGGGCTCATGTCTAAGGATTGCAGAAATGCCATTGCATTGCGATGTTGCATAATTACACCTTTGGGAGTTCCGGTTGACCCACTCGTGTAGACGATATATGCTGGATCATCCTGGCTGATCTGGCGTCGGATTGGAGTCATGGTGCTCCTCGAAGGCAATGAGCGTCCTTCTAAGCAGGCAAATGGATTCAAAAGGTCAATCCAAATGATGCTTTGTCCAAACTTGGTTCTTGCCCAGGGCTTGCTACCAATACCAAGAATACCATTACAGTTGAGATCGCTGAGTAGGGTTTGCAGTCTATCCTCTGGTGCATCAGTCGGAAGGACGCAGAAGCTGTGACCCGCTTTTGAAATAGCATTTATGCAAATGTTGAGCTCTGTACTGTTGGGGAGGAAAACTGGGATCATCTTCTGGTGGGTGACTTGAAAATCTGGCCAATCCAGGTTTTGCAACACTTGTTCAATTTGATTAGCAAAGAGCGAGACCTTGTCGTTGAGCTCGCTATATGTCAAAGTGCGTCGCTCAAAGGATGATGATAAAGATGCCGATCTACCTGTCACTTCGTCGATGGCGATATTGTGAGGATACAAGTATGCTTTCTCTTCCAAGATGGAATGTAGAAACTTTGGAAAGTTCGCATCGGACGTCTGTATTGGGGGGAAGTCCGTGACAATCTGAGATTTCTCGGTCTTTCCTACATCGACCTCCGGGCTGATATATGCGATGGCGAGATTTAGCAGATGTCTCGCTGCTGCTTTTGGACCGTAGTCTTTACGGAGATAGAGTGTCACATTTGCCGTCTTCTCTTCCGGGAATAGCTGGAGTGACAGAACGAGAGGCTGAAGCAACTTGAGGAGTTTGGCAGTCGTGGTTGTATCCTGTCCATTGGTGGTGGTAGAGGTACGTTTGTCGACAATCTGGTAATGAATACCAAAATCCAAGCCGCCAACATCGAGCTGAGCATTATCTTTTACCAGCTCTTGGTGTAGGCCCCATGCACTGTCTTGATGCGAACCTCTACTGGAAGTAGCATAAACTCGAGATAATTGACATCCAGTATCTGCGATGAATGCCAACTCGTGACTTGCGGTAATGGCGTGAACAAATTGCGCAAAGCGTTGAAGGAGACTGTGGACGGATGATACTGCAGGTACTGATGATTCTGTGATAGCGTTGCCATAGGTTGGTGTTTTGATGGTTTTAGTAGTATTATACAGGGGTAGGTTGGTCACTGGCCACGCTGCAACTTCTCCAATGGAGCCCATGATTGATAATTGATAGTACAGGTATTAGATAATAATAATAAAAATATTTCATCCATCAACTGTACAAATTAAAATAATTTTATCAAGAGAATTACTGATTGTACTTGTGTGCACCACTCACGAATTTCGGGGGCCATTAGGAGTGAGTACGGTGATGATAATCATGATCAGTCGGCATTTTTCGGTGTGGATAGAGTAGTACGGTATACACTAGAAATAGCCGACCCTAGAATTACACCACCAAATACACGTATTCTGGTGTATTCGATACTTTTTCTTATGTAAGAGCCGGGTAAATATTCGCTGACATTTCGCGTGACGAACACCATTCTGAATTGAAGCATTGTTGGATCAATTTACCGTACAATGATATGATTCGTTTGTTTCTACACAATGCAGCTAAATCCATTACATACTCATCCACCCCTTCTCTTTTTCCCTCTCTTCTAATGTATTGTTTCTTTTCCTTCCCTTCTCTTTCTCTTCTCCAGCCAAAAAGCTGATCACTTCTTTCATATCTTAAGTTATATCTTAGCTATATCCATCAGTTCTCTCACCGGAGAGGTTGATTAGTCAAATTCATTGTTCTGCTTGTCTTCCAACCTTGGCCATGACGATCTCTTACCGCACCGCCGTCACCATCGTCCAATTTATTTTCTTCGCACCAGCTGCACCTCTTGGAGTCTGGCTCTGCTTCAAAGATGGTCTCAAGCAGGCAAGCACTTGGCGCTTCGTCGCGACGTTGTCAATACTTCGCGTGGCCGGCGATATCTCCTATTTCATCTCTTTGTCGCATCCAGGTGTCAGAGTCGAAACCTCTGTCATAGTCTGCGAACTGCTAGGTCTGGCTCCCCTTATGCTGATCTTGGTCGCATTCGTGGCTCGCGCGTAAGTCGATCTTTCCCAGTGCAAAAGTACAACAGCATCAGCTTCGAACGAAACTGACCCAATAATCGCGGATCAGAAATCAAACTACAAAATCTTATCCAGGAAAGGCCTCGCTCACCATAACGTGCGCCTCACTTTCTGGTCTCATCCTGGGTGTAGTTGGAACCGACCGTGCTCTTGAGAGGGCTACTACCACCAGTGATGTAGGCGGCAACAAACTGATTGAAGCCGCCTTAGGACTCTTCATGGCTGGCTACGGCATCATGCTGATTGGATTCTTCATAGTCCTCACGGACGTTCTCACCCACCCCAGCAAACGTATCGCCCTAGGAAAGGAAATAGGTCTTCTCTACACAGTTGCCCTAGCGGCACCATTCGTGCTTGTACGATTCATCTACTCGGCCATCGGAGACTACGGCCAGAGCAAGGATTTTAGCGTTCTCTATGGAAATAATACGGCCTACCTCTTTATGGATGTTTTGATGGAGATTAGTTCTGTTGCTATCTGTCTCAGCTCTGCCTTCTTCGTCCCACCACCATCTAAACCAGTGAGAGAGGAAGAGCCAGAGGAGGAGACGAAGGAGGAGACGAAGGAGGAGACGACTGAGAGGAATATTCAAGCAAATGGGGAGCAGGATCAAAAGAATACTGGCGGTCTCACGACTACCATTGAGCCTGATGTCACTGGCATTCAAGCAAAGGAGGTGGGGCAAGAGGAAAAGAAAGATGAGACTGTGATTGAGCCGAAGGTTCAGAAGGGAGCCGCAGAAGAGAAAAAGGTGGCGGAGATTGTTTGAGAAGATGTAGTTGAAACTGTTTGACAAAGGATATTTTCTCCCAAAACTGAGAGGATTCAGAGACGCAAGTGGATTTGACAGCTGAATGTCCTAGCATCATCGTAGTCAAAGAGTTGTTGCAATCAAATGGCGCATGTATACATTCAGAGGTTTCTACAAGATTTTTAGGGTAGATTTGGACAGCCGAATACGTTTTATTATTTATAATCTCATTCAATAAATACTTTAAGAATAACTTAAATGCCAGTTGTGAATAGACTGCCAGTGTACCAGATATATATACCACCACAACTTCTAAAACCTCACCATTCAAACACACTCCTCGCCCATTTATACGAGTTTTCATGGAATGATCTCCTTTTCTTCTTATACCAATGTGTTAAATCACGTGCAAAATTCACATCCGAGATTCCGAACAAGTTAGCTTGTAATCTGGTCTCCCGATTCGGGAAATATTAGACTAACGACTCTGCCTCACCCTTCATGCAACCCTACATTAAACCCCTACATTAATCATACATAACCAGGATTAACAAACGCCGGTCCGCTGAATTTCGGAGCTTTACGGTGATACATTATCAAAATTCTCACCGTGGAAAAAAACGACAAGATGCTATGGTGTAATGCAGGTTGATCCACCCGCCTCTATTGACATGGTAGAAAGCAGGTCAATTCAATTCATTTTATCAAATAATGCACGTGACTATTCACATGGGACAATCATTAGATTTCGGTATCTGCTTTGTACGTATAGATAGCTCTTCTTGAACATTGAATTACCCTCAATATGCATCGTCTTTTCTATCTCTGAGTATCAGTTATTATCATTACCAATTAATTACAACCAGTAAAATGTCTCAAACAGCCGTCGCAACCACGACCGGAGCGGTACCCCCAACTGTCACCGTCGACAATATCTCTGGCCGCTGGAGCATGGTACGTCCCCTGTCCCCTTTCCCCAAAAACAGAACAACAAAGAGTAAACTCCAAAAAAGTAAATCAACACCCCTGACAATTCCCAGAACCTCCAACTCTCCGACTCCTATGACAGCATCCTCAAGATCCAAGGCGTCAACTGGCTCACGCGAAAAGTCCTCAATGTCGGCACCATATCCCTAAAAATCACTCAAACCATCTCTCCCCTCGATTCCCTCACCCATCTCGACATCGAGTCCAAATCCGGTGCCGGTCTCCCTGGTTCCGTTGAAAATCGCATCTTGAATGACGAGACGAGATCAAAAAAACATCCGTTATTTGGAAATGTAGTGGGAAGAACTAGGTGGGCAGAGTTAAGCGATTTGCCATCAAAGTATTTGGGGGAGGGGTGGGAAGAGGGGACTAAGAAGGTTGTGTTGATGACTACGGAGCATACGGATATTGGGGCTACGACGTGGCAGGCGGGAGGGATTGAGAAAGAAATGAATGGGGAGAGGAGATATGTTAGACGGGTGGAGGTTAGGAAGGGGGAGGAGGTTTTGATGGCGCGGATCGTGTATGATTATCTTGGTCCATTGGAGGAGTAAGTTTTCTTTCGGGGAGGGAGTGGAGGATTTCAGGGGGATTGACTTCGGCCTGAGATGCTTCAGTATGATCATAGATAAGAATTTCCCTGAGAGAGTTTTCGTTGTATCATATGTTGTGAGGTTTCGGGACTTGAATTTCTTTCTTTTGGTGGGAAGGCTTTTGAATGTTATTCTTTCGTATCTTATCATTATTTCAGCTAGGAAGATGCAAGGAGTTCTGCATTGAGGTATTATAAGCATGCAGAAACTTTCTTGATGTACCCAAGCTGCATTTGAAAACAACCAGCCATCCAAACATATAATATTTATAGCTACCAGTCCCATGGTATCATACTTCCTGGCCTTGATTTGCTTTCCACGTCTTCCTATTGATATTCAAGGACGCCGGAAAGCAACATCTATCAATACATTACCTCAAAAGCTAGATCGCTGAGAATTCGAAGGCGTTATCACTCAATAAGAACCAATCAGGTTGAATCCTCTACAGTATTTGAATCCTGAATGTTACAAGTTTTCTTGCAGATTGAATTGTGGTAAGATTGGAAAAACTACCGAGATTGAGAAACTCATACTATATTTGTTAGAGGTGTTTGCTCAGATCATAAAGTGTATCTCCATATAAGTAACAATTAAGCAATACTTCTACTCTGTGCGATCCAATTAGGTCTAAATATCCATTGGGAAAGTTATTTCTAGATCTGCCACTGCAGGAGTACACTTGAAGGTTCTTACTTCATATTTAAGAATTATGAAGACCCTACCTTGGACCATTCCTTGATTCATTCTCCATTAAATTTTGAAACCTTTGAAGTAATTAAGGATGGAAAAATAGTTCGGCAATAGGCATGAAGGCTACCATATCATCCCTTACTCAAAAATTCAGCAATAAAATTTGCATGTTTTGGCTTTTCCTGTCAAAGGAAAAAGGTTAAAATATTTTCAGGTAATTAATTGAGACTTCAATCGTCCATTTCACACGAATGGTGATTTGCACAGCTCTTACTAAGGAATTTTTAATCACAAAGATCAGGTCTTTGTGAACAGAGCATATGTTTCCTGTGTGGAAGGTATGGTGGTTATATGGGGAGATTTTAGAGGAGAGGTTCATTCAATCTACCAATTCATATGTTTAGATCCTTCTTTCCATATTCTTTAAACCCTTCTGATCTGCGTCCAATCTTGGAAAAGCGAGGCAATCACTAACCCTGTGGTGGCAGAATCCGCGATTGACGAAGTAGCCGCTTTGTCAGCCCCAGAAAATAGTCAATATTCTTATAATGTATTGAAAAAAGCGTTTTTAAAGTATTAATTAGAAGGTTTTTTCTTTCATAAATAATTAGAAATTTTTATTCTAAAGGGATATAATAAATTTTTTGAATTCTAGCTTGAATTCTAGCTTAAAATGATTAATACTTTATTTATATTAAATTCGATTAGTAATCAAAATGAATATGAATATATAAATTAGAGCTAGATAGATAATACATATAATCAATACATTTTGTATAGTATAGTACAGTAGTAAAACTTCTGATTGAAGAATAAATTGAAAGTGAAATGAGTGATCCTTTTTAAGCTTTCAACTAAGGCCTCCCCTTTTCCTCCTAGCTCTTACACTTGCTTTTCTTTTCCTTTTAGTTCTTATATTCGTTCTCCTTTTTTCCACTTTTTCTATAACTCTAATATTCGTTCAATCCTGAAATCCCTAAGGCCTTTTAAAGCTCTTATTTTCTTTTTTTCTATTAAAAGTCAATACTAAACGGATCTCATTCTATATCGATTCTATTTATTATTAATAAATTGGCTATGTCGTTACTAATGAATTGAATATATTATAAATATAATATATATATAAAAATTTGTATGGGGATTTATATTGAATTTCTTTTCGTCGAAATTATTAACTTTGCCACCACAGGGTAATTCAAAATTTGAGAGATTTCTGTAGGAAAGCTCAGCCAGATCTAGGGAAAATTATTTGTTCCAGAATCTTTACCTGACTGTTGGCCAGTAGCTCAAGGTTCTTGATTTGAAAATGAAGGTTTCACGGTTTTTCTTGTTCTGAAATTGTCTGGAGAGGTGAAAGGATCTCGTGCTTGATATTTTCAATTATCGATTACATAAACTATGATGAAGCGAGTCGCAACATTTACTCGTGAGAATGTCTATTTGAAGTCACTTGCTGAGAAGATGAAAGGTTCAATATCTGCACGGGAGCAAGATCCTATTCAATGACGCCACCTGCAGATGAAGATACAACCAGAAACCTATATCACTATCCCATCATCATATTTAAGATCGAGTCTACGTTATCGAAAACCAATTACCGTTCAAACATCATCGATCAATTTGAAACGAAAAAACATGATTTCCAGTCTTACCATCTACACAAGGAGAATTGATTCCCAGTGTGGCACCGAGAAAGTTTACAAGAGAGGTGAAATGTTCATCAAAATTTCCCAGCCTACATGCAGTATTATCTTGGGATATACCGACTGATAATCTAATCAAATACATCAACTGCATACCTGTCATTCCTCATCTTCTCCCACCACCACTTCACATTCTCCCCCTCCACAAGATCAGCCTCAGAAAGAATCTTCTGCACCGCTTCTGCGACAGTCTCCCCCATTTTATGTGACCCACAAATATACAACTTCGCCCCCTCCTTCCACAACTCAACAATCTTCATACTCTCTCCCAGAACCACATCCTGTACATACTTATATCCACCCGCTTTCTCAGGTGTGCGACTATACGCACGATGAATTTTGACAACCCCTTCATCCTCCCACGTTGATAAATCATCAGCATAGATATCATCGTTTCCAGGTTCCCGACAGCCTTGAAATAGATATGCTTTTGGGAGTTTGGCGCCATTGAGAGTGAGAAGTGATCGTTGTTGAATAAAGCCGCGGAAGGGTGCAAGGCCGGAACCGGCGCCGATCATGATAATAGGAGTATCTTCCGTGATAAGTGGGGGTCGGAAAGCATCGTGACACGGTCGGACGGCAACGCGGACGGAATCTCCATTCTGCAAGGAGTTGAGATACGAAGTTGCTACACCATGATGTCGTCCTTGGTGTGCCAGTGACGGCGCATCCAAGAGGGAAAAAGTTAAGGTGGCGTGATTTGGTTTCCACAATGGAGAGGACGAAATGGAACTATAGCTTAATTAGTCTCCCCTAAAGTAAAGAAGAAGAGAAAGAGTTGGATAAACTGACTATTGACGAAGTTTGAGTGGTGGAAGGAGTGCCAAGAATGAATTTAATGATAATTCAATGCCAGGGAACGCCTCGAGCAAATCCAGAACAGAAATGTATTTGCTCTCAATCTCAGATGAGTACAGTTCCATAGCCATCTCTTGTAGCTTTTGTTTGACTTGCTCGTTCTTTGTAGCGTCAACTAGTACTGCCATGGCCTTTTTCGAGGCGGGATGGCTCAGCTCTACATACGACTCGATTGATTCCACGGTGGTGAGAGTATAGGATTCAATCCTAGGAAATGTATTGTTCTGAGTATCGCGAGAGATTTGAAAATGCTTCAACACTCGTTCGACTGTCTCAGGGGGATTTTTCGGTAATGTAAGAAGATAATCCCCGACTTGATATGGCATGTTGGCTGGCAACTTAATCTCGAGGTGTTTCTTGACTGGCTCACCAGGGGCAGTCAAGATTTTGGAGCTGACAACTTGGGCTTCGGAGACAAAGTAGCTCAAGGTCGTTTTTCGAAGGCTCACTAGCTTAGTATCAAGTTCATCAACATCATGACTCTCATGATTCGCGTTGATAACACCATACTGCTTCTCCAATGTTGGCCAGAACACATCTTCCTCCCATGTATCAAAGGCGGAAAAAATATCAGAGTCACCAACATCATCAAGTTGGAGTGGAAGCAGACGCTCTCCACCAGCTTGCTCCAATCGAGCGTCCAGGGCCTTAGGAATTTTGTGAAACGTGGAAACCCAATCATGATGTCCAAGACCATAAACGGCATAACTGATACCGTCAAGAAATTTTCCCGAGGACGTCTCTAGCCAAGAGAAAAATCGCTTGGCGTTGTCTGTGGGTTGACCCTCGTAGGATGTGGTGATGAAAATGACAGGATGGTCATTGGGTACTTTTTCCACTGCGGCGTCGAGAGTTTCGATAGTCACGGCGTTGAAACCGTGGGAACGAGCATGTGATCCTAGAAGTTGTGCCAGTTGTGCACAAGTGCCGGCATTCGATCCATAGAGAACTGTCAAGGGCTTGAATTGAGCCGTTGCAGCAACATTTCGCAATTCCTTGCGAGCTTCTTGAGTTGCTGTTAAAGTCGAAGTCCCATAGAGTAATCGCTGCTGCAGTGTAATCGGAGTCAATCCATCTCGTAAATTAGCCCGAATCTTAAAGTTCTTGGGCTTCATGGTCAAGGTCTGTTTGATTTGCAGTTCGTATGATGGATCATCCAAAGCGAGGTCAAAGTTCTGGAGAAGCATGACGAGCATCAGGTTTGCTTCTTGGAGAGCGAAGTTTCGGCCAATACATGCTCTTTGTCCATTTCCAAAGGGTTTGAAGGCCCCGGGTGGGAGTTTGTTGAAGTGTTCGTCGAGCATACGTTCGGGTCGGAACTCATCCGCATCCTCACCGTACACTTCCTTATCGCGATGAGCATGCTTGAGGAGGAGAACGCAACCTTCATCCTTCTTTACGAGAAAGCGACCATCGACCAAGGTATCTTCGTAAGGACGGACCGAAAATACCGGCAGTGGTGGTTCCAGCCGGAGGACCTCGCGGAGTATCTGTTCTGGTCAGTTTTACCGTGTGACAAGTGTCGTATATGATACTTACTGCTTCGATGTAGGGTAATTTCGAAAGATGCTCTACTCGAATGCGGCCTTCTCCAACTACATTATCGATATCCTCCCGAGCCTTATTGTAGACCCGAGGATCTTTGAGCAGATAGTACAGTGTAAAAGAGAGCAGTCCCGCAGTTGTCTCGTGTCCAGCGACAAGAAAACTCAAGGCGTTGTCAGTCGTGCTCTTTTCTGTCATGACCTTTCCTGTCATTGGGTCCTTGTGCGTTAACATAGCAGCGACTAAATCCTTTCGAGGACTGGGATGTTTAATTCGATGACGTATGATGCTATCCGAAACTTCCCGCAGGAGTGCGATGTCTTCATACCACTGCTTCGTCTCTTGTTGATAGAAAAACTTAACAATGGGAATATTTAAGCGTCGAGCACGATAACGCGACCTTAGAAGTGTTCTAGCCATCGCCTCAAGGAAAGGATGTGTCTCGCGCCCGTAAAAGCTGTTGAATCTATAATCCATGGAACATAATGCCAGAGTATCCATCGCGAGACGTGTGAAGTCCTCAGCTGGGACAAATGATTCATACTTGCCTAACCTGGCCCATTTCATGGTGAGCTGGGCGGCAATATCATGCATATCATCGAACATGCCGTGAACAGCAGAGGGTCCAAATGCAGGCATGAGCACTCGATGGGCGATACCCCAATTCTCTTCATCAAGATATGCCTAGATCCGTCAGTTCTAAATCTCAAACGCGGCGCGAATATTTCCAAAGGGAGATAATCCTTCATACCGTGATCAATCCATCGTTGGCTGCATCTCGCAATTCCTTAAATATCCCTCCAGGGACTTTCCGAAACTTCTTCTCATTACATAGCTCATTTATATATTTGTAGCTAGAAACAAATGTGATGGGTATATTAATCAGACGAAGCCTGTAAATCCTCCCTATAAACGAACATCAAGTGTTAGATTCAAACAACGTAGATGCAACCACAACACCAGATTGGATTTTATCTATCGAGAATTTTCTTACCTAACTGCTCTGCTAGATGTTTGAAAGACTCAGTCGGATTCTCGTTATCAATGACCCCTACCAAATGATTGATAATGGGCCAGCCCTTGGGCTCAGGAATTGGGATGATCTCAGTCATGATTTTCTGTCTACTTGTCGAGAAAACTGTTGACGTCGTGGAGAAGGGCAACACATCCCGTGTAAATCAATAAGGGCTACTCATCCACGTGTCGGGGCTTGCTGACCACATTAGACGTGCGGATCTGATAATCATGTTATCTTGAGTTGCCGAAAACTTCCGGCTTTCTCCCCCTTTTCCCGATATCGGTTAAAAATTTTCTCGTTAAGGACACGTGCACGTGCTGAAAACATGCCTAAACATGGGATTATGTGGGATTCGTAGAATTGAGATGCGGCGAAACAACACCATGACCGACAGGAACAGCACGCATAATAGAGACTCGAATCCTTACTTTGCTCCATCAACATATTACTTCAATTCGTCATTATCTTGCAATTGATTCACACTGACATTCGTGTTTTACCATCTGACATCTATCATCAATCCACCTTGAATATTAGCTGAAAAAATGGCAAACAAGCTGCCCCAGTCCGCTCAGGAACTGCGCGGTCAAGTCAGTGAGGCCTACCAACTTGCAGGCCTGTACGCCTTCGCTATTGGCGAGTTCACATTGATAAAAGTCCTCATCGATTACAAAGTCTTTGATGCAATCCCAGAGGAGGGCGACATTTCCATCGCCGAGCTGGCAATCAAGGTCGGCGGAGAGCAGGAGATCCTTGATCGCTTCATCTTTCAACTCATCAACGCCGAAGTCCTCGCGGGTCCAGCAACTGGCCGTGTTGCACACACGTACAAGTCAAAAAAGTACATCTCGACCACCATTGAAGCTGGCCTCGTGTGCCATGTTTTCAACATGCTCTTACGACCATTGGCACAATTGCCGACCTACTTCAAACAGCATGGCTTTGCATCTCCCAAAAGCTCCAAGGTCACGCCCTTCGGTATGGCCTTAAATCACCCAGATTGGGACGTCTATCAAATCTTGGACGATGAACCATCGCTTTATAACCAGTTCAACGGCGTTCTGAAGAGTCTGGGCTCTATGTACTCCCTCCAGGGAACTTACGACTTTTCATGGATGGAGCCAAAACTTACCGGCGAGCGCCTCGCTGTTATTGATATTGGTGGCAGCAGTGCCCTCGGAATCAAGGATATTCTCGATCACAACACTTTCATTCCCGCCCAGAGGTGTGCGTTATTGGATCTTCCTCAAGTGGTCGAGACAACCAAAAACACGTGCCATGAGAGTCTCAAATCCATTCAATTTGTTCCCGGAAGCGTCTTCGATCCCTTTCCCAAGCATCTCCACGGCGCGTGCGTCTATCAGTTACGACGGATCCTGAACGACTTTACGGATGAGGACGTGCTGCGTGCTCTCCGCAATGTGCGAGCAGCAGCAGCCCTTGATTCTCGGATTTTGATCATTGAGGAGATGATGACGGGAGAACGAAACCTCCTGACGGCTGGTATGGACGTTTTCCTGATGATGGTCGGTGGAAAGAAGCGTAATACTGCTATGTTCAGTGATCTTGCTGTGCGCGCCGGTCTCCGCTTGACGGGCGAGTTCAAGCAAGTATCTGCGGCTTTTGATGACTATAGTGTTTTGGAGTTTTCGGTAATATAAAAGATGGTGCTTCTGGACTTAGAAGGTGGAATCTGGTGACTTCACGATAGCAATTGTATGCGATCATTATAGCTTTAGTCATGTGTAGAATTTGAACAGAGTTGTGCTCGGGATGTCCGAGAAGAAGAAATTACCGCTAGTGTGAAAATCTATAATAGGCATAGTAAATCACTTATTAACATTATACTAATATGCTATATTACGTAACAGAGTGATTTATTAGTGAATAGATTATAGATTCGTAGAAGCAAATTAAATGATTATATACTCTATATTATATAATTACATATCTTTATAATAGGCCATTTTCACATTTATAGATTTATTGAATCTTGTAACGATGAAAGTGTGAAAGAAGGACGAAATTCTCATTTTACTATGTAGAAGCTATTTATAGGTACCTAGGGTACTCTAGTGCGCTAGTGTTCACGTATCAAATCTCTTCTAATAAATTATAAATAATATACAAAATTTTCTATGAATTGAAATTTAATTTTTCTTATTAAATAGAGGATGAAATCTAAGAAAACTATTTCAATTTAGTATACAAAATATATTATAATAATTTATTTTATATATAAATATTATAATCTCTAACAACTTCTTCAATTATCATTTTTATTCATAAAAAACAATTGATTTTTTATATTCTTATAAATGTTTTTATAATAAATTCTAATTCTATTACTTTATATTTATATACAGCTTTAATATTCTTATTATATCATAATTAAATTTGATTTCTAAAATTATAATCTTTTAATAAATAAATAATTATAAATTGTATTATAAATCAATAATTCACTTTATTTTATTTTTTTAAATATAATATAGAGTTTATATAACTTATTTTCTTGATATTTTCAATTGAAAATATTAACTTTAATATTTTCTAGCCCTTTAATATTTGAAATCTCGAAATTATAATTAACTATAATCTCTAACTATCTAACCTATCATCTATTGTGCGCAGGAAAAACGTGACCTATAGGGCACGTGATAAGAATATCTAGTATTTATAACGTGGTTTATTAGTGAGTGAGTCATATCAGTGAATGAATCACTTTCATTTCAATTTACACTCTTCTCTTTCAATATATATTTTATCAACAATCCATAATGAATTCGAGTAATTAAGAAGCTTGTATATTCTCCTTATTATTAAAGCTATTCAAAAAAATAAAAAATAAAAAATTCGAAAAATTACAAAAATATATAATATTCTAAATATAATATTACAATATAAAATCAAAGGTTTTATTTTTCATTCCAAAGATCAATCTAAATCTTATAATCTTTCAAAATTAAAAAAGAATATCATTTCTGAATATATAATCAATATAAATTCGAAAGGTTTTCTATTTAAATTCAAGAATATAACAGATATAACAAATTATATTTTCAAATCAAAAAATACAAAATATATTAAAAAGCTTTAAATATATCGATTTGTAAAACATTAAATCGAATTAAAAATATATTTTAATTATATTTATAACTTTCAAAAAGCTCTTTATAAAAATTCTAAACTTTTTGAAAAGTGATTTCAATTAATTACAAATATATAAATGAAATATAATATTTTGAATAAAGATTTTTATAATAAGGATTATATATATAGCAATAGTAATAATTAATATTAAATAAAATAATAGAAGCAAGATAATATAGTTAAATAATCCAGAATAGATTATAATAATAATATATGAAAATAAAGAAAATTAAACTATTCTCTTATTCCTAATAATTCAAAAACAAGTTTATCTTTTTAATTAAAATATTGAAATAAATCTTTTTATAAAATAAATTATTAAATCTATATTTAATAAATAAGTGAATAATAAAACAAATTTGAAATAATTAAAATATTTTAATAAATATATTAAGAATTAAAAAAAGAGTAAATATCGAATATTAATATTAAATAGATATGAAAATTATAAATCAATAGTTTTTTTTAAATATATTGTAAAGAGAATAACATTATATTTAAAATATTTAATTCAATCATTTGATATTAATTGTTTTAATAATTTGAAAAATTTATACAATAATCAAATTAATAAATTTATTTAACTATATATTAATTATATTTTAAAAATTAAATTCTTGATAATTTTTTAAAATTATATATAAAGAATCAATTATTTCTTAAAATATAAAATCAAGATTTCAAAAAACAAATTTAATCCCATTTAATTTTAAAACTATATTTTCAAAATTATTAAAATCTTTATTATTTCAATCAATTGATTTGATTGTTATTAAATAATATAGTTTTGAAAATATAAATTGAGGTGAAAGTGATTCATTCATTGATATAACTCATTCACTAATAAACCACGCTAAGTCCTTCTTCTATAAACTGAAAGTAAAGTTTGTTTATTGTGAGACTAAAAACACGTGACTTCACGGTCACGTGTTACTAGCATTTAGTATTTATAGCTTCTCTTTTTGTGAGAGTGAAAACACGTGACTTTAGGGTCACGTGTTACTAACATTTAGTATTTATAGTTTTATTTTTATAGATCTAAAAATATTATCGAATTTTCTATTTTCTAAAGTTGTTTTCTGAAGAATTGAGTTGTTCAATTTCTATTGTTTTCTTTATCTTGTTGTTGTGATGTAGTGATTCATTTTATTTTATTATGTGTAGTTATTTGTTTTATGCTTGGTATATGTGAAGGCTTTTCTTGTGTGACCATTATCACCTTCTATTCTTTTACATTCTGTAGATAAAAATAAAGATTGAATTTCCTACCTTCCAAGTTGACTCCTGAAGAATTGAGTGCCCAGCTCATACCGCCTCCCTCACCTCGTTATTGCGATGTAGCGATTCACTTCATTTTATTATGTGTAGCCACTTGCTTTATGCTTGGTATATGCGAAGGCTTTTCTTGTGTGACCATTATCACCTTCTACTCTTTTACATTATTCCTTTTCATTTTAATCCCTATATTATATGTTTTAGCTTAAGTATATCCTCGTACTTCGCTATCGCTATATAATGATTCGCTTTCAATTACTAGGTCTAGCTATTAAATTGACTATAGTATATACGAAGGCTTTTCTTGTATAATTTCTATCATCATCTACTTTTTTATACTATATAGGCTATAGTAATTAGGTGTAGATAATAGAGAAGATAAGAGCTTAATAAGAGCAGCTCTATATCGAGTAAAAATCATATTTACAATTATCTGAAGTTATTATAGAAAATAATCTAGATTATAGTTTATATAAGTTTTCTATAGTAGGAGCATATACAGAGCGCGCGCAAGGTAGACCGAGTATTACTCTCAAAGCTCATTTATTATTGATTGCATTTTGGGAATACTCACCGTATCATTGCTTTTCACGTTCAAACTTCACATATTTTTCTACAGAAATTCCTCCCCGGCTTCAGGAAACCGCTTTACGAGCTTTAGATCCAAACTCTGAAATAAGCGTTTCACTAGTTGCTTATCTCACTTTGGATCGACAGGGACCAAATCAAGAGTTCAATTAGCAGAAGGCAGAATCGCCGCAGGAGATTGACCTTGATTATGAGACAGCTCGAAAATCGACACCCCGTTTTCAATTCGTTCAAATATTCGAGATGATCTACTTCCCTGCTTGTATTTCGAGTGGATTGATTGAACCTTAAAAAAAAAGGCAAAAAAAGATAAAAACCCAGCAATATCGTGCAAAGGACTGGGAATAAACTGATTCATGGCGAGCCCTATGTGGCATTTCCATCCCAAATTGGAAATAAATACTTCTCAAGCTTAAAGAGCTCCAATTTGAATCGAGCTTCGACGAATTGACAATGAACTACCTACGATTTCGAAACAGAAAAGAGACAGACCCTCAATTCGACATGCTTTCCAATCCTCCTCCTGCCATTTCTGACGAAGTATTGTTCCCTCTATCCCCGCTTTTCCTCTCGCAACAATTCGGATATTCTCGGATGACGGTAAGAAAAAGGTCCTAGCTAGGGCTAGAGCTCACCGACCTCCCCTGTGTAGGGTGATTGTCAGACTCGTGGAGCGGGATGGCGTAACTTCCTCGTCACGCAGGAAAGAAAAGCGGCACGTTTTAATCCGTATTTGACAGCGCGTATACTGTAAGAAAGAGGCACGGATCCTATATAGCCTGCAATTGGGAAGTGTACAATGCTCGGTCCAAGAAGAGACAAAAGAAACGAAATAACTGTGATGGGATTGTACCAATCACAAGAGTCAGCGCTAATTTAATGCCTTACCATATCTGGAATGCATGATGTTGCACTGCCAGCATTGTACTAACTACAAATGGAATACCCCACGCCAAGTCGTCTAATAAAGGAGGGGCTCGGACCCCCAATCCTATTCTATCCTCAATCTCCGAATTTCACATTGTTTGCAACTTTTTTTATATGCTTCCCTTTCTCGTGAACGACGAAAAGTTGATGATGGCTGCCAACTTCGACAATATAAATGTTATTCAGACAAGAGCAGGACCGGTGGAGGCCGAGGTTTTAGGCTCGGGTTCAATCCCGATTCTGATCTTGCACGGCAGCCCAGGAGGTATCGATGCGGCCCGGACCATGTGTCAATTCCTCGACAAGGACCTATTCAGAAGTATCTGCCTCTCCCGCCCGGGATATCTCAAAACCCCTCTCCACCCCTCCCCGGCTCACCGTTCCATCACGGCCGAAACCGATCTCTTGGCAGCCTTACTCGATGCATTAAAAATCTCACGCGTCGGTATTCTGGCATGGTCGGGGGGAGGTCCATCAGCTTACCTTTTCGCGTCTCGATATCCACATCGTGTATCAGCTATCATAGCGATCGCGGCCGTGAGCTCATCGTGGATCGCCCCCAAAGCTCATATCAGCGAACGTTTCATGTTCGGTACGAAACTCGGGGAGTCGATCATCAAAGCTATGGCTGCGCGTAAGCCCGCGCACATAGTGGAGACTGCGCTTATGGGAGAAGGTTCTCTCCGCGGTGAGGAACTTCACAACCTCGCCGAGCAGGTGATGGCTGACCCCGCGCAGCGTCAGGCCGTATTAGATATAGCGGGGACCGTCAACATCAGTGGAGCCGGAGGACGGAAGGAAGGATGGCTGAATGATGTGGAAAACTATGCGGCGATTAAAAGCTTGGAACTGGAACAGGTTCATTGTCCGGTTCTACTGGTTCATGGAGATGCTGATACGGACGCCCTTCCAATATTCAGTGAAGCTGCTCATGCACGATTACCTCTTAGTTCTCTTATCGTAATGCCAAGAGGTACACATCTCGCATTCTATGCCCACCCGCAAGCACGCGATGTTCAGGAGACGGCCAAGAAATGGTTCTTGGACCATGTACCACGTTTGTAGTCATGCTAAGGCCAAACGTGACCAAGACCAAAAAGCTAAAGGTGGTCATCACAAGGGAGAGAGGGAACTTGACTACGATCGTGAACGAATTGATATTGATGGCAGCCGGAGAGGAAAGAAAACAGCAACTGGCAGTGGCACTTTAGTTTATAAGACACGTGTTTCCCAGACCTCACTCGTGGAAGCTTATTTGTCAGAATCTGTCCTGTATCCTGAAACGTGAAGATCGTTTGAACCACGTTTTTGAGATAATCTTGGCATTCTGTAGAAAGACACCTCATTTCATCTAGAGGTCAGGAAAGGAGTGAACGAATGATATTCGTGGAACACTCAGTTTCTTGTCGTACAAAGTGCCGGTCCTCGGCCTTCAGCCTGGTCGCCTCAACTACTACCCACTTACATACATGCCTTCGGCCTTCAATACCATTTGCTTCTCGGGGCAATTTCCACCACATTTCATTTGCAGATTTTGGCGATAGTGTCGTACGTATGTCCGTCAAAAGGTAATAAGCGATTGTGGAGTGTCGTAGTGTGATTTAAGTTTGTTGGTACAGTCGGCTTACTGCCCGAAAAGTTGCATCACGATAGCTTGTGGTCACTTTTGGTATCACCTAGAGCCTATAGGACTACTATCCTGCGATAGCATATTAGCTCTGTAAGGCTCGCTTTATTCTCTAGGCTAATCAACTAGTCTTATATAGAGGATGCGGTCAAAATTCGTGAGAATATGCTAGTAACTGGTACCTTATTTATGCGCGGGTCTTAGAATTGAGGGACTGTAAAAGTGTGGTTAAAGACATATATGATGTCTAGTAAAAGCTATAAAAAACATTACCAATGAACGATCTTCCTTTCCTGTCCTTTCATCCGACCTTCCTTGTATTCATTGGCTCCATTAAGAGCGATTACCTTAAGTATATGCTCTAATATTCTCTCAATCCAGGCTTGAACCTTCTCCTGTTTAAGGTCTTTACAACATTGAATTCATGCCTCTTGAAGCTTCTCTTTAGAAGAAATAGGTTCTTTTAGTGTCGTTTTTCTCTTAATAAAGAACCAACAAGGCTCAATCATATCATGGTCAAGAGAGTTAGTAGGCCATATTAATCTTTCTATACCCTCTGCAACATAGACTAAAGCCTGGTATTCATGAGAATGAGCTGTAGTACCATCCTTTTGTACAATAGTATTAGGTCTTTTCTCTAAACACATTTTTGCAAAATGTATCAGCAGTTGCTTTAAGTTTTTCATAATACCTATACCTACCTATAGCTCCCTTATTTTGTTTCCTAATAAAGCCTCCCATTCCAGGATTAGTGTTTACAAATTTAGGCTCAGTATCAAAGTGGTTGCGTGTTTCCATTCCAGCTACACCAGCTTCAGACTTCTCACATTAGAAGATCTTACTCATATTATCTCTATTCCTTTGCTCTGGATCCCTGATATAAGCTACTTTTTCAGCTGCCGTATGTTCCTTCCAGATATGATATGATCCCTTCTAATGATAGCTGAAACAACTCCATCACATAAACTCCTGAAAATCCTTCTACCTTCTAGTAACACGGTGGGTATAGTAGATTTCTGTTGAAAGCCTTCAATTCCGTCTTTACCTTTTACAATCCCCATTTGAACACTAGTTTTATCAGTCCAAATGACATTGTACCAATCTTCCAAAATCCAATTTTGATGGGTAAGGCATCACTCTAGCCACTTTTTCTTATTTATTAAGTCCTGGCTTCATTAAGAATGCGGTAAAAAGTACTTGAACTGATTTTCTTGCAGCCCGGCAAGAGCTTGAATGCTTTAGTGATCCTCCAAGATACCCATTCTCTTGTGCTTGATTTCCTAGTCAAAATAGTAAGCACTTTTTGCCTAACCTTCTCAGTGGTTTTTGGCCTCCCAGGATGTTCTGTATCCTGAACGTACTCAATTACAGCAATGTCACTGACGTCAGGATCCCAGCATCTCTTCCTTACTTTAGTAAACAATGAATATACATGCTTCACTGAAATAGAAGTAAAGATTTGTATATTTTCTGGTCTCATACTAACTGCAAAAAGGGTGACAGCTTGAACTCTAGCCCAACAGAATGCTTAGACCGAGGAGCCCGGGAGATTTTTTCTGAGGCCTTATAAAACAAGAATTAGATTCAGAATGTGGTTGTTGTAACTGAGGAGGTAGTACGGAAAGCTGCTCAGATTTTATTTCAGAGACTGATTCATTTGAAACAGTAGAAGTATTACGGGAGCTGCTTCTAGGGTCATGTGGAAGTGGTTAGAGATCTTTCGAGGTGGTTTGATTAAATTTCAAGTAGGAGTTCAATAAGGTTGTAATTTGTTGCAATTTTTGTAATTATAAACTAATAATTGTCTTGAGTACGAAGCTTTATATTACAAAGAAACCTATTCTTTTGGGTAGACTTTCGCTCTGTAGTGGATCGATAAGTCGACTGATAAGTTGATTGATAAATCGATTAGCTTTTAATTACACGATATTTGTTTTGTTTTGAAGCTATTCCTTTATAATATTATTAGTTTTAGTAAGCCTTTTTTGTTTATTGTATTTTTTTTTTTTCTTTTTTTCAGGATTTAATATTCTAGGACTTATATTCTGTAATTCATAGTTTCCCATGATTAATGTTCTTCATAGGTTTGAAGTGTTTTTGATTATCTAATACATTTTTTATGTTTTGTAATTGAATCTGCGATACTTATATTACTAACAGTTTATTATTATTGTTATTCTTCTTCTTCTTCATCTTCCTCTTTCTTTTGTGTAAGTCGAAGACTATAGTAGGACAGCTGAGCCAGAAGGCTCAACCGGTCTAGAAGTAGGTCTATGGGGCTAGCCAATGTATTCCGGGGGACATTTTGAGTCTAGCTCAGGCAGGCTATTCTTCCTGCTGTGATAAACAAAATAGTGCTTCCATGTCCAGTCTCCTCCTTTGCCTTCATATAACTTTTAATTTCGTCTCCTCTTATAATGAATAAGCTAGAGTATAAACAGGTGAATAATTTTATATTTTAGCCGGAAAAGCGTTACATGTGCGGTGAGGTGGGACCAGAACTTTTACATGCCCACTCCTTCCTCAGTATTCTTCCCCTCTTTCTAACCCAAAACTTGGGCCGCAGTCCGAGAACGTCATTGGGCCTGCCTTTGCAGAGAAGTTCTCTCGCCCGCTTACACTAGAAGCTAGAGGGCTTGTTTGAATAGCGTGACGTCCCCTCTGAATTCCCTCGGCTTCTTATGTGTAGCTCTCCCTTACCGGGCTTTCTCATCGATCCCTTCCTCCGGTCGTGGGTATAATATATTGTTCGACGGTATGAGTCGCGAGCTTTTGAACTCCCTGGAAAAGAATCCCTCGTTGTTTGTGTGACTGGTACGTATCGACATTGAATTTGATGTCCCCAGGAGCCATAACCCGCCTTACTCCCGTCCATACTTTTACACGACCCATTTCTTCTGTGTAGGGTAGTATATATTTGATCGCGATACAATATGCGAAGGGAGGTTGAAAGTAGAGGGATCGCATTCGTGGAAATTCTGCATCGCTATCCCAGAAGGTTTCGGTCGATCGTACGTACATGCAAGGCATCGGTTCCAATAAACACTAGGTGAAGGCAAAAGAATGAAATTCAAAACAAGGGACGATGTTGGATTCAGTAAAAACTTCTCCACTGAGTGTGTTTTACCCCTCTTTAGGCATATGCTGAAAACTACAGCCTAGGACCCCATTTTACGTTGCATTTTAGAGACTAGCCCCTGTTAAAACCCACATTTATAAGTGGACAAAGACCCTTGGCTAGTTTTCATGACTTTTGACCGCATCCTCCGTCCCAGTAACTACGTTTACGGCGGTCAGAGTCCCCCATCGTAACAGCATTGATTCAGGCTATCTACCGTTCTATAATAAGGCGTAGCTGAGAGAGCTACAACAGGATCAACTAGTTTACAGAACATATGGCTTTGTGGGGGCCCCACACAAGCTGGACAATGCCAAGCCTTCACCAGCCTGTCACGAGGCGCACAGTCCCGTGAGAAGCTATGCTAATAATGTCACAGTTTAATCTTCATAGGCAAAATAATTGGTTTGACGAGAAAAACGTGACATTTCTAGCATATCTGGTCCGAAGTGCGTCCGAAAGACTGGATAATTTTGATTTTTCTTTAAACGGACTACTTGAGATTGTCTCCGACTATTGGCATACTGGATATACAGGCTACACACAGAATTTGACCTTGGCCATGCCCCTCATCCCGAAGAGACTTTAAACAGCTTTGATAGTAGGATTGTAGGAAGCATAGTATGCTATGATGATGGGGGCTTTGCTAGTTATCGAGAGGTCAATCAGGGTGAAATCTGTAATTAACACTGAAGGGTGGTATATCAAATACTAGATATTATAACATAGTTTATTAATAAACGGATTATATCACTAAATCGATCATTTCAAAACACATCAAAATTAGTCATTTTAAGTATTCCTGTTCTAACAATTAACTGTTATTTTTAAAAGATGTAAGAATTAAAAAAAAAAAAAAAAAAAAAAAAAAAATCTAAATTTCGTATAAATATTCCCATTATATTCGATAAAAAATAGAAATTGTAACGATTTTTCTTATAAAAAAACGTCTTTTATAAGAGCTATTATAATGATTTGAATTTCCAATAAGTAATTAGATTTTTATGATATTTATATAATTTAATTTTATAGTTTTGATTTTAACAAAGTCTATCAATGAATAAATAAAGTATATAATTATATATAGATGAATTTTATATATAAAATAATAATTCATTTATTAGTATAACCTACCCGGTGTTAAGTTATATTAACTACTAGATTGATTATAATATATATAAAGGCTTTTCTTATATGATCTCTACTATCTTTCATTCTTTTATAATATATATATAAACAAATTTTGTATATAAATTAAGTAATCTATTTAGTTATATAATCCATTCGGTGATAAACCACGTTATTCTTAATTCATACATTGTTTATCTGTAAAAGCAGCGATATCAATAAGTCTATATGAGGTAAGTGGATACTAGTGGTGGACAAGGGGTTTGTTAACACGTTTTGCATCCTAGTGTATATTAGATTAAGGAATAATCGACGCACTCAAGTGGAACATTGAAGAGTATATTTCTCTAATCCAGGATGGTTCCAGGTTATTCAGAGTGTATACTTGTATTCCAGGGTAAAAATCGTAGTCATCCACTTAAACCTAATCGAGTATTAAATACGCGATTTCTAAAAAACTATTGGCTAGATGCCCTGGCCTTTGTGGAAACTATTAAAAACAAACTTACGATCTTTACCTCAGACTACCAAATACCCTGAATAGGTCCATAATTATCTTACTTCTGATCGAATCCTTCGTACCAACTAGTGCTTATACCTAGTTCTATATATATCTAATACAAATTTTCCCTTTTGATCGTGCACGTACTTCTTAATCTGATAAGCCTTCGCCTACTTTAGTGTTTTCTTGGTATTGCTTAATGATCCAATTGACTTCTTGGCTCTCTTTTAGCATGAACGACTCCGATTTTATGGACGGTTATAGAGAACTTCAAACTCAGCCTGAGAACCAACAAGATCAACAACGCGAAAAGTACCCATCCAGACATGACCGGCAGGTCTCCCAAGATAGCGGAATCGAAAGTCAAGCAACGTCTGCTACTTCCATGTCCATAAGGTTATCATGCAACCGCTGCCGTCTCCAGAAGCTGAAATGCACAACACCAGCCGGTTCCAGTATATGTGAACGATGTACCCGGGCCAAGGTAGCCTGTCTTTTCGGCCGTCGAACATACTCGAAATGCAAAAAGCAAAACAGTAATGACTCCGGCCCTTCTACCCGATCAGCACGGAGTCGGACACCAGGAACAGCCAGCCAGAGCCAGAACTGCTCCGTCCCAGAAGACGCAGGTGCTGCACCGGGACTCACCTCCGAAACCACATGTGCAACCGCCTCGAGCACATCAACACATTCCTCGTACCCATCCCCTTTCCCAGACTGGACCCTCGATCCTCCGATCCCCGAATCCACGATCTTAGATGATCTGACTTTCACCCACTATGATTTCGGAGATGATCACGCTTTCGACCAAACCCCCGAGTGCTTCGACCGGTTGCAAAACAATCATCCGAAAGCAGCAGGAGAAGAAGATTATCTCCTCCGCGCGGCAGCCAATATCCCCCCACCGCTCGGGATGACAAATCTATTATCTCATCCTGATGGAACCAAAATTCAATCTATCCCAATAGTAACCACACCAAGCACGTTCTTCACACCATCATCATCACCCTCTTCTTTTTCCCCGACAAGTCTCGAGCTCACAACCCTCGTCTACCAAATCCAGAGCCAGCTCCGAGAACTCTCCGAACACTCCCTCCACCACTCCCTCGAAAACCGCACCAACCTCGACGATTCCATCAGTAATATCCTCACCCTCTCTCAGAAGTTCGGTTTCATGGCTGCGCAAATCCTCCACACCACTAATCTAGCCACAGACAGTACCCGCGGAGGAAGTAGCACACCCTCTCCATCCGAAATCGGTACCACAGCCGATACTCCCACAATCCTCCTTGTCGTCGCAGGCTACATGCACATCATGCAAGTGTGCGCTCTAGTCCTGGATCACTTCAAGACCTATCTTCAATCCATACCGGGTCCAAACAATTCCCTCTCTTCCCCTCTCGCACTTTCTTTGAATCTTTCGACGCTGCCGGAGAATGAACCGGCATTGCAGAGAAATGAGTTATTGAGTGCGAATGCGGTGCACTACTTGTATCAGATCAATACGGCGGTGAGAATGGTGCAGGATTCTTTGCGGGATATTGAACGGCACTTGGGGAGGGGAGGGGTGTTGGTCAAGGATCTGGCAGTGGGGTTTTTGAGGAGTTCGTGGGTGGGGAAGAGGGATAAGGAGGTTGAGGATTTAGCTCGGGGGATTCGGGAGTTGATTAAGGAGAAGTTACAATTCTGAGGGCTGGTTTGAGAGGATAGGGTTATAGAATATAATGGAATTGAAAAAGTTTCATGTTACCTTTTCCTTTTTTTAGAGAGCATAGGAAATGTAAGAGTTGTGACCATAGCTCATAACACCCTTTATTAATTCATAACAAAATCCCTACAAAAATGATATTTTATTATACAAAATTAAATATTTAATGATTTTTCAAACTATTATATTATAAATTTGAAACTTCAATATAATAAAACTTATTAAATAATAATTTAGAAAAAATGAATGAAATATTTTTTATGATTTTTGTAATTGAAATACAAAACCTCAAAACTGAAATTTTTAGAAAATTATAATATATAACACTTTTACTATACAAAATAATCAATTTTTTTGAAATTTTTAGAATTTTCAATTTCAAAATTCTATATCTCATTTGAAAAAAATTTAAAAAATATTCTATTCATTTTTTTAAGCAATTTTTATAATTTTCTATAATTTATAATAATAATTATCAGAATTACTTTATTTTGTATCAAATTTTCAAAGGATTGAAAAGTTGAATAAATGATAGTTTTTAATATATTTTTATTAAGAGTGCTATAAGCTATAGCCACAATTCTTAAGTTATGACATGAAGAAATAGAAGACTTAATCTATAAGCACTTCTTTTTCAGTTTTGACCGTGAGGTTTAGTTATGAGTTTCTTAGGGTGAAATGAATTTGTATAATTAGTCATATTTATGATGTCTTTCTAGGACAAAAAGTAACAAAAATCAACTTTTTAGTATATATTACTTATGTTTAATATCAGTTACTGATTTTAGATACGGATAATATTTATCGTATCATCGCAAAATCATAAAATCGAAAAATTGCGCAATTATAGAATTGTAAGAATTTTTTTAGAATTTCTTAAAAAAGTTATCATATAACTACACAATTCTACTGTTTTGCGATTATACGATTTGTAATTGTGCGATTTTATAATTAAAATTAGTCATCTATATTGCAAAAGAGTAGGAGGTAATAAAGATCTTATAATAAAAGCCTTCATATATATTATAATCAATCTAATAGCTGTGTATAATAAATAAAGGCTAATCATTATATATAGTAGTAGTGAGTTGTAATGATGTATTTGAGGTATAAAATATATAAATGTGAGAGGTCAAAATAAGAGGAACTGGAATAAGTAATGTCTTAAGTCTATAAGAGGAGAAACTATAAATACTAAATAACTATGTTATATAACCTTAGATTAAATTTTTCCACTCATAATATTTAGAATTAGCGACTTGTATTAAGAAACTAGAAATCTGTATTTGAAAGTTGTTTTTTGTCACTTTTTGTCTCAAAAGTACATCATAGACTACGAATGAATGAAATGGTTTTACATAGACAGTATAGCAAGTAAAAAAAGTAAACATCCCGTGGCATCCGGTAAGATCTTGCTTATAAGCGACATGCTTTCCTGTTTTACGTATGTTTACGTTTACACGACTAGGAAGAAGCTCCGTGGAAGTGTTGAGTGAATTAAAAATAATTGAAAGTTCAGTATTAAGAGAAATTGCCACTACAAAACCCCACTATTGGATAGAAGTACTATATGTTTTTATTACCTGAGCTCATCAATAGACCCATTTTGGTGCATTGCGGCATCTGCAACGTAATGAAAATGTTATTGAAGTCGTTACCTTTGACGATAAAGTTTTTGCTTCTTTTGACTAAAATAATATGAGTAAAATAGATCTTTTCCGGTAATATGAGTTTCAGTTCAAGACTAGTATGTTTCAAAAAAAACGTAAAATTTGGCTTTGTAGGTGTTGGTAAGTGAAGGGATTTGAAGGTATAAGTTAACTTATTCCCTTTCTTCATTTTATACACTCAAATATAAACACACAGACGTCAATCTATTGGTCACAGAATATTTATCCATGTCACTATCGAACACAACCCCACATTCCAGCTGCATTGTACATCGATCAATCACCTCATCTTCTTCAACACCTCATGATCCACCATTCCTTCTTTAACCGGCAACTCCTCCAAAACCACAACATCACACCTCCCCTCAAGCCCTTGTGTTTTTAACACATCCAAAACCGCCTGTGGGAGATTCCCTCCCGCCTTTACTTGAATCTTCTTCCCCTTCAACGGCTCATTAGCGAAACACTCCCATTTCCTCCCCACATGATCAACCGGGAATCTAAACTGCTTCCCTAAAGCACTATTCCGATAAAAAATAGCATCCAAGCCTCCCTTTTGGGAAAACTGTCTCGCACAACTTGACTTAACCTCGAAACCAGTTTCCTCCGCGATAAGGTCAAGATCAAGTGCTGAAAGTGAAGGAATTTTTTGACTATTTACACGGACATTGGAAAGCCAATCTGGTTTCTCATCAGATATTTGAAGGGAAGAGAGAACTTCGCGTTCCAAGATAGTTTTGCTGTAAGGAATATTACTTATCGCAACAACATCCTCCGAAGTAGTACTAAGAAGCGAACAAAGGGATTCTCGATTCAGGTTTTGTTGAGAGAAATCGATCCAGTCTTGTGACTGTATCATAGGTACCTGGGAATGGGAATCTTTGACATGAATCACAGCCGAATATCGATATTGCACCAACTCATTACTAGCCTTCATATGTTTCGGCAAAATCTCCACGGACGCAATCTTCCCAGGTAGGCGCTCCACAAGACTGGTAAAGAAAGCTGGATCGACGAGGAATTCGGAATGTGGTTTTCCAAGTTCATTCCTCAGATCGTCTTTACTGACATTCTCACCAAACTGGGAAAGGGCTTTTGAGATACAAAATTCGGGTTCGAGAGCAAAGGAACGCATGTCTCCAAAAAAGATCGTGGATACGGTGTTGAGATCTAGAAGTCCTTGAATAACATTCACAAGGTAATTGGAGCTGGGAAAATATTGAGCCACCGAGTTGATGATTGCCAAAGTAGGAGTAGCTTCTTTCAAGAGGTGGAAATCAAGAGCCGTGCCTTGATATAAATGTAATTTCCCTTCCAAGGAAGGGACACTACGTGCCGTAGCAGCCACGAAATCAATCGCGTTTGGAGAGGGATCTAATCCATGATAGCAACGTAAATTCGGGATTAGATTGAAGAGAATCATGCCCGAACCGGTTCCCAGCTCCAGAACATCGAGAGAATGGTCTTCACCGTGGGTCGTTAGGATTTGATGAATAGTGTCGTCGAGCCATTCGTTCATTTCCGCGATATCGAGGGGAATGCTGTTGTATTGACATACCCAGCCTGTAAAGTCGCGACCAATGGTTGAACTAGGCTTGTTTTTAATGGTTGCGTACATTCCTTTGTCGAACATGGTGCGCCAGAGCTTCACTTGCCGATTTTCGGCTTTGGGGTCGACGAGGGGCTTTAACGTGATGAAAGCTTTGATAGCCCCGTCATCTTGTTCGATAATGATGGCGTCCTTGATGAGAGCATTTTTGCTTAGATCTTTCTCGATTTGAGAGAGATTAAGCGTTGATTCTACCTATTTTGCTGTAAATACATGTCTTGGCAAGCATCCTTCGATCTTTATCACTCACCATATTGATTGACTAATTCTGTGATCTTGTTTGTATCGATTGATCTTATGGAAGATTGAATAATGGATGTCTTAATAATAACACCTTGCCGTACAGTTCATGTTTTGAGGATGGGTCTTGGGATGTCAATTTTCGGAAATTTTCGGAGACTTGTACGTAAGACTCAATACACCAGGCTACCAACACTCGCCACAGACTATATACCAACTTCCTACATATATCACATCTCAATCCTAAGCCTACTCATAAAAGAAGTAAATAGAACCCCTTCCTTCTCCAGAAAAAGCCATCTATCCAACATGGCACGCACACAAAAAGCCCTAGTCGGCGGCTTAGACAACGACATCGTTCTCTCCAACGTAGCAAATCTCCCCCCTCCCTTAGAAGATGACCGAATCGGCGTCGCCATCAAAGCCATATCCCTAAATCCTGTCGACACCAAAATGGTCGGTGGCTACCTCACCCCAGGCGCTATTTCTGGTTGCGACTTCGCCGGCGTCGTGACCGGTGTTGGCGGCCCCACAGCTCAGAAACGCGGTCTCAAAATCGGTGATCGCGTCGCCGGCGTAGTCATGGGTATGAACCCTCTCCGACCAAACATCGGAGCCTTCGCCGAACATACATCCGTGTACTGTAACACCTGCTTGAAGATCCCCGATGATTGGACATTTGCTCAAGCTGCATCGGGGGTCGGAGGTGTGGCGTGGTGTACAGTCCCCTGGGCACTGTTCCATCATTTGGCTCTACCACCTGGACCCGAATTAGAGCCGTTGAATAGCGAGTTTGTCCGCCCCTCCGAAGTTTTGGGACCGAAGATAAAGATTACATCAAGTCATGATGGGACCGAGAAATCTCCAACCACCGTCTTGGTGAATGGTGGTGCGAGCTTCACCGGAACGTGTGCAGTACAACTCCTCAAATTGGCGGGTTTTACCGTTGTGGCGACGTGTTCGCCGAAAAGTTTTGAGATGGTGAAGTCTTATGGTGCTGATGCCGTGTTTGATTATTCGTCACCGACATGTGCTGCGGAGATTAACGCCCATACACGCAATGGGCTACGTTTTGTTTTAGACTGTATCACCACTGCCGATACGACGAGGCTGTGCTATGCAGCCATTGGACGAGCTGGTGGCCGTTATGTCGCTTTGGACCCGTATAGTGTTGCAGTGGCTGGATCTCGTGCAATTGTACATGCCGACTGGGTGTTTGGGATGGATTTGATGGGTGAAGAGGTCTTATGGCCGACGCCTCATGGGAGGAAGAGAGACGCAGTTGCGCATAGCTTCGGGGTGCAGTGGAATAAGACTTTGCAGACACTACTTGATCGTGACTTGATCCGGCCACATCCACAGCTGGTGAGAGAGACAGGTTTGGAAGGTGCGTTGGAAGGTATTCAGGAGATTCGTTCCACGAAGGGGTTATCTCATAAGCTGGTGTATACTCTTTGATTAGATGAACAGGAGCCGGAATTATTTTTATACCTTGCCAGTAAAAACAAATATTGTATATTCTAAAGTAAGATCTTTTTGAAGGTGAATGCTCCCCTCCCTCCATCGCAGAATTGACTTGGTCCACAGACATCATAAATTATTCAAATTGAATCTACGATACTAACATGTGTCAAATTTTACCCAAGACAATGGTTTTGAAATCGAGAATCACATGCTGAGATCGTAGTACATCATTCAGAAACGTTAACGTTCTAAAAATGGGTTTGATTATCATAACACTAACATGCACCTTTCTCCAACGCTTTCCCAAAAACCAAAACGCTATGGACATTACTTCTGCCGCGGAGACACCACTTCCATATGAGTATGTCCTCCATCCACCCTCACCACAGCAGCCACACACTCCTTCGCAGCAGAAGCAATAAGATTTGAATCCTGCTGGCACAGCATAAACCTCACGCCCAAATCGTTAATTGCCCAGCTCTGAAGTGAAGGATTGTTATAGATCCCCGCCAAACCCATCACCTTCCCATGACGCCGACACGCCTGACTGACATCTATCAAAGCAGATCGGAAATACTCACTGTCAAAGTTACCAGGGATGCCCATATCAGTTGACAAGTCTAGACAACCAACGAGCAACGTATCGACACCTTCCACGGCGGCGATGGACTCGAGGTTTTTGAGGCTGCTTAAAGCTTCGATCATCACTAATACCGAAGAGCCTTTCGCATTGCAGGTTTCCACTAGAATAGGGAGTGGCGTTTGTCGCATCCCAAGGACGGGTTGTTGACCCCACATTGAACGTTTGCCCCATGGTGGGAATTTACATTGCTGGACGGCTGCGTATGCATCTTCTCTCGTAACTATGTGCGGGAAGATAACTCCCATTGCACCACCGTCCAGAACTTGCTGGACATAACCAGAACCGCACTGCCAAGGCAGACGAACCAAAGGCATTATACCCGTCAGAGTAGCAGTGTAGGAGATGGCGCTTGCTTCAGCGAGGGAGAGGGAGGAATGTTCCAGGTCGATGAAGAGACAATCAAACCCGGCATTGCGGGCTAATGCTACAATCAAGGGGTTTGTTACCATGCGAACACCCAGAGCCTGGAAATTAATATTGTTAGTTATAGTCTCATAGCAGTAGTAAAGTACCGAATACCTTGCACAGCCGTCCATCAAAAGCCTTGGTCGTCAAAATATTGTCAATCACCAACGAAGATTCAGAATATCGGTCTGTTATTGGCCCATTCCCGTTCTCAACAATAGGAATGATTTGGCTTTGCGGACGAGTAGGAGCCATTTGAGTTTTGTGGTTTGGTGATTTGCGTGATGCCCGCAAGCGAAAGTGACAAATCTGAGTAATGGGGGGGATGTGCTGGGCAACGGGAATAGGACCAAAAATAAGACATGCCGCAACGCGATGTTGTGCGATGGCGAGATTATAAATGTCAGCATTAAGTTCTTTTTACGAATCGTGATTTCCGATGGAGTGAGTCTCCAAAGTTCGCAGAGCACCGGATATTTTCGGACACCACGTGCTTCTCCACTTGCATGTAAGCAATGTAGCAATTAACAGCTACGCCGCATGATCCATGCTTTAGAGTTTCATCCTCTTCTCCGATTCGGACCATTCATAGAAGTCTACTCAAGTCAACACTACCTACATCACCCCTCTGCAAGCGTCTTAAAAGCTCAATAAGCTTGGATACCATTTCAACTCATCTCTAGCTGAGCCACGTTATTTTAGAATCAACTTCTACTTACCAACAGCGAAAAAACATCCAGCCAGGCTTAAAAACCATACCTACTCTCCATTAATTGATCAACCTATAGTCGCTGGTACTCCACATACCTATACATATTATTCTATTTGATACCCAGGCTATACCCATCAACATACTGTAGCTTCAAAAACCACACAATCAACCTTCAATATCGAAATCATAATGGCAGTCCAAGATCAAGAGCCAATTGCCATCATCGGCATGGCATGTCGTTTTCCAGGCGGCTCCAACTCCCCCTCCAAACTCTGGGATCTGATCAAATCCCCACGCAACCTCTCTAAGCGAGTCCCGGACGAACGTTTTAACTCTGAAGCCTTCTTCCACACCAATGGCTCTTACCACGGCGCCACGGACTCGCGAGAAGCTTATTTTCTAGAAGAAGATGTGGCACTATTCGATAATGCGTTTTTCAATATCCAGCCGGGTGAAGCGGAAGCTGTTGATCCGCAACAACGTCTACTGATGGAAACAGTTTATGATTCACTGTACATTGATTTTACCACCGTGTTTTGGTAATTGGAGTATCACTACTGACTTTTGATCTTTGTAGGTGTGCTGGTGGACAAACCATTGAGGGCCTCCGTGGCTCCAACACCGGTATATACGTCGGAATGATGTGCGATGACTGGGCCCAAGCTATTAATCGAGACTGGGAGTCTACCATGACTTATGCTGCTACTGGTCAAAGTCGTGCCATTGTTTCAAATCGCTTGTCGTATTTCTTTGACTGGCATGGTCCGAGTATGACAGTCGATACGGCTTGCTCCTCCTCACTGGTCGCTGTTCATCAAGGTGTAACATCACTCCGCAACGGCGAGTGCCCAGTCGTAATTGCCGCTGGCGTCAACTTGATACTCGGTCCTGGTGAGTAATACTGCCACCACCTCCGCCGATTGTTTGATGACTGACCTATTCTCCCCCTCTAGGTATGTGGATCGCGGAGAGCAAGCTTCATATGCTCTCACCGACGGGGACAAGCAAGATGTGGGATGAATCGGCTGACGGGTATGCCCGAGGTGAGGGTATCGCGTCTGTGGTCATGAAGAGGCTTAGCGATGCTTTAAGAGATGGGGACCCCATCGAGTGTGTGATTCGGGGAACTGGTGGTGAGTACCTCCATGTTTCACCGAAGCCCCTCAAGTATCTTTACAAACAAGCATAAGAACGCTTGCTCACTGATATTACTGTGATTTCTAGTAAACCAAGACGGCAAGACTCCTGGCTTGACCATGCCCAATGGCAAGGCGCAAGCGGACCTTATCCGTGATACATATCAACGTGCAGGTCTTGATATTCACGACCCTCGAGATCGCCCACAATTTTTCCACGCCCATGGAACGGGAACACAAGCAGGTGATCCTCAAGAGTCCCAAGCAATTGATTCAGCGTTCTTTTCCGGACCCGACAAAAAATTGGAAACCATGGCCGTGGGCTCCATCAAGACGATTATCGGGTACGAGAATTCTCCTCCACACGACAACTACTCGAAGTTAACCCGTAACTAACAATTATTCACAGACACACTGAAGGAACCGCTGGTCTGGCCAGCTTGATTGGCAGTGTGATGGCAATAAAGCACGGTGTATTCCCCCCCAATCTACATTTTCAAAATTTGAGCCCCAAAGTCGCTCCTTTCTATAATCATCTTCACATCCCAACAACTGCTACCCCTTGGCCAGAATTGCCTTCTGGCGTGCCACGTAGAATCAGTTGTAACAGTTTTGGATTTGGCGGCTTGAATGCTCATGCCATCATCGAATCCTACGAATCATCAACAGAATCCACACTGATAGAGCAAGAAGCCACTCTAGCCAGCGTATTCACTCCATTGACCATCTCTGCCGCTTCTGCATCTGCGTTGAAGGCCACACTTTCCGACATCCGATCTTACCTGGAAAAATCTCCAGATGTCAACATGCACGACTTGGCTCATACTTTGCAAAGTCGGCGATCGACCTTGGCTTATCGTAAGGATATCATGTATAGTAGCCGCGAGGATGCCATAACGAAAATTGATTCGTTGTTGAGCGACGATGCTAATGCAGCAGCCAATGGCTTGACCTCCCGCTATACTGATCATCCAAATGCTCGTATCTTGGGCATATTCACTGGTCAAGGTGCACAGTGGCCTCGCATGGGTGCAAAGCTCATTGAGAAATCCCCATTTGCCGCAAGACGCATGGAGGAGCTCGACCTCGCACTGTCTCGTCTTCCGGAAAACGACAGACCTAGCTGGACGTTGCAAAATGAGTTGCTCGCCGGGGCTGAGAAGTCTCGCCTCTCAGAGGCTACAATTGCACAACCTCTATGTACGGCGGTCCAAATAATACTCATCGATTTATTGAAGGAGGCTGGTATAAAGTTCAGTGGTGTCGTAGGCCATTCATCTGGTGAGATCGGCGCCGCATATGCTGCTGGTTTCCTCTCAGCACCCCATGCACTGTATATTGCTTACTATCGTGGCTTTTACGCCCACTTCGCTGGCTCTGAAAGCAACGTTCCTGGTGCGATGATTGCGGTGGGCACCTCGTATGAGGACGCGCTGGACTTTTGCGAGCTGGATGATTTCGTCGGCCGCATTCAAGTGGCTGCACGCAACTCTGCGACCAGCATCACGCTCTCCGGTGATAAGGACGCAGTGCAAGAGGCCGAGGAGATTTTTAAGGATGAGGGCAAATTTGCTCGAGCATTGAAGGTCGACAAAGCCTACCATTCTTTCCATATGCTTCCGTGCATCGCCTCTTATTTGGCGGCTCTAGCCAAGTGTGAGATCACGGTTCAGGAGGGAAATGGCATCCAATGGTATTCCAGCGTAAGGAACGGGCGAGTCATGAGCAAAGACGACATCTCCACACACAACTACTGGGTGGAAAATATGGTCAATACGGTTCTTTTTGAGCCCGCTGTAGAGGCTGCCGCCTCTAACGGGGATCCTTTCGACATTTGTATCGAGGTTGGCCCTCACCCGGCACTGAAAGGGCCTTGCCTGGATACTTTGAAAGCGGCCACTGGAAAAGTCGTCCCATACACTGGTTTACTAGGTCGTGGCAAAGACGACCGGGTCGAGTTAGCTCTGGCTCTCGGCTCCATTTGGAGACAGCTGGGTGCTTCGTCAGTCAATTTTGATACCTTCGAATCCAGCGTCTCAGGTCAGTTCCTGCCAAAGCGTACATTGTCTGGACTACCAACTTATCCCTTTGACCATTCACGTCGCTTTTACTCATTGACACGCTTCTCTGGGAGCTTCATTTACGCACAGGACGCACCACACCCGCTCCTGGGTCGACGTTCCGTGGAAATAGAGACGGACCATCAGATATCATGGCGCCAGCTGTTGAAGCCAAATGAGATCAGTTGGATTCAAGGACATCAATTGCAAGGCCAGGCCGTATTTCCGGCCATGGGTTTCGTAGCCATGGCTATCGAAGCCGCCAAAACCGTGACCGGTGTTGATCGTGAATTAGGGTTGCTGACTCTTGAAAATGTGATCATTTCGCGTGCTTTGACATTCAGTAGCGATGATGCTGGTATAGAGTGCAGGATCACGATGACAATTACAAGCAACACTAAGGATGAGTTTCGTGGTCAGATCGCTTGTTATTCTGGAGTACCTTACGGAAGTGGCGCTCCTCTCGTCTTGAACTTTTCCACGGATGTAACGGTTGCGTTCCACACCCCAATGCCAAATACTCTGCCTGCATCGCGTTTGGATGAGATCAACTTGGGTTATGCAGATGAGAAGCGCCTGTACGCGCAATTCACGTCTCTTGGCTACAATTATAGTACACCTTTCACCGGTATCCGTAGCATCTCCCGCAAGATGAACTTTGCAACAGGTGAGATTGAGGACGAAGCGGGGGATGATTGGGAAGATCAGCTGCTTCTACATCCTGGATTCTTAGATTCTGCGATCCAGACCGGCTTTGCTGCATATGCACATCCGTTTGACAACCGTCTTTGGGCTCTTCATATCCCAACCGACGTACGTTCCATTGTCATCAACCCATACTTCCTCGCATCAAGATCGGAAAGCCGCAACCGAAGTTATACATATCAAACTGCGACTCGTACGACTCCTGAAGCACCTATGGTGGTTGATATGTCGATATTTTCTGGGTTGGGCGAGCAGACCCTGCAACATCCCTTCATTCAGTTCGAGTCTGTCGGTGTGAAACCTTTTGCCCAAGCTACTGCACGCGACGATGCGGTGATCTTCTCCAGAATGCAGTACCGACTGGCAGAACCGGATTCAAGCGTAGCTCTTGAAAATATCGGCGAAGTCTGGACTGAACAGGATTTACCGGCTTTGCTAGCGGCCGAGCGATTGAGCTTCTTCCATATGCGTCGATTAAGTGAAATCACAACCGAATTCGAGTTCCTTGAAAGTTCGTCGCCTTACAGGAACTTATTGGATAATGCAATGCGCCTTGTGAAGCTTGTAGTAGCGGGAAACCACCCCCATGTGCCTCGAGAAGCGTCAGCTGATTTGATTGGCGAAATCAACTCTCTAACGAGTATATACCGTAACCATCCATTCGTCAAACTTGCAGAAGTGGCGGGTAAACACCTGGAGGATGAGATTAGGAGCGGGGGAAGCATCCTGGAGCACATGACCAAGGACAATCTGCTTCACAAGTTCCAAAGCAAGTTAGCCCTGATTGCTCACAAATCTATGGCTGCGATCGTGTCTCAGATTGCCTATCGCTACCCGCGAATGAACATTCTCGAAATCGGCGCTGGTTCTGGTGAGGCAACTCAATATGTGCTCTCAGAGCTGGACGGTGCTTTCGAAACTTACGCTTACACGAACGTCTCTGATGAACTGTTTGCCAAGGCTCAGAGACGCTTCGATATATACAATGATCGAATGTTATTCTCGAAGTTCGACATTGATCAACCGGCTATCGGGCAAGGGTTTCAGGAAGAATCTTTCGATCTTGTGTTGGCAGCTGGATCGCTGTCTATGACAGCCAATCCAGATGATATGATGGCCAATGTCAGACGTCTCCTTAAACCCGGTGGGTTCTTAGTCGTGGGAGACTATGCAAATAATGATCTTATGACGCTTAATCTCGCTATGGGTAGTTTGCCGGATTGGTACAACGGGCTGGAGAATGACCCAAGTCGAAGTTACGGACCCTGTCTCACGCTTGACCAATGGACTGCGCTCACAAGCAAGCATGGTTTTGCAGGTCTCGATGCGGTACCCTTTTCAAACAAAGTTCAGCCTTACTCAGTCTTTTTCTGTCAGGCTGTTGATAATCGCATCCTCAGCCTTCGAGAACCTCTAAATGAGGTCTACAACGAATCTCAAAACGGTAGTGAAAACGAGTCAGAAGTTTCTGCACCAACTGATGGCCGTGCCCAGTTGATTTTGGTTGGAGGCCGTAAAGCTGCGACGGCTAAACTTGTAAGCGAAGCATCAGCTCTGCTTAGTACTCGCTACAAAAGCATTACTCGGGTTGCATCTCTGGAGATTCTCCATGCTGACGGCATCACACCTGGAACTACTGTTCTCTCCCTGACCGAACTTGACGAACAATATCTGGAAGCCCGTAGTGAAGTCAAGCTGGAAGCTCTCAAGACCGTCTGGCGTAATGCCCGCACGATCCTCCATGTCACCAATGGTGCTCGAAACAGCAGTCCATACTCCGGAATGGTGTTGGGTGTTTCCCGCGTGGTTCGATTTGAACACCCCAACATCAACCTACAGATCTTAGACTTCGACTCTACCACTAAGCCGACAGCAAAGATCATTGCCGAATCTTTGGCACGCCTCGAGCTCGGACGAAAATGGGTGACGGAGGACGCGGCGGAAGACTTGCACTGGAGTCTTGAGCCTGAACTCTACTATGTCAACGGCAAACAGCTAATTCCGCGATGCTTGCCATTCAAAGAGGGCAACGAGAGATACAACACCTACCGCCGTCCCATTCCTGTCGTTGTGGATCCAAGCGAGGTGAGTGTAGTCCTTGAGCCAAGTCAAGGTGAACAAACATTCGAGCTGGGTACTGTATCACCTCTTCGTGTCTTGCCAATCGTTCAATCTACCAAGAGCTGCACCCTACAGACCAAATACTCCCTGATGGGTGCCATCAAAATGAATGAGGCTGCATGGTTGAGTCTATTGCAAGGAACCGATAAAGAGACGGGCCATGAGCTTATTGCTCTTATCGACAATGCAGCCGAATCTCGAGTGGTTGTGCCGGCAGAATGGACAGTCCGTACTCCTGATGATACAAGTGGTTCTGGGCTCCTCGCCACCGTTGCGGCCTATCTTGTCGCCAAAAGTATTCTCGACAGTGCACCCAGTTTTGGCAGCATCATTGTTCACGAAGCCAACACTTTGTTAAGACATGCATTGACACGACAAGCGGCCGTAGAGGGCGTGCAGATTTTGTTCACCACTACAAAACAACAATCGACCGACAAGGATAGCTCCATCATGATGGTACATCCAAATCTACCTTTCAGTGTTCTCCAACGCCTTGTACCACGTCAAACGTCATTTTTCGTGAATATGGCTGGTGTTAACTGCACGAGTGCTGAACTCCTCAAACGTTCTTTGCCAAACGATACAATGATCCGTCTGGAATCCGATTTTATCCGCCCACAGCCAAGCGTGAAATCTGAACACGTGACATCGGACGTCATCCAGAAAATTGGCCAAGATATTAAGGAAGCCATTCACAGAGTGACAATCTCTGCTCAACGAGGTCGCAAATCTAAGCCTACTACTATTGTAGCAGCAATTCACGGTAGTAAAAGTCAAGACGAGATCTCTTTGCAGAATATCCAAAACTCTCGTGTTGCATATGCTGCTCTCAATATCGTGAATTGGCAAACATCTTCAGTTCAAGCCCTTCAGCGCCCAATCGATCATGGACTGATTTTCCGTGATCATGTCACATATCTCCTCTTCGGTCTGGCTGGCGAACTTGGTCAATCCTTGTGTTCCTGGATGGTCTTGCATGGTGCACGTCATGTATTGATTGCGAGTCGGAACCCTAAGGTAGACTCTCAATTCATCAATACCTTAGCTGATGAGTATGGTGCAAATGTTAGGGTCATGTCGGTTGATTTGACACAACGTGCTTCATTAAACGCCTGTTACAAGGTCATCACCGCTGAGATGCCTCCTGTGGCTGGTGTTACACATGGAGCTTTGGTCCTTGCCGACTCTCTTTTTGACGACATGACATTCGATGACTTTGATCGTACAGCTAAGCCCAAGGTTGACGGTACTTTGCTCTTGGACGAGCTGTTCTACGATGCACCACTGGACTTCTTCATTCTATTCACCTCCGCCGTGGGAGTGTCTGGAAATACGGGTCAGTCTGCCTATATCATGGCCAACAACTTCATGACCTCGTTAGCCGCCCAGCGACGAGATGTTCGTGGAGTAGCCGGCTCCGATCTGGCACTTGCCGCTATGGCTGGCTTAGGTCGCTTCGAACGCAGTGAGTATCTGGACAAGGATCACTTTGCCAAGATGGGCTACCGCGACAGCTCCGAGCAAGATTTCCATCGACTCTTCGCTGAGGCCGTCCTTGCCGGTCGACCTGAGAACGCGAGTCAAGGATGTTCTCAAGTCGCCAGTGGTCTGCAACCCGTCCGCAAGACGCCCAAATTGCAAGCACAACTGCGTGAAGATCCCAAGTTCAGTCATTACATATTGCCCGATGCCTCCGCTCTGGACCGCCAAGGTAAGGGATCTCAGGGCGGCAAGACCGCTCGTGCACGAGTGCGATTAGCAACGGTCAAGACTCGTAGACAAGCGCGTGCTGCAGTTAAAGAGGCTTTTGTGGACCGACTCAAGCGTGCTCTCATGATCCCGCAAGACGAGGCTCTCAACGAAGAGCTGACTTTCGTTGAACAGGGCGTGGATTCTATTACGGCCGTGGAGATTCGAACGTGGTTCTTGGCTGAGATTGAGGTCGATTTGCCCGTGCTTCAGATCCTGGGTGCAGGGACCACTGTCCAAACTGTGGTTGACAAGGTTATGGACAAGATTCCTGCCATTATTGTGGATTGGGAGAAGTTGATCAACGACGACGATGACCCCGTCGCAGTCAGTGTTACAAATCTTGTTCCACCCGCCCCAGTAGCAGCAACCGTGGTCGAAAAAAGCGACGAATTTCCCCCGAAACGCACTGGGGGAACCAACGTTACAGCGTCAACCGTTGACACCGGAACCCATACACCTG
This sequence comes from Botrytis cinerea B05.10, assembly GCF_000143535.2. Lineage (NCBI taxonomy): Eukaryota > Fungi > Ascomycota > Leotiomycetes > Helotiales > Sclerotiniaceae > Botrytis > Botrytis cinerea. The sequence goes on from NC_037310.1 coordinate 4,069,143, forward strand.
CAGTATCTGATTCAACTTGCAATACTAGTCAGGATGGCTTGTCTGAAGCAGATAACAAGGTCGAGAGAAAAGAGACGAAGAAACACCATGAGGCGACAAAAGTGCAAGATGTTCTTGTTGAACGACAACGTGAGCAAGCCATCGTCGAATCCGCCACGGATCACACCGAGCAAATGACATATGGGCAAAGGCGGATGTGGTATCTGACACACTTCATCGATGATCCGACTACGTTGAATTTTGCCTATATCGCCAAGCTTAATGGCCATCTGCAAGCCGACCATCTCGCTCGGGCCGTGGAGTCGGTGGCCCAACGACATGAATCACTTCGTACACGATTTTTCTGGTCCGATGATGGTGCTAGTACCCCCATGCAGAGCATCTTGTCTAAACCGCTCGTGCGCCTGGAGATGGCACGTATCCCTAAGGAGTTAGCACTCGAGGCTGCAGAAGCAGAACTGAATGCCATGCGCAACTTCGAATGGGACCTGGGAGGCTGGGTACCCGTGCGACTTCGACTACTCACTATCTCGGACACGGAACATTACCTTCTCATGGGATCCCACCATATCACCCTGGATGGTCACAGCTTCACCATCATGATGATGGACATTGAAGAAGCTTATCTGTCGCCGGGACAGCAAATTCCTGCACTCCCTCAATCCTCACAAGCACGTGCCTTTTCCGAGCAAACGCGCCTGGCATATGAAAGTGGCGGTTTTGCTAAGGCATTGGATTTTTATCGCCGCATTTTACCTCCGCAAGACTTTTTGCACCCCATAGAGCTGTTTCCTTTTGCTCGCACCCAGGTTCGTCCCCCTCAGACTTGGCAGTCTCATGTCGTCCAGCGGGTTCTTGATCCCTCTATTGTGACGGCACTGAACCAGATCGCCCGCAAACGCCACAGCACATCATTCCATGCCTACCTCGCCTCATATCAGGCAATGCTGTTCCGATTACTACCATCCAATACAACCGACAAATTGTTTATCGGCATGGCTGATGCCAATCGCTTGGATAGCAAATTCTTACGAAGTATTGGGAACTTCTTGAATATCCTTCCATTGCGGTTTGACCGCGCAACACGCCAGTCGTTTGGTGATGCCATCGAATTTGCCAGGGCAAAGACACACACTGCCTTGGAGCATTCTGCTTTGCCCTTCGAGCTATTGCTGGATGAGCTCTCAGTTCCACGGTCGAACAGGTGGACACCGATCTTCCAGGTATTTATTGACTATCGCCTTATTCCAAGTCAGCAAGGGGCTAAACAGCGAGAGTGGGCTGGGTGCGATGTGAGTGAGGAAACGTGGCACACAGCAAGAAGTGGGTTTGATGTGGTCTTGGAGATCAAGGAGGACCAGAACGAGACGACACTAAAATTTCATGTACAGAAGGACCTTTATGATGAAGCTGCTGCAGAGCTGTTGCTGAACAGTTATATCAATGTACTTCGTCAGGTCACGGAGCAGGGGGTAAGGACAGATTTAACGAAATTGAACAAGTGGGACGACAAAGACGTGCAGAAGGCTCTCACCATCAGCAGAGGTAAGTAAACTCGATTTATCCATGAATCAGGTTTGTAAATGTACGATCTAATGTTTCCATAGGCCCTACAATGAAACAAGAATGGCCGGCTACAGTTGCGCATCAGATTGCACAGGTCATTCAACGCCATCCCAATGCTCCTGCCCTAAAGGACGGCTATGGGGCCAATCTTACTTACGCAGCCATGAATCAAAGGGTAGAGGGGATTGTTAGTGTCCTCCGTGCACAACTCACAGCAACAACCAAGCAAGAGGATCAAATTGTTGGTGTGTTCCAGACCCCGAGCGCAGACTTTGTCTGCTCTCTACTGGCGATTCATCGAGTCGGAGCTGTCTATCTGCCTCTAGATCCGCGCAATGGAATGAGCCGCTTAGCAAGTGCCGTGAAGGCTGCCCAACACATTGCAATCCTTACGGACAAGGAGTTTGTGACACAGACGAACGAGCTGGACCTCGCCCAGGGGACTGTCATCCTCAATGTTGCGGACATCAAATCTAATCCAGTCGCTAACGAAAGCACTCTCTCAGTCGGACCTAGGGACGTGGCATACATGATCTTCACTAGTGGATCTACCGGCGAGCCTAAAGGTATTGTCGTTCGACACGAAAACTTGCGGGTCAATCTGGAAGGCTTTCATCGGGCTTGGAACATAGAAGATCTCGGTAAGGTCATGTTGCAAAATGCCGCCTTCAGCTTCGATGCATCGCTGTTGCAAGTCTTTGCTCCTTTGACAACCGGTGGCTGTCTCGTTGTAGCCCCAGCCGATGCTCGTGGTGATCCCCACGAAATCACCAACCTGATGTTGGAACACGGCGTCACAATGACCCAAGCCACGCCTTCAGAATACGAGACCTGGTTCCGATTTGCACCCGAAAATGTACGTCGCTGTACGGCGTGGAAGGCTGCCTGGTTTGGAGGTGAGCGGGCACCACCAGGGCTTCTCCATCTCTTCCGTGAGGCATGCAAAGTGCTCCCGAATCTGCAAGTATACACAAGCTATGGCCCAACCGAAGGCACTATTTCAGCCATGAAGGGCAAATTAGAGATTGAGGACCCCGCCGTCGCTGTCCCAGTCCCCGGCTTCGTATTGCCCAACTACGCAGCATACATCGTCGACGAAGCTCTGCAGCCAGTACCTATCGGCGTCTCTGGCGAGATTATGATTGGTGGTAACAGCATTGGCTCCAATGAATATTGGCACCGTCCCGATCTGACCGCATTAGCTTTTCTACCAGACCCGTTTGCAGCCAAGGCAGACGACGGGGCACGCATGTATCGCACGGGTGATCTTGGACAATTCGATCAACAGGGCCGGCTGGCTATCAAAGGCCGCATTTCTGGTGACACCCAGATCAAAATACGGGGATTCCGAATTGAACTAGCCGAAATCGAGGGTGTCATAATCAAGGAGGGAGCTGGTTTTGTTACCAACGCCGTGGTAACGCTTCGTGGCACCGATGCGAGTGCTTTCCTGGCTGCACACATAACGATTGATGCCAGCAAGACTACTGATCCACAACAGGCTGGTGTTGTTCTGAACAACCTACGTGCCGCTCTGACTCTTTGTCTCCCATTGTACATGTGCCCGTCCACTATAGTAGTACTTGAAGAGATGCCATTAACTGCACACTCCAAAGTCGATCGAAGAGCTGTACAGGTATTGTCATTACCAGAGCTTGCCGAGAGCGATTCTGATGCTATCATCGCACCGGATCTGACATGGACAGAGCGTCGCCTGGCTATTCTGTGGGCCACGCTACTACCGCCACAGAGTTTATTGTTGACACAACAATCCAGCTTTTTCTTGGCTGGTGGCAACTCTCTGCTACTAGTGCAGCTTCAAGCTGCCATCACGGTTGAATTTGGTGGCGCTCCACGCCTGAGCAAGCTGATGGCCGCAACGACACTTGCAAGCATGGCCGCAGAGCTCGATAATGGGCTCGACACTGCCAGTGACTGGGACAAGGAGATGGCCCTCGACTTGATTCATAACCAAACCATCACTGAACCCACGACACTGGTGAGAAGGAAAAGCCTTGCCCATGGTCTGAGCGTACTCGTCACAGGTGCCACTGGCCACATAGGACACCGCATCATTAACGAGCTTGCATCTAACAGCCGTGTCAGAAGGATCATCTGTCTGGTAAGGCCAATGGATGGACGAGACACTCTAAATCTCTTCCCCGACGTTGTTGCTCAAGACAAGCTACATTTTTTGACAAATAACCTTCCCACACTACCCACGGACGAAGAAATCTCTGATATCGACGTGGTGTTGCACTGTGCCGCCAACCGCACTTTCTGGGATAGTTACAGTGCAGCAAAGCCAATCAACGTCGATGCTGTCAAGGCACTCGCCCAACTCTGCCTTCGCAAGGGTGCCACCCTCCATGTTCTCAGCTCCGGCGCTGTAGCCGCTTACGAACAAGAAAGCACTGATGGCAATCCAGACACAAAGCTCCCGCGTCCAACCTCTGATGATGGCTACGTCTCATCAAAATGGGTTGCAGAGCGATACCTCGCCAGCGCCGCTCGTCTTGCTGGTCTGCAAGTGACTGTCCATCGACCACTCCAAACGCCTGCAGCATCAGAGCAATCCATCAACGGGCCAGCAATCGAAGCTGAGACGACCATTGTGAACTCCCTAATAGCCGCTATACCACAACTCGGGGTCCGACCCGACTTTGCGCATGTCGATGGCTGGATGGACCTCGCGCACCTCGATAATATTGTCACTTCCATCACTACCGCCGTCACCGATCCCGCTGCTGAATATTCGGACATGGGTCTCCATATCATCAATTACCCCGGTGAGATGCGCGTACGGATCAGTGCGCTCGCGGCTGGTACCAAGACGATGCTTGAGAGTGAGGTAATGAAGGATCTCCCCGTCGTTTCTGGGTTGCATTTTGTTGGCTTGGCTAAACGTAGTGGTTTATTTGATTTGGTTGTTACGGCACAGGAGATTACAGTCATTGATGATCAGGGACGGAAGATTGTATCGAGGCGGTAATTGAATTACTTGATTGCTTGTCTTTTCTTTCCAATTTGTTCTATTTCTATACAAGAAATTTTGCTGGAGTTAACTTGGGATAGAACCAATTCTACTAACGTAATTTATCAGCATGTAGCTCATATCATCATATAGCCCATCTCAAAATATATACAAAATTTGTCTATACGTAACCGTGCACTTTCTTTATCTATTAATATAATTTGATTTTTTTAAAAAAATATTATAATTATTTATATATATAATAAGAATTTCTAATCAATTCTTAGAAATCTAATTTTATATAATAGTATTATAGACCTCAGTGATTCAATTGCAGTATACTAGGGAACACTAAGCATTCAAGAAAAACCCTAGGCATATATATAATATTAATTATAAAATACTTTAAAAATATAGAATATAATTTTCAAGATAATAGATCCTAAAAAAGACAGAATATAATAAACAAGAAAGCTTTATTAAAATTAATAATATTCTAAAATATTAATTTCAAAACAAAAGAATAAATTAGAATATTAAAAATTACAAAATTAGTATTTTGTAATAAACAATTCAGGAATAATAACATTTCAAAAACGATTGATTATTCTAGTTATTTAAATAAAATGAAAATCTATATAAAGAAATGGATTTCATTATAATATAAAACTTTATATTCAAAAATAATTATTAATTTTATTATTATAATTACAAAAATTGTAATTAATTATAATCTTATTGAATTCCTATTTGAAATTTAATCTAAATCATTTCGAGAGATTTCTAAATACTTCTATATAACCCTAGAGGTAGCTCCCGTAATATAATCCCTTAAATTGTAAAATAAGAAAGTTAATTTCATATAATTTTTCAATCAAAATAATATGTCCCACTACTTATATAGTCCTTTAGTTATTCACTCGAGTATGCTTCCATCTTATATATAATATATATATATATTATATATATATATATTATATTTATATAATATAATATATATATATAATATAATATATATATTGTAAAAGAGTAGAAGGTGGTAATGGTCACACAAGAAAAGCCTTCGCATATATTAAGCATAGAGCAAGTGGCTATATATAGTAAAATGGGATGAATCACTATATCGCAATAGTAAGGTAAAAGAAACAATAGGAGTTGAGTAATTCAATTTTTCAGAAAACAGTTTTAGAAGGTAGAAAATTCGATGATATTTTTAGGTCTATAGAAGTGAAGCTATAAATACTAAATGTTGGTAACACGTGACCCTAAAGTCACGTGTTTTCACTCTCACAATATATAATATAATACATATATATATAATCACCCCTCATATTGTTACGACGGATTAGTAACAGGCCGTAGAATCACCAACGTATAGGCTATAATGGTATTATAGGCCTCAGCAATTCAGCTGTAGTATACTGGGGGATACTAGGTACTCAAGGAAAGTCTTAGATATATATATAATATTAATTATAGAATATCCTAGAAGTGTAGGATACAATTTCTAGGATAAAATAATAGATCTTAGGAAATATCGAATATAACTTTGTAAACTTTTTGTAAAATTATATTAATAAAATTTTAAAGGATTAGTTTCAGAATAAAATAATAAGTTAGAATATTAAGAATTACAGAATTAATATTTTATAATAAACAATTCAGGAACAATAGTATTTCAAAAATAATTAATTATTTTAGCTATTTAAATGAAATAAAGATCTATATAAAGAAATAGATTTCATTATAATATAGAGTTTTGTATTTAAAAATAATTATTAATTTCATTATTATAATTATAAGAATTGTAATCAATTACAATCTTATTGAATGTTTATTTGAAGTTTAATTTAAACTATTTCAAAAGATTTCTAGATATTTCTATATAATTTTAAAAACAGTTTCTATAACATTTTGAATATTATTTCTATTTCAAATATTGATTTGATAATTAATTATTAATATAGTATTTAAAGATATTGTTATAGATTAATTTATTAGAAATATCAATGATATTGAAATAACTGATATTTTAAAGGAAATCATTATTAATGAAACTTTTAAGATTGTTTTATCAAATAAGTATTAAGGTAATCAATAAAAGCTCGATACTTTTCTTTTATAATTTGAAATCTATTTTTGATTTAATAAGAACAAATTTATTATTAAAGAATTTAAAAATATATAAACTATATTTTATCTTTAAAATAAAATAATCAAATAAATTCAATTATATTTACACAACTATTTCGAATATAATAATAAAAATTATATACAATCTATTCAAACAATCTTTAATAATTTTAAAAAATTTAAAATAGAAATTTATAGAATTTTTGGAAATTTCAATAAATTAAAAATAATAGAAAATAAAATCTTCAATCTTAGATAAAAAAAATCAATATTAAAATATACTATAGAATTTCGAAGATATATTAAAATAATCAAATAAAATAAAATCATTATCATAAATTATTATTATAAGAAACTCAAACCAAAAATTAAATTAAAATTAAAAAGATTTATTGAAAATATAAATCTAAATAATTTAATTCAAAACTCTATCAAATCAAATAATTATCTTTATAAATATCAATAAAATTAAAGATTATACAAACTCTAAAAAAATCAAAAACAAAAATATTATTATAAAAATAAAAATAGATTATATTATAATTTATAAAAATATAAAAATCTTATAAAATTAAATATTATATATTATATAAACAAAAATAATAATTTAAAAAAGAAACAAAAATAAAAAAACGATTTATATTTTGAATATAAAAAAATAAAATATTGAATAATAAATTACTAAAATAAAAAAATAAAAGAAAAAAAAAGCAATTTCAAATTTAAATTTAATAAGAATTAATTTAACACCACTTTTATAATCTCAAAAAATCTAATTAAATTTGAAAATATTGAAACTTCTATTATTAAGAAATTCTAATAATTATTAAAAGAATTATTATAAAATAAAAAAAATATAAATATAATAAACTTATAAAAACAAAAATATTACAAAACCCCAATACTTTTTATGACAAAAAAAAGTTATTAAAATAAAATAAAAACAAATTACACTATAATAAATTAAATAATTTATTATAATAAATTCTATAAAATCTATTAATTAAATAAAAAAGCAATTAAATAATTCCCTAAGAAAAAGAAAACAAAAAATCATTAGAATAATATAATATATAAGAATTTAATTCTCAATATAATTTTATAAAAAATTTATAAAATTATTCAGTAATTAAATATTATAAAATAAATAAAATAAATATATTATAAGATTTAAATAAATAAATATATATAATCAATTATAATAAATGTTACGGGACAAAACGTAACCGGCTCAATTAGGCATGTGACAGTGGACCTCTCGGGTCTACTACGTACCGAATGGGGCCTGCACACATATAAATTATATAATTTATATAGTTATAGAAAAGCAATAAAAAGTCTTGGTATTATAATATATTAATTGATTCATTATTATTATTCATTTTAATAATTCTTTTTATTCTTTAAAAAAGAAATAATCTATTAATTAATTTAAATAGTAAATTATTATTAATATTACTATAATTTCCATAAAAAAAATATTTAGAAAAGATAGTAAAGAATTCCCTAATACAATTTCAAGTTAATTAAAAGAAAATGCTGAAGGATTTTTTCAAAATAATAATAACAAAAGCCAAATAATAAAACAATAACAATTTATTAATAAAAATAATCAAAATCTTTAAAAAATGATTACTAATATTCAAGCGATAATACAATAATAAATCGATACTATAAACAATTTAATTTAAAAAAAAATATTCAATAAAATAATAAAGAAAATAAAAAAAATAAAATAAACTTATAAAAAGATTATAAAATATAACTTATATATTCTCCCTCTAATTAATGATAATAACATTATAACCCCATTATTATTAATCTATTAAATTATCATATTTAATTAAAGAAAACCCTTAAAACTATAAAGATTAAAGAAATATATAAACAAAAATATTAAAAAGGCAAAGGACTTCTTCTTCCAGATAAAAATTATATTTTAAAATGATAATAAATATTACTTTTTAATAGATAAAAAAAAAATTAATTATATTATTTAATACTTTGAAAAGCAATCTTTATTAATATAATATTAATATAAAAACGAATCAGTCAATATCAACCTAAACTAATTCGATTTCAAAAAATATATATACAATTTTATTATGAATAAAGAAAATTGATAATAATAAATAATTCAGTGAATCATTTATATAAAATAATAATCAAAGTAATTAATAAATATATTTATAAGCTATTTAGAAAGTTTAAAGAAGAACATCGAATTGGAAATGAATAGCATTTGAAAAGAAAGATTCCTTGCAGGATTACATTTGTATATAATTAAAAGAATATTGGAATCTCTATAACAACCGGAATCTAAAAGTAAACTAATAAAACAAACCTATAAACTAAAAAATATAAATAAATTTTATTATAAATAAAATATCAATGAATTATAAAAATCTTATAAACAAATTCAATTATCCCAAAATTTATAATATTTATTAAAACAAATTCATTTCGAAATCAAACAATAAATAGATATTATTATAAAACTTTTAAAATTAATTCAAAAAAAGATTCAAAAAAATGAATTGGTTAATATTAAACCTATTATAATATTATATATAGATTGTATAAAAAATATTATTTATTATAAATATTAATAAAGAGGATATTATATTTTCAATTATTGAAACCCTATTATATATCAATATTATAAAGGAAATTATGGATCGAGAGAATGTTTAGGAACTATATTATAACTTTTCCAATAGGGAAATGCTTAAACCCAGTTATTATTTTGAATATTCTATTAATATTGGGTTCCTAAATAAAAGAATATATTACTTTTATTATTATAACAATATTCCAATTAAAAGATAAGCCGATAACATTTCAATGTTTTATCAATTTAGGAATATAAGTTAATATTATTCAATAATCTAAATGTATCGAATAGGATTGATTGTTTATTAAAAAAGGAACAGTTTTAATATTTGCAAATGATATTATAATATTATTATATAATAATTATTAATTCTCTATTGAAATAAAAAATCAAAAAGGAGAGAAGAGAACCTTTATTTATAAGTTTATTATTATTGTATTAGATTTATTCAAAATCGATGCTATATTTGGATTACCCTGGTTACAAATAGTAAATTCAGATATCGATTGAAAATCGATATCTTTTTATTATTGTCTTTTTTTTAACGATTTCGAAATGATTTTTGTAAACGAATTTTATAATAAAATGAAAAAGGGTGTTTATATATATGTTATATTATTAGAAATCTAATTCTATTATTGTAGAAACAATAAATATTGCTAAGTATTTATATTTTCTATATTAAATATCCCCAAAAAATATTAAGAATATTAATAAGTCTTTTTTGAGAAAAAAAATAATACTTTATTAGAATATCATTTGATGAAGTATTGTATTGATTTCGAAGTCAATTTGAAATCTTTTTAGGGATTAATTTATTTTTTATTTGAAAAGGAATTAATAATATTAAGGGAATATTTAATAGAATATTAAAAAAAGGGATAGATAAAAAGATTCATTAATTCGATAGGAGTATTAATTATATTTGTTTTTAAAAAGAGAAAAGGTTATCGATTTTATATTAATTATTAGGGTCTAAATAGAATAATCAAAAAGGATCGAATCCTATTATTTTTAATTAATAAATCCTTAGATCGATTTCGATAAGGTATTGTTTTTACTAAATTGAATCTACAAAATGTCTATTATTATATTTGTATTAGGAAAGGCAACAAATGGAAGATGGCGTTCTATATATGGTATAAGCAATTCGAATATTTAATTATATTATTCGGTCTAATTAATACTTCAGTAATATTCCAAATATATATTAATCAAATATTGTTAGATTTGATAGATACTATATGTATAATATACCTAAATAATATTCTAATTTATTTTGAGGATAAAGAAAGCTATATGTAGAATGTCTGTAGGGTCCTCGAATATTTTATAGAATATAAGTTGTTTGTAAAACTAAAAAAATATATTTTTTATATTTATAAAATTGAATTCCTAGGATTCATTGTTTCGGAAACAAAAGTGATAATGAAATTCAATTATATTCAAACTATTATAGAATAATTAATATTTACAAATTTTAGAGAATTACAAATGTTTTTAGATTTCGCAAATTTTTATTAACAATTTATTAGAATCTATTTGACAATAGTTTATAAAATAACTGCTTTTATAAAGGAAACAAAGAAAAATAAAATAATAAAGGAATTTATATAGACAAAGAAGGTTCAAAATATATTTAAAGTATTAAAGAAAGTATTTACTATAACATCGATACTTAAGTATTTCGAATTATCGCTTTATATTATAATTGAAATCGATTCGTCGATATTTGTTTTAAAATATATTTTATTACAATTATTTGAAGAAGGGATTGTAAAAGTATTAATACAATAATAATACCCTATCGTATTTTATTTGAAAAAGCTGAATCCTATAGAACAATGATATTTCATTTACAATTAGGAATTATTAGCAATATATATTATATTTATATAATAATATTATTATTTGATAAATAATCGGTACACAATTGTAATGAAATCGGATTATAATAATTTATAATATTTTATAATGAAAAAGATCTTCAATGGTAGATAAACTAGATGGGCGAAAATATTAACAATTTACAACTTCGAAATAATATATAGAGTAGGGAAACTGAATCCAGCTAATAGGTTATTATGTTATTCCGATTATGCTATCAATATGGAGAGTATTAATGATATGCTATTTATACTTTAGAATAAATTAAAAAGTATTGCAGTTAAGTTGAGTACCCCACTTTCGGACCACCCCTCTTTTGGACCATCTAAAATCTTACCCTATTTTAAGCACTATTTCACAACTTCATCTTTAATAAATTAATAATTATATATTCAATTGATATAAGATTTTAATATATTATTAATTAAGTTATAATAAAGTCTTATATTGAAGATGATATTGTTGTAGCATTTTTTGTGATTGTAGGAGGTATGTTTATGTGTAAGGTTTATTTAGAATATAGTATTCTTTATATTATTTTATATAATTGTATAAATGGTTACTTTTTATATAAAAAAGGTGTACAAAATCTATAGAAGATAGTTTTTGTGTAGGAGAGAGTTTTAGCAAATTGGATTTTAGTATAAGAAGCTTTAGGAATTAGTTTTATTTATTGTTAAATATGAGAATTAGAAAAGTCTATTCTCAATTTCGAAGGAGGTGATTTATTTTTGAACAAACAATGGATATATAGTTTTTTGGAAAGAAATTTAGAGATTAAGATTAAAAGGTAATATAAAATTGATAATATTTGTATTAATAATGCAATTATCGAAATTATAAGTAAGTTTTTTGAAAAGTTGGATTTATTAGTAATTAAGTATATCAAGCCCAAAAACAAATGGAATATAGATGAAGTTGGTATAATGGAAAGCCAGGGTTTCAATGATATGGTATTTGAAAGTTTAAAGCGATGTTTTATTCAGAAAAAGTAATCCGATTCAAAAATGTGGATCTCTTTTATTAAGTATATCTTAACTACAAGAAAAGCACTTTTACCTTTAGTTATATTTAAAAATAAAACACTTCAATAATAATGATTTCCTATTAAATTTAATAATTATAAAGGATAGGAGTTCATTATTACAGATAATAAATGGATTATGGATTTTATAGATTTGGAATGGCTAAAAAAGATATTTATATTACAATCAGTATCAATTCGATTGAAAAAAGTAAGACTCCTTGTTTTGGATGAGTATGGAAGTTATAAAACTACTCAATTTATATTTGAATACTTCAAGAATAATATATATTTTTTATTTTTATTATTTTATATATTATATATATTATAACCTTTTGATTTATTAATATTTTCATTTTTAAAAAAAGAATATCGATATTATTTCAATATTTTCAATTCATTAATGGATTTTATTTTCATTAATAAAAGAAACTTTCTTATTTATTATTAAAAAACTAAATTAAAAGCTTTAATATTTCGAAATATCATTTTTGGGTAGAAGGTTTTAGATTTATAATCTCAAAACTATGTTAAACCTTTTTTATCTAGATTATTATTTGAAAATAATAATCAAAAGATTGTATATCAAAATCCTGTTTTAAATAATGATTTCGAATTTCAATAAAATATATATTTATTTTTTATTGTATAGAAAACCTTTCAAAAAGGAAGTGATATTTGAAAATGTATTGATATAATAGAAAAAGTTGATGAAATCGATATTCCAATTTATCGATTGCTTTTTTGAAAGATTCAAAAAGGATTTGATATTAAGGATTATAAACTTATATAATCTAAGAAACGAATAAAGCAATTGGAGCAAAAATTAGAAGAGATTATATTTAAAAAAAAAAGGATGGTAAAAACTAATCCAAATTCGAGATTTGTAAGAATAGAAGTTATATATCAAGTTCAAATTGAAATTAATGATTGGGAAATTGAGATAAAAGATTCTAATAGTATTTATGAAACTGATATTATAGGGGATTATATTGAAATTGAATAGTGGTTAAGTTATTGAAGTTTAAAATTCATATATATATATATTTTTAGGTGGTTCAAAAGAGGGGTGGTCCGAAAGTGGGGTACTCAACTTATCGCGAGTTTATTTTACGAATCCACCGTGAAAACGGAACCCCTGTGTATTGCTATTAATCGCTTGCAAAGGGAAGGGTATAGCTTGCTATTATATAAACAATTAGTTTCACTAATAAAAACTGGTTGCAAATAATCGATATCATATCGGATTGCTAGTGTTTTCGCATTCGATGAAATAGTATTCGAATCTATATCGGAATCGATAGGAAAAGCTTTATTGTGGTTTCAAAAAGAAAATGATTTTATAAAGAATAAAGAATATTTAAGATAAAGATTATATTTTATTGGAGATGTTTTATTATAGTAGATAAATATCGATAAGCTTTTTAGATATAAGGGGATTGTGTATGTATTGTTAAATAGTGTTTTTAGAATAGAAATCTTAGAAATGTATTATGATGATTCTATTAGAGGTTATTAGGGTATTGCTAAAACATTAGAAATACTAAAGTCTAAATATTATTGGTTTTCAATGAGAAAAGATGTTAAACAATATATCAAAATATATATGATATATTAGTGAACCGCTATCAAAAGATATAAGTCATATAGCGAATTACAAATCTTCCTATTTCAAAAGGATTCTAAAAAAAGATAATTATAGATTTTATTATAGATTTACCTCCTTCGAAATATAGAAAACATATATACGATTCTATTCTAATAATAATCGATAAGTTTATGAAGCTAGTTTGATATATTGTTGTCAACAAAACAATATCGTTTTCTGAATTAGCTAATACTATAGTCAATATAATATTTAAAGACTTTAATATACCAAAGGGTATAATCTCCAATAAGGAACTACAATTCGTTAATAAATTTTAGAATAGCCTAATATTTTATTTGCAAATTCATTGTAAATTATTGATAATGTTTTATTTATAGATTGATAATCAAATCGAATAATAAAATTAAAATTTGATTTATTATATAAATTGCTATATTAATTATAAACAAAACGATTAAACATTATTATTGTTTCTTATTAAATTCATATATAATATAATATAATATAATATAATTAATATAAATCTATTCTAGATTATATATAAATTTCAATTTATATTCTATTATATTAATAAGGATATTGATTTAAAGGGAAGGGTGTTAACAATATATAAGCACATTAATGTTTTAAAAAAAGAAAAAGAAAAACTAAAAGAATTTTAGAAATCAATAATTAATTAAAAAAACAAAAACATTATAAAGGAGTTATTATAATAATATAATATTGGAAATAAGGTAATATTAAATATAAAGAATATTAAATAATTATAATTTAAAAAAAAATTCTTTAATTGATTTATAAACCTTTTTGTTATAACGAATATAAAAATTAATAGATAAATATATAAACTTAAATTATTGTTTATTTATAAAATTTATAATATATTTTATATCTTTTTATTTGAATTATAATATAAATGATAGAATACTATTGACCCACTATTATTAAAAGAAATTGATGATTATATAAAATATAAAATGAAAAGGATTTTAATATATAAAAAAAAAGATAAAGGTATATAATATTTAATATAATAGAAAGATTATCAATTGATGGAAGATATATAAAAAGTATTTTATAATTTAGAAAATGCAAAAATAGTAATAAAAGAATATTATAAAGAAGAAGTATTATCAATATAGAAAAAGAAAAAAATAAAAAAAAGCTTAAAAATATTTGATATAAAAAAATCTTACAAGATTTATATTTAGAATATATATATTATATCAAACTATTCAAAAAGGATTATTCAATAAAGAAATCAGAAAGAATAACTTTTCTAAATTTATAATATATTGATAATTAAATTTAAGTGATTTATTATGCAAAGAGAATTTTGGAAGGTTGAAATTAGTTTTTTAATTTATTTGTTTGATTTAGGAGGTCAGTTGTAATATTTTAATTATTAAAAAGAATAGAATCTATATTGCTAATATATTTTCTAAGATTTGTAAACCCAATTTGATTAATTTTACCCCCCCTATTAATCTCATCTTGATTTCATTTTAATTACCAATTCCTTCCTTTTTGTTTTTACAAATCTTGTTAATAAAACGAACTTTTATTAAAAAACTAGTAGCAATTTATTACTTTTTGAAAATCTATTTCATATTAAAATTTTTAAAACAAGATTTTTGAAATGAATTTACTTAATTATCAAATTTATTAATATAGATTTATTAAATAATATTAAAAGCCTTTTTTTGAAATTTAAAAAAGCCTATAGGATAAAAGTAGGGTATCAATATGTTGTAAAAGATAAGCTACAATAATTTAAAAATAGAAAGGGGAATAATAAATCTAATTATAAATTTATTAGATTGAGAATAATAAGATATAATAGAAAAAGTATTCTTTCTATTCAAGCTTTTAAATAATAAAGTTGATATATTTTTATTTAAAAAATGATATAAAGTATTAATGATTTGATAAAATTAATTCAATATATTATCCTTTTTAAAAGTAAACTTTTCAAATTTATTAAAATTTATAATTATATTCTTTTTCAATTTTGCAAAATCTTTTTGGAAATCTTACTAAATTATTATAAAGATAACGGAGTTTATTCAATTCAATAAAATAGAAATATAATAATGATTTAGGGAATTAATTATTATATTCAAATCTTAATTATTATTTGAAGATTTTGAAGGAGTTTGAATATTCTGTAATATATTAGTAATAGTATGTATAATATAAAGATATATAATTAGAATTATAAATTCTTTTTTTTTATTCAAATTTAAAACAATAATTAATAATATAATAGGAATTATAATAGCGACATTCAAGGCAAGCAGATTATTTTAAGAATTATTAAATCAATTATTAATAATATTAAGGGGCAAAAGTAAAGTAATCGATAACAAATCAATACAAATCTATAATATATTTTATAAAATTGCTAATTCTATTTAATTTGGATATCAAAAGAAAAATCAATTTCTTTATAGATTGTGATTTGTAAATCCCCTTTTATTTAATTTCTTTTCAAAAAAAAGCCTTCATTACTTTGATATATCAATTATATTAATAAATCATTATTTCAAAAACATTCTCATTCTTTTAATTATTATTTAGAATAAAATATTAAAAAATATAAATCTAATATAAAAGATTTATATTAGAAATAAAATAAAAAAATATTAGAAAATAGACTTTCTTTTATTTGTAATAATAATTATATTTAATAATAGAACCTTTATTAAAATAGTAAAATTTATTATTAAAAGAAATAGCAATTCTTTTAAAATATTAAAGACAAATAAGAATAATTAATATAAAAAAGACTACTATAAACTGATTAGTAATAGCAATTGAAATAATAGGTTATAATATAGCCATCTTTATATAAATAAATAAAAAAGAATAATTTAATTATAAGAAATATATTAAAAATAAAAAAACTTTCTTTATAAAATTATTAATAATCTATTAATAAAATAATAAAACATATAAGAATATTATCGTTTGCTTATTTATTATTTATAATATTTAAATAAAATTGAAATTGCTTTTGAAATATAATATAGGGTCGAATATACAATAATATAATAATATAATCTATATTTCAAATAAATAATATAAAAGGAAATAAATACTTTTTGAAATATAAAATATAAAAAAAGAAGCTTTATTATAGAATAAAATATAACCGGCTTAATTAGGTATATGATAATAAATCTTTCGGATTTATTATATATTGAATGGGGTTTGTATATATATAAATTGTATAATTTACATAGTTATAGAAAAGCAATGAAAAGTCTTGGTACTACAATATACTAGTTGATTCATTACTGTAAAAGTGTAGAAGGTGGTAATGGTCACACAAGAAAAGCCTTCGCATATACCAAGCATAGAGCAAGTGGCTACACGTAGTAAAATGGGGTGAATCGCTACATCGCGACAGCGAGGTGAGGGAGACGGTAGGAGCTGGGCACTCAATTCTTCAGGAGACAACTTTAGAAGGTAGAAAATTCGATGATATTTTTAGGTCTACAGAAGAGAAGCTATAAATACTAAACGTTGGTAGCACGTGACCCTGAAGTCACGTGTTTTCACTCTCACATTCCTCCCCACTTTGGTCAATTGATCGCCCGATCAATTAAAGTCAAGAATCCAAACAACAATGCTCTTTTTGCTGCGATCATAACTTCGCGAAAAGTTTGCGAAGTTATGAAATGCGTTTATCGTCTTCCTTTACGACTCTGGTTGAGAACTCCGACCAGCAAGCCTTCCACTGCGTCTCTCTCCAGGAATAACTTCACGTATTCTTCTTGAACCTCTTGGTCGCCCAGGGAGACCTCGACTGTTGGAAAGGCCACCTCTCATTACGCCCGTAACTCCCTCGTTCTCGTCTCTTTCGTCGTTCAATCTCCTATCTTGTCCCGTGAGTTCGCGTCTTCTTCGTTTTACACGTCTGGTTCCTTGGGGAGAGGGGGCAGGGCTCGGGGGTTGGGGCGATGGAGGGGGAGTAGCATCTTCACCGCTGGTGTCTGTAGAGAATCCCAGCATTCCTTCTTCTTCATCGGCTGAAGCATATTTTCGTTTCTGTCCAGCTGCCGGTTCTACAGAGGCTACATAATAGTACGATTTTTCACCATAAGCCGATTCTTTAGAGATGACATCAGTGAAAGCGCATTGATGTTGATGCCAAATTTCTTTCTGATATCAACAATACCAATCATGGAATTCGTCGTCAGTCATTTCGAAGAGGAATAAAGCTTCAATAAGAACGGAGTAATCATTCCATAGCAATCTCCCAACAAAAGCTTGTTCGATAGGGTTTTCAGTAATCAAATAGCATTCAACAACAAACTCTGGAATTTCGTATTATCCATCCCACATAACTATCTTATTGAAGATTGGTTTCAAATTGTTGTGGATATCCCTCAGGTTTTAGTACTTCATACCATTCTCGAAGATCGAATCCAAGATTCCATCATTTCTTTTCTTCACAACCATATATAAAACAATTGTGGCTGTGAACGGCTCATCCCCGTACACGTCCATATATGGCCGGATAGAGATAGGGTTCCCTCCAACTACGAGTGCCCACAAGTTATTCCGTTCATTCATATACTGATCGGACTTCGTCAAGTTGGTGTAACTCTGGTGTCGTCTCTTAGCTGTGATATCATGAAAGAATCCATAATCGAAAATCATCTTGCCCTTGCCAAGCATACTTTCAACCAAGGTTCTCCAATCTGTATCGTTCAAAGCGGAAGGTTTAACCCTTCCATATACAACTTCAGTTTGCAACATATTCTCACCATTTTCGTTATAGGAATATACAACATACACTGTAATGTGATCCGCTACCTTATAATCGGATACAGTATACAGGTCCCTAGCATTTCCATGCACAAAGATGCGATCAAAGTCTTCCTCTGCTTGGATGATAAGCGTAGGGAATGGTACCGTCACCAAGCGATACTCCTGATCCATGCATTGTTTAGCCACTTCTCTCCAAAGTATCAGATCTTGTCTGCAGCCTTGTTGCCAAGGGGCATAGTAGCAGTGATGAGCGAAGCCAAGTCCCTGCTTTTCGTACCGGTTGTAATGACAATATATTTTTATCGATGTAAACACAGAATCGGAACATTGGTCTATTAATATAGTGAGGATTGAATTAATAGCCAATGCTCTTCGTTTATCTACTTTATGAACTTTTGTGAGGGTAGTGGGTGGCTTCAGTTCAAACGCTGGCTTATTAGCTGAGGGATTTAAGGGTCGAAACTTCAAAACTCCAAGGATCCTTTTCTTCCTTTCCTTGTTCGCGCCTTCATTTAGCTTGAACCAAACAAAGTACTTGTTGTATATCCGCACATCGTCGATACAGTCCCTGCATTTATACACAGTTTTGAAACGGTGGATAAAATACTCGCTTTTCACTCGAATAGTTTTGAAACCTAGTATATTCGCTAGATAACAGAAATAGAAGTTGCAAAGTCCTTCAGGTCTGCACGGAATTAATTCGGCCATAATCATCCAACCGATTTGTTTGGCCACGAATTTTTCTTTCAAAACTAAATACCAATCCTTTGATACTAGAGCCTCCGATAGGCATTTGCACATGATATCTAAACCGCATTTTTGTCAACAGATGTTCACCCACGTAGGGTGCAGGGGTTCTTCTTGGACATTGGGTTATCGTTTCTAGCAATTGGAACAGGATTTGACGAATCGTTTGACATCTTCATACATTCCATTCCAATAATAAAGCTTGTGTACCTTGTCAAATATGCTTTCAACCCCTTTATAACCGTACACTTTATGCAAATTACCAATTAATGATATCCTTTGTTGTTGCTCATCGATAACCTTGCGGTGTAGTATATCACGAATCCCATTTCTATATAAACACCCCTCACATACGGAGAATCCTAAGGCACGCTTTTTGAATTTCGAAAATTCTTGGCTTGTCATACCTTCGGGACGCTGCAGACTGGTTAGATATTGAGCGATCTTTCGGCTCTCACTATTGTATCCCTTGTCCAATTCGTAACTTCGCGAAAAGTTTGCGAAGTTATGTATAGTAGAAACATCTTCCACATTGTTGAGTTGATCTGCAATCCACTCATCAATGTCTTCCTCCTTATCTTCCTCAGATACATCAGAGAGTGTGGCTGGTCTTCTTGAAAGTCCGTCAGCAGCAGTGTGGGCTGTGCCTTTAACATGTCGCACTTCAAAGTCGAATAGCCTAATCCACGCGATCCATCGAGTGACCAGAGCTCCGGGGAGGTCTGTTGCCGCTCGATTCAATTGGGCAACTAAGACTTTGGCATCTGTTTCCAGAACGAAGTGTATCCCGTATAAATCGAATCTACATTTTCGAAGAGCTTTTAACACTCCTCTACACTCCCTTTTTGTCGCATCATAGTTCTTTTCGGCGTCATTCCATAGTCCACTCTCAAAGCGCGCAACGGTGCGTTTTCCTCCAGATTCTTGTCCTAAGTGTGCTCCCCATCCATCGATGCTAGCGTCCACTCCGAGGACAATTTGTCCAACAATCATCGTATCTCCATAGT
This sequence comes from Botrytis cinerea B05.10, assembly GCF_000143535.2. Lineage (NCBI taxonomy): Eukaryota > Fungi > Ascomycota > Leotiomycetes > Helotiales > Sclerotiniaceae > Botrytis > Botrytis cinerea. Next base: position 4,089,483 of record NC_037310.1, read on the forward strand.
CTAAAGGCATCAGGGTTGGAGGCTTGATTAAGTTCTCCTTCAGCGACTTCATCGCTTGTTCTTGTTCAATTGTCCATGAGAATTCAACATCCTTCTTGAGCAAGCGATACAATGGTTCCGCTTTCTGTGCAAACTTTTCAACCCATATCCTGTAGTACACGCAGACACCTAGAAACATTCGGACTTCTGTTGCTGATTTGGGTTCTGGCCAGTCAAGGATCTTTTTGATTTTGGCTTCCACAGGCTTTCGTCCTTCTGATCCAACTACATAGCCTACCACTTCCATTCCATCATAGCACCACTTGGACTTTGCACCAACAGCACAGCCTGCGCGCTCAAGGCGTTCAAGGGTTTTATCAATTGCTTGGATATGTTCTAGAACGAACTTTCGCACACCCGGTACTATTTCTTTGTTGTCATATACCGTTTTCGGTCCTTTGATGCCGATATCGTCCAGAAAGGATATTGCCACTGACGGAGTCAAATCACCAAGAATTTTCATAATGATACGACAGAATTGAGCTACCGAGTTGGTTGCTCCTTGGGGAAGTGTAGTGTATCGGAGGAGGCCAAGCGGGGTCTGGAAAGCTGTTAAGTCTCTGCTCTCGAGAGCCAGAGGTATCTGATCATAACCAGAAAAGAAGTCGATTAGTGAAGCTACCGTGCAGCCTGCAAAATTTTCCGCAAAAGCATCTGCATCAGGAGGTAGATTCGCATCTCGAATCGTGTATCGATTCAGCTCTACCACAGCATTGATGATTCGATAGGCGCCTGGGGTCTTCTTTTTCACCAAGAACCACGGATTACGATAAGGCCCATCACATAATTCGAAGACTCCTTGCTTTATTCTATCTCTAAACATAGTAGAAACCACTTCCACTAAGGCTTTTGGAACTGGGAAACCAGGAGTTTGCCAAGCCTCATGGGGAACAGTTCGAATTCTTTGTGGTGGGGCTACGTCCTCTTGTACCCGTCCAGCATGTGTCCAGTCGAATGCTAAGGCCCCTTCTCGATTGAGGAGGCAGGCCATCAGCATGTCTCTTTCCAAATCCGTCAAAAGATCTCCGCAATCAATCGCCTTTGTTCTTTCTGGAGTGAGCCGATACCCTTCAGGTTCTTTGTTGAAGCAGGGTATAAGAAACTCTTTCCATCTCCCGAATAACTCTTGATACGGATTTCTTAACTGATCACACTCAAACCAATCGTCTCTTCCGCCAGGGGGTTCTCCAGTAATATTACATAGTTGATTCGAGAAGCGGACCTTCGTAGCTTTATTCTTGTACATTATATTTACTTATTCCACATCGTCATTCACAATATAAATATTGAACAATTCTTCGAAGGTTTAAAAGGATATAATATGTTTTCCTTCATCTGACCTTTCTAACATATTGAAGCAGAACTCCTGAAATTCGATACTAAGGGAAGCATATATTCTTACAAAATGCTCTATCTTACCATCATCATAACTTCACGAAAAGTTTGCGAAGTTACAAGAACTGAAGGAATTGAGGAAATTGCCAACACATTGTCCCCTCAATGTATCAGTGCCTAGTTTTCCGATTGCATCACTATCTGAAACTTCTGCCCAGCACTCCAAACACTAGCTTGAGTTTCTCTGTCATCATCCACGACTGTAAGGTATTGTGCACCATCCCTGTATGTAAAGCTAACCTCTCCTGCAATAAACCATGGCATACCTAGCAATAGTTCGTTGCGAGCGTTTTCCATAACGTAAATATTGATCACATTCGAGACTCCTCCCAATACAACACAAACGTCTCTACAAATTCCTCTTAGATTTAAGGAGTCTGCACTGATGCCCATAATGGTTGTCTGGACTGGGCTGATGGATAGATTAAGTTTTCTAGCCAAAACAGAGTCGATCAGGTTGATCGTGGATTCTGAGTCCGGGATCGCATTGACTGGATCTAGGCCGTTGACACTAACTTTAACCTTCGAGAGGCTTTCTCTATCTTCATTTATAATATATACTAAATCGATATGGTTTACTTACTCCAAGGTTTCAAATCGAAAATTAATAGAAAGTCAGTTGATAGTATTAATCAAGTGACTATTCAACTTTAAAGGCATAATAGGATCGCCTACTCTAGTTATCTATCTTTTTTAAATGGTTAGATATTCCCTAAGTATCAATCCTAGAAACACATTAATAGTTAATGAAAGAATATCTCTATTAAGCTCTTCTATACTGCCGAAGGTATTCGTCATGAGCCTAGGCATCATTCTCTTCCTTAGTTTCTTTGTCTTATCAATAACCCTTTCATAGATAATCTCTGGTTCATTGGGGTCTTGAATATCCATAGATTCAGTATCTGGCTCAGCCCCATTATAACTAAGAGTATCTTCCTCAAGAAACATCAAATGAGCATATTTAAGAACCTTCGAAGCAAAAGTAGAATTCTGATTCTTCGCGTTCTTGATAGGTGGTTTGTAAACCTTACTAGAACCATATAAAGGTCGACCGCGTTTCCTAAGTTCAGAGCTAACCGCATTAATATATTCTCCTATAGTGAAATTTTCTGGACTATCGATATTGAAAACTTCTGCAATATATATATCTTCAATTAACTATACTTGCTTCACTTCTCTCTATAGTTGATCCCATCCGTTTGACTTAGCTCTCAAGCTCACTGCCTTAGCAAAGGAACCTTGAGTCTTGTGATCGTGAATAATAGATGAGGGATTCTCCTTTGTATCCTTTGGTCCCCAAAACAGCTCGCCATATTGATTATAATATATATATCCATAGTCAATGTACTCTTTGAAGACAGAACAATCCTTTTTGAAACTGTGATCTTCTTTCCCAAGGTATTGGTTTTGGCAAAAGTAACAATATCTCCTCTAAACAACATTGACATATTCTACACTGTCATCCATACCATCTTGTATATTGTTCAAACCTAGAGAGGGATAGTATATTGATATTTGGGATTACATAACAAAAGGGATTCTGTAATTCGAATGGGAATCAAGTATTTGCACTTTTCCTTCCATTCTCTTGAAAGCTTTCTCTTGTTAGGTTATTGCAGAAAAGCTTTCAAGCATTTTCGTGATTTGCTCGATACTGTTTGCCTTTAGAATAACAAAACTCTTGGCTTGCATTTTGGTTTTCTTAAATGAAATAACAATATCGATCAACTCTTCCAGACCCAAATCTTCTTCAGAATCACTCACTTCGAGGATCCTAAATTGGAATTCATTATCTGTATATTGCATTACTTATTGAAAGACTTTATCCCACTCCACTATACCAGGTTTCTTCAGATCTATCTTGAATCCAGCAATGCACTTACAAACAGCTCTTTTAGAGATGTTTTTCAAGAAAGTTTTAGTGACCTCACTTTTGGTTGAAGCTTTGTCTTTAATCAAGCGTTAAACGACTTGATTATACTGATATATAAAGCATACAAGTGCATCAACATTGTCTTCCCCTTCCTATTTATATTTCTTAGTAAGACAACGAATATAATCTCTCGAATACATTTTCTGATAAATATCATCTGCCAAGTGCTCTTTGAGAAATGTAGGCTTGAATTTGCATTCCCAATCCCAACCTTCTTGCTGCCACTCTTTCATAGCCTTAACATCCTCTCGAAAAGTCCTTTCCATCTGCAATGGAATTCGAAGATGGAAGTCTTCCTCGTTCATCCTATAATTGCGTCGAAATTGTTCCATGCCTTCACACCACTTTGTAGCATTAGAACCTTGAAACCACAGCATTCCTTCTTATCCGGGGAGGGGCAATGATAGGGCATTTGCTCTGCTCAATTGTTCCAAAATAGTAGCAAGTTGTGCAGCACTAACATACCCATCTTACAGGAACACATTAACGCTTTGTTTCTATTTGACAGACTCGGTTTTTCATTGCTCCTTTACTTATTAAGGGAGTGGTCCTTCTCCTAAAACTTCGGGAGTATCTCTCTATTCCCAAGAATTGAATGCAGTGATCGGAATTGATATATCGAAAGCCGAATCAGAGATCGAGTCTCTCTCCCTCATTTGACCAGCCTCTCCTTCGAATTTAATGGGTTCCATTTTGTCTGAAATAATTCTTTCCTTCTTTTTCTAATGTTTTATTCTTGATCGGTTGTTGCAGATTGCAATCTTGAAAGGATAGCAAGACTTTATACCGTTGTTTTCATACAACTTCGAAGTCTTTTACCCTTCTTCATAACTTCGCGAAAAGTTTGCGAAGTTACAAAGAAACTCATTGCATCCACGACAACCAATATTTCACCACTTTTTCGGTATATTAACATTGAGCTTTTTCTAATTCGTAACCTTCTACTTTCCCGAGTTTTCGGAATAGCTCTTGGCTAAAGAAGTATCTCCACTCTTTATCTCCCTTTCATCATTGAGCAAGAGAGAATTCACCCTTGTATCGCCAATAAATACCTATCAGATAACTGCTAGTCCACCCCTATTCTGACCACATATAATCAGAACTCTATAGGAATTTTCTAGCCCCATAGACTTTTGAGTTTTCACCTTGTTTACCCTAGTATCCCCCCACCCATATGACTTGTAGATTGAAAAAGCAAAGATTCTCCCTTGACTTCCAAACGATACCGACATTTCCGCAGAAGGCTATTTCGTTCGAAATAATTACAATATATTCTTTCAATACTATAATAGATATAAATACAATAATAAAGTTTTTCCACTCCCCCCCATTTTTACACCAAGAGACTACATATCAGTTTTAAGTTTTTAAGAAAACAATATCTCCCTCACCACAACAATCACAAATTGTGATACTATACCATCTACAAGTATTCCAACAGTCCCATTACCTCAATCTACCTATTGCACCCAATAACCACTTGCTTTCTGAAAACAATTCAAAAGCTTAGATTCGCATATAGCTATCTGACCTTTCGATGTTTTCTTCCCTGCATAGATCACCAATGTAAAAGTGTAGAAGATAATAATAATCACACAAGAAAAGCCTTCGCATATACCAAGCATAAAGCAAGTGGCTATACATAGTAAAATGGGGTGAATCGCTACATCGCAACAGCGAGATGAGGGAGACGATAGGAGCTGAGCATTCAATTCTTCAGGAGACAACTTTAGAAGGTAGAAAATTCGATGATATTTTTAGGTCTACAGAAGAGAAGCTATAAATACTAAACGTTGGTAGCACGTGACCCTGAAGTCACGTGTTTTCACTCTCACATTACTATTATTCATTCTAACAATAAATTCAAAAATTACAAGAAATTTTATTATATTAGAAATTACAAAATACTTAAAAATATTATTTCAAACAAAATAATATTCTTATCAATTACAATTAATTAATAAACAATTAATAAAATCTAATAAAAAGATTTTGTAAAAAATAATCCCAATATAAATAAATATAATCTAATATATAGAAATTATATAATTTAATATTATATTATTAAATTAATAACAAATCATTTTAGAAATATTATGATTAAAAATATATAATCCAAAAATAGATTGGATATAAGGAATTATAATATTTAATTAATACAAAAACAATCACAAGAATATATTAAAGATATTTACGAAATATAATATATATCAAAAAGAATTAAATACAAATAATATTAATAATATAAAATACCCAATTCAAAATCCTCTATTAAAAACGAAAACCAATATACCTTTTTTACAAATACAAAAGTTAATAATATAATACAAAATTGTAATCAAAATAAAAGAAAAGTTTATAATATTAAAATAATATAAGAATTATAAATATATTTTTAAAGAATTAAAAATTTATAAGATTTTATTAAAATGCAAACTATAAAATTATAAAATAATATTGAAAAAAGATAAAATATTTATATACATTTCAATTTATTCAATATCAATTGATAAATTAAAAAGATTTAGAAAATATATTGATAATAATTAAATTAAAAAATAAATTAGAGAATCCGTATTCCAAATGGCTAATTCAATTATATAGATATTCAAAAAGAATAAATTCGATAAATTAATTATAAATTATAAAAAATTTAATATATTTATTAAAAAGAATCAATATTCATTTTTACTAATTATAGAATTAAGAAATTGGTTAAATGGAATTATGATATTTATTAAAATGGATTTATGTAATAATTATTATTTGATTAAAATAAAACAAAATAAAGAATAAAAAATTGTTTTTAAAATAAAATATAGATTATATAAATATCAAATTATATTATTCAAATTGATTAATATATTAATTACTTTTATAAAATTTATAAACAATATATTATTATAATATTTGAATATTTATTATATATATTATTTAAATGATATTTTAATATATTCAAATAATAAAATTCAATATATTAAGGATATTGATAATATTTTTGAAAGTTTATTTAAAATAAATTTATTATATAAATTAAGTAAATATGAATTCTATATTATAGAAATAGAATTTTTGGGATTTATTATATTAAATTAAAAACTTAAGATAAATAAAGATAAGGTTAAAATAATATTCAAATGAAAATAATTGATTATAATTAAGAAAGTATAATTCTTTTTAGAATTTATTAATTTCTATAAAAGATTTATTAAAGATTATTTAAGAATTATTATATTTTTGATTATATTAATCAAAAAAGATTAAAGAAGTTTTAAATAAATTATCAAAATATAAAAGTTATTCAATATATTTAAATAAATAATAATAAAAGAATTAATATTATTGATTTTTGATTTAAAAAAAGAAATTATAATAGAAATAAACTTTTTGAATTTTATTATAAAAGTAATTCTAAATCAACCAAATTAAAATAAAAAATATTAATTAATTGTATTTTATTTCTAAAAATTATTATTAATTAAATTGAATTATAAAATATATAATAAAAAATTATTAACAATAATTAATATATTTAAAAAATAATAAATATATTTGAAAGGATTGAAATATATAATATAAATATATATAAATTATAAAAATTTAATTTATTTTATTATAATAAAGTAATTAAATAAATAATAGATTGAGTAATTAAAAATTATAATCAACTACAATTTTAGAATTTTATATATCAAAGAATTAAAAAATACTAAAATCGATACTCTTAACCGAAAACTAAAATATCAAAAAAACAAAATATATAAATTATATATTATATTCAAAAAAATTAGCAAATCATTAATCTATAATATATTATAATTTATAATAATATATTTATTAAAAAATAATCATTTTAAGAAATAAATTCAATTATATTATAATAAAGATATTATTATTATATATATATATAGAATAATAAAATCAAAATTCATTATAAAAAATAATATTATATATTTTTATAAAAAAGTATATATTTTAAATCAAATAATCAAAGAATTTGTAATAAAATAATATGGATTATTGGTATATGAATATTAAGGAATTATAAGGATATTTGTAAAAATATAAAAAAGCAATTACTTTTTATGAATGAAAATAATAATTGAAAAAGTTATTGAAAATTATAATATTTATATACAAAATAAGTCATTATAATATATTTTGTATAGTTAATTTCAAATTTTAAATATATCTTCTTAATTATAGAAATTTATTATATAAAATTTTATAATCAAATTATTATTTTCAAAGGATTCTATTATAGAAATTGAATATAATATGATATTCAATATAATAGATAGATTAATAAAATTTGTATATATAATATTATTTAAGGAAATATGGGATATTGAGTAATTAATATATATATTTTTAAGGGTTATAATAAGTATATATAAAATATTAAATAAAATAATTTTAAATTGAAATAAACTTTTTATTTCAAAATTCTGAATTATTTTATTAATATTTATAAATATCAAAAGAAAGTTATTGATATTTTTTTATTTATAAATAGATAATTAAATAAAGAGAATTAATTAAATAATGAAAGTATATTTTAAATATTATATAAATTATTGATAAGATAATTGGGTAGAATTATTATTTATAGTATAATTTGTATATAATATATTGGAAATGGAAATTATAAAAATTATATTAGTATAAGTTAATTTTGGATTTAATTTATAAGTATATAAAATCTTAATATTATAAAAAGTTAATATCAAATCAATAATAATATAAATCGAATAATTGAAAGATTTTTAAAAGTAATTAGTTTTTGATTTAAAATTTATATTTTTTAAAATAGTAATATATTATAATATAAAATGTAATATAAAATTTATATTTAAAAAAAGGAATAAAGTTTATTTGTTATAATAAAATATTGAAATCAAAAGATTAAATAATAAATTCGATTATAGGGAATTAAAATTATTCAAAATTGATAAGGTAATAAAAACAATTAATTATTGATTGAAATTATTAAATATAATAAATATTTATTTAATATTTTATATATTTTTATTTGAATTAATATTATTAGAAGTGTTAAATATATTATTTATAAAAATTGAATTAGTTAATTCAAATATTATATATAATATTGAAATAATATTAAATTGTAAATATGTTAGAAATAAAATTAAATATTTGATTAAATAATTAGATTATTTATATTTAAAAAATATTTAAAAAATTTAAAGAAAATCTTAATTATTTTAAAAAGTTATGGGTATTTTATTTAAAGTATTTATATTTATTAATAAAACTTTAAAATCTGTTTTGGATAATTTAGGTAAAAAAGGATTAAAAAAATTGAAGAAAAAAAAATTAATAAAAGTAGATATAATATTAATATTTATTGTTTTTTTTTAATATATTTTTTTTTAATCTTTTTCTTTTTTAATCTTTTTTTTTTTTTATTTCTATTAATTTATTAAAAGTTTATAAATTATAATAAAGTATTTTAGATTTATATTTTAATAGGAAATATTTTTATTTTTACAATTATAAGATTTTAATTATAATCTTTTTTTCTTTTTAATTCAATCTTTTTTTTTATTAGAATAAATTCTTTTAATCATTTTTAGATAGATTTTGAATATTATATTTTTTATTATTATAAATATATTTATTATATTATAAAGAATTAAAAGATGAAATAATATATTTGTAATTAGTGTGTTTGTATAATAAATATAAAAATATTTCGAAATCTTTTTATTTAATAAAATAAGTAAAATAGATTTGTTTTTTTTTTATTAATATTTAAAGAAAATATAATGAAAAAAAGAAATATTATAATTATTAAAATATACAAAAAGGAAAATATATTAATATAAATATTTGAAATAAATATTAAACTAAAAAGGAGATAATATTATAATGGATTAATAATAAGCTATAGAATCACTAATATATAGGTTATAATAATATTATAGATTTCAACGATTCAGCTATAATATATCAAAAGATATTAGGTATTTAAGGAAAGTTTTAAATATATATATAATATTAATTATAGGATATCCTAAAAGTATAGGATATAGTTTCTAGAATAAAATAATAGATTTTAGGAAATATTGAATATAACTTTACAAACTTTTTGTAAAGTTATATTAATAAGATTTTAGGAGATTAATTCTAGAATAAAACAATAAATTAGAATATTAAGAATTATGGGATTAATGTTTTGTAATAAATAGTTTAGAAATAATAGTATTTTAGAAACGATCGATTGTTTCAATTATTCAAGTGAAATGAAGATTTATATAAAGAAATAGATTTCATTATAATATAGAGTTTTGTATTTAAGAATAATCATTAGTTTTATTATTATAATTATAAGAATTGTAATTAGTTATAATCTTATTGAATACCTATTTGAAGTTTAGTTTAAATCATTTTGAAAGATCTCTAAACACTTCCACATAACCCTAGAGGCAGTTCCTATAATATATATACTTTCGACCCACGATAATATGAAGTAATAAGGTGTTAGGAGTTAGGAATAATATTAATATAAAAAAGTTATTATTAAATCAGAAATTTTTTTAGAATTATAAAAATATAAATAGATAAATATAAAAGATTTTAAAAACTTTAAATTTGAATTAATATTAGATAAAATGTTAATATTAAATAATGTTAGGAGTAATCCACTTTCCTATTGACCTATAAAAGTATAAAGTATTCTAGATACTTCTGAAATAGTAAATCTATTATATATATCCAATCAAGTAATCGCTCCTTGATATTCACTTCCGTTTTGTATAGATCCATCTGGTATATACCAATTAGAAAGGAGCTAGCAATTCTATAAATATAGGATTCTATAAATATAGAATGTTAAAAGTGTAATAGTTATAATTGAATCAATTATTGAGATTGAATTCAAAATATGATTATTTTTGTTCAAATTCATATAAATAAGAATCTTAGAATAAGGCATTCTTATATTTGAAATATAATATCAGAAGTGATCTACTTTCTTATTGATTTACAAAAGTGTGAAGTATTTCAGATACTTTTGGAATAGTGAATCTACTATATATACTCAATCAGGTGATCGCTCCCTGACAGGTAACGTAGTTTATCAGTGCGTGCACTATATCAGTATGTGCACCACTCATTTTATATACAAAACTCGTCTGTGTATAACTGTGCACTTTCTTTATTTATAGATTAAAATTTCTCAAAATTTAATATAAAATATTTGATTATATATGAATTATAAAAATCTAATTAATTTCAAGAAAAACTTAGTTTATAAAGTAGTTATTATAGAAATAATTATATTGTAATGAAAATCGTAACAATTTTTACTTTTTCTGAGATTTAATAGGAATATTTGTATAAAAAGTAGATTTCTAAAAATCTATTTTCATATAATTATTTAAAATTCTTTTTTTTTCTAAAATAATAATTAGTTATTAAAATAAGAATATTAAAAAATGTTTAATTTTGGTGTATTTTGAAATGATGCACATACTGATATAATGTACGCACTGATAAACTACGTTATATAGGAGTTAGGTATTAGGTTATTAGAATGTTAAATAATAGGGTATTAGGTATTTTGTAGATTGGAAATATGAAATATATAATTTTTATAATTTTTATAATTTTGAGATTTTCTATTTTTCTAATAGTAAAGGTATTTCGGAGGTTAGAAATATAAAATATATAATTTTTATAATTTTGAAGATTTTAAAGAATATAATTATTTTGTAAGTTTGAATTATAAAATATTTACTTTTAATAGAGTAAATTTTTTTAATATATTAAATTAATTTCATATTCAGTATTTTAAGCGAAAAAAGAGTGTTAAGACTTTTTAATTCTAATTCTGATTTCGCTATAATAATAAAAACCCTTTTGAATTTATATTAAGAATATATTTAATAATAATATCTTCTTTTAATTTTATAAGATTATAACAATTCGTTCGAATTTCGATATAGAAGAATAGATTATTCATTTTGTAATTGAGTATTGTATATAATAAATTATATAGTTTGATAACTCTTAGAATAACAAATTTTTTTTTTTTTGAATAATCTTAATGATTCAAAATATTCAAACTTTTTTATTATTTGATTACATTTCAATTGATTAATAAAATGCATATTGAAAAAGAAAGGTATAAATTGAGATGAAAGTGATTTATTCGGTGATATGATTTACTCAGTGATAAATCGTATTAATCTAATCCCTACTATAATTAATCTTCAATCAATCAATCCTATAATATCACTATTATTATATAATATTGTTACGAAAATTAATCTCTCGCGAGCCTCTTTATATCGATATTACGAAAAACATATCACTATATTAATATATAGAGGAATGTCACTATAATCACTAAAAAATCAGTGAAAAACATCACTAGAAAAATATAAATTTCGCAGGGATTATGTCACAAAACATCACGATGTGCGGTGAGCAGGGGCTAGAACTCTTATATTAAGATTATTCGGTCCCGAGAGAATGATAAAGTATAACATCTACAGAGTATCCTAACATGAAGACTGAATATAGGGTAAAGGTTAGCCCAGAGTGTAAAAGAAAAAATTGATTTTTTTTTGATACTATTGGATTCGTCTTAATTTGAGGATTATAATGATAATAATTATTTCATTGTCAAAAAGTTGTAGCAAAAGTTATAGTTGATTAAAGGTAGGATTCGTAGTATTGTAGATCCGATTCGGCAAAAAGTCAGATACTGCCGATTGTCATACCGCCTTTCCCGATTAGGATTATTTCTGACACAACTAATCATCGCTCAAAACACACATTCCATCTCGATTAAAAATACAAAAACCTAATACCTAGTATTCAGCTATGTAGAACAACTATCATTTTGAATTTCAAAATCGAAAACCAATGTTGAGTGAAGTTGTAGCTGATTCAAGTTAACCCTTAGAGTTGGTGAAGGTCAGCTGACCCACCTTCCCGATTAGGATTATTTCTGACACAATACCACATCACTCAAAACACACATTCTACATTCATTAAAAATATAGAAACTTGATACCTAGTATATAAATATTTAGAACTATTATTGGTTTTAATTACAAAATCAGAGATTAATAATAAAAGAAGTTGTAATTGATTCAAGTTAATCCTAAGAATTGGTGAAGGTCAGCTGACCCACCTTCCCGATTAGTATTTATTTCTGACGCAACACCACATCACTCAAAACACACATTCTATGCCTATTAAAAATACGAAAACCTAATAATTCGTTTTCAGATCCTTAGATCTAACATCATAATTCATAATAGTATATAAGAAAAATCGTGAATGAAGTTGTGATGAATATAAATTAACCTCAAGGTATTGGATTCTATCAATAAAAGCATCAGTTGTTTATCGGCCTTACTAATCAGGTTTTTTTCTTCAAATATTATCAATATTTCATAACATTACGATATCTACTTCAATTGGCAATCAGTCTACAGCTCTATAATGCCATCTCATAGGAACCTTGGACGACCGAGAAAGTATGCTAATGCTGAGGAAGCTAGAAAAGCGAATAATATCAACAATCGCCTTCGTGCAAGAAAGAAAAAACTTCAATCCTCAGATTCAAATGAGTTTGTTGTATATCAATCCTCTTCTTTTACCAATATCTTTGCAAATAATTCTTCTCCATATATTCGCCCGAGCACTGGACTCCTAATGGCAATTCCATTATCTCAAGATCAAATCCTCGAAGCTGAAAATGTTTGTGAGAGTAATGGTTTAGAGAGCTTGCAACCCGCTCTCCCAGCACAGAGTCAATCACCCTCGATCCACAACTATAAAGAGATCGATATCCAAAAGAACGAAATGAACAATCAAGAGATCAATCTTGCAGAAGAGGAATGTGATACAAATATTGCAAAGATTCTGATGGAATTGCAGTCAGCTCATACAACCTGCACAATGAAGGGGCCGGAAACGAGTGTAGTATCAAAGTAAATGATACTGTATCAAGCTGTAGATACCAAATCCAGTTGTGGATACCAAATCAGAATCGCGCTAAACCTTATTGGCATTTTTTCATCGAGTTTTTCTTTTAATGTATACATTAAACCAATCCTAAGATTATTTTCATTATATCGACTGCAACAATGGATTCAAATTCAATCAAGAAAAGTCGTGGCAGACCACGAAAATTTACACAAGAAGAAGCTGCAGCTTCTAAAAGAAACAGCAATCGATATGCTCAACAACGGCGGCGTCACCCACGCATTGCTGCCGGTCCATCCGATTTCATTGCTTACGAACCCCCTCTATCAGATGTACCAGTCAATACACCTCCTAGCGGACTTCGACTCAGCCCTGATATCCCAATACCTTTAGACGACGATTCATCAATTGAAAATCCTTCGAACATACAATCGAACCCTCCTTTATCGACATCCTCTCCAATCGAATTGACTACTGAACTTGAAGAACAAATGAGACATATTCGACTTGAAGAAGAAGAAGCGGACAAAGAGCGTGTTGAATATGAAACTGCAATCTCCGAAAAGATGAAGGAAACGAGTCTTGCAATTGATTCAAATGAAACAGTGATACAATCGGTGAATACGATCAATACAATACAGGAAACAAGAGTGGGGGATCCAAGTGAGGACCGAACATTGGATAATGATAGCACTCCTGTATCAAATTCCCGTCACCCATCAGTGAGCATTCAAGGGTCTGTAGATAATCCTATACTACTATCAAGCCCTATTCAATCTCGATCACCTTCTTTCCAATTATTCAATCAAAGCCGAAGTCAGCAAAGCAGTAGTACAGGAAGAAACCGATTCTCTGTGCAAAGTAATCTCGAGGCTTGGTTAACACCTTCACTACATCCAACCTCTAGGATTCAGAATACAACTCCAACTCCAAGCTTACCACAACATACCACAAATACTTCGTCTTCAAGCCACTCCCCGATTGAGAGTGTACCTTCTTCGACACCTTCCGAATCTGTGATACCATCAACGCCAGCCTTTATCAATCCTGAATTTGCTCCTTCTTCCGCCTCAACCGGAAGCCCCTCCCCAGCACCATCCGCTCCCTCAACGCCCATAAAGCGTACAGCTCTCAAATTAGCCAAGCAACTCCGTAACTTCCAAGGCTGTACCCACGAGCAACATGAGACGGCTGAACAACTTCACCGCGAGCATCACCAAGAACCTGATATCCACTCGGAATGTTCGTCCTTACAAGATATCACCACCCTCCTCAAAGGGGATTATCCTGGTGGAGTTCCTCTGCCTGATGTTTTGAGCAATCACAAATTGCTCCAGGCAGGAGATTACAATTTCCAGGATTTTCAAGCAGCATTTGAAGGTGTGAGTACTACAGCCGCTCTTGAAGATGACGGCACACGAAATGAGAACTTGCCCAAGAACTTGTGTTTGTCACAACACCACCTTACCAGCAAGAAGAATCGTGAAGCCAAGGTGACATACGATATCGATAGCATTTGCTGTTTTCCCACCAGCTTAGGCTTTGCGAAACGTGGCATACACTGGTTGCCTAAAGCTCACTCTATCCTCAATCTCACGGCTGATATTCACTTTGCCTTGAAGATACCTACTTACAACAATCGTGGTATATTAATAGAAAGAGCTACTCCACTTCACAAAATCCCTCACTATTGCTTTGGTAATGCAATTGGGATGGAATCATTACTAATCTTTATCTTCTTCCCTGCCTTACACCTCGAGAGTAATTATCAACACACTTCCTACTTGAGTAATGAGGACAATGAACTCTTCTTTGATGCCATCGTTAGCCCCGCTCTCAATCGGGTTATCCAATCCTCCAATATCATACAGCATTATCCTGCATCCGCTAGGATTTCGCAATTGGATGCTATGGCTATTTCGACCGAGGGCCTGCGACGAAAAGAATCTTCGAGGGAACAGTTGGTCAAGCACACTATACAACCTCAATATCTTGATCGACTCTGGGATGCTATTGTTCAAAGTATTGAAGATAACCCCGGCTTCCATCGATTTCGAGGCGCTACTCTATTCGCTCATTCCAAGAATATCAAGTTGGAATTCATGAATGCTAGCCTGACGAAAGTATATGATGACTGGCATTCCAAGTGGGTTGCTACAACTGATACTCAATTCTACAACCCGGATCGTACATTTGTAGACCTTGCCAAACAGGTAACATCTCAAGATACTGCCTTGCCATTTGATCACATTCTTACCCATCACGAAGCCGAGGTATTCTTGTGGAAGAAGTGTTGTCTTGAAGCGTATGCCAAGAGTCGAGTGGTTCTTGAGGCTGACGGTAGTCCCGCGAGGGGCAATCCCAAACGAACTGTATACCCTTGGGCCACCATGCGGGACACAATAGGTCAAACTCTTTTTGCTGTCCCACATAGTCAAGAGAATATGGATGGATTAATCTATTCTCAATTTTATGGCTTAATCAAGACGCCTTTCGACTCATCCAAGGTATACGTTTTTGACAATGATTCGGTGGAGAATCTGGCTCTCGACCCTGGATACATTCGAGCTCTTCAACAAGCCGGTGGCGGTATTACTTTCTCTAAGGCTGTCGCTGAGTTTGGTTACCAGCACAGCAAGAAGCGGGCTCACGCGAACCTGGTAGACAATCGTGCAAAGTCGTATGGGATTCGAGAAGAGCATCGCATCTCCCAAACCATGATGGAAGAGATCTACCAGCAGTGGCAACAGTGGGATCAATACGATGATGAACATAATATCAATCGACCTCACCTCCCGTATTATATCATCCCTACCAAGGGTGCCCTCGATTTCCTCGCGGCTCAGATCAACAAATATTGCTTCCTCTTCGAACACATCCTTTCCCACACCGGCAAAACATATTCGCTACCCGAAACCACGGTAATGATAACTGCACTCCGAGCTCTCCGATTCAGCTACGGTAGCAACTTACTTCAACAAGAGTCTCTGCTGTATAAGGATCGCTGGGAGCATATGCGTGATTCGAGATTGATTGTCAAAGAAGGATTGGGGATGCAGGATACGATGGAGCGGTGTGGCTTAGGATGGTTCCTGCCGAAGTTCAATTGGGCCACTTGTCGTCTTGCACCACCACATGGAGATAATATCCTCGTTGGGAGTGCTCTAGTGCATAAGGAGTATAAGAGAAGGTGGCGTGCAGTCAAGGATCTTCGAGATGTCTATATACGCTTCAATCAGGCGGCGTCGTGGTACGATCGATACAATATGAGTCGCAACAGTGTGTTATACCATAAGTGGTTGAATTATCTGTTCGCTTTGAATCTTGAGCAATTCAATACCGATATCTGGAAGGAAATGCTCAAATCCCACAAACACTCTCCGGAATTATCACCCCTTGCCTTCCAATCGCAAGGAAATCTTCGATTTTGTTACACAGGTATGAAACGATTGTTCCAAGTCGATGGGGTTGTGACACCTCCTCACTTCGTAACGGGAAACAAGATGCGTTACAATAAAGTTAATGAACTGCTTGATTTCTTGTTCTCGTGGGGAGATAATAAAGAACGTCGTGGTTGGACTCACAAGCCATATCGGATCATTTTACAAAGAACTTTTGAACTAATCGAGCGACGACGCCCAGGAGATGGGGAAGCAGAGTCTTGGTTGAAAGAGTTTTTGTATCTCGTACGACTGACGCATTGGGTCCTCCCTTACCCAACGCATTTAAATCTTATTGCATCAACGAAGACGAATCATCATGCAGGTCTCAAGAGACGAATGATGTGGTTCTCATCCGTTTATGCTAACCCTGAAAAAGTCGAGCTTCCTCTTAGGGTTCATCCGCAGACCCTTCACGATATCCTATGGCGTGCATCACGGGTGAAATTTGGGTCTGATAGAGATAATCTATGGGAAGCTAATGATCTTATCTTGGCATGCGATAGACAAGGGATAGATTTGTATGAATCAAAGAAATCTTCTCAGTTTTGGGTGGTAGGGAAGCATAGTATTGGATCGAAGGGTTATGTACCGAGGTGGGAGAGGGGGGCGCCACCAAGATTGAAGATGATGGAGGATATTCATCAAAAAAGCTTGGATGAATTAGAGGAATTGATGGCTGCTCTTAGGGTTAAGTATGCTCATTGCGATATTCGAGATGATGAAGGTGACAATAGTTTTGATGATGATTCTGAATTGGATATTGATGATGATGATAATGATAATGATAATGAAATAGCTACATTTCTTTGTAAATATGATGGTGATAGGGCTAGAAATAGCACTGGCAGTGTCTTTACACCATCAAGTAGTGTATTATAGAATAGTGTTGAAAAATCCACCTTTGAAATCATCAATATATTTATGGGAATAAGGGTTTTTAAGAAATTTGAAAAAAGCAATTAATAAAAAATCAATTGAATTTTATTTATTCTAAGTTTGAATATTATAATGGAATCAGGGTTAGAATTAAAAAGCCTTAACACCCTTTTCTCACTTAAATTACCGAATATAAAATGGATCGAGCGTATTGATATTTATTAACCCCATTAAAAAAAAAATTTCACAACTCGGGCTTGCGAAATAATTGGATTGAAGACTTTCCACCTGCCGCGTGCAAATCTGGCCCAATCTCAGTTCAAGTTTTGATGCAACAGACTTCGTATCATCGCGGGCCCAAGGTCACTCACTGCAATCCAACAAAGAACAATTCCAATTCCCATTTCAGAGGGGTCCCTCCCAAGCTCACTTTTGAAACGGAGTTTCTCCCCTACCCTTTGACGGATATGGATCGCATTATGAAAACAAAGTGGGTTGCAAAATTAGACCGCCCTTAATAAAATTTTCAATAGGATTTCGGGACAGATTTTGAAAAAAAAAAAAATGGTAAAAGGTACTCTTAGATAAAGTTGCGATTGCTTTAGTATAAATTGAATTAGGATAAAGGAGCAATGAGTTTTTCCTTTCCATAAAAAGAATTCCGCGAGCTTTGCACAAGGGAAGCTTCACCTGCAGCCCCCCACCATTTTTGCATTTCTCAAGCCGGGCTCGAAAAATGATTTGCCTCACTA
Source organism: Botrytis cinerea B05.10 (assembly GCF_000143535.2). Taxonomy (NCBI): domain Eukaryota; kingdom Fungi; phylum Ascomycota; class Leotiomycetes; order Helotiales; family Sclerotiniaceae; genus Botrytis; species Botrytis cinerea. Next base: position 4,107,887 of record NC_037310.1, read on the forward strand.
TAGCTGCAGGCCCCGCACAGAAAATCAACTAGCACATATACAATTCATATCGTTATAAAGATAAATAAAAACAAATTAGAAAATATATATAATTACTATTTCATTAATTCCAAACCCTTCCTCCCTTCTATATTGCTCACACAAAAATTAAGCTGCCGGCTCCTACCTCATCACTCACCCCTAACTCCTATACACCTGGTATTAACGTTTTATCTGGTATTAACTCAAATTTAGGGGTTTTGGGGCCTTTTATATATATATAATTATATTTTTATAATTCTGAGAAAATTTCTGATTTAATAATGCTTTTTTTATTTTGCTAGCGTTCTTCCTTATTAAGTTCTATTTTTAGAATTTTATCTGGTATTAACTAATATCTCGTTTGGTTTTAGAGCTAGCTTATTAAAAATAACTTTTTTGAATTTTTCAAAATAAATCGAATTGAATGATATATTTTTTTTCCAAATCGGGCTTAGTTCGTTTTTGACTTAGAAAAATTAGAATTTCTTGATTTTTAATAAAACTTATTTAGGGTTTAAAAGCTTAAGGGTTAATATTTTCGAAAAAGCCATAATATATTAGTATAAATTGATTTAAAAGCCGAATATTTTGGTGTAGTTTTTATTATATATATATAAAATTTTATTTTTATTTTTAAGATTTATCTGGTATTAACAAAAATCATCTGGTATTAACTCATTTCTTACGTAATATTGGAGCTAGCAATATAATAATATTATTTTTGAAATATTTGAAGAATTTTGAGTTATATAGCGTTTTCAAATTTTTCAAAAACTGGCTTTTAATTTCAATCACGTGAAAATCACATGATATCATAGGGTTGGGGTTAAATTTAAGTATTTGAAAATTTGAAATTGAAAAGGATTTTATAATTTAATTATAATTAGAATTGAAAATCAATTAGAATTGAAAATCAATTCGAAATAAATTGAAATCTAATATCGATATTCAATAAATCAAATATATAAACGATTATTAAAATAAAATTAATATTATAATTATATTCAATAGAATTTCATTATGAAAACTTAATATGAATAAAACAATACATTTAATGAAATATTATATAATATCAATTAGACTTTTAATTGAATATAAAAATAAATCAATTGAATTTATTGAAGAAAAGAATATATATAAGCTAAGGGTATATAAAAAAACAAATAAAATAAAATTAATAGAATAAAACCAATAGAATAAAATCAATAGAATAAAATCAATAGAATAAAATCAATAGAATAAAATCAATAGAATAAAATAAAATGAAATTAGAAAAGCAGATTTATATAAAAAGAATAGGAAGGCAGAACGAAACCCGGAGGATAACCCGAGGTTACATAGCAGCGTCACGGTCAGCGTCACGGTCAGCGTCAGCGTCAGCGTCAGGGTTAGGGTTAGGGTTAGGGTTAGGGTTAGGGTTAGGGTTAGGGTTAGGGTTAGGGTTAGGGTTAGGGTTAGGGTTAGGG